>NC_087363.1:2497857-3746785 GCF_030014295.1 Loxodonta africana
TTGTTTAAATCTACCCACTTTGTAGTATGGCGTCCCGAGGAAACTGTATCCCCCAACCAATAAAGTCTTGAGTTTGTCACAGAAAGAGTTTCAGACAGGCAAATTGGTAAGATTTGTACTGAACATGGAGAAAAAAGTATAAAATATTTAAAGGATAACTTCAAAATCCATGAGTTCTTAGCCCTTATCATACAGCCCTTTCTGAGGAAAATATTACCACTTTTTGTTTCTACACAAATTTTCAATGAACTGTGTTGGTGTGGAAAAAGGAAATTCCATCACTTGGAAATGTACATAAAGAGAAGGAAGACTAATAGGAGTTGTAGAGTTCTGGTTGTTTTCTTTATATTTTCTCCCTTTCTGCCTCGACTATCCAAACCAAATCCACTGCTGTTGAGTCAATTCTGACTCATAACAATTCTGCAGGACAGAGTAGAACTGCCCCACAGGGTTTCCAAGACATAAGTCTTTAAGGAAGAAGACTGTCACATCTTTCTTCCCTGGAAAGGCAGTTAGGTTGGAACCACTGGCCTTTCAGTTAGCAGGGCTGAAGCACTACACCACCCAGACTCCTTTCTACATTTTTATTTAACCTTATATTTTCAGGGAAAGCAATAGTCCCAGAATGAAAAATCACATTTCACGTCAGCTTTTGATAATTAAAATGTGCAGTAACGTACAAGTTAAGTCATTAATTGTGACTTGCAGGAAGAGAGATGATTCATTGGGAAGTCAAATATCCTTTTACCCTTCCTCCTTGATGCTTCTCTAGATCTCAGACAAGTTGTCCAAAATTCCAACAGCCATCCTGTGACCTTGTTGGTACCACAAAAATGGAAGTCAAGAGATTGGGAAATAAGTCCTCCTCTACTTCCCTCTCCCATCCCCAATATTGCTTAGTCTTTTTGGGGCCCTTGGGAGGTACATATAAATTTGAGGAATGATTTTTTTTCCATTTCTATAAAGAAAGCTATTGGAATTCTGAGCAGCATTGCATTGAATTTATAGATTGTTGTAGGTAGTATTGCTATCTTGACAATATTGAGTCTTTGAATCCATGAGCATGGAATGCCCTTCCATTTATTTAGGTCATCTTTACTTTCTTTTCAAAACCCTGGTGGTGTAGAGCTTAAGAGTTTGGCTGTTACCAAAAGGTCAGCAGTTTTAATCTAACAGGCGCTACATAAATTGTTTTAGTACTGTTTTGTTTTTGTTTTTTAATAATTTTTATTGTGTTTTAAGTGAAACTTTACAAATCAAGTCAGCCTGTAACACATAAGCCTATATACACCTTACTACATACTCCCACTTACTCTCCCCTAATGAGTCAGCCCACTCCCTCCTTCCAGTCTCTCCTTTCATGACCATTTTGCCAGTTTCTAACCCTCTCTACCTTCCCATCTCCCCTTCAGACAGGAGATGCCAACACAGTCTCAAGTGTCCACCTGATACAAGTAGCTCACTCTTCATCAGCATCTCTCTCCTACCCACTGTCCAGTCCCTTCCATGTCTGATGAGTTGTCTTCAGGAATGGTTCCTGTCCTGGGCCAAAAGAAGGCTTGGGGACCATGACAACCAGGATTCTTCTGGTCTCAGTCAGACCATTAAGTCTGCTCTTTTTATGAGAATTTGGGGTCTGCATCCCACTGTTCTCCTGCTCCCTCAGGGGTTCTCTGTTGTGCTCCCTGTCAGGGCAGTCATCCGTTGTGGTTGGGCACCATCTAGCTCTTCTGATCTCAGGATGATATAAGTCTCTGGTTCATGTGGCCCTTTCTGTCTCTTGGACTCATAGTTATCGTGTGACCTTGGTGTTCTTCATTCTCCTTTGATCCAGGTGGGTTGAGACCAATTGATGCATCTTAGATGGTGGCTTGTTAGCATTTAAGACCCCAGACGCCACACTTCAAAGTGGGATGCAGAATGTTTTCATAAGAGAATTTACTTTGCCAAATGACTTAGAAGTCCCCTTAAGCCATAGTCCCCAAACCCCCACCCTCGCTCCGCTGACCTTTGAAGCATTCAGTTTATCCCGGAGACTTCTTTGCTTTTGGTGCAGTCCTGTTGAGCTGACCTCCCCTGTATTGAGTATTGTCCTTCCCTTCACCTAAAGTAGTTCTTATCTACTAACTAATCAATAAATAACCCTCTCCCACCTCTCTCCCTCCCCCCCCTCATAACCCCAAAAGAATGTGTTCTTCTCAGTTTATACTATTTCTCAAGATCTTATAATAGTGGTCTTATACAGTATTTGTCCTTTTGCCTCTGCCTAATTTCGCTCAGCATAATGCCTTCCAGGTTCCTCCATGTTATGGAATGTTTCAGAGATTCGTCACTGTTCTTTATCGATGCGTAGTATTCCATTGTGTGAATATACCATAATTTATTTAACCATTCATCCATTGATGGACACCTTGGTTGCTTCCAGCTTTTTGCTGTTGCAAACAGTGCTGCAATAAACATGGGTGTGCATATATCTGTTCGTGTAAAGGCTCTTATTTCTCTAGGGTATATTCCGAGGAGAGGGATTTCTGGGTTGTGTGGTAGTTCTAACTTTTTAAGAAAACGTCAGATAGATTTCCAAAGTGGTTGTACCATTTGACATTCCCACCAGCAGTGTATAAGAGTTCCAATCTCTCCACAGCCTCTCCAACATTTATTATTTTGTGTTTTTTGGATTAATGCCAGCCTTGTTGGAGTGAGATGGAATCTCATTGTAGTTTTAATTTGCATTTCTCTAACGGCTAATGATCGAGAGCATTTCCTCATGTATCTGTTAGCCGCCTGAATATCTTCTTTAGTGAAGTGCATGTTGATATCCTTTGCCCACTTTTTGATTGGGTTGTTTGTCTTTTTGTGGTTGAGTTTTAACAGAATCATATAGATTTTAGAGACCAGGCACTGGTCGGAGATGTCATAGCTGAAATTTTTTTCCCAATCTGTAGGTGGTCTCTTTACTCTCTTCATGAAGTCTTTAGATGAGCATAGGTGTTTGATTTTTAGGAGCTCCCAGTTATCTGGTTTCTCTTCAGCATTTTTAGTAATGTTTTGTATTCTGTTTATGCCTTCTATTAGGCCTCCTAACATTGTCCCTATTTTTTCTTCCATGATCTTTACCGTTTCAGTCTTTATGTTTAAGTCTTTGATCCACTTGGAGTTAGTTTTTGTGCATGGTGTGAGGTATGGGTCCTCTTTCATTTTTTTGCAAATGGATATCCAGTTATGCCAGCACCATTTGTTAAAAAGACTATCTTTTCCCCAATTAATTGACACTGGGCCTTTGTCAAATATCAGCTGCTCATATGTGGATGGATTTGTATCTGGGTTCTCAATTCTGTTCCATTGGTCTTTGTGCCTGTTGTTGTACCAGTAGCAGGCTGTTTTGACTAGTGTGGTTCTATAATATGTTCTAAAATCAGGTAGAGTGAGGCCTCCCACTTTCTTCTTCTTTTTCAGTAATGCTTTGCTTATCCGAGGCTTCTTTCCCTTCCATATGAAGTTGGTGATTTCTTTCTCCATCACATTAAAAAATGTCATTGGAATTTGGATCGGAAGTGCATTGCATGTATAGATGGCTTTTGGTAGAATAGACATTTTTACTATCTTCACTCTTCCTATCCATGAGCAATTTACGTTTTTCCACTTATGTAGGTCCCTTTTAATTTCTTGCACTAGTAATTTGTAGTTTTCTTTGTATAGATCTTTTACATCATTGGCAAGATTTATTCCTAAGTATTTTATCTTCCTGGGGGCTATTGTGAATGGTATTGATTTGGTGATTTCCTCTTCAATGTTCTTTTTATTGATGTAGAGGAATCCAAGTGATTTTTGTATGTTTATCTTATAACCTGAGACTCTGCCAAACTCTTCTATTAGTTTCAGTAGTTTTCTGGAGGATTCCTTAGGGTTTTCTGTGTATAAGATCATGTCATCTGCAAATAGAGATCATTTTACCTCTTCCTTGCCAATCTGGATGCCCTTTATTTCTTTGTCTAGCCTAATTGCTCTGGCTAGGACCGCTAGCACAATGTTGAATAAGAGCAGTGATAAAGGGCATCCTTGTCTGGTTCCCGTTCTCAAGGGATATGCTTTCAGGCTCTCTCCATTTAGAATGATGTTGGTGTTGGCTTTGTATGGATGCGCTTTATTATGTTGGGGAATTTTCCTTCAATTCCTATTTTGCTGAGAATTTTTATCAGGAATGGGTGTTGGACTTTGTCAAATGCCTTTTCTGCATCAATTGATAACATCATGTGCTTTTTGTCTTTCGTTTTATTTATATGGTATATTACATTAATGATTTTTTTAATATTGGACCAACCTTGCAAAATAAATCCCATTTGATCATGGTGGATTATTTTTTTGATATTTTGTTGAATTCTATTGGCTAGAATTTTGTTGAGGATTTTTGCATCTATGTTCATGAGAGATATAGGTCTGCATTTTTCTTTTTTTGTTGTTTCTTTACCTGGTTTTGGTATCAGGGATATGGTGGCTTCATAGAATGAGTTAGGTAGTATTCCATCATTTTCTATACTTTGAAATACCTTTAGTAGTAGTGGTGTTAACTCTTCTCTAAAAGTTTGGTAGAACTCTGTAGTGAAGCCATCTGGGCCAGGGCTTTTTTTTGTTGTTGTTGTTGGGAGTTTTTTGATTGCCTTTTTAATGTCTTTTTTGTTATGTGTCTATTTAGTTGTTCTATTTCTGATTGTGTTAGTTTAGGTAGGTACTGTTTTTCTAGGAATTCATCCATTTTTTCTAGGTTTTCAAATTTCTTGGAGTACAATTTTTCATAATAATCTGATATGATTCTTTTAATTTCAGTTGGGACTGTTATGATATGGCCCATCTAGTTTCTTATTCAGGTTATTTGTTTCCTTTCCTGTATTTCTTTTGTCAGTCTAGCCAATGGTTTATCAATTTTGTTAATTTTTTCAAAGAACCAGCTTTTGGCTTTGTTAATTCTTTCAGTTGTTTGTTCTCTAATTCATTTAGTTCAGCTCTATTTTTATTATTTGTTTTCTTCTGGTACCTGATGGATTCCTTTGTTGCTCACTTTCTATTTGTTCAATTTGTAGGGACAGTTCTCTGATTTTGGCTCTTTCTTCTTTATGTATGTGTGCATTTATCAATATAAATTTACCTCTGAACACTGCTTTTGCTGTGTCCCAGCGGTTTTTCCATCCTTTGAGTTTTAGGTTGTTTGTGTCCCTAAGTGTGAGGTGTGTCTCTTGTAGGCAGCATATAGATGGATTCTTTATCCAGTCTGAGACTCTCTGTCTCTTTATTGGTGCATTTAGTCCATTTACATTCAGTGTAATTTTAGATAAGTTTATGTGTTTAGTGCTGTCATTTTGTTGCCTTTTTGTGTGTGTTGTTCACAATTTCATTTTTCCTCTTACTTTTTTCTGCTGAGACATTTTTCTTTGTAAATTGTGTGTTCCTCATTTTCATAGTAGTTGAATTTATGTTTGCTGCATTGTTATGTTTTTCCTGGTTTTTATTTTGAGTTATGGAGTTGTTAGACCTCTTTGTGGTCACTTTAATATTACCCTATTTTTCTAAGTAAAAACTTAACTTATATCGTCCTATATCACCTTGTTTTCCTCTCCATATGGCAGTTCTATGCCTCCTGTATTTAGTCCTCTTTTTGATTATTGTGATCTTTTACAGAATGACTTCAATGATTCCCTGTTTTGAGCATTTTTTCTTTTTAAAATTAATCTTAATTTGTTTTTGTGATTTCCCTATTTGAATTGATATCCATATGCTCTGTTCTGTAACCTTGTGTTTTGTTGGTATCTGATATTATAGATTTTCTGAGCAAACAATTTCCTTTAGTATTTCTTGTAGCTTTGGTTTGGTTTTTTCAAATTCTCTAAGCTTGTGTTTATCAGTAAATGTTTTAATTTCACCTTCATATTTGAGAGAGAGTTTTGGTGGACATATGATCCTTGGCTGGCAGTTTTTCTCCTTCAGTGCTCTATATATGTCATCCCATTGCCTTCTTGACTGCATGGTTTCTGCTGAGTCCTCTGAACTTATTCTTATTGATTCTCCTTTGTAGGAGACCTCTCTTTTCTCCCTGGCTGCTTTTAAAATTTTCTCTTTATCTTTGGTTTTGGCAAGTTTGATGATAATATGCCCTGGTGATTTTCTTTTGGGGTCAATCTTGTATGGGTTTCGATGAACATCTTGGATAGGTATCCTTTCATCTTTCACAATGCCAAGGAAGTTTTCTGCCAACAGATCTTCTACTCTTCTCTCTGTAGTTTCTGTTATCCCTCCCTGTTCTGGAACTCCAATCACACCCAAGTTATTCTTCTTGATAGAGTCCCACGTGATTCTTAGGGTTTCTTCATTTTTTTTTAATTCTTTTATCTGATTTTCCTTCAACTATATTGGTCTTTTTATATTGGTGTCAATTGCCTTGTCCTCCATCTCCCCCATTCTGCATTCCAATTGCTCGATTCTGCTCCTCTGACTTTCTATTGAGTTGTCTCTGTCATTTTACTGTTAATCTTTTGTATTTGTGAATGCTGTCTCTCTATGGATTCTTGCAGATTATTAATTTTTCCACTATGTTCTTGAATAATCTTTTTGATTTCTTCAACGGCTTTATCAGTGTGTTCTTTGGCTTTTTCTGAAGAATGCCATATTTCATTTCTGAGATCATCCCTGATGTCTTGAAGCATTCTGTATATTAGTTTGTTATATTCTGCATCTGGCAATTCCAGGATTGTATCTTCATTTGAGAAAGATTTTGATTCTTTAATTTGGGGATTTATAGAAGCAATCATGGTCTGCTTCTTTGTGTGATTTGATATCGACTGCTGTCTCTGAGCCATTTATTAGGTGTTGTATTGATTTATTGTATATTTGCTCACTGAGTCTTATCTTCTTGTTTTGTTTTCTTTCAATATACCTAGATGGGCTACTAGATTGCACTATCTTGATTGTTGTAGCCTTTGAATCACTTATATCCTATTGCCAACTGGTTTGAGCTGTTACCAGATATATATAAGCCTATGAGTCCATTCAGTTTTCTTGTATAGAATCAGCTTAGGTGTCCTGATTTTGGGTCACC
This sequence comes from Loxodonta africana, assembly GCF_030014295.1. Lineage (NCBI taxonomy): Eukaryota > Metazoa > Chordata > Mammalia > Proboscidea > Elephantidae > Loxodonta > Loxodonta africana. The sequence goes on from NC_087363.1 coordinate 2,504,942, forward strand.
AATGTGTGGTGTAGGCTGCACCTATTAACTTAGAGAAGTAGTGGTGATAGTTTTACATACCAGATTCTAGTAGTGGCAGGGGGTCACACTCGGAGGAGGGCAGGATGCTTACTGCCCTCCCCTACATGTCAGTGTGATAGGTGTGTCTCTATTCCTAGAGCACTTTGGTGGATGGGCTCTGCAGCTTTACCTTAGGCACCCAATGCTTGTACCTCTAAAGACTGTTAGGCATCACTATCCTTGACCCCTTTAGCAGGTGGCTAGGTGGTATGGGTGGAGCTTCAGCCCTCAGTTCCTGCTGTGGATCAGTGAGGGCTCTGTTTAATAGGTACAGAAGTATCAGACCTTGAAAACTTGCCTTTCCACTGCTCAGCTAAAACAATTACAGTCAGAGCTCTATCAGAATTGCCTTTGCATTATAATAGCCACCTTGTTCCGGGTAGGGATGAAAGCCAAAGGCTGTGGACCTCTTATGCTTGGCTGGAGCTGGTTCTGTATTTTTATTCTAGTTTAGGGAGGTCAGGGAAGGATATTTCCCCCCTGGATTGTTAATTGCTGCTTCTCTCAGACCAGGAGAATGGGTTGGGGGAAAAAAAAACCAGAGCACTTCACTCCCTGGCCCTGGCACAGGAAATTCCAATGTTAATGAAGCTGCCTGGGACAGGGAGGGGAGGGATCAAATAGATAGGAGAGAGTAGTGCAATATAGAAGAATTTACTTATCTTGCTTGGTGATGACTGTTTTATCTGAGATTCCAGAGAGGTCTGTAGTCTGTGTGCATTGGCTAGGTTGAGATTGCCCCTGAGGGTTAGGCCTAAGTACCGTGCTTGTGCCTTCTCAGGAAGGGGTTGCCAGCTCCTCCTATCCTAGTCCAAAGCTGAGCACCAAGGTTTTCTGGCTGGGACGCTGCACTCCAGGCTGCAAAACAAGTCACTGCTTCCCCATGATTTCTCCTCCTGTCAGCTACGTTGCTGTGCAGCCTGTTTAGGCTTGCTGGGTTTCTGCCAAGGTTACTTCATGGGGTTAGGACTGCATTCCGTGCTTGTGCTGTCTCAGGAAGCCATGCTCGGCTCTTCTGCGCTTAGTCCAAAGCCCTGCGCTAAGGTTTTCTGACTTGGGACACTGGTTCCAGGCTGTAAAAATAGTCGCTGCTTCCCCGTGGTTCCTCGTTCTCTTGTCGGTCGCATCAGTGTGCAGCCTGCTTGCACTGGATGAGTCTCTACCAAGGTTACTCCAGGGAGGTAGGGTTTAGGGCTGGGTCCAGTGTTTGCCCCATCTCAGTAAGTCACAACCAGACCCACCACTCTGGCACCAGGGAATGGGGAGGGCTCAAGGCTGTGGCATGGGAGGCTGGTTCCAGAAGTTGTTGCTGCTTCAGGGGCGGCTTTCCCTCACCTGTCACACAGATCAAATCCTTAGTTCTGTGTTTGATGGTCAGGGTTCATAGATTGTCATGTATGTGATCAATTCATTTGTTTTTTTCGGATCTGTGTTGCAAGAGGGATCCGCAGTAGTTCTACCTAGTCAGCCATCTTTGCCTTGCCTCCCAATCAAATATTTTTAATGTTATTTATACTTGGTCCTCCCTCCCCCCCCAAAAGAAACCAAACCCATTGCCATCGAGGCTATTCTGACTCATAGCCACTCTATAGGACAGAGTAGAACTGCCCCACAGAGTTTCCAAGGAGCAGCTGGTGGATTCAAAGTGCTGACTTTTTGGTTAGCTGCTGAGCTCTTTGACCACTATGCCACATCCTTCTATTTAAGAACTCTTTTTTGAAAGCAAAGCATTTTGTTTTTCTTTCAGGAAGAGAGCATTGCACTCATGTCACTCAAGAACAGAAATGGAAATCTTGCCAGAAGTTCCATTTTGTTCTGAAAATTATATTTATGAATATGATAGACTTCCCTTGAGCCACATTGTTTGCCGTGTGTCTATATGTGCTATTTTGTTTTTATTAAGGAGTTTTGTTATGTTGCTCAATCTTTTAGTGACTGACCCTCTGACATCATCCATGACATAAAGGGCACTCATGATGTCATCTTCTTGTGTCTCTATGAAAGCCCAATGACCTTCCACTTTCAAATAGCGTACACCTCTTTTTTTTTTTCCCATCACTGCATCACTGTATCAGGGAATTTTTGAATCCCAGCTCCTAGTGTTCAACACTGGGTGACAGTATTAGGGTTCTGCCAGTGTCCCCATCTGCATATGTTCATATAATAGACATTTCCAAAGTTATCTGAACACTAGGACTATGGCTTTCTAATGCAAAAGCTGTGCAAAGAAAAAGAAGACAAAAGAAGAACTGATACATCTAAATTGTGGTATTAGCAAAGGATATTTAGCATGCTGTGGACTGCCAGAAGAGTGTAATGAATTAACTTACTTTGAGTATGGCCATGTCTGAATTTTATCTCACAAAATTGTGACAGTATACTAAGTAAATCCTCGAGGAAAAATGTAAATACATATTTCACGTCTTTCCACATGTAACTATGCCTAAAATTTCTCTAATTCTAAAAGTTCATTTGGAAGCAGAACAATATGGAAATTGCATTTAAATTTGGAAAGAGTAATGAACTGTTGATAATATGACAGATTCTAATGTTGTAAAATTTAAAATCAAGTGTTACTGCGCAGAAAACACACTCATAAACATAAACACAAACTAACCTAAATTCAGGGTGTGTCAGATAGGATGCTTCTGGTTGCAAATGACAGAACACTCAACTAAAACATTTTTGAACTATAAAGATATTTATTAATTGGCCATCATAGCTATGAACTTCAGGGTTTATGCGGTAAGCTTCAAAGTTAGTTGGTAACATATATCAATTTTGTGTAAAGGAGCCATGCATTCAAATAAAATTTTAGATTACTCAAATTTAGGGTTCCAGTTTGAAGTCCTAGTCAAGTTGAGTCTTGATACAACTGAGAATAAAGAGGTTAAGTGAAGACACATCCTCTTGGATCAGGAGTTAAATCTTCGTGTTGTTACTATTGATGAAAGCAATTGCTGATTGTGTTTCAGAAATAGATCAGTATGGTTCCAGCTGATCTAGATTCAGGCTTAGATCAACAACATCTACTCCAGTCCAGAATTGAAGAGCTGTGATTATCTGCCTTTTCAAAAATTGGAAGGTAAATTTCAGTAACTTACTTAGTCCCTATGTTCTCTGCCTCTGAGCCATAGGGTTTATTGGGTATAGAGGCTCTAACAGAGTAAGGCCTTCCTCTGCTAGGAATATGGTTAGGCAAGAGAATCTCCATTCATTTTGGAATAAATGTTATCTGCCTTAGCTAAAGATTTACTAATATAAACTCATAATTTATTATTCACTTTATTTTAGAATTTTCTCTTCACATTACAGACTTTTCACATTACTTGATTGCCACTTTTTCTTGGCAAGACTCAAGTCTTTTTTCCTCTAGGGATTGTCTAGGGAAAAAAATTGTCTAGGAGAGGTAACTTCATTTGAATTTGTTCCAAATATTCTAACAAACTAATTTATAATGAACTTGCATTGTCTTTCATTTAAAATAGCGATGATGTAAAAAGCCACACACTATGTCTGCACATATAAATGGAAGCATTATTTCCTGATAGAATGACCCAAGAAATTTCTGAAAATTAAAACTCCTGTCCAGGCTGGAGACTCTCTAATTCGCATCTAGTCCTGTAGATGGTTTCATGTTATATTTTCTGTTGATACTTATCTTTCATTGCTTATAGGAATTTCTGTAAGGTCATAATTTTCTAGAGTGAGATTGGAGAGAGGTAGGGACATCCTTCTAATGAGAAAAGAAATGGTCTTTGGGTATGCTTTTTGAATGACTAAATTTCTGAAAAGTTCTGCTCCTTTCTATGAGAAAGCTCTGCCATTGGCTGTTCTGGGAAGTTAAATCCCAGCATTTGCTGTATTACGTACAGAATTAATGGCTAGGGACATGAGTATTACCCTAAATCCTCAATCAAAGTAAAGTGCTTTTGTTGATTCATTGTAATTGATTAAAAAGAGAAAAATTCAAATAACTGATTTCAGTGATTATTATTTTTTTTTCTGTCATTATATACCAGGTCTGGCCAGGTTAATTTCCATGAATTTGCCCCGTTTTTACATAGTCATACAAACATAGCATTTTCATTGTTCTTCAAACACATTTTTCCAACAGGTGAGAACATTCAACTATTTATTATCTTTGTACTGTAAAAATTGACATTATTTTTAAATGTCTTCATATTTCAGGCATCCAGTTTGGATACACATATACTTCCTCACTTACCTGCAAAAAAAAAAAAAAAAAAGATATGATGAGCAGATTGTGTGGAAGTATGAAAAGTGTAACCACTTGTAACTATTTCTAGACTCACTGCTCAGTACACATTGTCATGTGTTCTGTGATTTCAGATAAATACATTATCTGCAATTACTCTCAATGAAAAAAGCCCTGATTTTCAGGACCAAGGACAAGACCCAAGAGGTGAGTTTTTGAACCATCTCAAAGAGGGTATGCATTAAAAATTTACGTGATATATTGAAATATAGCTAATGTCTTAAATATATTTCACTAGATTAATTCTGAATTTGTACAAGTAAGCAAGAGAAACACAGAAATTAACCAGAACTACACAGTCTATTTGGCTTAAGTATTTTAGCTTGATAGGCCTTTACTATTCATTCGCCAAATTACAGAAGAAGCATGTTATGCATTACAAGGAAGTCAACAGATTTTGTAATCTTGGTTCATATGATATGTTAACAAAGATTTATAGATTCATCTATAGATTTATTGATATATTTGAACTAAATAATAATTAAAAAAAAAAGGTCTCATTGCCGTTGAGTCCAGGGAATTCCAACTCATAGAAACCCTGTAGGATGGAGTAGAACTACCCCATAGGGTTTCCAGAGAGCTGCTGGTGGATTCAAACTGTTGACCTTTTGGTTAATAGCAAGCTCTTAACCACTGCACCACCATGTTTCCGTATTTGAACTAGAGAATTTATTTTATTATATCAAGCATATCAGGGTGTAAAGAACAAATGCCTGTTATGTCTGGAAGCTTCATATGTGCTTTTATGTGTGAAATTTTGAAAATTACGACAACAAACTTATTAGTATTTATACAAAAGAAACTGGCAATCAGGAAGCACCTTGTTTACTGCCACTTAGAGCTATAAAACCATAATTGTAATATAAAAAAAAAATTTTATAGAAGTTACTTTTCTTACAATGGTATTTTAATTTATATTTTTAAAAAGCCATGCCCTTATAAAAATAAGCTAAATGATTTTTTTCTAGAAAGGTGTTAACTTAGTGGTTTAAGTTGAAAGCCTCGTAATACTTTTTGTGTTTATAGTATCAAATATTTGAGGACTGAAACTATAGCAGATACTTTACATACTCATTTTTTTTTTACATGGAAATAATTTAGCTGACCAGTGAAATATTTATTTCAGTGAAACCCAGCATTGATTATTAATAAGATTAAGGGCACTAGACCTTGGAGAAAATATGTAGTTAAAAATAATTAGATATAAGCTATCTTTACCATTATTTATAACAGTTGTGCCTCTATCAATCTACAGCTTCAAAAATGATAGAACTACTGAATCACTTGGACATATAGAGTGCTCATTACAGCTGGATTCTAAAAGACAGCTCAAAATTCTTCTGCACATATTCTCTCCCTCCAACCAAATCACTATAAATAAAATCAGCTTGTCTACATTTGAGGTTTAGTAATTCAGCAATTTTCTCCAAAAATGAATAGTCCTAAAGTTTGTGTTTGTATCTATATATGTACTATTCTGTCTTATTTGAATTTGTCTTTAACCAGAAGAGCTAGGGACTCTGAGGAATCAATGTTCTTTCTTTTTTTTTTTTCTTTTCAATTTTCTTTTCTTTCCGTTCCTTTCTCTTTCTTTCCTTTCCCTCCTCTCCTCCTTTCCTCCCATCTTCTCTCTTCTTTTATCTTTTCCTCTCTGCTCCCTTTTCCCCTTCCTTTCCTTTGTTTTCTAGGATGGGCTCTGTGTTTATTTGTAATGGCTTCCCAAGAAGCCTCCCGAGTAAGTTCAGGAAGCCTCAGAGGTTGGCCTTCCAGCACTCTTTCACTAGAAGAAATCTTTCTGAAGAAGATTTCTTAAGAATATTATACTCAACACATTAATATCCTTATTATTCGTATATATTAATTTCTTAAATATAATTTCTCTCTTCCTGATTTGATTCTTCTTTTCTTTCATTTTCTATTCTTTAGGTCTCCATCTGATGCATGGGTACAATTTTTTCTTTTTTTGCTGCTTAAATTTCATCAATATGCATACATGACATGCAGATATTACTATACATATACAGCAAAATAGGTAATTCTTACAATGTACAGTTTTATACCATGTCCAAAAATGAGTGTTTGTGAGTTAAATATATACATTATTCTAAGTAATACACTTATTACTAAATTGACAAAGGTCCAGATGATTTATTCTGATCCAATGCCCATCGTGAAACACTCAAGAACAATAATAAAAGCTCTTGTTTATTGATTCTTTATTAGGTTCCCAGTAGAACACTACTGGGTTCTCCAAGGATATCCTGTGCCTGAAATAGGTACACACTGAATGAGAAATCTTAACCATTATTTGGTCACTGTAATGATCAAATCACAACACCGGCTAGCATTTTTAAAGTAACAGTGATAAGCTTGGAGACTGTTGCTTAAATACATAAATAGAAATATTCAACAGAATAAAATAAGATGGAGTTTCACTGATAGTATCACAGATAGTCGGACTGGGAAGGATTCTGAGATCATCTAGTTTAATCCTTTTTTTTTTTCCAATGAGTAAATCGAGACAGACTTGTGACTAAATTTAGAAAATGACTAAAACTCATACCTCCTTATACTGAGTTTGGACTTTCCTTTTGAGCAAGTTCCTTTTAGGAATCTGGGCATTGAAGTTCTAATTTTGACCACTCTTAGTGCCTAAGAAGCATTATATATAAAACCCTGTTCCGTTGCCCTCTACCACTCTTTGCAGTGTCTATTTTCTCCCCCATGGCTACCCAGATCACCCCCAATTGATTTGAAAATACTGACTGCTGATGTACTAGCTGGTGTTTGTTATGTGTCAGTTAACTTCAGTTCAAAAACGTTTTCTGAAAATACAGATCATACTGTAAGGGTACTCCCCACAAATGCTACCAACTAAAAGTACTGATGCTATGTTAATAGAGATTTGTGTTAAGAGTTGTGGGATAAGCACAGAGGAAATGAAAAGCATTATGAAAGTTAAGAGAAAGACAATCTATGTCCAAGTAATTGCTACAGGGAATAATGTGCTAAATAATTTTGTAGTTGCCTGATACACTTTGAAGTCCAGCTTTCCAGATTTAAAGATTCATAAAGACTGGACAACCTTTGAGACAGGAAAGACCAAACTTCTAATAGTAGAATGTTGTAATATTTAGCGAGATATTCCTGAAAAGGGGTTATTTTTGGTGCTGTAGAGATCATATCGTAAAGGTACTCACAACAAATACTACCAACTCTAAGTACTGACCATATGTGAATTCATTTTAGAGTTTATCTTCACCACCGGAGAATAAGTTTCTTGAGAGCAGAAATCCTATCCCTCTTTGTCATTGCTGACCTCTGTACCAAGCACTGTCATGTTTTACAAAAGGATATTAAATGAATGAAAGTGTGTTAGGCCTTGGACTGATCTTCTCTGTAGAAGGTCCACTATGATTTAGAGATAAAGAGATAGAACCTATTATTCATAGGTCCAATCCAGTCATCTGAGAAGAAGTAGCATTGTTAAGGGAAGACATATTGGGATCTTCAGAAGAGAAACTCAGTAGATGTTTCTAAATGCTTATTATGGATAAGCCACCGTAGAATAGTGAAGAAGTGCTCCATGACATAATGGACATTTTCATAGTGGTGTGCATGATTTCATTACAGGTCTTGTTCTCCTGAGCTCTCATCTCTGAAACAGGTCTTGTAGAAGAGTAAATGGGACACAGTAACAATGTAACAGAATTTGTCCTCCTGGGACTCACTCAGGATCCTGAGGTCCAAAAAGCATTATTTGTCTTGGTTTTGCTCATCTACATTGTGACAGTGGTGGGTAACCTGCTCATTTTCATGACCGTTATTGTCAGCCCCTCCCTGGACTCCCCCATGTACTTCTTTCTTGCCTATCTGTCACTCATGGATGCTGTTTATTCCACTGCCAATTCCCCTAAAATGATTGTAGACTTACTCTATGATAAAAAGAGTATTTCCTTCTCAGCTTGCACGGGCCAGCTCTAGGACACTTATTTGGTGGTTCTGAGGTCTTTCTTCTGGTGGCAATGGCCTATGACTGCTATGTGGCCATCTGTAAGCCACTGCACTACTTGGCCATCATGAATCGACAGGTTTGCATTCTGTTGCTGGTGGTGGCCTGGGTTGGAGGATTTTTACACTCTGGTTCAACTTCTCTTTGTGTACAGCCTCCCCTTCTGTGGCCCCAATGTCATTGATCACTTCTTCTGTGACATGTACCCATTATTGGAACTTGCTTGTACTGACACCTATTTTATAGGTCTCACTGTGGTTACCAATGGTGGAGCCATCTGTACGGTAATTTTTATCCTTCTACTAATCTCCTATGGGGTCATCCTAAGCTCCCTGAAGACTCACAATCAGGAAAGGAGGCACAAAGCCCTGTCTACCTGCAGCTCCCACATCACAGTGGTTGTCCTCTTCTTTGTTCCCTGTATTTTCTTGTATGTCAGACCTGTTTCGAACTTTGCCATTGATAAATCTATGACTGTGGTTTTTACAGTTATCACTCCCATGTTGAATCCTCTGGTTTACACCTTGAGAAATTCTGAGATGAAAAATGCTATGGAAAAAATCTGGGGTAGAAAGTTAACCAAAAGTAGAATAAGAATGTGTGTCCACACTGAAAATGCCATTTCTAAATCTTTAAAGTAACAAATAGGCAGTTAATTATCACAATGAACGATTAAGTCAAGTCAACGGATTCTCTAGTAATACTACTCTTTATTGATGCAAAGGCATAAAAAATGTTGAATAAATTATTCTTCCATGTTAGAATTAACCTAACAAATAGAGACTTTCTGGAGGTTAGATAAAAGGCAGAGGTTTTTTTCCTGTTATAAATAAAAATAAAACTAAGCTTACATTGCAATTTTATTTTTCTCAGTATATACTGAAACAGGACTTAGAAGAAATTGTTTTTTCCTCTTTTAAAAAAATGTAAATCAAGTTACTTTCTGAAAATTTTCTATCATCCAAATTCATGAGAAAACAATTTGGCTAATCCTTAGAACAAATTTTTGAGGCCAAGGGTGTGATTTAAAATTTTCCTGTTCATTATTCTATTAGCACAACAGCTTTTTTTTTTTTAGCTCCACTATGCATTTTGTGTTTAAGATTACTTCTGTTCCTCTGGGCAATGTCTATGCATTTGCAATTCTATATATTTAAGAGGGCCGTGATATTATGTTTGGTTTGAGACACCATTAGTGAGCAATTTTGATAGATGGGATGTGGTTGGTGAAGAAAACTCCTTCTAGCTCTTGATTAGAGGAAAGATACTATTTCACCAAGGATTTCAAAATCACATTAATCTAAGTTATAAACATATTTTATATTTTCCTCACTAGTTATCATGTGCATTTTTTTTTACGATTCTGAAATGAGTAGGTAGAGCTTCTGATTTTGTCTCCATGAACTTGAAGATATATAAAGTAACATGTTATTTTGCATAAGCAGCATGGTCCCTAAAAATTGTAGCGTGAATTTTAAAAACGTAAACTCTTTTTACATGTAGGCTTAGTCATGATTTGTTTTGGCAAAAAGAAAATGTTGCTTTTTATGCAAAAAAATAAGTTCTTCTCAGTCTACAGCCCAAGCAGGAACATCCTAAAGCCAGAAAGCAGAAAAAATGTTCTCAGTGTAATATGGAACATTATCTATGCTAAACAAGTGTTTACTTTTCTACCTAAAAGACAGATTTTAGAACTTTTCTTATTTTTAAGTTTTAGTGTACAATTTTTCATGTATATCCAACAACATATGCAATTATTTATAAATCTTGTAGCCGCCTACCTAGAATATTACTAATATCATTGAAACCCCATGATTACACTTCTCTGATGCCATTCCTTCACATCTCCTCAGAAGTAACCCCAATCCTAATTTTTTAATCACAGTTAAAAATAGTTTAACTACGTATGTGTGTATCTTTAAAGTGCATTGTTTAGATTTTCTTATTCCATACTTTTTTAAAAATTACTTTATGTTGCCCATAGTTTTCTGAATCTTAACTTTTGTCACTCAATGTTAACTCTCTAAGATTTGATTATATTTTTCCTGCTGCATATGATTTCATTGTTTGAATATGCCACAGGTTATATACGATTCTCTAGTCAGTGTTTGTACGGATCATTTTGAGTTTTTGTTATATGAAGTGTCACTGTGGACATTCTAAAAGAAATTATTTTGTGTTAAATAGGGTATTTACATGTTCACTTTTACAGATGGTTGCAATTTTTTCCTGAAGTGATATTATCAGTTATACCCCTGCCAGCAGAGTTGAACAGTTCCATTACTCTTTATACTTACCAACACCAGATGTTGTAGATGCTTGATATTTTGGTCATTCGATGGGTATAAAACTGTGATTTCACTATGGTTTTAATTTGCATTTCTTATTTCTATTGAAGTTGAGTATATTTTCCTATGTTTATTAGACATCACTTTTTCCCCTCTTCTATGAGATGTATATCTATGTCTTTTGTCAGTTTTTCTACTGGATTGTTTTCCGTTACTAAATTGTATATGTACCTTGTGTACTAATTCTTTATTTTTGTTTATAGGTAGTAAAATAGTCTTTTCCCTGTTTGTGGTTTTTCTTTTTACGCTTTTAACATTTCATTTGAAAAAATAGTGACTTCTTAATGTAGTTAAATTTCTCAGTCTTTATGTGTTTGGTTAAAAACAAACAAAAAAAAAAGTGTGTTTGGTTAGCTCTTCTAAAACCAAAACCCATTGCTGTCAAGTCGATTCTGACTCATAGAGACCTATAGGAGAGAGTAGAACTGCCCCATATGGTTTCCGAGGAGCAGCTGGTGGATTTGAATGGCTGAGCTTTTGGATAGCAGCCTAACTCTTAACTACTGTACCACCGGGGCTCCATCCTCTATTATAGGGACAGGAAAATATTCTATATTGTCTTCTAAAGATTTCAATATTTTGAATTTTTAACATCCAGTTTTAGTCTACCGAATATTTTGTTTTTGTAGCTAAACATGGCATCAGTAATCTATTCTTTCTACCTCTTTCCTCAGCATAAAAAAAAAAAAATAGGAGCCTCAAATTCCATGTAAATGTAATGAAACAATGAGTGTGTTCATTGGTAGACACATTTCTTCTGTGGCCATTAGGGTTTCCAAACATACCAAGCTCAAAATTTTGAGGAAGCATCTGCTTCTGTAAAGGTTATAGCCTTGAAAACACTATAGGGCAGTTCTACTCGGTCTTATGGGGTCACTATGAGTCGGAATTGACTTGATGGCAATGTTTTGGTTTTGGTTTATTACTCCTTACTAAAGAAGGAGCCCTCGTACTGCAACGTGTAAGCATTAGGCTGCTAAATGATAGCTTGGTGGTTAGAATCCATCCACTGGCTCTTCAGGGGAAAGACCTGGCAATCTACTCCTGTAAAGATTACTGCCTAGCTTAGGGGATAATGAGTTTATGTTAATTGTGGAGGAACAACTCACAAAAGGAAGATGAGTATGGTTGCACAACTCAAAGAATATAATCAAAGTAACTGAATTGTACTTGCAGAAATTGTTGAATTGGTATATATTCTGCTGGGTATATTATCAAACACAACAAAAAAATAAAATAAATTATTGAGAAAAAAGGACAAAAGGAAAACACAGTCACTGTAGCAAAAGAATTAGTCGAAGTTCAACCATTTCAACAAGTAGCATATAATCAAGAACTGATGGTACTGAAAGAAGAAATCTAAGCTGCACTGAAGGCATTGGTGAAAAACAAGGCTTCGGGAATTGACGGAATACCAATTGAGATGTTTCAGCAAATGGATGCAACCCTGTAAATTCTTCACAACTTCAATCTTTTCCCCATTTATCATGATGTTGCTTATTGGTCTAGTTGTAAGGGTTTTTCTTTTCTTTATGTTGAGGTGCAATCCATGCTGAAGGCTGTGGCCTTTGATCTTAATCACTGTTTCAAGTCCTCTTCACTTTCAATAAGCAAGGTCTCTCAATCTGCATAATGCAAGTTATATAGAGCTCATAAAATGAGATAAATGGTATATAATGTTAAATTCAGTATTCTGAAAGACATTCTGGAGAAAGCTTTCTTATTTTCATTAAATCATGTCACAGATGTAGCCACTCACATATCAAACTCAGTTTTAAAACCAAAGTATTGTCATTGAAAACAAAAAAAAAAAAAAAAAGAAAACCGTTGTCATCGGGTTGAATCTAACTCATACCAACCCCATAGAACAGAGAAGAACTGCCCCATGGGGTTTCCGAGGAGCTCCTGACAGATTAGAACTGCCAAACATTTTTGGCTAGCAGCCATAGCTCTTAACCACTACGTCACCGGGATTTCAAACATCATTGAGGGTGAAGCAAAAAACGGGTGAAAATGAGTGGGGAAATTACTGTGAGAGAAGATTCCGAGCATCCATTTTCTAAAGAGATGTTGTGTGCAAGTCTCTGCGGAGGAAACTTTGTTGAGGAGGGCATCAAATTTTTGGAATAAAGTTTGCGATCTTCTCAAATTTATTATTGGCCTTTTTGTTTCCAGGCTCTGATACCTGAGTTCAACATTTTCAAAAGAACGCATGGAAAATAGAAACGTTGTGGCTCAGTTTTTACCCATAGAACTCATTCAGTATCCTGAGGGGCAAAAAGTTTCATTTGTTACATTCTTACGCATCTACATTGTGAAGGCAGTGGACAATCTGCTCATCATGGTGACAGTCATGGCCAGCCAATCCCTATGTTCCCCCATATATATTTTTTCTCACCTTTTTATTATTTATATTTACTGTGCTTTCTACTTCTGTTACTCCCAAAATAAGCATAGGCAAGATCTATGAGAAAAAGACCATTTCCTTCTATGCTTGTAATGGCACAAGTCTTTATAAATCGTTTATTTGCTGATGCTGAAGTTCTTCTGGTGGTGATGGCCTATGACTCATTATATGGCCATCTGTAAACCTCTTCATTATTTGGTCATCTTGAATTGGTGGGTGTGTGTTCTCATGCTATTGGTCACCTCAGTTGGGGGCTTTGTATATTCTTTTGCTCAATTTCTCTTTATCTGTTCCCTTTCTGTGGCCCCAAAGTCATTGTCAACTTTGTGTGCACTGTGTACCCCTTATTGAAACTTGCTTGCACGAATACTTACATCATTGGACTTTGTATGACAGCAAATGGACAGGCAATTTTCACTGTAACATTCTTCATCCTACTAGTGTTCTATGGAGTCATCTTACACTCCTTGAAGACTAATGGTTTGGAAGGAAAACACCTGTGCATCCCACATCATGGTGGTCATTTTATTCTTTGTTCTCTGTATCTTCTGTATGCAAGGCCCAAATCTACCTTTCGGGTTGATATATTCATGACTGTGGTTTTAGCTTTCATAACCCTTATGCTGAACCATTTAATCTATCTATACCCTGAGAAACTCAGGAATGAAAACTGCCTCGAAAAAACTTTGGAGTAAAAAAAGTGACCTTAGTTGGAAGAGGGCTGTAGCCCTCATTCAGAACATGATATTCATTATTTTTCAGAACAAAGGAACATTTTCACTATCAGTTTTCTCATTCTTTATCATTCTCCTTGGATTCTTTAATCTATTTATTTTTAGACTTATATTTAAATTATTCTTTATATAAGTGGAATATATTATAGCCCTTAGACATAAAGAAAATTTCATAGCTTTTATCCCCTATATATGGAATCATACTGTGTTAGGTTACTTTGGTAGACAACAATTTTTGGTTTTATTTCAAATTCTTGTTTGTGAAGCATGGTACCTTTCTGGAACATAAAAATGTGATCTAATTGAACTTATTTCTTTTAGTCCAAGACAGTGAGGTTTTAAAATCAAAAATTCAGATTTTTAGGATAGTTAATCTAACAAAAAAATAAGTGATGTTGTTAAATTAATTAAATTTCCATGGCATTTTTTTTATGTTCATAGATGAGGATAAATTCATAATAAATGAACTTTGTTAATTTGTACTGTAATGAAGCAAGGATAATAAGGTATCATATAGTTGATTTTGTGTATTGTGACTGATTTTTTGGACAGAAAAGTTGTTTAACCCCATTTAGTACATCTAGACCAATTAGCCTCCTTCGGTAGTTGAACTATGTATTTAAAGTCATTCATATCACAGATAGTTCAAAAATGGTTGTAGCAGTACATCCACAAGGAACTGCAAGAAATTCAAGCTGGATTCAAAAGAGGACATCATTGCTGATGTCAGATCGATCTTGGCTGAAAACAGAAATACCAGAAGATGTTTACCAGTATTTTATTGACTATGCAAAAGAATTTGAGTGTATGGATCATAACAAATTATGGATAACATTGCAAAGAATAAAAATTTCAGAACACTTAGCTCTGCTCTTGAGGAACCTGTAAATAGACCAAGAGGCAGTCTTTTGAACAGAACAAGGGGATATTGAGTGCTTTAAAATCAGGAAAGATATGCATCAGGGCTGTATTCTTTCACCATACTTATTCAATCTGTATGCTGAGCAATTAATCTGAGAAACTGGACTATATGAAGAAGAATGTGGTATCTGGATTGGTGGAAGACTCATTAATAACTTAAGATATGCAGGTGATACAACCTTGCTTGCTGAAAGGAAAGAGAACTTGAGACATATACTGATGAAAATCAAAGACTACACCCTTCAGTATGGATTGCACCTCAACATAAAAAAAAAATCATCACAACTAAACCAATAAGCAACATCATGATAAATAGAGACAAGATTGAAGTTGTCAAGGATTTCATTTTACTTGGATCCACAATCAATGCCCATGGAAGCAGCAGTCAAGAAATAAAGTATTGCATTGGGCAAATCTGCTGCAAAAGATTTCTTTAAAGTGTTGAAAATTAAAGATGTCACTCTGAGGACTAAGATGTGCCTGACCCAAGTCATGATATTTTCAGCTACCTCATATGCATGTGAAAGCTCTATAATGAGTAAGGAAAACTGAGGAAGAGTTGATGCCTTTAAATTATGGCATTGGTTCAGAATTTTGAATGTACCATGGATTGCCAAAAGAATGAGCAAGTCTTTCTTGGCAGAAGTACAGACAGGGTGCTCCTTGGGAGGGAGAATGGCAAGACTTTGTCTTATGTACTTTGGGTGTGTCTTTCAGTAGGGACCAGTCCCTGGAGAAGGACATTATGCTTGGTAAGATAGAAGGTCAGAGAAAAAGAGGAAGACACTGGATGAGATGGATTGACACAGTGGCTGCAACAATGGACTCAAATATAGCAATTATTGTGAGGATGCTACAGGATCAGGCAATGTTTAGTTCTGTTGTACTTATGGTGGCTATGAGTTGGAACCATACTCAATGGGGCCTAATAATAACAACAACAACATATCACAGAGTAGAGCTTCAGAATCTGCTTACATTAAACTCTCTGGGTACACTTTTTTTTTTAAACACAGTGTTATGGATTGAATTGTGCCCCCTCCGAAATATGTGTTGAAATTCTAATCCCTGCCCATGTATATTGCAGTTTTCTTTTGTTATGCTAATGAAGCCATACTGGTGTAGGGTGGATCTTAAACCTAATCATGTCTTAGTTATTAAAAGGCCAGAATATACAGACACACACACAACAGTATGGGGATCCTTCACAAGCCAAAGAATGTCAAGGAAAACAGGAAGGCCCAGGGCTACTGACAAGGAAGGAATTGACACAGTTGAGACCCTGATTCAGAATTTTAGCTTTCGGAACTATGAGAAAATAAATTTCTTTAAAGCCACCTACTTTTTGTACTTGTGTTTATAGCAAAAAAAAAAAAAAAAAAAAAAAAAAAAATGCCCTTTAATCGATTCTGACTCATAGCGATTCTATAGGACAGAGTAGAACTGCCTCATAGTATTTTTTAAAATAAATTTTATTGTGCTTTAAGTGAAAGTTAACATATAAACTTACATACACGTTACTACGTATACTCCCATTTAATCTCCCCCGAATGAGTCAGCCCACTCTCTCCCTCCAGTCTCTCCTTTTGTGACCATTTTGCCAGTTTCTAACCCTCTCTACCTTCCCATCTCCCCTCCAGACAGGAGATGCCAACACAGTCTCAAGTGTCCACCTGATACAAGTAGCTCACTCCTCATCAGCATCTCTCACCAGCCCATTGTCCAGTCCCTTCCATGCCTGATGAGCTATCTTCGGAAATGGTTCCTATCGCTGGGCCAACAGAAGGTTTGGGGACCATGACCTCCGGGATTCTTCTAGTCTCAGTCAGACCATTAAGTCTGGTCTTTTTATGAGAATTTGGGGTCTGCATCCCACTGTTCTCCTGCTCCCTCAGGGATTCTCTGTCATGCTCCCTGTCAGGGCAGCCATCTGCTGCGACCGGGGACCATCTAGTTCTTCTGATCTCAGGATGATGTAAGTCTCTAGTTCATGTGGCACTTTCTGTCTCTTGGACTCATAATTATCTTGTGACCTTGGTGTTCTTCATTCTCCTTTGATCCAGGTGGGTTGAGACCAATTGATGCATGTTAGATGGCCACTTGTTAGTATTTAAGACCCCAGATGCCACACTTCAAAGTGGGATGCAGAATGTTTTCTTAATACAATTTATTTTGCCAATTGACTTAGATGTCCCCTGAAGCCATAGTTCCCAAACCCCTGCCCTTGCTCTGCTGACCTTTGAAGCATTCAGATTATCCAGAAAACTTCTTTGCTTTTGGTCCAGTCCAGTTGAGCTGACCTTCCCTGTACTGAGTATTGTCCTTCCTTTCACCTAAAGTAGTTCTTATCTACTATCTATTCAGTAAATAACCCTCTCTCACACTCCCTTCTTCCCCACTTTTGTAACCACAAAAGAACGTGTTCTCAGATTAAACTCTTTCTCAAGATCTTATAATAGTGGTCTTATACAATATTTGCCCTTTTGCATCTGACTAATTTCACTCAGCATAATGCCTTCCAGGTTCCTCCCTGTTATGGAATGTTTCACGGATTCATTACTGTTCTTTATCGATGCGTAGTATTCCATTATTGTGTGAATATACCATAATTTAATTATCCATTCATCCGTTGATGGACACTTTGGTTGCTTCTAGCTTTTTGTTATTGTAAACAGTGCTGCAATAAACATGGGTATGCATGTATCTTTTCGTGTAAAGGCTCTTATTTCTTTAGGATATATTCCGAGGAGTGGGATTTCTGGGTTGTTATGGTAGTTCTATTTCTAACTTTTTAAGGAAAGGCCAGATCGAGTTCCAAAGTGGTTGTACAATTTTACATTCCCACCAGCAGTGTATAAGAGTTCCAATCTCTCCACAGCCTCTCCAACATTTATTATTTTGTGTTTTTTGGATTAATGCCAGCCTTGTCGGAGTGAGATGGAATCTCATTGCAGGTTTAATTTGCATTTCTCTAGTGGCTAAAGATCGAGAGCATTTTCTCATGTATCTCTTAGCCACCCGAATCTCTTCTTTAGTGAAGAGCGTGTTCATATCCTTTGACCAATTTTTAACCGGGTGGTTTGTCTTTTTGTGGTTGAGTTTTAACAGGATCATATAGATTTTAGAGATCAGGCGCTGGTCGGAGATGCCATAGCTGAAAAATTTTTCCCGATCTGTAGGTGGTCTTTTTACTCTTTTGGTGAAGTCTTTAGATGAGCATAGGTGTTTGATTTTTAGGAGCTCCCAGTTATCTGGTTTCTCTTTGCCATTTTTGTTAATGTTTTGTATTCTGTTCATGCCTCGTATTAGGGCTCCTAGGGTTGTCCCTGTTTTTTCTTCCATGATTTTTATCTTTTTAGTCTTTATGTTTAGGTCTTTGATCCACTTGGAGTTAGTTTTTGTGCATGGTGTGAGGTATGGGTCCTCTTTCATTTTTTTGCAAATGGATAACCAGTTATGCCAGCACCATTTGTTAAAAAGACTATCTTTTCCCCAATTAACTGACACTGGTCCTTTGTCAAATCTCAGCTGCTCATATGTGGATGGATTTATATCTGGGTTCTCAATTCTGTTCCATTGGTCTATGTGCCTGTTGTATCAGTACCAGGCTCTTTTGACTACTGTGGCTCTATGTGTTCTAAGATCAGGTAGAGTGAGGCCTTCCACTTTCTTCTTCTTTTTCAGTAATGCTTTACTTATCCGGGGCTTCTTTCCCCTCCATACGAAGTTGGTGATTTCTTTCTCCATCACATTAAAAGATGTCATTGGAATTTGGATCGGAAGTGCATTGTATATATACATGGCTTTTGGTAGAACAGACATTTTTACTATGTTAAGTCTCCTATCCATGAGCAAGGTATGTTTTTCCACTTACACAGGTCCCTTTTAGTTTCTTGCAGTAGTACTTTGTAGTTTTCTTTTTATAGGTCTTTTACATCTTTGGTAAGATATATTCCTAAGTATGTTATCTTCTTGGGGGCTACGGAGAATGGTATTGATTTGTTGATTTCCTTTTCAATGTTTTGTTTGTTGATGTAGAGGAATCCAAGTGATTTTTGTATGTTTATCTTATAATCTGAAACTCTGCCAAATGCTTCTGTTAGTTTCAGTAGTTTTCTGGAGGATTCCTTAGGGTTTTCTGTGTATAAGATCATGTCATCTGCAAACAGAGATAACTTTACTTCTTCCTTGCCAATCCAGATGCCCTTTATTTCTTTGTCTAGCCTAATTGCTCTGGCTAGGAACTCTAGCACAATGTTGAATAAGAGCGGCGATAAAGGGCATCCTGGTCTGGTTCCCATTCTCAAGGGAAATGCTTTCAGGCTCTCTCCATTTAGAATGATGTTGGCTGTTGGCTTTGTATAGATGCCCTTTATTATGTTGAGGAATTTTCCTTCAATTCCTATTTTGCTGAGAGTTTTTATCATGAATGGGTGTTGGACCTTGTCAAATGCCTTTTCTGCATCAATTGATAAGATCATGTGATTTTTGTCTTCTGTTTTATTTATATAGTGGATTACATTAATGGTTTCTCTAATATTGAACCAACCTTGCATAATTTTTTTTTTTAACCTGGTATAAATCCCACTTGATCATGGTGGATTATTTTTTTGATATGTTGTTGAATTCTATTGGCTAGAATTTTGTTGAGGATTTTTGCATCTATGTTCATGGGGGATATAGGTCTGCATTTTTCCTTTTTGTGGTGTCTTTACCTGGTCTTGTTATCTGGGAGATAGTGGCTTCATAGAATGAGCTGGGCAGTATTCCATCATTTTCTATGCTTTGAAATACCTTTAGTAGTAGTGGTGTTAACTGCTGTCTGAAACATTGGTAGAACTCTGCAGTGAAGCCATCTGGGCCAGGGCTTTTTTTTGTTGGGATTTTTTGATTACCTTTTCAATCTCTTTTTTTTGTTCTGGGTCTATTTAGTTCTACATCTGATTGTGTTAGTTTAGGTAGGTAGTGTTTTTCCAGGAATTCATCCATTTCTTCTAGGTTTGCAAAGTTTTTAGAGTACAATTTTTTCATAATAATCTGATATGATTCTGTTAATTTCAGTTGGGTCTGTTGTGAAATACCCCATCTCTTTTCTTATTTGGTTTATTTGTTTCCTTTCCTGTATTTCTTTAGTCAGTCTGGCCAATGGTTTATCAATTTTGTTAATTTTTTCAAAGAACCAGCTTTTGGCTTTGTTAATTCTTTCAATTGTTTTTCTGTTCTTTAATTCATTTAGTTCAGCTCTAATTTTTATTATTTCTTTTCCCCTGGTTCCTGATGGATTCTTTTGTTGCTGTCTTTCTATTTGTTCAATTTGTAGGGACAGTTCTCTGATTTTGGCTCTTTCTTCTTTTTGTATGTGTGCATTTATTGATATAAATTGATCTCTGAGCACTGCTTTTGCTGTGTCCCAGAGGTTTTGATAGGAAGTCTTTTCATTCTCGTTGCATTCTGTGAATTTCTTTATTCCCTCCTTAATGTCTTCTATAACCCAGTCTTTTTTCAGGAGGGTATCGTTCAGTTTCCAAGTGTTTGATTTCTTTTCCCTGATTTTTCTCTTATTGATTTCCACTTTTATGGCTTTGTGGTCTGAGAAGATGCTTTGTAATATTTCGATGTTTTCGATTCTGCAAAGGTTTGTTTTATGAACTATTATGTGGTCTATTCTAGAGAACGTTCCATGTGCACTAGAAAAAAAAGTATACTTTGCAGCTGTTGGGTGGAGGGTTCTGTAGAAGTCAATGAGGTCAAATTGGTTGATTGTAGCAGTTAGATCTTCAGTGTCTCTAATGAGCTTCTTACTGGAAGTCCTATCCTTCTCCGAAAGTGGTGTGTTGAAGTCTCCTACTATAATTGTGGAGGTGTCTATCTCACTTTTTAGTTCTGTTAAAGTTTGTTTTATGTATCTTGCAGCCCTGTCATTGGGTGCATCAATATTTAATATGGTTATATCTTCCTGGTCAATTGTCCCTTTTATCATTTTGTAGTGTCCTTCTTTATCCTTTGTGGTGGATTTAACTTTAAAGACTATTTTGTCAGAAATTAATATTGCCCCTCCTGCTCTTTTTTGCTTGTTGTTTGCTTCATATATATTTTTCCCATCCTTTGAGTTTTAGTTTGTTTGTGTCTCTAAGTCTAAGGTGTGTCTCTTGTAGGCAGCATATAGACAGATCGTGTTTCTTTACACAGTCTGAGACTCTCTGTCTGTTTATTGGTGCATTTAGTCAATTTACATTCAGCGTAATTATAGATAAGTATGAGTTTAGTGCTGTCATTTTGATGCCTTTTTGTGTGTTGTTGACAATTTCATTTTTCCACTTACTTTTTGTGCTGAGAGTTTTTCTTTTTAAATTGTGTGTTCCTCATTTTCATAGTAGTTGAATTTATGTTTGCTGAATCTTTATGTTTTTCTGGGTTTTTATTTTGAATTATGGAATTGTTAGACCTCTTTGTGGTTACCTTAATGTTTACCCCTATTTTTCTAAGTGAAAACCTAACTTGTATCGTCCTGTATCGCCTTGTTTTCCTCTCCATATGGAAGATCTATGCCTCCTGTTTTTAGTTTCTTTTTTTGATTATTGTGATCTTTTACATAATGACTTCAATGATTCCCTGTTTAGAGCATTTTTTTCTTTTTAATATTAATCTTAATTTGTTTTTGTGATTTCCCTATTTGAGTTGATATCCGTATGTTCTGTTCTGTGACCTTGTGTTGCGTTGGTATCTGATATTATAGATTTTCTGAGCAAACAATTTCCTTTAGTATTTCTTGTAGCTTTGGTTTGGTTTTTTCAAATTCTCTAAGCTTGTGTTTATCTGTAAATGTTTTAATTTCACCTTCATATATGAGAGAGAGTGTCGCTGGATATATCATCCTTGGCTGGCAGTTTTTCTCCTTCAGTGCTCTATATATGTCTTCCCATTGCATTCTTGACTGCATGGTTTCTGCCGAGTAGTCTGAATTTATTCTTATTGATTCTCTTTTGTAAGAGATTATTCTTTTATCCCTGGCTGCTTTTAAAATTTTCTCTTTATCTTTGGTTTTGGCAAGTTTGATAATAATATGCCTTGGTGATTTTCTTTTTGGATCAATCTTATATGGGGTTAGATGAGCATCTTGGATGGATATCCTTTTGTCTTTCATGATGCCAGGGACGTTTTCTGCCAGCAGATCTTCAACTATTCTCTCTGTGGTTTCTGTTAACCCTCCCTGTTCTGAAACTCTAATCACACGCTCCTCTGACTTCCTATTGAGTTGTCTAATTCTGTCATTTTACTGTTAATATTTTGGATTTCTGAATGCAGTCTATGGATTCTTGCAGCTTATTAATTTTTCCACAATGTTCTTGAATAATCTTTTTGATTTCTTCAACTGCTTTATCAGTGTGTTCCTTGGCTTTTTCTGTAGATTGCCTTATTTCATTTTTGAGGTCATCCCTGATGTCTTGAAGCATTCTGTATTTTAGTTTTTTACTTTCTGCATCTGGCAATTCCAGGATTGTATATCCATTTGGGAAAGATTTTGATTCTTTAATTTGGGGAGTTGTAGAAGCAATCATGGTCTGCTTCTTTATGTGGTTTGATGCCGACTGCTGTCTCTGAGCCATCTATAAGATATTGTAATGATTTATTTTATAGTTGCTCACTGAGCCTTATGTTGTTTTGTTTTCTTTCAGTATACTTAGATGGGCTACTAGATTGCGCTGTTTTGATTGTTGTAGCCCTTGAATCACTTATGTCCTATTACCAGCTGGTTTGGGCTGTTACCAGATATATAAGCCTAAGAGTCCATTCCCTCTTCTTGAGTAGAATCTGATTTGGGGTCATCAAGTGTGTGGTGCAGAGTGTCACCTCTCCACCTACAGAGGCAGTGGTGATAGTTGTGTGCACCAGATTCTAGTAGCAGCAGGGGTTCACACTCCATGGGGGTCAGGATGCTGACAGGCTCCCCCCAAGTTCCAGTGAGGTAGATGTGTCTCTATTCCTAAAGCACTTTGGTGGGTGGGCTCTGCAGCTGTACCTTAGGTCCCCAATGCAAGTACCTCTACAGATTGGTAGGTGTCACCCTCCTTAGATCCCTAAGGCAGGAGGCTAATTGGTCTGGGGGGAGCTTTAGCCCTCAGTTCCCTGTTGTGGGTTAGTGAGGGCTCTGTTGAATACACAGAGATATCAGACCTGGGAAACTTGTCTTTCCAGTAATCTACTAAAACAATTACAGTCAGATCCCTATCAGAATTACCTTTGCATTATAATAGCCACCTTGTTCTGTGTAGGGATGAAAGCCCAAGACTGTGGATCACATATGTTTGGCTGGAGCTGCTTCTGTATTCTTAGTCCAATTAGGGAAGGATTTTTGGTGCCTGGGTTTTTTTGTAGCTGCTTCTCTCAGGCCAGGAGAATGGGTTAGGAAAAGAACAAAAAAGAAAGAAAAACCGCAGAGCACTTCACTCTCTGGCTCCGGAAATTCCAATGTTAATGAAGCTGCCTGGGAAGGGGAGGGGAGGGTTCAATAAATAGGAGAGAGTAGCACCCCAGAATATAGAAATAGTTACTTATCTTGCTTGAGATGACTGTTTTATCTGATATTCCCGAGGGGCGCTTCGACTGTATACGCTGGCTGGGTAGAGACTGACCCCAAGGTTCAGGCCCGCGTTCCATGCTTCCACTGTCTTAGAAGCCGTGGTTAGTTCCTCCACTCGCAGTCCAAAGCCTAGTGCCAAGATTTCCCGGCTGGGACGCCGTGCACTCCAGGCTCCAAAACCTGTCGCTGCCTCCCAGTGACTTCTCCTCCCGTCAGCTGCATTGCTGTGCTGCCTGCGTGCACTGGCTGGGCTTCCCCCTAGGTCACTTCTGGGGTCTAGGGCTGCGACCCGTGTTTGTGCCGTCTCAGGATGCTGTGCTCAGCTCCCCTGCACCCAGTCCAAAGCCCTGTGCCAAGGTTTCCTGACTGGGATGCTGGCTCCAGGCTCTGAAAACAGTTGATGCTTCCCTGTGGTTGTTCGTTCTCAGTCTCTGTCACTCAGGTCAACTCTGTAGATCTGTGTTTGATGGTCAGGGTTCGTAGATTGTCAAGTATGTGATTGATTCACTTTTTTTCCGAGCCTTTGTTGCAAGAGGGATCCGAGGTATCTTCTACCTAGTCAGCCATCTTGGATCCACCTCCTATAAAGAATATTTTATATATAAGTTTAAAAATAAATAGTTTAAAGAATCCAACATAAATGATTTAAAAAAAAAAAGACTGGGATCACTGATAGTGAAAGCATTCCTTGGCTCTGTGAAATAATGAATATCATGTTCTGAATGAGGGCTATAGCCCTCTTCCAACTAAGGTTACTTTTTTACTCCAAAGTTTCCTCATGGCATTTTTCATTTCTGAGTTTCTCAGGGTACAGATAGATTAAATTGTTTAACATAGGGGTTATGAAAGCTAAAACCACAGTCATGAATATATCCATGGGAAAGGAGATGTGGGCCTTGCATACAGGAAGATACAGAAAATAAAGAATTAAATGACCACAGTCATATGAGATGCACAGTTGTCTCTCTTCCAAACAATTAATTTTCAAGGAGCGTGAGATGGCCCCACAGAAGACTAGTAGGATGAAAATTATCACAGTGAAAATTGCCTCTCCGTTGGCTATCACAGAAACACCTGTTCATGCAAGCAAGTTTCAATAAGGAATACATATCACACACAAAGCTGTCAGTGACTTTGGGCCCACAGAAAGGGGGCTGATAAAGAGAATTGAACCAGAGTTTAGAAAACCTCCAATCCAGGCTATCATCAGCATGAGAACACATATCTACCAAATAATGAAGAGATTTACAGATGGCCACATATTAGTCATACGCCATCACCACCAGAAGAATAACTTCAGCACTGGCAAATAAATGATCTATAAAGCCTTGTGCCATGTAAGCATAGAAGGAAATTAACTTTTTTTTCTAGTACAGCATGTCTAAGATCATTTTGGGAGCAATAGAAGTAGAATACACAGTCTATGTAAATGATAAATAGGCGAGAAAAAAAAGAAACACTTGGGGAAACCCAGGGATTGGCTGGCTATGATTGTCACCATGATAAGCAGATTGACCACTATCTTCACAATGTAGATGGGTAAGAATGTGACAAATGAAACTTTTTCCCCCTTCAAGGTACTGAGTGAGTATAGGGAGGACAAACTCAGCCACAATGTTCCCATTCTTCATGTTTTCTTTTGAAGTTGTTGAACTCGGTGTCAGAGCCTGCAAACCAAAGGGTCAATAATAAATTTGAGAAGAACAGAAACTCTAGGCCAAAATTTGATGCCCTACTCAACAATGTTTCCTCCATAGAGCCTTGCACACAAGAGTTCTTTAGAAAATGGGTCCTTGGAACCTTCTCCCACAATAATTTTCCCATATATTTTGCTTCACTCTCCATGATGAGACTTTGGTATTAAAGCTGGGTTCTATCTGTGAGCGGCTACATCTGTGACATGATCTGCTGAAAATAAGAAGGCTTTCTCCAGAACGTCCTTCAAAATACGGAATTTAACATTACATATCATTTATTTCATTTTATGAGCTCTACACACGTGTGTGTGTTATATTATAACCGGAAACCAACCTACATTATGCAGATATTACACAACCTTGCTTGCTGAAAGTGAAGAGGACTTGAACAACTTACTGATGAAGATCAAAGGCCACAGCTTTCGGTATGGATTACCCACACAAACAAACAAACCCACTGCCTTAAAGTCGATTCTGACTCATAGCAACCCTATAGGACTGGGTAGAAATGCATACTAGAGTTTCCAAGGAGCACCTGGCAGATTCGAACTGCGGACCTCTTGGTTAGCAGCCATAGCACTTAACCACTACGCCACCAGGGTTTCTGTATGGATTACACCTCAACATAAAGAAAACAAAAATCCTCACAAGTGGACCAATAAGCAACATCATGATAAATGGAGAAAAGACTGAAGTTGTGAAGAATTTCCAGGGTTGCATCCATTTGTTGATACATCTCAACTGGAATTCCATCAATTCCTGGAGGCTTGTTTTTCACCAATGCCTTCAGCACAGCTTACATTTTTTCCTTCAGTACCATCAGTTCTTGATTACATGCTATCTGCTGAAATGGTTGAATTTCACCAATTCTTTTAGTACAATGACTTTTTGCCTTCCATCTTCTTTTTTCAGCAGTTTATTTTATTTTTTTTGTTGTTGTTGATAATATACACAGTGGAATATACACTGATTGAACATTTTCTACAAGTACAATTCAGTTACATTTGTTATATTCTTTGAGTTGTGCAACCATTCTCCTCCTCTTTTGTGAGTTTTTCCTCCACAATTGTCACAAACTCATTGCTCCTAAGCTAGGCTGTAATCTTTACAGAAGCAGATTGAGACAGGTCTTTCTCCTGCAGAGCCAGTGGATGGGTTCCAACCACCAACCTATCGATTAGCAGCCTAGTGCTTAAATGTTGCAGCACCAGGACTCCTTCTTTAGTAGGGAGTAATAAAGAAAGAAAAAGAAAAATCCATTGACATGAAGTCAATTCCAAATCATAGTGGCCCTATAGGAGAGAGAACTCTTATAGGGTTTCCAAGGCTATAATCTTTACGGAAGCAGACTGCCACATCTTTCTTCTGTCCATTCATCTTCTTTAGATGCTGCCAGCATTGTTTAATATTTTTCCCATAGATTTCTTCAATATTGCAAATCAAGGCTTAATTTTTTTTTTTTCAGCTTGGGAAATGCTAAGTATGTTCTTCCTTTTTGGTTTTCTACTTGCAGGTTTTTACACATTTCATCATAATACTTTGTCTTCTCAATCCATCCTTTGAACTCTTCTGTTCAGCTCTTTTTCTTCATAATTTGTCCCATATACATTAGCTGTTCTGCCTTCAGGAGGAAATTTCAGGGCCTCTTCTGACATACATTTTTGTGTTTTCTTCCTTTACCTTCTTTTTAGTGACCTTTTGCTTTCTTCATGTATGATGTCCTTCCACAACTCATCTAGTCTTTGGTCGTTAGTGTTCAGTGCATCAAATCTAGTCTTGAGGAATAGTCTCTAAATGCAGGTGGGATACACTCAAGGTTGTGCTTTGGCTCTCATGGGCTTGTTTCAATTTTCTTCTGCTTCAATTTGAACTTACACATGACTGATTGATGGTCTGTTCCTCAGTCAGCCCCTGTCCTTGTTCTGACTGACGATATTGAGCTTCTTCATTGTCTCACTCCACAGATGTAGTCCATTTGATTCCTGTGTATTCCGTCTGGTAAGGTCTGTATAGTCACCGTTTATGTTGTTAAAAAAAGGTGTTTCCAATGAATAAGCCATTGGTCTTACAGAATTCTATCTTGCAATCTTTAACATCATTTCTATGACCAAGGCCATATTTTCCAATTACTGTTTGTTCTTCCTTATTTCCAACTTCTGCATCCCAATCACCAAAAACTATGAATGCGTCTTGATTGCATGTTTGATCAATTTCAGACTGCAGAAGTCTGAATCTTCAGTTTCTTCATCTTTGGCATTAGTGGTTTGTGTGTAAATTTGAATAATAGTCGTATTACCTGGTCTTCCTTTTAGGTGTATCACTATTACCCTATCACTGACAGTATTGTACTTCAGGATAGATAGATCTTGAAATGTTCTTTTTGACAGTGAATGTGATGCCATTTCTCTTCAACTGGTCATTCCAGGCATAGTAGACCATATGATTGTCTGATTCAAAATGGCCAATACCAGTCCATTTCAGCTCACCAATGCCTAGGATATCAATCTCCAAACATTTCATTTTCGAGAATTTCCAGTTTTCCTTGATTCATACTTTGTACATTTCATGTTCTCATTGCTAAGGGATGCTTGCAGCTGTTTCTTCTCATTTTGAGTTGTGCCACACCAGCAGATGAATGTCCTAAAAACTGGACTCCATCTATGTCATTAAAGTCAGCTGTACGTTGAGGAGACAGCTCTTCCCCAGTTGTATGTTGAGCGCCTTCCATCCTGAGGATCTCATCATCCAGCACTATATCAGACAATGTTCCGTTGCTGTTCATAAGGTTTTCACTGGTCGATTTTTCTTTCTTTTTTTTTTTTTGGAAGTAGATTGCCAGGTTCTTCCTCCTAGTCTGTCTTAGTCTGGAAGCTTTGCTGAAACTTGTCAGCCATGGGTGACCTTGCTGGTATTTGAAATACTGATGGCATATTTTTCACCACCACAGCAACACATGAGCCTTGACGGTACAAAAAGAAGACAGACAAGTGGTTGTTATTATTATTATATTAGACCCAGTCAATCATGAAAGAGGCAGTGATTTCCCTTCACAGGAAGAGACTTTGTTCTCTTTTTAGCTCTGCTGTATGCAGATTTGCAAGAAACTTTTTATTCATTGCCATGAAGTCTCACCAAAGATTATCTATGACCAAGAAATATATTTCATAACAAAGCAATCCGCTAATATGCATGAACTTTACTGGTCTTACTAATGCTCCCTTTACCCATCAGGCATGATAAAATTATGGATTTGGTTCTAAATACTCTATGATAGTGCTGCCTGGAAAACAAAAGACAACAAAAATGGCATTGGCAGGCTATCCCACAGAATGTGGTATATACTTAAACCAAGACCATCTCTCCTGTAGCCAGAATAAAAAGCTTGTGAACAAAGCATAGAGGTCAGAGTGGCCCTTGTCACTATTATGTCTAATAGTCATAATAAACCACTTAAAGTATTTCTGCTTTGTGTACTGAAAATTTTGAGCTGGCTATGTTTGGAAGCCCTAGTTGCTAAGAAAGAAACATGTCTGCCAATGCACACAGCCATTCTTCCATTACATTTAAATGGAATAAGTCCCATTTTTATTTGAGGATCCTATGCTGATGGAAAAGGAAGAAAGAATAGATTACTGTGCTGATGTCATGTTTAGCTATAAAGATAAAATATTTAGTAGATTTAAATCAGGTATTAAAAATTCAAAATTTTGAAATCTTTTGAAGACAATATAGAATGTTTTCCTGTCCTTGTATTAGAGGATGGAGCCTTCGCGGTACAATAGTTAAGAGTTTGGCAGCTAACCAAAAGGTTGGCAGTTTAAATCTACCAGTTACTCCTTGGAAGCCATATGCGGGCAGTTCTATTTTGTCCTACAGGGTCGCTATGAGTCCAAATCTACTCGACCCCAACAAGTTTTGGTTTTATATTAGAGGACATCTTAAGTAAGACATAGAAGTGTTAACCAAATACATAAAGACTGAGAAATTTAACTACTTTAAGAAGTATTTCAAATGAAATTATAAAAGTGTAAAAAGAAAAAAAAAACACAAACAGGGAAAAGACTTTTGTACTACTTTTAAATGAAATTTAAGAATTAGTACACAGGACACATAAAAAAAAAATTAATAACAGAAAGACAACCCAGTTGAAAAACTGGCAAAAGACAAGAATATGCTATACATGTCATAGAAGAGGGGAACAAAGTGACATCTAATAAACATATGAAAACATGCTCAACTTCAATAGAAATAAGAAATGCAAATTAAAACCACAGTGAAATCACAGTTTTTTACCCACTGAATGACCAAAGTATCAAGCATCTACAATATCTGGTGTTGGTAAGTATACAGAGTAATGGAACTGTTCAACTCTGCTGGCAGGGGTATAACTGATGATACCACTTCAGGAAAAAATTGCAACCATCTGTAAAAGTGAACATGTAAATACCCTATTTAATACAAAATAATTTCTTTTAGAATGTCCACAACGACACTGCTTATGGTAACAAAAACTGGAAACAATCTGTACGAGCACTGACCAAGGATGGATACATAACCTATGGTATATTCAAACAATGAAATAATATGCAGCAGGAAAAATAACTGGACAAGAACGACATGCAGATATATAATCAACTATTAAATGGTAAACATTGATAAAAATTAAGGTTCTGAAAACTATGAGATACATAATGTAATTTTAATAAAAGTAAGAAATAAAAAATAAAATATACATTAAGGATATATACATTCAAAGTTAAACTATTTTTAACTATGATTAAAAAACTAGGAATGGACTTACTTCTGAGAAGGGGTGGAGAAATGGCATCTGGGAAGTGAAATCAGGGAGTTTCAGTGATATTGATAATATTCTAGGTAAGAGGCTACAAGATTTATAAACAATTGTGTATGTTGTTGGATACACATGAAAAATTACACACTAAAATTTAAAAATAAGAAAAATTCTAAAATCTTTCTTTTAGTTAGAAAAGTAAAGTCTTGTTAAGCATAGATAAAGATCCATGTTACACTGAGAAAATTCTTCCTGCTTTCTGGCTTTGAAATGTCCCTGGATGGGCTGAAGACTGAGAAAAACTTATTTTTTTACATAAAGTTGAAAAAACAAATTTTGCTTTTTCCAAAACAAATCATTACTAAATCTTTAAGTAAAAAGCATTTAATTTTAATACAACTTTTAGGGAACATGCTGTTTATGCGACCTAACACATTTCTTTCCATACCTTCAATTTTATGGAGATAAAATCAGAAGCTCTATCTACTCTTTTAAGAACTGCAAAAAAAAAATGCACATAATAACTAATGAGGAATGTATAAAATATGTTTATAACTTAGATTGTGATTTTCAAATCCAAATTGAAATAGCATCTGTCCTCTAATCAAGAAGTAGAATGAGTTTTCTTCATCGACCACATCCCATCTATCAAAATTACTCACGGTGTCTCAAACAAAACACAATATCATGTCCCACTTAAATATGCAGAATTAGAAATACATGGACTTTGGCCAGAAGAACAGAAGTAATTTTAAACACAAAATGCATAATACAGCTTAAAAAAGCTGTTGTGCTAAGAGGATAATGAACAGTAAAATTTTAAATCACTCTCTTGGCCTCAGAAATTTGTTCTAAGTATTAGCCAAAATGTTTTCTCATTAAATTCAATGATAGAAAAGTTTCTAAAGTAACTTGTTTTACTCTTTTTAAAAGAGAAAGAAAAAAAAATTTCTTCTAAGTCCTGTTTCAATATATACTCAGAAAAATAAATTTACAATGTGAGCTTAGTTTTATTTTTGTTTATAAGAGGAAAAATACCTGTGCCGTTCATCCAGCCTCCGGAATGACTCTATTAGGTTAATTCTAAACTAGAAGAATGATTTATTCTACATTTTGGATGCCTTTTTTTTTTTTTTGTATCAATAAAGAGAAGTATACCTCCATAGAAATGACTAAATCAGTCATTGTGATAATTTATTTCCTATTTCTTGCTTTAGCATTAGCAATAATATTTTCAGTGTGGAAGCATATTCTTAGTCTACCTGTGGTTAATTTTCTATTCCAGATTTTTCCATAGCATTTTTCATCTCAGAATTTCTCAAGCTGTATATCAGAGGATTCAACATGGGAGTGATAACTGTAAAGACTGCAGTCATAGATTTGTCAATGGGAAAGTTGGAAACAGGTCTAACATACAAGAAAATAGAGGGAACAAAAAAGAGGACAACTACTGTGATGTGAGAGCTGCAGGTAGACAGGGCTTTGCACCTCCCTTTCTGACTATGAGTCTTCAGGGAGCTTAGAATGACCCCATAGGAGATTAGTAGAAGGATAAAAATTACTATACAGATGGCTCCACCATTGGCAAAAATAGTGAGCCCTATAAAATAGATGTCAGTGCAAGCAAGTTCCAACAACGGGTACATGTCACAGATGAAGTCATCAATGACATTGGGGCCACAGAAGGGGAGGTTGTACACAAAGAGAAGTTGAACCACAAAGTGCAAAAACCTCCAAACCAGGCCACCACCAGCAATAGAATGCAAACCCGTTGATTCATGATGGTCAAGTACTGCAGTGCCTTACAGATGGCCACATAGCAGTCATAGGCCATTGCCACCAGAAGACCTCAGCACCACCAAATAAATGTTCTATAAAGTGCTGGTCCATGCAAGCTGGGAAGGAAATAGTCTTTTTATCATAGAGTCAGTCTACAATTATTATAGGGGAATAAGCAGTGGAAAAAACAACACCCAAGAGTGACAGATAGGCAAGGAACAAGTACATGGGGGAGTCCAGAGAGGGGCTGACAATAACAGTGATGACAATGAGCAAGTTGCCCACCATCATTACAATGTAGATGAGCAAAAACATGACAAATAACGCTTTTTGGCCCTCAGGATCCTGAGTGAGTCCCAGGAGGACAAATTCTGTTACATTATTACTGTGTCCTATTTACTCTTTTACAGAGTAAAAGAGGTGGGAGCTCAGTAG
This sequence comes from Loxodonta africana, assembly GCF_030014295.1. Lineage (NCBI taxonomy): Eukaryota > Metazoa > Chordata > Mammalia > Proboscidea > Elephantidae > Loxodonta > Loxodonta africana. Next base: position 2,536,987 of record NC_087363.1, read on the forward strand.
AACAAGACCTGTAATGAAATCATGAACACAATTTTTAGTATGTCCATTAGGTCATGGAGCACTTCTTCACTATTAATCTCCAAAGGTGGCTTATCCATAATAAACATTTAGAAATGTCTACTGGGTTTCTCTTCCAAATATCCCAATTCCCTCAATAATTCTACTTCTCAGATGACTGGATTGGACCTACAAATAAGAAGTTCTATCTCTAAATGTTAGTGGATCTTCTATAGAGAAGAGCAGTCAGGGACCCAACAGTTAATCCTTTTTTAGAATATGACAGTGCTTGGCACTGAAGTCAGTAATGACAACAAAGGAAATTATTTCTGCTCTCAAGAAACTTATTCTCTGGTGGTGAAGATAAACCCTAAATAAATAAATTTACATAGAATCAGTACTTAGAGTTGGTACTATTTGTGGTGAGTACCTTTACAATATGATCTATATAGCACCAAAAATAACCCCTCTTCAGGAATATCTCATTAAATATTATGATGTTCCACTATTAGAAGCTGAGTCCCTCCTGCCTCAAAGGTTGTCCAGTCTTCATGAATCCTTAAATTTGAAGAGGCTGGAATTTGAAATGTATCAATTATTTAGCACAAAATTCCTTGTAGCAATTATTTGGACATAGATTGTCGGTCTCTTCTTAAGGGTCCATAATGCTTTCTATTTCCCTTTGCCTATCCCACCACTCTTAACACACTTCTGTGCTCTTTTGGGAGAGAGTTGTTACTTTAAGTTGGTAGTATTTGTGGTGAGTACCCTTGCAATACGATCTATATTTTCAGCAAATATTTTTGAACCGAAGTTACCAACTAGTACTTTAGCAGCCAGTATTTTCAAACCAACTGGGGGTGAGCTGGGCAGTGATGGGGGGAGAAAATAAACACTGTAAAGATAGGTAGAAGACAATGGAACAGCGTTTTATATATAATGCTTCTTAGGCACCGGGAGTGGTCAATATTAGAACTTCAAAGCCCAGATTTCAAAAAGGAGCATATTCAAAGGAAAAGTCCAAACTCAGCATCAGAAAGTATGAGTTGTAGTCATTTTCTAAATTTAGTCACAAGTCTGTCTCAATTTACTCATTGGAAAATAAAAGGATTAAATTAGATAATCTTGGAATCCTTCCTAGTTCAACTGTCTATGATACTTTCAGTGAAAACCCACCTAATTTTATTCTGCTGGATACTTCTATTTATATATTTATAATTAAACAACAATCTCCAAGCTTATCAATGTTACTTTGAAAATGCTAGCCAGTGTTTAGATTTGACCTTTACAGTGAGCAGATAATGGGTAAGGTATCTCACTCAGTGTGTGCCTATTTAAGGCCCAGGACATTCTTAGACAGGACATAGCAGTGAAGAATAATGTGAACTCTGGAAAAACAGTGTTTGAACTCCACCTTCACCGCTTACTGTCTATGTGACCTTGGGCAACTTAATAAACCTCTTTGTGGCTCAGTTTCAGAATTTGTAAAATGGGGATACTAATAATACCTACCTCTTAAGGTTGTGTGTATCTTTTTTTGCATGTAAAGCACCTAGATCACTGCCTGGAACCTGATAAAGAATCAACAAACCATAACTTTTATTATTGTTCTTGAATGTTTCACTATAGATATCAGATCAAAACAAATCATCTGGATCTTTGTCTATTTGGTAATATGTACATTATTTATAAAAAAAATTATATACCTATAACTCATGAACACCCAGTTTTGGACATAGATAAAGCTGTACATTGTAAGAATTATCTATTTTGGTGCATATCTGTAGTAATATCCACCTGTCATGCTATGTATATTGATGGAAGTTAAGCAGAAAAAAGGAAAAGATTGTACCCATGCATCAGATGGAGGCCTAAAGAGTAGAAAATGAAAGAAAAGAAGAATCAAATCAGGAAGCAGAGAAATTATATTTAAGAAATATTATGCCCAGTAAATTATACACGAGTAATATTAATGTGTTAAATGTGGATAGTGTTCTTAACAAATCTTCTTCAGGAAGATTTCTTCTAGTGAAAGAGTGCTGGAAGGTCAGCCTCTGAGGCTTCCTGAACTTACTCAGGAGGCTTCTTGGGAAGCCATTGCAAATAAACAGAGACCCTCCTAGCAAATAAAGAACAAAAAAGAAAAGAAAATGAAAGCAAAGGAAGGTGAAAAGGGAGAGAAGATGAAAAGATAAAAGAAAGATGGGAGGAGAGGAGAAGGAAAGGGAAGAAAAAAGAAAGGAAGGGAAGGAAAAGCGGAAAAAGAAAAGACAATTCAGAAGGAAAAACATCAACAAAAAGAACAGGAACATTGACTCCTCAAAGTCTCTAGCTCTTATGGTTAAGGACAAATTCGAATAAGAGTGAATAATACATATATAGATATAAACACAAACTTTAGGATTATTCATTGTTGGAGAAAGTTGCTGAATGACTAAACCTCAGATGTAGACAAGCTGATTTCATTTAGATTGATTTGGTTTGGCGGGGACAGGAACATGTACAGAAGAATTTTGAGCTTTCTTTTAGAAACCAGCTGTAATGAGAGTTCTGTATGTCTGGGTGGCTCAGGAGTTCTATCATTTTAGAAGCTGTAGATTAATAAAGGCACATCTGCTGAAGAATATAATGGTAAAGATAGTTTATATCTAATTATTTTTAACTATCTTCTGCAAAGTCTAATGTTCTTAATCTTATTAATAATTAACGCTGGATTTCACTGAAATAAATATTCTATTGGCCAGCTAAATTACATGTAAAGAAAATGAGTATGTAAAGTATCCACTATAGTTTCAGTCCTCAAGGTTTTGATACTATAAAAACTAAAAATATTAGTAGGCTTTCAACTTAAAAGCCTAAGTTAACATCTTTCTAGAAAAAAAATCCTTTAACATATTTTTTAAGAACCTGGCTTTTTACAAATAAAAACTAAAATGCCGTAGTAACAAAAATAACCTCTATAAAAAACACCAAAAAACCCAGTGCCGTCGAATCAATTCCAACTTATAGCGACCCTATAGGACAGAGTAGAACTGCCCCATAGAGTTTCCAAGGATCACCTGGAGGATTGGAACTGCCGACCCTTTGGTTAGCAGCCGTAGCACTTAACCACTACGCCACTAGGGTTTCCTAATAACCTCTATAGTACATTACAATTACAGTTTGTAAGTCTCTCTAAGTTACAGTAGACAAGGTATTTCCTGATTCCCTGTTTCTTTTCATGTATATCCTAAGGTTGTTGTCATAATTTTAAAATATTCACACATAAAAGCACATATCAAGCTTGCAAACACAACAGGCATTTGTTCTTTATACCCTGAGACACCTGATATAATAAAAAAATATAGTTTTAAATTCTCTAGCTACGGCTGCTAACCAAAAGGTAGGCAGTTCGAATCCACCAGGCACTCCTTGGAAACTCTATTGGGCAGTTCTACGCTGTCCTATAGGGTCAGTATGAGTCGGAATCGACTCGACGGCACTGGGTTTTATTGGGTTAGTTCAAATACAAAGCCTTGGTGGCTCAGTGGTTAAGAGCTTGGTTGTTAACCAAAGGTCAGCAGTTCTAATCCACCAGACACTCCCTGGAAAACCTGTAGTTTTACCCTGTGCTACAGGGTTGCTATGAGTTAGAATCAACTCAATTGGATGGCAACGGGCTTGGTTATTTGATTTAGTTCAAATACATCGAAATTAATTATAAACCTTTATTAACATATCACATTACCTATGAACCAAAATTACAAATCTACAGACTTGTTTTTAATGCACAATATGTTTCTTTTGTTATTTGGTAAATGGACAGTAAATGTCTACCAGGCTAAAATACTGAAGCCAAATAGACTATGTATATTCTGATTAATTTTTGTGTTTCTCTTGCTTAATTTTACAAATTCAGAATTAACCTAATGAAATATATTTAAGAGATTAGCTACATTTCAATATATCATGCAAATTTATAATGAGTGTTTTCCATTAGAGATTTCAAAAACTCATCTCTTGGGTCTTGTCCTTGGTCCTGAAAATCAGGGCTTCTGTCATTGAGAATAATTGCAGATATGTCATGTATTTATCTGCAAACACAGAACACATGGCAATGTGTGTTCAGTGGATCTAGAAATAGTTCCAAGTGGTTACACTTTTCATACTTCCATACGAGCTGTTCATCATATGTGTGTGTGTATATATATATATATATATGATAAATGTGGAGGTGTATATGTTTCCAAAGTAGATGCCTGGAATATGAAGACACTTAAAAATATTGTCAGTTTTTAATGGAAACCCTGGTATTTAGTAGTTAAGTGCTACGGCTGCTAACCAAAAGGTTAGTAGTTCAAATCCACCAGGTGCTTTTTGGAAACTCTATGGGGGCAGTTCTACTCTGCTCTATAGGGTCGCTATGAATCAAGATTGACTTGACTGCAAAGGGTTTGGCTTGATTTTGGTTTTGGTCAGTTTTTACAGTACAAAGATAGCATATAGATGAATGTTCTTATCTGTTGGGAAAATGTGTTCAAAGAACAACGAAGATGGTATGTTTGTATGAGTGTGTAAAAACTGGGCAAATTAATGGAAATTAACCTGGCCAAGCCTGTTATTTAGTGACACGAAAAAATGAAAAATTACTGATATTAGTTATTTGAATTTTTCTCCTTTTAATCAATTAAGATGAAACAACCAAAAAGTATTTTACTTTGACCGAGGTTTTAGGGTAACACTCATGTCCCTAGTCATTAATTCTGTACCTAACAAGGCAAATGCTGGGATTTATCTTCCCAGAAAAGTCAAAGACAGAGTTTTCTCACAGATAGGAGCAGAACTTTTCAGCAATTCAGTCATTCAAAAAGCCTATCCAAAGACCATTTCTTTCCTCATTAGAACAATGCCCCTACATCCCTCCAACTTCACTTCAAGAAATCATGCACTTCCAGAAATTCCTACAAGCAACGAGAGATATGTATTAACAGAAAATATAACAAGAAAACATCTACAGATCTAGATGCCAATTAAAGAGAACCTCCAGCCTGGATAGGAATTGGAGTTTTCAAAAATCTCTTGGGTCATTCTGTCAGGAAATAATTCTTCCATTTATAAATGCTGACGTAGTACGTGGCTTTTTACATCATCACTGTTTTAAATGAAAGACAATGCAAGTTCATTATAAATTAGTTTGTTAGAATATCTGGAAAAAATTCAAATGAAATTACCTCTCCTGGACAGTTTTCCTCCCTAGACAATCCCTCAAGGAAAAAGACTTGGGTCTTGCCAAGAAAAAGTAGCAGACAAGCAAGTAATGAGAAAAGTCTGTAATGTGAAGAGAAAATTCTAAAATAAGTTGAATAATAAATTATGAGTTTTATATTAGTAAATCTTTAGGTAATGCAGATAATGTTTATTTCAAAATGAAGGGAGAACAAGCCCCAGATTCCCTTGCCTAGAGGAAGGCCTTACTTTGACTGTTAGAGCGTGTATACCCAATAAACCCTACGGCTCAGAGGCAGAGAACGTTGGAACTAGCTAAGTGACTGATATTTACCTGCCAATTCTTGAAAAGGCAGATAGGCACAATTCTGCAGCTCTGGATAGGAACAAATGTTGATCTAGGTCAGCTGGAACCGTACTGATCTATTCCTGAAACACGATCAACAATTGCTTTCATCAATAGTCACAACATAAAGATTTAACTCCCAATCCAAGAGGATGTGTCTTAATTTAATCTCTTTATTCTCAGTTGGACCAAGACTCAACTTGACTAGGACTTCAGACTGGCACCTTAACTTTGAGCCAGGTAAAATCTTACTTGCATGCATGGCTCCTTTACACAAAATTGATATATTTTATCAGCTCACCCTGAAGCTTGCCATAACCTTGAAGTTTACAGTTGTGATGTCCAATTAATAAATACTTCATATTCAAAAGTTTTTAGTTGAGTTTTCTGTCATTTGCAACCAAAAGCAACCTAACTGAAACACCCTGATCTTAAATGTGTATATGAATTTGGATTAATTTATGTGTATGAGTGTGTTTTTGAGCCAGTGTCAATTGATTTAACTTTTACGTTATAATCTGTCGTAACTGTTTCAAAATTTAAATACAATTTCCATATTGTTCTTCTTTGAAATGAACTTTTAGAATCAGAGAAATGTTAGGCATAGTTATATGTGAAAAAAAAAAGAAAGAAGTGAAATATATGTTTACTTTTTTCCCAAGGATATACTTAGCATACTCACAATTTTGTGAGATAAAATTTAGACATGAGCACACTCTAAGTTAGTTCATTACATTCTTCTGGCAGTCCATGGCATGTTAATTATCCTTTGCTAATACAACAATGTATCAATTCTGTTTTTGTCTTCTTTTTTTCTTAGTACAGCGTTTGCATTAGAAATCCATAATCCTAGTGCTCAGATAACTTTGGAAATGTCTATTTTATGAACATATGTAGAAGGACACATTGGCAGAAGCCTAATACTGCCACCCTGTGATGAACAACTCTAGGAGGTGGAATTCAAAACTTCCCTGAAAAAGTTGCCAGATGCATGCTATTTGAAAGACAACTAGTAGAAGATCACTGGGCTCTCATAGAGACGTGAGTAAATGACATCATGAGTGCCTTTTATGTCATGGGTGATGTCAGAGGCTCATTTGCTAAGAGATTGATCAGCATAACAAAACTCCTTAAAAAAACAAGATAGTACATACAGATATATGGCAAGGAATGTGGCTCAGGGAAGTCTATCATATTCATAAGTGTAATTTTCAAAACAAAATGGAAACTCTGGCAAGATTTCCACTTCTCTTGTTGAGAGATATGAATGCAATATTCACTTCCTGCTAAAGAAAAACAAGATACTTTGTTTTCAAAAGAAAGTTCTCATATAGAAGAGTGTGATTCAATATGGAAATCTGCTGAAATTCTCCCTCTGAATGGTACAAACTTAGTCAAAAAAGGCAAAGTTCATTCTACCCAGCGCCCAGCTGTATGAGCAGTATATTCAGCGTGCAGGAAGCACTTGGATCTCACAGTCAGAGCTATGCCTGGCTCTTTACACACTCATGGGTTGTGGTTAATGCACTCACCATTTGGTCAGGCAAAGAATCTCTTGAAAAATGGACAGTCAAGAAATGAAGTGGTAGAGAATGCTGTTATGGAAGGCGTTATGGGTATTCTGAGGGAAGATTAAAGTGGGTCATGTAGATGACAACAAAAAACCCAGGCATTGGCTCAAAAAAAAATAGAATGCCTTTGGCATAACCGCCAGAAGTGGTCACTTGAATATTTAAAATGAATGACATACAATTATGCCCACAATAACAACATATTCCACTAAGCCAACCAAAGTCACTAATGTGGTAGGAGAACATGCTGTCTAGCAATAGCAGGAAAGCTCTTAAAACAGGGCCAAGGACCAATGCATAGTTGTAGAGAAATTGCAAAGAACCATTGGCTACAACTCCTGGTGGCTTAAAATGAATTTTTGCTGAAATAATTTTTTTCTTTTCAGAAGGATTTTTAATTCCACTTTGGGCTTCACTTAGTCTGTAATTCAAACCATAGCTGAAAACACTAGGAAACTATTCAAATAAGATATTACATACCAATTAATTCTTCCAAATTACATCTCATTGGACCAAATCAAAAATTTTCCCATGGCCAGAACCAAAAACCAAACCCATTGCCATAGAATTGATTCCAACTCATGATGATCCCATCTGTTACAAAGTAGAACTTCCACACAGGATTTTTTTTTTTTTGGCTGTAATTTTTTTTTTATTAACTTTTATTGGGCTTCAAGTGAACGTTTACAAATCAAGTCAAACTGTAACATGTAAGTTTATATACACCTTACTCCGTACTCCCACTTGCTCTCCCCCTAATGAGTCAGCCCTTCCAGTCTCTCCTTTCGTGACAATTTTGCCAGCTTCCAACTCTCTCTATCCTCCCATCCCCCCTCCAGAAAGGAGATGCCAACACAGTCTCAAGTGTCCACCTGATACAAGTAGCTCACTCTTCATCAGCATCTCTCTCTTACCCACTGTCCAGTCCCTTTCATGTCTGATGCGTTGTCTTCGGGAATGGTTCCTGTACTGGGCCAACAGACGGTTTGGGGACCATGGCTGCTGGGATTCCTCTAGTCTCAGTCAGACCATTAAGTCTGGTCTTCTTATGAGAATTTGGGGTCTGCATCCCACTGATCTCCTGCTCCCTCATGGGTTCTCTGTTTTGCTCCCTGTCGGGGCAGTCATCGGTTGTGGCTGGGCATCAACTGGTTCTTCTGGTCTCAGGATGATGTAGGTCTCTGGTTCATGTGGCCCTTTCTCTCTCTTGGGCTCATAGTTATCGTGTGACCTTGGTGTTCTTCATTTTCCTTTGATCCAGGTGGGTTGAGACCAATTGATGTATCTTAGATAGCCGCTTCTTAGCATTTAAGACCCCAGATGCCACATTTCAAAGTGGGATGCAGAATGTTTTCATAATAGAATTATTTTCCAATTGACTTAGAAGTCCCCTTAAACTGTGGTCTCCAATCCCCCGCCCTTGCTCTGCTGACCTTTGAAGCATTCAGTTTATCCCGGAAACTTCTTTGCTTTTGGTCCACTCCAGTTGAGCTGACCTTCCATGTATTGAGTATTGTCCTTCCCTTTACCTAAAGTAGTTCTTATCTACTAACTAATCAGTAAAAAACCCTCTCCCACCCTCCCTCCCTCCCCGCCTTGTAACCACAAAAGTATGTGTTCTTCTCAGTTTATACTATTTCTCAAGATCTTATAATAGTGGTCTTATACAATATTTGTCCTTTTGCCTCTGACCAATTTCGCTCAGCATAATGCTTTCCAGGTTCCTCCATGTCATGAAATGTTTCACAGATTCGTCACTGTTCTTTATCGATGCATAGTATTCCATTGTGTGAATATACCACAATTTATTTATCCATTCATCCGTTGATGGACACCTTGGTTGCTTCCAGCTTTTTGCTATTGTAAACAGAGTTGCAATAAACATGGGTGTGCATATATCTGTTTGTGCGAAGGCTCTTATTTCTCTAGGGTGTATTCCGAGGAGTGGGATTTCTGGGTTGTATGGTAGTTCTGTTTCTAACTGTTTAAGATAACACCAGAAAGATTTCCAAAGTGGTTGTTCCATTTTACATTCCCACCAGCAGTGTATAAGAGTTCCAATCTCTCCACAGCCTCTCCAACATTTATTATTTTGTGTTTTTTGGATTAATGCCATCCTTGTTGGAGTGAGATGGAATCTCATTGAAGTTTTAATTTGCATTTCTCTAATGGCTAATGATCGAGAGCATTTTCTCATGTGTCTGTTAGCTGGCTGAATATCTTCTTTAGTGAAGTGCGTGTTCATATCCTTTGCCCACTTTTTGATTGGGTCGTTTGTCTTTTCGTGGTTGAGTTTTGACAGAATCATATAGATTTTAGACATCAGGCGCTGGTTGGAGATGTCATAGCTGAAAATTCTTTCCCAGTCTGTAGGTGGTCTTTTTACTCTTTTGGTGAAGACTTTAGATGAGCATAGGTGTTTGACTTTTAGGAGCTCCCAGTTATCTGGTTTCTCTTCATCATTTTTGGTAATGTTTTCTATTCTGTTTCTGCCTTGTATTAGGGCTCCTAAGGTTGTCCCTATTTTTTTTCCATGATCTTTATCGTTTTAGTCTTTATGTTTAGGTCTTTGATCCACTTGGAGTTAGTTTTTGTGCATGGTGTGAGGTATGGGTCCCATTTCATTTTTTTGCAAATGGATATCCAGTTATGCCAGCACCATTTGTTAAAAAGGCCATCTTTTCCCCAAATAACTGACACTGGACCTTTGTCAAATATCAGCTGCTCAAAAGTGGATGGATTTATATCTGGGTTCTCAATTCTGTTCCATTGGTCTATGTGTCTGCTGTCGTACAAGTACCAGGCTGTTTTGACTACTGTGGCTGATTAATAGGTTCTGAAATCAGGTAGAGTGAGGCCTCCCACTTTCTTCTTCTTTTTCAGTAATGCTTTGCTTATACGAGGCCTCTTTCCCTTCCATATGAAGTTCGTGATTTTTTTCTCTATCACATTAAAAAATGACATTGGAATTTGGATCGGAAGTGCATTGTATGAATAGATGGCTTTTGGTAGAATAGACATTTTTACTATGTTAAGTCTTCCTATCCATGAGCAAGGTATGTTTTTCCACTTAAGTAGGTCCTTTTTAGTTTCTTGTAGTAGTACTTTGTAGTTTTCTTTGTATAGGTCTTTTACATCTTTGGTAAGATTTATTCCTAAGTATTTTATCTTCTTGGGGGCTACTGTGATTTGGTGATTTCCCCTTCGATGTTCTTTTTGTTGATGTAGAGGAATCCAAGTGATTTTTGTATGTTTATCTTATAACCTGAGACTCTGCCAAACTCTTCTATTAGTTTGAGTAGTTTTCTGGAGGATTCCTTAGGGTTTTCTGTGTATAAGATCATGTCATCTGCAAATAGAGATCATTTTACTTCCTCCTTGCCAATCTGAATGCCCTTTATTTCTTTGTCTAGCCTAATTGCTCTGGCTAGGACCTCTAGCACAATGTTGAATAAGAGTGGTGATAAACGGCATCCTTGTCTGGTTCCCGTTCTCAAGGGAAATGCTTTCAGGCTCTCTCCATTTAGAGTGATGTTGGCTGTTGGCTTTGTATAAAAAAAAAAAATTTTTTTTTTTTGGCTTTGTATAGATGCCCTTTATTATGTTGAGGAATTTTCCTTCAAGTCCTATTTTGTTGAGAGTTTTTATCATCAATGGGTTTTGGACTTTGTCAAATGCCTTTTCTGCATCAATTGATAAGATCACGTGGCTTTTTGTCTTTTGTTTTATTTATATGGTGGATTACATTAATGGTTTTTCTAATATTAAACCAGCCTTGCATACCTGGTATAAATCCCACTTGGTCATGGTGGATTATTTTTTGGGTATGTTGTTGAATTCTATTGGCTGGAATTTTGGTGAGGATTTTTGCATCTATGTTCATGAGGGATATAGGTCTGTAATTTTCTTTTTTGTGATGTCTTTACCTGGTTTTGGTATCAGGGAAATGGTGGCTTCATAGAATGAGTTAGGTAGTATTCCGTCATTTTCTATGCTTTGAAATACCTTTAGTAGTAGTGGTGTTAAGTCTTCTCCGAAAGTTTGGTAGAACTCTGCAGTAAAGCCATCCGGGCCAGGGCTTTTTTTTTGTTGGGAGTTTTTTGATTACCTTTTCAATCTCCTTTTTTGTTATGGGTCTATTTAGTTGTTCTACTTCTGATTGTGTTAGTTTAGGTAGGTAGTGTTTTTCCCGGAATTCATCCATTTCTTCTAGGTTTGCAAATTTGTTAGCGTACAGTTTTTCGTAATAATCTGATATGATTCTTTTAATTTCAGTTGGGTCTGTTGTGATGTGGCCCATCTCGTTTCTTGTTTGGGTTATTTGTTTCTTTTCCTGTATTTCTTTAGTCAGTCTGGCCAATGGTTTTTCAATTTTGTTAATTTTTTCGAAGAACCAGCTTTTTCGCTTTGTTAATCCTTTCAATTGTTTCTCTGTTCCCTAATTCATTTAGTTCAGCTCTAATTTTTATTATTTGTTTTCTTCTGGTGCCTGATGGATTCTTTTGTTGCTCACTTTCTATTTGTTCAAGTTGTCGGGACAGTTCTCTGATTTTGGCTCTTTCTTCTTTTTGTATGTGTGCATTTATCGACATAAATTGGCTTCTGAGCACTGCTTTTGCTGTGTCCCAGAGGTATTGATAGGCAGTATTTTCATTCTCGTTGCATTCTATGAATTTCCTTATTGCCTCCTTAATATCTTCTATAATCCAGTCTTTTTTTCAGGAGGGTATTGTTCAGTTTCCAAGTATTTGATTTCTTTTCCCTAATTTTTCTGTTATTGATTTCCACATTTATGGCCTTGTGGTCTGAGAAGATGCTTTGTAATATTTCGATGTTTTGGATTCTGCAGAGGTTTGTTTTATGACCTAATATGTGATCTATTCTAGAGAATGTTCCATGTGCGCTAGAAAAAAAAGTATATTTTGCAGCAGTTGGGTGGAGAGTTCTGTATAAGTCTATGAGGTCAAGTTGGTTGATTGTTGTAATTAGGTCTTCCGTGTCTCTATTGAGCTTCTTACTGGATGTCCTGTCCTTCTCCGAAAGTGGTGTGTTGAAGTCTCCTACTATAATTGTAGAGGTGTCTGTATCACTTTTCAGTTCTGTTAAAATTTGATTTATGTATCTTGCAGCCCTGTCATTGGGTGCATAAATATTTAATATGGTTATCTCTTCCTGGTCAATTGTCCCTTTTATCATTATGTAGTGTCATTCTTTATCCCTTGTGGTGGATTTAACTTTAAAGTCTATTTTGTCAGAAATTAATATTGCTACTCCTCTTCTTTTTTGCTTGTTGTTTGCTTGATATATTTTTTTCCATCCTTTGAGTTTTAGTTTGTTTGTGTCTCTAAGTCTAAGGTGTGTCTCTTGTAGGCAGCATATAGACGGATCATGTTTCTTTATCCAGGCCGAGACTCTCTGTCTCTTTATTGGTGGATTTAGTCCATTTACATTCAGCGTAATTATAGATAAGTAAGTGTTTAGTGTTGTCATTTTGATGCCTTTTTATGTGCGTTGTTGACAATTTCATTTTTCCACTTAGTTTTTTGTGCTGAGATGTTTTTCTTTGTAAATTTTGTGTTCCTCATTTTCATAGTATTTGACTTTATGTTTGCTGAGTCGTGACGTTTTTCTTGGTTTTTATTTTGAGTTATGAGTTGTTATACCTCTTTGTGGTTACCTTAATATTTACCCTTATTTTTCTAAGTAAAAACCTAACTTGTATTGTCCTATACCGCCTTGTATCCTTCTCCATATGGCAGTTCTATGCCACCTGTATTTAGTCCCTCTTTTTGATTATTGTGATCTTTTACATATTGACTTCCATGATTCCCTGTTTTGAGCATTTTTTTTTTAATTAATCTTATTTTGTTTTTGTGAATTCCCTATTTGAGTTGATATCAGGATGTTGTGCTCTGTGACCTTGTGTTTTGCTGGTATCGGATATTATTGGTTTTCTGACCAATTTCCTTCAGTATTTCTTGTAGCTTTGGTTTGGTTTTTGCAAATTATCTAAGCTTGTGTTTATCTGTAAATATCGTAATTTCGCCTTCATATTTGAGAGAGAGTTTTGCTGGATATATGATCCTTGGCTGGCATTTTTTCTCCTTTAGTGCTCTGTATATGTCATCCCATTGCCTTCTTGCCTGCATGGTTTCTGCTGAGTAGTCTGAACTTATTCTTATTGATTCTCCCTTGTAGGAGACCTTTCTTTTATCCCTGGTTGCTTTTCAAATTTTCTCTTTATCTTTGGTTTTGTCACGTTTGATGATAATATGTCTTGGTGTTTTCCTTTTTGGATCTATCTTAAATGGGGTTCGATAAGCATCTTGGATAGATATCCTTTCATCTTTTATGATGTCAGGGAAGTTTTCTGCCAACAGATCTTCAACTATTCTCTTTGTGTTTTCTGTCCTCCCTCCCTGTTCTGGAACTCCAATCACACGCGAGTCATCCTTCTTGATAGAGTCCCACATGATTCTTAGAGTTTCTTCATTTTTTTTAATTCTTTTATCAGATTTTTTTTCAGCTATGTTGGTGTTAATTCCCTGGTCCTCCAGATTTCCCACTCTCCATTCTAATTGCTTGACTCTGCTCCTCTGACTTCCTATTGCATTGTCTAATTCTGTAATTTTATTGTTAATCTTTTGGATTTCTGAATTCTCTCTATGGATTCTTGCAACTTATTAATTTTTCCACTATGTTCTTGAATAATCTTTTTGAGTTCTTCAACTGCTTTATCTGCAGTTTGCCTTATTTCATTTCTGAGTTCATCCCTGATGTCTTGAAGCATTCTGTAAATTAGTTTTTTATATTCTGTATCTGGCAATTCCAGGATTGTATCTTCATCTGGGAAAGATTTTGATTCTTTTGTTTGGGGTGTTGTAGAAGCTGTCATGGTCTGCTTCTTTATGTGGTTTGATATCGACTGCTGTCTCCGAGCCATCACTAAGATATTGTAGTGATTTATTCTATATTTGCTCACTGAGTCTTATCTTGTTTTGTTTTCTTTCAATATACATGGATGGGTTACTAGATTATGCTGTCTTGATTGTTGTAGCCCTTGACTTACTTATGACCTATTGCCAGCTGGTTTGGGCTGTTACCATATATATATATGTCTGAGTCCATTCACTATTTTTGAGTAGAATCTGATTTGGGGTCATCAAGTGTGTGATGCACCCTAACACCTATCCACCTTGAGAAGTAGTGGTGATAGTTGTGTGCACCAGATTCTAGTAGCAGCTGGGGTTCACAATCCAGGGGGGGCAGGATGCTGACAGGCTTCCCCCAAGTTTCAGTGAGGTAGGTGTGTCTTTATTCCTAAAGGACCTTGGTGGGAGGGCTCTGCAGCTGTACCTTAGGCCCCCAATGCAAGTACCTCTACAGATTGGTAGGTGTCACCCTCCTTAGACCCCTAAGGCAGGAGGCTAGGTGGTCTGGGGGGAGCTTCAGCCCTCAGTTCCCTGTTGTGGGTCAGTGAGGGCTCTGTTGAATACACGGAGATATAGGACCTGGGAAACTTGTTTTTCCAGTAAATCCGCTAAAAAAAAAATGCAGTCTGATCCCTATCAGAAATGCCTTTGCATTATAATTGCCACCTTGTTCCCTGTAGGGATGAAAGCTGGAAATATGGATCACATATGCTTGGCTGGAGCTGGTTCTGTGTTTTTAGTCCAATTAGGAAAGGATTTTTGGTCCCTGGGTTTTTTGTGGTTGCTTCTCTCAGGGCAGAAGAATGGGTTAGGGAAAGACCAAAAAAAAAAAAAAAAAGGGAAAAGAAAAGCCATGGAGCAGTTCTCCCTCTGGCTCAGGAAATTCCAATGTTAATGAAGCCGCCTGGGAAGGGGAGGGGAGGGTTCAGAAAAACAGGAGAGAGTAGCACCCCAGAATATAGACTGTTACTTATCTTGCTTGGGATGACTATTTTATCTGAGATTCCCTAGGGGAGTGTTGCCTATGTGCATTGGCTGGGTAGAGATTGCCCCCGAGGGTCAGGCCCGCAGAAGCCGCGGTCAATTCCTCTGCTGCCAGTCCAAAACCCAGGGTCAAGGTTCCCCAGCTGGGACGCTACACTCCCTGCTCCAAAACCAGTCACTGCCTCCCGGCGACTTCTCCTCCTGCCAGCCGCGTAGCCGCACCGCCAGTGCTGACGGGCTGGGCTTCCTCCCGAGGTCATTTCAGGGGGATGGGGCGGGCTCTGTGTTTGCGCCATCACAGGATGTTGCATTCTGCTCTCCTGCACCCAGTCCTAAGCCCGGAGCCAAGGTTACCTGACTGGGACGCTGGCTCCAGGCTCCAAAAACAGTCTCTGCTTCCCCGTTTTTGTTTGTTCTCCATCTCTGTCACTCAGGTCAACTCTTTAAATCTGTGTTTGTTGGTCAGGGTTCGTAGATTGGCATGTATGTTATCGATTCACTTGTTTTTCCGAGTCTTTGTTGCAAGAGGGATCCGAGGTAGCGTCTACCTAGTTAGCCATCTTGGCCCCTCCTCTTGGCTGTAATTTTTACAGAACCAGATCAACAGGCCTTTCTTTCACAGTGTTGCTGGGTGTGTTCAAATCACCAACCTTTAGGTTATTCATTAAGTACAAAACACTTGCACCACCCAAGGATGGAATACAGATATATGAGAGGTTGCTTATAGCTAAATCCGTGTTTGGCTGGATACAGATCCATACCTGGTTGAGTACACACCCTTGTGAGGTCACATAAAAAACCATGTGGGTTTGAATACAGGCCACATGTGATCAGATACATGCCATTGTATGGTAAACTGTAGCGTCATGTGTAAATGGATATAGACCTGTGTTTAGTCAAATAGTCATCTCAGTAGGAAGATAAGAACCCGTGTGTGATCAGAAACAGATCCACATGTATTCACATACAAATGTGTGTGTGCAGTTTCAGTACACAGAATTAAAAACTTACATAATTATTGGAGGGATTGGAGGAGCTGGCTTTTGGATATTGGAGTGGACCCAGTTGAGATCAAGAATTGACAATCTAAGCTGTGATCCAGAGATTAGGAAGCTAGATTCAGAAAGAAAGGCCAATGAAACTACTTTTCAAAGTCCTTCCCTGCTTGGAGGTTAAAAAGATAATTTACTTCAAAAGTTTTAAAACTTTGCTTTTCACATTTATGTCTTTAATCTATATAGAGCTTGAATTTGAAGGTAGTGTTTGAGGTGGTAATATGGATAACTGGATTTTTCCAGCACCATATATTGACCAATCATTCCATTTCCTACTACCCTGCAATGCCATCACTATTATATATAAAATATCTATGGATCCATTGTTCTGTTTCTTGAATTTCTATTTCCATCAATTGGTCTATCTATGAGCCAATACTATAGTGTTTAAATTACTGTATTGTTTCAGATACTATAGTTGTGTAACAAATTGCTCCAAAATTTAGTGGCTGAAAACAGCAATCACTTTATTATCTCAGATGGTTTCTCTAGGTCATGAATCTGTAAGCAGCTCAGCTGGGTACTTCTGGTTCATGGTTTCTCATGAGGTTAAAATCAGAAGTGATTGAGGACGAGGTCATCTAACAGGTTTCTTTATCATATACCTGGTCTTGAAAGTCTTGAAAAGTGATGGCTGGAATAACTGGCACTGTTTGGACACCTCCCTCTATTTCTTGTTGTCTGTCCATATAGTCTCTCAAGCATGGAGACTTTTACATGCTGAATCAGAGCTCTAAAAGTATGTGTACCAAGAGAGTGAGCAAGGTAGAAACGCATAGTCTTTTTTTACCTAACCTTGGAAGTCACGTAGAATCACTTCTGTCGTATCCTGTTAGTCTCCAGAGTCATAAATTCCCTTCCATGTTCAAATAGAAAGGGCATAGATGCCACCATTTGAGGAGGAAGTGGCAATGTTCTGGAAAAGCATATATAACAGGATATAATGTGGTAGAAATATAATATGCCACAATATGTCCTTTGGCCTCAACAATGCACATCCCCTCCACAAGAAAAATATACTCACTGTCCCCTTTCACAAGATCCCTCTCTCAACCCTCATCCAAATACAGTATCGAGTTCTGACTTAAGGGTCAGTATC
Source organism: Loxodonta africana (assembly GCF_030014295.1). Taxonomy (NCBI): domain Eukaryota; kingdom Metazoa; phylum Chordata; class Mammalia; order Proboscidea; family Elephantidae; genus Loxodonta; species Loxodonta africana. The sequence continues at coordinate 2,554,176 of NC_087363.1, forward strand.
TTATCATCTAAATCGTGTCCAAGTGTGGATGAGACTCCTAAGGTGTAGTTCCATTCAGTCTGAAGACCTATGGACTAGAGATACATTATCTGCTTCCTCATCCCCACTGCCCCCCACCTCCTGCCCACTCTGACAGGTATGGGATAACTTCTATACACATTTACGTTCAAAAAGGGCAAACATGAGAGGTGAACAGAAGTGATGTTCCATAGAAATTTTGACAACCTATTTAGACACATGTTATTTCCAGATTCTTGGTTATCTGTCCAAGACTTCTGGTAGTGATTTTTCCATGCATCTTTTCCCAAAATACCTTTGGGATTTTGGTTCTGCTTTCTGAATTATCCATTCTTTTCCATAATATATAGTTTGTGTTTGTAGGTTACCAAAGATAATTGAAGGATGTGGAGGTTATTCTTATCACATTCAAATTTAATTTACTTGCTTGTCTTGGAAAAAGATGGAAAGACAGATTTAATATATGTGGAAAATAGAAGCTGAAAAATTCCGTATCATTGATCTTTATATTTTGTGATTTGTCTTTATATGATAAACCCTTTAGAACAAATTCAAAGGCTATATTTGCTTATGATCTTTCAACATCTTCATTTCCCAAAAGGCTGGTATCGTTTGGAAACCAACGTGGGTAACTGTCTTATTATCTAGTGCTGCTATAACAGAAGTACCACAAGTGGACGGCTTTAACAAACGGAAGTTTATTCTCTCACAGTCTATGAGGCTAGAAGTCCAACTTCAGGGCATTGGTGCTCAGGGAAGGACTTTTCTCTCTGTCTGCTCTGTCAGAAGGTCCTTATTATCAAACTTCCTCTGGACAAGGAGCTTCTCAGTGCAGGGATCTCAGGTCCAAGGGACATACTCTTCTCCTAGCACTACATTCTTGCTGGTATGAGGCCCCTCTGTCTCTCTGTTCGTTTCTCTCTTTTATATCTCAAAAGAGATTGGCTTAAAACACAACTTAATCTTGTAGATTGAGTCCTGTCTCATTAACGTAACTGCCTCTAATCCCAGCTCATTCACATCATAGAGACAGAATTTACAACACATAGGAAAATCATGTCAGGTGACAAAATGGTGAGCAATCACACAATACTGGAAATCATGCTTAGCCAAGTTGACACATATTTCTGGGGCACACAATTCAATCCGTTACAGTTATTGAAGCAATTATATAGATCAATTAGACAAACAAAGCAATACCTTTTGTTTGAATTACTCTGTAACAAGTGAGAATATCAGCTATTCCATGTAGGGAAACAATAAACAAGTTGAGACTCAGGAAATCTGAATACTTATCCTTAGTCTACCACAGCCTGAATGTGCAATTTTGTAAATGTCTGTTTCTTCTCTCAGTCTCAGTTTCCTCATTTGCAAAATGAAAAGGATCTATCTACCTACCTACCTTCCAACCGACCAACAGACCAGGCTACCAACCAACCAATCCATTCATCCATCTATCCATCCATCCATACATCCATGCATCCATCTATTCATCCATTTATCTTCCTATCTGTCATCTATCATCTATCTGCCTATTCATATATAATCACATTCTGGCCTGTATGTCCTTAAATTCTCAGAAAATTCTTATTATAATGTCATATGAATAGGATTTTACTCTGCTCAGTAGGAAATGGGGTCCAACTCTTTTCAGAGACTTCTGATTTTGGAGAACTCTTAAGTTAGAACACACAATGGAACTGAAACAGAATAAGCTGGCTTTTAGTTCTACTGCTCAGTAGTTACACCACACTGTGCAAGTGAAATGAAGCATTCTGAGCCTCGGCTTTCCCATCTGTGAATCAGGAATAATATACACATGGGGTTATTTGAGTTTAAATGTGAAAGTGGATTGCAAATACTAAGTGCTCAATATATTATCCAAAAAATCAAAATCGAACCTGTTGCCATCCTACCGATTCTGTCTCATGGTTACCCCATGTGTTACAGAGTAGGACTGCTTCATAGGGGTTTCTTGGCTGTAATCTTTACAGAAGCAGGTCATCAGGCCTATCTTCCGTGGAGCCGTTGGGTGGGTTCAAACCACCAACCTTTAGGTTAGTAGTCAAATGAAAATTGTTTGTGCCACTCAGGGGCCTACTTACTTTTAATGATGAATTTAGGATGGGTTAGAAATATCATTTGGACAGGGGTAGTAATGCATTACTGACTTAAACAAATAAGTATATATCCATTGCCTTTGACTTTATTTCTACTCATAATGACCCTACAGGGCAGAGTAGAACTGCTCCATAGGGTTTCCAAAGAGTGACTAGTGGATTTGAACTCCCATACTTGAGGTTAACAGCTGTAGCTCTTAACCACTGTGGCACTAGGGCCCCAAAGAAGTATGTAAGTAGTTCTAAATTCTCCTGAGAGGGAAGATGGAAAATTCTCAGGGGAAGTAGAGGGATAGGCATAGTTCAAATTCCTAAGTGTTTTTTTGAATCCATTTTTATGCCTCCACAAGTTAGGATGAGAGCCTTCTTAAAGCCTTTGTTGATGAACAAATAATAAAGAAGGATCATATTAACTACTTAGGTAAGTTCTTACATAGGAGATAACATGAGGTCAAGGTCAAGAGCAGGATTTGAGGGCAGAGAGAGCTGAATTAGATCTTCCGACCTGCTCTTCGCTAACCATATGTTCTGGGGTAAAAGGCTAACTCTCTTTGTCTCAATTTTCCTATATGTAAAATAGAAAGAATAACCTTCCTACTATATATAGTGCTTTAAAAAAAATTAAAAGAGGTCATTTGTGTGAAGTGCTTTGCACAGTGCCTACCGTATAAGAATATAAGAAGCAATCATTTAATATTAGTTTTTGATCAATGCATGTAATAATAATGCCTAACCTTTATACAATTTATGAAACATTTTCGTATGTCCTGTGGGGACAGTAGGCTTAATTTCTTCAGTCCTTAATCTCCTCAGGACTCACTCTGAGATCTGAAAAATGGAGATACAGGTAAGAAGGAGGTATGAGAAAGAGTTGGAGACCAGTGGACAGCAGAGATCTTTTGGGGGATGGGGAATGCTTAGCAATAAGGAAAAAAAAAGTGGGATTGAAGGGGAGTGCATCAGTGAGCGACAGCCTTGTAAGAAAATCTATATATTGATGTCATAAAATTAGATTTCACCTTCATATTAAAACACTAATAGTGTGACAGATTTTCTGCCTCTATCTACTCAAAGCCAAAATTAACCATTAATTCTGGTGATAGTGGTGGTGCTTGTGGTGGTGGTGGTGGCGGTGGTGTGTGTGTGCATGTGTGTGTGAAATACCTTACAATCACTTTGATAAAGAAGAAAAAAAATAAAAGGCTCATGCTAGGTTCTTAAAAACCTTGCAGATAAATGAGAGTAAAATGTGTCCTCATCCTTTTTAATAAGTATTTGCTTTTGGGTGGCACACATACAGCCTCATAGAAAGAACACTATAATTTTAATAGTCACAGTCGTATGTTATGAAATTTCACAGGCAGTAAACATAAAAATTTCAATAAGAACAAAAGTAGTTGATATTGATGGTGCCTCTACTTTGGGCCAATTAGAGAGCTAGTAGTCTTGACACTCTCACAGCCATCCTTCAAGCTAGTTGTCCTCATTTGACAGAAAAATAGTTGAGAGGTTCAGAGGTTAAACACATTTTACAGAATTACCTTTGCTAACTCTTTATTTCAGTGTAAGACTAGGGTTACGACTTACTAACTAACATCCAAAAACTTCCTTACCCTCTATCTTAGTTATTTCATCTACTAAATAAAGATAATAACAATGTATGACTCAATGTTGATACAAGAATTAAACGTGCCTGGCATTTCAAAGGCACCCAAGTAAACGTTAGCCACGTTAATCATGGCATCTGTACGTGAAGTAGTCTCAATAAAGGTCAACAATGTCCTTCATGGAGTGAAGTCCAAAACTTTGGAATAATTTTTACCGTTCTTTCTTTCTGACACCCCACATCAAGTCCATCAGCAGGTAGTATTGAAACTACCATCATCATACATCTACCTCCACTAAGCCCATCCTGGTGCAAATCACAATCACATTTCTGCTGAATGGTTACAATATCTTCTTAACTAATAATCTCCCTGCTTCTACTATTGCCCCTCTATAGTCTTTTCCCCACACAATAGCCAGAACAATCAATTCTAAGATTCAGTCAGAACATGCCATTTTGCTGTGCAAAACCTTTCAATGGCTTTGTTTTTCACTTAGAATAAATTCATACCCCTTAAAATGATCTACAAAGCCCTATAGAAACTGCCACTTATCAATCCTTGTTCATTCCACTCCAGCCACACTGACCTTCTTTAGACAATGATGCCAACCACATTCCCTCCTCGGAGTGTTTTCACTTCCTGATTTTTTTTTTTTTTTGGTCCGAATGTTCTTTCCCTAAATGTCTTCTTGCATCCTTCTTCACTTCTTTCTAGTCTAGTTTACATGTTCCCTTTTCAAAGAACCCTACTCTGACTAAAAACTCTGACTACCTTATAGAAAATAACACCCAACCCCCCAGATTCCAAATATCCATTACCCTGCTTAATATTCCCATAGCAGATGTTACAATCTGAAATACTATCTACTTTCTTTTTTATTAGCTTATTTTCTGTCTCCCCCTACTAGAATGTATGCTACGTGAGTGTAGAGACCTTATCTGTTTGTTCACTGCTATCTCTCAACTTTCTAGAGTGTTGGGCACATAATAGATGATTAATAAATATTTGGTAAATGGCTTATTAAATGGACCTCAAAACTATATTTCATCAGGTAATCCTTCTCCCCCACCTCTCCCTAGACTCACAGGTTTTATTTTGATTAATAAGGATATTCATTATCTTAGTCATCCGGTGCTGCCATAACAGAAATACCACTAGTGGATGGCTTTAACAAAGAGAAATTTATTCTCTCACAGTCTAGTAGGTTACAAATCCAAATTCAGTCTGTCAGCTCCAGGGGCCAGTTTTCTCTCTCTGTTGGCTCTGGAGTAAGATTTCTTGTCATCAATCTTCCCCTGGTTGAGCAGCTTCTCAAGCACAGGGACCCTGGGTCCAAAGGATACACACTCTGGTCCAGGTACAGTTTTCTTGGTGGTATGAGGTCCCCAGCTCTCTGCTTGCTTCCCTTTCATTTTTATCTCTTGAGAGCTAAAAGCTAGTGCAGAACACATGCCAGGGAAACTCCCTTTACTTTGGATCAGGAATGTGACCTGGGTAAGGCTGTAACAATCCCACTCTAATCCTTTTTAACATAAAATTACAGTCACAAAATGGAAGACAACAACACAAAACTGGAAATCATGGCCCAGCCCAAATGATACACACATTTTGGGGGGGATATAATTTAATCCATGACATTCATTTTCTCTAATTTTGTTTGGGAACGGAGTTAGAGGGGCTGATAAATTGTTCTTTAATATCGTATCTTGTTTACATTTGATTTCAATGTCTCAAAAAGAGATTTTATAAATGAATTAAAACAACTCCCCCCCCAATAAAATAATATAGAAAAACCCATGATGCAATAACACACAGAGAAAGAGGATCAGGATTTTTGAGAGTTTTTCAGCTTTCTCTCTAAGTAATTCTAATACACGAAGACAAAAGACTTTTTCAAAAAATATGAAATCATGGCTCTCATACAAATATAAAATGAATACATGACAAAGTTTTTATTTAACACATTAATTAAGGAGGGAACCAGAAGTATGTTATAATCCATTTAAAGGAGAATCCAGTGTAGCACATTTGTTCATTGAGGGATGTGTAATGAATTTACAAATAAATGCAAAACTGATTTTATCCACAATAACCAAGGGAAATCAATTGAACCCCCATCAGACAATATTTCCAATTTTATGGACAAGAGTTATTTGCATTATCAGTTTTCTATAAGTGGAAGAGTTGTAAAATAGCTCAAAGACAGTGAAAGGCATAATCCTCATAGAATCATGTAATCCCAAGGGGAGTGCTATAGACAACACACAGCTTTTCATTGAAGATAGCCAATAGTCTTTTTATATTTCAAAGTCTTTCACAATTTTTTTCTCACAGAAGTTAAATTTATTTAGCACCTATAAATCAAAAGAAGTAGAGATAATTTTTAAATAACCTAAAATTTTTTCAATTATTTCTATTCTTTACCAAGAAAAAATACAAACTTTCCATATCCATTGGAGTCCTAACAGGAAACAGCATGCTCAAAAAGGCAGATTAAATAATTTTAATGAAGATTATTTATCAAGGTATGAAGGAAATTAATTAAGGGTGATGATAAAGCTTGCCAGAGCTAGCTACCAGTACAAAATCATTACCACCAGGAGGCCTGAGGGAACAAGGGAAAGAAATTACTACAAAAGGAAATATAACACCAACAAGAGCTGTAACCCTAGTTAAAGGTACCCTGTTACTGATAAACCACGGGAGGGACCCAGGAGAATAAACCCTGACATTCTTTTCTTCCCACTCTGTCCTCCTAACATTTATCTAGCACTTCCTGTTGGCCAGAGAAGAAGGAGGCCTGGTTGAGGAACACCATGGAAGTCCGCCATGGAGGAGAAGAGTGAGAACAGATCTGAAGGGCTGAGAGGAGTATATCTAGCTCACTTTCCAACACTTTATTTAATTGTTTTTCTAGGTAAGATGGTGAACACTCCTATTTTGGAAAAAGAAAACAGAGGAGAAATAAGTAAATTGTCTTTCAACTTGTTTGCACACTTAATATTTATTGACTACCACTCTGAGTCAAACATTAAAGTAGATCTGGGGTTAAAGAGCTGAAGAAGGCAGGTACAGCTTTGCTTCTCTGTGGCCTATTTAAAGGGCTCTTTTTTGAATGGAAGACCCACTTGGTTTGGTCTTAATTTGTGTATCAACAGTGTGTGAAACCAGAATCAATAGTTGGTTAGCAGCCATACCTCTTAACTACTGCTCCACCAGGGCTCCTTTTATACAGGTATGTATATGTATACGTATATGCATATATATATATATATACTTACACAAACACACACTTGTGTATATATATGTGTGTGTGTGCCATTTTTGTTGTGTGTCGTGTGGTTGATTCTGACTCACAGCAACCATAATTGACACAGTAGAACTTCCCCATAGGGTTTCCCAGGCTGAAATCTTTATGGGAGCAGATGGTCAGGTCTTTTCTCCCAGGGAAAGACTGGTAGGTTTGAAGTGCCAACATTTTGTTTAGCAACCGAGTGCTTAACCATTGTACCTCCAGGGATTCACACACACACATATATGAGTTCTCTAACATTTCTTGCTGGCTGAGAAGGAATTTATAATGTGATGAGCTCCCTGTGCCTGGATGTCCTCCAGCAAATGCCCAGTGACCACTTGTCACAAGATGTTGTAGGTGGGATTCCAGCACCAATAGAAGAAGCTGTATTAAAAAAAAAAATGGTTCTAATCTTTTTGTAAAATAGAAAAAGCATGTTTTTCTCTTACTGTATGCCATGAAGGAAAACAGTTTATTTATCAACATGCTTTGGTCTTATTTGAAAACACAAAATATGAAATGCTTATCACTCTGCTATTAAGAATGTTGTCTTTACAGGATAATCCCAGTATCTATGTTCATCATTAGCACTGAAATGAAAGAAAACAGGATGAATGTGACTGATTTAATTCTAATAGGGCTTACACAGAATCCTCGGATGCAGAGAATTCTAGTTGTTGTTTTGTTTATCACCTACATTGTCACCGTCTCAGGAAACTTGCTCATTGTGGTCTCCATAATCTGCAGTCAGACATTGAAAGTCCCAATATATTTCTTCCTGGCCTTCTTATCTTTGATAGATGCCTGCTACTCCTCTTCCATAATCCCTAAAATGCTAGCTGACTTGCTCTCTGAGACAAAAACCATCTCCTTCAATGGCTGCATGACACAGATCTTTATTGAACATTTCTTAGGTGGTTCTGAGATTGCCCTCCTTGTGGTCATGGCCTATGACCGTTATGTGGCCATCTGTAGACCTCTGCACTATGTGACCATCATGAACCACCATGTATGCTGCCTTTTGGTGGGGGTGTCTTGGACAGTGGGTTTTGTCCACTCTATTGGACAGATTCTTGTCACTTTCTGGCTCCCATTCTGTGGCCCCAACATTATGGATCACTTCGTGTGTGACATCTTCCCCCTGATACAACTTGCCTGCACAGACAATTTCCTTGTTGGTCTCCTGATTGCTGCCAATGGTGGGGTAATGTCTGTGATTACCTTTGTAATGTTGTTGATATCCTATGTCTTCATCCTGCATTCGTTGAGGATTCACAGCTCTGCAGGAAGGAAAAAGGCCCTCTCTACCTGTAGCTCCCACATCACTGTTGTTGTCTTGTTCTTTGTGCCCTGTATTTTTATGTATATGCGACCAGTAGCCACCTTCTCCATGGATAAAGCCATAACTGTATTCTATACTCTTGTCACTCCCATGTTAAATCCAATTATCTACACAGTAAGAAATGCAGAAGTAAAAAATGCTATCAAAATATTATTGAAAAGAAATGTAATTTCAGATAATAAATGACCCAATATGAAGATTTTATTTCTATCATAATCTTTATATTTTTATGTTACATATATGTATGTGGGTTTGTGTGTGCGTATATATATATGTATATATATACGCATATATTTATGTGTATATATATATACCTCTTTCCCACCTATATCACATAACTCCCAAAGAACCTTTGCACAAGAATGGCAGGGAGATGGTGTCTGACCTCCTCTAACTTCACAAGGGGAAAGGAGAATCAAAACCAACAGCCCAAGCCTGATTCCTTGTGGAAGTCAGATGTACCTCCTTTCTCCGCCATCTTTACTAATTCTGATACCAACTGTCCCTGCATGACACTCTCTACTTCTCTGCTGGGTTTGGTAATCCATTGCAACGGCCACACAGAACTCACAGACAATACTCACGATTATGGTGTTTAATAGGGAAGTATCAGTTACAATTCAGGTCCAAGAACATTCAAGATACAGCTCCTTCCATCAGGACAGCCTCTTCCCAGCTGTGTTCACAGGCACACCTCTCCCTGGTCCTAGGCATCTGCACAAAGGCACTCAACTTTTTTCATGGGCCAGGAAGCCCACCAAGCCTTCACCTGCCAGTTCTTTCTTCCCACCACTTCTCACCATCTTCAGGGTTATAGCTCGTTGTCTCTGTTGGTCTCTTTCTTCTAGGAGCTTCTTAGCAGAGGAAACCCAGGTCCAAAGGATATGCTGGCTTCTGGCTGTTATTCTTTGGTGGCGGTGGGATCTCTTCTTTACTCCATTTGGTGTGGCTCATTTCAAGCCCAGCTGGGTGGCAAAACTGACCAATTCCTTTGGTGGGCCACAATTACCCTACCACGGAGTGCTGCTGGGAGTTACAAGACCATGGCTAGACAGGCCACACAAAAGTGATCCTTCACATTGCACTTTGCAACAATTATTCTGATTTACAGATGACAAAAATTAAGTTAAAAAGGGCTAAATGATCAGCCCAAGGTCAGAGGCAGAGCTATTTGAATCTGCATTTGTTCTAATTACAAATCCCATATTCTTTCAACCATTTCAAATTGTATCAGGATCAAAGGCAGCCTTTATTTTATATCGAAGCCTTTCTTGCTTTGTTGCAAATTGAAAATTCTCTTCTCTAATTGCAGAGTTTTATAACTGACTTGCACATGTAAGCTGTTGTTACTCAGAACCCATACTGGCTACTGGTATCTAGGACAGTGCAGAATACAGTTTAGAAAGAAAATACTTGCTAATACTCTCTCAACACACTGACAATATACCAATGTTTAAAATTATATGGGCTTCTTGTTCTGTCAAGTAAAAGCTGTCAGTAATAAAAATTAATTGTATTTAAACCTAAGTGAAATTTTAAAGTGTCCTTTGGTAGTCACAATGACCCTATAACATTGAAATTTAGTTAATGTTATTATTTTACTGGAAAAAAAAAAGTTGGGTTATAAAATTAGATCATAGAACAAATAAATCAGCCTTGAGCTCAAATATTCTCACTTCACATCCTGTGACTTTTTCATTACATATATAATTCTTTTGTGCTAGTACTTAGTTATACTTAGTTATGGTCTTTTTTTATTTTTTATTTTTTAATTTTATGTCATACTTGTTGCTATCAAGTTGATTCTGATACACAGCCACCCTATAGTACCCTAAGTCCAAAGAGAGACTGATACATTTGAACTGCTTACCTTTTGGTTAGCAGCCAAACTCTTAACCACTACTCCACCAGGGCTCCATGTGTCATAGGAAGTGACATTTTATTAGATTTAAAGTCATTTAAACAAAGAAACAAACAAAAAACCCATTGCCATTGAGTTGTTTCCGAGTCATAGAGATCCTACAGGACAGAGTAGAAGTGCCCCATAGGGTTTCCAAGGAGCAGCTGGTGGATTCAAACTGCTGACCATTTGGTTAACAGACTCAGCTCTTAATCACTGGGTCACCATGGCCCCTTAGTGGTAATTAAGTCGGGTTTTTTTCCCCCCCAAAACACATTGTAACATATCAATTTCACTATTAAAAATTCACTACATTGTTACTTGTATCTAACATTATTAAGTATATATCTGAGACTCCTCTTTGCAAACTGCTTCCAGAGATGGCTTAAGCATAAGGCATACAAGAAAAAAATCGTTACTCCTCAGTTGGTCAAAGGAAGATTCAAGGCTAAAGAACTTACCTAACTCATAAGACTTTGTTGCAAATAAGTTTTGGTTCTTTTAAAAAACGAAGTTTGCGGCCACAAGATGAATATATGCCATAGATGTCTTTATAGGACACTTTGACATAGTGTTCTAACCTCCCACCTCATGGGTATCATACGTTTTATTCGAGAAGTCAGAGGACTCTAAGATGCAACAATAATTAGCAAGATATTATGACTGTGAAACACAGTGGAGGGTAAGAACACCAGCTTCAGGATCAGTAGACACTGGTTTTTTTCCTTACTGTGCGATGGCAGTGGGTTTTTTGGGGGGTGCCACCATCTCATTATATGATCTTATATAGGTCTCCTTTTTATATTTATACGTAGTTTACTTAGGTAACTTAAGAGGTGTTTCCAAGCTCTTTGATTTTGTTCATTCCATTTTTATTTCCTTAAATATTGTTATATTTGATTCTACTTCATTTGGAAGAAGTAAAATTGGAAGAGTCATAAGAGATTATATTTCTATAGGCCAAGAGTTGGCCACAGCCCACAACCCTAAACATTTCCATTTTTGGTAAACAGCTCAGGAGATGTTTTCTTTTGATGAAAGGATCTTTGGCCTGGACTAAATAATTGAGGATAAGACCTCTGCTCTTGGAGGTTTTATTGCCTTGAAAATACGGACCTCTGCTGATTGAAATGTATGAAGTTGGCCATAAGATGAACACTTTGGCAGTCACACTTCTTTTTGGTGTGGAATCAGTCCCTAAATCTGTCAAACATGAAACTGTAGCTCAACTGGTGTCTTCCCAACTGTGATCTGATGCATATTTCATTTCTCCTGTTTTTGTTCTAATTTATCTTCTAGTTTGAAAATCCATGTTACTGTCTATCCAGTGTTTTTTCCACACTTTCCTTAGAATTGTATTCTGGAAACAAGCTTTTCTGATATAGCTTCAGGGACACCCCTTTTGAAAAATTACCTTCAGAGCCAACCCTAACTGATTTAGACCTAACTCCATAGAAGAATTGATGTATTCAAACTGTGGTGTTGGTGAAGAATACTGAATATATGTTGGACTGCAAGAAAAGTAAACAAAACAGTCTTAGAATAAATACAATCAGAATGGTCCTTAGAAATAAAGATGATGAAACTTTCGATTGCTTACTTTTGACACATCATCAGGAAAAACCAACTGCTAGAAAAGGATAACTTTTTTGGTAAAGTAGAGGGTTAGTGAAAACAAGGGAAGCCCTCAATGAGATGGATTGTCACAATAGCCAAAAAAAGGTCTTAAATATATCAAAGATTTTGAAGATGGTGAAAGACTGGACGGTGTTTTGTTCCATTATACATAGGGTTGCCATGAGTTGGAGCCAACTTGAAGGCAACTAACAACAACAACTGTAAACTCTGCCCTTTCTCTATTTCATACTACTCTAAGCCATGCAGAACAAGACTAGACAGGTGTAAGGAAGTCTAAAGAAATCTCTCTCCTCACCACTTTAGTTGCTTAATAGAGATTAGATGACAATTTAATGGGTCACTGTGAATGGATTTCAATCTTTTAGGAGAATGGGCAAAATGACCTTGGAAGTACATGCTAATTTGACTAATTCTGATTCTGTACTTTCATTCCAGAGTTGAAAGACAAAGTTGAAGACATTTTCACAGATGGAAATCCATATTAATTATAGTTCTTTGTATAGTTTCACATCCTCTTTCAAACTATAGAACCTGCCATGACAAGCACTATAATAGTCAGATGTTTAGTCAAAATAAGTTTAGTCACATGGTCACAGACAGCTTTCTTAAATTATTTTTCTCCCACTACACATGCTGCTCACAGTGACTATACCCTCTTGAACCAATTCAGAAGCTAAATGCAATTTATTTTTCCTTTTATTTAAACAGCACAGTTGAACATAGTTGAATAAATGTGGTCCTGTATAGGAATGTTTCTGAACTGAATTTGTTTTGGTTTTAAAAATAATTTTTCAAACATTGGCATTTTATTATTTTTAATAGGTGACTTGCAATGTACTCAAAATGGATGTCAACATAAATGTGCCATGACACTTCTGCTGTAAGACAATAATCTAAGAAGAAGAAACCTGAACCAGGATTCAGGAGGGTTAGTTTCTTCTTTTACCTTGGCAGTCAATTTCCTGATTCCCTGTCTTAGTTTTCCTGGTTATAAAATGTGAATATTGATAGCTGTGTCATTCCCATTACATAGGGCTAGTGTTTGACTCAATTTAAAAGGCTGCAGAAAATGGCTCGGTGGATAAACTATTTCTGTGTATAAATAATTCAAGACATGAAATTATTTCCTCATTATTGTATTAGTCTAATTCCAGGATTAGAGAATCAACTGCTATGAGGAAGTACTTAACAATCTACTCAGTATGAAGGGATCATGTCTGTCTCTTCCTGTATACCTGAATACAACACTTAAAAATTATGAATCACATAAAGGGTGGCTTGATAAAGACACAAAATATTATAGCGAAGAATTTAAAAGTCAGATAGTTACATACATGTCATGGATTGAATTGTGTTTCCCAAAAACATGTGTATCAATTTGGATAGATCATGATTCCCAGTATTGTGTGATTTTCCTCCATTTTGTCATCTGATGTGTTTTCCTATGTGTTGTAAATCCTGTACCTATGACGTTAATGAGATGGTGTTAATGGCAGTCATGTTAATGAGGCAGGACTCAATCTACAAGATTAGATTGTGTCTTGAGGCATCCTCTTTTGAGACAGAAAAGACAGAGTTGAGCAGAGAGACATGGGGGTCTCATACCACCAAGAAAGCAATGCCAGAGGCACAGCACAGCTTTGGACCTGTGATTCCTGCACAGAGAAGGTCCTAGACCACAGGAAGATTGATGACAAGGACCTTTGCCCAGAACCCAAGGACAGAGAAAGCCTCCCCTTAGAGCTGGAACCCTGAATTTGGCCTTCTAGCCTCCCAGAATGTGAGAGAATAAATTTCTCTTTGTTAAAGCCTCCCATTTGTGGTATTTCTGTTATAGCAGCAATAGATAACTAAAAATTTGGTACCAAGAGTGGGGTGCTGCTCTAAGAGATACCTAAAATGTGGAAGCAGTTTTGAAACAGTGAATGTATAGAGGATTCAGAGGGAAATGAAGAGAGCTGCTACACTGGAGATGGCACAGATGGCAAGAAGCAGCGGCAGAGAACCAGCAGTGGCAGAAGAAGGAGAGCAGCATGAGATGACACTGGAGCCCACCCACGGAGTGAGAGAGCTGAGGGCCTTTGGCAGTAGGCTTCTTGGCAGAGTGGGGTACCTCCAGATACTTATCAGTGGAGCTACAGAGATTTGGAAAACTTTCCCCAGCAGGGCAGATGTGGGTTGTGAGGCCCTAGGGACTGAGAGGACAAGAAACCAGGAGGCAGAAGCTGAAAAGACAAAGAACACAGGAAAACAAGCTGCCTCAGTCTCAAAGTGTATGGCCACAACCTCTGGGGTCTCAAAGGGTGGAACCATGGCCTCTGGTATTTCTAAGAGTGGAGTCACCACTCAGATGGACTAGGAGAATGGTGTGCCTAAAGCTCAAGGAGCAGAGTTGCTGTCTTAGTGGGCCTGGAAAGTAGAACAGAGGCCCAGGGCCGAGGGACCTCCACTCAGAATCCAGAAAGCATGGCCAATAGCTAGATCTGGAAGGCAGGGCCTTTGTGTAAATGGTCTCAGAGAACAGAGGATTATTTTCAAAGCCTTAAGGGCAAATATAATGTGTTCTGCTGACTTGCTTGGTGGCTGTTATCCCTTCTTTCCTTCCAATTTCTTCCATTTGTAATGGAAATATTTAGTTTGTGCCTGTTCCACCATTGTACTTTGGAAGCAGATAACTTCTATTCTAGATTTCGCAGATGAGGAAGAGTTTTTGGATTTTGCAGCTGTTTATATAATGCCAAACACCTAGAAACTGCCCACTAAGGTAATTTGTTATCAAAATATCCAGAGTCTAATATCTTTTAGTTTATTCTTAAGTGGTCAACTCATTTTTTTCTCTTGTCATGTGATTTTTCTTCTTGTAGACTTAGGGAAGAATTTAAAAACTAAAGATTGATTGTTATAAAAGTTCTCCTCTGATGTTCAGTTAGGTAACTGGAAATAATTGGGCGGTTGGCAAGTTCTGATAATGATGATGAAATACTCCTGAGGTCTCATTAGCTACAGCTAAGAAACTTCAGAGAAGTTGCCTGCAAGTAGGATATGTAGTAATACTTTTAAGCCTCAAGAGAAAGGCATTATTCAAAGGTGCCATTTATAAATCAGCAAAGAGATTTATTGTAGCTGAGCTATTGGCACATTAAATCTTACAACTTTACTTATTTCTTATTTCTGTCCTTGTGATTTAACAGTGGCTTGGGGCCCTGGGCATGAAGCTGTGTTAGATAAGTTCATAGGTGAGTTTTTTTTTTTTTTTTTTTTTGAGAAAAGAATATAATCGTAGAATCTCAGATTTAAATGGACCTTAAAACTATATGGTCACCTTCCATCCCCCCCGCAACCAAATAACAACATTTCAAATAATTTTCCTTTCTTTCAATTGAAATATATTTAAATAAGTTAGAATCAAATTAGATGTCCAAATTCATATGCAAATCATCCCACTTAAATGACGAGAAGAGTTTTCCTATGACATTGTACAATTCTTTAAAAAAAAAAATCCCTTTTAAAAGTTATACACCATTCCATGAAATGCAAAGTATTTGGCTTCACCATTTTTCTAATGCTGGACATGCCATGCAGTTTTGTTTTTTATTGGTTTAGTAATAATAATTGTGTTGAACATATTTGTACATAACAATTTTTCTTTTTAAAATATTTTCAAGGAAAAATATTATTGCACTAAAGGAAAAAGACAAAGTGATTTCTATTTCTTCATAGCTGTTGTTAAAACACTTTTTATAAATAGTGCCTTATTTTTCCTTTGTGTACATCATACTCTTTTGGGGGAGTCTACCTCAGAATAAAAGAATTGCAAAAAAGCTGCTCCGCTGTGTTTTCACATAGGTGTAAGATTTTCATCTTGCCTAATTAAAAAATAAAAGCCCTTTATCTAATTTTTTATCTAATTACTTTTGAAAAGAAAATACATAATTTTTAAAGAATAAATTTTCCTTTATGTTTTCTCTTTTCTCTGGGAATTTTATGATTCCAAATATGGGATGATTATCCTCACTTTATAAATAATGCAAAACCTTGTAACTAAGAGTGACGGATGATGGACCTGCTGCACAGGATGGGAGAAGAAGGCATAAGAATTCATATAGCAGGAGCACAAAAGACATAGGAGGATCATTCATCTCATGGATGGATGAGCCATTGCTCTTTGCTAATAAAGTGCTAGGGAGAGGTATCACTAAAGCAGTAACAAGGACTTTTTTCATGACTTCATGTAGTCAAATGTATATATCAATGTACATAATGAGAGTCTAATAAATATCTATTGAATGAGTGAATATGTAATAAGTAGATTTTATAGGTTTGCATGTATGTATATTATATATATATATGTATGTATATATTCATATATATTCAACATTTTATTTATCTTACCAAAAATATATTTTTCTCTTCTCCAAGTTAAAATTCTATTCTTAAAACTTTGGAAATAAGGATTCCCCTTTCTTGATAGACCTTCGTGGACTGAAAACCTATCCAAGAGATTTGGTTGTTGTTTGTTTTATTTGATTTTATTAAGGCTGTAATTTTACTGAGTGGAACTAAGTTAAATTACATTGCAATATAATTTCATAAAATAAACAGTATTAATGAGCCAAAATTATAATTATCTTGACAGTCAATGATCTGGTAATATGCTGTTTCCTAGAGCCAATTAATATTTTCAATGCACCCCACAAAATTTGCTGGAAACATTAAACTGGAATGCAACTTCCTTCCAAAAGTTTATTTTTCTCATAGAGAGTAGTGATAAACAGAGTGGAAGGACCAGAGCACTTGGGTACCTAGGTTTATGGACTGGCGAAGCATGTATATTCTTACATAGGGTTGTATAGAAAGTGTGTCAGTTCACCAAGCATTCATCACTTGGTAAGTGCCAGACACTACAGATATTCTTTGACACTTTTGTAGGCACAGCAAGGAAACAGACATGAATAGCATTTGTTTTGTGGTGGGTGTTTCCAACTGGTTACAAAATTCCCTAATCTGTCTCCTTATGATAGATATTTCTTGACCAAGAGACAATGTCTTTCATTCTGCAGTTAGAACCGGGGATTCGAATGCAAATTTTTCTGGAAGAAATAATAACTCTTACCTGTGTGCAGTACTTAGAAGCTCCCAAGATACATTTCACAGTTACAACTACTAAGCTCCCAGGTGCAGAGGAGAGGTCAGAAACATAGGGAAAGGACTTAGCAAAGTCACCTGGAGGCAGAAGCAGGATGAGAATCCACTTCCCCTCATGTATATTGCCTAGTATTTTCTCAGTAAATTACACATCAGTTGTTGCCCTATAGAAGATGCTTTAAAGTTGATTATGTGTCTCTGAAAATAAGGAGAAAGCACATGGAGGAAGCAAGACAGAATAACTGAAACAGTTACCGTGGTGAAGGGTGCTAAGGACAAGCTAAATAATTATGGCAACTACCCTATTTGTATATTGTGAAATTCAAACTACAACCCTTTCACCATTAATTAGGTATCTTTCTTTATCTTTTTGCAGGTAATTCAGGTCTCAGAAAGACATCATTCCCTTAATGGATCGTCTTATGCCTCCCAACAATGTGACTGAATTTATTCTCCTGGGACTCACACAGAATCCACACTTGCAGAAAATACTTTTCATTGTCTTTTTGTGCATTTTCCTATTTACCGTGCTGGCCAATCTGCTTATTGTCATCACCATCTCCTTCAGCCCCACACTTTCGGCTCCCATGTACTTCTTTCTCACCTACTTGTCCTTTATAGATGCCTCTTACACCTCCGTCACCACCCCCAAAATGATCATTGACCTGCTCTACCAGAGGAGAACCATCTCATTGGGCAGCTGCCTGACTCAGCTCTTTGTGGAACACTCCCTGGGAGGGTCAGAGATCATCCTCCTCATTGTCATGGCCTATGACCGCTATGTAGCCATCTGCAAGCCCCTGTACTACACTACCATCACGCGACAGGGACTCTGCCACCTCCTGGTGGTTGTGGCCTGGATTGGCGGGATCCTTCGTGCTACAGTGCAGATTCTCTTCCTGATCAACTTGCCCTTCTGAGGCCCCAATACCATTGACCATTTCATGTGTGACCTCTTCCCACTGCTGAAACTTGCCTGCAGAGACACCTATATACTTGGAATGGTGGTGGCTGCCAACAGTGGGGCCATGTGCTTGCTCATTTTATCCATGTTACTCATCTCCTACATAGTCATTCTGTGCTCCCTGAAATCCCATGGCTCTGAAGGGCGGCACAAAGACGTCTCCACCTGTGGTTCCCATTTCACTGTAGTTGTACTTTTCTTTGTGCCCTGTGTATTCACTTACATGCGTCCCGTGGATACCTATCCAGTACCTTGTCCACTTATCCAGTGGACAAGTTGGGGACTGTCTTTTTTGCAATCCTCACCCCCATGTTAAACCCTACCATTTATACAGTGAGAAACACAGAGGTAAAAAGTGCCATGAAAAGTTTTTTGAAGACAAGTGTAGCTTAGGCTATTCATTATGCCAGAAAGTGATGATGTAAATAGATAGGAAGGATCATATCTGTGGTAAACTGTGAAAGAGGATTTTCAAGTTTTGCAGATCACTGATCAAAACAAGGCCCAGAAACTAACATTTATTGAGCATTTATTTAATGGTGGTTAGGCCCTTCGATAGGTGCTTTTGATAGTTTTTCATGTACTTTATTGAAGCTCCAATGCTCATTGTGCATGCATTCAGGATATACATCAGAGAAAGGACTGCAAGTCCCTTGTTTGGTGATTCTAGAGTACACTTTGCTCCAGTCTCACTACTATTTTATGAAATTCTTCAATCTTATATTACTTGGGTGAAATTGGCTTTTCCACAGCACCTTGGTCTCAGGACTTCTTTTTTTTTCTTCTTGTATATTTGGTTTTGCCTGCAGTAAGCAAAAAAGAGAAAAGGAGTTCTTGAATATATGGGGATGGGGGGGTGAAGGATAGACAGCTGGAAATGAAAGAACCACTGCTGATTTTTTGTTGTTGTGGTTCACCACTAATCTACCAAGAAAAACAAGAGGCACTAATAGAAGAAACAATTCGTAACATGTTTCTAAATTGTTTCAGCACAAAATATAAGCCACACATTTTGAATTTACCTTTAATTTGATCTTATTTTCTCAAATGTGCTCGTAGCATGCAGTTTTTCATGACTATAAAGGACTTTTTTTTCTTACCAAGACTTGAGGAACCATTTGAAACAATGAAGGTAAACATTTTTTTTTTTTTTAATTTAATCTCAACACAAAGACTTACGGTAAAGTTCTAAAGCTATTGCTCTGTAAATGTATTTACATTAAATGAATGTTAGGTCATTTCATCTATGTACTCAGTTGGTAGTTTCAGTATATGCCCATCCTACAGAGAAGCAAATTGAAGCTAAAAGAGTTTTAGTTAACTTAGTTGCCTCAGGTCAGATGTCTAAGATCTCAGCTACAGAATTTAAATTCAGAACTTCCATGTCTGAGTCATATTCTCTTTGCAAATAAAATATACTTTCTGTGTTATGTTTACGTCTCTATATAAGAAATTTACTTTCAGTCCTAATGATTCAATTTGTCCTCCAGGAAAAATTACCTCAAATTTGTTGCAGATATTTTTCTCATGTAGCAATATTTTCCAGCAATAATGCTTCTTTATGCAGGTCATTCTGTTACTATGTTGTTGTTGTTAGGTGCTGTCAAGTCAGCTCTGACTCATAGCTACCCTAAGTACCACAGAAAGAAACACCACCCGGTTCTGCACCATCCTTACAACCGTTGTTATGCTTGATCCCACTGTTGCAGCCACTGTGTCAATCCATATCGTTGAGGGTCTTTCTCTTTTCTGCTGACCCTCTACTTTACCAAGCATGATATGCTTCTCCAGGGACTGATCCCTCCTGACAACATGTCCAAAGTATGTAAAATGCAGTCTCGCCATCCTTGCTTCTAAGGAGCGTTCTGGCTGTACTTCTTCCAAGACAGATTTGTTCACTCTTTTGACAGTCCATGGTATATTCAATATTCTTTGCCAACACCACTATTCAAAGGCATCAATTTTTCATCCGTCTTCCTTATTCACTGTCCAGTTCTCACATGCATATGATGTGATTGAAAATACCATGGCTTGGATCAGGCGCCCTTTAGTCTTCAAGGTGACACTTTTGCTTTTCACCACTTTAAAGAGGTTATTTGCAGCAAATTTACCCAATGCAATGTGTCTTTTGATTTCCTGACAGCTGCTTCCATGGGTGTTGATTGTGAATCTGAGTAAAATGAAATCTTTGACAACTTCAATCTTTTCTCCTTTTACTTAAAGGAAGTATGCAAATTTTATCCTAAAATGAATAAGATAAATCATATTTGGATCTTCTGTGTGAGGATACTTTGGTTTAAACAGTGAGAATATTAGTCATTCTCTAAGTGAGGGTAGTGAGCTAACCATTGTGGAAGGCCAATTGTGAGGCGTACACTTTTTTAGGTTCTTTATATACTAAAACTCTCTTAATTCTAGTCACAAGTACTGTTAGGATGATTGTGAGAATGGCACAGGGTGAGGCAGTGTTTCGTTCTGTTGTACATAGGGTTGCTATGAGTCAGAACCAACTTGACAGCACCTAGCAATAACAACATTGTTAGTAGGCCTTTGCCGCATTTTCTACAAGAAGAAAACAAGTCTCAATGAGGTTAAGCAACACTGGCAAATTTTTAGACTACGTCTCCTTTATTCTTTTCACTTCACACAATGCTTCCTGGCATGATGCAAAAATATCAAAACACAGACCTGTTCCTTATAAAGACTGTCCTTGAGGCTTTTGTCCATTGTTTTTGAGGGATCCACTTTCTTCCCTTCATCTCTTTCTTGATTTCAGCTTCCCAGGTTACTCACACTCTCTTGATTCCTGTGTCAGAGAAAATGATCTCATTCCCATAAATATATTACCCTTCAAGAGAGTACTTAAAAAGTGGGATTCAATGGACTCAAGGAATGAATAAATAATTGTTGAATTTAAAAGAAAGTGACCCATAAGTAAGAGAGAAGTTTGGAGGAAAAATAAGCAACTCAACCATGCAGGTGAATTGATACTCTGCTTGGGCATGAAGGCAGAATCTTGAAGAGGTATATATTGTTTCTTAAGGGTTTTTCCCAGTGTTATTGCATACTGTGTTATATGCAATATATTACTTGAAAAATGGCTGTGTGGCCAATTAAGTTTAGGAAATTTTGGCTTATTTTTTTACCCAAGAAATATTGTTCAGTGCTTACAGTGTGCCAGACAGTTCCAAAGACTGGGCATATAGTGTAGAACACTATAGACAAGGGTCGTGTTTGTGTGGAACTTAAATTCCAGTGAGGATTAGATGAGTAATAAACAAGTCAACAAATAAATGAACAGTGTAAGTTTGTTAGAAATAAGTATAATGAAGAAAATAGTTTTATTAAGGAGTGATGCAAAAGATAATAACTGGATGTAGATTTGTGTAGTTGTTTGAAGTGTGTGTATGTGTGTCCATATATAGCACAGAGATACATGAAGTACATAAATAGGTAGATAATATATCTGTGTGTGATAAGGAAAAGCATGTCTCATTGTTGTTTGTTGCCATTGAGTTGATTCTGACTCATGATGACCCATGTGTATAAGAGTAGAACTGCCTCATAGGGTTTTCAAGGTTGTGACCTTTCAAAAGCAGAGCACCAGACCTGTTTTCCAAGGAACCTTTGGGTGGGATCAAATGGCCAACTTTCCTTCTCGTAGTTGAATGCTTAACCATCTGCACCACTCAGGGACCTTAGAAGGCGCCATGTATAAATTGTTAGATGAGAAGGTAGAGTAACTGTAGTAGATTAGCAAAGATGATTCAAATGCAGAGGTTGTCCATCATCTGGGAGGATAATATTTTGTAAAATTTCCTCTCAGGGGACTTGCAAAGTGTAAGGTCAAATATGTCAATGAACCAGTTGTAAGTTCCCAAGTGCAAGGTCAAATATATGATTTACCCAGTTGTAAACTCCAAAGAACAAGTTGCAAAAGTAGGATATTAGTATCTCTTTTATTAATGAAGGTAGAAAGAATAAAACTATAACCTCAAATATATCTAAATTGGAAAGAAGTTATTTGAGAATACAATTTCTTATGAAGTAAGAGAGAGTTAATCCTTATTTTTCCTGGCTGAGATACTTTTTTCAGTCCTTAATAGTGGGAACTATTTTTTTGTCTTTAACCAACTTTTTGTTGTTGTTGTTTGCTGTGGAGCTAGTTCCTATGCATGGCAACCTTACGCATAGCAGAATGAAACACCCAGTCTTGCACCATCTTTTTTATTTGCCCTTAAAATAATTGTTCACATTGTTTCTAAAGTAGGGGATGAAAATACGACTCAACGAGTCTTACGATAAACATTCAAATATAAAATGAATAATCCAAGAACTTCTTTCTTCAATCCAGCAGTACACTACCATTGAAGATTAGAAAGTTGTTGTATGAGATAATTATATATTCTGCCATAATTTTATATGCAACTGAGGCATTATGTTAAAAATATGAAGGAAAAATTCTATCAAATGCTAAGTGATTATAGACATGTGCCAGTAACCCGAGGCACTGAGGTTCTGCCTTTCTTAACTTTGGAATTCACAAAGTCAGATGTGATATAATTTTAATCATAGTGTTACAAGATGAAAAGATCATCAGGCTAGGTGATAGAAAAATTCGGTCCTGGTCCTTGCTGGATGGCCAAGAATAAGTTGTATTCTTTTTTTATTTTTTTGGATCTATATTAAGCAGAAAGATGGTTGCGGTCATTCTGTTATTTAAGGACAGAGCTTAGTTCTGGAGTAAATAATTGAATGGTTAATACTATCTGTATTTGTGCTTGTGAGTCATCAGCTTGGTCTGGTTCCAGTGATGCTCAGCCCCTGAGGGCTAGATGGGAATTCACTGCACGGTGATTAGCTCCTTAGTCAGTAGAGACCCAGCCTCAAAGGGTGCAATTGCAGTGGTGCAAGTTGGTGCATTTCCAGTTTTTGAAAATAGCTCTCTGTTCTCTGTTAGTACAGGTCCATCACCCAAAGGAAGGTATCTTATTAATGATGCTTCTTCTAAGATGTGGATTGGAAACTCCTTTCAAATTAAGCTCAAAAGACAGCCAGATGGCAGGCACAGTCCCTTGAATGATTTTGTAAATAGCTTTCCTGGCTGTCTTTTGGCAATCTTTCCTATTTAGAGAAAATTTAAATTACTCTGCCAACCACAAAGGTTGTTTCCTATATAAGTCCTTGTCACTTAGAGCACCTGTTTTAAATTTCTTTTGAAAATCATTAGGCACTCTACCTGTTGTTATCGAGTTCTGTAAAAATAATTCCCCATTAAGTAATAGGACTATTTGTTGGCTGTACAGGTCCTGATTTACTTTTTTTTTTACATTTGGAACAACCAAGTTGAAACTCTCACATGTCATAATTTCTTGCTGTTCTATAAAAGAAGCTTCATGTGATTAAATCCTGGTCAGAGTCAGACCTTTGGTTACTCTGATGTGATCCTAGAATATTTATCTCAACGGCCTTCTATGTTCTACCTGCCAAGATCATTGGGTAACTGGCTGGCTTCTCAGAAGTCAGAGATGACACCAGACGGAGCTTTGGAGATGGCCCTAAAAACTTAAGTATTAAACATGTTCTTATTAATTTAAGTTGCTATTTTGAAATTATTGAAATAATTGAATCATCTAAACACACACAATTATACCTAAAATGTGTTAATAATTCACCTGTTTGTTTGATCTGTTTACACAAATTGTGTTCTCAGGGTAAGAGCCTTGAGCTATCAACAATTTTTAGCTTCATTTACCTTAATAACTTTTGGCACATTATCAAAACAGAAATGTCATAATTTGATATTTGGGCCTTTATCCAGATATGGATACTAGCAAATAAAAGAGTGTGTATACATGTTTCAAACATGTGCTTGTAGAAAGGAATGGGAACACTTGGTGTGATGAGGATAGTTAAAAATTTTTTTTTCTGTTTTCCTTCTATTCTCTCTCATATGTTTAGATATACCTAATACATGAAAATACATATATATATATATATATATAGCCCTGGTGGTGCAGTGGTTAAGCATTTGGCTGCTAACCAAAATGTTGGCAGTTCGACTCCATCAGCCGTTCCTTGGAAACTCTGTGGGGCAGTTCTACTCTGTCTTATTGGGTCATTATGTGTCGGAATCAACTCAACAGCAACGGTATATATATGTACGTATTCTTTGCTGTTGAGTCAATTTTGACTCATAGCAACCCTATAGGACAGAGTAGAACTGCCCTATGGGATTTTCAAGGCTGTGATCTCTACAGAAGCAGACTGCAACATCTTTCGCTCACAGAGTGGTTGGTGGGTTTGAACTCCTGATCTTTTGGTTAGCACTTGAGCACTTTAACCACTACACCACCAGGGTGCACTCTCTCTCTCTCTCTCTCTGTCTATATATCTTGTTTCCTTTTGTACCAATTTCTTTAACCTTAATTTTTCTAATAATAGCCTCTGAGAAGAAACTTACATGGTGTTTTTTTTTTTTCTCTTTTACTTAGTAAATGATACTTCAGATCTCTCATTTTCATTATCAATGTCATGGTGAGTTGAAATCTTTAAAATATATCTCTCAATCAATATAAAAATTTACACACCTATTTGTGAGCATCTCTGCTGAAGGGGTGGTGGTAGTGTTGTGTTGGGGGTGATGCTGGTGATTTGCTTAGGAAGAGGGTGGAGAAATTAAGAAAGAATAACCCTCCCTTTCTGCAGAAGAATTCCAAGCAAACATTAACTTTTGTGTCTACAATCATATAGTAACTTCCATCCTACACAAAAGCACAACTGGAGATTATTCCATCTTCACTAACAAGTCTTCGACTCTCAAGAAAAGCAAGGTGTATTCGAAAGACTTACTGACGGAAATAGTCCTTTTAAAGTCCTTATTGATGATTTATATGCTTGGGGCACATACCTTCCCAAGAAAGCAGGGCTGCTGATTGCTCATTAAATTAAAAATGACGACCCAGAGGCACTCACTGAACACATTGTTAACTTCTTCTTGTTATCCAGGATTTCATGGGAGAAATTGTCTCTGTGAGAAATTCAGGCAGAGGAAACATGCATCAGCTATAAAGTTCATACAATGCAGCAATGAACATCACTTTACAAATGTCTTTGTTTACTAGTTTGAATATTTTTATTGGAGAAATTCCTAGAAACATCATTACCGAGACCAGAGGCGTATCTACAGAAAATACTGCCTAAGGCAAATAGTTTTAAGTTGCTGAATGATGTCTCACAACTAGAGATGTAAAGTGCAATGGTGAATAAGTTCAAATTCAGACTTTGTCACTTAATAACTGTATGAACTTGAGCAGTTTGTTTGTTTTGCTCTTCCTCAGTCACAAAGTGTGCCTCGTCACTGCCAGATGTGAGAATTAAATAAGATAGTTATATCAAAACTAACCAAGTACAAAAATGCAGGTGCTTAACAATTTATTATTATTGTCAGTTTGATATGGATAGTTGTATATAGACAGTATATCTCTATACAGATGTTACATTGTATTTCACCCAGCTTTTTCTGGGTACCAATTTGTAACCTATGTCATCAATGAAATTCTTTGAATGAATGATTGAATGAAATGGAATTAAATGAGATATTATTTTTTACCCTATAATTTGTTGAATATAACCAAGATTGATAATATCTAATCTTTTTTAATGTTAGTAAGAATGCAGGGAAATGACTCTTTAATACACTACTGATGGGAATAAAACAGAACTTTGAGAGAGTAATGCTACAGAAAGGAACCCTTGTGGCACAGTGTTTAAGTGCTCAGCTGTTAACCGAAAGGTTCGTGGCTTGAACCCACCAGCTGCTCTGAAGGAGGAAGATGTAACAGTCTGCTTCTGTAATGATTACAGCCTTGAAAACCCTCTGGGGCAGTTCTATTCTGCCCTGCAGGGTCACTATGAGTCCAAATCAACTCCAAGGCAAAGGGTTTTAATGGTACAGAAACCATCAGAGTTAAAAATGTGCATATTTTTAGAAGCACATCTAGGGTAGAAGCATAACTAGGGTATGTCAGGTATGAGACAGGCTCTGGACCCCACTTGAGGGGAGGGAGGGAAGGGCACCAAAGAGCAGTTTCTATTCACCGTCGCTGTTTACATCTCTAGTTGTGAGACATCATTCAGCAACTTAAAACTAATCTCCTTAGGCACTATTTTCCGTAGATATGCCTCAGGTCTCGGTGATGATGTTTCTAGGAATTTCTCCAATAAAAATATTCAAACTAGTAAACAAAAACATTTGTAAAATGATGTTCATTGCTGCGTTTTATGAAAGGCAGACTATTAGAAACACCATAAATGTCAAGCAAAATACTCATGAAGACTGGGGTGAATGGGGTATTAGGAGTAAGGCATGAAGGAGGGATGATGATGGATTGGGTGACAGCCGAGGGCATGGGCAGAGGAAGCAGTAACTTAAATGAATGGAAAATAATCATGAATATTTGAACAGTGCACTCCAAAGAATCTCATGCTTTTTACTTCCTTTGACCTTTACTACAGCATTGTCAGGCAGGATATAAAATTCTTGGAAGGGTTGTAGAACATAGTGGCTGGTAGCCTGTGCTGTGAACTCAATCAAGTACCTGCCAAAAGGCTTTAAGCAAATTTCACAAGTTCCTAAGCCTCATTCACTGCCACAGAAATTCAGGTTGGAATTTCAAAAAATGATAAAAAATAGTTCCTATCTCATACAGTTTTTGTGGGAATTAAAAGAGAAAATCATGTACCCTCAAGTGGTAAGTACTTGACACATGTTGACTTTACTTACTATTGCATTCTTTTATTTTTTGCTGGAATTGAAGGTTAGGAAGGTTGAAACTAAGAAGTGAGTAAGCAGTCTGATGGAGTCCCTGGGTGGTGTAAACAGTTAACACTCTTGCTACCTGAAAAATTGGAGGTTCAAGTCCACCCAGAAGTGCCTTGGAAGAAAGGCCTGGTGATCTACTTCCAAAAAATTAGCCATCAAAAACCCTATGGAGCACGGTTCTACTCTGACACACATGGGGTCCCTGTGAGTTGGAATTGACTCAAGGGCAGCTGTTTTTCTTCAATGCCTGATTGGAATGGAAAACTAAGTCTGCTCACTGTGAATCCATGGCCTTTCCCAGGATACAAAATAAATGGCTGAGGTGTGTGTTCTTGTAGCAGGAGATGGACCTGACTGCAGTGGGAGGGAGAAGAACAAAAATATCAGGTTGACTAGTTGTGGGGGAGAGTCATAAATGTCAGGCTCTGTTTAGATGTGCACTAGTAGTCAAAGTCAAATTGTGATAAATTAATAGATTTCAACAGAGGAGCATTTTAATCTATTCCAGTGTATGTTGTTTTAAAACATTTCAAGTGCTAAATTGGCTCAAAGGAAATTTTACTTGGAAGGGTAAACATTTAGTGAAGATGAGCTGAGCTGCTGTGTTTGAAAGGGATAGAGCCCTTGAGATGTATCCCTTGAACTCCTAGGACTCCGTCATCAGCCAAAATCAAGTCACACTCCAGAGGAGGAAACTGAGGCCCAATGTGGTAAGCATCCTAACAAGGTATCCTAAGGCAGTAGAGAGACAGTGTGGAATAAAACCCAGCTATCCCGATTTCCAAGAATGTGTTCTTTCTTTTTAATTAGAGCTATTCAAGAACGTTCGAATTATTTGAGCTCAAGGTGAAAGAAATTCGGGTTGGTCCATACTGTAGATTTGAAAAGAGTCTTCTGGAAGTTGCTTACTTTGTTGAGTAAGGGGTAAGAGTGATGCTAAGAATGGGACTCATAGTATTTAGAGGACAAGTAGTTTATAACACCATTTAAAGCAATGCCCTTTGTACATTCCTGCCAAGGAAAAGACAGCTTATTCTCAAGTACCCTTAATAAAGGGGAGTTTGATGCCTACTGAAACAGTGCTTTTACCATATCATTTGTTCTTTGCTGCAGAAACAATTGCATCTAGCTAATAGAGGCTGCTGATCACTTCTTCAGTGGTAGAGTGTAACGGTGAAGCACTTGTGCTTCGAAATAAGATACTTGGATCCATAACCCACACTCATCATAGATGAGATAATGATTTTCAGCTTCAGTTTCCTTATCCTCAAGATGGGATTCATGATAGCACCCATTTCGTGTGATACGGAAAAAAAAAAAAAAAAAAGAGAGAGATAATGCATAAAGCAGACCAAACACATTGCTAGCATGTAATAAATTAAAAATAAATAAATAAGTGAGTTGATTTATTGATACTTTGGTTCATCTTTAGATCCCTTTGTTCTATCTGAGAGTCCCCCTTCCCAAGGAAGAATGGAAGGAATGATATGCTTACGTGCAGAGATGGTGTCTATCACGTTGTGAACCTGGGTCTTCCTGGAACAGAGAAAGAGAATTAAGTTTTAGTTTCTGTAAGCAGCACATCTGGGAAATTACTAGAAACAATTAGGCAGTCAGTCATTCTAATTTATAGGTTCAGGACTGGATACTTAATGTATATAAGCAGAACATGTTCTTTACTGTAGACTTGTTGAATGTTCTGGTGAGTAAGGGAAGAATGTACCTATTTCATTGGATTATTAGGAAAGTGAAATTATATCATGAAACAGTGGTTCACACCTATTGTGCACTTGATACTAGGGATACCATATAATTTGTTAATGGAAATTATTTTAGAACCGGAAAATTCTGGATTCTGTGTTTACTAGTTATATGATGATCTTGATGTCATTTTTTCACCCCAAGAGCTATAGATGCTAACCAAAAGTTCAGCAGTTCAAATCCACCAGGCTCCTTGGAAACCCTATGGGGCAGTTCCACTGTGTCCTATAGAGTTGTTATGAGTTGGAATCAATTTGATAGCAATGAGTTTTTTTTTAAGTTTTTTTTTAAAAGCTTCAGTATCTTAACTCTAAAATGACAAAAATATCTCATAGGATATTCTACTGCCTGAGACAT
The DNA here is from genome assembly GCF_030014295.1 of Loxodonta africana. NCBI lineage: Eukaryota > Metazoa > Chordata > Mammalia > Proboscidea > Elephantidae > Loxodonta > Loxodonta africana. Next base: position 2,583,147 of record NC_087363.1, read on the forward strand.
AGTGAAGACTCATTGAATATTATAAATACAAAATGATATTAATAATAACAATGACAACACTAAGCCAATTTGAAAAGGGAGGAGCAGAGGATAGGCCTTAATAAGTAGAGATTCCTTGGGATATGGCCTCTCTGTCTTGTAGGCTTTCCAAATAGCACATTCTAGGGGCTCAATAAATATGTGAAAAAAATGAATGAAAATTCCCAAGTTCTTGGGTGTCTAGTGATTAAAGGTCATCATCCTAGCTTGGGTCCCAAGAAGAGGCTGAGAGAAAAGCTTGTATGTAGGTGGTTTATTCTGGGAAACAGAAAGGAGGAACTGGGAAGAGTGAAAGAGGGAAGGAAATCAAGTTAACTCAAGGTTGAGTTAAGCTGGTTACCATTTATCTACTGGCTCCTATAACCAAATGATCAAGAGTTTCCCTCTGGAATGTGAAATCTCTCATACTTCTAAGTGTCTGTTTGCATGAGAATGATGTATCAGGGTCTCCAAAATATCTCAGGCAGTAAGTGCATGGACAGAAAGCAACAGATGTGACTGTGAGAGGAGGTAGTGTTGGATCAATTTGTAGAATCAAACTACTCTCAGGCTGTAATTGTGAACAGCTGGTTGCGAGGGGAAAAGTTGGAAAGATAGGTCAAGAGGGTGTGAGATGGGGCACAAAAAATGCCTAACACCTGGTGATTATCAATTAAAAATAATATTGCTGACACATTGTGAGGTTTGCAAATGTGTATAAATTTTTGAATGAGAAATTGACTTGAGCTGTAAACTTTCACCTAAAGCAAAATAAAAAGAAATAATAATATTGCTTTTGCAAAGGACAAATGTTGTATGTCCTTTGACTAATATAAAACACCCAGAATAGGCAAATGCATAGAGATCAGAGTTTAACAGTAGCTATTTTTTTTTTTTTTTTTTACCAGGGGCAGGAGAGAGGATGAAAAGGGAAATCGTTACTTAGGAAGCATTGAGTTTCTGTTAATGGAATGGAAAATTTGGCAACGAATATTGGTAATGGTTTCACAATACGATTGATGTAATTGCTATCGGTGAATTGTACATGTGAAAAATATTGAATTCACGAATGTTGCATTTGTATTATAAAATTTTTACAATAATTAAAAAAATTGCTCTTGCAGATTTTCCAGCTCATAGTTGTGTGCTTACATCAGCCTACAGTAAATGGAAACTCAAAACGATGTAACTGAATTCATTCTTTTGGGTCTCACAAAGAACCCAGAGCTACAGAAAATATTTTCTTCTGTGTTTCTAATCATGTATGTGGCCACTGTACTGGGAAACTTACTCATTGTGGTAACTATGACTGCAAGTCAGAGTCTGAGGTCACCTATGTATTTTTTCCTTCTTTTTCACTCATGGATGCTACCTATTCTTCTGTCATAGCTCCCAAGAAGATTGTGGATTCCTTCTCTGAGAGTACTACCATCTCCCTAGAAGGCTGCATGATCCAGCTCTTTGCAGAACATTTCTTTGGTGGGGTGTCAATCATCCTTTTCATCGTGATGGCCTATGATTGCTACGTGGCCATCTGTAAGCCCCTCCACTACATGACTATCATGAATTCTCAGGTGTGCTGCCTGCTGCTGGGAGGGGCCTGGGTAGGTGGGTCCATGAATGCAACAATACAGCTTCTCTTCATGTACCAAATACCCTTCTGTGGTCCCAATGTTATTGATCACTTTATGTGTGATTTATTTTCATTGCTGACACTGGCCTGCATGGATACCTGTATGCTGGGCTTCTTGGTCATCCTCAACAGTGGGGTGATGTGTGTGACCATCTTCCTTATCCTCGTTGCCTCCTACATGGTTATCCTCTGCTCCCAGAAGTCTTGCAGCTCTGAAGGGCGCCGAAAAGCCTCTCCACCTGTGGCTCCCACCTCACAGTGATTGTCTTGTTCTTTGTGCCATGCATTTTCTTGTATATAAGACCTGTGGACACTTATCCCATAGACAAAGCAATGGCTCTGTCCTTTACCATTGTTGCACCCATGTTAAATTCCTTGATCTACACCCTGAGGAATTCAGAGGTGAAAAATGCCATGAAGAAACTCTGGAAGAGGCAACAAATCCTGGATTGTCACTAGTTTCCATGCCATGAACAAATTTTTCCTGTAGGTACAGTGAGGTCTCATGCTCCCCATCCAATCAAATCTCTTGCATGTACAATACTAAGTGACATCTTTTAAGCATACAAATCTGCTCAAGACACTGCAGTACTCTGCCTAACCACATTGCTGCCTACCTCTCCGGTACATTTTGTACTTCATCATTTTCACAAGGCTCTAGCCCCCTTTGTCTTTCTTTTCTCCTTTTTTTTTTCCTTAACTGATTTTTGGAGAATCCAAGCTTTTCCCAGTTCATGGTGTTTGTTCTCACACTTCTGTCTGATGGCATCTCCTTCTCCAGATGCTTCATCTGGCTCAATCCCATATATATACACATATAAAATTTCATTTTCAGATGACCACCCACCTCCTCAAGAAGTCTTGTCTCTAGTAACTTCTTTCAGTTATTCTCTAGCTTTCCATCCCGTTTATATCCTTACAATAAATAAGCAGAAACTGTACTTCCTTTATAAGTAAGTGTGTTTTTATTTTCTCTGTTTTCTCCACAAAATCGTAATTGTAAGGACAGGGATGATGTTTATTCATTCACGTTGTAAACCTAGTGGTTCATACACTTCCAGTCAGCTAACTAGTTGCGATGGAGTTGATTCTGACTCATGACAGCCCTATGTGTGTCGGAGTAGAACTGTGATCTGTAGGGTTTTCAACGGCTGATTTTATTCGGAAGTTGATTGCCAGGTCTTTTTTTCTGAGGCATCTCTGGGTGGACTTAAAACTTCCAACTTTTGGTTAACAGCAGAGAGCATTAACCATTTGTACCACTAAGGGACTCCTCTAGTCAACTAGCAGATGCTTAATAAATATTATTCAATAAGTGTCAGTCTAAAAGAGACTTAGTTGTTGATTTTTAATCTTTTTAAATTCAATGGTTGGGAAAAATTCGGAAAGATAAATACATATAAACACCTAAGGAGTTAGAATTCTCTTGGTTTTTGTGCTACAAACTGTCCTTTTTGAAGGCAAGCATAATATCAGTTTAGTGGTGTGCTAAAAAAAAAAAAAAATTTTTTTCTTTTTTTATTTAATACGGAGGCCACTCCAAAGAAAAAATAAACAAACTGATTGCTGTCGAGTTTATTCCAACTCATAGCAACTCGACAGGAGAGAGTAGAGCTGCCCCATATGGTTAATTCTCCACTGCCTTTTGTTATCATTTACAGAAACAGACTACGAGTCGCTCATGCAGGAGTCAAGAGATTTTAGAATCTAGTGTCTTTGTCTGCTGCTATTTATAAGGTTTTCACCGGCTAATGCTTTTCAGAAGTAGACTGTCAGTCCTTCTTCCTAGTCTGTCTTAGTCTGGAAGCTCAACTGAAACCTGTCCTCCATGGGTGACCCTGCTGGTATCTGAATACTGGTGGCATAGCTTCCAGCATCACAGCAACACGGAAGCCCCAACAGTACGACAAACTGATAGACACGTGGTAAATCTGCTGCAAAGGACCTCTTTAAAGTGTTGAAGAGCAAAGATGTCACATTGAAGACTAAGGTGCACGTGACCCAAGCCATGGTATTTTCAATAGCATCATATGCATGTGAAAGCTGGACAATGAATAAGGAAGACGGAAGAAGAATTGATGCCTTTGAATCGCGGTGTTGGCGAAGAATATTGAATATACCATGGACTGCCAAAAGAATGAGCAAATCTGTCTTAGAAGAAGTACAGCCAGAATGCTCCTTAGAAGCAAGGATGGCAAGACTGCATCTTACATACTTTGGACATGTTGTGAGGAGGGATCAATCCCTGGAGAAGGACATCATGCTTGGCAGAGTACAGGGTCAGCGGAAAAGAGGAAGACCCTCAAAGAGGTGGATTGACACAGTGGCTGCAACAAAGAGCTCAAGCATAACAATGATTGTGAGGATGGCTCAGTACCGGGTGGTGTTTTGTTCTGTTGTGCATAGGGTCACTAGGAGCCAGAACTGATTTGAGAGCACCTAACAACAACAAACAACAACAACAATGACAGTGCCTGTGTCATGAAGTTATAAATTCTTTATTGGACAAGAAAGAAGTCCTGGTGTCACATTGCTTAAGTACTCACCTGCTAACTGAAAGGTTGATGGTTCAAACCCACCAGCTGCTCTGGGGAAGAAAGATGTGCAATCTGCTTCTATAAAGATTAAAAAAAAACAGCCTAGCAAATCTTATGGGACAGTTCTGCTTTGTCCTATAAGGTTGCTGTCAGTCAGAATCAACTTGTTGGCAACAGATATGGGACAAGAGAAATGATATTGACCTATTTTATTTTTAACTATTGGAGAATGATTCCTGCTGTTACCTTCTAGATGTGGGTTTCTAAATACAAAGAGTGTTTATTTTCTCAATGATCCTGTTGTGGAAAAGCTGTCACCAGAGAGACACTGTTTCTTTTCTAAAGGTCTCCCCTGACTAGGTCTATGGGAAGTCAAAGGTCATAGCAGGATTTTACATTGTTATCATTTTCTTATTAAGACAAATATGTGATTATATATGATGACAATAATTGTAATGATCAGTTATAGTATTTGAAACAAAGCACACCATTTAAATCAATATTTTTATTTTTAAGTACAAAATTTATATGTACAAGAGTTATCTAGCTATAACAACTGCCAACAATTTTCCTTAACCACCAGGTTTATTCATTATTGAGGTTTAATTGCTGAGTTTGTGCTGAGTATACGGTGGTCTATATGACAATCAGCTTTGCTTTCCTCTTGGAACTTACATTCCAATACAGGAGACAAAAATATATATAAGATGATAATAAAGTCATATAGTGATAACAGACTCTTAGTAAATTATAATAGAGTAGTATACGTGTGACTGGATGGGCATTCTATTTAGGTGGACACTGGTCTTTTTTGAGAGGTGGCTTCTAAATTAGGATCTGAGTGATGAGACAGAAGGAGCACAAAACAAATCAATGGAAAAAGAAACCCAGGCCAAAAAAAAAGCTTATGCAGAAATCCTAAGGCAGCAACTAGCCTGAAGTTAAGAAGGTCTGGGTAATCGGTACACAGAGGGAAAGGGGGAATTTGGTACAGGATGAGATATGGGAACTAGGCAGGGCCTTGATAAGCAGGGTCCTATTATGTTTTAACCGTTAAGTCCCAAAAGAACATGGACATCAGCATAACTCTATTGGAATAACAACTAAAAAAGAAATCTTTTGTGGGTTTATTGATGACTCTAGAAACTTAGTACCGAGACCTTTGCACATAGCTTCCATTTAACTTTTGTTATACCTATAGTAGAATATAATGTTTGCTGGCTGCTTACAATATTTTAGAATTAAATACCTGGATTCATTTTATATTTATTCGCCTTGCTCCATGTTGAAGAAGAAGAAAAAGTATGTGACAGCATAATAAGTCTGCCTGTGTAAGAACCTTATGATGATCATTTTCTTATTTCATTTATAGAATTCAATAACTGGAGGGACCAAAATGAGATTTCTCACCTTAAATATTTTTGATCTGTTGGGTAATTTTCCTAGTGTTAAAAGTAGGCTCAGATAGATAAACTAAATATCTTACATACATAAGGCAGAGTATTACTCACCATAAAAAGAAGTAAAGTCCTGATACATGGATGAAGCTGGAAAACTTTCTGCTGATTGCAATAAGTGAGTTACAAAAGGAACAAATATAATGTGATCCCACTTATATGAAACATTTACAAAATAGGCAAGTGTGTAAAGTTTATTAGTGTTACCAGGGGCAGAAAGGAGGGGAAAATGAGAAGTCATTGCTTAGGGGGCACTGAGTTTCTGTTAAGGATGATGAAAACATTTAGAAATGGATAATAGTGATTGTTGTACAACACAAATATCACTGAACTGTAAGTGTAAAAATTGTTGACATGGCAAATGTTTTCTTATAAATATACTTGTCACAATTTAAAAAAAAAAAACAACTAAAGTAGGTGGAAAACCAAATTTGGCCTTTAGGGTATAGTTTGCCAATCTCTGGTCTAAGGCAATCATGGTGAGGCAGAGGTCTTATTGACTTAATTATCTGGAGCAGCTATAACAGAAATACCACAAGTGGACAGCTTTGACAAAGAGAAATTTATTTTGTCACAGTTTAGGATGATAGAACTCTGAATTCAAGGTGCTGGCTATGGGGGAAGGCTTTCTCTTCTGGCTCTAGAGGGAGGTCTTTTTGTCTTTCAGCTTCTATTCCTTGGACATCTCATGTGGCATGGCTTTTATCTTCCCCCAACTCTATTTGCTTTGTTGCTTACTCAAACCGTTCTTTTATATCTCAAAAGAAATTGATTTAAGACACACCCTGCGCTAATGCAAACTCTGATGGCGTAGTGGTTCAGAGCTACGACTGCTAACCAAAAGGTTGACGGTTCGAATGCACTGAGCACTCCTTGAAAACTATGGAGCAGTTCTACTCTGTCCTGTGGGTTCACTATGAGTCAGAACCCTCTCGAGGGCAACAGGTGAATCTGGGTTAGCAAACGCTAATACAGCCTCAGTAACAGAACAGAGAAAACACATTCCCAAATTGGATTATAATCACAGGTATTGGGGTTAGGATTTATAACACCTATTTCTGGGGACACAATTCAGTCCATAACACCTGTTCTTCTCTTCCCTTTTAGTAATAGAACTCCCATTTACAGTACTAGCTAGACACATAACTTAGGAGACCTGGTGGCACCATGGTTAAATGCTTGGCTATGAAGCAAAGCTGTTCCACAGGAGAAAAATATGGCATTTGGCTTCCATAAAGACCACAACCCTGGAAACCAAAGGGGGAGTTCTACCCTGTCCTATAGGGTTGATATGTGTCAGAATCGACTGGATGGCAACAGGTTTTGTTTTGTTTTCTCCTTTTTTTTTTTTAAAGACATACTACTGCCTAGCTAAAAGACTACATTTCCCAACATCCTGTGCATCTAGGTGTGGCCACATGACTAAGTTCTGGCCAATGAAATGTAAATGAAAGTCGTAATATAAACGGTAATTCTGTGAATGTGAAATTTTGGTGGAATTTCAAGCAGTGATGGTGGACCATGAGGATGTGTGTTAAGGTTAGCAGAAAAGCAAAACAGAAGGAGCCTGTAATCCTGATGTTGTGGAGCTGCCATACCAGCCCCATACAACTTGCCCCAGCCTTCCTTTATGTAAGAGGAAAATACATTTCGGTCTCGTTTAAGTCACTGTTAAAAAAAAAAAAAAAAGGAGGCTCAGAATCTACATCTTCTATTACATGAGCTGTTCTGACCATTCCTGTAATATTACCTATCAATTAGATCTCACACATTTTTTATCTGTTCTATGCATCCTCCAAGTTGTTGTTGTTGTTAGGTGCCCTCGAGTCAGTTCCAACTCACAGCAACCCTATGCACAACAGAACAAAACACTGCCCGGTCCTGCGCCATCCTCAAAATCCTTATGCTTGAGTTCATTGTTGCAGCCACTGTGTCAATCCATCTGGTTGAGGGTCTTCTCTTTTTCACTGATCCTCTACTTTACTAAGCCTGGTATCCTTCTCCAGGGACTGCTCCCTCCTAATAATATGTCCAAAGTATGTGAGACATAGTCTCGCCATCCTTGCTTCTAAGACTGCTACTTCCACAGGTGTTGATTGTGGATCCGAGTAAAACGAAATCCTTGACTTCAGTCTTTTCTCCATTTATCATGATGTTGCTTATTGGTTCAGTTGTAAGGATTTTTGTTTTCTTTATGATGAGGCACAATTCATACTGTAGGTTGTGGTTTTTGATATTCATCAGTAAGTGCTTCAAGTCTCCTTCATGCTAGCAAGCAAGGTTGTGTCATCTGTAAATTGTGGGTTGTTAAGGAGTCTTCATCAATCCTGATGCCCCATTCTTCTTTGTATAGTCCAGCTTCTTGTTTCATTTGCTCAGCATACAGATTGAATAAGAATGGTGAAAAGATACAACACTGATGCACACCTTTCCTGACTTTAAAACAAGCAATATCCCCTTGTTCTATTCAAACGACTGCCTCTTGATCTATGTACAGGTTCCTCATCAGCATAATTAAGTGTTCCCAAATTTTCATTCCTCAAAATGTTACCCATGATTTGGTATGATCCACACAGTCAAATTCCTTTGCATAGTCAATAAAACCCAGGTAAATATCTTTCTGATATTCTCTGCTTTCAGCCAAGATCCATCTGACAGCAGCAATAATGTGCCTGGTTCCATGTTCTCTTCTGAATCCTGCGTGAATTTCTGGCTATTCTGTGTCAATGTACTGCTGCAGCCACTTTTGAATGCTCTTCAGCAAAATTTTACTTGTGTGTGATGTTAATGATATTGTTCAATAAGTTCCACATTCAGTTGGATCAGCTTTCTTTGGAATAGGCATAAATGTGGATCTATTTCTAGTCACTTGGCCGGTAACTGTCTTCCAGATTTCTTGGCATAGATGAATGAGCACTTCCAGCACTGCATTCATTTGTTGAAACATCTCAATTGGTATTCCCTCAATTCCTGGACTCTTGATTTTACCAATACCTTCAGTGTGGCTTGGACCTCTTCCTCCAGTGCTGTGTATTCCTGATCATATGCTACCTCCTGAAACAGTTGAACATAGACCAGTTCTTTTGGGTAGAGCGACTGTGTATTCTATCCATCTTCCTTTGACGCTTCCTGCATAGCTTACTATTTTCCCTGTAGAATCCTTCAATATTGCAACTCAAGGCTTGAAGTTTTTCTTCAGTCCTTTCAGCTTGAGAAATGCTGAGCATATTCTTCCTTTTTGGCTTTCTATGTCCAGCTCTTTGTGCATGTCATTATAATTCTTTACTTTGTCTTCTATAATCAACCTTTGAAGTCTTCTGTTCAGCTCTTTTACTTCATCATTTCTTCCTTTCCCTTTAGCTATTCAACATTCAAGAGCAATTTTCAGACTCCCTTCTGACATCCATTTTGGTCTTTTATTTCTTTTCAGTCTTTTTAATGACTTTTTGCTTTCTTTAGGTATGATGTTCTTGATGTCATTCCATGACTAGTCTGATATTTGTTCAATAGTGTTCAGTGAGTCAAATCTGTTCTTGAGATGGTCTCTAAATTCAGGTGGGATATTCTCAAGGTCGTACTTTGGCTCTTGTGGACTTGTTCTAATTTTCTTCAACTTCAACTTGAAATTGCATATCAGCAATTGATTGTCTGTTCCACAGTCGGCCCCTGGCCTTGTTCTGACTGATGATATTGAGCTTTCCCATTATCTTTTTCCACATATGTAGTCGATTTGATTCCTATGTATTTCACTGGTGAGATCCACGTGTATAGTTACTGTTTATGTTGTTGAAAAAAAAAGGTATTTACAATGAATAAGTCATTTGTCTTGAAAATTCTGTCACACTATCCCTGACATCATTTCTATCACCAAGGCCGTATTTTCCAACTACCGATCCTTCTTCTTTGTTCCCAGCTTTCACAGTCCAATCACCAGTGTCTATCAATTCATGTTTGGTCAATTTCAGCCTGCAGAAGATGGTGAAAATCTTTAACTTCTTCATCTTTGACCTTAGTGGTTTGTGGGTAAATTTGAAAAACAGTCATATTAACTGCTCTGGTAGGTGTATGGATATTATCCTCTCACCGAGAGCATTATAGTTCAGGATAGATCTTGAAATGTTCTTTTTGACAATAAATGCAACACCATTCTTCTTCCTGTTGTCCTTCCCAGCATAGTAGACCATATGATTGTCCAATTCAAAATATAGCCAATACTAGTCCATTTCAGCTCACTAATGCCTAGGATATCAATGTTTTTGTTTTCCATTTAATTTTTGACAATTTCTAGTTTTCCTAGATCCATGCTTTGTACATTCCATGTTTGGATTATTAATGGATGTTTGCAGCTGTTTCTTCCCCTTCTGAGTCATGCCACATCATCAAATGAAGGTCTAGAAGGCTTGACTCCATCTTTGTCATTAAGGTTGACTCTGCTTTGAGGAGGCAGCTCTTCCCCAGTTGTATTTTGAGTGATTTCTAACCTGAGGGACTCATCTTCAGGCACTATATTAGACAATGTTCTGCTGCTATTCATAAGATTTTCACTGGCTAATTCTTTTTGGAATTAGACTACCAGGTTCTTCCTAGTTTGTCTTAGCCTGGAAGCTCAGCTGGAACCTGTCCACCAGGCATGACCCTGCTGGTATTTGAATACCAATGGCATAACCTCCAGCATCACAGCAACATGGAGGCCCCTGCAATACTACAGACTGACAGGCCCATGGGGGCAGGGAGGCAGTATTAGGAGCAGTTATGTAAATAAGATAGGACTCGATCCACAAGTTTAGATTGTATCTTGAGTCAATCTCGTTTGATATATAAGAGGGAATAGAGTAGAGAGGAAGAGGACTCCACACCACCAAGAATGAAGAATGAGGATTGGAGCACATCCTTTGGACCTGGGGTTCCTGTGCTAAGAAGCTGTTAGACCAGGAGGAGATTGATGCCAAGGGTCTTCCCCCAGAACAGGCAGAGAGAGAAAGCCTTACCCTGGAGCTGGTGCCCTGATTTCAGATTTCTTGTCTCCTAGACTGTGAGTTAAAGAATTTCTGCTTAAAAGCCATCCACTTGTATATTTCTGTAATAACAGCACTAGATAACTAAGCCAGCAGCTAAATGCTTAACTATTGTGCCACCAGGATTCCTATAGGGATTTGGGTTTCCTAATCTTAGCTTGTAAAATACATGATTACCGCTGTATTAAAATATGAAAAATCCACCAGTACTCATGATAAAAAAGTTTAATAAAGTGGAAATAGAAAGATACTTTAATTTGAAAAAAGATATCCACCTAAAAGACTACGAGAAAAATCAGACTTAATTGGAAATATTAGATAAACATTCTATTTCATTGAGATAATTTAAGCCATCAAAAGAAAACTTCCAGACTTCCACGACTGTATCTATCAGTCTATGAGCATCCATTCACTTATATGCGCCTTTTAACTGCTACTGTAAATGAAGTATCTGTGACCCTTGACAAAGACAACCAGTCTTTCTATACTTTTACATGTGACTCCTCACTGCTTACACAGAACTTTTGTCTAAGAATCTCCGTGGTCTTTTATTTCATCTGTATTTCCCTCTCTACTGGATCAGTTACATCATCAAAGAAGCAATCTGTTACTGCTCTCATTGTTAAAAATATTTTTTTGACTCCTTGTGGAGAGATGTGTTTTATTCCAGAACTGAACTCTTGCATTTTGTAAGAACATAGGCATTTCCATTCCAGCATACACATTGTTATATTCCTGAACATAAAGGGAAGTGAAAACACCTTCACGTAGAATCTCAGGAGTAGTTATAAAAGAAGGAGATTAAAAAATAAATTCCCAATTGATTTGGGACTTCGCAATTCTGCCAGTGCTTAAGTACTTCAAACCATGTAAAAATGCCTTGGATAATCATGCTGACTGAAACTTTTCAAACCTCCGGGAGGCAACTGAGAGACAATTCTACAGGTTCATGTCCTCTCAGGGAAGTTGGAAATAAAAGAGGAGATGTTTGCTTCTCTGTGTTTTGTTCCATGACACCAAATTAGAAATAGCACTTGAGAAGCAGTGGGGAACATTCTCTGCCTTGTGTGCCTGTGAGACTTCCTCTCTCTCTTAGATGTAGAAATAAGACTTGGAAATGGCATTCACATTTTATCCAACCACTGAATGGACTATTCTCCGTAAAGAATAGGAGATTGCCATCACCAGAATTTTCAAAAGGAATATGATATATGGTGAGATGTATAAAGCAAATTTTTGCATTTTTAGAATTATTTAATCATTAATATAAATTAGTATCAATTAATGTACAGACAACTTGATTTTCTTTGTATAAAGAAGCTGCCTGAAGTAGAAGTAGACTCATGTGGGTTTGAGAGCTATTAAAGGATTACAAAGGTCATTCAAAAGTGCTATACATTAAAACAATTGGCATACCTACACTGTGACCAAATAGAATAATTTCCATTTTTAAATTAATAAAAGAACAAGGGAAAGAGCTTATCAGTAAAAGCACAGGTAAGCCCTGTTCATGATAAAGGGGGGATTAAGTGTAAGTAAAAATGTTGACAACTCTTCTCTGAGTCAGTGGTCCGGGGCTTGATCTCCTGTTGAATGTATTCATGTGGATTGTGTTATCTGATTCTATCAATAGGCATTCTTATTAGCTCACTTTTCAGAAGTGGAAACCAAGGATTTGAAGTAACTTGTTTCATGAGGCACAACTAAATAGAAGAGCTTGGATTTGAATCCAAGTCTGTATGAGTCTAGAGTTAATGTTCTTACTTAGTTCACTTCATTGTCTCCCTTACTTTCGTCCTAGGCTAAACTGACCACTGTTGAATCCTGTATCTGTTGTAGAGTGATAACTTTCACTAAAGCCTTCTGCAACAGAGTTTTTTATTGTGACATATCAGAAAACAAAAAAGGGAAATTGGCTGCAAGCACTCAGGCTACAAACAAACCAAAATCCAAGGAAGGATAATCAATAAGTGCTTTCAATACTATTTTGACAGGTGCTGATTCATTAAGAGTAAGGGTGTTTCAAGGGGCTCTGTACAATCACTGGAATAATTACCTATGAGTAAATGACTTATAGACTATCATTGGCTAAAGGAAAGACAAAGAACTAAGATCATGATTGGGAGGCAGTTTTTTGTTTCTCTTTTCTAAGAATTTGGTCTGTTGACTCAGGGGTCCTGGGTCTGTCTTACAATAATTGCTTTCTGTGGTGTGGGCTACCTGCGATATAGGGTAGATCTCCAACTCGCTTCCTAGGGTAAATTGTTACTTACTTTTGGTAAGCACTTCCTCAGTCCATCAAACAAGTTAGAGTACTCAGTCCTACCCCTTTGATACAATTTCTTAGTGTTTACAGCCCTATGGATCCTGAGAAACAAATTGGCCTGTTGTGGTTATGGCCTTCTGTGGTTAGGTTAACCCTTTATTCTACTGATAATCTTTATATTTTAATATACTGTTGTTCACAGAGCCAATGACCCGTTTGGGTTTGTTTTATGTTTTTGTTTTCTGGGTAACCGCTTGCAGCTAGATATGGAGTTATCTGTGCTGGCACAATTCAGGATTGCCTAGGTTCCTGGGAACATAAGAAAAATGGCTGTTTAAAAGCAAGCAAACAGGAGGCGGGGCCAAGATGGCTGACTAGGTAGACGCTACCTCGGATCCCTCTTGCAACAAAGACTCGGAAAAACAAGTGAATCAATCACATACATGACAATCTACGAACCCTGACCAACAAACACAGATTTAAAGAGTTGACCTGAGTGACAGAGACTGAGAACAAACAACCACAGAGAAGCAGCGACTGTTTTCGGAGTCTGGAGCTAGCGTCCCAGTCAGGAAACCTTGGCGCCGGGCTTTGGACTGGGTGCAGGGTAGCTGAGCACGGCATCCTGTAATGGCGCAAACACGGGACACAGCCCTACCCCCCTGAACTAACCTGGGGGGGCCCAGCCAGTGCCCGCGGGTTGGCGGAGACGCGGCTGGCAGGAGTAGAAGTTGCCGGTAGGCAGCGACCAGTTTTAGAGTCAGGAGTGCAGCGTCCCAGCCGGGGAACCTTGGCTCTGGGCTTTGGACTGGGAGCGGAGGAACTGGCCACAGCTTCTGAGACAGCGTAAGCACGGGCCGCGGGCCTGACCCCCGGGGGCAATCTCTACCCAGCCAGCGCACACAGTTGATGCGCCCCTCAGGAACCTCAGATAAAACAGTCATCCCAAGCAATATAAGAAACTTTGTCTATATTCCGGGGTGCTACTCTCTTCTATTTATCTGAACCCTCCCCTCCCCTTCCCAGGCAGCTTCATTAACATTGGAATTTCCTGAGCCAGAGAGTGAAGTGCTCTGCAGTTTTTCTTTTTTCCTTTTCACTTTTTTTTGGTCTTTTCCTAACCCATTCTCCTGGCCTGAGAGAAGCAACTACAAAAAACCCAGGGACCAAAAATCCTTCCCTAATTGGACTAAAAACACAGAACCAGCTCCAGCCAAGCATATGTAATCCACTGTCTCGGGCTTTCATCCCTACAGGGAACAAGGCAGCTATTACAATGCAAAGGCATTTCTGATAGGGATCTGACTGCAATTGTTTTAGAGGATTTACTGGAAAGCCAAGTTTCCCAGGTCTGATATCTCTGTGTATTCAACAGAGCCCTCACTGACCCACAACAGGTAACTGAGGGCTGAAGCTCCCCCCAGACCACCTAGCCTCCTGCCTTAGGGGTCTAAGGAGGGTGACACCTACCAATCTGTACAGGTACTTGCATTGGGGACCTAAGGTACTGCTGCAGAGCCCTCCCACCAAGGTGCTTTAGGAATAGAGACACACTTACCTCACTGACACTTGGGGGAAGCCTGTCAGCATCCTGCCCTCCCTAGAGTGTGAACCCCAGCTGCTACTAGAATCTGGTGCACACAACTATCACTACTACTTCTTTAGGTGGATAGGTGACAGTCTGCATCACACACTTGATGACCCAAAATCAGATTCTACTCAAGAATAGTGAATGGGCTCAGGTATATTCATCTGGTAACAGCCCAAACCAGCTGGTAATAGGTCATAAGTGAGTCAAGGGCTGCAACAATCAAGACAGCGCAATCTAGTAGCCCATCTACGTATATTGAAAGAAAACAAAACAAGATAAGACTCAGTGAGCAAATATAGAATAAATCACTGTAATATCTTAGTGATGGCTCGGAGACAGCAGTCGATATCAAACCACATAAAGAAGCAGACCATGACTGCTTCTACAACCCCCCAAACTAAAGAATCAAAATCTTTCCCAAATGAAGATACAATCCTGGAATTGCCAGATACAGAATATAAAAAACTAATTTACAGAATGCTTCAAGACATCAGGGAGGACCTCAGAAATGAAATAAGGCAATCTACAGAAAAAGCCAAGACACACACTGATAAAGCAGTTGAAGAACTCAAAAAGATTATTCAAGAACATAATGGAAAAATTCATAAGTTGCAAGAATTCATAGAGAGACAGCATTCAGAAATCCAAAAGATTAACAATAAAATTACGGAATTAGACAAGGCAATAGGAAGTCAGAGGAGCAGACTCGAGCAATTAGAATGCAGAGTGGGAAATCTGGAGGACCAGGGAATTAACACCAATATAGCTGAAAAAAAAATCAGATAAAAGAATTTTAAAAAATGGAGAAACCCTAAGAATCACGTGGGACTCTATCAAGAAGGATAACTTGAGTGTGATTGGAGTCCCAGAACAGGGAGGGATAACAGAAAACACAGAGAGAATAGTTGAAGATCTGCTGGCAAAAAACTTCCCTGACATCATGAAAGAAAAAGGATATCTATCCAAGATGCTTATCGAACCCCATTTAAGATTGATCCAAAAAGAGAATCACCAAGACATATTATCATCAAACTTGCCAAAACCAAAGATAAAGAGAAAATTTTAAAAGCAGCCATGGAGAAAAGAAAGGTCTCCTACAAGGGAGAATCAATAAGTTCAGACTACTCAGCAGAAATCATGCAGGCAAGAAGGCAATGGGATGACATATACAGAGCACTGAAGGAGAAAAACTACCAGCCAAGGATCATTTATCCAGCAAAACTCTCTCTGAAATATGCAGGTGAAATTAAGATATTTACAGATAAACACAAGCTTAGAGAATTTGCAAAAACCAAACCAAAGCTACAAGAAATACTAAAGGAAACTTCAGAAAAGCAATAATATCAGATTCTTGCACAACACGAGGTCACAGAACAGAACATCCTGATATCAACTCAAATAGGGAATTCACAAAAACAAATTAATTAAAAAAAATGCTCAAAACAGGGAATCATTGAAGTCAATATGTAAAAGATTACAATAATCAAAAAGAAGGACTAAATACAGGTGGCATAGAACTGCCATATGGAGAGGGATACAAGGCGATATAGGACAATACAAGTTAGGTTTTTACTTAATAAAATACGGGTAAATATTAAGGTAATCACAAAGAGGTATAACAACTCCATAACTCAAAATAAAAACTAAGAAAAATGTAACGACTCAGCAAACATAAAGTCAAATACTATGAAAATGAGGAACACACAATTTACAAAGAAAAACGTCTCAGCACAAAAAAGGAAGTGGAAAAATGAAATTGTCAACAACACACATAAAAGGGCATCAAAATGACATCACTAAACACTTACTTATCTATAATTACGCTGAATGTAAATGGACCAAATGCACCAATAAAGAGACAGAGAGTCTCAGACTGGATAAAGAAACACGATCCGTCTATATGCTGCCTACAAGAGACACACCTTAGACTTGTAGACATAAACTAAAACTCAAAGGATGGAAAAAATACATCAAGCAAACAATAAGCAAAAAAGAAGAGGAGTAGCAATATTAATTTCTGACAAAATAGACTTTAAAGTTAAATCCACAACAAAGGATAAAGAAGGACAATACATAATGATAAAAGGGACTATTGACTAGGAAGATATAACCATATTAAATATTTAGGTACCTAATGACAGGGCTGCAAGATACATAAAAAAAATTTTAACAGAACTGAAAAGTGAGATAGACACCTCCACAATTATAGTAGGAGACTTCAACACACCACTTTCGGAGAAGGACAGGACATCCAGTAAGAAGCTCAATAGAGACACAGAAGACCTAATTACTGCACTCAACCAACTTGACCTCATTGACTTATACAGAACTCTCCACCCAACTGCTGCAAAGTATACTTTTTTTTCTAGCGCACATGGAACATTCTCTAGAATAGACCACATATTAGGTCATAAAACAAACCTTTGCAGAATACAAAACTTCGAAATATTACAAAGCATCTTCTCAGACCACAAGATCATAAAAGTGGAAATCAATAACAGAAAAATTAGGGAAAAGAAATCAAATACTTGGAAACCGAACAATACCCTGCTGAAAAAAGACTGGGTTATAGAAGACATTAAGGAGGGAATAAAGAAATTCATAGAATGCAACGACAATGAAAATACTTCCTATAAAACCTCTGGGACACAGCAAAAGCAGTGCTCAGAGGCCAATTTATATCGATAAATGCACACATACAAGAAGAAGAAAGAGCCCAAATCAGAGAACTGTCCCTACAACTTGAACAAATAGAAAGTGAGCAACAAAAGAATCCATCCGGCACCAGAAGAAAACAAATAATAAAAATTAGACCTGAACTAAATGAATTAAAAAAAAAAAAAAAAACTAAATGAATTAGAGAACAGAAAAACAATTGAAAGAATTAACAAAGCCAAAAGCTGGTTCTTTGATAAAAATTAACAAAGTTGATAAATAATTGGTCAGACTGACTAAAGAAATACAGGAAAGGAAACAAATAACCTGAATAAGAAACGAGAAGGACCACATCACAACAGACCCAACTGAAATTAAAAGAATCATATCAGATTATTACGAAAAATTGTACCCTATCAAATTTGCAAACCTAGAAGAAATGGATGAATTCCTTGAAAACACTACCTACCTACCTAAACTAACACAATCAGAAGTAGAACAACTAAATAGACCCATAACAAAAAAAGAGATTGAAATGGTAATCTGAAAACTCTGAACAAAAAAATCCCTGGCCCGGACGACTTTATTGTAGAGTTCTACCAAACTTTCAGAGAAGAGTTAACACCACTACTACTAAAGGGATTTCAAAGCATAGAAAATGATGGAATACTACCTAACTCATTCTATGAAGCCACCATATCCCTGATACCAAAACCAGGTAAATACATTACAAAAAAAGAAAATTACAGACCTATATCCCTCATGAACATAGATGCAAAAATGCTCAACAAAATTCTAACCAATAAAATTCAACAACATATCAAAAAAATAATCCACCACGACCATGTGGGATTTACACCAGGTATGCAAGGCTGGTTTAATATTTGAAAAACCGTTAATGTAATTCACCATATAAATAAAACAAAAGACAAAAACCACATGATCTTACCAATCGATGCAGAAAAGGCATTTGACAAAGTCCAACACCCATTTATCATAAAAACTCTCAGCAAAATAGGCATTGAAGGAAAATTCCTCAACATAATAAAGGGCATCTATACAAAGCCAACAGCCAACATCATTCTAAATGGAGAGAGCCTGAAAGCATTTCCCTAGAGAACAGGAACCAGACAAGGATGCCCTTTATCACCGCTCTTATTCAACATTGTGCTAGAGGTCCTAGCCAGAGCAATTAGGCTAGACAAAGAAATAAAGGGCATCCGGATTGGCAAGGAGGAAGTAAAATGATCTCTATTTGCAGATGACATGATCTTATACACAGAAAACCCTAAGGAATCCTCCAGAAAACTACTGAAACTAATAGAAGAGTTTGGCAGAGTCTCAGGTTATAAGATAAACATACAAAAATCACTTGGATTCCTCTACATCAACAAAAAGAACATCGAAGAGGAAATCACCAAATCAATACCATTCACAGTAACCCCAAGAAGATAAAATACTTAGGAATAAATCTTACCAAAGATATAAAAGACCTATATAAAGAAAACTGCAAAGTACTACTACAAGAAACTAAAAAGGACCTCCTTAAGTGGAAAAATGTACCTTGCTCATGGATAGGAAGACTTAACATAGTAAAAATGTCTATTCTACCAAAAGCCATCTATACATACAATGCACTTCTGATCCAAATTCCAATGTCATTTTTTAATGTGATGGAGAAACAAATCACCACCTTCATATGGAAGGGGAAGAAGCCTCGGATAAGTAAAGCATTACTGAAAAAGAAGAAGAAAGTGGGAGGCCTCATTCTACCTGATTTCAGAACCTATTATACAGCCACAGTAGTCAAAACAGCCTGGTACTGGTACAAGAACAGGCACATAGACCAATGGAACAGAATTGAGAACCCAGATATAAATCCATCCATATATGAGCAACTGATATTTGACAAAGGCCCAGTGTCAGTTAATTGGGGAAAAGATAGTCTTTTTAACAAATGGTGCTGACATAACTGGATAACCATCTGGCAAAAAATGAAACAGGACCCATACCTCACACCATGCACAAAAACTAACTCCAAGTGGATCAAAGACCTAAACATAAAGACTAAAACGATAAAAATCATGGAAGAAAAAATAGGGACAACGTTAAAAGCCCTAATACAAGGTATAAACAGAATACAAAAACATTACTAAAAATGACGAAGAGAAACCAGATAACTGGGAGCTCCTAAAAATCAAACACCTATGCTCATCTAAAGACTTCACCAAAAGAGTAAAAAGACCACCTACAGACTGGGAAAGAATTTTCAGCTATGACATCTCCGACCAGTGCCTGATCTCTAAAATCTATATGATTCTGTCAAAACTCAACCACAAAAAGACAAACAACCCAATCAAGAAGTGGGCTAAGGACATGAACACACACTTCACTAAAGAAGATATTCAGGCAGCTAACAGATACATGAGAAAATGCTCTCGATCATTAGCCATTAGAGAAATGCAAATTAAAACTATGATGAGATTCCATCTCACTGCAACAAGGCTGGCATTAATCCAAAAAACACAAAATAATAAATGTTGGAGAGGCTGCGGAGAGACTGGAACTCTTATACACTGCTGGTGGGAATGTAAAATGGTACAACCACTTTGGAAATCTATCTGTCGTTATCTTAAACATTTAGAAATAGAACTACCATATAACCCAGAATTCCACTCCTCACAATATACCCTAGAGAAATAAGAGCCTTCACACAAACAGATATAGGCACACCCATGTTTATTGCAGCTCTGTTTACAATAGCAAAAAGCTGGAAGCAACCAAGGTGTCCATTAACGGATGAATGGGTAAATAAATTATGGTATATTCACACAATGGAATACTATGCATCGATAAAGAACAGTGACGAATCTGTGAAACATTTCATAACATGGGGGAACCTGGAAGGCATTATGCTGAGTGAAATTAGAGGCAAAAGGACAAATATTGTATAAGACCACTATTATAAGATCTTGAGAAATAGTATATACTGAGAAGAACACATACTTTTGTGGTTATGAGGGGGGTGGGAGGGACGGTGGGAGAGGGTATTTTACTGGTTACTTAGTAGATAAGAACTACTTTAGGTGAAAGCAAGGACAATACTCAATACATGGAAGGTCAGCTCAACTGGACTGGACCAAAAGCAAAGAATTTCCGGGATAAACTGAATGCTTCAAAGGTCAGCGGAGCAAGGGCGAGGGTTTGGGGACTATGGCTTAAGGGGACTTCTGAGTCAATTGGCAAAGTAAATTCTATTATGAAAACATTCTGCATCCCACTTTGAAATGTGGCGTCTGGGGTCTTAAATGTTAACAAGCAGCGATCTAAGATGCATCAATTGGTCTCAACCCACCTGGATCAAAGGAGAATGAAGAACACCAAGGTCACATGACAACTATGAGCCCAAGAGACAGATAGGGCCACATGAACCAGAGACTTACATCATCCTGAGACCAGAAGAACTAGTTGGTGCCTGGCCACAACCGATGACCGCCCTGACAGGGAGCACAAGAGAGAACCCCTGAGGCAGTAGATCAGTGGGATGCAGACCCCAAATTCTCATAAAAAGACCATACTTAATGGTCTGACTGAGACTAGAGGAATCCCGGAGATCATGATCCCCAAATCTTCTGTTGGCCCAGGACAGGAACCATTCCCAAAGACAACTCATCAGACATGGAAGGGACTGGACAGTTGGTAGGAGAGAGATGCTGATGAAGAGTGAGCTACTTGTATCAGGTGGACACTTGAGACTGTGTTGGCATCTCCTGTCTGGAGGGGGGATGAGAAGGTAGAGAGGGTTGGAAGCTGGCAAAATTGTCACGAAAGGAGAGACTGGAAGGGTTGACTCATTAGGGGGAGAGCAAGTGGGAGTACGGAGTAAGGTGTATATAAACTTATATGTGACAGACTCACTTGATTTGTAAACGTTCACTTGAAGCTCAATAAAAATTATTAATAATAAAAAGCAAGCAAACAGATGACATTAAACTGTAAAATTTTATATTTGTTAGTTTTATTTGTCAATTCTAAGTGGCATTCGACAAAATCAATTTACTGATATAAGCCCTACAAGTATTTTATTCATCTGTTTAGCAAAAATGTAATTATGTAAATAATTTGAGTGATAAATTTCTGTTATACGTATAAAGGAGGACACACCCATCCTTCAAAGCTGTATCTACCTATGGAAAATGAAGTCAGAAGTTGAAGTAAATATCTGGTTGAGTCATGGAAATGCTTTCTATCGGGAAAACAGCTGGTTTACTGAGTGAGGTAATAATAACCACAATCTGAAACACTTCTATGCCATAAGCAACGCTTCCACATTTTCAAAATTAGCCCTCATCGTAGTCTTAGGAGATGCTTAGGTAAGCAATGCATGAACTATTTTACAATAATGGTATATAATTTCGAAACAAATATACCGTGAGGAGTTGCGCTTGATCGTATTGAGTCACATTGTTCAAATAATTGGTTAAGAATTAATACAGTCTTAATTAATTAAAGAATTAATTAAGACTGGCTTATGTTGAACATGTTGTTTCTATTCTTTACTTCTATGGTTGTTGCCCTTTGTATATGCATTTGATGTGTATGTGTGTATATATATAGAGTCGGGCCAATACCTTCTGATTATAAATCATGTGGAGTTTCTTTTCCCTGAGGTGTCTAATTTCAACATAAACAAATGAATCAGAAGGTTTTAACCTTGAGTGTTGTGTGGAGAGCGTAGGAAGGCCATCCTTACTCTGAAGTTCTCCCTTGAAAAGAAACATTCTTACTGCTTTCTTTATGGATCCAGCGGAATGGACTTTGGCTGTGGCACCAGAAAATCCCAGATCTACCTTTTGTTAGTTTCTTGAACTCTCAAACCATAACTTAGCTAATAGTAAAATAGGGATAATAAGACCTCACATGGACAGTATCCTAGACACTAGGCACTGAGTAATTGCTTTTTTCCTTGCATTATTTCGCTCAGTCATCAGCAGAACACTTTGAAGTAGGTATTATTATTTTTGGCAGCTTCTGTTTATATTTTAAAATGATGACTAAAACAAAAACAAAGACAACCCAAAACTTAATGGATACTTATTTTTGTTAAGCATACAGTTAGGGAATTTTCTGTTGGTCTTTATTTTTGATAAGAAATGAATTAATTCATCTTAAAGGTCCAGTTCAGCTCAAAATTTTAAACAAATATTTGAGGAAGTAAGCATGATTTCCAATTGCCTGTTAAAATCCTTGTTAGCTGTTCTTTTATTTGTAGGTAAGGCAGTCTCCTGAGAGAGATGCATTTCCCATGCAAATCATCCTGGTTCCCATGCCATGTCAATGCGAGGCATAACTAATACATTATAGTCCTCCTTTCCTCAGAGCTTGGATGTGCTTCAGAATCCTCCTCAACATTTCACTCTCAGTAGCTACTCCTAACAAGTCAAAGCTGGCACCCACTTTAAAAACTATTTGTCATCCCTACCACATGTGAATGGTTCCCTTCCCCCTATTGAAACTCTGACTGTTTTAAAGAGCTTAACCTCAGTTCTGACTGATGGCTCAAGAAATTTCTAATTTTATATTCTTAACAACAACAGAAGCACTTAAAATAATTTTGATTATGGATGCACCAATACTTTGATGACTATCCTAATATCATAAACTCATTTGAGACAAATATGTTTCTCATAATTTCAGATTCTACATGGTCACTGTGTTAGCTTCCACCTTTTCCTCTGAATATGCAAAACAAAAGCTTTGTAACTGAGTTCGTCTTCTTGGGTCTTTCATGGAACCCAAATATTCAAAAAATAGAATTTGTTGTATTTTTGTTCTGTTACATGGCCACTGTTGGGGGCAATTTGCTAGTTGTGGTGACCATTGTCAGCAGCCCGACGCTCCTGGGATCCCCCATGTACTTCTTTCTGGCGTTCCTGTCCTTTCTGGATGCCTGCTATTCCTCTGCATTTGCACCAAAGATGATCGTGGACTCCCTGTATGAGAAGAAAACCATCTCCTTCAAGGGCTGTATGACCCAGGTCTTTGCTGATCACTTCTTTGCTGGAGTGGAGGTGATTATCCTCACTGCCATGGCCTATGACAGCTATGTGGCCATTTGCAAACCATTGCACTACCCCTCTATCATGAACTGGAGGCTCTGTGGCATCCTGATGGGGGTAGCCTGGACAGGAGGCTTCTTGCATTCTGTGATACAAATTGTCTTTACTTTCCAGCTGCCCTTCTGTGGCCCCAATGTTATCAATCACTTCCTATGTGATTTGAACCCATAATTGAAGCTTGCCTGCACTGACACTCACATCCTTAGCCTTTTGGTGGTTGCCAATAGTGGGTTTATCTGCATCATAATCTTCTCCTTGTTGCTCATCTCCTATTGTGTCATCTTGCTCTCGCTAAGAACTCATAGCTCTGAAGGACGGCTGAAAGCTCTCTCCACCTGTGGAACTCACATTGCTGTCGTGGTTTTATTTTTTATTCCATGTATAATTATGTATGCCCGACCTCCATCTGCTTTCTCCTTTGACAAGATGGTGGCCATAGTTTGCACTTTCATAAGTCCCTTGCTCAATCCTTTGATTTATACTTTCAGGAATAAGGAAGCGAAAAATGCCATGAGAAAATTATAGACCAGATTGCTGGGTTTCTGGTGAAAAATAAAACATTAAGCTTAAAAATTTAAATTTCAAGAGGAAAGAAATCAAAATGCACTTAACCAAATACTTTATAGGGGCTGGAACTTGTAAGGCAGAAAGTAATGTAATGCCACAGAAAAATACAAATGAGTAGGTCAGGAAATGCTATTACCACCCTCGGATCGCTGATATCTTGGAGTTTGCAGCTCAGTATCCTTATAGGTAATCTAAGGAGAATTGAATTTTATGTTTGTCTAGAATACAGTAATGAAAAGAAATCACTAAAAAAGAGGATTCAGATTATCTATTAAACTTTTTGCCATTGACACCATACTTTGAAAAGCCTTTATGGAAAGAAGAAAAAAAATCTTAGATATCAGGAATAGGAACTTCCTGAAACTATTTTAACTAAAAAAAAGTTTACTTTTAGGGTCCTGATTCCAGTCAAGCAGCGCTGGTGGCACAGTAGGTAAGCCCTCAGCTGCTGACATGAAGTGTGGTGGTTTGAAACCACCACCTGCTCTACAGCAGTAAGATGTGGCAGTCTCCTTTCCTTATAAAGATAAAAAATCTGGAAACCTTTTGAGTCCGAATTCAGGAGATGGGAATTTTTTGTTTGTTTGTTTGTTTGTTTGTTTTTTGTGGCTGCTGCTGTTTTTTAAGAAACATTGCTTCCTAGCTAAAAGACATTTCCCAGCATCCAATGTAGTTAGGTGTGACCATGTGAACAAATTATGGATAAAAAAATGTAAATGAAAGTGGTATATTAAATGGTAATTCTGTAAATGTGGAATTATGGTGGGAATTCAGGCAGCCATCTTGGACTTTGAGGATGTGTGTTAAGGTTAGTGGAAAAGCAAGACAGAAGGATCCTAAAACCCTAATGTTGTAGAGTTGTAATAGCAGTCCCATACTACTTGGCTCAGACTTCCTATTTGTAAGAGGTAAATAAATTTCCAACTTGTTTAAGTCACTGCCTTTATGAGCTGTTCTGTTCACTAATGCTGTAATATTCCCTGTTAATTTGTTCTCACAAATTTCTTACAGTTCTATAGGCTCCCTGAATTAAAAAATTAGTTCACATTAAATAGCCTTTACCCACTAAACATGTTTTTTAACAGCTCAATGTCTGACTTTTTTTTTTTTTTTTTTTTTACACCCTGGCATCTGAAACAAATCTTGTTCATACTGTTTTGTTATGGAGACTTGTTGATACTAATACTGTCTGGTAAATTATATGATTGCCTCTGTATTAGAATTTGAAAAATTCTCAACTGTTCATGATTCTGAGGTTTAGCAAAGTAGGAATTGAAGGATACTTCAATTTGAAAAAAGGTATCTGCTTAAAAAATTACCACGAACATCAAACTTAACGGGAAGCATTGATGTGCTGCCTTCCTATTTCACTGAAATAATTTAAACCATCAAGAGAAAATTTCCAAACTCCCACAACTATATCTATCAATCTGCCATCATCCATTCACTTATATGCTGCCTTCTAAGTGCTACTGTAAATGAAGTATCTATGACCCTTACCAAAAACAACCAGTCTCTCTTTACTTTTACAAGGTACCTCATCTCCTCACTGCTTACACAAGGATGCTTGTCCAGGAATCTCTTCTGACTCTTATTTCATCCATGTTTCTCTCTCTACTGGATCAGTTACATCATCAAAGAAGCAATCTGTTATCTCTCTCATTGTTAAAAATATTTTTTTGACTCTACTTCCTTTATATCTAATACCCCATTTCATTCTCCCTCCTTTGCAGCAAAACTAAGGGATCTCTATAATGCCCATATCCCATTTCTCTTTAAACTCCTTTCAGTCACAAGTCAGTAATTAAAATTATTTGAAAATCCTCTCTTCAAGGCCAGCACAGACCTCTGCATTGGTAAATTTAACAGCAGTTATTCATTTCTCATCTTATTAAATCCATTAACATTATTTAACCCAGTTGATCTATTCCCTCTTCCTTTACATAATCTCTTCACATGGCCAAGGTTCCCAAATTAATATCTCCAGTCCAGACTTCTTCCTTGAGGTTGAGATCTATACGTTCAACTGCTTCCATGGTATTTCCCTCTAAATGACAAGTTGGCTTCTTAAACTGAATAAATCCAAAGCTGTATTTCTGGTTGTTCTGACCCAATCCCCAAACAGACTCCACTCACATCATCTTCCATCTCTACTGATGGCCCATTTGGTTCATTCTTTTTTCTACTTGCCCACATCCACTTTATCAGGAAATCCTGTCAGCTTTAACCTATATCTCAAATTCAAGAACTTCTTTTCATTTTTAGAGCTGTCACTTAATTCCAAGCCACCATCCTCTTTCACCTCGATTATTGCAAGTCCCTCTTACTTAGTCTCCTGCTTTAGCTTGTATACAATATTCCAATTCTATCCTTAGCAAGGAAGTTAGATTTATCCTTTAAACGCATAAGTCAGATCATGTCATGACTCTACTCAACTACACTGGTGCTCAGGATAAAAGCTAAAACCTTACAATTGCTAAAGATCAGGCAGCAGTAATCTTGCTACCCTCCCACCTCTCTGAACTCCTCTCTCATGGCTGACCCCTCAGTGATCCTCCAGTCCATGTGACCCCTTTCTCTTCTGATTGCTGACCAGGTATACTCTTGCCATAGGGCCTTCACATCCATAGGCTATACCTTCTGTCAGGAATACTTTTCCTTCCCCTGAACTCTCTAAATGGCTTACGATCTCATTTTGTATTCATAGATTTGAAGAACTGATATTTTACATAAAAATACCCTTGGACCTGAGCAAGCAGAACCCTGTCCCTGCTTGCATGCTTTTAAGTGCCTCCTGCAAAATGTCCAAATTCTCCAGTGCCTGTGACTGAGAAGTCTGTAGTGTCTTCTGGGTATAGCATTCCAACTTGGGCATGACTCTATGGACCCCTGACTATTTCTACTTTTCATGCTGTTCTTCCATACTCTATCCCATCCATGGAGTCAAACGGAATCCTCCAGGAACTCTTATTCAGCCCCAATGAAGTTATGACTTGTCCTGGGACTGGGACCCCAGTTCCAGTTACATGGTCTGCGGACCAAATGGCTTCAGCAGGCTGGATCTTTATTTATTTACTTATTTATTTCCACAGGATTACACTACTTTGGGTTAGCAGAGTGGTGCTGAGATGCTCAGTTTGGGGGAAAGAAGTTCAGGGCTCTGGGATAAAAATAGTCCCCTGCTGATCCTCGGCCTGGGCCCTTGTTGTGTGGCTTTATCAAGCTCTCATCTGTCTATGCTCTGACTGAGGGTGTTGAGAGTGGAGGAAGACCTCCTTTACCCTGAGTGTCCATCTTCATGGTACCTAACAAGATCACCCAGTTTTTCCACAGAATCCAGGCCCTGTATTCGGCAGTTTTCTGTGGATTTCTGTCCTTGAATCACAAGGAATGTATCCATGTCAGGTAGTTCTTCTGGTCAGGGCAAAACTCTAAAATTTTGATAAAAAGAAAGCAACCCTTGTTCTTTGTTCCCGTAGGTGCTTGATGTGAAGGTGCTTCTGGGCCTTAACTTTTCTGATGAATCACTTCAATTTTACATCTTTTGTGGCATATGAACTGCCATAGGAGTAGGTAGATTACATTGTTTAAATACCGAATGGAGCAATGTATTATTTGGTTTCACCCCTTTTTTGAAGTGGCCTGATGGGGGATCTCCAGGTTTTCCCTCAAACTTCAATCACAATGCCACATTTCATCAGAGTAAACTCATCTGTCATTCATTCTTTTCATATGACATGTCAAAAGAAGAAAATATTAAACAAACAAACCAACAAAGTCCAGTTACTGTCAAGTTGATTCTGACTCATGGGGACCCCATGTGTGTCAGAGTAGAGCTATGCCTCATAGGGCTTTCAAGTGCTAATTTTTTGGAAGTAAATGGCCAAGACCTTGTTCTGAGGTGCCTCGAGGTGGACATTAACATCCATCTTTTCGGCTAACAGGTGTGTGCATTAACGATTTGTACCACCCAGGGACGGAAATCAGGCTTTTAGTTTTAAAGTCATGGAATATCAAGATCAGGTATGTAGAGAAAAAGATAACTTTTGGATTAATCTACATAGTTTTGCATATTTGTATACGAAATATGTTATTCCTTAATAAGCACTCATTGCTACCCCAGCCCAAGAACAGCACATGCTGTCCTCATGTATAGATGCTGTGCCTGTCCCAGAACTGAGCTCTTGCATTTAGTAAGAACATAGGCATTTCCATCCCAGCATACACATTGTTATATTCCTGAACAGAAAGGGAAGTGAAAACATCTTCACATAGAATCTCAGGGGTAGTTATAAAAGAAGGAGATTAAAACAAAAAAAATTCCCAATTGATTTGGGACATTTCAATTCTGCCAATGCTTAAGTACTTCAAGCCACGTAAAAGTGTCTTGGATAATCACGCTAACTGAAAATTTTCAACCCCCCGGGAGGCAACTGAGAGACAATTCTACAGGTTCATGTCCTCTCAGGGAAATCTCTTTCAATTCCACTTGGAAATAAAGGAGGAGACCTTTGCTTCTCTTTGTTTTGTTCCATGACACCAAATTGGAAACAGCACTTGAGAAGCAGTGGGGAACATTCTCTGCCTTGTGTGCCTGTGAGACTTTCCCTCTCTCTTAGATGTAGAAATAAGACTTGGAAATGGCATTCACATTTTATCCAGCCACTGAATGGACTTTTCTCCATAAAGAATACGAGATTGGCAACACCAGAATTTTTAGAAAAAACACGATATATGGTGAGATTTATAATTCACATTTTTGAATTTTCAGAATTATTTAATCATTAATATAAATTAACAGCAATTAATGTACAGACAACTTGATTTTCTTCATATAAAGAAGGTGCCTGAAATAGAAGTGGACTCATGTGGGTTTGACAGGTACTAAGGGATTACAATGGTTATTTAAAAGTGCTATGCATTAAGAAAAAAATTGGCATTACTACACTGTGACCAAATAAAATAATTTCCATTTTTAGAGTAATAAAAGAAAGAGTCAAAAAGTTTATCATTAAAAGCACTTGTCAGCCCTGTTCATGGTAAAGGGGGAATTAAGTATAAGTAAAAATGCTGACAATTCTTCTCTGTGTCAGTGGTCTGGGGGCTTGATCTCCTGTTGAATGTATTTATGTGTGTTGTGTTATCTGATTCTATCAATAGGCATTCTTATTAGCTCACTTTTCAGAAGTGGAAAACAAGGATTTGAAGTAAGTTGTTCCATGAGGCATAACTAAATAGAAGAGCTTGGATTTGAACCCAAGCCTGTATGAGTCTGAAGTTGATGTCCTTATTTATTTCACTTCATTGTCTCCCTTACTTTTGTCCTAGGCTAAACTGACCACTGTTGAATCCTGTATCTGTTGTAGAGTGATAACTTTCACTAAAGCCTTCTGCAACAGAGTTTTTTATTGTGACATATCAGAAAACAAAAAAGGGAAATTGGCTGCAAGCACTCAGGCTACAAACAAACCAAAATCCAAGGAAGGATAATCAATAAGTGCTTTTTACACAATTTTGACAGGTGCGGATTCCTTAGGAGTAATAGTGTTTTGGGGATTCTTCACAGCCATTGGTATAATGGCCTACGAGAAGATCACTCACAGACTATCACTGGTTTAAGTTAATACAAGGAACTAAGATGATGGTTGGGGTTGGAAGATGATGATTGGGTGATCTTTTCTTGTTTATCTTTTCTAACAGTTTGGTCTATTGGCTCAGGGGTCCAGGGTCTGTCGTAGGAGAACTGCTTTCAGTGATGTGGACTATGTGTGATATTGGGTAGATCTCTAACTTGCTTCCTGGGGTAAATTGTTACTTAGTTTTGGTAGGCACTTCCACAGTCCAATGAACAAGTTAGAGCACTCAGTCCTAACCCTTTGATACAGTTTCTTAGAGTTTGAAGCCCTATGGATCCTGAGAAATAAATTGGCCTCTTGTGGTTATGGCCTTCTGTGGTTAGGTTAACCCTTTATTCTATTGATAATCTTTATATTTTAAGATATGTTTGTTGACAGACCAATGACCCTTTTGGGTTGGTTTTTTGTTTGTTTCTGTGTAACAGCTTGCAGCTAGATATGGAGTTAACAGTGCTGGCACAATTTAGGATTGCCTAGGTCCCTGGGAACATAAGGAAAATGGTTGTTTAAAAGCGAAGAAACAGATGACATGAACCTGTAAAATTGTATATTCATTAGTTTTATTTTTCAATTCTAAGTGGCATTCAACAAAATCAGTTTACTGATATAAGCCCTACTAGTATTTTATTCATCTCTTTAGCAAACATATAATTATGTAAATGATTTGAGTGATAAATTTCTATCATAGGTACAAACAAGGACAGCTCATCCTTCAAAGCTGTGTCTACCTATGGAAAATGAAGTCAGAAGTTGAAATAATTATCCGGTTGATTCGTGGAAATGCTTACTATGGGGAAAGCAGCTGGTTTATTGAGTGAGATAATAATAACCACAGTTTGCAACTGTTCTTTGGCATAAACAACGCTTTCACATTTTCAAAATTGGCCCTCATCATAGTCTTGTCAGATGCTTTGGTAAGCAATGTATGAACTATTTTACAATAATGTTATATAATTTTGAAATGAATATAACTTGAGGAGTTGCACTTGATCATGTTAGGTCACATTCTTTAAAGAATTGGTTAAGAATTAATAAAGTCTTCAGACTGGCTTATGTTGAATATATTGTTTCTATTCTTCACTTCCATGGTTGTTGCCCTTTGTATATGTATTTGATATGTGTGTATATGGTAGGGCCTTTACCTTCTGATTATAAATCATGTGGAGTTTCTTTTCCCTGAGGTGTCTAATTTAAACATGAACAAATGAATCAGTATTTTTTAACCTTGAGTGTTGTGTGGAGAGCGTAGGAAGGCCATCCTTACTCTGAAGTTCTCCCTTGAAAAGAAACATTCTTACTGCTTTCTTTATGGATCCAGTGGAATGGACTTTGGCTGTGGCACCAGAAAATCCCAGATCTACCTTTTGTTAGTTTCTTGAACTCTCAAACCATAACTTAGCTAATAGTAAAATAAGGATAATAAGACCTCACATGGACAGTATCCTAGACACTAGGCATTGAGTAATTGCTTTTTTCCTTGCATTATTTCACTCAGACATCAGCAGAACACTTTGAAGTAGGTATTATTATTTTTGGCAGCTTCTGTTTACATTTAAAAATGAAGACTAAAACAAAAACAAAGACAAACCAAAACTTAATGAATACTTATTTTTGTTAAGCATACAGTTATGTAAATTTCCATTGGTCTTTATTTTTGATAAGAAATGAATTAATTCATCTTAAAGGCCCAGTTCAGCTCAAATTTTTAAAGCAATATTTGGGGGAGTAGGCATGATTTCCTGTTGCCTTTTAAAATGCATGTTAGGTGTTCTTTTATTTGTAGGTAAGGCAGTCTCCTGAGAGAGAAGCATTTCCCATGCAAGTCATCCTGGTTCCCATGCCATGTCAATGCGAGGCATAACTAATACATTATAGTCCTCCTTTCCTCAGAGCTTGGATGTGCTTCAGAATCCTCCTCAACATTTCACTCTCGGTAGCTACTCCTAACAAGTCAAAGCTGGCACCCACTTTAAAAACTATTTGTCATCCCTACCACATGTGAATGGTTCCCTTCCCCCTATTGAAACTCTGACTGTTTTAAAGAGTTTAACCTCAGTTCTGACTGATGGCTCAAGAAATTTCTAATTTTATATTCTTAACAACAACAGAAGCACTTAAAATAATTTTGATTATGGATGCACCAATACTTTGATGACTATCCTAAAATCATAAACTCATTTGAGACAAATATGTTTCTCATAATTTCAGATTCTACATGGTCACTGTGGTAGTTTCCACCTTTTCCTCTGAAATATGCAAAACAAAAGCTTTGTAACTGAGTTCATCCTCTTGGGTCTTTCATGGAATCCAAGTGTTCAGAAAATAGTATTTGTTGTATTTTTGTTATGCTACATTGCAACTCTCGGGGGCAATTTGCTAGTTGTGGTGACCATTGTCAGCAGCCCGACACTCCTGGGATCGCCCATGTACTTCTTTCTGGCCTTCCTGTCCTTCCTGGATGCCTGCTATTCCTCTGCATTTGCACCAAAGATGATCGTGGACTCCCTGTATGAGAAGAAAACCATCTCCTTCAAGGGCTGTATGACCCAGGTCTTTGCTGATCACTTCTTTGCTGGAGTGGAGGTGACTGTCCTGACCGCCATGGCCTATGACCGCTATGTGGCCATTTGCAAGCCATTGCAGTACCCCTCTATCATGAACTGGAAGCTCTGTGGCATCCTGATGGGGGTAGCCTGGACAGGGGGCTTCTTGCATTCCGTGATACAGATTCTCTTTACTTTCCAGCTGCCCTTCTGTGGCCCCAATGTTATCGATCACTTCCTATGTGATTTGAACCCATTATTGAAGCTTGCCTGCACTGACACTTGCATCAGCAGCTTTTTGGTGGTTGCCAATAGTGGGTTTATCTGCATCATAATCTTCTCCTTGTTGCTCATCTCCTATTGTGTCATCTTGCTCTCGCTAAGAACTCATAGCTCTGAAGGACGGCTGAAAGCTCTCTCCACCTGTGGATCTCACATTGCTGTGGTGGTTTTGTTTTTTGTCCCATGCATAATTATCTATGCCCGACCTCCATCTGCTTTCTCCTTCGACAAGATGGTGACCATAGTTTATGCCTTCGTAACTCCTTTGCTCAATCCTTTTATTTACACTTTCAGGAATAAGGAAGTGAAAAATGCGATGAGGAAATTATGGACCAGATTGCTGGGTTTCTGATGAAAAATAAAACATTAAACTTAAAAATTTAAATTTCAAGAGGAAAGAATTCAAAATGGGCTTAACAAAATGCTTTATAGGGGTGGGAACTTGTAAGGCAGAAAGTAATGTAATGCCACAGAAAACTTCTGACGGGTAGGTCAGGAAATGCTATTACCACCCTCGGATCACTCATATCTTGGAGTTGGCAGCTAAGTATCCTTATAGGTAATTTAAGGAAAGTTGAATTTTATGTTTGTTTAGAATACAGTAAAGAAAAGAAATCACTAAAAAAGAGGAATCAGATTATCTTCTAAACTTCTTGCCATGCACACTATAGTTTGAAAACCCTTAAGGATAGTAGAAAAAAAATATCTTAGATATCAGGAATAGGAACTTCATGAAACTATTTTAACTGAAGAAAAAGTTCACTTTTAGGGTCCTGATCCCAGTTAAGCAGCTCTGGTGGCACACAAGGTAAGCCCTCAGGTGCTGACATAAAGTGTGGTGGTTCAAAACCACCACCTACTCTATGTCAGAAAGATGTGGAGTCTGCTTTCCTTATAAATATCACAAATCTGGAAACCTTCTGAGTCCGAACTCAGGGGATGGCAATGGGTTTTGTTGTTGTTTGTTGCTGTTGTTCTTTTTTTAAGAATCATTGCTTTCTAGCTAAAAGAGTTTCGCCAGCATCCAACGTAGTTAGTTGTGATCATGTGATCAATTATGGTGAACAAAATGTAAATGAAAGTGGTATATTAAATGGTAATTCTGTAAATGTGAAATTGTGGTGGGAATTCAGGCAGCCATCTTGGACTTTGAGGGTGTGTGTTAAGGTTAGTGGAAACGCAAGACTGAAGGATTCTAAAACACTAATGTTGTAGAGTTGTAATAGCAGTCCCATACTACTTGGCTCAGACTTCCTATATGTAAGAACTTCTTTAAGTCACTGCTAAAAAAAAATAAAGTAATATCCGAATCTACATCATCTATTATAGTTATGAGCTATTCTGTTCATTAATGATGCTATATTCCAAGTTCATTTGTTCTCACAAATTTCTTATAGTTCTATAAAAAAAAAAAATAGGATCTCCGAATTAGTTCACATTAAATAGCCTTTACCCATTAAACATGTTATTTAACAGCTTAATGTCTGACTTTTTTTTTTTTGACACCCTGACATCTGAAACAAATCTTGTTCATACTGTTTTGTTATGGAGACTTGTTTTTACTAATACTACCTGGTAAATTATATGATTACCTCTGTATTAGAATTTGAAAAATTCTCAACTGTTTATGATGCTGAGATTTAGCAAAGTAGGAATTGAAAAAAAAATTTTACTTCAGTTTGAAGAAAGGTATCTGCTTAAAAAATTACTACAAGCATCAAACTTAATGGGAAGCATTGATGTACTTTCTCCCTATTTCAATGAAATAATTTAAATTATCAAAAGAGAATTTCCAGACTCCTGCAGCTATATCTATCAATCTGACAGCATCCATTCACTTATATGCTGCCTTTTAAGTGCTACTGTAAGTGACGTATCTGAAACCCATACCAAAGACAACCAGCTTCTCTTTACTTTTACTTGGGAACTCATCTCCTCACTGCTTACACAAGGACTGTTGCCTAAGAATCTCTTCTGACTCTTATTTCATCCATGTTTCCCTCTCTACTGGAACAGTTACATCATCAAAGAAGCAATCCATTACGTCTCTCATTGTGAAAAGTATTTTTTTTGACTCTGCTGCCTTTGTATCTATTACCCCATTTCATTCTCCGTCCTTGGAAGGAAAAATAAATGGGATCTCTAAAATGTCCAGCCCCGCTTTCTCTCCTTCCAACCTCTTTAAACTCCCTTCAGTCACACGTAATTAACTAGAACTATCTGAAAATCCTCTCTTCAAGGTCACCACAGACCTCTGCATCATTACATTTAACAGCAGTTGTTCATTTCTCATCTTATTAAATCAAATAACATCATTTAACCTAGTTGCTCTATTCAGTCTTCCTTTACATAATCTCTTACATGACCAAGGTTCCCAAATTAATATTTCCAGCCCAGGCTTCTTCTTTGAGGTTGAGATCTGGACATCCAACTGCTTCCATGGTATTTCTATCTAAACGACAAGTTGGTTTCTTAAACCGAATAAATTCAAAGCTGTATTTCTGGTTGTTCTGACCCAAACCCCAAACAGACTCCACTCACGTCATCCTCCATCTCTACTGAGGGGTCATTTGGTTTGTTTTTCTCCTTGCCCACATCCACTCTATCAGGAAATGTTGTTAGCTTTAACCTATATCCCAAATTCAAAAACTTCTTATCATTTTTTAGAAATGTCACTTAATTCCAAGACACCATCCTTTTTCATCTCGATTATTGCAAGTCCCTCTTACTTAGTCTCCCTGCTTTTACCTTTGTCTACAATACCCCAGTTCTATCCTCAGCAAGACATTTATAGTTATCCTTTAAACCCATAAGTCAGCTCATATCATGAATCTGCTTAACTGCAGTGGTGCTCAGGATAAAAGCTAAAACCTTACAATTGCTAAAGATCAGGCAGCAGTAATCTTGCTACCCTCCCACCTCTCTGAACTCCTCTCTCGTGGCTGACCCCTCACTGATCCTCCAGTCCATGTGACCCTTTCTGTTCTGCTTGCTAACCAGGTACACTCTTGCCATAGGGCCTTCACATCCATGAGTTATTTCTTCTGTCTGAAATACTTTTCCTCCCCTGAACTCTCTAAATGGCTTACAATCTCATTTTATATTCACAGATTTGAAGAACTGATATTTTACTTGAAACTACCCTTGGGCCTGGACAAGCAGAACCCTGTCCCTGCTTCCATGCTTTGGAGTGCCTGCTGTAAAATGTCCAATATTCTCCGGTGCCTGTGACTGGGAAGTCTGCAGTGCTTTCTGGGTATAGCATCCCAACTTGGACATGACTCTATGGATTCTGACCATTTATAATTTTCATGCTGCTCTTCCATACTCTATCCCATCCGTGGAGTCAGACAGAATCCTCCAGGAACTCTTATTCAGCCCCAATCAACTTATGGCTGGTCCTGTGGCTGGGACCCAAGTTCCAGTTACATGGACTGGCATCCAAATGGTTTCAACAGGCTGGATCTTTATTTTTTCCACAGGATTGCACTACTTTGGGGTATCAGAGTTTTGCTGAGGTGCTCAGTTCAAGGAACAGAAATTCAGGGCTCTGGGATAAAAATAGTTCCCTGTTGATCCTTGGCCTTGGGCCCTTTGTGTGGGCCCTTATCAAGCTCTCATCTGTCCATGCTCTTACTGAGGATGTTGAGAGTGGAGGAAGACCTCCCTTACCCTGAGTGTCCATCTTCATGGTACCTAACAAGATCACCCAGTTTTTCCACAGAATCCAGGCCCTGTATCAGGCAGTTTTCTGTGGATTTCTGTCCTTGAATCACAGGGAATGTATCCATGTCAGGTAGTTCTTCTGGTCAGGGCAAAACTCTAAAATTTTGATAAAAAGAAAGCAACCCTTGTTCTTTGTTCCCATAGGTGCTTGATGTGAAGGTGCTTCTGGGCCTTAACTTTTCTGATGAATCACTTCAATTTTACATCTTTTGTGGCATATGAACTGCCATAGGAGTAGGTAGATTACAATCTTTAAATACTGAATGGAGCAAAGTATTATTTGGTTTGACCCCTTTTTGAAGTGGCCTGATGGGGGATCTCCAGGTTTTCCCTCAAACTTCAATCACAATGCCACATTTCATCAGAGTAAACTCATCTGTCATTCATTCTTTTCATATAACATGACAAAAGAAGAAAATATTAAACAAACAAACCAACAAAGTCCAGTTACTGTCAAGTTGATTCTGACTCATGGGGACCCCATGTGTGTCAGAGTAGAGCTATGCCTCATAGGGCTTTCAAGTGCTAATTTTTTGGAAGTAAATGGCCAAGACCTTGTTCTGAGGTGCCTCGAGGTGGACATTAACATCCATCTTTTCGGCTAACAGGTGTGTGCATTAACGATTTGTACCACCCAGGGACGGAAATCAGGCTTTTAGTTTTAAAGTCATGGAATATCAAGATCAGGTATGTAGAGAAAAAGATAACTTTTGGATTAATCTGCATAGTTTTGCATATTTGTATACGAACTATGTTATTACTTAATAAGCACTCATTGCTACCCCAGCCCAAGAACAGCACATGCTGTCCTCATGTATAGATGCTGTGCCTGTCCCAGAACTGAGCTCTTGCATTTAGTAAGAACATAGGCATTTCCATCCCAGCATACACATTGTTATATTCCTGAACAGAAAGGGAAGTGAAAACATAGAATCTCAGGAGTAGTTATAAAAGAAGGAGATTAAAACAAAAAAAATTCCCAATTGATTTGGGACATTGCAATTCTGCCAATGCTTAAGTACTTCAAGTCACGTAAAAGTGTCTTGGATAATCACGCTAACTGAAAATTTTCAACCCTCTGGAAGGCAACTGAGAGGCAGTTCTACACGTTCATGTCCTCTCAGGGAAACCTCTTTAAATTCCAGTTGGAAATAAAGGACAAATCTTTTCCTTCTCTATTTTTTGTTCCATGACATCAAATTGGAAACAGCACTTGAGAAGCAGTGGGGAACATTCTCTGCCTTGTGTGCCTGTGAGACTTTCTCTCTCTTAGATGTAGAAATAAGACTTGGAAATGGCATTCACATTTTATCCAGCCACTGAATGGACTCTTCTCCACAAAGAATAGGAGATTGGCAACACCAGAATTTTTAAAAAAAATGATATATGGTGAGATTTATAATTCACATTTTTGCATTTTTAGAACTACTTAATCATTAATATAAATTAGCTTCAATTAATGTACAGACAACTTGGTTTTCTTTGTATAAAGAAGCTGCCTGAAGTAGAATTGGACTCATGTGGGTTCGAGAGCTACTAAAGGATTACAAAGGTCATTCAACAGTGCTATTCATTAAAACAATTGGCATACCTACACTGTGACAAAATATAATAATTTCCATTTTTAAAGTAATAAAAGAAAGAGTCAAAGAGCTTATCAGCAAAAGCACTTGTCAGCCCTGCTCATGGTAAAAGGGGAATTAAGTGTAAGTACAAATGTTGACAATTCCTGTGTCAGTGGTCTGGGGGCTTGATCTCCTGTTGAGTGTATTTACATGTATTGTGTTATCTGATTCTATGAATAGGCATTCTTATTAGCTCACTTTTCAGAAGTGGAAACCAAGGATTGGAAGTAACTTGTTCCATGAGCCATAACTAAATAGAAGAGCTTGGATTTGAACCCAAGCCTGTATGAGTCTGGAGTTGATGTTCTTACTTATTTCACTTCATTGTCTCCCTTACTTTTGTCCTAGGCTATACTGAGCACTGTTGGGTCCTATTATTTATTGTAGAGTGATAACTTTCACTAAAGCCTTCTGCAACAGAGTTTTTTTTTTGTAACTTATCAGAAAACAAAAAAAGGGAAATTGGCTGCAAGCACTCAAGCTACAAATAAACCAAAATCCTAAGAAGAATAATCAATAAGTGCTTTTTGTACAATTTTGACAGGTGCGGATTCCTTATGAGTAGTAGTGTTTCAAGGAGTTCTTCACAGCCATTAGTGTAATTGCCTATAAGAAAATTACTTACAGACTATCTTTATTTTAAGTAAATACAAAGAACTAATGTCATGATTGGGTGACCTTTTCTTGTTTATCTTTTCTGACAGTTTGGTCTATTGGCTCAGGGGTCCAGGGTCTGTCATAGGATAATTGCTGTCTGTGATGTGGGCTATGTGTGATGTTGGGTAGATCTCTAACTCGCTTCCTGGGGTAAATTTTCTCTTTGTTTTGGTAGGCACTTCCACAGTCCATTCAACAAGTTAGAGCACTCAGTCCTACCCCCCTTTGATACAGTTTCTTAGATTTTGAAGCCCTATGGATCCTGAGAAATAAATTGGCCTCTTGTGGTTATGGCCTTCTGTGGTTAGGTTAACCCTTTATTGATAATCTTTATATTTTAAGATATGTTTGTTGACAGACCCAATGACCCTTTTGGGTTTGTCTTATGTTTTTATTTTTTGTTTGTTTCTGGATAACACCTTGCAGCTAGATATGGAGTTAACAGTGCTGGCACAATTTAGGATTGCCTAGGTCCCTGGGAACATAAGGAAAATGGTTGTTTAAAAGCAAACAAATAGATGACTTAAACCTGTAAAACTGTATATTCATTAGTTTTATTTTTCAATTCTAAGTGGCATTTAACAAAATCAGTTTACCGATATAAGCCCCACAAGTATTTTATTCATCTCTTTAGCAAACATATAATTATGTAAATGATTTGAGTGATAAATTTCTATTACAGGTACAAAGACACACTCATCCTTCAAAGCTTTGTCTACCTATGGAAAATGAAGTCAGAAGTTGAAATAATTATTTGGTTGAGTCATGGAAATGCTTTCTATGGGGAAAGCAGCTGGTTTATTAAGTGAGACAATAATGACCACAGTTTGCAACAACAGTTCTTTGAAATAAGCAATGCTTTCACATTTTCAAAATTGGCCCTCATCATAGTCTTGTGAGATGCTTAGGTAAGCAATGTACAACTATTTTACAATAATGTTATATAATTTTGAAATGAATATACCTTGAAGAGTTGCACTTGATCATGTTAGGTCACATGGTTTGAACAATTGGTTAAGAACAAATACAGTCTTAAGACTGGCTTATGTTGAATATGTTGTTTCTATTCTTCACTTCCATGGTTGTTGCCCTTTGCATATGTATCTGATATGTATTGTGTATGGTAGGGCCATTACCTCCTGATTAAAAATCATGTGGAGTTTCTTTTCCCTGAGGTGTCTAATTTAAACATGAACAAATGAATCAGAAGGTTTTAACCTTGAGAGGTGTGTGGAGACTGTAGAAAGGCCATCCTTGCCCTGAAGTTCTCCCAGAAAAGAAACATTCTACCTGCTTGTTATTGATCCAGTGGAATACACGTTGGCTGTGGAGACAGAAAATCCCAGATCTACCTGTTTTTTATTTCTTGAACTCTCAAACCATAACTTAGCTAATACTAAAATAGGGATAATAAGACCTCATATGGACTATACCCTAGACACTAGGCACTGAGCAATTGCTTTTTTTCCTTGCACTATTTCACTCAGTCATCAGCAGAACACTTTGAAGTAGGTATTATTATTTTTGTCAGCTTCTGTTTACATCCTAAAATGATGACTAAGACAAATACAAAGACAAACCAAAACTTAATGCATCCTTATTTTTGTTAAGCATACAGTTAGGGAATTTTCCATTAGTCTTTATTTTTGATAAGAAATGAATTAATTCATCTTAAAGGCCCAGTTCAGCTCAAAATTTTAAAGAAAAATTTGGGGGAGTAGGCATGATTTCCAATTGCCTCTTAAAATCCATGTTAGCTGTTCTTTTATTTATAGATAAGGCAGTCTCCTGAGAGAGATGCATTTCCCATGCAAGTCATCCTGGTTCCCATGCCATGTCAAGGGGAGGCATAAGTAATACATTATAGTCCTCCTTTCCTCAGAGTTTGGATGTGCTTCAGAATCCTCCTCAACATTTCACTCTAGGTGGCCACTCCTAACAAGTCAAAGCTGGCACCCACTTTAAAAACTATTTGTCATCCCTACCACATGTGAATGCTTCCCTTCCCCCTATTGAAACTCTGACTGTTTTAAAGAGTTTAACTCTGTTCTGACTGATGGCTTAAGAAATTTCTAATTTTGTGTTCTTAAGAACAACATAAGGACTTAAAATAATTTTGCTTCTGGATGCACCAATAATTTTGATGACCACACTAATATAATAAACTGGTTTAAGACAAATATATTTCTCCTAATTTCAGATTCTACATGGTCACTGTGGTAGCTTCCACCTTTTCCTCTGAAATATGCAAAACAAAAGCTTTGTAACTGAGTTCGTCCTCTTGGGTCTTCCATGGAATCCAAGTGTTCAAAAAATAGAATTTGTTGTATTTTTGTTCTGCTACATGGCCACTGTTGGGGGCAATTTGCTAGTTGTGGTGACCATTGTCAGCAGCCCGACGCTCCTGGGATCCCCCATGTACTTCTTTCTGGCCTTCCTGTCCTTCCTGGATGCCTGCTATTCCTCTGCATTTGCACCAAAGATGATTGTGGACTCCCTCTATGAGAAGAAAACCATCTCCTTCAAGGGCTGTATGACCCAGGTCTTTGCTGAGCACTTCTTTGCTGGAGTGGAGGTGATTATCCTCACCGCCATGGCCTATGACTGCTATGTGGCCATTTGCAAGCCATTGCACTACCCCTCTATCATTAACTGGAGGCTCTGTGGTATCCTGATGGGGGTAGCCTGGACAGGGGGCTTCTTGCATTCTTTGACACAAATTGTCTTTACTTTCCAGCTGCCCTTCTGTGGCCCCAATGTTATTGATCACTTCCTATGTGATTTGAACCCATTATTGAAGCTTGCCTGCACTGACACTCACATCCTTGGCCTTTTGGTGGTTGCTAATAGTGGGTTTATCTGCATCATAATCTTCTCCTTGTTGCTCATCTCCTATTGTGTCATCTTGCTCTCACTAAGAACTCATGACTCTGAAGGATGGCGGAAAGCTCTCTTCACCTGTGGATCTCACATTGCTGTGGTGGTTTTGTTTTTTGTCCCATGCATAATTATCTATGCCCGACCTCCATCTGCTTTCTCCTTCGACAAGATGGTGGCCATAGTTTATACCATTGTAACTCCCTTGCTCAATCCTTTGATTTACACTTTCAGGAATGAGGAAGTGAAATGTGCCATGATGAAATTATTGACCAGATTGCTGGGTTTCAGATGAAAAATAAAATATTAAGCTTCAAAGTTACATTTCAAGAGGAAAGAATTCAAAGTGGGCTTAACAAAATACTTCATAGGGGCTGGAACTTGTAAGGCAGAAAGTAAAGTAATGCCACAGAAAAATACTGACAGGTAGGTTAGGAAATGCTATTACTACCCTCGGATCACTCATATCTTGGAGTTGGCAGCCAAGTATCCTATAAGGATTACCTGTAAGGTAATTTAAGGACAGCTGAATTTTATGTTTGTTTAGAGTATAGTAATGAAAAGAAATCACTAAGAAAGAGGAATCAGATTATCTACTAAACTTCTTGCCAAGCACACCATAGTTTGAAAAACCCTTAAGGAAAGTAGGAAAAAAAACCTTAGATATAGGAATAGTAACTTCTTGAAATTATTTTAACTGAAAAAAAGTTCACTTTTAGGGTCCTGATCCCAGTTAAGCAGCTCTGGTGGCATACAAGGTAAGCCTTTAGCTGCTGACATAAAGTGTGGTGGTTCAAAACCACCACCTACTCTACATCAGAAA
This sequence comes from Loxodonta africana, assembly GCF_030014295.1. NCBI lineage: Eukaryota > Metazoa > Chordata > Mammalia > Proboscidea > Elephantidae > Loxodonta > Loxodonta africana. The sequence goes on from NC_087363.1 coordinate 2,625,174, forward strand.
GATGTGGCAGTCTGCTTTCCCTATAAATATCACAAATCTGGAAACCTTCCGAGTCCCAACTCAGGGGATGGCAATGGTTTTTGTGGTTGGTTGTTGCTGTCGTTTTTTTAAGAAACACAGCTTCGGAGCTAAAAGAAATTTCCCAGCATCCAATGTAGTGATGTGTGATCATGAGAACAAATTATGGCAAATAAAATGTAAATGAAACTGTACCCAAAACCCGAAAGTGGTATATTAAATGGTAATTCTGTGAATGTGGAATTGTGATGGGAATTCAGGCAGCCATCTTGTACTATGAGGATGTACGTTAAAGTTAGTGGAAAAGCAAGACTGAAGGATCCTAAAATGCTAATGTTGTAGAGTTGTAATAGCAGTCCCATACTACTTGGCTCAGACTTCCTATATGTAAGAGGTAAATAAATTTCCAACTTGTTTAAGTCACTGCTAAAAAAAATAAAGTAATATCAGAATCTACATCATCTATTACAGTTATGAGCTGTTCTGTTCATTAATGATGCAATACTCTATGTTCATTTGTTCTCACAAATTTTTAATAGTTCCATAGGATCTCCGAATTAGTTCACATTAAATAGCCTTTACCCATTAAACATGTTATTTAACAGCTCAATATCTAACTTTTTTTTTTTTTTGACCCCCTGACATCTGAAACAAATCTTGTTCATACTGTTTTGTTATGGAGACTTGTTTTTACTAACACTATCTGGTAAATTACATCATTAGCTATGTATTGGAATTTGAAAAATTCTCAACCTTTTATGATTCTGAGGTTTTGCAAAGTAGGAATTGAAGGATACTTCAATTTGAAGAAAAGTATCCGCTTAAAAAATTACCACAAGGGTCAAACTTAATGGGAAGCATTGATATACTTCCTTCTTATTTCAATGAAATAATTTAAATTGTCAAAAGAGTATTTCCAGACTCCTACAACTATATCTTTCAATCTGACAGCATCCATTCACTCATATGCTGCTTTCTAACTGCTGCCGTAAATGAAGTATCTGTGACCCTTACCAAAGGCAACCAGTCTCTCTTTACTTTTACATGGGACCTCATCTCCTCACTGCTTACACAAGGACACTTGCCTAAGAATCTCTTCTGACTCTTATTTCATCCATGTTTTCTCCTCTGTTGGATCAGTTATATCATCAAGGAAGCAATCTGTTACCTCTCTCATCGTAAAAACATTTTTTTGACTCCACGTCCTTTGTATCTAATACCCCATTTCATTCTCTGTCCTTGGAAGGAAAAATAAATGGGAACTCTAAAATGCCCAGCCCCCATTTCTCCCCTTCCAACCTCTTTAAACTTCCTTCAGTCACATGTCAATAACTAAATCTATTTGAAAATCCTCTCTTCAAGGTCACCACAGACCTCTACAACATTACATTTAACAGCAGTTCTTCATTTCTGATCTTATTAAATCCTTTTACATCTTTTAACCCAGTTGCTGTATTCCCTCTTCCTTTACATAATGTCTTATATGACCAAGGTGCCCAAATTAATTTTTCCAGCCCAGACTTCTTCCTTGAGGTTGAGATCTGGGCATCTAGCTGGTTCCATGGTATTTCCATCTAAATGACAAATAGATTTCTTAAACTGAATAAATCCAAAGCTGTATTTCTGGTTGTTCTGACCCAATCCCCAAACAGACTCCACTCACATCATCCTCCATCTCTACTGATGGCTCTTTTGGTTCATTTGTTTTTCTCATTGCGCCCAACCACTCTATCAGGAAATCCTGTCAGCTTTAACATATATCTCAAATTCAAGAACTTCTTTTCATTTTGAGAGCTGTCACTTAATTCCAAGCCACCATTCTCTTTCACCTCGATTATTGCACGTCCCTCTTACTTAGTCTTCCTGCTTTTACCTTTGCACTCAATATCCCAGGTCTATCCTCACCAAGCCAGTTAGAGTTAACCTTTAAACACGTAAGTCGGATCATATCATGACTCTACTCAATTACACTGGTGCTCAGGATAAAAGCTAAAACCTTACAATTGCTAAAGATCAGGCAGCAGTAATCTTGCTACCCTCCTACCTCTCTGAACTTCTCACTCATGGCTGATCCCTCACTGATCCTCCAGTCTGTGTGGTCCCTTTCTGTTCCACTTTCTGACCAGGTATACTCTTGCCATAGGGCCTTTATATCCATAGGCTATTCATTCTGTCCGGAACACTTTTTCTTCCCCTGAACTCTCTAAATGGCTTACAATCTCATTTTATATTCACAGATTTGAAGAACTGATATTTTACATAAAAATACCCTTGGCCCTAGGCAAACAGAACCCTGTCTCTGCTTCCATGCTTTGGAGTGCCTGCTATAAAATGTCCAACATTCTCCAGTGCCTGTGACTGGGAAGTCTGTAGTGCCTTCTGGGTATAGCATCCCAACTTGGACATGACTCTATGGACCCCTGACTATTTATACTTTTCATGCTGCTTTTGCATACTCTATCCCATCCATGAAGTCAACCAGAATCCTCCAGGAGCATTTATTCAGTCCCAATCAATTTATGACTGTTCCTGTGGCTGGGACCCCAGTTCCACTTACATGGTCTGGCAACCAAATGGCTTCAGCAGGCTGGGTCTTTATTTGTTTATTTATTTCCACAGGATTGTACTACATTGGGTTACCAGAGTGGTATTGACATGCTCAGTTCGGGGGACACAAGTTCTGGGCTCTGGGATAAAAATAGTCCCCTGCTGATCCTTGGCCTTGGGCCCTTTGTGTGGGCCCTTATCAAGCTCTCATCTGTCTATGTTCTGAATGAGGGTGTTGAGAGTGGCAGAAGACGTTCTTTGCCCTGAGTATCCATCTTGATGGTACCTAACAAGGTCACCCAGTCTTTCCACAGACTCCAGGCCCTGTGTCAGGCAGTACTCTGGGGATTTCTGTCCTTGAATCACAAGGAATGTGGTCCATGTCAGCCAGTTCTTCTGGTCAGGGCAAACCTCTAAAATCTTAATAAAAAGAAAGCAACCCTTGTTCTTTTTTCCCGTAGGTGCTTGACGTGAAGGTGCTTCTAGGCCTTAACTTTTCTGATGAATCACTTCAATTTACATCTTTTGTGGGGTATGAATTGCCATAGGAGTAGGTAGAGTAAAATGTTTAAATACCGAATGGAGCAACATATTATTTGGTTTGGCCCCTTTTTGAAGTGGCCTGATGGAATATCAAGATCAGGTATGCAGAGAGAGAGAGAAAAAAATTGGATTAATCTACATATTTTTGCATATTTATATATGAAATATGTTATTCCTTAATAAGCACTCACTGCCACCCCAGCCCAAGAACAGCACATGCTGTCCTCATGGATCGATGCTGTGCCTTAACCCAGAACTCAGCTCTTGCATTTTGTAAGAACATAGGCATTTCCACCCCAGCATACACAGTGTTATATTCCTGAACAGAAAGGGAAGTGAAAGCATCTTCACATAGAATCTCGGGAGTAGGTATAAAAGAAGGAGATTTAAAAAAAAAAAAAAAAGAGCCTAATTGATTTGGGACATAGAAATTTGCCAATGCTTAAGTACTTCAAACTACGTTAACTGTCTTGGAGAATCATGCTGATGGAAAATTTTCAAACCCCGGGGGGCAACTGAGAGGCAGTTCTACAGGTTCACATCCTCTCACGGAAACGTCTTTAAATTCCAGTTGGAAATAAAGGGCAAATCTTTTCCTTCTCTATTTTTCGTTCCATGACATCAAATTGGAACCAGCACCTGAGAAGCAGTGGGGAACATTCTCTACCTTGTGTGCCTGTGAGACTTTCTTTCTTAGATGTATAGATATAGAAATAAGACTTGGAAATGGCATTCACATTTTATCCAGCCACTGAATGGACTTTTCTCCATAAAGAATAGGAGACTACCATGACCAGAATTTTCAAGAAGAACACGATATACGGTGATATTTATAGTTCACATTTTTGCATTTTCAGAATTATTTAATCGTTAATATAAATTAGCATCAATTAATTTACAGACAACTTGATTTTCTTTGTATAAAGAAGCTGCCTGAAGTAGAAGTGGACTCATGTGGGTTTGACAGCTACTAAGGGATTACAAAGCTCATTTAAAGCTGCTATGCATTAAAAAAAAATTGGCATACCTACACTGTGACCAAATAAAATAATTTCCTGTTTTAAAATAATAAAAGAAAGAGTCAAAGAGTTTATCAGTAAAAGCACTTGTCAGCCCTGTTCATGGTAAAGGGGGAGTTAAGTATAAGTAAAACTGTCGACAATTCTCTGTGTCAGTGGTCTGGGGGCTTGATCTCCTGTTGAATGTATTCATGTGGATTGTGTTATCTGAGTCTCTCAATAGACATTCTTAGTATACTCGCTTTTCAGTAGTGGAAACCAAGGATTTGAAGTAACTTTTTGTTCCATAAGACATAACTAAATAGAAGAGCTTGGATTTGAACCCAAGCCTGTATGAGTCTGGAGTTGATGTTCTTACTTATTTCACTTCATTGTCTCTCTTAGTTTTGCCCTAGGCTAAACTGACCACTGTTGGATCCTATATCTGTTGTGGAGTAACAACTTCCACGAAAGCCTTCTGCAACAGACTTCTTTTATTGTGACATCAGAAAACAAAAAACAGAAACTGGTTGTAAGCACTTAGGCTACAACAAACCAAAATCCAAAGAAGGATAATCAGTAAGTGCTTTTTATACAATTTTGACAGGTGCAGATTCATTAAGAGTAAGGGTGTTTCAACGGGCTCCTTACAATCCTTGGAATAATTATCTATGAGTGATTTACGGACTATCACTGGTTAACGTAAAGACAAAGAACTAAGATCATGATTGGGAGACTTTTTCTTGTTTCCCTTTTCTAACAGTTTGGTCTGCTGTCTCAGGGGTCCTGGGTCTGTCATAGGATAATTGCTTTCTGTGATGTAAGCTACCTGTGATATTGGGTAGATCTATAACTCGCTTCCTGGGGTAAATTTTTACTTAGTTTTTGTAGGCACTTCCACAGTCCATTGAACCAGTTAGAGCACTCAGTCCTACACATTTGATATAGTTTCTAAGTGTTTGAAGACCTATGGATCCTGAGAACAAATTTGGCTTGTTGTTGTTATAGCCTTCTGTGTTTAGGTTAATCCTTTATTATACTGATTCTCTTTATATTTTAATATATGGTTGTTGGCTGACCCATAGACCCTTTTGGGTTTGTTCTATGTTTTTTTTTTGTTTGTTTGTTTCTGGGTAACAGCTTGCAGCTGGATATGGAGTTAACATTGCTGACACAATTTAGGATTGCCTAGCTCCCTGGGAATATAAGGAAAATGCTTGTTTAAAAGCAAAGAGATGACATTAACATGTAAAATTGTATATTTATTAGTTTTATTTGTCAATTCTATGTAGCATTCAACAAAATCAGTTTACTGACATAAGCCACACAAGTATTTTATTCATCTCTTTAGCAAACATGTAATTATGTAAGTGATTTCAGTGATAAATTTCTTTTATAGATACAAACGAGGACACATTTATCCTTCAACACTGTGTCTACCTATAGTAAATGAAGTCAAAAGCTGAAGTACTTATCTGGTTGAGTCATGGAAATGCTTTCTATGGGGAAAGCAGCTGGTTTATTGAGTAAGATAATAATAACCACAATCTGCAACAGCTCTTTGACATATGGAACACTTTCACATTTTTAAAATTGGCCCTCATCATAGTCTTATGACATGCTTAGGGAAGCAATGTATGAACTATTTTTTAATAGTGTTATATAATTATGAAACGAATATACCTTGAGGAGTTGCACTTGATCGTAGAGAGTCACACTGTTTTAATTATTGGTTAAGAATTAATGAAGTCTTAAGACTGGCTTATGTTGAACATGTTGATTCTATTCTTTACTTCCACGGTTGTTGCCCTTTGTATGTGTATTTGATGTGTATGTGTATGGTAGGGCCATTACCTCCTGATTAAAAATCATGTGGCGTTTCTTTTCCTTGAGTTGTCTAATTTCAGCATGAACAAATGAATCAGAAGATTTTAACCTTGAGAGGTGTGTGCAGACTGTAGAAAGGCCACTCTTGCCCTGAAGTTCTCCCAGAAAAGAAACATTCTCACTGCTTTCTTTATTGATCCAGTGGAATGCACGTTGGCTGTGGAGACAGAAAATCCCAGATCTACCTGTTTTTTATTTCTTGAACTCTCAAACTATAACTTAGCTAATACTAAAATAAGGATAATAAGACCTCATATGGACCGTATCCTAGACACTAGGCACTGAGCAATTGCTTTTTTCCTTGCATTATTTCACTCAGTCATCAGCAGAACACTTTGAAGTAGGTATTATTATTTTTGTCAGCTTCTGTTTACATCTTAAAATGATGACTAAAACAAATACAAGGCAAACCAAAACTTAATACATCCTTAGTTTTGTTAAGCATACGGTTAGGCAATTTTCCATTAGTCTTTATTTTTGATAAGAAATGAATTAATTCATCTTGAAGGCCCAGTTCAACTCAAAATTTTAAAGAAATATTTGGGGGAGTAGGCATGATTTCAAATTGCCTTTTAAAATCCATGTTAGCTGTTCTTTTATTTATAGATAAGGCAGTCTCCTGAGAGAGATTCATTTCCCATGCAAGTCATCCTGGTTCCCATGCCATGTCAAGGGGAGGCATAACTAATACATTATAGTCCTCCTTTCCTCAGAGCTTGGATGTGCTTCAGAATCCTCCTCAACTTTTCACTCTACGTGGCCACACCTAACAAGTCAAAGCTGGCACCCACTTTAAAAACTATTTTTCATCCTTACCACATGTGAATGGTTCCCTTCCCACATATTGAAACTCTGACTGTTTTAAAGAGTTTAACTCTGTTCTGACTGATGGCTTAAGAAATTTCTAATTTTGTGTTCTTAAGAACAACATAAGGACTTAAAATAATTTTGCTTCTGGATGCACCAATAATTTTGATGACCACACTAATATAATAAACTGGTTTAAGACAAATATATTTCTCCTAATTTCAGATTCTACATGGTCACTGTGGTAGCTTCCACCTTTTCCTCTGAAATATGCAAAACAAAAGCTTTGTAACTGAGTTCGTCCTCTTGGGTCTTCCATGGAATCCAAGTGTTCAAAAAATAGAATTTGTTGTATTTTTGTTCTGCTACATGGCCACTGTTGGGGGCAATTTGCTAGTTGTGGTGACCATTGTCAGCAGCCCGACGCTCCTGGGATCCCCCATGTACTTCTTTCTGGCCTTCCTGTCCTTCCTGGATGCCTGCTATTCCTCTGCATTTGCACCAAAGATGATTGTGGACTCCCTCTATGAGAAGAAAACCATCTCCTTCAAGGGCTGTATGACCCAGGTCTTTGCTGAGCACTTCTTTGCTGGAGTGGAGGTGATTATCCTCACCGCCATGGCCTATGACAGCTATGTGGCCATTTGCAAGCCATTGCACTACCCCTCTATCATGAACTGGAGGCTCTGTGGTATCCTGATGGGGGTAGCCTGGACAGGAGGCTTCTTGCATTCTGTGATACAGATTGTCTTTACTTTCCAGCTGCCCTTCTGTGGCCCCAATGTTATTGATCACTTCCTATGTGATTTGAACCCATTATTGAAGCTTGCCTGCACTGACACTCACATCCTTGGCCTTTTGGTGGTTGCTAATAGTGGGTTTATCTGCATCATAATCTTCTCCTTGTTGCTCATCTCCTATTGTGTCATCTTGCTCTCACTAAGAACTCATGACTCTGAAGGATGGCGGAAAGCTCTCTCCACCTGTGGATCTCACATTGCTGTGGTGGTTTTGTTTTTTGTCCCATGCATAATTATCTATGCCCGACCTCCATCTGCTTTCTCCTTCGACAAGATGGTGGCCATAGTTTATACCATTGTAACTCCCTTGCTCAATCCTTTGATTTACACTTTCAGGAATGAGGAAGTGAAATGTGCCATGATGAAATTATTGACCAGATTGCTGGGTTTCAGATGAAAAATAAAATATTAAACTTCAAAGTTAAATTTCAAGAGGAAAGAATTCAAAGTGGGCTTAACAAAATACTTCATAGGGGCTGGAACTTGTAAGGCAGAAAGTAAAGTAATGCCGCAGAAAAATACTGACAGGTAGGTTAGGAAATGCTATTACTACCCTCGGATCACTCATATCTTAGAATTGGCAGCTAAGTATCCTGTAAGGATTGCCTATAAGGTAATTTAAGGAGAGTTGAATTTTATATTTGTTTAGAATATAATAATGAAAAGAAATCACTAAGAAAGAGGAATCAGATTATCTACTAAATTTCTTGCCAAGCACACCATAGTTTGAAAAACCCTTAAGGAAAGTAGAAAAAAAAACCTTAGATATCAGGAATAGGAAATTCTTGAAATTATGTTAACTGAAAAAAAAGTTCACTTTTAGGGTCCTGATCCCAGTTAAGCAGCTCTGGTGGCACACAAGGTAAGCCCTCAGCTGCTGACATAAGGTGTGGTGGTTCAAAACCACCACCTACTCTACATCAGAAAGATGTGGCGTCTGCTTTCCTTATAAATAACGCAAATATGGAAACCTTCTGAGACCCAACTCAGGGGATGGCAATGGTTTTTGTGGTTGTTTGTTGCTGTTGTTGTTTTTTTAAGAAACACAGCTTCCGAGCTAAAAGAGATTTCCCAGCATCAAATGTAGTTGTGTGTGATCATGAGAACAAATTATGGCAAATAAAAAGTAAATGAAAGTGTACCCAAAACCCGAAAGTGGTATATTAAATGGTAATTCTGTAAATGTGGAATTGTAGTGGGAATTCAGGCACCCATCTTGTACTATGAGGATGTGTGTTAAGGTCAGTGCATAAGCAAGACTGAAGGATCCTAAAATGCTAATGTTGTAGAGTTGTAATAGCAGCCCCATACTACTTGGCTCAGACTTCCTATATGTAAGAGGTAAATAAATTTCCAACTTGTTTAAGTCCCTGCTGAAAAAATAAAGTAATATCAGAATCTACATCATCTATTACAGTTATGAGCTGTTCTGTTCATTAATGATGCAATATTCCATGTTCATTTGTTCTCACAAATTTCTTATAGTTCTATAGTTCTATAGGATCCCCGAATTAGTTCACATTAAATAGCCTTTACCCATTAAATATGTTATTTAACAGCTCAATGTCTGACTTTTTTTTTTGACACCCTGACATCTGAAACAAATCTTGTTCATACTGTTTTGTTATGGAGACTTGTTGATACTAATACTATCTGGTAAATTATATCATTACCTATGTATTAGAATTTGAAAAATTCTCAACTTTTTATGATACTGAGGTTTAGCAAATTAGGAATTGAAGGATACTTCAATTTGAAGAAAGGTATCTGCTTAAAAAATTACCACAAGGGTCAAACTTAATGGGAAGCATTGGTATAAAAAAAAAAGGATATACTTCCTTCTTATTTCAATGAAATAATTTAAATTGTCAAAAGAGTATTTCCAGACTCCTACAACTATGTCTTTCAATCTGACAGCATCCATTCACTCATATGCTGCCTTCTAACTGCTGCCGTAAATGAAGTATCTGTGACCCTTACCAAAGGCAACCAGTCTCTCTTTACTTTTACATGGGACCTCATCTCCTCACTGCTTACACAAGGACACTTGCCTAAGAATCTCTTCTGACTCTTATTTCATCCATGTTTCCTCCTCTGTTGGATCAGTTATATTATCAAGGAAGCAATCTGTTACCTCTCTCATCGTAAAAACATTTTTTTGACTCCACGTCCTTTGTATCTAATACCCCACTTCATTCTCTGTCCTTGGAAGGAACAATAAATGGGATCTCTAAAATGCCCAGCCCCCATTTCTCCCCTTCCAACCTCTTTAAACTTCCTTCAGTCACATGTCAATAACTAAATCTATTTGAAAATCCTCTCTTCAAGGTCACCACAGACCTCTACAACATTACATTTAACAACAGTTGTTCATTTCTCATCCTATTAAATCCTTTTACATCTTTTAACCCAGTTGCTGTATTCCCTCTTCCTTTACATAATGTCTTATATGACCAAGGTGCCCAAATTAATTTTTCCAGCCCAGACTTCTTCCTTGAGGTTGAGATCTGGACATCCAGCTGGTTCCATGGTATTTCCATCTAAAAGACAAATAGATTTCTTAAACTGAATAAATCCAAAGCTGTATTTCTGGTTGTTCTGACCCAAACCCCAAACAGACTCCACTCACGTCATCCTCCATCTATACTGATGCCTCATTTGGTTTATTTGTTTTTCTCCTTGCCCACATCCACTCTATCAGGAAATGCTGCTAGCTTTAACCTATATTCCAAATTCAAAAACCTCTGATCATTTTTAGAACTGTCACTTAATTCCAAGCCACCATCCTCTTTCACCTCGATTATTGCACTTCCCTCTTACTTAGTCTTCCTGCTTTTACCTTTGCATTCAATATCCCAGGTCTATCCTCACAAAGTCAGTTATGCTTATCCTTTAAACTCATAAGTCCGATCATATTATGACTCTGCTCAAATGAGTGGTGCTCAGGATAAAAGCTAAAACCTTACAACTGCTAAAGATCAGGCAGCAGTAATGTTGCTACCCTCCTACCTCTCTGAACTCCTCTCTCATGGCTGATCCCTCACTGATCCTCCAGTCCACGTGACCCCTTTCTGTTCCACTTTCTGACCAGGTATACTCTTGCCATAGGGCCTTTACATCCATAGGCTATTCCTTCTGTCTGGAATACTTTTCCTTAGCCTGAACTCTTTAAATGGCTAACAATCTCATTTTATATTCACAGATTTGAAGAACTGATATTTTACATAAAAATACCCTTGGATCTAGACATGCAGAACCTTGTCCCTGCTTCCATGCTTTGGAGTGCCTGCTGTAAAATGTCCAACATTCTCCAGTGCCCATGACTGGGAAGTCTATAGTGCCTTCTGGGTATAGCATCCCAACTTGGACATGACTCTATGGACCCCTGACTATTTATACTTTTCATGCTGCTCTTCCATATTCTATCCTATCCATGAAGTCAACCAGAATCCTCCAGGAGCATTTATTCAGTCCCAATCAATTTATGACTGTTCCTGTGGCTGGGACCCCAGTTCCACTTACATGGTCTGGCATCCAAATGGCTTCAGCAGGCTGGGTCTTTATTTGTTTATTTATTTCCACAGGATTGTACTACATTGGGTTACCAGAGTGGTATTGACATGCTCAGTTCGGGGGACACAAGTTCTGGGCTCTGGGATAAAAATAGTCCCCTGCTGATCCTTGGCCTTGGGCCCTTTGTGTGGGCCCTTTTCAAGCTCTCATCTGTCTATGCTCTGAATGAGGGTGTTGAGAGTGGAGGAAGACCTCCTTTACCCTGAGTGTCCATTTTGATGGTACCTAACAAGGTCATCCAGTCTTTCCACAGATTCCAGGCCCTATGTCAGGCAGTTCTCTGGGGATTTCTGTCCTTGAATCACAAGAAATGTGGTCCGTGTCAGCCAGTTCTTCTGGTCAGGGCAAACCTCTAAAATTTTAATAAAAAGAAAGCAACCCTCGCACTTTGTTCCCTTAGGTGCTTGATGTGAAGGTGCCTCTGGGCCTTAACTTTTCTGATGAATCACTTCAATTTTACATCTTTTGTGGGGTACGAATTGCCATAGGAGTAAAAAAATGTTTAAATACCGAATGGAGCAACATATTATTTGGTTTGGCCCCTTTCTGAAGCGGCCTGATGGGGATCTCCAGGTTTTCCCTCAAACTTCAATCACAATGCTACATTTCATCAGAGCAAACTGATCTGTCATTCATTCTTTTCATATGACATGAGAAAAGAAGAAAATATTACACAAACAAACGAAAAAAAACCAGGTGTTGTTGATTTGACTCTGACTCACGGGGACCTCAGGTGTGTCAGAGTAGAACTATGCTTCATAGGGTTTTCAAGTACTAATTTTTTGGAAGTAGATGGCCAGGACCTTGTTCTGAGGTGCCTCGAGGTAGACTTTTACATCCACCTTTTCGGTTAACAGGTGTGTGCATTAATGATTTGTACCACCCAGGGACGGAAATCAGGCTTTTAGTTTTAAAGTCATGGAATATCAAAATCTGGTATGTAGAGAAAAAAATAACAATTGGATTAATCTGTATAGGTTTGCATATTTGTATATGAAATATGTTATTCCTTAATAAGCACTCATTGCTACCCCAGCCCAAAAATAGCACATGCTGTCCTCATGTAAAGATGCTGTGCCTTATTCCAGAACTCAGCTCTTGCATTTAATAAGAACATAGGCATTTCCATTCCAGTATACACATTGTTATATTCCTGAACAGAAAGGGAAGTGAAAACATCTTCACATAGAATCTCAGGGGTAGTTATAAAAGAAGGAGATTAAAAAAACAAGTAAAACTTCGCAATTGATTTGGGATGTCGCAATGCTGCCAATGCTTAAGTACTTCAAACCACGTAAAAGTGTTTGGATAATCACGCTGACTGAAATTTTTCAAACCCCCGGGAGGCAACTGAGAGGTAGTTCTACAGGTTCATGTCCTCTCAGGGAAACCTCTTCAAATTCCATTTGGAAATAAAGGAGGAGACCTTCGCTTCTCTGTGTTTGGTTCCATGACACCGAATTGGAAACAGCACTTGAGAAGCAGTGGGGAACATTCTCTGCCTTGTGTGCCTGTGAGACTTTCTCTTAGATGTAGAAATAAGACTTGGAAATGGCGTCCGCATTTTATCCAGCCACTGAATGGACTTTTCCCCGTAAAGAATAGGAGATTGGCAACACCAGAATTTAAAAAAAAAAAACACGATATATGGTGAGTTCTATAATTCACATTTTTGCATTTTCAGAATTATGTAATCATTAATATAAATTAGCTTCAATTAATGTACAGACAACATGGTTTTCTTTGTATAAAGAAGCTGCCTGAAGTAGAAGTGGACTCATGTGGATTTGACAGCTACTAAGGGATTACAAAGGTTATTTAAATGTGCTATGCATTAAAAAAAAGAAAAAAAATTGGCACACCTACACTGTGACCAAATAAAATAATTTCCACTTTTAAAGTAATAAAAGAAAGAGTCAAAGAGTTTATCATTAAAAGCATTTGTCAGCCCTGTTCATGGTAAAGGGGGAATAAAGTATAAGTAAAAATGTTGACAATTCTTCTCTGTGTCAGTGGTCTGGGGGCTTGATCTCCTGTTGAGTGTATTTACATGTATTGTGTTATCTGATTCTATGAATAGGCATTCTTATTAGCTCACTTTTCAGAAGTGGAAACCAAGGATTGGAAGTAACTTGTTCCATGAGCCATAACTAAATAGAAGAGCTTGGATTTGAACCCAAGCCTGTATGAGTCTGGAGTTGATGTTCTTACTTATTTCACTTCATTGTCTCCCTTACTTTTGTCCTAGGCTAAACTGACCACTGTTGAATCCTACATCTGTTGTAGAGTGATAACTTTCACTAAAGCCTTCTGCAACAGAGTGACATAACAGAAAACAAAAAAGGGAAATTGGCTGCAAGCACTCAGGCTACAAACAAACCAAAATCCAAAGAAGGATAATCAATAATTCCTTTTTACAATTTTGACAGGTGCTGATTCATCATGAGTAATAGTGATTCTAGGGGTTCTTCACAGCCATTGGTATAATTGCCTACAAGAAAATTACTTACAGACTGTCTTTGGTATAAGTAAATACAAAGAACTAAGATCATGATTGGGTGAACTTTTCTTGTTTATCTTTTCTAACTGTTTGGTCTATTGACTCAGGGATCCAGGGTCTCTCATATGTTAATTGCTGTCTGTGATGTGGGCTATGTGTGATATTGGGTAGATCTCTAACTCGCTTCATGGGGTAAATTGTTACTTAGTTTTGGTAGGCACTTCCACAGTCCATCCAACAAGTTAAAGCACTCAGTCCTACCCCTTTGATACAGTTTCTTAGTGTTTGAAGCCCTATGGATCCTGAGAAATAAATTGGCCTGTTGTGATTATGGCCTTCTGTGGTTAGGTTAAGCCTTTATTCTATTGATAATATTTATATTTTAATACATGGTTGTTGACAGACCCAATGACCCTTTTGGGCTTGTTTTATGTTTTTTGTTTGTTTGTTTCAGGGTAACAGCTTGCAGCTGGGCATGTAGTTAACAGTGCTGGCACAATTTAGGATTGCTTAGGTCCCTGGGAACATAAGGAAAATGGTTGTTTAAAAGCAAATACACAGATGACATTAACCTGTAAAACTGTATATTCATTAGTTTTATTTGTCAATTCTAAGCGGCATTCAACAAAATCAGTTTACTGATATAAGCCCTACAAGTATTTTATTCATCTCTTTAGCAAAAATATAATTATACAAATGATTTTAATGATGAATTTCTATTATAGGTACAAACAAGGACACACTCATCCTTCAAAGCTGTGTGTACCTATGGAAAATGAAGTCAGAAGTTGAAATAATTATCTGGACGAGTTGTGGAAATGCTTTCTATGGGGAGAGCAGCTGGTTTATTGAGTGAGATAATAATAACCACAATCTGCAACTGTTCTTTGACATAAACAACGCTTTCACATTCTCAAAATTGGCCCTCATCATAATCTTGTGAGATACTTAGGCAAGCAATGTATGAACTATTTTACAATAATGTTATATAATTTTGAAATGAATATACCTTGAGGAGTTGCACTTGACCATGTTAGGTCACATCGTTTAAAGAATTGGTTAAGAATTAATAAAGTCTTCAGACTGGCTTATGTTGAATATATTGTTTCTATTCTTCACTTCCATGGCTGTTGTCCTTTGTATATGTATTTGATATGTACGTATATGGTAGGGCCATTTCCTTCTGATTATAAATTGTGTGGAGTTTCTTTTCCCTAAGGTGTCTAATTTCAGCATGAACAAATGCATCGGAAGGTTTTAACCTGGAGAGGTGTGTGGAGACTGTAGAAAGGCCATCCTTGCTGTGAAGTTCTCCAAGAAAAGAAACGTTCTCACTGCTTCTAATTGATCCAGTGGAATAGACTTTGGCTTTGGAGCCAGAAAATCCCAGATATACCTTTTGCTAATTTTTTAGCTTGACCTCCCAAATTAGGGTTATTAGGGGTAATAAAATCTAGATGGACTGTATCCTAGAAACTAGGCACTGAACAATTGCTTTCCTTGCATTATTTCACTTAGTCATCAACACAACATTTTAAAGTAGGTATTATCATTTTTGTCAGTTTCAGTTTTCATTTTAAAATGAAGTATTAAAAAAACAAGAATAATATTTACTCATTTTCTTTAAGCTTACTCTTAGGCACTTTTTCCATTGGTCTTTATTTTTCATACGGAATGAAGTAATTCATGTTAAAGGTCCCGTTCTGCTCAAACTTTTAAAGAAAATTTTGGGGGAGTAGACATGATTCCCAAATGTCTCTTAAAATGCATGTTATCTGTCCTTTTATTTGCAGGTAATGCACTCCCCTGTAGAGACATGCATTTCCCATGCAAGTCATCCTGGTTCCCATGCCATGTCAAGGGGAGGCATAACTAATACATTATAGCCCTCCTTTCCTCAGGGCTTGGATGTGCTTCAGGATCTTCCTCAACATTTCACTCTCAGTAGCTACTGCTAACAAGTCAAAGCTGGCACCCACTTTAAAAACTATTTGTCATCCCTACCACATATGAATGTTTCCATTCCCACATATTGAAACTGACTGTTTTAAAGAGTTTAACCTCAGTTCTGGCTGATGGCTCAAGAAACTTCTAATTTTGTATTTTTAACAACCACAAAGGACTTAAAATAATTTTGCTTATGGATGCACCAATACTTTGATGACTATCCTAATATCATAAACTCGTTTGAGACAAAAGTCTTTCTCATAATTTCAGATTCTACATGGTCACTGTGGTAGCTTCCACCTTTTCCTCTGAAATATGCAAAACCAAAGCTTTGTAACTGAGTTCATCCTTTTGGGTCTTTCATTGAATCCAAGTGTTCAAAAAATAGAATTTGTTGTATTTTTGTTCTGCTACATGGCAACTGTTGGGGCCAATTTGCTAGATGATTTATACTTTCAAGAATAAGGAAGTGAAAAATGCCATGAGGAAATTATGGACCAGATTGCTGGGTTTCTGGTGAAAAATAAAACATTAAACTTAAAAATTTAAATTTCAAGAGGAAAGGAACCAAAATGCACTTAAACAAATACTTTATAGTAGCTGGAATTGTAAGGCTGAATGTAATGTAATGCCACAGAAAAATACTAACGAGTAGGTCAGGAAATGCTATTACCACCCTCGGATAGCTCATATCTTGGAGCTGGCAGCTCAGTGTCTTTATAGGTAATCTAAGGAGAATTGAATTTTATGTTTGTCTAGAATATAGTAATGAAAAGAAATCACTAAAAAAGAGGATTCAGATTATCTGTTAAACTTTTTGCCATTGACACTATACTTTGAAAAACTTTATGTAAAGAAGAAAAAAATCTTAGATATCATTAATAGGAACTTCCTGAAACTATTTTAACTAAAAAAAAAAAAAGTTTACTTTTAGGGTCCTGATCCCAGTCAAGTAGCCCTGGTGGCACAGTAGGTAAGCCCTCGGCTGCTGACATAAAGTGTCACCACCTGCTCTACAGCAGAAAGTTACAGTAGTCTCCTTTCCTTAAAAAGATCAAAAGTCTAGAAAACTTTTGAGTACAAATGCAGGAGATGGCAATTGTTTTTTTTGTTTGTTTTTTTGTTGCTGCTGTTGTTTTTTAAGAAAATTGCTTCCTAGCTAAAAGACATTTCCCAGCATCCAATGTAGTTACATGTGACCATGTAAACAAATTATGGCCAAAAAAATGTAAATGAAAGTGGTATATTAAATGTTAATTCTATGAATGTGGAATTGTGGTGGGAATTCAGGCAGCCATCTTGGACTTTGAGAATGTGTGTTAAGGTTAGTAGAAAAGCAGGACTGAAGAATCCTAAAACCCTAATGTTGTAGAGTTGAAATAGCAGCCCCATACTACTTGGATCAGACTTCCTATACGTAAGAGGTAAATAAACTTCCAACTTGCTTAAGTCACTGCTAAAAAAATAAAGTAATATCAGAATCTATGTCATCTATTACATTTACGAGCTGTTCTGTTCATTAATGCTGTAATATTCCCTGTTAATTTATTCTCACAAATTTCTTAGTCCGAATTAGTTCACATTAAATAGCCTTTACCTATTAAACATGTTTTTTAACAGCTCAATGTCTGACTTTTTTTTTTTTTTTTTTGACACCCTGGCATCTGAAAGAAATCTTGTTCATACTGTTTTGTTACGGAGACTTGTTGTTACTATTACTAACTGATAAATTACATGATTACCTCTGTATTAGAATTTGAAAAGTTCTCAACTGTTCATGATTCTGAGGTTTAGCAAAGTAGGAATTAAAGGTACTTCAATTTGAGAAAGATATCTGCTTAAAAAATAACCACAAGGGTGGGGCCAAGATGGCTGACTAGGTAAAAGCTACCTCGGATCCCCGTTGCAACAAAGACTCAGAAAAACAAGTGAGTCGATCACATACATGACATTCTACGAACCCTGACCATCAAACACAGATCTAAAGAGTTGACCTGA
This sequence comes from Loxodonta africana, assembly GCF_030014295.1. Lineage (NCBI taxonomy): Eukaryota > Metazoa > Chordata > Mammalia > Proboscidea > Elephantidae > Loxodonta > Loxodonta africana. Next base: position 2,642,792 of record NC_087363.1, read on the forward strand.
GTGACAGACTGAGAACGAGCAACCATGGAGAAGCAACGACTGTTTTCGGAGCCTGGAGCCAGTGTCCCAGTCAGAAAACCTAAGCACCAGCCTTTGTACTGGGCACAGGGGAGCTGAGCACGGCATCTTGAGACGGGACAAACATAGGATGCAGCCCTAGCCCCCAGAAGTGACCTCAGGGGAAGCCCAGCCAGTGCACGCAGGTAGTGCAGCGACGTGGCTGACAGGAGGAGAAGTCACCTGGAGGCAACGACTGGTTTTGGAGCCTGGAGTGTGGCATCCCAGCCAGGGAACCTTGGCCCTGGTCTTTGGACAGAGAACGGAGGAACTGACCACGGCTTCTGAGACAGCACAAGCACAGGACACAGGCCTGACCCTCGGGGACAATCTGGACCCAGCCAATGTGCACAGGCTACACACCCCTAAGGAATCTCAGATAAAACAGTCATCACCATACAAGATAAATAACTTTGTCTATATTCTGGGGTGCTACTCTCTCCTATCTATCTGATCCCTCCCCTCCTCTTTCCAGGAGGCTTCATTAACATTGGAATTTCCTGAGCCAGAGAGTGAAGTGCTCTGCGTTTTTTGTTTTTTTTTTTTTCCGTCTTTTCCTAACCCATTCTCCTGGCCTGAGAGAAGCAGCTACAAAAAACCCAGGCACCAAAAATCCTTCCCAGACTTCCTGAAATTGGACTAAAAATACAGAACCAGCTCCAGCCAAGCATATGAGATCCATAGTCTTGGGCTTTCATCCCTACACGGAACAAGGTGGCTATTATAATGCAAAGGCAATTCTGCTAGGGATCTGACTGTAATTGTTTTAGAAGATTACTGGAAAGACAAGTTTCCCAGGTCTGATATCTCTGCGTATTAAACAGAGCCCTCACTGACCCACAATGGGGAACTGAGGACTGAAGCTCGGACCACCTAGCCTCCTGCCTTAGGGGTCTGAGGATGGTGATACCTACCAATCTGTAGAGGTACATGCATTGCGTGCCTGGGGTACAGCAGCAGAGCCCACCCACCAAAGTGCTTTAGGAATAGAGACACACCTACCTCACTGGCAATTAGGGGAAGCCTGTCAGCACCCTGCCCTGCCCGGAATGTGACCCCCTGCTGCTACTAGAATCTGGTGCACACAACTAGCACCACCACTCCTCTAGGTGGATAAGTGACAGTCTACGCCACACACTTGGTGACCCAAAATCAGATTCTACTCAAGAATAGTGAATAGACTCTCAGGCTTATATATCTGGTAACAGCCCAAACCAGCTGGTAATAGGACATAAGTGATTCAAAGGCTACAACAATCAAGACAGTGCAATCTAGTAGCCCATCTATGTATATTGAAAGAAAACAAAACAAGTTAAGACTCAGTGAGCAAATATAAAATAAATCATTACAATATCTTAGAGATGGCTCAGAGACAGCAGTCGATATCAAATCACATAAAGAAGCAGACCATGATTGTTTCTACAACTCCCCAAATTAAAGAATCAAAATCTTTCCCTAATGAAAATACAATGCTGGAATTGCCAGATGCAGAATATAACAAACTAATATACAGAATGCTTCAAGACATCAGGGATGAGCTCAGAAATGAAATAAGGCAATCTACAGAAAAAGCCAAGGAACACATTGGTAAAGCAGTTGAAAATATCAAAAAGATTATTCAAGAACATAGTGGAAAAATTAATAAGCTGCAAGAATCCATAGAGAGACAGCATTCAGAACTCCAAAAGATTAACAGTAAAATGACAGAATAAGGCAACTCAATAGGAAGTCAGAGGAGCAGAATCGAACAATTGGAATGCAGAGCGGGGGACCTGGAGGATAAGGGAATTGACACCAATATAGATGAAAAAAATCAGATAAAAGAATTTTAAAAAATGAAGAAACCCTAAGAATCATGTGCGACTCTATCAAGAAGAATAACTTGCATGTGATTGGAGTTCCAGAACAGAAGGGGATAACAGAAAATACAAAGAGAATAGTTGAAGATCTGTTGGCAGAAAACTTCCCTGACATCATGAAAGATGAAAGGATATCTATCCAAGATGCTCATCGAACCCCATATAACATTGATCCCAAAAGAAAATCACCAAGACATATTATCATCAATCTTGCAAAAATCAAAATAAAAGAGAAAATTTGAAAAGCCGCCAGGGATATAAAGAAAGGTCTCCTAAAAAGGAGAATCAATAAGAATAAGTTCAGACGACTCAGCAGAAACTGTGCAGTCAAGAAGGCAATGGGATGACATATATAGAGCACTGAAGGAGAAAAACTGCCAGCCAAGGATCGTATATCCAGCAAAACTCTCCCTCAAATATGAAGGTGAAATTAAAATATTTACCAATAAACACAAGCTTAGAGAATTTGCAAAAACCAAACCAAAGCTACAAGAAATACTAAAGGAAATTGTTTGGTCAGAAAATCAATAATATCAGATGCCAACACATCACAAGGTCACAGAACAGAACATCCTGATATCAACTCAAATAGGGAAATCACAAAAACAAATTAAGATTAATTTTTAAAATGAAAAAAATGCTCAAAACAGGGAATCATTGAAGTCGATATGTAAAAGATCACAATAATCAAAAAGAGGGACTAAATACAGGAGGCATAGCACTGCCATATGGAGAGGAAAGCAAGGCGATATAGGACAATACAAGTTAGGTTTTTACCTAGAAAAATAGGGGTAAATATTAAGGTAACCACAAAGAGATACAACAATTCCATAACTCAAAATAAAAACCAAGGAAAACATAATGACTCAGCAAACATAAATTCAACTACTATGATAATGAGGAACAAAAAATTTACGTAGAAAAATGACTCAGCACAAAAAAGTAAGTGGAAAAATGAAATTGTCAACAACACACCGAAAAAGGCATCAAAATGACAGCACTAAACACATACTTATCTGTAATTACGCTGAATGTAAAAGGACTAAATGCACCAATAAAGAGCCAGAGAGTCTCAGACCAGATAAAGAAACACAATCCGTCTATATGCTGCCCACAAGAGACACACCTTAGACTTAGAAACACAAACAAACTAAAACTCAAAGGATGAAAAAAAATATATCAAGCAAACAACAAGCAAAAAAGAGCATTAGTAGCAATATTAATTTCTGACAAAATAGACTTCAAAGTTAAATCCACCACAAAAGAAAAAGAAGGACACTATATAATGATTAAAGGGACAATTGACTAGGAAGATATAACCATATAAAATATTTATGCACCCAATGACAGGGCTGCAAGATAAATAAAACAAATTTTAACAGAACTGAAAAGTGAGATAGACACCTCCACAATTATACTAGAAGACTTCAACACACCACTTTCGGAGAAGGATAGGACTTCCAGTAAGAAGCTCAATAGAGACACAGAAGACCTAATTGCTACAATCAACCAACTTGACCTCATAAACCTATACAGAACACTCCACCCAACAGCTGCAAAGTATACTTTTTTTTCTAGTGCACATGGAACATTCTATAGAATAGATCACATATTAGGTCATAAAACAAAACTTCTCAGAATCCAAAACATTGAAATATTACAAAGCATCTTCTCAGACCACAAGGTCATAAAAGTAGAAATCAATAAGAAAAAAATCAGGGAAAAGAAATCAAATACTTGGAAACTGAACAATACCCTGCTCAAAAAAGGCTGGGTTATAGAAGACACTAAGGAGGAAATAAAGAAATTCAAAGAATGCAATGCAAATGAAAACACTTTCTGTCAAAACTTCTGGGACACAGCAACAACAGTGCTCAGAGGTCAATTTATATAGATAAATGCACACATACATAAAGAAGAAAGAGCCAAAGTCAGAGAACTGTCCCTACAACTTGAACAAATAGAAAGCGAGCAATAAAAGAATCCATCAGGCACCAGAAGAAAACAAATAATAAAAATTAGAGCAGAATGAAATGAATTAGAGAACAGAAAAACAATTGAAAGAATTAACAAAGCCAAAAGCTGGTTCTTTGAAAAAAATAACAATATTGATAAACTATTGGTCAGACTGACTAAAGAAATACAGGAAAGGAAACAAATAACCTGAATAAGAGACGAGGTGGGCCATATCACAATAGACCCAACTGAAATTAAAAGAATCATACCAGATTATTATGAAAAATTGTACTCTAACAAATTTGCAAACCTAGAAGAAATGGATGAATTCCTAGAAAAACACTACCTACCTAAACTAACACCATCATAAGTAGAACGACTAAATAGACCCATAACAAAGAGATTGCAAAGGTAATCAAAAAACTCCCAACAGAAAAAAGCCCTGGCCCGGACGGCTTCACTGCAGAGTTCTACAAAACTTTCGGAGAAGAGCTAACATCACTATTACTAAAGGTATTTCAAAGCATAGAAAATGACGGAATACTACCTAACTCATTCTATGAAGCCAGCATATCCCTGATACCAAAACCAGGTAAAGACACCACAAAAAAAGAAAATTAGAGACCTATATCCCTGATGAACATAGATGCAAAAATCCTCAACAAAATTCTAGCCAACAGAATTCAACAACATATCAAAAAAATAATTCACCACAACCAAGTGGGATTTATACCAGGTATTTTTTTTTTTATGTGCAAGGTTGGTTTAGTATTAGAAAAACCATTAATGTAATCCACCATATAAATAAAACGAAAGACAAAAACCACATGATCTTATCAATTGATGCAGAAAAGGCATTTGACAAAGTCCAACAACAATTAATGATAAAATATAGGAATTGAAGGAAAATTCCTCAACATAATAAAGGGCATCTATACAAAGCCAACAGCCAACATCATTCTAAATGAAGAGAGCCTGAAAGCATTTCCCTTGAGAACAGGAACCAGACAAGGATGCCCTTTATCACCGCTCTTATTCAACATTGTGCTAGAGGTCCTAGCCAGAGCAATTAGGCTAGACAAAGAAATAAAGAGCATCTGGATTGGCAAGGAAGAAGTCAAATTATCTCTATTTGCAGATGACATGATCTTATACACAGAAAAACCTAAGGAATCCTCCAGAAAAATACTAAAACTAATAGAAGAGTTTGACAGAGTCTCAGGTTATAAGATCATACAAAAATCAGTTGGATTCTTCTACATCAACAAAAAGAACATCGAAGTGGAAATCACCAAATCAATACCATTCACAATAGCCCCCAAGAAGAAAAAATACTTAGGAATAAATCTTACTAAAGATGTAAAAGACCTATACAAACAAAACTACAAAGTACCAGTGCAAGAAACTAAAAGAACCTACATAAGTGGAAAAACATACCTTGCTCATGGATAGAAAGACTTAACATAGTAAAAATGTCTATTCTGCCAAAAACCATCTATCCAAAAGCCATCTATACATACAATGCACTTCCGTTTCAAATTCCAATGACATTTTTTAAAGTGATGGAGAAACAAATCACCAACTTCATATGGAAGGGAAAGAAGCCTCGGATAAGTAAAGCATTATTGAAAAAGAAGAAAGTGGGAGGCCTCACTCTACCTGATTTTAGAACATATTATACAGCCACAGTAGTCAAAACAGCCTGGTACTGGTACAACAACAGGCACATAGACCAATGGAACAGAATTGAGAACCCAGATATAAATCCATCCACATATGAACAGCTGATATTTGACAAAGGCTCAGTGTCAGTTAATTGGGGAAAAGATAGCCTTTTTAACAAATGGTGCTGGCATAACTGGATATCCAGTTGCAAAAAAAATGAAACAGGACCCATACATCACACCATGCACAAAAACTAACTCCAAGTGGATCAAAGACGAAAACGGTGAAGATCATGGGAGAAAAAAGAGGGACAATGTTAGGAGCCCTAATACTAGGCATAAACAGAATACAAAACATTACTTAAAATGACAAAGAGAAACCAGATAACTGAGAGCTCCTAAAAATCAAACACCTATGCTCATCTAAAGACTTCACCAAAAGACTAAAAAGACCACATACAGATTGGGAAAAGAATTTCAGCTATGACGTCTCTGACCAGCGCCTGATCTCTAAAATCTATATGATTCTGTTAAAACTCATCCACAAAAAGACAAACAACCCAATCAAAAAGTGGGCAAAGGATATGAACACGCACTTCACTAAAGAAGATATTCAGGTGGCTAACAGACACATTAAGAAAATGCTCTCGATCATTAGCCATTAGGGAAATGCAAATTAAAACTATGATGAGATTCTATCTCACTCCAACAAGGCTGGCTTTAACCCAAAAAACACAAAATAATAAATGTTGGAGGGGCTGCGAAGAGATTGGAACTCTTATACACTGCTGGAGGGAATGTAAAATGGTACAACCACTTTGGAAATCTATCTGGCATTTTCTTAAAAAGCTAGAACTAGAACTACCATACAACCCAGAAATCCCACTCCTCGGAATATACCCTAGAGAAATAAGAGCCTTTACACGAACAGATATATGCACACCCATGTTTATTGAAGCACTGTATACAATAGCAAAAAGCTGGAAGCAACCAAGGTGTCCATCAATGGATGAATGGGTAAATAAATTATGGTATATTCACACAGTGGAATACTACGCATGGATAAAGAACAGTGACAAATCTGTGAAACATTTCATAACATGGAGGAACCTGAAAGGCATTATGCTGAGTGAAATTAGTCAGATGCAAAAGGACAAATACTGTATAAGACCACTATTATAAGTTCTTGAGAAATAGTATAAACTGAGAAGAACACATTCTTTCGTGGTTACGAGACGGGGGAGGGATGGAGGGTGGGAGAGGTTTATTTATGGATTAGTTAGTAGATAGGAACTACTTTAGGTGAAGGGAAGGACAATACTCAATACAGGGAAGGTCAACTCAACTGGACTGGACCAAAAGCAAAGAAGTTTCCGGGATAAACTGAATGCTTCGAAGATCAGTGGAGCAAGGGCAGGGGTTTGGGGACTATGGCTTAAGGGGACTTCTAAGTCAATTGGCACAATAAATTCTATTATGAAAACATTCTGCATCCCACTTTGAACTGTGGCGCCTGGGGTCTTAAATGCTAACAAGCGGCCATCTAAGGTGCATCAATTGGTCTCAACCCACCTGGATCAAAGGAGAATGAAGAACACCAAGGTCACACAATAATAACTATGAGCCCAGGAAACAGAAAGGGCTACATGAACTAGAGACTTACATCATCCCAAGACCAGAAGAACTAGATGGTGCCGGCCACAACCGATGACTGCCCTGACAGGGAGCACAACAGAGAACCCCTGAGGGAGTAGGAGAACAGTGGGATGCAGACCCCAAATTCTCATAAAAAGACCAGACTTAGTGGTCTGACTGAGACTGGAAGAATCCTAGCAGCCATGGTCCCCAAACCGTCTGTTGGCCCAGGACAGGAACCATTCCCGAAGACTACTCATCAGACATGGAAGGGACTGGACAATGGGTTGGAGAGAGATGCTGATGAAGAGTGAGCTACTTGTATCAGGTGGACGCTTGAGACTGTGTTGGCATCTCTTGTCTGGAGGGGAGATGGGAGGGTAGAGAGGGTTAGAAACTGGCAAAATGGTCATGAAAGGAGAGGCTGGGAGGAGGGAGCAGGCTGAGTCATTAGGGGGAGAGTAAATGGGAGTATGTAGTAAGGTGTATATAAGCTTATATGTGACAGACTGACTTGATTTGTAAACTTTCACTTAAAGCACAATAAAAATTATTAAAAAAAATGTTTAAGTACAAAGAAAACATTCTTTGATAGTTACGAGGGTGGGGAGGGACGGAAAGAGGCATTAAGTAACTAGATAGTACACAAGAATTATCTTAGATGAAGGGAAGGACAGCACACAATACGGGGGTCATCAGCACCACTGGACTAAACCAAATGCTAAGAAATTTCCTGAATACAACCAAACACTTTGAGGGACAGTGTAGCAGGGGCAGGGTTCTAGGGACCATGGTTTCAGGGGACATCTAGGTTAATTGTCATAACAAAGTTTAGTAAGAAAATGTTCTGCATCCCACTTTGGTGATCGGTGTCTGAGGTCTTAAAAGATAGCGAGTGGCCATTTACCATACATCAATTGATCACAACCCACCTGGAGCAAAGAAGAATCAAGAACACCAAAGACACAAGGAAAATATTAGCCCAAGAGACAAAAGGGGCCACGTAAACCAGAGACTCCATCAGCCTGAGACCAGAAGAACTAGATGGTGCCCAGCTAACACCAATGACCACCCCGACAGGGAACACAACAGAGTATCCCTGATGGAGCAGGAGAAAAGTGGGGTGCAGAACTCAAATTCTAGTAAAAAGACCAGACTTAATGGTCTGACTGAGACTGGAGGAACTCCAGAAGACATAGATCCTGGACTCTCTGTTAACCCAGAACTAAAACCATTCCCGAAGCCAACTCTTCAGACAAAAAATAGACTGGGCTATATTTTTTTTTTATATAACATAAAATGATACTCTTGAAGATTGTGCTTCTTAGTTCAAGGAGATACCCAAGATAAATGTGCAGCTTCTGTCTACAGACAAGAAGGGAAAGGATCTGGTTGAATGGAAATGTGCAATCTAGAGTGGGAAGGAACAATGTGCAGTTACATTATAAGGGATAGCAACTAGGGTCATATAACAATGAGTGTATAAATTTTCACATGAGAAACTAACTTGAGCTTTAAACATTCATCTAAGCATAATTAAAAAAAGAAAGAAAGAAATTTTAGGACTCATTGCTTTGGGCAAATCTGTTGCAAAAAGCCTTTTTGTTGAAAAGCGAAAATGTCACCTTGAGGATTTAGGTGTGCCAGACTCAAACCAGGGATTTTTCAATAGCGTCATATGCATGTGAAAGTTAAACAATGAATAAGGAGGCCAAGAAGATTTGATGCCTTTGAATTTTGTTGGTGGGGAAGAATATTGAATATGTCATGGACTGCTAGAAGAACCCAAAAAAATCTGTCTTGGAAGAAGTACAGCCAGAATTCTCCTTAAAAGCAAGGATGGCAAGACTTTTTCTCATATACTTTGGACATGTTATAAGGGGAGATCAGTCTCTGGAGAAGGATATCATACTTGGTAGAGAGTCAGCGAAAAAGAAGAAGATACTCAAAAGAGATGGATTGACCCAGTGGCTGCAACAATAGGCTCAAGCATAACAACTATTGTGAGGGCGGTGCAGGACCAGGAAGTGTTTCGTTCTGTTGTACATAGGGTCGATATGGGTTGGAACCAACTGAAGGGCACCTAACAACAACAAAACTTTAAGTTTGGCAAATGAACGTAATCATTGCTGAGATTAGTCCCTTGATCTTGAAAATAACCACAGATCATATTTTAACATAACACAAAGAATGTTTCAAATAAATTCCCTACTCTAGTTATATTCCCATATCTGTATATGAGGATACTGAAAACACCTTGACTTGGGTTAGGTGCACCTTAGTCCTCAAGGTGACATAACTTGCTTTTTAACACTTTAAAAAGACCTTTTGCAGCAGATTTGGTCAATGCAATGTGTCTTTCGATTTCTTGACTGCTGCTTCCATGGGTGTTGATTGTTGACACAAGTAAAATGAAATCCTTGACAACTTCAGTCTTTTCTACATTTATCATGATGTTGCTTATTGGTCCAGTTCTGAGGACTTTTGTTTTATGTTGAATTGTAATCCATACTGAAGGCTGTGGTCTTTGATCTGCATCAATAAAGGCTAAAAATCCTCTTCACTTTCAGCAAGCAAAGTTGTGTCATCTGTATACTGCAGGTTGTTAATGAGTCTTCCTCCAATCCCAATGCCCTGTTCTTCTTCATATAGTCCAGCTTCTTGGATGATTTGCTCACCATACAGATTGAATAGATACGGTGAAAGGATACAACCCTGATGCACACCTTTCCTGACATTAAGCCATGTGGTATCCGCTTATTCTGTTCAAAGGACTGCCTCTTTGTTCACGTACAGGTTATTTATGAACTCAATTAAGTGTTCTTAAATTTCCACTCTCCACAAGGTTATCGATAATTTGCTATGGTCCACACAGTCAATGCTTTAGCATAGTCAATAAAACAAAGTTAAACCTCTTCCTGGTGTTCTCTGTTTTCAGCCAGAATCCATCTGACATAAGCAATGATATCCCTGGTTCCACTTCCTCTTCTAATCCGGCTTGAATTTCTGGCAATTCCCTGTCGATATACTGCTGCAGCCGATTTTGAACTATCTTCAGCAAAATTTTGTTTCATGTGATGTTAACAATATTGTTCAATAATTCCCACATTTGGTTGGATCACCTTTCTTGGGAATAGGCATAAATGCGGCTCTCTTCCAGTCAGCTGGCCAGGTAGCTGTCTTCCAAATTTCTTGGCATAGATGAGTGGGCACTTCCCGTTCATTGAAACATCTCAATTGGTATTACGTCAATTCTGGAGCCTTGTTTATCGCCAATGTCTTCAGTGCTGCTTGGACTTCTTCCTTCAGAACCATTGCTTCCTGATCATATGTTACCTCCTGATGGTAGAAAGTCGACCAATTCTTTTTGGTATAATAACTCTGTGTATTCCTTCCATCTTCTTTTCATGCTTCCTGGGTCATTAATATTGAATCCTTTAATATTGCAACTCAAGGCTTAAATTCTTTCTTCAGTTCTTTCAACTTGAGAAATGCTGAGCATGTTTTTCCGTTTTGGTTTTCTATGTCCACACGTCATCGTAATACTTTGTATGCTCGAGTTGCTCTTTGAAATCTTCTGTTCAGCTCATTTACTTCGTCATTTTTTCCTTTGCTGTAGGTACTCAACGTTCAAGAGAAACTTTCACAGTCTCTTCTGATATCCATTTAGGTCTTTTTGTTTCTCTACTGTCTTTTTAATGACCTCTTGCTTTCTTCATGTATAATATCCTTGATGTCATTCCACAACTCATCTGGTGTTTGGTCCTTAGTGGTCAGTGTGTCAAATCTATTCTTGAGACGGTCTCTAAATTCAGGTGGGATATACTCAAGGTCTTTCTTTGGCTCTCGTTGACTTGTTATAATTTTCTTCAGTTTCAACTTGAACTTACTTATAAGTAGTTGGTTCTGATCCACAGTCGACTCCTGGCCTTGCTCTGACTGGTGATAGTGAGCTTTTCCACTGTCTCTTTCCACAAATGTAGTCCATGTGATTCCTGTGCATTCCATCTACTGAGGTCCACATGTATATTTGCTGTTTATGTTGGTGAAAAAAAGTATTTGCAACGAAGAAGTCATTGGTCTTGCAAAATTCTGTCATGGGATCTCTGGCATTGTTTTGATCACTGAAGCCATATTTTCCAACTGTGATCCTTCTTTGTTTCTAACTTTTGCATTTCAATCGCCAGTAATTATCAGTGCATCCTGATTGCATGTTTGATCAATATCAGACTGCAGAAGTTGGTAAAAATCTTCAATTTCTTCATCTTTGGCTTTAGTGATTGGTGCGTAAATTTGAATAATAGTTGTATTAACTGGTCTTCCTTGCAAGTGCATGGATATTATCCTTTCACTGACAGCATTGTACTTTAGGATAGATCTTGAAATGTTCTTTTTGACAATAAATCCAACACCACTTCTCTTCAAGTTGTCATTCCCGGCATAGTAGACCATATGATTGTCCAATTCAAAATGGCCAATACCAGTCCATTTCAGCTCACTAATCCCTAGGATATCGATCTTTATGTTCCATTTCACTTTTGACGATTTGCAATTTTCCTAGATTCATACTTCGTACATTCCAGGTTCTAATTCTTAATGGATGTTTGCAGCTGTTTCTCTTCATTTTGAGTCATGCCACATCAGCCAGTAAGGGCCTCAAGAGCTTGACTACACCCAGGTCATTAAGGTCGATTCTACTTTGAGGAGGCAGCACTTCCCCATTCATATTTTGACTGCCTTCCAACCTGATGGGTTTATCTTCCAGCATGCTATCAAACAATGTTCTGCTGCTATATTCATAAGGTTTTCACTGGCTAATTCTTTTCAGAAACAGACTGCTGGATTCTTCTTCCTAGTCTGTCTTAGTCTGGAAGCTCAGCTGAAACCCATCTGCCATGGGTGACCCTGCTGGAATTTGAATACCAGCGGCATAGCTTCCATCATCACAACAACACACAAGCCCTCACAACACAACAAACCGACAGACACTTGGGGGACTACATGTTTAGGGAGGATTAATAAAAACACATAAATATTTCTCCTGCTCTTTTCTGAGCCAGGGCATCTTTCTTTTCATACACTATGTATTTTAATTTTGACAGAAACTTTTTAAATTTAGGCCTTCTTGTTCCCATTTATTTGATGAGGAAGCCGAGGCTCATAGGCTTCAAATGACGCATCAGAAACCTTCCTCATGATTCTGCCCCTCTGTAACAAAAAAAGTCCAGATGTTGGTCATGATTTTCTCCAAGAAGTTTGGGACTGCTGGTTGCCTTGAGGCCCTTCAACAAAAGTGCAATGTGTGTTTCCATGTATATTCATGGCATTCTCCTGCCTCCATTTCTGTCTCCCAGCTCTCTCTCACCTCTACATCAGACCTCCCACTTCATCTTCTTTTACCTGGCAGGCACTGGTGTTCCTAGCAGACAATTTTGAGATTTGAGTTCTGAGTAGTAATTTTGCCATGTAATCTGACCCATCTTTAATAACTTGCAACCAGGTTAAAAAAGCAAAAATCCAGCTTTCTTCCATATGAAGAGAAAAGCATGTATCTTTAAAAATAAAACACATAAGACAAATATTCAGTAATTCCTTTCCTTTGTCCATCTGTCTCCTTTCTTCATTTCTGCACTTACTTCAAACATACATGGGGTTAGAAATGGGAGACTGCAATATTAATAATATCCATAATGTTAAGTGTAATAAATAATAATTATTACCAGCTACCTTTTGCAAAAAGGGAAATTGAATATTAAAGAGGTTAAGAAACTTGTTTAAGATCATATAGAACATAAGTGGTGAAGCCAGAATTCATGTCTATCACACATATTTCACTTATCTGAGCCTTTAACTTGTTTCAATAAGTTCACACTCCTGGAAGAGATGGAGAAACCCTGGTGGCTTAGTGGTTAAGTGCTACAGCTGCTAACCAAAGAGTCAGGAGTTCAAATCCACCAGGTGCTCCTTGGAAACTCTATGGGGCAGTTCTACTCTGTCCTACAGGGCCACTATGAGTCAGAATTGAATTGATGTCAATGGACTTGGTTTTTGGTTTTTTGTAGAAGAAGTGGGCTGGAGCAATCCTATGGAGAAGGGATTGAGGTTTCCTCATATGCGTTTAGAATAAGTTGGGGTTTAACTAATTGGCCCCAAGGTTTGCTTTTGCTCTTGGGCTATCTGAGCTGGGTAACTCATTGGACCATCCTTAGGGACTGGGCTGGAAATAATGGTTTCTTTGGAGCTCCTGGGGCTGAAAGCCTGCCATAGGCTTTTGTAAACTTTTTTGGGAATTACAACAAATATTCAGTGCAGTAAAAATAGAAACATTAAATCATGTTTTCCCAAAAGAACCTGTAGATAGAGATATTGCCTCAGACTTGTTTATCTGTCAGTGTAACTTAATAGTTTCTTCTGTAAACACATTTTCAGGAATCAGATTGATAAACTTTTGCTATTTTTTTTTAAACACTTCTTTTGTCTTTTTTTTTTTTTTGTCTAAGCAATTCCTTCTGGAAAGAAGCCATGTAAAGTCTGCATATTCAGAGTCCCCTCTCTCCATAAACTTTCCACTCTCCATAACCTCCTGTGATAGAAAACATCAATAAATTTCAACCAAGTATCCTTTTCGTGTTCCACGAGGGCTTCATATAATTCATCTTCTAAGTAAATTAAAGCTGAAAATATGAAAAATATACTTTATTGGAAGTCATATATCTGCTCATAAGGAAAGAGGTAAGACTTTCGAGTCTATTTGAAATATTTCCTTCACAATAAGTCTTCAAAACTGGTCTGGTGGCATCTGCACTCTGATGGAATATACACTCAGTGCATATTCTGAAAAAGATGGACCTCCCAGGGAGTATTTCCACCAATGAAGGGTGAAGGTGGTCCAGGATTCCTGAGTCTTCCCTGGCCTCAGAGCAAAGTACACTATCTGTCAAAGGACTTCCTGCTCATACAAGGGGAAATAAACTACACCATGGGATTGAAGCCAACCTGGAAGAAATTTCTTTTTGGGGGGGGGGCGGTCTTCTAATTTAAAGAGTTTGAAGTTCATCGGTCATGTTTCTCAGTATAAAAGAGAACTGTACTTTTACACACTTGTCCTGGACTTTCAAGACCTATGGCAACCCTTGATCATGACCTGAAATGGCACCGCCCTCTCAGGTTTTGGGGCAAGTGGCAATGCAGTGGGCCAGGGAGAAAAAAGTTGAACTCTGTGATGAAATCTTGGTCACACTACCCTCAATAACATTCTTTGTTCACCTCTGCCCATGTCTTTCTATATCCCAACCCCTTGCTCTTCTTCGTTGCCTGACATTTGCTCACTGCCACTCTCCTCTGTCCTGTGTCAACTTCATCCAGTCTCTGCCCTTTCCTTCCCTTCACTATTATATACTTAGTTTTCTGCTTTGATATTTGTCCCACCATGAAGCTAACCATGGTTGATTTTGGCATCAGGACACAAACTTAAGGTATTAGTTGGCATCCTTCTCTGCTGGCTAGTGACTTTTCTTGGATATAATCTACATGATTAGTTGGGATTTGATGATTTATATAACTTGTTGTTAGATGCTACAGAGAGAGGCTGTCTAGCAGCATATAATCTTCGTTATAGCCTGATTGTACTCAGCAACACTATTATACATCAATCTGTGCACATAAAGAACACAAGACAAATGGCCACAGTCACCTCACCAAAAATTGTGCAGGTCAAATGAAACAACAAAAGTGAAAACCTGCTTAAAGTCACACAAAAATAATATGTAATCTAGGACTACCTTATTAGATTCAATACATATTTAATAAAGTACATAGTATTATAAGAGCATAGGGGATAGAGTTAGATGTCTATTTGTCTGGAAAGAGAAGAGAAGATTCTGGGGCTAGAGAGAGAGTTTTGGGACAAGGTATATTTTGAACTGTTTACATTTCAACAGGTAGTAAAAAATTAAGGATACTATAGAAGAGCAGGAGTCCTGGTGTCACAGTGGTTAAGTGTTTGGCTGCTAAACAAAAGTTCGGCAGTTCAAATCCACCAACTACTCCTTGGAAACCCTATGGGGCAATTCTACTCTGTCCTTTATGGTCACTATGAGTCAGAATCGACTCAACGGCAAAAGGGTTTGGTTTGGTTTATAGAAGAGCAAATAGCAAGCTCTACTACTGTGGTGTCCCCCAATATCAGGTAGGTAGGATAGATAGTTCAGGAGTATTAGGAAATAATGGCTGAACTCAGTAGCAGAACTCTGAGGTACTCTTGATCTGAATTAATGCATACATCTTAGTAAAGTGCTGTTTGCCTATCTTCAGGTTTCAAATATTCTCTTTGCTTAGTTGAAACAACACCAACTAGAATTGCATCACCTGGCTTTCACAGCTCTCCATTAACCAGAAAAAAAAAAAAAAAAAAACATTGCCCTAGAGTTGATTCCGACTCATAGCGACCCTACAGGAAACCCACAAAGGTTTCCAGCTCACAAACTTACCTTTTACAACTTTTTGATTTGATGAGAGTACAGTTTTTATGATGGTCATGTCTATGTTTACCTGAAGCAGTGTGTCCTACTCACTTGGTAACCTAACCGCTCCTCTCCTCACAGCAAATGACAGTTTTTTTTTGTTTTGTTTTTTGTTTTTAGCCCCTATTAGGGACTTAGTGTATTGAAACTGAGTAATAATTAATTCACTTTATATTTGTCAGAGATAATTCGAACTTCCAGTCTGAGCTTCTAGATATTATTTACATCACACTTAGCTAATATTTCAGCTGTACTACGAAGAAACAAAGTTTTATTAATATTACAGAGCTTTATTAGAGAGACAATTTGAGTTATTAATTTTCAAATACTGCTTCTACTTGGGGAAATGCAGTGTAAGCTTATTCAATACCTTAGTTCCAGACAGCCTATTTGGAAACTTCATTTTCACACACTGAAATCTGTAACTCCATTTCTTTCTCTCTTTTGAAACTTCACCATCCCTCAATTTGTTCTCTAGGGTTCTCTGTACTTTTGGAACTGAAATTCATTAGATACTGTCATATATGGTGGTATGTAGTTCTTAAGTAATTAGTTATCTTATTCAGTGGTATGTTATCCCTCCAATTTAATTGTACAGAGTTTGAAAACACATTTCTATATCCCACTGTAGCTACCAGAGAGCTGATTAGGTTCTTAGTACCTATGATGGCTGACTTGAATGTGTTATTGGTTCATTGATGGGTTGGTGATTAATCAGACAAGATCATTATAAAATAAATTCTAGATCCTTTGAAGTCAATATTAAAAAGTAGAGAAAAAATGTGACAGAATAAAGATATAAGTCCCCAAATTGAAGAGTGAATTACATAAATGTGAAAAAAGGAAAGAACTCAAACTTTAAAGATATTAAAAATTAACTGACAAAGATATATATAATTGAGAAAGAAAAATTATAAGAAGTAAAAAATATAAAAAAAATTATACTATCACAAGTAATCAAGGAAATGTATATCATAGTTTCAGTTACACTCATCAAGCTAATAAGATAATGCTCTAAGTTAGATTTTCATTAGAAATCTGTTCCATATTCCTGTAATTTTAGAAAGATATGGGAAAAAATGCAATTCTTACATGAAAAGGGATATTTAAACAAATTATGTACATATATAACTCTGGAAAAACCTGGAAGAATATTTCACCTGGACTACAAAGAAACTTTTTATTTATATTACCTCTGTAAAGTGAGATTGGGAAGTTATGAATTTTAGAAGGATACTTTTCATTTTGAACCTGTAATCTATTGAAAGTGTTGGATATTTTAATATGTACATGTAATCATTGATAATTAAAGTGTTTCTAATCAATATTGATCCAAAAAATTGGAAGTTCTCTTGGTAATAATTGCCAGTAATTACAAAAATAATAATAACCTTTGCCTCAAAAATCCCCTGGAAATTTAATTTCTGAAATGACTACAAATAAAAAGAGGTTCATTTAAAAGTTTTTTATGAGAACGAAAATTTGAAAACAAATGATAAAAAAGTTTTAAAAACATATTATGAATTTTTGATACAATAATTTATAACTGCTAAAATTAATAAATATATTATAGGTACTCTTTACATAGGAAAAGACTTTTAACAATGCAAAATGAAAATCAGAACATTTAAAATATTATAGAGTGATGGCAATTCTATAGATATGTATGTATATAAGCTAAATATAGAGTAGGAGAATGGGGAAGATATTTCCATGGTGAAATTATGAAATATTTTTTCAATTATGCTTTAAGAGAACAAAAATTGGTAGGTCTGACAGCTATTACCATACTTAAACCCATTATAGAAAGAAAAAAAAACAGTGTCAATTCATCTCATTGGGAGCCTTCCTCTTTTTCACTGACCCTCTTCTTTACCAAGCATGATGTCTTTCTCCAGGGCCTGATCCCTCCTGACAACATGTCCAAAGTAGTCTCACCATCCTTGCTTCTAGGGAGCATTCTGGTTGTACTTCTTCCAAGACAAATTTGTTTGTCCTGTTGGCAGTCCATGGTGTACTCAGTATTCTTCTTCAACACCACAATTCAAAGGTGTCAATTCTTCTTTGGTCTTCTTCATTCATTGTCCAGCTTTCATGTGCATAGGAGGCAACTGAAAACACCCTGGCTTTGGTCAGACTCACCTTAGTCTTCAAGGTGATATCTTTGCTTTTCAGTACTTTAAAGAGGTCTGTTGCAGCCAATTGGCCCAATGCAATGTGTCTTTTGGTTTCTTGACTACTGCTTCTATGGGTATTGATTGTGGATCCAGGTAAAATGAAATCCTTGACAACTTCAATCTTTTCCCTGTTTATCATAATGTTGCTTACTGGTCCAATTGTGAGGATTCGTGTTTTCTTTATGTTGAGGTGTAATCCATACTGAAGGCTGTGGTCTTTGATCTTCATCAATAAGTGCTTCAAGTCATCTTCACTTGCAGCAAGAAAAGTTGTGTCATCTGCATAATGCAGGCTGTTAATGAATCTCCCTCCAATCCTGATGCCCTGTTCTTCTTCATAGAGTCCAGCTTCTTGAATTATTTGCTCAGCATACAGATTGAATAGGTATGATGAAAGGGCACAACCCTGACACACACCATTCCTGACTTAAACCACACAGTATCCCTTTGTTCAGTTCAAAAGACTGCCTCTTGATCTATGTACAGGTTCTTCATGAGCACAAGTAAGTGTACTGGAATTCCCATTCTTGCACCCATAAAATGTGAAACTCAATACCATGTATCTAACATGAGTAATGAATGATTTCACATAATAGAGTGATTATGCACAATAATACTAACCTCAATAATTTATTCTTGTGTGTCCTGACTGACAATGAAGGTGAAACCAAGAGACAAAAGTTGGAGAAATGAATTCTTAAAGCTTAAACCAACCAAGGTACTAAAGTGGTCAGAATAATTTGCAGAAACTTGTGTACAAATTAAGGAATGTTGTTCCTGATAGTGAACCTCTAAATTTAATATTTGAATTATATGGGAATATTTGCTTTTCAAATATTGAGGTGCATATAGACATATATTTCATACATATTTACATTAGAAAAAACTCAAATCCATTTCTGTCGAGTCAATTCCAATTCATAGTGACCCCATAGGACAGAGTACTACTGGTTTCCAAGTCTGTAATCTTTAGGGAAGTAGACTGGCACATCTTTCTCCTGAGGAGCAGCTGGAAGTTTCCTACCACCAACCTTTCAGTTAGCAGCCTAATGCTTAACCACTGCACCACCAGGGCTCCCTACATACACTTACAGTGTGTCTATTAGAATCTAAGTTTTATAGGAACAAAAAGTTTCAAGATATTGAAGTGACTTGTTCAGATCATACAGAAGAATAAGCAGTTCCCAGACATTGTCAGATTGCACAATTACCTGTGAGTTTTTTTCCTTGCCCAAAATGACTTGATTCCACAGGAAGACTTTGAGTCAATGGCTGTAGTTAAAGAATGGACATCAGCAGTAAAAAAATAAAATAAAATAAATAAAACTCAAGTAATGACGTTGTTGTTAGCTGCCGTCAAGTTGCCCCCGACTTGTGGTAACCTCATGCACAACACAGGATCTCTCCATCGTAATCCACTGACTTTTCATGGACTGACTTTCAGAATTAGATCACCAGGCTTTTCTTCCCAATCTGTCTGAGTCTGAAAACTCTGCTAAAACCTGTTCAGCATCATTGCAACATGCAAGCCTCCACTGACATAGGTGGTGGCTGCACATGTGATGCCTTCACTGGGAATCAATCGAGTCTCCTACGTTGGAGGGAGAATTCTACCACTGAACCATCACGGAATTAGAACTATAAAGTTGTAGTTCAGAGTCCAAGTCTGCTGCCATTGCCAAGTCAACACTTACACACTTTTCTTTTCAGATAAACCATTTCTCAGCTGCATCCTTTTGACATCATCTGTAACCATGGAGTTGAACAGCAGTGTGACTGAGTTCATTCTGCTTGGGTTAACACGGGATGTTCTGAAGGAAAAATTAGTGTTTGTGATCTTCTTGTTTCTCTACCTTGCAACTCTGTTCATGAACTTATTGTTATGACCATCAGAAACAGTCGGATGTTAGGGGGCCCCATGTACTTCTTCCTTTTCTACTTGTCCTTTGCTGATGCATGCTACTCAACAATCACAGCTCCCAGGTTGATCATAGATGCTGTATCTAAGAAGAAAGTCATCTCCTACAATGAGTGCATGGCTCAGATTTTTGCAGGTCATTTTTTTGGGTGCATGGAGATCTTTGTGCTCATACTCATGTCCTTTGATCACTATGTGGCCATTTGCAAACCCCTGAGGTACACAACCATCATGAGCCAGCGTGTCTGTGGTGCATTGTTGAATCTGGCCTGGGTGGGATCTTGCATCCATTCATTAGTACAGGTTTTTTTGGTTTTGAAATTACCATTCTGTGGCCCCAATGTTATTGACCACTATTTCTGTGATATGCAACCTTTGTTAAAACTTGCCTGCATGGATACTTATGTCATAAATCTACTCATAGTATTTAATAGTGGGGCCATATGTATTGTGAGTTTTATAGTCCTGATAATCTCCTATGTTTTCATCTTACACTCTCTGAGTAACAAGAGTGCAGAAGGAAGAAAGAAAGCCCTCTCTACCTGCACCTCCCACATTATTGTTGTCATCTTATTCTTTGTTCCTTGTATATTCACATACACTCCCCCGCCTATCACATTTCCAGTGGACAAGACGGTAGCTGTGTTTTACACTATCGGGACACCCTTGCTCAACCCTCTGATTTACACTTTGAGGAACGCAGATGTTAAAAATGCCATGAGAAAGTTATGGCGTAACAAGCTATGACTTGAAATGGCAAAGAACAGAAAACACCAATTGCTGATTCTTTAGCAATTTAAATGAAATTGGATTGATAAAGAAGAGAAAATGTTCTTATCCTGATGTGGACAATAGAATCCTCTCCTAGAAATCTGTTTGAGGACATTAGTAGAGTAAGCACAGGTCCATTTTATTTTAAGCCAATGTCACATAAAGTAACATAACATAAAAAAAAAAAAAGTACACTAATATTTGTGGGAGTGCTAGCCCACTCCCCACCTCTGCTCTCTGCACTGATACTGTTGGTGTTTTGCAGTATGTGAGCCAGATCCTGTTGTATATAGAGCTTCACCTCACTCATTTGTACAGTATTCTAGTTTGAATTAATCTTCTCCATATTATTGATCAAGAACAAATTTGAGCATTCCAGAAATCAGGAAGATAGTGCAGAACCAGGCAGTGTTTTGTTCTATTGTGCATATAATTGCCATGAGTCAGAGTTGACTCCATGGAAGCTATCTGTCTATCTATCTACCTACCTAAATATTTATACAACCAAAAATATTTTAATAAATATATATGTAACACCACCTGTCTGTCAGTTTGTTGTACTGTGGTGGCTTGTGTGTTGCTGTTATGTTGGAAACTATGCCATTGGTATTTTAAATACCAGTGGAGTCACTCATGGACATTTTTCAGTGGAGCTTTCAGATTATGGTGGGCTAAGAAGAAGGAAACGATGGTTTACTTCTGAAAAAATTTGCTAGTGAAAATTTTATCAGATGAATATTATCTGATATAATGCTGGAAGATGAGCCCCTCAGGTTAGAAGGCACTCAAAATACAACTGTGGAAGAGCTACCTCCTCAAAGTAGAGTTGATCTTAATGACATTGATGTAGTCAAGTTTTCGAGACCTTCATTTGCTGATGTGATATGACTTAAAATGAGATGAAATAGCTACAAACATCCATTAATAATTGGAACATGAAATGTACAAAATACGAATATAGAAAAATTGGAAGTCATCCAAAATGAAATGGAACATAACAAGATTCATTTCCTAGGCATTAGTTAGCTGAAATGAACTGGCATGGCCAATTTTAAATAAGACAATCATATGTTCTTCTATGCCAGGAATGACAAATTGAAGAGAAATGGTGACACACTTATCTTTAATAAGAACATTTCAAGATCTATCCTGTCAGGAATAGGATAATATACACATGCCTACATGGAAGATTAGCTAATAATATTATTCAAATTTCTCATCAACCATTAATGCTGAAGATGAGGAAACTGAAGATTTTTTACCAACTTCTGCAGTCTGAAAGTGATCAAACATGCAATCAAGATGCATTGATAATTACTGGTGATTGGAATGCCAAAGATGGAAACAAAGAAGAATTGGTAGTTGGAAAATATAGCTCTGGTGTTAGAAATGATACTGGATCACATAATAGAATTTTGCAAGACCAATGACTTATTCATTGTGAATAACTTCTTTCAGCAACATAAATGGTGTCTGTACATGTGGCCCTCACGTCTCCAATTTTTCAATATGTTCCTTCCAAGTCCCT
The DNA here is from genome assembly GCF_030014295.1 of Loxodonta africana. Classification (NCBI taxonomy): domain Eukaryota; kingdom Metazoa; phylum Chordata; class Mammalia; order Proboscidea; family Elephantidae; genus Loxodonta; species Loxodonta africana. The sequence continues at coordinate 2,664,879 of NC_087363.1, forward strand.
AGTCATCCAGCCAAATCATTGACCACAGCCTATGAATTAGTATACAGCTGTACATCTGGCCATTTCTCTTTCCAAAGAAAGTAAATAACCAGGCACACGGCTCAAAGTTCTGCCTGCTGGGAGTATTTCCCTTCACCAGTGTACCTCAGGGGGGTCCCAGAAAGGGGCTTTAGTGCTGCAGCTGTCCATTTTTGAGTGGTGCCTGTGTATCAAACAGAACCATCTGTAAACCAGGCAAGAGTATTCACTTCCTCAGTCAATTGATCTGAAGGAACTCTCTATAAAGTCATAGGTGCAGACTGGGAGATGGAAGGAAATGTGACAGGAGTGGGGACCATGAGTATTTGGGCCACTTCCTCATGCAACTTACTTGTGCCTTCAGGTCCTGCCTAGTCCCCATTTCATATATACTACTTCCACTTAATGATGGACAGCTGCTGTGCACCTCCAACTTTATGGCTTTGTGGGCAAGACAACACCATGGTTAACGTTCAGTCTCTACTAAGGCCCAGTAACAAGCCAAAAGCTGTATTTCAAAAGTAGAGTAGTTATCTGCAGAGAATGGCAGGTGTTTTACTCCAAAATCCCAAGGGTCTGCACAGTGATTCAGCAACAGGGACCTGCCATAGGCTCTAAACAGCATCCGTATCTGCCACTGATACTTCAAGCACCATTGGATTAGCTGAATCATATGGCCAACGTGGCAGAGCTGCTTGCATGGAAGCCTGAGTCTGTTGCAGAGTCTCTCTTGGTCTGGGCCCCACTCAAAACTAGCAGTTTTTGGAGTCACTTGATAAGTAGGCTGGAGTAGCACACCCAAATGAGTGATATGTTACCTCCCAAATCTAAAGAGGTCCTCTAGGCTTTGTACTCCTTTTTAGTTGTGGGAGGGGCCAGATGCAATAGCTTATACTTCACTTTGAAGGACTATCTCAACCTACCCTACACCATTGTATACCTGGGAATTTCACTGAGGTGGAAGGCACCTGAATTTTTGTGGGATTAATTTCCTACCCTCTAGCATGCAAATGTTTTACCAAAAAGTCCAGAGTCATTGGCACTTCTTCCTTACTAGGCCCAAAGATCATTATGTCATCAATGTAATGGACCAGTATGAAGTCTTGTGGAAGGGAAAGGTGATCAAGGTCCCTGTGGACTAAATTATGACATACGGCTGGAGAGATGTTAAAACCCTCCGGTAGGACATGGAAGATATATTGTTGGCAATGCCAGCTGAAGGCAAACTGTTTCTGGTGGACCTTCAAAACAGGTATGGAGAAAAAAAAAATTTAATTAACCAGATCAATAGCTACATACCAGGTACCGGGAGATCTATTAAGTTCCTCAAGCAATGGTACTATACCTGGAACAGCAGCAGCAATTGGATTCACCACCTGGCTAAGTTTTGGGTAATCCATTGTCATTCTCTAAGATCCACCTATTTTTTGCACAGCAAACAGGCCAGTTGAACGGGGATGTGGTGGGAATCACCACTCCTACATCCTTCTCGTACTTGATGGTGGCAGTAATCTCCACAATCCTTCCAGGAATGCAGTATTGCCTTTGGTTTACTATTTTCCTAGGTAGAATCTGTTCTAACAGCTTCCACTTGGCTTTCCTAACATAATAACCTTTCTTCCATTTGTCAAGGATCCAGTGTGGAGGTTCTGCCAGTTGCTAAGCATATGTATTCCTATTATGCATTCTGGAACTGGGGAAATCACTACAGAATGATTCCAGGGACTCTCTGGAACTACTGTGAGATGGGCATGAGCTAAGACTCCATTAATAACCTGAACTCCATACACACCCCACTCTGAATGGTGGGCCACAGTGACTTTTTGGCTCTCCTGGAATTAATGTCAGTTCAGAGCCAGTATCCAGTAATCCCTAAAAAATCTGATTATTCCCTTTTCCCCAATGAACCATCATTCTCTTAAATGACTGCAGATCCCTTCGCAGAAGGCTAGGAGAAAGATTAACAGTATGAATTTTTGGCAGTGTAGTGAGGTCCTTCCTTAAGGGGATCCAGCCTCCCCTTCATTCAAGGGGTTTTGAGTCTTTAAACCAGCTCAAGTCTGGGAATTAATTGAGAGGCTGTGACTCTCTATTCTGGTGATTTGAGTTACACTGCAGTTCACTTGGTCTAGAATTCTTCCATTTGTACAGATTAAGTAAATATTTAGTAGATTTCCTATTTCACTCCCAGGGACACCATGACTAAGTAGCCAACACCCTAAGTCCATACGAGTCAGATTATTCTGATTACTGCTTTTATTCTGCTGCCCATTATGGTGACCACACTCTCCTTGTCTTTGCTGATTGACTGCCACAGTTTGGCCTCTGCCACCACAGAGCCCAATCAGCCCCATTGTAGTTAGGTGTCTTAATTAAGTTAGGGCAGTTCACACTGTCAAATCTGACTTTCATAAAATAGCAATCACAGCAGTCTTCAAGGATAGTGGGGCTCCCTTCACAAATTTGTTCCTCACTATTGTAGTGAAAGGTTTGTCCTCTGGGTACTTCATGTGTGGGTCTGTGGGTCTAACCTGATAAACCCACTCTAAAGTGTCAATTTCCCTGAGAACTTTGTATTCCTTGTTCAGTAGTATATCAAGGCAGGTCTGTTGCTTCAATGTGATTTAGCATAGGCCACTGTGTAATCCATGTTTCAATGACCCTAAAACATAAACTATTAGGTCATTTCCTAACCTCTCAAGCTGGAACACTGAATGAAGAATCTGTGCTTAGTGGGCCCAAATCAATAAACTCAGACCGATTCATCTATCTAGTCCTTGTACCATTATTGCATACCCTTAATAGCCATTCTCACATATATTCCCCAGATTCCTGTTTGTACATATTAGAAAAGCCAACCAGTTCTTCTGGAAGGTACCATACCTCCTCCTGGGTCACACTTTGTACTTCACCTGTTGGGGATTTCTGGGACTTAAATCTACGTATAGGTTTAAAAGTCAAAAATGGTGGTGGGGATGTGTTTTTAGAACATTCAGCACTGCTGTATAAGGCGTCTGCCTTAGGTGATGTCCCAGGCAATGATTCAGACAAATGCTCTTCAGACGCAGCTGGGTTAATCTCATCAGATGAGGGTGGAGGGGCTAATGGTTTTACAGGGAAGGGTGCCTTAGCAGACAAAGCTGGAATAATATCTTCAGATGGGAGTACGAGGGCTGGTTCTGTTGACAGGAGTGATACAATGGAATTTAGGGGCTCTGTCTCCCAGGCTTCCTGATTATCTGTTCATATGTCCCCATCCCAAGTTTCAGGATCCCATTTCTTCCCAATCAATACCCTCATTTTTAACTTCAGAGAGCTCTTGAGATTAATTCATCCACTCTTACTATAATACTCTGGGTTTGGTTTTTGACAATATCAGCTCTGTTGCAACAGGAAATAAGGCTTTCTTTCAAGACACAAGTGGAAATATTTAGGTTGTTTATGTGGTGCTTGAGTTTTGATTTTGAAGCCCTGAGCTCATTTCTGTCTTTCACCACTTTTTCTAGCAAAAGTAGGACCAATCAACCAGTCTTAGGCTAGATTTTCTAGAGAAATAAAACCAGCAAAGGGTATAAGTATATATATAGAGAGAGAGATTAATATCAAGGAAATAGCTTATGTGATTGTAGAGGTTGGAATGTTCCAAGTCTGTGGGTCAGGATAGAGGCTTCTGATTGACATAGCCACAGGGGCTGGTGAACCCAAGATTGGCAGGTCAAATAGCAGGGCTCTTGGTCACAGGCTGCAAAGATCAATGAATTTCAAGCTCAGCAGCCAAGACAGCAAGTAAGCTGCTAGCTCGAGTCCCAAGAATTGGAAGTCAGAAGAACAGGAGCCACTTTTAGTATCCTGTGCAATCAAAATCCCAGGAGCCTGGTCAGAAAGTCCACTTATATTCAATGCAGGCCACACCCATAAGTAAAATCCCTTTCAACTGACTGGCTAATCACAGCAGATCCCATCATGGAGATGATCACATTATTTCAAATCTCATCATGGGGAGGATTACATCATCATAGGACCCCCTAAACTACATCATAGCTGCCCAGTCAGCTTGACACACAATCTTAAAGATCCCAGCACCTAACAACAACATATGTGTATATATGTGTATGTAGATAGATGATAGATAGACAGACTGGTAGGTAGATAGATGATAGGTAGATAGGTAGGTAGGTAGGCAGACAGACAGACAGATAGATACAGATATCACACACATAACTTTTTAAAGTAATGTCACTTTGAACATTGAGAGCCTTTCCATGAGTTATCCTTGGAGGTTAACTCAACTCTGATACTAAAATTTGGAGGAATTATTGAAAGACTACATTCTTTACTGGAAATCCTCTCAAAGTCTAAATTTTGTAGACAGTGAGGCAGGAGTTTCCTAGTTTGCATCATAAAATATCAACAAGTCACTTGCCTTGCCACAGGTTTAGCATTGCTGTTCATAACTATAGGTTAGCCTTTCCTGAAACAGAAGAGAAGACTCAGGACTGGAGAAAAGAGAAAATGGGGAAAAGAAGAAATAGCAATGAAGATGAGATAATGAAGGGGAAAATCTTTTCACCTTGTATTTTAGGAATCTTCACTGAACATAAGTGCTTGTGGAAGGACATTGATGAACAGAAAACTTTTATTTTTTTCATTCAGATTTGCTGAGATTCCTCTGGACACATGCACTGTGAGGATTGTGAGGAAGGCACAGGACCAGGCAGTGTCTCCTTCTTTTGCACACAGTGTTGCTGCGAGTTGAAAGTGACTTGGTGGGACCTAACAACAAAATGAAAATCAAGGATGCTTGTGACTTTAAATACCATCTTTATATTGATGAATCTCACGTTTATCTCTACTCCAGACCTTCTAACTGAATGTCAGCCTTTTGTATTCAACAGCTTACTTGACATCTATCTTTGCATATCTAGTAGGAATCTTCTTGCCCAAACATGCTCTATCTATAGTTTTCCCCAGGGAAATCTGTTCTTCCTGCTGCCCAGGCTGAAAACTTTGGAATAAAAAAACTTTGGAATAAAAAACATTTTATGTTATAATAGTTCACACCTGCGGTGTGATGAATTACTTAGGATGGCCTTTCTCGCCATGGTGTTGTAACTTCCTCCAAGGTGATTGGGCAGAGATGTGCAAATAAGATAATTGTGGCCCACCAGAGGATTGATCAATTTTGCTTTAAAAGAGAGCCAATTCCAGAGCAGAAAGAAGAGCCCTCCACCACACAGGAAGGAGAGACCTGCAGGAGATGGCACAGCTGGCTTCCTGGCCCGCAGAGTGAGAAAGCTGAGTGCTGTTGGGCAGAGGCTGAGGGCCAGGGAAAAGCCTATGCCTTACCCATGAATTTGGGACTTGCCGGCCTCCAGAACTGCAAAAAGTTTCCTTTATATGGTTCATGAGTTCTGTTTGACATAGTCACCTGAGACTATGGCCCCAGGCCCTAGCTACTTGGTCCCTCAAAGTATTTGGATGTTTAGGAAACTTTCATGCTTTTGCTTTGGTCCAGTTGTGCTGACTTCTCCTGTATTGTATGTATTGTGTGTTCTTCTTCCCTTTACTGAAGTTGACACTTGTCTATTACATAGTTAGTGATTTTCCCTCTCCCCCACCCTTGTGACCATCAAAGAATGCTTTTCTCTGTGTGTAAATCATTTGTTTAGTCTTGTAATAGTGGACTTAAACAATATTTGTCCTTTTATAACTTACTTATTTCATTCAGCATAATGCCCTCCTCCGGATTCAGGTATGTTGTGAGATGTTTCGCAGATTCATCATTGTTCTTTATCATTTCACAGTATTCCATTATGTGCCATAAATTGCTTATGCATTCATCTGTTGATAGGCACTTAGGTTGTTTCCATCTTTTTGCTATTATGAATAGTACTGCAACGGACATGAGTGTGCATATGTCTATTCGTGTGGTGGCTCTTATTTCTCTAGAGTATATTCCTAGGAGTGGAATTGCTGGATCTTATGGTATTTCTATTTCCAGCTTTTTAAGTTGCTGTACCATTTTACATTCCAACCAGTGGTGCATAAGAGTCCCAATCTCCCTAAACCTCTCCAACATTTGTTATTTTGTGTTTTTTTGGATTAGGGCCAGCATTGCTGGGGTGAGATGGTATCTCAATGTAGTTTTGATTTGCATTTCTCTAATGGCTAATGGGAAACCCTGGTGGTGTAGTGGTTAAGTGCTACGGCTGCTAACCAAAAGGTCAGCAGTTCAAATCCACCAGGAGCTCCTTGGAAACTCTATGGGGCAGCTCTACTCTGTCCTACAGGGTCGCTATGAGTCAGAATTGACTCGACAGCTACAGGTTTGGTTTTGGGTTTTAATGGCTAATGATCACGTGCATTTCCTCAGGTGTGTGTTAGCAGCCTAAATGCCTTCTTTTGTGAAGTGTCCGTTCATATCCTTTGCCCATTTTTTAATTGGATTACTTGTCTTTTTGTTGTTGAGATGTTGCAGTATCTTGTAGCTTTTAGAGATTAGCCCTTTATTGGGTATGTTTTAGCCAAAATATATCATATTGCTCTCTATTTAGTGGAAAAATATATATATTTATATATTTTAAATATTTTATTGAGTTTTTGGTGAAACTTTACAGAGCAAGTTAGGCTCCCATTTGACATTTTTCACACAAATTGATTAGTAACATTAGTTATATTTATCATAATGTGTCAACATGCTCTTTAATTATTTCCTGTTTGTCCCATTTCCAGCACTCTAGTTCCCCTGCCTCCTTATCTTCTTATCTTTGCTTTTGAATAATTTATTGACTTTTTGGTCTCATACACATGGTTTTTAAGTAGAACACAGATCTTATGGGTAATATATTTTATTTTGTATGCCACTCTTCTATTTCGCTAGAAGGTGTTCTAAGGGGTTAGGTTTGGCTCTAGGTATAAAGGATACTCTCAAGAAGCCCTCTATTCTCTACCGTTCCAGTTTGTGTGGCTTTTTTATTCTAATAATGTGAGTTCTTCTCCACATTTTTCTCCCTTCCTTTTGGGACTATCTTTTATGACTCCAGTCAGAGCGGTCAGTGGTGGTAGTGAGTCACCATCTAATTCTGGTCTCAGGGTAGATGTGGCTCGCATAGAATTGTTTGTTCTTTGAGCTTTTGGTTACCTTCTTACTGTTTTACTTCCAGCAACTAGATACCAGTAGTTGTGTCTTAGATGGCTGCTCATAAGCTTTTAACATTCCAGATGCTACTCACTTCACTGGGATGCAGATTATGTTTTTGGGAACTATGTCATGCCAATTGACTATGCTGTCCCATGAGACTACAGTCCTGAAGAGACTACAGCTTTCAAACCCAGAAAAATAATTTTGGAAGGAGTTTGGTTACATCTGATGATAAAGGGTTAACCTAACCATAGCAGGCCATAACCACAAAAGGCCAACTTGTTTGTCTGAATCTGAAAAGCTTAGAAAAATATGAAAAAAAACTACATCAAAGAGGTGGACAGTATGCTTGAACCGTTTCAATGACAGTGGATGTAAGTACAAAAACTAAATATCAATTTACCCCAGTAAAAGAGGTAAAGATCTATCCCATGTCATGTGTAGCCCACATAACAAATAAAAAACAACTACCAAATGACGGACCGGGGACACCTGAGCCTAAAGAACAAATTATTAGAAAAGAAAAACAAGGTCACCCAATCATGATCTTAGTTCTTTGTCTTTACTTTAACCAATCATAGTCTGTAAGTCATTTACTCATAAAGAATCAGCATCTGTCAAAATCATATAAAAAGCACTTATAGAATGTAGTTCTTTGAATCATGGTCTGTTTATAGCCGAAGTGCTTTCAGCTGTTTTCCCATCTTTGTTTTCTGATATGTCGCAACAAAAATCTCTTTATTGCACAAGGCTTTGGTGAAAGTTGTTTCTCTACAGCAGACTGGCAGAGCATGAGCAGAGTCTTCACTAGCAAATTCCTTGTCAGATCTACAGAAGGCTTGAACTGCTTGTTGATGCCATAGGGGACCCATTGTATTCAGCTTCTTGTAATCTTCGTCCCCTTCAAAGATCCTCCACCTCAGGTAAGCACTATCAAAGTAGGACATATTTGTTGTTGTGTTTTGTTATAAACACTGGTTTGGCAACTTTTTGTTTGAAGCTTCATTATGAGAGTTTTGTTTGACAGCTCCATGTGGAGGTCTTTTGGTAAAACTGCTGTTCTTGATTTTATGCTTTTTTTTTTTTATTTCTCTGTTTTGTCTCCTGTTCTTTTCTGTGTTAGCTAACAAAAGAAAATGGGAAATAATAATAACAAGAGTGACAAAAGCCCCTCATCCTGGAACCCTGATGCCTGTATAATTTAAAACTTTGGTGCCACTGCTGGTCGGTATTTAGAAAAAATGGCACAATCTCACTAAGGACTGTGAGGCTGAACAGTGGGCCCTAGAAGGAAGTTTTGATTCGGCTAAAATATTGTATTTGAGATGTAAACTAGAAAGTCTTGGGTAAAGCAACCACAGTGGGAATTTTTTTTTTTATATAGATGGTATTTTGAGACTTCGAGACGTAAACATCACGACAGTATCAAAGTAAGCCAAACAAATCCAAATATTGCAAAAAAAAAAAAAGTTGGAAGGCAGTACAACATTGGACTCAGTCAAATCATTGCCTTCCTATCTCTGTGCAGACTTAGAGAATTTTACTTTACCTGAAATGCCATTTAAAAGAACAGGAGATATTGGACCCACCATGCCCTTGATAGTTAAGCAATAGGCCAAAGGTAGGAACCCTGACGTCTTCTTCTACCCATGGTCTGAGGCTGAACTTAGGCCCATCATAAAATAGTCCTCTGCTCCAAGAGAAAATCCTCACAAATTTAGTCATGAATTTAGGATATTAGCTGAAATATATGAGCCCAGTGCTGCTGATATATATAATTTAATAAACATATTGTTAGGTCCCTGTCATGCCCATTGGTGGTAGATCCTGAAAAGAGTTTAAGTGTTCCTAGATGTGCCTCAGGTATAACTGTCAGAACAGAAACCAAGAAATTAACGGGAGAGCTTATACGCTGTTTCTTCAAAGTTTCCCCCCCAAAATCAATTGGACAAAATTACATGCTTGCAATCAAGAAAAAAAAAAAAAAAGAATCTATCTATGAGATTAAAAAAAAAAAAAAATTGCTGTCGAGTTGATTCCAACCCATAGCTACCCTGTAGGACACAGTAGAACTGTCCCATAGGGTTTCCAAGGAGCAGCTGGTGGATTCAAACTGTCAACCTTTTGGTTAGTGGCTGTAGTATGCCTGTGCCACCAGGACTCCAACAGGTTAACTAAAATGATTATAGAACATTCTGGTTTAAAATTACTCATGAAAGGGGTAAGGTTGCCTTTAATTCAATATTTGTAGGTGAATTAAGACCTGAATTAGCCCAAATGATAAGAAAAAAAACACATCAGTTAAATTGATACTTCTGAATTATGCACTTTAGCCTATAAATTAAACCAAACTATGGAAAAGGGAAAAGAAAAAGTCTGAGTGAAAAATAAAACAAAACAAAACAAAGAAAATAAAGAGTAGTTAATGGCTGTCCAATTGCAGCAATTACAGAAGCCTATGGGAGCAAAGCCAAAGTAAGGGAATTCTCTCACCAATAATGCTGCTCCCATGATATGTAACTATTGTAAGAAACCTGGTCACTTTAAAATGGAATGTTTTAAGCTTAAGAATAAACAAAAGGTGACTCCTTCTGCACCATCTTTAAAAAAATCAATGTGACAATGCTCTGGGGAGCTTCAGAGGCTTTGACAGCAGTTCCCTTCTCCAAATGTGGAGAAACAATGCTCCAAGTAAATGAGGAGCACCGCACCTCCCTTACGAACATGGGTGTAACACTGTTAGCAATTAACCCTACAAGTTTGCAAAGGCCTCTTCCCTGCAGCACTCAGACTTCTTGTGTCAGAGAGATTTCCAATGAGGAAAAAAATTGGGCCATTCTTTACTCGTACCGATTTCTTCAGGGCCAACAAAAAACAAAAGAAGATGGAATACAGAGTCATTATACCAAAAAGAATTAGTTGACATTCAACCATTTCAAGAGGTAGCATATGATCAGGAACTGATGGTACTGAAGGAAGAAGTCCAAGCTGAACTGAAGGCAATGGCAAAAAACAAGGCTCCGAGAATTCACAGAGTATCTGTTGAGATGTTTCAACAAAGGGATGCAGCACTGGAAGTGCTCACTCATCTATGCCAAGAGATATGGAAGACAGGTTCCTAGCTAACCGACTGGAAAAGATCCATATTTAAGCCTATTCCCAAAAAAGGTGATCCAACTGAATGCGCAAATTATCTAACGATACCATTAATATCACATGCAAGCAAAATTTTGCTGACGATCTTTCAAAAGCAGCTGCAGCAGTATTGAAGTAGAGAAAATACATTTTCTTCAGTGTTTTAATATTAAAGTAGAGGGAATATATTTTCTAGTTTGTTTTAGCATAGCTGTATAAGCTGTAATTAATCTCTAGTCTTTGAAAAATGGTGCAGATTCTGTTCAAGATGTGGCTGAGCACCCTGTTGGACTCTTAACAAACATGACTGAGCTTTGTTTTTCAAATGGTAAACTTCAACAGAAGTCAAATGTTATTATGAGAGTAGAAGTAATTTGAGGAAGTTTATTTTGATTATTGAGTGCTTAATTTTAGTTCTGAAACTCTCCCCAATTAAACCTACTGGCATCTCAAAATTGAAAATGTCCTGCGACACTAATACCTTACAACGTGTTTTCTCCTATTCAAAATGGGTGATTGAGAGCTTGACATTATGGGACATAATCCCATAATGATGCTCGAAGTAATCTCTATGCATTTTTTATTGCACCAGCTGCACTGGTCTTTTCCAAAGGGGTGCAGAGCTCTTTCCTCTCCTGTGGACTTGGTCTCTCTTCTCTTCTTTGTTCTCTTGAGAAATTAACTTCAGCCTGCAAGATGGCAGCTAGGAAGGCTGCCTGGCACTTTTAATCTACAACTTTCTTTCTTGCTCCTTATCTTAGTCAGAGTGGAATTGGCAGAGCAATTCCACTGAGAGATTCTTGTGTATGTTTTTTTCAGCCTGTTACAAACATACAGATTAGAGTCCAGATGTCTGACATGCATTTCTTCAGTTTAATAAAGAGTTTCTTGTAGTTGTTTTGTGATGTATACGACCATCTGTGGACTATGTGCTTAAAAACATTAGGTAACACTGACCTTCCCCCTAAGACCCTCCCATTAGTTCTTTAGAGTTAGACAGAATTTGGGAGAAATTTAACCCCCTCTGTTTCTTGGACACCAGTGTTCAATAAAGCCCTCTTGCTGCTTCCCTCCTCCTATCTCACTATTGGCTTTGCCACAGGCAGCTTGAATCCGTGATTTGCAGTAACAGTATATTGACAGGGAACTGCCAAAAATTCAAGGCAGATTCAGAAGAAGACTTGGAACCAGGGATATCATTGCTGATGTCAGATGGATCCTGGCTGAAAGCAGAGAATACCAGAAGGATGTTTACCTGTGTTTTATTGAGTATGCAAAAACATTTGACTGTGTGGATCATACCAAATTATGGATAACATTGAGAAGAATGGGAGTTCCAGAACACTTAATTGTGCTTATAAGTAACCTGTACATACTTCAAGAGGCAGTTGTTCAGACAGAACAAGAAGAAACTGAGTGGTTCAAAGTCAGGAAAGGTGTGTGTGAGTGTTGTACCCTTTCACCATACATATTCTATCTGTATGGTGAACATATAATCCAAGAAGCTGGACTATATGAAGAAAAACGGGTCATCAGGATTGGAGGAAGACTCATTAACAATCTGCGTTATGCAGATGACACAGCCTTCCTTGCTGAAAATGAAGAGGACTTGAAGCACTTACTGATGAAGATCAAAGACCACAGCCTTCAGTATGGATTACACCTCAACATAAAGAAAACAAAAATCCTCACAACTGGATCAATAAACAACATCATGATAAGCAGAGGAAAGATTCAAGTTGTCAAGGATTTTACTTGGATCCACAATCAACAGCCATGGAAGCAGTACTCAAGAAATCAAAACACACATAGTACTAGGCAAATCTGCTGCAAAGGACCTCTTTAAACTGTTGAAAAGCAAAGATATCACCTTGAAGACTAAGGTGTGCCTGACCCAAGCCATTGTATTTTCAATTGCATCATATGCATGTGAAAGCTGGACAATGAAGAAGGAAGACTGAAGAAGAATTGACACCTTTGAATTGTGGTGTTGGTGAAGAATATTGAATATACCGTGGAATGCCGGAAGTGTGAAAAAATCTGTCTTGGAAGCAGCACAACCAGAATGCACCCTAGAAAGCAAGGATGATGAGACTTCATCTCACATACTTTGGACATGTTATCAGAAGGGACCAGTCCCTGGAGAAGAACATTGTGTTTGGTAGAGTAGAGTGTCAGCGAAAAAGATGAAGAACCTCAACAAGATGGACTGACATGGTGGCTACAACAATGGGCTCAAGCATAACAACGATTGTGGGGATGGTGCAGGACCGGGCAGTGTTTTGTTCTGTTGTACATAGGGTCACTATAGAGTAGGAGTTGACTCAACGGCACCTAACAGCAACAACAAAGTAGAACACTTCCACCCATTTTTACTGATAGTATTCCTGTGAATTTGTTGGGTCATGACTTTCTTTCCAAATGGAAATGCCACATTCTGTTTACACAAGCAGGGATATATTACTCAATTTCCCTGATGCTGAAAATGAAGGTAGGGCCCAGATGCCTGAGATAGAATAAACCCTTTGTTTATTACAAGGTCTTTTGGTATTAGAGGATGATGGCGCCTTGCCCTTAGAAAGAGAGACTCAAATTCCTCATGAAATACCATCAGAATTATGGGCTTCCTCATCGACTGGTATCTGCTGCATTCTATCAACTGAGCCTACTAAATAAAAAGACCCCAATAAATGCTTACCTACGGTATCTCAATACATTTTAAAACCAGAAGCAAAGGAAGAACTGAAACCGATCACCCAAGACTTTTTAGAGAAGGAATTAATTGTTCCATGTATTAGCCCTTGTAATACCCCAGTATTTCCTTTTAGAAAACATAATAACTGTGATTGGCGATTTGTACAAGTCTTAGTTTTTTTAGAGCTATTAACCACATTTTTTATCCCTCGAACACCTGCTGTTCAAAACCCACATTTACTATTAGCCCAAATTCTGCCATATGCTGCATGGTTTACAGTCATTGACCTCTGTAGTGCTTTTTCAGTATTCTGGTTCATCCAGACAGCCTTTTTTTTGTGTGTGTGTTTACATGGGATATCAGCAATATTCTTGGACTGTCATGCCCCAGGGGTTCACTGAGAGCCCCATCTACTTTTCCCAGATTTTACATGCTGACTTGTTGTCTTTATAGCTTGACATAAATCTGTGTTACTCCAGTATGTTGATGATCTCTCAGTCTTTTAAAATACCAAGCAAGTAATATATCTGTTTTTACATCATCTGGCTGATAGAGGGCATAAGGTATCCAGGGAAAAAATTACAGCTTGCCCTCCCACTAGTAAAATACCTTGGTCATTTAATCTCATCAGAAAAAATCTCAACCAACCCCAAATGAAAAGAAATAATCTTTTCCTACTCTATACCTACAACAAATAAACAGGGGTATTTTTATGATTGTGTGGATATTATAGAGTCTGGATATCAAATATCTTTTTTTTAGCACCACCTCTTTTTGTATGCCTTAAGGGTAATATCCCTGAACCTTTCAAGCCATCTATGGAAGCTGTGCAAGCCATAACTAAATTAAAAGAATCTCTAACTCACGCTCCAGCTCTTGGATTCCCTAACTATTCTTTAGATTTCTCTCTTTCTGTTTTTGAAAGAAAAGTGAATGACTTTGTTGTCTTAACTCAGAAGCATGAAGACAGACAGAAACCTGTGCTAAAGTGTACAATTAGATACAATAGCCAGAGCTTATCCTCATGTCTTTGAGTGGTTGCAGACCCTGCCAAATTAGTAGAGACAACCACTGATATAGTATTGGGAACTAATCTCGATATGTGTTTTACATGCTGTTTCTGCTATCTGAAATTATACTATAAACCCAACACTTTTCTGCTAGCCGACTAACTTCATATGAAGCTCTTCTAGCTGCCCCCCAACCTTAGATTACACGCAGTAGTGGCCTTAAATCCAGCTACCTTCACACCTGATCCCAATGATAATGACATTGATCACAACTGTTTTGATTTAACGGATCAACTTTTATCTCCTGGAATAGATCTGCAAGAAACTCGCTTTCCAACCCTTCACTTGTGCTATTTGAAGATGGCTTCTACCTAAAACCCAAAACTTCTAGTTCTAGGTTTCAAGGAGGATATGCTGTCACTGTTGCAGTAGAGATATTTGAAAGTGGACCCTTGTCTGAGGTAACCTCAGTACAACGAGTCGAGCTTATAGCGTTAACAAGAGCGTGTGGGTTGAAACAAGACCGGTCAGTCAGTATATACACTGGATCATATTACAGCTATAGAACAATTTATGATTTCAGAATGTTATAGAAACAGAGGGGATTTTTAACTTTCTCAGGACACCCCACAAAGAATGGTACTTTAGTGGCTGATTTTCTTGAAGATCTTTTACTACCTTCTGAAACTGCAATAATAAAAATACAAGCTCATCAGTCCAAAGAGAACTACCAAACAGAGGAAGAAAAGGGGGAATAGATTGGCTGACAAAGCTGCTAAACTGGCTGCTCAGACCTCCATTTAGGAATATTTAGTCTCAAACTGAGCAAAATAAGAGCTCAACCCAATTTTAGGCAATTAGCACAGGCTTTCTAAAAGTTCAAGAATGAAGAATTAGAGGTCTTTCTCCTCAACCTGTTAACTCTCAGTCATCATTCATAGAGTTCCCATATTTTCAAATAGTAAAACAATGCCAGAAGTTAGCTCCAGAAGAAGTACTTAGTTGGGTCTCAAGAGAGTGTTATCTAGATGCCACCACCCAGTTACGGATGAGGCCTGGCATCAGACCAGTGATACTTCAAGGCCTCCACTTTACATTATTATTAACTTGTCTGTTTGAAATCAAATCTATATGGGAGGAAGATTTTCTTGCCTTTTTAGATCACAGTTTCTGGGGAAATTTTAAGGCAGCAGCTCATTATCTGTATGAGGTAAGAAGTGGACCAATGTCAGAATTTAGATGCATGCCAATGGCTGGAGGAACTGAAAATAAAAGGTATCACCCCTCACCCCCTGTATGTTTTTTCTGGATAACACCAATGCCAGATTTGTTATAATGGACCAAATACTCCCTTACAGGAACCTCAGATTGAGGATTCAGGAAAAGAGGGGGAAGAAAAGTGGCATAGCCTGTCATTGCATTAAAAAACTGCCCCTTCCCCCCAAAAAAAGATCCATGGAAAGCTGAAGGATGTTAAGATAAACCAGCAAACAGGGTTGTGGATGGGACCAAATAATCAATACGTACTTCCTAAGGATTTACATATCCAGTAGGTACTAGTTTTCATTTAAGAGAACATTTAGGATGAGAAAAGACAGTAAGAATGAAGAAACATTATTGGGGTCACTTTTGAAAGGTTGCAGATAGGATAGCCAGATAATGCCCAACCTGTGCTGAATTTAATCCAATGAAAGTGCTCAGACACCCTGTTGGAAGGTTCCTTTTCCTACTGGACCTATGTTCAAATAGCAAATGGATTTTATTCAGTTAACTCCCTCATGAGGATACAAATATATATTAGTCATAATTTGTAAATATTCTCAATGCGTAGATGTTTTTCCATGTAGGAATGCCACTGCCAGCTTCATGGCTAAGACACTTTAGGAAAATATAAGTCCTATTTGGGGTACTCCAGGAATTCTCTATAGTGATTAAGGAACTCATTTTACTGGGCTAATAGTAACTGCTATATGCAAAATTTTTCCCATCCTACAGCACTTGCACTATCCATATCATTCCCAACTCTCAGGACTGGTAGAAAGAACCAATGGCATTATAAAGAAACAGTTAACTAAATTAACTTACCCATTGGGATTGGCTTGGCCTCAAGCTCTTCCCTGGGTGTTAATGAATTTAAGATCAACTCTCTTTGATTCTCACAAGCTAACGCCTTTTGAAATTATAACTGGCCGCCCTATGGCTTTATCTTATGGGGTTAACAATATTGAGTCAAATCTCCTTTCTACTAATCTGTTAAAATATTGTCAAGGATTAGTTCAATACTAAAGATCATGCTTACAAATTGCAGCATGCATGTCAAATATGCACACCTGTTTCCAATTCTTCAAATTATAAACCTGAACCAGGAGATTTAGGTGTATTGGAAATGTCACCAAATTAAGGACTGAATTGAATCTTGAGGGAAAGGACATACTTAGTTCTATTAACTAATGATCATGCTGCTAAATTATAGGAAGGAAAGTCATGAATACACCTATCCCAGCTAAAGAAAACCAAAGTTTCTAAATGGTTTAATGAACCAGCAGGAGGAGTAAAACTGAAGTTTAAATGCTGCCTGCACACCACCACTAATCATCCACCACCGAAGGCTGAACCTTTCCTCCAACCTATACCAGAAAGTACAAGATCATAAAATCTACTTACCTGAATTAGCAGGACTTACACGAACTTACCTTATTTTCTGCAGTAATAATTGTATATTGAAAATGGGAGTGTTAAATATACTAGGTTGAAGTCTGTGGTTTAGTCTGTTTAATCAGAGCAATAATTTGTTAGTTGCTGTATTTTGTCCATTGCCTGTTATTCATCTATATTATTATGGATTTAATTAAGATATTTCTAATCTTCTCCGTATGTATCTTAACTTTCGCCTGGGAAGAAAACACATTTGCAAAATTGGCTCATTCAGTTGCTGGTGCAGGGAATTTAACTGATTTTAATGTCATCATAATCTTAAATCTGTACAAGACAATTCAAACCCTTTAGTTTTCCCAATATTAAACTATCATGTTATCCCTTCACCAACAACAAATTTTGGCTCTACCCTAAAATGAACAATAAAGGTTAAATTGCAGCATCCCCTGCTGGGAGCCAGGCTGCAAGGGCGGCCCCTCTGCACCCACTGCCCCCAGCATAAACATCGAAGAATTCCTGAAAAGTCAGGAATATCTCTGTCATCTGTGTTATGTTTCTATTTCATTTTCAGCCTGTATATAGCAGAATGTATAAGCATAAAATTCCATTATAGATTTAGGGACCTTTGGACGGGGGGCGTCCTACTCATAATCCCCTGGTGAAATCTCGGGTAGGGACAGCCCGTGTGTTACTTGGGGATCAACATGAAGTTGTCTTAGGGGAAAAACAAATAGCTCGACTATGGAAAACAAGAATAGGATGGTGAAATCCTGGTATTTACCAAGGCCCTTTTTTGTGATTAAACCACCACCCACACATGACCCCATAAAAGTGGAAAAACAAAAGGCAGTGAGTTCTCTCAGCCAATCTCTCAGCCAATTACAGGTCAACTTTCTCGTCCACCCCGCTCACTGCTGCGCTTGACTGGTCTTTGGGTATAGAGATTGGGCTAATTGTCCTTGGCATAATCGTGGACAATATGACGTAACCCAAAGTGGCTGGGCTTCAAGAACTTGACCACCCTGGACAAGATGGACAAAGCCTATGTAACAATGATTTTGCAAAAAGATTAATTGTTATAAAAACTGTGGAAGGTATTGCAAGATTAAGCATAAGTGTAAAGCAATATGAAGTCAATTATTATTTTGTGTAAAAATATATCAACAAAATATTCTCTTCAATTAAACAAAAAACTCATTGTACTTGTGTATGTATGCGGAACTGTACTATGTGTCACTTGGAAAATTATGTCTCTGGGAAATGATGTTTATGATTATATCTTGTACTGCCCCTTTATTGATCATGCGATGTTATGCTTTTGTAAGCTTATGATATAAAAGACCATGTAAAAAATAAAGAGCAGAGCTTTCTTTTTCTGCAGAATGAAAATATAAGACACTCTACCGCTCATTCTTTTTTCGCCGAACTCTACCCCTCCTCTGGTAACCCTGTTCATTGCTGAGGCTGGCCCCCGGCAATCCCCTAACATGCCATTTCATCCAAATATTCCTTGCTTCAATCACAGTTATATGATGCCAAGTTACAGATTATAAAGGAGCAAAGGCAGTTAACCCCCAAGTTCCCTGTGTAAGGAGGAGAATTAGGACTGTATCTGATTGAATACTGTCCTGAATCACCCAGGTATTATGATTATTGTTTTCAGGGTTGCTTAACAACCTTGAATGAAGTGTATCTTAAACATGACAAATACAATAATCCTATTTATGATAATCCCTATTCCTGGAATTGTACTTAGAACTTAAGTTTGGAAGACTTAAAATATGTAATAACAATCTTATTGAGACATGAATAATGCATGTAAATTTTTCTGTTCCTGAGTCTGGTACCAACACTGTCATTGTGCCCCTTATGGTTTTGTGCTCATACATGAGAGATCTAATTATAGTAGTTTAAGCAGTCCCTTTCCTAGGCATGGCCTTTATGCATGTGGGTAGATGGGTGGAGAATGCAAGGGCAAAGTACCTTAGGATCAATGGGTGTCTCCTTTGACATTTATTCCAAAAATGCTAGCCAGCATTGGATGAGTGATATCAAAATATTTTCAATAGCCAAAAGAGAAGTATATGAAAATCTCAGAGCAGAACAACCAAGGTGGGGTTGACCATTTTTAAGAGCATTAATTCCTTCATACAGCATAGTGGAATTAGAAAAATTTTTACAAAACCTGTCTGCCACAATGGCAAAAATAGTTGACAATGTTGCTGATGAAATGTCAGCTCAGAAAAATCATTAACCTCTCTGACAAATGTAGTCCTGGACAATTAGATTGTGTTAGACTTCTTATTGGCACAACAAGAAGGGGTATGTGTGATAGCCAACATATCCTGTTGCTCATGGATAAATACCTCTGGAATGGTAGAACAAGATATCATTAAAATTAGACAGTAGGCTGTTTGACTGCACTCTTTTCCTGCTTTGTTGTCTTTGTTGTTAGATGCTGTATTAGTCATCTACTGCTGCTTTAACAGAAATACCACAAGTGTATGGCGTTAACAAAGAGAAATTTAGTTTCTCACAGTCTAGTAGGTTACAAGTCCAAATTCAGGGCATCAGCTCCAGGGAAAGGCTTTCTCTCTCTGTTGGCTCTGGAGGAAGGTCCTTGTCTTCAATCTTCCCCTGGTCAAGGAGTTTCTCAGATGCAGGGACCCCTGGGTCCAAAGGACATGCTCTGCTCCTGGTACTGCTTTCTTGGTGGTATGAGGTCTCCAACTCTCTGCTTGCTTCCCTTTCCTTTTATCTCTTGTTGCAGCCACTTTGTCAATTCATCTCATTGAGGGTCTTCCTCTTTTTTGCTGACCCCCTACTTTACCAAGCATGATATCCTTCTTCAGGGACAAATCCCTCCCGATAACATGTCCACAGTATGTGAGATGTAGTCTTGCCATCCTTCCTTCTAAGGAACATTCAGGTTGTACTTCTTCCAAGACAGATTTGTTTGTTCCTTTGGCAGTCCATGGCATATTCAGTATTCTTTGCCAATACCACAATTCAAATGTGTCAATTGTTCTTCTATCTACTTTATTCATTGTCCAGCTTTCCCATGCATATGAGGTGACTGAAAATAACATGGCTTCGGTCAGGCACACCTTAGTCTTCAAGGTAACATCTTTGCTTTTCAACACTTTAAAGAGATCTTTTGCAGCAGATTTGTCCAATGCAATGTGTCTTTTAATTTCTTGACTGCTGTTTCCATGGGTTTTAATTGTGGATCCAGGTAAAGTAAAATCCTTGACAACTTCAATCTTTTTCCCATTTATCACGATGTTGCTTATTGATCCAGTTGTGAGGAATTTTCTTTCTTTATGTTGAGGTGTAATCTATACTGAAGGCTGTGGTCTTTGATCTTCATCAGTAAGTGCTTCAAGTCCTCTTCACTTTCAGCAAGCAAGGTTGTGTCGTCTGCATAACACAGGTTGTTAATGAGTTTTCCTCCAATCCTGATGCCCCATTCTTCTTCATATAGCCTAGCTTCTTGGATTATTTGCTCAGTATACAGATTTAATAGGTTTGGTGAAACCTCAGATTTATTTGAATGGCTACCCCAAAGGATAGGGTCTTGGGCTCACTCACTGCTGCAAGACATTTAATAATAATATTAATTGGCTTGATCTAAAATTTGTTCAAATGTGTGGTCACTGAAATTAATAAATGTCAGCACCCTAGAGCATGTCCAATTCCTATACCAGTAATGTATATTGATTCTGCCCACATTTACTATATGATCATCAGAGATGTAATCCTCACTTAATGACCATGGTGAAGAACCAGATGGTATCTGATGAAAACCAGACTGTGAGTTTAAAGCACCTGCCATGGTGGCCATCCAGGAGCCCAGCAAAGTCCAAGCATCATCTTGTGATCATTGATGTACTTACAGTAATCAGTGATGAAAAGGTGGGATTGATTGATAACCACAAAAGGCCAGCTTCTTTCTCAGAATCTGAAAAGCTTAGAACAATAGGGGTAAACTACATCAAAAAAGTGGGACAGAGTTCTCTAACTGGATCAATGGTCAGTGGACATGGGTACAAAAACTAAACAGTTTACCCTAGGAAGTGAGGTGAAGATCTACCCAATATCATAGGAAGCCCACATAACAAATTCAAAACAAAACAAAAAATCACATGACAGTCTCGGAACCTCTGAGCCAAGAAAACAAATTGTTAGAAAAGAAAAACAAAGTCACACAACCATGGTTTTAATTATTTGTCTTTACTTTAACCAATCATAGTCTATAAGTCATTTAATCATAATAAATCAGCACCTGTCAAAATTGTATAAAAAGCACTTATAGATTGTACTTCTTAGGATTTTGATCTGTTTGTACCCTGAGTGCTTGCAGTCAGTTTCCTATCTTTGTTTTCTGATACATCACAACAAAAATCTCTTTGTTGCAGAGGGTGTTCGTGAAAATTGTTTCTCTACAACACTGAAGAGTATCAGTATTTGTGTCTTTAATGAATATATGTGCCTGCACCCACATATTTGTATTTACAAATTTTTTTTTTTTTATAGATACCTGGGAAACCCTGGTGGTGTAATAGTTAAGAACAATGACTGCTAACCAAAAGGTTGGCAGTTCAAATCCACAAGGTGCTCACTGGAACCTGTATGGGACAGTTCTACTCTTTCCTTTGTTCTCACTTATGTGCATATATGTACCAGCCCACATAACAATATGCTTATACACATCCATATGTGCTCAAACACTCATTTTTACTTTGGTTGTGCTGTGCTCACTACATGCACATTTGGTGCCACTTTTCCCATCACCAAAAATAAACGACAAATTTCTACATTATAAAGCATGCTCCCTCCCCCATCCTCTCCCTGGTAATCAATAATGAACATTGTTTTTCTTTATGTGTCTAGTCTTATCTTAAAAATGAGGGATCCTCCAATATTTGTCCTTATGTGTTTGACTCATTTCACTTAGCATTATGTCTTGCAGGCCCATCCATGTTATAATATGTTTTGCAGACTCATCATTGTTCTTTATTGCTGTGTAGTATTCCATTGTATTTATGTATCACAATTTGTTCTTCCATTATCTATTGATGGTCACTTCTGTTATTTCCGTTTATTTGCTATTGTGAATAAAGAAGCAATGTGTGTATATCTGTTCATGCCATTATCTTTCAGTCTCTGTGGTAGATGGGGAGTGAAGTTGATTATCCTCACTACTATGACCTACGACCACTATGTGGTCATTTGCAAACCATTGCACTACCCTTCTATCATGAGCTGGAGGCTCTGTGGCATTCTGATGGGAATAGCCTGGACAGGGGGCTTCTTGCATTCTGTTATACAAATTCTCTTTATTTTCAAGCTGCCCTTCTGTGGCCCCAATGTCACTGATCACTTCATATGTGATTTGTATGCATTATTTGAGCTTGTCTGCTCTGAAACTCATGTTTTTTTTCCCTTTTGGTGGTTGTCAATAATGGGTTTATCTGCGTCATAAACTTCTCCTTGTTGCTTATCTCCTATTGTGTTATCTTGCTTTTGCTGTGAGCTCATAGCTCTGAAGGTCAGAGGAAATTTTTCTTCACCTGTGGATCTCACAATACCATCATGGTTTTGTTCCTTGTCCTATACATACTTATGTACACATGACCTCCATCGGCTTTCTCATTCAACAAGATAGTGGCCATTTTTTACACCATCCTAACTCCCCCATGAAGAATGGAAACTTCAGAGTACTGAATTTTGATCATGCATAACCTGTACATAGACCAAGAGGCAGTTCTTCAAGCATAACAAGGGAATACTGTGGTGGTTTAAAGTCAGGAAAGATGTATGTCAGACTTGCATGCTTTGACCGTACTCTTTTAACCTGTAGGCTGGGCATATAATTCAAGAAGTTGGAGTATAAGAAGAAGAATGCAGCATCAGCATTGGAGGAAGATTCATTAACAACCTGTGATATACAGATGACACAACTTCACATGCTGAAAGTGAAGAGGGCTTGAAGCTCTTACTGATGAAGATCAAAGGCTACAGCCTTCCCTAAGGATTGCCCTTCAACAGAAAGAATACAGAAACTCTCAACTGGACAGATAAGAAAAATTGTGATAAACGGAGAAAATGTTGAAGTTGTCCAGGATTTCATTTTCCTTGGATACGAAATCAGTGACCATGGAAGCAAAAGTCAAGAAAGCAAATGACATATTTCATCGGGCAAATCTGCTGCAAAAGACATCTTTAAAGTGTTATAAAGCAATGATGTCACTTCGAGGACTACGGTGTGCCTAACCCAAACCATGGTGTTTTCAGTTGCCTCATATGCAGGTGAAAGCTGGATAATGAATAAGGAAGATTGAGGAAGAATTGAAGCATTTGAATTCTGGTGTTGGCAAGGAATACTGGATATACGATGAACTTCCAGAAAGAATGAAGGAGTCTCTCTTGGAAGAAGTAAGTCAGAGTGCTCCTTCAAAACGAGGATGGCGAGACTTCGTCTTGTGTATTTTCATTCCGTGGACATGTTATCAGGAACTGCCAGTCTCTGTAGAAGGACTTTATGCTTGACAAGGTAGTGGGTCATCAAAAAAGATGAAGACCCTTGATGACAAGATCAAATGACACAGTTGCTGCAACAATGGGCTCAAACACAGTGACTATTGTGAGGATGGTGCAGGACCATGTAGTGTTTCATTCATTTGTATGTAGGGTTATTAAGAGTTGGAAAAGACCTAACAGCACCTAAGGACAACAGCAACTGCCCTACCCAATCCTATGATTTACACTTTCAGGAATAAGAAAGTGAAAAAGTCATAAGGAATTTGTGGACCAGGTTGGTGGTGGAATAAAACATTAAACTTAAAAAAAAAAAAAAAACTTCAAGAAGAAATATATTGAAGTTAAATAAGAACTTTACAGGGAATGGACCTTTCAAAACAGAAAGGTATTTAATGAAACAAGAAAATACTAACGTGGAGGTTAGATCAGGATATGCTATTTCCACCCTCACATCACTCACCATCTCAGAACTGGCAGCTCAGTATTCTTACGCATAAAAAAGAGAGTTGAATTTTCTGCTTGCTTAGACTATGATAACCAAAAGAAATCACTAAAGAGAGGAATCTGTTACCTCTCTCATTGTTGAAAAAAAAGAAAAACAAAAAAATCTTTCCTTGACTCTACTTCTTTCAACATCTAATATCCCATTTCATTCTCCCTTTTTTAGCAGCAGAACTCAAAAGATCGCTATAATGTGTCTTCTCTTTCTCTCCTTCTATTCTCTTTAATCCCCTTCAGTTACACTTCAATACTTAATACTTTCTAAAAATCCTCTTCTCAAGATCACCACAGGCCTCTGAATCATTCAATTTAAATTAGTTATTCATTTCTCATCTTATTAAATCCATTACCAGAATTTAACCTAACTGATCTATCCCTCTCTTTCCTTCATATATATATATATATTTTTACAGGACAAAAATTCCCAAATATCTCCACTCAGACTGCTTCCTTGAGATTGAGACCTGGAAATCCAATTCCTTCCATGGTATTGTCATCTAAATGACAAATAGATATACTAAACAAATCCAAAGCTGCAAGCCTGGTTCTGCTCTCATCCCCAAATTGACTCCACTCACATCATCCTCCATCCCGACTGATGGCACATTTGGTTTATTTTTTTTCTCATTCCCTACATCTACTCTATTCAAAAATCCTGTTGGCTTTAACTTTAACATATATTCCAAATTCAAGAGCATCTTGTCATTTTTGGAGCTATCACCTAATTCCTAGCCACCACCATCTTTCACCTGGATGATTAGGATTGTCTCTCACATAGTCTCAGTGCTTTTACCTATTATACTCTACTCCAATAGTCTATCCTCAGCACAGCAACTAGAACCAAAACCAAAACCATTGCTGTTGAGTTGATTCCAGCTCATAACGTCCCTAAAGGACAGAGTAGAGCTGCTTGTAGGGTTTCCAAGGAGTGGCTGGTGGATTTGAACTGCTGGCCTTCTGGTTAGCAGCCAGACTCTTAACCACTGTACCTTTAAACCCATAATAAGTAAGATCATATCATGACTCTACCACAATGGCACTCCATGTC
Organism: Loxodonta africana; assembly: GCF_030014295.1. Classification (NCBI taxonomy): domain Eukaryota; kingdom Metazoa; phylum Chordata; class Mammalia; order Proboscidea; family Elephantidae; genus Loxodonta; species Loxodonta africana. The sequence continues at coordinate 2,689,625 of NC_087363.1, forward strand.
TCTCAGGGTAAAAGTTAAAACTTTGCATTTGCTAAAGATCAGGCAGCAGTAATCTTGTTACCCTTCTGCCTCTCTAAACTCCTCTCTCATGGCTGACCCTCAGAGATTCTCCAGTCCATGCAGTCCCTTTCTGTTCCACTTGCTGATGAGGTACACTTTTTCCATAGGGCCTGTACATTCATAGGCTGTACATTCCCTTTGTGTGGAGCACATTTCCTTCCCCAACTCTCTAAATGGCTTAAACTCTCACTTTATGTGCATAAATTTTAAAAAATTGATATTTTAGACAGCACTACCCCTTTTTTTTTTTTGTTAGGTGCCGTCGAGTCGGTTCTGACTCGTAGCGACACCAGGAACAACAGAACGAAACAGTGCCTGGTCCGGAGCCATCCTTACAATCGTTGTTATGCTTGAGCCCATTGTTGCAGCCACTGTGTCAATCCACCTCATTGAAGGTCTTCCTCTTTTCCACTGACCCCTGTACTCTGCCAAGCATGATGTCCTTCTCCAGGGACTGATCACTCCTGACAACATGTCCAAAGTATGTAAGATACAGTCTTGCCATCCGTGCTTCTAAGGAGCATTCTGGTTGTACTTCTTCTAAGACAGATTTGTTTGTCCTTTTTGCAGTCCACGGTATATTCAATATTCTTTGCCTACATCACAATTCAAAGGCATCAATTCTCCTTCGATTTTCCTTGTTCACTGTCTAGCTTTCACATGCATATGCAGAGATTGAAAATACCATGACTTGGGTCAGGCACACCTTAGTCTTCAAGGTGACGTCTTTGCTCTTCAACACTTAAAAGAGGTCCTTTGCAGCAGATTTTTGCCCAATGCAATGCGTCTTTTGATTTCTTCAATGCTGCTTCCATGGCTGTTGATTGTGGATCCAAGTAAAATGAAACCCTTGACAACTTCAATCTTTTCTCCATTTATCATGATGTTGCTCATTGGTCCAGTTGGGAGGATTTTTGTTTTCTTTATGTTGAGGTGTAATCCATACTAAAGGCTGTGGTCTTTGATCTTCATTAGTAAGTGCTTCAAGTCCTCTTCACTTTCAGCAAGCAATGTTATGTCATCTGCATAACACAGGTTGTTAATGAGTCTTTCTCTAATCCTGATGACCTGTTCTTCTTCATATAGTCCAGCTTCTTGGATTATTTGCTCATCATACAGATTAAATAGGTATGGTGAAAGAATACAGCCTTGATGCACACCTTTCCTGACTTTAAATCAATCAGTATCCCCTTGTTCTGTCTGAACAACTGCTTCTTGATCTATATAAAGGTTCCTCATGAGCACAATTAAGAGTTCTGGAATTCCCATTCTTTGCAATTTTATCCATAATTTGTTATGATCCACACATTCAAATGCCTTTGCATAGTCAATAAAACACAGGTAAACATCCTTCTGGTATTCTCTGCTTTCAGCCAGGATCCATCCAACATCAGCAGTGATAGCCCTGGTTCCATGTCCTCTTCTGAAACCGGCCTGAATTTCTATCAGTTGCCTGTCAATATACTGCTGCAGCCATTTTTTTTTTTTTTTTATAATAACTTTTATTAAGCTTCAAGTGAACATTTACAAATCCAATCAGTCTGTCACATATAAGTTTACATACATCTCACTCCCTACTCCCACTTACTCTCCCCGTCTTGAGTCAGCCCGTTCAGTCTCTCCTTTCTTGACAATTTTGCCGGCTTCCCTCTCGCTCTATCCTCCCATCCCCCCTCCAGACAAGAGTTGCCAACACAATCTCAAGTGTCCACCTGATATAATTAGCTCACTCTTCATCAGCATCTCTCTCCCACCTGCTGACCAGTCCCTTTCATTTCTGATGAGTTGTCTTCGGGGATGGTTCCTGTCCTGTGTCAACTGAAGGTCTGGGGAGCATGGCCGCCGGGATTCCTCCAGTCTCAGTCAGACCATTAAGTTTGGTCTTCTTATGAGAATTTGGAGTCTGCATCCCACTGATCTCCTGCTCCCTCAGGGGTCCTCTGCTGAGCTCCCTGTCAGGGCAGTCATCAATTGTGGCCGGGCACCAACTAGTTCTTCTGGTCTCAGGATGATGTAGGTCTCTGGTTCATGCGGCCCTTTCTGTCTCTTGGGCTCTTAGTTGTCATGTGGGCTTGGTGTTCTTCATTTTTCTTTGCTCCAGGTGGGTTGAGACCAATTGCTGCATCTTAGATGGCTGCTTGTTAGCATTTAAGACCCCAGACGCCACATTTCAAAGTGGGATGCAGAATGATTTCATAATAGAATTATTTTGCCAATTGACTTAGAAGTCCCCGCAAACCATGCTCCCCAGACCCCCGCGCTTGCTCCGCTGACCTTTGAAGCATTCATTTTATCCCGGAAACTTCTTTGCTTTTCGTCCAGTCCAATTGAGCTGACCTTCCATGTATTGAGTGTTGTCTTTCCCTTCACCTAAAGCAGTTCTTATCTACTGATTAATCAATAAAAAAACCCTCTCCCACCCTCCCTCCCTCCCCCCCTCGTAACCACAAAAGTATGTGTTCTTCTCAGGTTTACTGTTTCTCAAGATCTTATAATAGTGGTCTTATACAATATTTGTCCTTTTGCCTCTGACTAATTTCGCTCAGCATAATGCCTTCCAGGTTCCTCCATGTTATGAAATGTTTCACAGATTCGTCACTGTTCTTTATCGATGCGTAGTATTCCATTGTGTGAATACACCACAATTTATTTAACCATTCATCCATTGATGGACACCTTGGTTGCTTCCAACTTTTTGCTATTGTAAACAGAGCTGCAATAAACATGGGTGTGCATATATCTGTTTGTATGAAGGCTCTTGTATCTCTAGGGTATATTCTTAGGAGTGGGATTTCTGGGTTGTATGGTAGTTCTATTTCTAACTGTTTAAGATAACGCCAGATAGATTTCCAAAGTGGTTGTACCATTTTACATTCCCACCAGCAGTGTATGAGAGTTCCAATCTCTCCGCAGCCTCTCCAACATTTATTATTTTGTGTTTTTTGGATTAATGCCAGCCTTGCTGGTGTGAGATGGAATCTCATCGTAGTTTTAATTTGCATTTCTCTAATGGCTAATGATCGAGAGCATTTTCTCAAGTATCTGTTGGCTGCCTGAATATCTTCTTTAGAGAAATGTGTGTTCATATCCTTTGCCCACTTCTTGATTGGGTTGTTTGTCTTTTTGTGGTTGAGTTTTGACAGAATCATGTAGATTTTAGAGATCAGGCGCTGGTCGGAGATGTCATAGCTGAAAATTCTTTCCCAATCTGTAGGTGGTCTTTTTACTCTTTTGGTGAAGTCTTTAGATGAGCATAGGTGTTTGATTTTTAGGAGCTCCCAGTTATCGGGTTTCTCTTCATCATTTTTGGTAATGTTTTGTATTCTGTTTATACCTTGTATTAGGGCTCCTAGGGTCGTCCCAATTTTTTCTTCCATGATCTTTATCGTTTTAGTCTTTATGTTTAGGTCTTTGATCCACTTGGAGTTAGTTTTTGTGCATGGTGTGAGGTATGGGTCCTGTTTCATTTTTTTGCAAATGGATATCCAGTTATGCCAGCACCATTTGTTAAAAAGGCTGTCTTTTCCCCAGTTAATTGACACTGGTCCTTTGTCAAACATCAGCTGCTCATACGTGGATGGATCTATGTCTGGGTTCTCAATTCTGTTCCATTGGTCTATGTGTCTGTTGTTGTACCAATACCAGGCTGTTTTGACTACTGTGGCTGTATAATAGGTTCTGAAGTCAGGTAAGGTGAGGCCTCCCACTTTCTTCTTCTTTTTCAGTAGTGCTTTGCTTATCCGGGGCTTCTTTCCCTTCCATATGAAATTGGTGATTTGTTTCTCTATCCCCTTAAAATATGACATTGGAATTTGGATCGGAAGTGCGTTAAATGTATAGATGGCTTTTGGTAGAATAGACATTTTTACTATGTTAAGTCTTCCTATCCATGAGCAAGGTATGTTTTTCCACTTAAGTATGTCCTTTTGAATTTCTTGTAGTAGAGCTTTGTAGTTTTCTTTGTATAGGTCTTTTACATCCTTGGTAAGATTTATTCCTAAGTATCTTATCTTCTTGGGGGCTACTGTGAATGGTATTGATTTGGTTATTTCCTCTTCGGTGTTCTTTTTGTTGATGTAGAGGAATCCAAGTGATTTTTGTATGTTTATTTTTTAACCTGAGACTCTGCCAAACTCTTCTATTAGTTTCAGTAGTTTTCTGGAGGATTCCTTAGGGTTTTCTGTGTATATAATCATGTCATCTGCAAATAGTGATAACTTTACTTCTTCCTTGCCAATCCGGATACCTTTTATTTCTTTGTCTAGCCTGATTGCCCTGGCTAAGACTTCCAACACGATGTTGAATAAGAGTGGTGATAAAGGGCATCCTTGTCTGGTTCCCGTTCTCAAGGGAAATGCTTTCAGGTTCTCTCCATTTAGAGTGATATTGGCTGTTGGCTTTGCATAGATGCCCTTTATTATGTTGAGGAATTTTCCTTCAATTCCTATTTTGGTAAGAGTTTTTATCATGAATGGGTGTTGGACTTTGTCAAATGCCTTTTCTGCATCAATTGATAAGATCATGTGGTTTTTGTCTTTTGTTTTATTTATGTGATGGATTACATTAATGGTTTTTCTGATATTAAACCAGCCTTGCATACCTGGTATAAATCCCACTTGATCAGGGTGAATTATTTTTTTGATGTGTCGTTGGATTCTATTGGCTAGAATTTTGTTGAGGATTTTTGCATCAATGTTCATGAGGGATATAGGTCTATAATTTTCTTTTTTTGTAATGTCTTTACCTGGTTTTGGTATCAGGGAGATGGTGGCTTCATAGAATGAGTTGGGTAGTATTCCGTCATTTTCTATGCTTTGGAATACCTTTAGTAGTAGTGGTGTTAACTCTTCTCTGAAAATTTGGTAGAACTCTGCAGTGAAGCCGTCCGGGCCAGGACTTTTTTTTGTTGGGAGTTTTTTGATTACCGTTTCAATTTCTTTTTTTGTTATGGGTCTATTTAGTTGTTCTACTTCTGAATGTGTTAGTTTAGGTAGGTAGTGTTTTTCCAGGAATTCATCCATTTCTTCTAGGTTTGCAAATTTGTTAGAGTACAATTTTTCATAATAATCTGAAATGATTCTTTTAATTTCATTTGGTTCTGTTGTGATGTGGTCCTTCTCATTTCTTATTCGGGTTATTTGTTTCCTTTCCTGTATTTCTTTAGTCAGTCTAGCCAATGGTTTATCAATTTTGTTAATTTTTTCAAAGAACCAGCTTTTGGCTTTGTTAATTCTTTCAATTGTTTTTCTGTTCTCTAATTCATTTAGTTCAGCTCTAATTTTTATTATTTGTTTTCTTCTGGAGCCTGATGGATTCTTTTGTTGCTCACTTTCTATTTGTTCAAGTTGTAGGGACAGTTCTCTGATTTTGGCTCTTTCTTCTTTTTGTATGTGTGCATTTATTGATATAAATTGGCCTCTGAGCACTGCTTTTGCTGTGTCCCAGAGGTTTTGATAGGAAGTATTTTCATTCTCGTTGCTTTCTATGAATTTCCTTATTCCCTCCTTGATGTCTGCTATAACCCAGTCTTTTTTCAGGAGGGTATTGTTCATTTTCCAAGTATTTGATTTCTTTTCCCTCGTTTTTCTGTTATTGATCTCTAGTTTTATTGCCTTGTGGTCTGAGAAGATGCTTTGTAATATTTCGATGTTTTGGACTCTGCAAAGGTTTGTTTTATGACCTAATATGTGGTCTATTCTAGAGAATGTTCCATGTGCGCTAGAAAAAAAAGTATATTTTGCAGCAGTTGGGTGGAGAGTTCTATATAAGTCAATGAGGTCAAGTTGGTTGATTGTTGTAAGTAAGTCTTCCGTGTCTCTATTGAGCTTTTTACTGGATGTCCTGTCCTTCTCTGAAAGTGGTGTGTTGAAGTCTCCTACTATAATTGTGGAGGTATCTATCTCGCTTTTCAGTTCTGTTAAAATTTGATTTATGTATCTTGCAGCCCTGTCATTGGGTGCATAAATATTTAATATGGTTATGTCTTCCTGATCAATTGTCCCTTTTATCATTATATAGTGTCCTTCTTTATCCTTTGTGGTGGATTTAAGTCTAAAGTCTATTTTGTCAGAAATTAATATTGCTACTCCTCTTCTTTTTTGCTTATTGTTTGCTTGATATACTTTTTTCCATCCTTTGAGTTTTAGTTTGTTTGTGTCTCTAAGTCTAAGGTGTGTCTCTTGTAGGCAGCATATAGATGGATCGTGTTTCTTTATCCAGTCTGTGACTGTCTGTCTCTTTATTGGTGCATTTAGTCCATTTACATTCAGGGTAATTATAGATAAATAAGTTTTTAGTGCTGTCATTTTGATGCCTTTTTATGTGTGTTGTTGACAATTTCATTTTTCCACACACTTTTTTGTGCTGAGGCGTTTTTCTTAGTAAATTGTGAGATCCTCATTTTCATAGTGTTTGACTTTATGTTAGTTGAGTCGTTACGTTTTTCTTGGTTTTTGTCTTGAGTTATAGAGTTGTTATGCCTTTTTGTGGTTACCTCATTATATACCCCTATTTTTCTAAGTAAAAACCTAACTTGTATTGTTCTATATCGCCTTGTATCACTCTCCATATGGCAGTTCAATGCCTCCTGTGTTTAGTCCCTCTTTTTGATTATTGTGATCTTTTACCTATTGACTTCCATAATTCCCTGTTATGTGTATTTTTTTTTAATTAATCTTAATTTGTTTGTTTTTGTGATTTCCCTATTTGAGTTGATATCAGGACGTTCTGTTTTGTGACCTTGTGTTGTGCTGATATCTGATATTATTGGTTCTCTGACCAAACAATATCCTTTAGTATTTCTTGTAGCTTTGGTTTGGTTTTTGCAAATTCTCTAAACTTGTGTTTGTCTGTAAATATCTTAATTTCGCCTTCATATTTCAGAGAGAGTTTTGCTGGATATATGATCCTTGGTTGGCAGTTTTTCTCCTTCAGTGTTCTGTATATGTCGTCCCATTCCCTTCTTGCCTGCATGGTTTCTGCTGAGTAGTCAGAACATATTCTTATTGATTCTCCCTTGAAGGAAACCTTTCTTTTCTCCCTGGCTGCTTTTAAAATTTTCTGTTTATCTTTGGTTTTTGTGAGTTTGATGATAATATGTCTTGGTGTTTTTCTTTTTGGATCAATCTTAAATGGGGTTCGATGAGCATCTTGGATAGATATCCTTTCGTCTTTCATGATGTCAGGGAAGTTTTCTGTCAGAAGTTCTTCAACTATTTTCTCTGTGTTTTCTGTCCCCCCTCCCTGTTCTGGGACTCCAATCACCCGCAGGTTATCCTTCTTGATAGAGTCCCACATAATTCTTAGGGTTTCTTCATTTTTTTAAATTCTTTTATCTGATTTTTTTTCAGCTATGTTGGTGTTGATTCCCTGGTCCTCCAGATGTCCCAGTCTGCATTCTAATTGCTCGAGTCTGCTCCTCTGACTTCCTAGTGTGTTGTCTAATTCTGTTATTTTATTGTTAATCTTTTGGATTTCTACATGTTGTCTCTCTATGGATTCTTGCAACTTATTAATTTTTCCACTATGTTCTTGAATAATCTTTTTGAGTTCTTCAACAGTTTTATCAGTGTGTTCCTTGGCTTTTTCTGCAGATATCCTAATTTCATTTGTGATATCATTAAGCATTCTGTAAATTAGTTTTTTATATTCTGTATCTGATAATTCCAAAATTGTATCTTCATTTGGGAAAGATTTTGATTCTTTTGTTTGCGGGGTTGGAGAAGCTGTCATGGTGTGCTTCTTTAAGTGGTTTGATATGGATTGTTGTCTCCGAGCCATCACTGGGAAACTAGTTTTTCCAGAAAATCCGCTAAAAAAAAACTGCAGTCAGATCCCTATCAGAGTTCTCCCTCTGGCTCAGGCTATTCAGATGTTAATGAAGCCGCCTGGGGAGGGTGGGGGAGGGAACAGAGAGATAGGAGAGTAGCACCTCAGAATATAGCCAGAGTTGCTTGTCTTGCTTGGAATGACTGTTATATCTGAGATTCCCGCGGGCGCGTCGCCTTTGTGTGCTGGCTGTGTGGAGATTGCCCCCAGGGGGTCTGGCCCGCTGAAGTCACGGTCAGATCCTCCGCTTCCAGCCCCACGCCCAGCGTCAAGGCTCCCCTACTGGGATGGTGCACTCTCAACTCCAAAATCAGTCGCTGCCTCCCGGGGACTTCTCGTCCCTCCAGCCGCGTGGCCGTGCCACCCCCGTGAACCAGGTGGGCCCCCTCCCGGTGTTAGTTCAGATGGGTGGAGTAGCTCCCCGTGCTTGTGCCGTGACCAAGTGTCCCGGCTGGAACGCTGTTCTCCCCACTCCAATACCAGTCGCTGCCTCCCGGGGACTTCTCCTACCGGCTGCGTCCCACGCCGCCCGCGCGACCCGGCTGGTCCCCTTCCTGGGGTTAGTTCAGGGGGTGGAGCAACTCTCCGTGTTTATGGCGTACCTGCGAGCAGTCCAAATCCCTGCGGGACGGTTCCCCGGCTCGGATGCTGTTCTTTCTGCTCCAAGATCAGTCACTGCCTCCCGGGGACTTCTCCTACCGGCTGCGTCCCACGCTGCCCGTGGAACCGGCTGGTCCCCCTCCCGGGGTTAGTTCAGGGGGGTGGAGCAGGTCTCTGTGCTTGTGCCGTACCTGACTGGTACGCTGGCTCCAGGCTCTGGAAACTATCGCTGCTTCCCCGTATTAGTTCGTTCTCCGTCTCTAAATCCGTGTTTGTTGTTCAGGGTTCGTAGATTGTTATGTATGTGATCGATTCACTTGTTTTTCCGTGTCTTTGTTGTAAGAGGGATCCGAGGTAACATCTGCCTAGTCCGCCATCTTGGCTCCGCCCCTGCTGCAGCCATTTTTGAATGATCTTCAAAACTTTCATTGTTGTTACCTTGAAATTTACTGTTATCTCCCTAGGTTTGAACCAGTCTATTATTACTTGGTATCAGCTTGCCTTCCTCTCCAGTAGAAAGTTCTATACCCATAACCTATACTGTTTATTCCCTCTTTTATTGTTCTGATGTCATTTACAAATTAACCTCTCTTGTTCCCTGTTGTAATTCTTTTGGTTTTGGATGGTCCTTGATAGTCCATGTCCTAGTTTGGTATCTGGCTGGTACAATCTTGTATCCCACATTCAGGTTGTGGCCTGATATTGTTTGTTCTCAGACAGAAGGACTCCCTTTAATAATTCTTGTAAGTTTGTTTTGATTTTTACATATTTCCTTAATTTCTGCTTATCTGGGAAAGTTCTAATTTCATCATTATGTTTGAATGAGAGTTTTGCAAGATATAGTATTCTTGGTTGACAATTCTTTTTCTTTCAAGGTTTTATTTATGTCATCCCATTGTCTCCTTGCCTGCATGGTTTCTGCTGAATAATCAGAGTTTAGTCTTACTGTTTCTCCTTTGTATGTGACCTTTTGTTATTCTCAAGCTGCTCTCAGGATTTTTCCTTTTATTTGGTTTTAGTGAGTGTGATTATGATATGCCTTGGTGATTTTCTTTTGGGGTCTATCCTAGATGGGGTTCGTTGAGCTTGTTGGATGGTCAGCTTTTCATCTTTCATGATATTTAGGGAAGTTTTCTGTCAGCAATTCTTCAATGATCCTTTCTGTGTTTTCCGTTTTTTCCCCTGTTCTGGAATTCCGATCCCTTGCAAATTTTTGTTTTTGATTGTATCCCACACAATTTTCAGTTTCTTCATTGTTTTTTTTATGTTTCCTCAAACAGAGTTGTAGCCAAGCATTTGTTTTCAATTTTGCTGATCCTGTCTTCCATCATTTCAAACCTGTTCCTCAGCCCTTCTATGACATTGTCCATTTTTGAAATCTTGTTTTTTATCTTTTGGATTTCTAACTGTTGTTTCTGTATGACTTCTAGTTGTGAATTTATTTTGGCATTTTTTTCCTGTTTTATTTTCCTAAATTCTTCCATTTTTTGTCTGTATTTTCCATGAATTTGCCTGTCTTTTCCATGAATTTGTCTATTTTTTCCTCATTTTTGTCTGCTTTTTGATTTAACTCTTCAACAGCTCTGAACATTAGAGATTTAAATTCCTTATTAGGTAGTTCTGGTGTCTTTTCTTCTACTGGAGAGTAATCTGGTTTTTTTTTTATGCCTTTTTTAAATTTGTTTTGAAATTGTCTGCTGTCTTTGGGACATTCAGTAGGTATTTTCTTCATTTATTGATTGTAGATCTGTTTGTTTAATCCTGCATTTTTGTTTTATTTGGTTATGTCTAAGCAGGTGGGCTGTGCATTCTTTGTTGTTTACTTGTCTGTTGTCATGATACTTTTTACTTCCTTGTCCAATGGGTAGGGCCAGTCACTCAGCTATGGTGCAGCAAGGCAGGTCCAGCTGAAGGGATGGGGCTGGGATGGGTTGTTTGTGTCGCATACTAGGGCCCACAGGGCGGGTCCGAATCAGTGCTGGGCAGGTTCTGGTAGGCCATGTCTGTGCTGCTCAAGGGTGTGATGTTCAGTGTGCAACGCTGGTAGGCAGGAAGAAGGGGGGAGGTTTTGAAGTGTAGAGCTAATATGGGTTTGGGGAAGAGGAGAGATGGGAGAGAGAAATAGGAGCCAAAAACAAACAAAGCAATAAAAAAAAGAGGGCTAAGGGAGCTTGCCATTAGAGTGGAGAAATGAGAAACTGAGAAAGGGACAAAAACAAAAAGAAAAAAAAAAAACTAGATACAAATTTGGAAGAAAGAAATGAAAAGCCCCAGGGTCCTACTGGTATGGCTGCAAAAACTAGGAAAGTGGCTCCCAGGTGCACAATATAGCCTGGCTAGAGGGGATGCAGATGTTACACAGCACCAGGTATTCAGGAGACCGGAAAAGAAGGTAAGTGTATAGAGATGAGAACTGAGAAATGAAGAAGGATAGAAAGGAAAAAAGAAATGCCCCCAGGAATCCCACCTATGCAGCTGTGCAGATTGGGGGACTAGCTCCTAAGCTGTGCCGTGCAGCCTAGGTAGGAGGGGCTCCCAAGCTGCAAAAAGAAAAAGAAGACAAATAAACAAACAGAACAAAGCATAACAATAATGACAACAAAAGCCTTGGGGATTCCACCAGCATGGTGTTGTGGGTTGGGGGAGTGGTTCCCCAGTCAAGTATTGTTTCAAAGCCTTTCAAGAGGAAGCAAAGATGGCACGCAGAGCCAGGTGCTTGAGAGGAAACAGGGGGAGGCGATGGGAGGCAGAGAAGAAACCAAAAAGAAATGGAAAAAGTAACACCAGTAACAGACAAACGACACTCAAGTGGCCTGGGGCTGAAGCAGTTGCCTCCAGGCCAAGAGACTGCAGCTGGCAGGAAGCAGAGAAGGCCAGGAGGGTGGAAAAAGGGTAGGAGTTAGGAAAGCTTATATCACTGGTTACCAGGTGTTCTGTCTCCTGCTGGGAAATTTGTGAAGCTGCTTTCCTGTACTCCTTGCCCACCGATCTCTGATTTGGGTGGAGCAAATCCAAGTGGCATGGATGCTGCACTTTCTGGCTGGCTGAGCCACAGCTCCCAGCCAGGAAGCACAGAGGTAGAGTAGCAGGGAGAGAATGGGGGCAGGAATGAGTGTATTGCTGGTTACCAGGTGCTCTGTCTCCTGCTTGGGGCTCCATGAGGCTGCTTTCCTGTGCTCCTTATCTGTTGGTCCCTGACAGGAGTCCAAGGTGGTGAATCTGTGCTGTGTTAGCTGATAGGGGACCTCCGCACACATCTCTCCTCGTTCTATTCTCTCTATTTCTTATTTCATTTGGTGCTTGGCTGAGTTCTTTATCTTTTCATTTGACACTTCAGGTTTCAGGACTGATGTTTGTCTCTGTTTTGCTTAGCTTTTTCAGATCTTTGCTGTGGAGGGATGGCGTGGTGCTTCGGTCTATGGTGCCGTGTTGGCTGGAAATTCCATTCTTTTATTTTTAACAAATGGTTGTTGATAGGCCCAAGGACCTTATTAAGTATATTATACATTCTTGTTTTCTGGGTGACAGCTTGTAGCTGAATATGAAGTTAATAGATGTGGCACAATTTAGGATTGCCTAGGCCCCCGGGAACATAAGAAAATGGTTGTTCTGAAGTGTTAGGATTGCCTAGGTCCCTGGGAACATAAGAAAATGGTTGTTTTAAAGTGAGCAAACAGAAGGTATTAACTTATACAATTGTATATCTGTTAATTTTATTTGTTAATTCTAAATTGTGTTCAACAAAGTCAATTTATTGATAATGTTCACAATAAGCCCTACTTTTCTCTTATTCATCTCTTCAGCAAACATTATATGTAAACAATTTGAGTGATTAATTTCTGTTATAGATACAGGTGAGGACACACTCATCCTTCAAAGCTGTGTCTACTTATGGAAAATGAAGTCAAAAGTTGGATTAATTATCTGGTTGACTCATGGAAATGCTTTCAATGGGTCAAGCAGCTGGCTTATTAAGTGGGATAGTAATAACCACAATTTGCAACAGTTCCTTATCATAAGCAACATTTTCACAGTTTCAAAACTGGCCCTCATCACAATCCTGTGAGATGATCAGGAAAGCTATGTATAAATTATTTTATAATAAAGTTATATAATTTTGAAACTGATATACCTCAAGGAGCTGCACAGAATCACACTGGGTCACATTGTCTAAATAATAGGTTAATAATTAAAAAAGCCTTAAGACCAGCTTATACCCAACATGTTGTTTCTATTCCTTACCTATACTGTTGTTGTCAAATTGGGTATGTGTATGCATATATGGGGTCATTCCCTTCTGATTATACATCATTTGTAGTTTCTTTCCCTGACATGTCTCATTTATGCATGAACAAAAAAATCAGAAGTTTTTAACCTTAGGAGGTGGGTAGAAACTGTAGAAAGGCCATCCTTGCTCTGAAGTTCTCCTTAGAAAAGAAATATTCTCACCTATTTCCTTATTGATCAGATGGCATGGACCTGGGCTTTGGAACAAGAAAACCCCAGATCCACATTTTGTTGATGTTTTTGAATTTAACGTTTCAAAGCCTAAGTCTGCTAGTAGTAAGATAGGGATAACAAGACCTAACATGGACTGTATCCTGGACACTAGCCACTGAACAATTGCTTTCCTTGCATTATTTTACTTTGTCATCAGCACAACACTCTGAAGTAGGTATTATTATTTTTATCAGCTTCTGTTTTCATTTTAAAAGAATAAATTAAAAAAAAAAATCAACCCAACACTTGATGTATACTTATTATTTGCTAAGCATACAGGTAGACACTTTTCTATAGGCCTTTATTGCTTTATAAGGGATGAATTAATTCATGTTAAGGACCCATTTCACCTCAGATTTGTAAAGAAATATTTGGGGAAGTAGGCATGATTTCCAAGCGCATCTTAAACTGCAATCTGGAATATATTAAAAAAAAAAAAAAAAACCACTTCCGTTGAGTCGATTTTGACTCATAGTGACTCTATAGGACAGAGTAGAACTGCCCTGCAGAGTTTCCAAGCAGCACCTGGCAGATTCAAACTGCCGACCTTTTGGTTAGCAGCCATAGCACTTAACTACTACTCCACCAGGGTTTCCGATCTCACCTGAATTTGGAGACCGTCTCAAGAATAGGGTTGACACATTAAATACTAATGACTGAAGACCAGATGAGTTGTGGGACAACATCCAGGACATCATACATGAAGAAAGGAAAAGGTTTTTAAAAAGACAGGAAAAAAAAAAGGGAAGCAGAAGACAAATAATGCGTTATAATGAAATGTTCAAAGACCTGGAATTAGAAAACCAAAAGGGAAGAATGCACTTGGCTTTGCTCAAGCTGAAAGAAATGAAGAAAAATTTCAAGCTTCAAGCTGCAATTTTGAAGGTTTCTATGGGCAAAATATTGAAAGGCATTTATTGTTGTTAGGTGCCATTGAGTTGGTTACCACTCATAACAATCCTATGTACAACAGAACAAAACTCTGCCTGGTCCTACACCATTCTCTTGATCATTCTTATGCTTGATCCCATTATTGCAGCCACTGTGTCAACCCATCTGGTTGAGGGCCTTTCTGTTCTTCACTGACCCTCTACTTTACCAAGCATGATGCCCATGTTCTGATTATTAATAGATGTTGTTTGCAGGTATTTCTTCTCATTTGGAGTGTGCCACATCAGCAAGCGAAAGTCCTGAAAGATTAAACTCTCATTTCATGTTCATAGATTTGAAGAGCTAATATTTTAGACAGCACCACCTTTAGACCTGGAAAAACAGAACCCTGTCCTAGCTTCCACACTTTGGAGTATCTTCTGCAAAATTTTCTAAGTTCTCTAGCTCCTGGTATTGGGAAGTCCATGGTGACGTCCCGGTGGGGCACACCATCTTGGACCTGACTGCAAGGGCCCCTCCCTATTTCTCCTTTTCACGTTGCTTATTCATACTCCAGAAATCCTGGTGGCACAGTGGTTAAGTGCTACAGCAGCTAACCAAAATGTTCGCAGTTCGAATCCGCCAGGCACTCCTTGGAAACTCTATGGGGCAGCTCTACTCTGTCCTATAGGGTCGCTGTGAGTCAGAATATACTCAATGGCAACGGGTTTTTTTTTTTTGTTGTTGTTGTTGTTGTTTTTATTCATACTCTATCCCAACCATGGGGTCAGCCTGAAGATTTCAGAAGCTCTCATTCAGCCCAGATGAAGTTATGCCAGGTCTTGTGGCTAGGTCCATAGTTCCACTTGGGTCGTTTTGCAAATAATTGGCTTCAGCAGGCTGGATCTTTATTTTTTTTTTCACAAGATTTCACTACATTTGGTTACCAGAGTGGTGCTGACACCCTGGCTTTGGGTTACACAGCACAGGTTCAAGGCTCTGGGATAAAAATGGTCCACTTTTGGTCTTTGGCATTGGGCCGAGTGTGTGTTGGCCCTTATCAGCTCTCATCTGTCCATGTCCTGACAGGGGTGCTGCTTCTGCCCTGAGGTTTTTGAGAGTGGGGGAAGACATCCTTTACCCTGAGTGTCCCTCTTGCTGGTACCCAGTGAGATCAGCCAGTTTTTCCACAGGCTCCATGCCATGTGCCAGGCAGTTTTCTGGGGATTTCTGTCCTTGAATCACAAGGAGTGTGGCCCATGTTAACTAAATCTTCTGATCAGGGCAAACATCTAAACTTTTAATAAAAAGAAAGCAACATTTGTTCTTTAAGCCCATAGAAGATTGACATGAAGGTGCTTCTGGGCATTCACTTTTCTGATGAATCACTTCAATTTTACAGCTTCTGTGGGGTGTGAATAGCAATATAAATAAGTAAAGTGTTTAAAGATTGTATGGAGCAACTAATGTTTTGTTTGGAGTCTTTCTGAAGAAGCCTAATGGGCCACCTCCAGGTTTTCCCTCCAAGTGCAGTAGTTATGCTACATTCCATCCAAGTAAACACTACTGTCATTCATTCTTTTCAAATAAATGACAAGAGTAAAGATCTTCAAAAACAAAAATAGACACAGTTGCTATCAAGTTGGCTTTGGCTCTTGGGGACCCCATATGTGTCAGAGTAGAACTGTGCTCCATAGGGTTTTCCGGAACTGATTTTTTGGAAGCAGTTTGTCAGGTCTTTCTTCTGAGGTGCCTGGAATTGGACTTGCTCTTCCAGCTTTTTGGTTAGTAGCTGAGTACATTCACCATTTGTACCACTCAAGGACAGAAATCAGACTTTTAGCTTCAAAGTCATGGAATATTGAGATCAAGTATTGAGAGAAAAAATAATATTTGGATTAATCTATATATTTTTCCATATCTACAAAATATTATATTCTTTAATAAGCACTCATTGCCACCCCTGCCCAAGACAACACACGCTACGCTCATGGATTGATGCTGTGCCTTGTCCCAGAACTTAGCTCTTGCATTTAGTAAGAACACAGGTGTTTCCATCCCAGCGTACATAGTGTTCAATTCCTGAACATAAAGGGAAGTGAAAGCATCTCCACATAGAAACTCAGAAGCATTTAAAAAAGGAGAAAAAAATAACCTAATTGCTCAGGGCTATAAAAGTTTTGCAAACACGTAAAAAAATCCAACCACATAAAACAGTGTCTTGGAGAATTATAATGATGGGAAATATTCAAACCCTGTGGGAAAATGAGAGGCAGTTCTACAGGTTCATGTCCTCTCAGGGAAACCTCTTTAAATTCCAGTTGGAACTAAAGAAGGAATCTTTTGCTTCTTCGTTTTTGTTCCCTGAGAACTTGCTGAGGGCAGCACAGGAGAAGCAGCGGGAATATTGTTCACCTTGAGTGCCTGTGAAACTCTTTCTCTCTTAGGTGTAGGAGTAAGATTTGGAAACACTATTCATATTTTATCCAGCCACTGAATGGAGTTTTCTCGATAAAGAATAGGAGGTTGCCATCACAGAATTTTCAAGGGATTCGTTCATGGTGAGGTTTATAATTCACATTTTTGCATTTTCTGAGGGATTTTCAATGTGTGATGTAGTGCTTAACAGTGTGAGTGTAGAAGTCAGACAATGATGTATATAATACATGGGTTGATCAATGAAGCATACACTTGGGCTAGTGACATCTTTCTGATTCTTAGATGCCTCGTCTTTAAAAGGAATAATGATGTTAGCAAGGTTTGTGGAAATATATGAAGCGATGCATGATAAATGCTCAATAAATAGCAGCTAATGTAATACAGGAAACCCTGGTGGCATAGTGGTTAAGTGCTACAGCTGCTAACCAAAATATTGGCAGTTCGAATCCACCAGGCACTCCTTGGAAACTCTATGGGGCAGTTCTATCCTGTCCTATAGGGTCACTATGAGTCAGAGTCGACTAGGCGGCAACAGGATGGGTAAAGTAACACAAACCTTTTTCTGGGTTAGAAGTACCGATTAATTAATGTATTACAAAATTAGATCTATTTTTAGCTCGTAATCTTCAAGTTAAATCCAAATAACTTAGGAGTGCTACAGGTACATATTTTGTCCTAGCTCTCTCTATGGCATTTTAGTTTATTCTTTCTGAATAAATTCTCATTTATCATTTATCCCCAAACAAGCTCCCTAGCCTGGTGTTTTAGATTGAAAAGTGGAATTTTCTGAGACTGTAAAGAATACTGCTGTAGGAGCATGGTACCCTGAGTGGTGCTTGGTTAGCAGTTGATCCTTTAACCACTGTGCAACCAGGAAAACACCCACTGCCGTCAAGTCAATTTCAACACATATTGACCCTATAGGACAGAGTAGGACTGCCCCATAGGGTTTCCAAGGAGCACCTGGTGGATTCAAATTGCTGACCTTTTTGGTTAGCATCCACAGCTCGTAGTAGCTTTTTAACAACTGTGCCAATAATATAGGCTTTAATTTTTCTACAAACATTACAAGTTAGGGCACTAAGAGTAAGAAAGAGAGATTTACTCAAATCACAGAGCAGAGTCTTCTGACTTGAAATTTTCACTAAGTGTGTTTTATGCCAAAAGTAGTGTTAGGTTTCTGCCTCAGAGTTGTTCAAGAATGTTTAAATGACTGAAGCTCTGAACTGCTGTAGTGCTAGTTGGGGTGACCTGTGTCTCTTTCCTGAAATGAGCTAAGCTGTTAAGAGAGACTAAAGAATTTCAGGCATCTGACAGGACGGGCACAGGTGGAAACAGGGAATTATCTTTTAATTTCAGAAATAGCAAAAGTATAAGATGAGATGTTTAGAGAACAACATTGAGGGAGTGAAAAGCATCTAATGTGAAGAGAAGAGGTTTCTCAGGTTGTCAGAGAAGGGAATATGCTTAGGTAGACAATAAAATATAAATGTTGTTGAAGTAGATCATAATAATAACCCTGGATCAAAAACGCAGTAGACAAAGGAACTTAACTGGGAGAGTAATTAAGAAAAGGATTTATTTTTATTCTTTTAATTTATAATAACCATATTTATATAGAAATACATACACATATGCCAGTGTGACTGCTAGGCACATATATATGTATATAAATTATTCTAAAGTATACATTTATATCTTCATTGCTTGAAACACAGTAACAAAAACACTACTTATAATGACATCACTATTTGTTGCACATATATTTGAATGTTATATATACTCCAAGGTTGAAACAGAAGCTTCTATTGTTTTCAGAAAGATTGGCATTATAATTAATTTTGCTGTTTCCTATTAAAACTAATAGGAAGGGGGCTATTGGGGGGGGGCGGGGGGGCGAAGTTGCAAGGTCACAGCCCCAGGAGATGCCTCAGAGCCCACAGTTCACAGCTGGCCTTGAGGGAAACCTAAGCAATGCTTGGTACAGTGTATGGCTATCAAAAAAGGAAAGACCATGGAATCTTCTAGGAGAAATATGGGCAGAATAAGCTGCTTCCTAAGATGGAGACATGAATTTAAAATTGATATCAATGTGCGTATGTTGTTGTTGTTGTTAGGTGCCATCATATCGGTTCTGACTCATAGCGACTCTGTAGAACAGAGAACTGCCCCATAGGGTTTCCAAGGAGCAGGTGATGGATTCAAAATGCTGACCTTTTGGTTAGCAGCCATAGCTCTTAACCACTGCACCACCAGGGCGCCAATGTGAGTATAAGGGCTGGGTGAAGCTGGACCTCATGGTATGGTGATTTATGGAAAGTATATGGTGATTTATGGCAAGTATATGATAATTTTTGGAAACCCTGGTGGCACCTTGGTTAAGAGCTACGTCTGCTAACTAAAAGGTCAGCAGTTCGAATCCACCAGGTGCTCCTTGGAAACTCTATGGGGCAGTTCTACTCTGTTCTATAGGGTTGCTATGAGTCAGAATTGACTCCATGGCAGCAGGTATAAGATAATTTTAAGTTTTCAGTTTAACAGTCTAACCCAAATTATGTTAGTATGATAATTCCATCTATAAAAACAAATTATATTGAATAAATAATAAAATTATCCCCAAATACCATCTCCTTTTTCTGAACTGTTTATTTGACGTGAATTTGGTATTTTGGGTTTAACCTTGATTAAAAATAAAAATTTTAAATATTCATAGGATTATGTAAAGATGCATATTAAAACCCAAATTAGGAAAGAAAAAATCTCTATCATTTTCATATGTTCCCTTTTAGATTTTAAAATTATATTAAAATATCTATACAAATGGGCAAGAGTATTACAATTTTTCTTTCGTTTTTCTCATTTAACATATTGTAAAAATACTTCATCTTCTGTGTCTTTATGTTCTTAATTAGCATTTTATTCACAATATCATGCCCTATTAATTTGACGTAGCCTGATTTACATAAATATCTTCCTATTTTTAAACATTTTGGACATTTCTAAAATTTTATTTTTATAAATGTTACTGCATCACCTTTTGTTATAAAACTTCCTCTACTTCATTTCACTTTTAGAATAATGGTTTAGAGGTGGGGTATCCGCCATACACGATACAAATGTGTTTATGAGTCAGAAATATTTATTAAAGTGTTTTCCAAAAGGATTATATGAATGGAAACAGTTTCATTGCAATTTTAGCAATTAGTATAATTTTAACAACAACAAAAAAAATTTTTAAAACGTAATTTGTTCTTAAGGCGATTCAGTTTTCTAGCTCATTTTCTGTGTGTAGTTACTGCTTGAAAATAATACCAACCTCATTACATCACATTTTTAAAACTCTGTGCTTTGCCAATCACTTTCATATTAACTGTCTTATTGGACTCTTGTAAGTGAGGCAGCTTGAACAAGTGTTACTGTCCCCACTTTACAGGAGAGAACACAGAAGCTGAGTGGTTTGCTCAAGGGCACATGGCTAGTCCATGACGAAGCTGGGATGGCTGTCTTCTTGATAGCAGAAACAGAACAATTATTATTTTTTTTTTCAAATAAAGTTTTAATTTTGCCTAATTTTAAATTTGCAGAGAAGTTGCACAGATGGCATAGGGAGTTCTTGCATACTTCTCACCTAGCTCCCCCTAATGGTAACATCCTATGTAACCCTGAGCACATTTGTAAAATCTGTGAAACGAACATTGGAATATTACTATTAATGAAACTCTAGGCTTTATTCATAATTCCCTAGTTCTTCCATTACTGCCCTTTTCCTGTTCTAGGGCCAAGTTCAGGATAATTGCCTTTTAAATAACTTAAAATCGTAAACCTTGAAGACATTGTATTCTCCACTGTCAACACTTTAATGCTAATTTTGGAAAATCCTTTTATCTGAAACCAGAAAGGGCTGGTTTGTTTGTATCTAATGAGCATTTTAATTCTAAAAGTGTATTGCTGTTAGAATTCCAAAAAAAAAAAAAAAAGAGGAATGTTTAAGAACTACTTAATCATTAATATAGATTAGTATAGAACAATATAGAGTTTATTAGATTTTCTTTGCATAAAGAAGCTGCCTGAAGTAGAAATGGACTCCTATGGGTCTGAGAGCTACTGAGGGGTTATAAAAGCCATTTAAAGTGCTATGCATTAAAAAATAAGCATACCTACACTGTGACCAAATAAAAATTTACATATTTATCTTAATAAAAGAATGACTCAAAGAGCTTATCAGTAAAAGTACTTATCAGCCCTGTTCATTGTAAAACAGGAATTAATAAAAATATTGACAATTCTCTGTGTCAGTGGTCTGGGTCTTTATCTCCTATTGAACGTTTTTATGTGTTATGTGGTTCTATCTATAGGCATTCTTATTATACTCACTTTCCAGACTTGGGAACCAAGGATTTCAGTTAACTTGTGTTTTGACAAATAACCATATAGGAAAGCTTGGATTTGAACCCAGGCCTGTATGAGCCTGGAGTTGATGTTCTTATTCGTTTAACTTTATTGTCTCTCTTGCTTTGGTTCTAGGCTAAACTGAGTACTGTTGGATCACATACTGATATTCTTTAATTTTTAATAAGTGGTTGCTGACAGACCCAAGGACCTTATTGGGTTTAGTCAATTTTCTAGTTTTCTGAGTGAAAGCTTGTAGCTGGATATGGGGTTAACAGTGATAGCACAATTAAAAAAAAAAAAATTCCCTAAACCCTGGGAATAAGAGGAATGGTTGTTTTTAAAGCAAGCAAACAGAAGACATTAATGCACACAATTGTATATTTGTTAGTTTTATTTGTTAAATTCTAAGTTACATTCAACAAAGTTAGTTTATCAATAATTCTCACGATAAGCCACACTGTTCTTTTATTTATCTTATTAGCAAACATATTTACGTAAATTGACTGATAAATTTCTGTTACGCATGTAAGGAAGGACACCGTCATTCTTCAAAGCCCTGTCTGCCTATGGGAAATGATACCAAAAGTTGAAGTAGTTATCTGGTTGACTCATGGAAATGCTTTCAATGGGTAAAGCAGCTGGCTTATTAAGTGGGATAATAATAACCACAGCTTGCAACAGTTCTTTATCACAAGCAATGTTTTTATGTTTTCAAAATTGGCCCTCATCAGAGTCCTGTGAGATGATCAGATAAGCTATACATGAACTATCTTACAACAAGGCTATATAATTTTGAATCAGATGTACCTTGAGGATTGTACTTGATCATATTGGGCCACATCCTATAAATAATTGGTTAATAATTGGTAAAATTCAAGACTAGTTTATATTTAATATGTTGTTTCTTTTCCTTAACCTATCTGGTTGTTGTCATTTGTATGTATGTGATATGTATGTATATGGTTGGGCCGTTACCTTCTGATTATAAAACACTTGCAATTTCTTTCACTGAGGTGTCTCATTTATACATGCACAAGGGAATCTGAAGGTTTTAATCTTGAGAGGTGGGTGGAAGCCGTAGAAAGGGCATCCTTGCTCTGAAGTTCTCCTGAAAAGAAACATTCTCACCACTTTTCTCATTGATCCAGTGGCAGAAACTCCAGTTTTGGAGCCAGAAAATCCGAGATCCATCTTCTGTTGATTTTTTTTAACTTAACCTCTCAAAGCATGAGTTTGTTACCAGTAACATAGAGATAATGAGACCTCACCTGGACTGTATCCTAAACATAAGACACTGAGCGATTGCTTTCCTTGCATTATTTCACTTAGTTATCAACACAACACTCTCAGGTAGGTATTATTATTTTTATTGCCTTCTGTTTTCATTTTAAAATGATGGAAAAAAAAACCCAATACTTAATATAATAAATATACTTATTATTTGCTAAGCATATAGCTAGATGTTTTCATAGGCCTTTCTTTTTTTTAAGGAATGAATTAATTCATCTTGAAGGCCCAATTCAGCTCAGACTTTTAAAGAAACATTTGAGGGAGTAGGCATGATTTCCAAGTGCCTCTTAAACTGCATGCTATCTCTTCTTCTCTTTGTAGGTAAGGCAGTTCCCTGGTGAGAGAGACTTTCCCCATGCAAGTCATTCTGATTCCCACGTCATGGTCAATGACAGGTATAAGAAATACATTACAGTCCTCCTTTCCTCAGAGCTTGGGTGTGTTACAGAATTCTTCACATCAATTCACTCTAATTAGCCACTGTGAACTAATCAGAGTTGGCACCTAAGATAAACACTATTTGTCATCCTGACCACATAGACTATTCCCCCTCCCAATTGAAACTCTGACTATTTTAAAGTATTTAACCTCAATTTTGCCTGATGTCTCACTACCATCTTTAACAAATTTCTAATTTTGTATTCTTAACAGTAACAGAAGCACTTAAAATAACTTGGCATCTGATGCCCCAACGTGTTGAAGACTGTGCTAATACTATAAGCTGTTCTGGGGAAAATTTCTCTTTCTTATAATATCAGATTCTACTTGGTCACTGTGGTAGGTTTCATCTTTTGTCTGAAATGATGCAAAACCAAAGCTTTGTTACCGAGTTCATCCTCTTGGGACTTTCACAGAATCCAAAAGTTCAAAAAATAGTATTTGTTGTATTTTTGTTTATCTACATTGCAACTGTTGCGGGCAATTTACTAATTATAGTGACCATCGTCAGCAGCCCGGCACTCCTGGGCTCCCCCATGTACTTCTTTCTAGGCTTCCTGTCCTTC
This sequence comes from Loxodonta africana, assembly GCF_030014295.1. Taxonomy (NCBI): domain Eukaryota; kingdom Metazoa; phylum Chordata; class Mammalia; order Proboscidea; family Elephantidae; genus Loxodonta; species Loxodonta africana. The sequence goes on from NC_087363.1 coordinate 2,712,607, forward strand.
CTGGATTCATACTTCTCCTCCATCATAGCTCCAAAGATGATCGTGGACTCCCTCTATGAGAGGAAAACCATCTCCTTCGAAGGCTGTATGACCCAGGTCTTTGCTGAACACTTCTTTGGTGGAGTGGAGATGATTGTTCTCACTGCCATGGCCTATGACCGCTATGTGGCCATTTGCAAGCCCTTGCACTATCCCTCTATCATGAACTGGAGGCTCTGTGGCCTTCTGATGGGGGTAGCCTGGGCAGGGGGCTTCTTGCATTCTGTGATACAAATTCTCTTTACTTTGATCACTTCTTATGTGATTTGTATCCATTATTGGAGCTTGCCTGTACTGACACTCACATCCTTGGCCTTTTGGTGGTTGCCAATAGTGGGTTTTTCTGCATCATAAACTTCTCTTTGTTGCTTATCTCCTATTGTGTCATCTTGTTCTTGCTGAGAACTCACAGCTCTGAAAGTCGGTGGAAAGCTCTCTCCACCTGTGGATCTCACATTGCTGTCGTGGTTTTGTTTTTCGTCCCTTGTATATTTGAGTATGCACGATCTCCATCTGCTTTCTCCTTCGACAAGATGGTGGCCATATTTTACACAATCCTAACTCCCCTGCTCAATCCTGTGTTTTACACTTTTAGAAATAAGGAAGTGAAAAATGCCATGAGGAAATTGTGGACCAGATTGGTTGTGGTTTCTGATGAAAAATAAAACATAATACTTAAAAAAAAAAAAAAAAAACTTCAAGAGGGGGAAAAATAGACTTAGCCAAGAACTTTACAGAGGATGTCCTTGTAAGACAGAAAGTAATGTAATGCAGCATAAAACACTACAATGGAGGTCTGGAAATGCTACTTCCGCCCTTAGGTTACTCAGCGTCTGAGAGTTGGCAGCTCAGTATCCTTATAAGTAAACATAAGAGAGCTGAATTTTATTCTTATTTAGAATATAATAATCAAAGGAAATCACAAAAAAAGAGAAATCAGATTATCTGCTTAACTTATTGCCATTCACACCATCCTCTGAAGAAGTTTCATGGAAGAAAGACAAAATACCTCAGTGATTAGGAACAGGAGCTTCCTGAAACACTTTCAGCTGAAAAAAATGTTTATATTTTGGATGCTGATCGCAGCTAAAGAGCCCTGTTGGTGCAGTGGCTAAGAAACTTGGCTGCTAACCAAAAGGGCAATGATTTGAACCCACCACCTGCTCCATAGAAGAAAGGTGTGGCAGCTGGTTTCCATAAAGATCACAATCCTGAAAATCCTAGGAGGCAGTTCTACTCTGTCCTATAGGGTCACTATGAGTCAGAATCGACTGGGTAGCAAACTTTTTTTTTTTTTTGAAGACTCATTACTGCTAACTAAAAGACTGCATTTCCCAGCACCTCATGTAGCTAGCATTACTAAATTCTGGCCAGTAAAATATAAATGAAAGTGGTAACGTAAACGGTAATTCTTTGAATGTTGAATTGTGGTTTGAACTCAAGCAGCCATGTTGGACCATGAGCATGTGTGTTGAGGTTGCTGGATATACAAGACTGAGGAGTCTATAACCCTGATATTGTTTAGCTGTATAAACTATCCCCATACTACTTGCTTTGGGCTTCCTTTATGTAAGGGGGAAATAAATTTCTATCTTGTTTAAGTCACTTTTTTAAAAAAAAGTAGGTTCAGAATCTGCATCTTCTATTACATGTATGAGCTGTTTTGAACATTCCTGCTGTACTATTACCTGTCAGTTAAAAAAAACTTTTTTTTTTTTAGATCTTACAAATTTTTTATCTGTTCTATGGAATCCCCAAATTAATTCACATTAAAAAGTCTTTAATATTAAGCAAATTATTTAACAGCTCAATGCCTAACCTTTTTTTTTTTTTTGACGTTTTGACTTCTGAAACAAATAGTGGCCTTAATGTTGTTATAAGGACTTGCTGTTACTAATAACTTGCTGTTACTAATATTAGCTTGCAAATTATATGATTACCTCCGTATTAGAATTTGAAAAATTCACTACTATTCCAGCCTCCATTCGCTTATATGCTGCATTCTTAACTGCTTCTGTAAATGAAGTATCTGTGACCCTTACCAAAGGCAATTAAACTCTCTTTTGTATGGGAACTCATCTCTTCACTGCTTACACAAGGACACTTGCCTAAGAATCTCTTCTGTGTCTTATTTCATCTGTGTTTTCCTCTCTACTGGATCAGTTACATTAGCAAAGAAGCAATTCATTAACTTTTTTATCTTTAAAAATTTTTTTTTCCTTGACTCCACTTCATTATCTAATATCCCATTTCATTCTCCCTCTTTTGCAGAAAAACTCAATAATGCTTATCTTCCGTTTCTCTCCTTCCATTCTTTTTAAACCCCCTTCGCTCACACATAAATACATAATGCTTTTTAAAAATCCTTTTCTCAAGGTCACCTTTGGCCTCTGCATCATTAAATCTAACAGCAATTGCTCATTTCTCATTTTATTAAATCCGTTATCTGCATTTAACTCAGTTGATCTATCCTTCTTCCTTCACATACTCTCTTTACATGACCAAGATTTCCAAATAGGTGTCTCAGACCAGACTTCTTTCTTGAGGTGAAGACCTGAAAACCCAACTGCTTCATGATATTTCCATCTAAATGACAAATAGAATTCTTAAAGTGAACAAACCCAAAGCTGTATTCCTGGTTCTCCTCCCATCCCCAAACTGACTCCACTCACGTCATCCTCCAACTTGACTGATGGTGCATTTGGTCTATTTGTTTTTCTATCTCCCTACTTTCACTCTACCAGGAAATCCTGTTGGCTTTAACTCCAATGCATTTACCAAATTCAAAGACTTCTTATCATTTTTAAAGTTGTCACCTAATTCCTAGCCACCATCATCTTTCACCTAGGTTATTGCAATTGAATTTTACCTAGTCTCCCTGCTTTTATCTTTGCATTCCTTTCCCCAGTAGCCTACCCTGAGCAAGGCAGCTACAGTTACCATTTAAACTCATAAGTCAGATCATATCATAAATCTACTCTACTGCAATGGCTCTCCATGTAACCCAGGGTAAAAGCCGACACCATACAAATGTTAAATAATAAGCAACAGTAATCTTGCTACCCTCCCACCTCTCTGAACTCCTCTCTCCTGGCTGATCCCTCACTGACTCCTCTGTCCATGTAGCCCTTTTCTGTTTCTTTTATTGACCAGTTATGCTCTTGCCATAGGAAAGGTAAATAAATTGGCTATTCCCTCTCTCTGGAATCCTTTTCCAGAAAAATGGAAGTTGTGTACCAGATAAAACTTCAAGACAAAAGAAATCAAAATGGGCTTAGCCAAGAACTTTACAGGAGATGGACCCTATAAAACAGAAGGTAATGTAATGCAACTGTAAAACACTAACGTGGAGATCAGGAAATGCCATTTCCGCCCTCAGGTCACTCATCATTTCAGAGATGGAGCTCAGTAAAGTTATACGTAAAGCAAAGAGAGTTGAATTTGAATTTTATACATACTTTTAGAATATAAGAATGAAAAGAAATCACTAGAAGAGACGGATCAGATTTTCTATTAAAGTCATTGCTATTCACACTATGCTTTGAAAAACATTCATAGAGGGAAGACAAAAAATGTCTTAGAGATTAGGTACAGGAACTTCCTGAAAATATTTAAATTGATAATACATTTTATTTTTAGGACACTGATCCCAGTTAAGGAGCCCCGGCAGCACAGTGTTAAGCACTGCCCTGCTAATTGACAGGGTAGCAGTTGGAACCCACCAGATACTGTGCTGGAGGAAGATATGGCAGTCCGGTCCCATCAAGATTATAGTCTAGAAAACTCTCTACCAACAACAAAACAAAACAAAATAAAACAAAAAACATTGCAGTCCAGTCAATTACAACTCATAGAGATCCTATAGGACAGAGAAGTGCCCCATAGAATTTCCAAGGAGAGCCTGATAGATTCAAACTGCCAACCTCTTGATCAGCAGCTGTGGCTCTTAACCACTACACCAGCAGGATTTTCTGGAAACTCTATGGTACAGTTCCACTCTGTCCTTTAGGGTTGCTTTACAGTGTTAAAAAGCAAAGATGTCACCTTGAAAACTAAGGTGCACCGGACCCAAGCCATGGTGTTTTCAATTTCCTCATGTGCATGTGCAAACTGGACAATGAATAATGTAGATCGAAGGAGAATTGATGCCTTTGAATTGTGGTGTTGGTGAAGAAAATTGAATGTACCATGGACTGCCAAAAGAAGGAACAAATCTGTCTTGGAAGAGTGAAACCAGAATGCTCCTTAGAAGCAAGGATGGTGAGACTATGTCTCACATACTTTGGACATGTTATCAGGAGAATTCAGTCCCTGGAGAAAGACAACATGCTTGGTAAAGTAGGGGGTCAGTGAAAAAGAGGAAGACTCTTGTCAAGATGGACTGACATAGTGGCTGCAACATAACACCAATGCGAAGATGAAGTAGGACCGGGAAATGTTTTATTCTGTTGTATACAGTGTCCCTATGAGTTGGAACTGACTTGATGGCACCTAATGACAACAACCACATGAGTTGGAATTGACTGGACGGAATTAGGAGGTGATAGCAACAGATTTAAAGTAAAAACATATTTAGGAAACCCAGGTGGCATAGTGGTTAAGAGCGACAGCTGCTAATCAAAAGGTCAGCAGTTTGAATCCTGCAGGAGCTCCTTGGAAACCCTATGGGGCAGTTCTGCGCTGTCCTATAGGGTCGCTATGAGTCTGATTCAACTCGACAGCAGTGGGTTTTTGGGTTAAAAACATATTCAAAAGTATTTACAATATAAATACATTAGAACTTTGAGTTTGGCAAATGAATGTAATTATTGGTGAGATTAGTTCCTTGATCTTGAAAATAACTGCAGATCATACTTTAATATAACACAGAGAAGAATATTTCAAATAAATTCTGTATTCTAGTTATTTTCCCAAATGTATGTAAAAATTAAGCTAGTATATAAAGGTATTATCCTCTACCTACTCTTTTTTTCATTCTCCAATCCCTCTCCTATCCCTTACAAAAATCAATATTTTTACTAAGGATTTGAATTTTATTCTAAAGGCAATTTTCCATTTTATTAATCCGGTTCAAATCTTGCTGGGGTTTCTGAATTTTTCACTAGAAACATACTCTTGACAAGATGAAAATGAATAAGGTTTAAAGTAGGACACTAATTCATCCTAAAACTACACTTGGATCAAAACCCAAAATACCTTGATTGTTATCTGTTCTCGCCTCCCATAAGTGAATGTTCCTATGATCAACTGGGTTCAATAGCACCCTGGCATTGTTAAGGCAGAAACTGAAGTCCAGTTAGATAATCCAGTCATTCAGTCTATAATGAATACTTAATGAACGCTCATGGTAAGTTGACCTCAGATCTTGAAAGAACATTAAGGTATCGTTTACCAATCTTCTCACCTTTTGGCAGTTTAATGGTCTCCTTTGAAACTTTTTTTTTTTTTTCCAGTTGATTTCTAGTGGATTTTGACTTCTGGTGTTCCCATGTGTACAGAGTAGAATTGCACTCCATAGGACTTTAACCAAGCCTGTTGTTTTCAATCGCCTCATACGCATGTGAAAGCTGGACAATGAATAAAGAAGACCGAAGAAGAATTGACACCTTTGAATTATGTTGTTGGCAAAGAATATTGAATATGCTGTGGACTCCCAGAAGAACAAACAAATCTGTCTTGGAAGAAATACAGCCAGGATGCTCCTTAGAAGCAAGGATGGAGAGACTACCTCTCATATACTTTGGACACGTTATTGGGGGGATCACTCCCTGGAGAAGGACATCATGCTTGGTAAAATAGAGGGTCAGTGAAAAAGAGGAAGATGCTTAATGCGATGAATAGACACAGTGGCTGCAACAATAGGTTCAAGCACAAAAATTGTGAGAATGGCACAGGTAATGCTTGGTTCTCTTGTACTTGGGGCCGCTATGAGTGGGAACCCACTCAACACCACCTAACAAGAACCACAAGGAGGATTTTCAAGGCTGGGGCTTTTTGAAAGCATCTTGCCAGGCATTCCTTCCCAGGCCTCTGGGTGAGTTCAAACCACCAACCTTCCAATTAGTAGGCTGCTGCTTAACCACTTGGGCCACTCAGGGGCTCCTCCATTGGCTAGTGTCATTTCCCAGGCCAAGAATGTTTATGGCATTACTGTGCATAACTTATTACAAGAAAAGAGTTTTAGATTTGTAATTAAGAGACTTGGATTCTAGACTCAGTACTGTCACTAACTAACTGTGACCTAATGTGAGCTATGTCCCTTCTCTGGGCCTGATGTCTACAAATTTAGGGAGGATTAATAAGAACACATGCACATTTCTTCTGCACTTTTCTGAGTCAGGATGCTTTCTTTTCATATATCTTTTACTTTTTACAGAAACTTTTTAAACTTCAATCTGCTTGTTCCCATTTAATTGATGGTGAATCTGAGGCTTGTGTACCCTAAGTAACTCACCAAAAACCTTCCTCATGAGTCTGTCCCTTTATAACAAAAAAATCCGGATGTTGGGCTTGCCTTTCTCTGAGACTGGGCATGCTGGTTGCCACTAGGCCTTTCAGCAAAATTGGAAAGCATGTTGCAGTGTATGTTAATGGCATCCTGCCTTCGTTTCTATCTCTCAGCTCTCTCCCTCTTCCCCACTGCAGACTTCTCATGTCATCCTCATTGAAGGTACCTAGCATGCACTAGGCAATTTTGAGGTCAGAGTTCTGGGTAGTAACATGGTCTTCCAAATGGGAAAGTAATTTTGCAATGCAATCTGTCCCATTTTTAATAACTTCCAACCCCATTAAAAAAAGCAAAAATGCAACTTTCTTCCCTATAAGTAGAAAAGCATACATTTTCAAAAACAAAAAGAAAACACATAGGATAAGCATTCAATATTTCCTTTCCCTTTTCTTTCTCTCTCCCTTCTTTTTTATGAACCAACTTAAACATAGGTGGGGTTAGAAACAGGAGAATGTAACATTAGTAATAATGTTAAAATTAATAAATGGTAATTACCAGTTACCACTTACAAAAGAAGAAATTGAAATTAAAGAAGTTAGGAAACTTGTTTAAATTCACAGAACACATAAGTGGTGAAGCCAGAATTCATGTCTACCACACATATTTCACTTATCTGAGCCTTTAATTGGCTTCAAAACTTTCATGCTACTAGAAGAGATGGGTTTATGCAATTCTATGGAGAAGGGATCAAGGTTTCCTCACATGCATTCAGAGTGAGTTGGAGTTTAACTAATTGGCCCCAAGGTTTGCTTTTGCTCTAGGACTGTCTGAGCTGGGTAGCTCACTGGACCATCTTTAGGGACTAGGTTGGGAGTAATGGTTTCTTTGGAGCTCCTGAGACTGAAAGCCTGTCATAGGCTTCTGGACATTTTTATGTGAATGAATATAAATACTCAATGCAGTAAAAAGAGAAACATTAACTCATGTTTTCCAAAAAGAACTTGTAATAAGGGGACTGGCCTCAGAGGCATTTCTCTTTTAGTGTACCAGAATACTTTTTTTTTTTTTTTTAATAAAAGTGTTTTCAAGAACCAGATTAATAAACTTTTGCTTTTTTTTTTTTTTAACTGCACCGCCCCACATGTGTCACCGACCCACTTGTTTTGTGTAAGCTACTGCTTCTGGGGAGAAACCAGGTAAAGTCTCCCTATGCAGAGTTCCCTGTCCCCATAAACTCCTCACTCTCCATAATCTTCTGTGAGAGAAAGCATCTATAAATGTCAAGGAAGAATTGTTTCCATGTTTCAGTTAGGCTTCATATGATTCATCTTCTAAGCACATTAAAGCTGAAATATGAACAATATTCTTTATTGGAAGTCATATGTCTGTCCATAAGAAAACAGGTGAGTTTTTCAAAAGTCTATCTGAAATATTTTCTTTGCAATACCTCTTCAAAATCGACATGGTGACATCTATAGCCTGATAGCATCTATACTCAGTCTGCAATCTGAAAAAGAAGGAACTCCTAGGGAGTATTTCCACCAACAAAGGGTTACAGTGGTTCAGGATTCCCAAGACTTCCCTGTCCTCTGAGCAAAACTAGGCTATTTGTCAAAGGTCTTCCTGCTTAAAAAAAAAAAAAAAAGGGAGGGAAATCATCTACACCATGGCATTGAAGCCAGCCTGGCAGAAATGTCTATCCTTGGGAGTCCTCTCATTTAAAGAGTTTGATGTTCAGTGGTGATGTTTCTGGGACTGGATATAAAAGAGTGCTGTACTCCTATATGCTTGTCCTGGATTTTCAAGACCTAGGGCAACCCTTGATCATAATCTACAACAGCATACCATGTCAGATTTTGGGGCAAGTACAGTGGGTCAGGGAGAAAAAAGTTGAACTCTGTGATGAAATCTTGGGTCACACTACCCTCAATATCATTCTTTGCTCACCTCCCCCCATATGTCTTTCTGTATCCCATATGCTCTTGCTCTTCTTCCTTCCTTGGAATTCGCTCACTGTCACTCTCCTCGATCTCCTGCTTTAACTTTATCAAGTCTCTGAACTTTCCCTCCCTTCATTATTATTTCTTACGTACCTAGTTTTCTGCTTTGATATTTGTCCCATCATGAAGTTTACAGTGGTTGATTTTGGAGTCAGGACAGAAACTTAAGGTGTCAGTTCACATCATTATCTGCTGAATGGGGACTTCTCTTTTCTAGGATGGGTGGTTGGGATTTGATGATTTTTATGACTTGCAGGTAAAATGCTAGAGAGAAAGCTATCTAGCAGTATGCAAACCATTTTATAGCTTGATTATGCTAGGTAAAACTCTCTATTATGGATGAATATTCGTACTTAAAGAAAACAATGTAAATGGCCAGTTACCAGGCCAAAAAGTGTGCAGGTCAAATGAAATAACAAGAGTGAAAACCTGTTTAAATTAAGGACACTCAAGAATAATATATAATCCAGGATTACCTTATTCAATTCAATACCTCTCTAACAAAGCACATGGAAATATAATACCACGGTGGATAGAGGTATATATCTATTTGTCTGGGAAGAAAAAGGAGGACTTTTGGGCCCAGATCTAGAGCTTTCCATAAAAAGAAAAAAATAGAGAGAGAGAGCTTTGGGTCCAGATATAATCTGAATTGTTAACATTTCAACAGGTAAAGTAAAAATTAAGGATTTTAAAGAAGGGCAAAGAGCAAATTCCACTACTGTGATGTCTCTCAATATCAGGGGGGTAGGATAGCTCAGGGGTATTAGGAAATAAAGGCTGAACTGAGTGATAGAACTCTGAGGCACTGTTGGTCTGTGCTAATGCATGCATCTAGTAAAGTCCTACTGCTTGCCTATCTTCAGGTTCCAAATCTTCTCTTTGCTCATTTAAAACAAAACCAAATAGAATTGCATCACTTTCATGGCCGTCCATTATTAGTCCACAGGCTTACCTCTTAAAACTTTTTGATTTAATGAGAGTGTAGTTTTTAGGATGGCTATTTCCATGTTTACCTGAAGCAATGCATCTTCTTACCATCTTTTACTCACTTTCTAACCTAACCGCTCCTCTCTTCTCAGAAAATGACAGGCTTTTTTTGTCTTTAGATTCTATCAGAGACTTAGTGTATCAAAACTAAATAATAATTAATTCACCTTTTCTTTTACATTTCAGATATAATTGGAACTGCCAGTCAGAGCTTCCAGTTGTCATAACTAATGCTATCACATTGAGTTAATTTTATTTCAGACGGACTACAAAGAAACTTAAAGATTTTGTATTATGCAGCTCAGCGACAAATTGAGTTACTAACTTTGAAATATTAGTTCTGCTTGGGGAAAATCTGTATAAGCTTAATCCGTACTTTAGTTCCAGAGAACCTAGCTAAAAACTTTGTTTTCACGCATTGAAATCTGTAACTCCATTACTATTTCATTTTTTAACCTTCACTGACCCTCACTTTATTCTGTAGGATTCTCTCTACTTTTGGAACCATAATTCATTAGGTATTAGTATGATTCTTACATAACTCATTATCTTATTCAGAGGTATGTTTTCCTTCCAATTTGACTGTAAGGAGCCTAAAGACATACTTCTATGTCCCACAGATCTGAGTAGGTTCTTAGTACATGTGATGGCTGATTGAAGGTGTTATTGGCTCACTGATGGATTGGTGGTTAATCAGAAAAAGGAAAAGTATCTCAAAATCATCCTAAAACAATAGTATTAAAAATTATAGAAATAATACAATACAGGATAAAGACATAACTCCCCAAATTGAAGACTGGGCTATATAAATATGAAAAAAAGAAAAGAGCTCAAACTTTAAAGATATTAAAAAAATTAACTAACTTTTTTTTGATATATATATGTGTAAAATTTAGAAAGCAAAATATAAGAAATAAAAAATATACAAAAAAATTATACTATTGCCAGTAATCAAGGAAATGAATAACATAGTTTTAATTATACTCATCAAGCAAATGACATAATGCTCCAGGTTAGATTTTCATTATAAATGTTTCATATTCCTGTAATTTTAGAAAAAAATGGAAAAAATCCAGTTTTTTACATAAAAAAGGGATATTTAAACAATATATGTACATGTATAACTGTGAAAAACCTGGAGGAATATGTAAGGAACTATTAGTTACCTCTGTAAAGTGTGATTGTGAAATCATGAATTTTACAAGGAGATTTTATTTTTTACTCTGTAATTTATTGTAAATGTTAGAATGTACATATATTTATTGTTTAAATAAAATATTTGTTATAATTATTGATACAACAAAATTGGAAGGTTATTTGACAATGATTATAAATATTTGTGAATATAATCATATATTTTGCCTCAATAATCCCCTGGAAATGTACTTGCCAAAATGACTAAATATAAAGACTGTACATGAGATGAGGTTCAGTCAAAAGTTTTCTATGACAGTGAAAATTTGAAAATAAATTAAATGATTAAAAAAATTAAAAATATATTATGAATTTGTATATGTTAATTTACAACTGCTAAAATAAGTAAGTACATTTTAGATTCTCTCTACATGGGAAAAGGCTTTTAACAATCCAAAATGAAAATCAAAATGTTTAAAAAATTATAGGATGACTGCAATCCTGTAGATATGCTTGTACGTAAGCAAAAAATAAAGTAGGACAATGGGGAAGATACCTATATGGTGAAATTACAAAATATTTTTAAAATTATATTTTAAGAAAAACAAAAATTCACAGAAAACAAAAACTTTTGGAAGATATTGATAGGGGAATCATATTTAGTAAAGACATCATTCAGGCATTAGAAATATAAGAAGTGGTGTATCACGTTGCATCCACAGAATGTGGAACTCAATACCATGCATCTAATGTGAGTAATGGATGATTCCACATACGTAGAAATTTTGCTGTGTAGTATTAGCCTCAATGATTTATTCAAACCTCTCATGTGTCCTGACTGACAATGAAGGTAAAATCAAGAGTCAAAAGTTGGAGAAATGAATTCTTCTTAAAGCCAAACCCAACCAAGGTACTGGAGAGGTCCGGAATAATTGGTACTAACTTGTGTCCAAATTAAGGAATGTTTTCCCCAGTAAGGAATCTCCAAATACAATATTCAAATTATACAGGAATTTTTTTCAGATGTTGATATACATATGCACATATTTTCCATATATGCTTGCGTAGAAAAAGAAAACCAAACCTGTTGCCGTCGAGTCAATTCTAATTCATAGTGACCCTATAGAACAGAGTAAAACTGCCCCATAGGGTTTCCAGGGTTGTAATCTTTAGGGAAGCAGACTGCCACATCTTTCTCCTGTGGAGTGGCTGATGTGTTCCAACCTCTAACATTTCAGTTAACAGCCTAGTGCCTCACTGCTGTACCACTAGGGTTCTTTACATATACTTACAAAGTGTCTAGTAGGATTTAAGTTTTATATGACAAAAACGTTTCAAGACATTAAAGTGACTTGCTCAAGGTCATTGTCTTAGTCATCTCAAGCTGCTATAACAGAGATACCACAAGTGGATGGCTTTAACCAAGAGAAATTTATTCTCTCATAGTCTAAGAGGTTAGAAGTCCAAATTCGGGGTGCCTGCTCCACGGAAAGGCTTTCTCTCTCTGCTGGCTCTGGAGGAAAGTCCTTGTCATCAATCTTCCCTTGGTCCAGGAGCTTCTCCACACAGGAACCCTGGGTCCAAAGGACTTGCTCTGCTCCCTGTGCTGCTTTCTTGGTAATATGAGGTCCCCATGTCTCTCTGCTGGATTCTCCTTTTTGTACCTCGAAAGAGATTAGTTTAAGACACAACCTAATTTTGTAGATTGAATACTGACTCGTTAACATAACTGCCTCTAATCCTGCCTCATTAACATCATAGAGGTAGGATTTGCAACACATAGGATAACCACATCAGATGACAAGGTGGTGAACAATCACATAATACTGGGAATCATGGCCTAGCCAAATTGACAGATATTTTCGGGGGGCACAATTCAATCCATGATGGTCATAGAGCAAAATGCCCAGTTCTCAGATTTTGTCAGAGAGCACGATTACCTGTAGGTTTTTTTTAATCCCCCCAAATATACTGGTCCCACAAGGAGGATTTTGAGTCGGTGCTTGAGGTTAAAGTGTGGGCATCAACATTAAAAAAAAAAAAAAAATTCCCAAATGATAATGCTGTTGTTCCCAGCTGCCATCAGGTTGCCCCTGACTTATGTTGACCTCATGCAGGACATGGGATCACACCACTGTGATCCACTGGGTTTTTATTGAGTAATTTTCAGAAGTAGATCACAGGCTTTTCTTCCTACTCCTTTTTTCCTTAATCTGGAAGGTCTGCTGAAACTTGTTTAGCATTGTTGTAACACACAAGCCCTCACCGACAAATGGGTAGTGGCTGCCCCTATGGTGCATTGGCTGGAATGAACTGGGTCTCCCATACTGAAGGCAAGAATTCTACACTGAACCCCCACAGAATTAGAACTATAAAGTTGTAGTTCAGAGTCCAAGTCCACTGCTATTGCCATGTCACCAATTAAATACTTTTCTTTGCAGATAAACCATATCTCAGCTGCATTCTTTTTACATCAACTGTAACCATGGAGCTGAACAGCAGTGTGACTGAATTCATTCTGTTTTGGGTTAACACAGGATGTTCTGAAGAAGAAAATAGTGTTTGTGGTCTTCTTGTTTCTCTACCTTGCAACTCTGTTGGCAAACTTATTTATTGTGATGACCATCAGACACAGTCAGATGTTAGGGGGCCCCATGTACTTCTTCCTTTTCTACTTGTCCTTTGCTGATGCCTGCTACTCAACAACCACAGCTCCCAGGTTGATCATAGATGCTGTATCTAAGAAGAAAGTCATCTCCTAAAATGAGTGCATGACTCAGGTTTTTGCCGCCCATTGTTTTGGGTGCATGGAGATCTTCGTGCTCATAGTCATGGCCTTTGATTGCTATGTGGCCATTTGCAAACCCCTGCGATACACAACCATCATGAGCCAGCGTGTCTGTGGTGCATTGCTGAATCTGGCTTGGGTGGGATCTTGCATCCATTCATTATTACAGGTTTTCTTGGTTTTGAAATTACCCGTCTGTGGCCCCAATGTTATTGACCACTATTTCTGTGATGTACAACCTTTGTTGAAACTTGCCTGCATGGATACTTATGTCATAAATCTACTCATAGTGTTTAATAGTGGGGCCATATGCATGGTGAGTTTCATAATCCTGATCATCTCCTATGTTTTCATCTTACGCTCTCTGAGTAACAAGAGTGCAGAAGGAAGAAAGAAAGCCCTCTCTACCTGCACCTCTCATATTACCGTTGTCGTCTTATTCTTTATTCCATGTATATTCACATATACTCGCCCTCCAATCACTTTTCCAGTGGACAAGATGGTGGCTGTGTTTTACACTATCGGGACACTTTTGCTAACCCTCTGATATACTCTCTGAGGAACACAGACATAAAAAATTCAATAAGAAAGTTGTGGTGCAACAAACTGTGACTTGAAATGGCAAAGAATAGGAGATTTCAACTGTTAATTCTCTAAAAATTAAATGAAATTGGATTGACAGAGAAGAGAAAATAGGGTTCTCTCCCAGAAATATGTTTGGGGACATTGTTGTGTGAGCACAGACTCTGTTTTCTTTTTTTTGAACCAATGTCCCATAAAGTAACAGAAGATCAAATACAGTAATATTTGTGGGAGCAAAAGCTCACTCCCCACTTATGCTTTCTGGGGTTGCTACCCTTGTTCATTGCAGTACATAATCCAGATCCTGTTGTGTGTATAGCTTCACCTCACTCTGATTTGAGCTTCTCTTCTCTATGTTTTCCATCCATGCTTAATAATTTATCCCTGATCTTTGACTGATTTATTTTGTTGACCAATAAGTTCTAGCACTACTGAATCTGGTTTTTTTCTTGTTCAACAGTCAGTGGGGTGTAGTCACCACAAGAATCTTATTGGACCATAAATATTAGCTAATTAAGCCCGTATTTGACACTATGCTTCTTTTTGTAACAACCTTAAAAAAAAAAAAGCAACAACAACAAAAAACCTTTCAGCTGCCCCTGGACATGCACAGAGGGATAATTCATGACCTTTTATTCAAAAAAGGACAATTCTAGTTATAATAAATAGCAACTGTATTGAGTAATAATCTCTCCCAATGGACTTTAATATATTTTTGTTAACCATTATTCATTCATAAAATCTAGTTTTATATAGCTTTTTTTTTTTTTTAATATAACTTATGTCAATGAACCCTGCCTAAATCTTTTGGTTGGTGAATTAGTGACAATTTTATAAAATTGCAAGAGTTACATTATAAGAATGATGTAATTGATAAGATCACGTGTAATAATATAGCATGTCATTGATGAGATCATATGCAATAATATAAGACAACAACTGACATATAAAAAAAGAGCCAATGTTATAATAATTCATCCAAAGAGAGAAGATGTCCACAGAAATGAGACTCCCAGCTTGAATATATAGAAGTATATCAAGGAGGTAAAACTTCTTATTAGGTATCAGGCACAGTCCTAGTGCAGGGGATGTGTTTCACTGATTAGTGGCCTGCCTGCCTGGTTGGTACAGCTCTATGTGAAGAGGGATATTTCAGACTATGGCTATTTTAGACCATAATCAATAATGCCTTTTGTTCAAATCCTAGCTTTATCAAGCAAATCTCATATGGTAATTGGGTTTCCTAAAGAGACTTACCTCCCTAGAGAGAAAGATAATGACCAAAGACCAAAATAAGCATTTTGATGTTCTTGATATATCTATACACATACATAAAAATAGCAGGTGATTATATATATATATATATATGTGTGTGTGTGTGTGTGTGTGTGTGTATATATATGTACACACACACTTCCATATCACAATGCGTCTATCAGTTTGTCGTACTGTGGGTGCTTTCATGTTGCTGTGATGCTGGACTCTATGCCACCATTATTTCAAAAGCCAGCAGGGTCACCCATGACAGATAGGTTTCAGAGGAGCTTCAAGACTAAGACAGACTAAAAGGAAGGATCTGGCAGTCTATTTCTGAAAATATTATCCAGAGGAAACCTTAAGAATAGCAGCAGAACATTGTCCAGTGTAGTGTCAGAAGATGAGCCCCTCGGTTTGGAAGGCACTCAAAATACAACTGGGGAAGAGCAGCCTCCTCACAGTTGAGTAGAACTTAATGACATGGGTGGGGTAAAGCTTTCAGGACCTTCATTTGATGATGTGGCATGACTCAAAATGAGAAGAAACAGCTTCAAATATCCATTAATAATCAGAAAGTAGAATGCATTATGTGTGAATCTAGAAAAATTGGAAGCCATCCAAAATGAAATAGAACATATAAAGATTGATATCATTGGCATTAGTTAGGTGAAATAGACTTGTTTTGACCATTTTTAATCAGGCAATCATATGGTCTACACTGCCGGGAATGATAAATTAAAAAGGAATGGTGGTACAGTCATCATTAAAAAGAACATTTTAAGATCTATCTTGAAGTAAAATGCTATGAGTGATAGGCGATAAAATCCATATGGCTACAAGGAAGACCAGTTAATACGACTATTTTTCAAATTGATACACAGAGTACTAAGGCCAAAGATGAGGAAATTGAAGGTTTTTGCCAACTTCTACAGTCAAAACTTGATCAAACGTGCAATCAAGATGCATTGGTAATTACTGGTGACTGGAATGGGAAAGGTGAAAATGAAGAACAACTGGTAGTTGGAAAATATGAATTTGATGATAGAAATAATGCCAGAAATCAAATGACAGAATTTTTCGAGATCAATGACTTATTCATTGCAAATACCTTCTTTCAACAACATAAATGGCAACTGTACACTTGGACCTCATAGGATGCAAACAGAGGAATCAAATCAACTACGCGTGTGGAAAGAGACGAAGGAAAAGATCAATATCAGTTAAAAGAAGTCCAGGGCCAACTGTGGAACAGAACATCCACTGGTCAAATGGAAGCTCAAGTTGAAGCAGAAGAAAACTAAAACAAGCCTGTGAATGCCAAAATGTGACCTCATGTATATCACACCTGAATGTGAAGACCATCTCAAGAATAGATTTGACACACTGAAAGCTAATAACCAAAGATCTGACTAGTTGTGGGATGACATCAAGGACATTGTGATCATTGAGCCATTTCCTTGATATAAATCTCTCTCTCTATAAGCTTTGCTGGTTGTGCTTCTCTAGAGAATGCAGCCTAAGCCAGACATCATACATGAAAAAAACAAAAGGTCATTCAAAAGACAGGAAAGAAAGAAAAGACAAAAATGGACGTCAGAAGAGACTCTTAAATTCAGCTTTGAATGTAGAGTGCCTAAGGAGATTGGAAGAAATGGTGAAGTAAATGAGTTGAACAGAAAATTTCCATGAATGGCTTGAGAAGACGAAGTATTATAAAGAAATGTGTACAGACCTGGAGTGAGAAAACCAAAAGGGAAGAACACGTCTGGTTTCTCTCAAGCTGAAAAAACTGGAAAAAAAAAAAATCAGGACTCGAGTTGCAATTTTGAAGGATTCTGTGGGCATAATACAAAATGAAGCAGGAAGCATCAAAAGAAGATTGAAAGAATACACAAAGTCGCTGTACTCAAATAATTGGTCAGTGTTCAAAAGGAGATAGCATATGATCATGAACTGATAGTATTGAAGGAGATTGAAAGAATACACAAAGTCACTGTACTCAAATAATTGGTCAATGTTCAAAAGGAGGTAGCTTATGATCACCAACTGATAGTATTGAAGGAAGACGTCCAAGCTGTGTTAAATAAATAAATAAATAAAATTGTTCTGCATTAGATTCTGGCTCATGTCGACCCTATAGCAACACTGAAGATACTGGTGAAAACTTAGGCTCCAGGAATTGATGGAATTCCAACTGAGATGTTTCAACAAACGGATGAAACTCCGGAGGTGCTCACTCATCTATACCAAGGAATTAGGAAGATACCTACCTGGCCTACTGACTGGAAGAGGTCCATATTTGTGCCCATTCCAAAGAAAGGTGATCCAACAGAATGTGGAAATTATCAAAGTCATGAATTTCACAGAGAAGTAAAATGTTACTGAAAATCATTCAAAAGCGGTCACAGCAGTAGTGCATCTGCAGGGAACTTCCGGAAATTCAAGCTGGATTCAGAAGAGTTTGTGGAATGAAGAATATCATTACTGATGTCAGGTAGATCTTGGCTGAAAGCAGAGAATACCAAAAAGATGTTTACTTGTGATTTACTGACTATGCAAAGGCACGTGACTGTGTGGATCATAACAAATTATGGATTACATTGTGAAGAATGGGAATTCCAGAACCTGTACGTAGACCAAGAGGAAATATTTGAAGAGAACAATGGGATACTGCAGTAATCATGGCACCCTCACTCCTCTCTCAACTCCTCTGTCATGGCTGACCCCTCAGTGATCTTCCAGTCCATGTGACCCCTTTCTGTTCCTCTTACTGAGCAGGTATGCTCTTGTCATAGAGTATGTACATACGTCAGCTATTCCCTCTGTCCAGAACACATTCGCTTCCCTCAGTCTCTCTATATGGCTTATACTCTCACTTTATATTAATAGATTTGAAGAACTGATATTTTAGATAGCACTACACTCAGACCTGGGCAAGCAGGACCTTGTCCTTGCTTCAACACTTTGGAGTGCCTTCAGCAAGATTTTCTAAATTCTCCATTGCCTAGGATTGGGAAGTCTGTAGTTCCTTATGTGTGGGGCATCCCAAATTGGATCTGACTGCATGGGCCCCTCCCTATTTCTCCTTTTCAGGTTATTCTTCCATAATCTGTTCCATGCATAAGGTCAACCAGAAGCCTCCAGGAGCTCTTATTCAGCTCCAATCAAGTAATCCCTTTTTTTGTGGCCAGACGCCTAGCTCCAGTTAGGTGATCTGGCAAGGCAATGGCTTCTGCAGGCCGGTTCTTTATGTTTTTTCACAGGATTGCACTACACTGGGTTCCCAGAGTGGTGTTAACATGCTGAGTTTGGTGACACAGCACATGTTCAGGGCTCGGGGTAAAAACGGTGCCCTGATGAACCTTATCCCTGTGCCATGGTGTGGGCCCTTACCAGCTCTCACCCATCCATGCACTAGCTGAGGGTGTTGAGAGTGAGGGAAGATATCTTTACCCTGAGTGTCCCTCTTATTACCTAGTGAGATCACCCAGTGCTTCCACAGGTTCCATGCCATGTGTCAGGCACTTCTCTGGGGAATTCTTTCTGTGGATCATGACAAGTGTGGTCCATGTCAGCCACTTCTTTTGGTGAAGACAGATATTTAAAATTTTAATAAAAAGAAAGCAACACATGTTCTTTAATCCCATTGCTGATTGATGTGAAGGTTCTTGGCCATGACTTTTCTGATGAATCACTTCAATTCTGCATTTTTTGTGGAGTATAAATAGCCATATAAATAGGTAGAGTAAAATGTTTAAATATAGTATGGAGCAACAAATTGTTAGGTTTGTAACCTTTCTGAAGTGGCCTGATGGGCCACCTCCAGTTTTCCCTAAAACTTCAGTCATAATGCTACATTCCATCGGAGTCAACAGCTCTGTCTTTCATTCCTTTCCAATAAAATGAAAAGAGAAAAAATTCTTTAAAACAAAAGCAGTTGCTATCAAGTTGATTTTGACTGATGGAGACCCGGTATGTATCAGGGTAGAATTATACTCCATAAGGTTTTCAAGGACAGATTTTTTGAAAGTTGATGGCTAGGCCTTTCTTCTGAAGTGCCTGGAGGTGGACTTCAAGTTCCAGTGTTTTGGTTAGCAGCTGAGTGTGTTAAACTTTTGCACCACCCAGGGACAGAAATCAGGCTTTTAGTTTCAAAGTCATGGAGTATCAAGCTTATTGTGAAAAAAAATAACATTTGAATTAATCTATGCATTTTTACCTATTTATGCATGAAATAACTAGGAGTCAGAATAGGATGCAAAAGATATTTTTTGAAAAGTACTCATTACTACCCTGTCCAAGAACAGCACTTGCTACCCTCATGGATTGATGCTGGGCCTTATCCCAGAACTCAGCTCTTGCATTTACAAGAACATAGGCATTTCCATCCTGGCATACACAGTGTTCTATTCCTGAACATAAAGGGACATGAAGTCATCTTCAAATTGATACTCAGGAGCAGATTAAAAAAAAAAAAAAAAAACCTAATTGGTCAGGAACATGAAAGTATTCACAACACCTAAGCTAGTCAAAAAAAAAAATCATGTCTTGGAGAATCATACTGATGGGAAATTTTTAAACCCTGGGGGGCAACTGAGAGGCAGTTCTACAGGCTCCTGTCCTCTCAGGGAAACCTCTTTAAATTCTAGGTGGAACTAAAGGAGGAAACTTTGGTTTCTTTTTGTTCCCAAGAACATGTTGAAGGCAGCACTTGAGAAGCAGCGGGGAACATTCTCTACCTTGTGTGCCTGTGAGGCTTTCTCTCTCTCTTAGATGTAGAAATAAGACTTGGAAATGGCATTCACTTTTTATCCAGCCACTGAATGGACTTTTCTTGATAAAGAATAGGAGATTGCCAGCACCAGGATTTTCAAGGGACTGATTGATGGTGAGATTTATAATTCACATTTTTGCATTTTCTGAGGGGATTTTCAAAGTGTGTTGTAGTACTTACAAGTGTGAGCGTTGTGGCCAAACTACCAAATTTAGTGCATGAGTCTATCAATGATGTGAACACTTGGGCTAGTGACATCACCTTTCTGGTTTTCGGATGCCTCATCTTTAAAGGTGATAATGGCATTAGTAGGGTTTGTGGAAATATATGAAGTGATGCATAATAAATGCTCTATAAATAGCAGCTAATATAATACAAAGCTTTTTCTGGGTTGGGAGTACCAGTTATTTAAAGTCTTATGAAATTAGATCTATCTTCAGCTTGTCGTCTTCAAATTAAGTTCAAATAACTTCGCAGTGCAACAAGTGCATATTTCATCCTAGCTCTCTCTATAGCATTTTATTTGTTCTTTTGGAATGTATCTACATTTATCATTTATCCCCTCACACTCTTCCCTTCCTGGTGTTGTAGATGGAAAAGTGGGATTTTCTGAGGCTGTAAAGAATACTGATGTAGGAGCATGGAACCTCGACTACTACTTTATCATTTACAGAATTCCTATATATAATACACACTTAGAAATCTCGGTGGCATAGTGGTTAAGAGCTAGGGCTGTTAACCAAAAGCTCAGCAGTTGGAATCCACCAGGCCCTCCCTGGAAACTCTATGGAGACAGTTCTACTCTGTCCTATAGGGTCACTATGAGTCAGAATTGACTTGACAAATATCACAGGGCAGGGAATTAAGATTAAGAAAAGAGTTATTTTTTTCAAATCACAGAGCACAATCTTCTGAGGAAATTTTCAATAAGTACCTTTGATGTCATAGTTAGCATTAAGTTTTTGTCACAGAATTGTTCAAGAATGTTTAAACAACTAAAGCTATGAACTACTGTATTGCTACATTGAGACCCCTTTTCTCTCTCCTTAAATGAACTAAACTGCCAAGAGAGAACAAAGAAGGCTCAGACATCCATCAGAAAGGACCCAGGTAGGAACACAGAGAAGTTATTATTATTTTTAAATTCCAGAAATAGCAAGAGTTTAAAAGGAGATGTTTAGAGAAATCAGCAGAACAACACTGAGGAAGGGAAAAGCATCTGCAGTGTGAACCGAAGAGATTTCCCAGGTTGTCAGGGAAGAGGGTATGCTTAAGTAAACAGACAAGGAATACATATTGCTGAAACAAATGGCAATAATATCTTGGAAGAAAACCACAGTGGACTAAGGAAATTAACAGAGAAAGAATGGAATTTAATCTATTATTTTAATTTGTAATAACTGTATTAATTTTTTTGTATTAATTTAGGAAGTCATATTCATATGTAGATATGACTGATATGCAAATATATCTGTATATAAATGATTCTAAAATATACATTTATATCTTTATTGTTTGAAAGATATTACAAAAATATTACTTACAATGACAACCTTACCAGTAAATCTGCATTTATTTTTGAATGTTATATATACTTCAAAGTTGAAACAGAAACTTCTCTTGTTTTCAGAAAGATTGGCATTAGAATTAATTTTTCTGTTTCCTGATAAAATTGATAGAAAGGAAATAGTGGGCAATGAGGGTAGTAGGGAGTCAAGCTTGCGGCGTCACAGCCCCAGGAGATGCCCCAGAGGCCACAGTTCACAGCTGGCCTTCAGAGGACCCTAAGCAATCTGTGGTGCAGCCTCTGGCTGTCAGGAAAGGAAAGACCATGGAATCTTCTAGGGGAAATATGGGCAGAATAAGGCGCTTCCTAAGACAGAGACGGAATTTAAGATTGATATCAGGCCTGATGGTATGGCTATTTATGGAACGTTTACAATTATTTTTAGTTTTTAATATAACAGTCTAATCTATATTATGTTAGCATGATAATTCTACCTATGCAAACAAATTATATTGGATAAATGATAAAATTATCCCCAAATCCCATCTCCTTTTCTGAGCTGTTCAACTAGTGGAAAATATGGTTTAGTGGGTTTAACCTTGATTAAACATAAACATTTTAAATCTTTATATGATATATAAAGATTAAAAAATCTCTACCATTTTCATATGTTCTGTTTTAGTTTTTAAAATTATTTTAAAATATCTATACAAATGTGCAGGAGTATTACAACTTATCTTCTGTTTTTCTCATTTGACGTGTAAAAATACTTCACCTTCTATGTCTTTATATTATTAAGTAGTATTATATTCACAGCAATATGTCCTATTAACTTAATTAAAACAAACAAACAAACAAAAAAAACCTTGATTTTAAAAACACACAGTTTATTCTTAAGCTGATTTAACTTTCTAGCTCAATTTGTGTGTGTGGTCACTGCTTGAAAATAATGCTGACATCACTCTCTTAAACCCAAACCAAAAAAAAAAAGTGTTTAAAACTTTATATTTTGCCAATCACTTTCATAATTGCTGTCTTGTTAGATTCCTGCGAGTGAGGCAGCTTGCACAAGTGTTATTTTCACTACTTTATAGGAGAGCACACTGAGGCTTAATTGTTTTTTCAAGGGCACATGGCTATTTAGTGATAGCAGAAACAGAGCGATTATCTTTTTTTTTTTTTAATGAAGCTTTAATTGTCACTAATTTTAGATTTACAGAGAAGTTGCACAGATCGCATAGGGAGTTCTTGTATACACCTCCTAATGTTCACATCTCACGTAACCCTGAGTACATTTGTAAAACCTGTGAAACAAACATTGGGATATTGTTGCAGGGCAAGGATTCCCAGCTTGGAAATAAGCCCAGCCTAGGTTTTTGCCTTCTACTGACCAAGAATGACCAGGAGAGGCTC
Source organism: Loxodonta africana (assembly GCF_030014295.1). Classification (NCBI taxonomy): domain Eukaryota; kingdom Metazoa; phylum Chordata; class Mammalia; order Proboscidea; family Elephantidae; genus Loxodonta; species Loxodonta africana. The sequence continues at coordinate 2,735,539 of NC_087363.1, forward strand.
AGAGTTTCCACACGAACAAGGTTTGTTAGCAGCAGAAAGAAAGTGAAGGCTCGGGAGCAGAAACAGAGAGGGACCAAGCAATGCTACCCTCTGTTCCCCCCAACAAAGGTTTTTCTGGGGCTTATATGGGTTTGGCAAGGATAATAGGGTAACGAACATTTAGTAGGTTTCTTTCGGGGGAGGGGGGAGGATTTCTCAGAATGGCAGTGCATACTGAATTAGGTTGCACGTGCATCTGGAATCCAAGATGGAACCAGTAGCAAAGGCTTCTGGGACTAGGTGGCAGAACTTATTATGGGGCGTTATGCCTGGGCAGTCCCTCTGAGAAGCCAGTTCAATTCCTGTTGCGGGTACTAGCATCAGGCAGAGGTCATCCGTCAGTCACCTTGTGGATGTCTGCCCATGCTCCAGGGAACAGATCAGGTCAGTCCTTCTGAAAAACATCTTACAAGGGAGTACATTGTTCTTCCCTCAGTGAATACTTCAAGATAGAGGTTTTGCATTAGCCAAGCACATAGTATTGTAAGTTGCAGGTGTTGCAGGGCTCCTTGCCTAGGAGTTCAGTGCCTTTTTCTTCCCTATCTCAATATTACTATTAATTAAACTCCAGACTTTATTCATAATTAACTAGCTCTTCCACTACTGTCCTTTTTCTGTTCTAGGACCCAATTCAGGAAAATTGCCTTTTATATGACTTAGAATCATAAACCTTGTGATCATAAACCATGAGGACACTGTACGCTTCATTGTCAACATTTTCATGCTAATTTTGCAAATTCATTTCATCTGAAAACATAGAGAGCTATTTTGTTTCTATCTAATGGGCATTGTAGATCTAAAATTGTATTACTCTTAGAACCCCCATAATGGGGAAGTGGAAAAGTAAGAATTATTTAAGTATTAAAACTTATTAGTACAGATTAATATAAAGCCAATTTGATTTCCTTTGTCTAAAGAAGCTACCTGAAGTACAAGTGTACTCATGGGTTTGAGAGCTACTAAGTGATTACAAAGATCATTTAAAAGTAGAATGCTTTTGAAAAAAAAAAAGCATATTTACACTGTGACCAATTAAAATAATTTATACATTTAAAGTAATAGAAAGATGAGTCAGAGGGCTTATCAGTAAAAGCACTTAAGATCCCTGTTTGTGGTAAAGTGAAAATTAAGCATAAATGAAAATGTTGACAATTCTTCTCTGTGTCGGTGGTCTGGGGGCTTGATCTCTTATTGAAAGATTTTATGTGTATACTGTTATCTGATTCTATCAATAGACATTATATTCACTTTCCGAAAGTGGAAACCAGAGCTTTTAAGTAACTTGTTCCATAACCCATAACAAAACAGAAGAGATTGGATTTGAACCCAGGTCTGTATGAGTTTGGAGTTGATGTTGTTATTCATTTCACTTCATTGTCTCTCTTGCTTTGGTCCTAGGATAAATTGACCACTCTTGGATCATATATTGATATTCTTTAATTTTTAATAAATGGTTGTTCACAGACAAAATGACCTCATTGAGTTTGTATTATACTCTTGTTTTCAGGGTGCCAACTTGTAGCTGGATATGGAGTTAATAGTGGTGGCATAGTTTAGGATTGCCTAGACCTTGGTACTGTAAGGAAATGATTGTTATTAAGCAAGGAAACAGAAGGCATTAACTTACACAATTGCATATTTGCTGATTTTATTTGTTAATTCTAGTGACATTCAACAAAATCAGTTTACTGATAATTCTCACAATAAGCCCCACTGTTCTTTTATTCATCTCTTTAGGAAACATGTAATCATGTGAACTACTTGACTGATAAATTTCTGCTATATGCACAGGTGCGGACACACTCAATCTTCAAAGCTGTGTCTGCCTATGGAAAAGGAAGTCAAAAGTTGAAGTAATTATCCGGTAGACTCATGGAAATGCTTTCAAAGGGTAAAGCAACTGGCTTATTAAGTGAGATAATAATAACAACAATTTACAACAGTTCTTTATCATAAGTAACATTTTCACATTTTTGAAATTGGCCATCAGCATAACCCTGCCAGATGATCAGGTAAGCTATATATGAACTATTTTACATTGAAGCTATGTAATTTTGAAACAGATATAACCTGAAACCTTGAAGAACTGTACTTGATCCTGTGGGGCACATTATATAAATGATTGGTTAATAACTGGTAAAGCCTTAAGATTGGTTTGTATTTAATGTGCTGTTTCTATACGGTTGTTGTTAATTTGTATGTGTATATGACCCTTACTGGGTTGCTATGAGTCAGAATCCACTCCGTGGCAACTTTTTTTTTTTTAATAATGTGTTTTAAGGTGAGGCCATTACCTTCTGATCAAAAATCCTTTGGAGTTTCTTTCTCTGAGGTGTCCCATTTGTACACGATCAAATCAATCAGAAAATTTTAACTTTGAGAGTTGGTTGGAGACTCTAGAAGGCTATCCGTGTTCTGAAGTTCTCCCTAGAAAAGAAACATTCTCACCCATTTCCTTATCAATCCAGTGGATTACACGTGGGCTTTGGAGCCAGAAAATCCAGATCCACCTTTTGGTAATTTTTTTTACCTTAACCTCTCAAAGCATGAGTTTGTTACCAGGGACATAGGAATTATAAAACCTAACATGGACTTTATTCTAAACACCCTCGCTTGAGAAATTGCTTTCCTTGCATGATTTCACTTAGTCATCAGCACGACAAACTGAAGTAGGTATTATTATCAGCCTCTTTTTCATCTTAAAATGACGAATAATAAAAAGCAACTCAACCTTTAATGTATACCTAGTATTTACTAAGCATAAATATAAGCACATTTCCATAGGGTCTTGTTTTTTATAAGAAATCAATTAATTCACCTTAAAGGCCCACTTGAGCTCTGATTTTAAATATTTAGGGAGTAGGCATGATTTCTAAGTGCCTCTTAAACTGCATGCTATCTCTTCTTCTATTTGTAGATCGGAGCAGTTTCCTGATGAGAGATGGATTTCCCATGCAAGTCATCCTGGTTCCCATGCCATGTCAATGGCAGACATATCTAACACATTACAGCCCTCCTTTCCTCAGAGCTTGGATGTGCTTCAGAATCCTCAACAATTCACTCCAGGTAGCCACTACCAACTAATCAGTGGCACCTAAGATAAACGCTATTGGTCATCTCTAGCACATATGAATGTTTCCTTCTCCAATATTGAAACTCTGTTTTAAAGTATTTAACCTCAATTCTGCCTGATGTCTCACAACCGCCTTTGATAAATTTCTCATTTTGTGTTTTCAACCACAAAACAGGCACTTAAAATAACTTTGCTTATGGATGCACCAGCCTGTTGAGGGCTATGCTAACACCTTAAACTCGTCTGAGACAAATACCTCTTTCTCGTAATTTTAGATTCTATATGGCCACTGTAGAATTCACCTTTTCCCCTGAAATCATGCAGAACAAAAGCTTTGTAACTGAATTCATTCTCTTGGGGCTTTCACAGAATCTAAATGTTCAAAAAACATTATTTGTTGTATTTTTGTTTGTCTACTTTGCAACTCTTGGGGGCAATTTGCTAATTGTGGTGACCACCTGCAGCAGCCCAGCACTCCTGGGCTCCCCTATGTACTTTTTTCTGGCTCTCCTGTCCTTCCTGGATGCTTGCATCTCCTCTGTCATAGCCCCAAAGATGATTGTGGACTCCCTTTATGAGAGGAAAACCATCTCCTTCAAGGGCTGCATGACACAGCTCTTTGCTGGGCACTTCTTTGCTGGAGTAGAGGTGATTGTCCTCACAGCCATGGCCTATGACTGCTATGTGGCCATTTGCAAGCCATTGCATTACCCCTCTATCATGAACTGGAGGCTCTGTGGCCTTCTGATGGGGGTAGCCTGGGCAGGGGGCTTCTTGCATTCTGTGATACAAATTCTCTTTACTTTCCAGCTGCCCTTCTGTGGCCCCAATGTCGTCGATCACTTCATGTGTGATTTGTACCCATTATTGGAGCTTGCCTGTACTGACACTCACATCCTTGGCCTTTTGGTGGTTGTCAATAATGGGTTTTTCTGCATCATAAACTTCTCCTTGTTACTTATCTCTTATTGTGTCATTTTGCTCCCTCTAATTCTTTTTTTTAAGGACTCATAGCTCTGAAGGACGACAGAAAGCTCTCTCCACCTGTGGTTGTCACATTGCTGTTGTGGTTTTGTTCTTTGTCCTATGCATATTTGTGTATGCACGACCTCCATCTGCTTTCTCCTTTGACAAGATGGTGGCCCTGTTTTACATTATCCTAACTCCACTGCTCAATCCTATGATTTATACTCTCAGGAATAAGGAAGTGAAAAATGCCATGAGGAAATTGTGGACTAAATTGGTGGTAGATTCTGATGATAAATAACAATTAAACTTAAATAAATAAACAAATAAAACTTCCAGAGGAAAGAAGTCAAAAAGGGCTTAGACAAGAACTTTATAGTGGATGGACCATGTAATACTGAAGGTTATATATAATATAATATATAAAAAAAAAAAAACACTGAAGTGGAGGCCAGGAGATATTATTTCCACCTCAGATCACTTTCATCTTGGAGTATTGAATTTTATGCTTATTTAGAATATAATTCAGTGAAAAGAAATCAGGAAAAGTGGGGAGTCAGATTATCTATTAAGCTGCTTGCCATTCACATCATGGTTTGAATAACCTTCATGTAGAGGACCCAAAAAATATCTTAAAGAAGAGAAGTTTTCTGAAACTCTTTTAACTGAAAAAAAAAAAAAAAACTTATTTTGGGGGCACTGAACTTTTTGAACCCAGTTAAGTGGTAACGTAAATGGTAATTCTGTGAATGGGAAATTATGGTTGAAATTCAAGCAGCCACGATGGACCATGAGAATGTGTGTTAAGGTTGATGGATATGCAAGACTGAGGAGCCTGTAATCCTGATGTTGTTTAGCTGTATGAACTAGCCCCATACTACTTGCCTCTACCTTCCTTTGTATGAGAGGGAAATAAATTTCTATCTTGTTTAAGTCACTGTAAAAAATAAAGCAGGCTCAGAATCTACATTTTGTATTATATGTATGAGCTGTTCTGACTTTTCATGCTGTAATATTACCTGCTAATTAGATCTCACGAATTTCTTATTTGTTCTGTGGGATCCCCAAATTAATTCATAGTAAATACCCTTTAGTATTAAACATATTATTTAACAGCTTAATGCTGACATTTTTTTTTTTTTTTGACACTCTGATTTCTGAAACAGATCTTGGTCTTACTGTTTTGTTATAGAGACTTGCATTACTAATATTAGCCTTTAAGTTTTATGCTTACCTTTATATTAGGATTTGAAAAATTCACTACTATTCACGATACTAAGGTTTAGCAAAGTAAGAGTAGAAGAATACTTTCTTTTGAGGAAAGGTATCTGCCTAAAAAACTACCACAAACATCACACTTAATGGGAAACATTACATGAAGTTACTTCCTATTTTATTGAGATAATTTAAACTATCAAAAGAGAGCTTCCAGGCTCCTACAGATGTGTCTCTCAGTCTGCCAGCCTCCATTCACTTATATGCTGCCTTCTTAACTGCTATTTTAAATGAAGTATCTTTGACCCTTTTCAAAGGCAATCAAACGCTCTTTACTTTTGCATGGGACATTCTCTCCTCACCGCTTACACGAGGACACTGGTCTAAGAATCTCTTCTGTCTCTTATTTCATCTCTGTTTCCTTCTCTACTGGATCATTTACATCAGCAAAGAAGCAATCCATTACCTCTTTCTTTGTTAAAAAATATCTTCCCTTGATTCCACTTCCCTCATCATCTAATATCCCATGACCAAGTTTCCCAAATAAGTACCTCAGACCAGACTTCTTTCTTGAGCTTGAGACCTGAAAATCCAACTGGTTCATGGTATTTCCATCTAAATGACAAATAGATTTCTTAAACTGAACTAATCCAAAGCTGTATTCCTGGTTCTGCTCACATTCCAAACTGACTCTTTTACATCATCTTCCATCTTGACTGATGGCACATTTTTTCTATTTCTTTTTCTCATTACCCACGTCTGCTCTATGAGGAAATCCTCTTGGCTTTAACATTAACATATATACAAATTCAAGAGCTTCTTATTTTTAGAGCTGTCACCAAATTCTGAACCACAGTCATTTTTCACCTGGATTATTGCAATTGCCTCTTACCTGTCTCCCTGCATTTACTTTTGCATCCCTTGCTCCAAAAGCCTATCCTGAGCAAGTCAGCGATGATTACCCTTTAAATCCATAAGTCAGATCATATCATGACTCTACTTCAGTGGCCTTCCATGTCACTCAAGGTAAAAGCCAAAAGCTTACAATTGTTAAAGACCAGGTAGCAGTAATCTTGGTACCCTCACACCTCTCTGAACTCCTCTCTCATGGCTGACCCCTCACTGACTCCTCCAGTCCATGTCCCACTTTCTCCTCCTCTTACTGACCTAGTATGCTCTTGCCATAGAGCCTGTACGAACATTGGCTAGTCCCTCTGTTTGGAACACATGTCCTTCCCTTGGTCTCTCTAAATGGCTTACAATCTCTCTTTAAATTCATAGATCTGAAAAACTGATACTTTATAGCCCTGCATTTAGACCTAAGCAGGCAGAACCCTATGCTTGCTTCTACACTTCAGAGTGCCTTCTGAAAAATTTTCTAAGTTCTCCAGTGCCTAGGATTGGTAAGTTTGTAGTACCTTATGTGTAGGGCACCCCAACTTGGAACTGACTGCATGGGCCCCTCCCTATTTCTCCTTTTCAAGTTGTTCTCTATATTCTATCCTATCCAACCAGAAGCCTTTAGGAATTCTTATTTGGTTGGAATAAAGTTATCCCTGGTCCTGTGACTGGGACTCTAGTTTCTATTGGGTGGTATAGTAAACAAATGGCCTCCGCAGGTTGTATCTTTATTATTATTTTTTTTTCCACAGAATTGCACTACATTGGGTTACTAGAGTGGTGCAGACATGTTACATTTGGGTGACACAGCACAAGTTCAAGGCTCTGGGTTGAAAATAGTCCCTTGCTGATCCTTGGCCTTGGGCTGTGTGTGAGCCCTTATTAGCTCTCACCTGTCCATGCTCTGAGGGTATTGAGGGTGGAGGAAGACATCCTTTACCCTAAATGTCCCTCTTGCCGCTATCTAGCAAGATCACCCAGTTCTCCACAGGCTCCATATCATGTGTCAGGCTTCTCTGGCGATTTCTCTCTTTGGATCACGAGGACTGTGGTCCATGTCGGCCAATTCTTTTGGTCAGGGCAAATGTATACAATTTTAATAAAAAGAAAGTAACCCTTGTGCTTTAATCCCATAGTTGATTGACATGAAATTGCTTCTGAGCCTTGACTTTTCTGATGAATCATTTCAATTTTGCACCATTTGTGTGTTATGAATAGCCATATAAATAAAAAAAACCCAGTGCCTTTGAGTAGATTCCAACTCATAACGACCCTATAAATAGTAGAATAAAATGTTTAAAGAGTGTATGGAACAACAACCTGTTTGGTCTGTCCTTTTCTGTGTTGGTCTCATGGGCCGACTCTTGGTTTTCCCTCAAACTTCAATCACAATGCTACATACCATCAGGATAAACAGATTTGTCATTCATTATTTTCAAATAAAATGACAAGAGGAAAAAATTAAAAAAAAATTGTTATTGAGTTGATTCTGACTCATGGAGACCCCATGTGTGTCAGAGGAGAAATGTAGTCCATAGGTTTCCAAGGGCAGATTTTTTGGAAATAGAGGCCAGGCCTTTCTTCTAAACTGCTTCGGGGTGGACTTGAACTTCCAACCTTTTGTAAGCAGGTGAGTGCACTAACAATTTGCACCACCCAGGGATAGAAATTAGGCTTTTAGTTTCAAAGTCATGAAATATAAGGTTCAGGTATTGAGAGAAAAAAATAACATTTGGATTAATATGTATTTTTTTACTTATTTATGCATGAAATACGTTATTCTTTAATAAGCACTCATTGCTACCCCTGCCCAAGAACAGCATTTACTGTATTCATGGTCTGATGCTGAGCCTTATCCCAGAACTCAGCTCTTGGGTTTAGTAAGAACATAGGTGTTTCCATCCCAGCATACATGGTGTTATATTCCTGAACATAAAAGGAAATGAAAGCATCTTCAAATAGAAACTCTGGAGCAGTTAAAAAAAAAAAAAACCCCAATTTCTCAGGGACATAAAAGTTTTGCAAACGCTTAAGCAAATCAAGCCACATTAAACTGTGTCTTGGAGAATCATACTAATGGGAACTTTTGCAACACTGGGGCCAACTGAGAGGAAGTACTACAGGCTCATGTCCTTGGGGAAACCGCTTTAAATTTCAGTTGGAACTAAAGGAGGAAAGTTTGCTTATTTATTTTTGTTCTCTGAGGCCATATTGAAGGCAGCACTTGAGAAGCAGTGGAGAACATTCTCCATCTTGAGTGCCTGTGAGGCTCTTTTTCTCTCTCTTAGATGTAGATATAAGAGTTGGAAACAACCTTCACATTTTATCCAGCCACTGAATGGACTTTTGTCGATAAAGAATAAAAGATTGCCAACACCAGAGTTTTCCAGGAACTGACACACGGTAAGATTTATAATTCACATTTTGCATTTTATAAAAGGCCTTCAAAAGTGTGGCGAAGTGCTTAAAAGTGTGAGGGTAGTGGTCAGACTACCAAGTTTAATTCGTGGAACTACCAATAATTAGTACATTTGGGCTAGTTACATCGTCTTTCTGGTTCTCAGACACCTAATCTTTAAAAGGGATAATGATATTGGCAAAGTTTTCGGAAATATATGAAGTAATGTATTATAGATGCTCCATAAATATCAGCTATTATAATACAAAACTTTCTCTGGGTTGGGAGTACCAGTACTTTTTACTTAAAGTCTAACGAAATTAGATCTATCTTCAGCTTGTCATCTTCAAGTTAAATCCAAATACCTTAGAGGGGACACAGTGCAGGTTTTGACCTAGCTCTCTATACGGCATTTTATATATTCTTTCTTAATATACTCTCAATTATCGTTTACCCCCTGATGCTCTCCCCATCCTGGTGTTTTAGATTGAAAACTGAGATCTTCTGAGACTATAAAGAATACTGATGGAGGAGCATGGTACCTCAATTGCTATTTTATCACTTACAGAATTCCTATATATAATATTAAAAAAAAAAAAAACAGTGCTCTCGAGTCGATTCCAACTCATAGCGACCCTATAAGACAGAGTAGAACTGCCCCATAGAGTTTCTAAGGAGCGCCTGGCGGATTTGAACTGCCGACCCTTTGGTTAGCAGCCGTAGCACTTAACCACTACGCCACCAGGGTTTCCATATATAATATATCCCTTAGTTTTTCCACATATATCACAGGGTAGGGAATTAAGAGTAAAAGTGATTCATTAAATCAAAGAGCAGAGTCTTCTGACTTGAAATTTTCACTAAGTGTGTTTCATATCATAGATAACATGAGATTTCTCTCAGAATTGTTCAAGGATGCTTAAATGACTGAAGCTCTGAACTGCTATAGTGCTAATTGGGGTGACCTTTGTCTGTCTCCTTAAATGAGCTAAGCTCCTAAGAGAGAACAAAGAAACCTCAGGCATCCATCAGGAAGGACACAGGTAGAAACAGTGAGGTTATTATTTTTTTTTAATTCTAGAAATAGCAAGAGTATAAGATGAGATATTTAGAGAAAACAGCAGAACAACACTGCAGAAGGGAAAAGCATCTGCAGTGTGAGGAGAAAAGATTTCCCAGGTCGTCAAGGAAGGAATATGCTTAAGTAGACAGACAAGACATAAATATTGCTGAAATAAATGATAACAACAACCCTGGATCAGAAACACAGTGCACTAATGAACTTAACAAAGAGAGTAACTAAGAATGGATTTTAAACCTATTCTTTTAATTTGTAATAACCATATTTATTTAGAAATGCATATTCATACGCAGATATGACTGATATACAAATATATGTACATAAAAGTGATTCTAAAATATACATTTATGTCTTTATTGTTTGAAATAACAAAAAGACTGCTTATGTTGACAACCTTATTTCTAATTCTGCATTTATTTTTTAATGTTATACATACTTCAAAGTTGAAACAGTAGCTTCTATTGTTTTCAAATTATTGGCATTAGAATTAATTTTATTATTAAAACTAACAGGAAAAAAATAGTGGGCAATGGGGTTATTGGGGGTTGGGGAGGTAAACTTCCAAGGTCACTCTCCAAGAGGTGCCCTAGAATGCACAGTTCACAGCTGGCCTCGAGGGTTCCCTAAGCAATGTCTGGTGCAGTGTATGGCTATCAAGAAAGGAAAGACCATGGGATCTTCTAGGAGAAATATGGACAAAACAAGCTGTGTCCTAAGGTGGAGACATGAATTTAAAATTGATACCACAGTGAGTATAGGGGCAGGGTAAGGCTGGAACTCATGGTATAGCTATTAATGGAGTCTTTACAATAACTTTATTTTTAAAGTAACAATCTAACCCATGTTATGTTATCATGAGAATTCTACAAACAAATCATACTGGATAAATGAAAAAATTGCCCCAGTTCCAACCTACGTTTATGAACTATTTAATTGATGGAAAATACAGTGTTGTGGGTTTAACCTTGGTTAAAAATAAAAATTTAAAATATTCATAAGATTACCTAAAGATACATATTAAAAAGAAAATAAGCAATCTCTGCCATTTCCATGTTCCCATCTAGATTTTAAAATTATAATATCTATACAAATGGACAGGAGTATTTCAATTTTTCTTCTATTTTGGTCATTTAACATATTGTAAAGATGCTTCACCTTCTATGTCTTTATATCATTAATCAGCATTTTATTGACAGCATCATCCCTTATTAATTTGAAGTAGTCTGAATTACATAAAAATCTTTCTATTGTTAAAGAATTGTTTATTGTTTAGAGTTGAGGTAGCTAGTATAAATGATAGGAACGTGTTTATCAGACTGGAAATATTTACTCATGTATTTTCCAAAAAGGTTACATGAATGGAAACAGTTTAATTGCAATTTTAGCAATGAGGATAATTAAAAAAAAAAATTAAAAACACACATTTTATTCTTTTATAGCTAACTTTGTGTGTGTAGTCATTGCTTGAAAATAATATTTCACATTTTTAAAACTTTATACTTTGCCAATCATTTTGATATTAACTGTCCTATTGGACTCTTGTAAGTGAGGCAGCTTGAACAACTGTTACTATCCCTACTTTATAGGTGAGAACACTGAGGCTTACCGGTTTGTTCAAGGGCCCCTGGCTATTCTGTGAGGAAGCTGGGATAACTACCCTTTTGATAGCAGAAACAGAACAATCACTTTTTTTTAATGATATTTTGATTTTATGTAATTTTAGATTTACAGAGAAGTTGCACAGATAGTACAGAGAGTTCTTGTATACTCCTCACCTAAACCAAAAAAAACAAACCCTTTGCCAATTCTGACTCATAGTGACCCTATAGGACAGAGCAGAACTGCCCCATAGGGTTTCCAAGGAGCACCTGGTGGGTTCAAACTGCCAACCTTTTGGTTAACAGCCATAGCTCTTAACCACTACCCCACCAGGGTTTCCACTCCTCACCTAGCTCCACCTAATGCTAGTGTTTTATGTAACCCTGAGTACATTTGTAAAAAACTATGAAACAAGCACTGGGATATTATTATAATTAATTAAACTTCAGATCCATGCAGGAAGTATCAAAAGAAGATGGAAGGAATATACAGAGTCACTGAACCAAAAATAATTGGTTGACATTCAACCATTTCAGGAGATAGCATATTATCTGGAACCAATAATATTGAAGGCAGAAGTCCAAAAAGCACTGAAGGCATTGATGAAAAACAAGGCTCCAGGAACTGATGGAATTCCAATTCAGATGTTTCAAAAATGGATGCAGCGCTGGAAGCGCTCCCTTGTCTATGCCAAGAAATTTGGAAGACAGCTACCTGGCCAACTGACTGAGAGAGTTCCATATTTATGCTTATTCCAAAGAAAGGTGATCCTCCAAATGGAGAAATTATCTAACAATATCATTAATATCACACAAAAGTAAAATTTTTCTGAAGATATTCAAAAGCAGTTGCAGCAGTATATCAGCAGGGACCTGCCGAAAATTCAGGCCAGGTTCAGAAGAGGACATGGGACCAAGGATATCATTGCTGATGTTAGATGGATCCTGGCTGACTGCAGAGAATACCAGATAGTTCACCTGTGTTTTATTGACTATGCAAAGCGATTCAACTGCATGGATCATAACATATTATGTGGTCATGAAGAACCTGTACATAGCTCAAGAGGCAGTCTTTTGAGCAGAACAAGAAGATGCTGTAGTTTAAAGTCAGGAAAGTTATGCATCAGAGTCTTGTCATTTCTCCAGACTTGTTCAATCTGTATGCTGAACAAATAATCTGAGAAGCTGGAGTATCTGAAGAAGAATGGGGCAACAGAATTGGAGAAAGACTCATTAACAACCTGAGTTATGCAGATGCCACAGTGTTGTCTGCTGAAAGTGAAGAGGACTAGAAGCACTTACTGATGAAAATCAAAGACGACAGCCTTCAGTATGGATTACACCTAAAAATAAAGGAAACAAAAATTCTCACAAATGGACCAATAAACAAGATCATGATAAACAGGGAAAAAATTAAAGTTGTCAAGGATTTTATTTTACTTGGATCCACAATCAACAACCATGAAAGCTGCAGTCAAGAAATCAAGTGACACATTGCATTGGGCAAATCTGCTGCAAACGACCTCTTTTATAGTGTTAACAGGCAAAAGTGTCACTTTAAGGACTAAAGTGCACCTGACCCAAGCCATAGTGTTTTCAATCACTTTATATGCATGTGAAAACTGGGCAGTGAAGAGGGAAGACTGAAGAAGAATTGACACCTTTAAATTGTGATGTTATCGAAGAGTATAGAATATACCATAGGATGCCAAAAGAACAAACACATCTGTCTTGGAAAAAGTGCAGCCGGAATGGTCCTTAGAAGGAAAATTGCAAGACATTGCCTCACATACATTGGACATGTTATCAGGAGGGATCAGTTCCTGGAGAAGGACATCAAGCTTGGTAGAGAGTCAGTGAAAAAGAGGAGGACCCTCAATGAGGTGGATTGACACGGTGGTTGCAACAATGGGCTCAATTATAACAAGGATGGTGAGGATGGTGCAGGACCGGGCAGTGTACGGTTCTGTTGTACATAGGGTCACTATGAGTTGGAACCTACTCAAGGGCACCTAACAACAACAACCAACTCCAGATTTTATTCATAATTCACTAGTCCTTCACTGCTGACCTTATTCTGTCCTAGGACTCAATCTAGGACAATCATCTTTTAATTGACTTAAAAGTCATAAACCTTGTGATCATAAACCATAAGGACACTGATTCTCCATTGTCAACATTTGAATGCTAATTTTAGAAATCCTTTTCATCTGAAAATAGGGAGGGCTGATTATTTATATCTAATGAACATTTTAGTTCTAAAATTGTATTACTCTTAGAATTCCCCATATAGGAGAAGTGGGAAGATTAAAAATTATTTAATCATTAATACAGATTATCATAGATTGATGTAGAATCAATTTGATTTTCTCTGTACAAAGAAGAAATGAAGTGGACTTACGTGGATTTGAGTGTTACTAAGGGATTCCAAAGGTCATTGAAAAGTGATATGCCTTTAAAAAGTTAGCATACCTACACTGTGACCAAATAATTTATACTTTTAAAGTAATAAAAAGATGTGCCAAAGAGCTTATCAATAAAAGCACTTATGGGCCATGTTCATGGTAAAGGGGGAATTAAGTATAAATAAAAATGTTGACAATTCTTCTCTGTCAGTTGCCTGGGGGCTTGATCTCCTATTGAATATTTTTAAGTGTACGGTGTTATCTGATTCTATCAATAGGCATTCTTATTACATTTTCCAGAAGTGGAAACCAAAGATTTTAAGTAACTTATTTTTTTCTATTCCATGATGCATAACTAAATTGAAGAGCTTGGATTTGAACCCAGGCCTGTAGGAGTATGGAATTGATGGTGTTACTCATTTCATCTCATTTTTTCTCCTGCTTTGGTCCTAGGCTAAACTGACCACTGTTGAATCATATATTGATATCCTTCATTTTTTAATAAATGGTTGTTGACAGATGCAAGATCTTCTTGGGATTGTTTTATACTCTTGTTTTCTGGGTGACAGCATGTCCCTAGATATGGAGTTAACAGTGGTGGCACAATTTAGGATTCCCTAAAAAAAAACAAATCCCTACTCACAGTGACCCTCTAGGACAGAGCAGAACTGGCCACCATAGGGTTTCCAAGGAGCGGCTGGTGGATTCAAACTGCTAACTTTTTGGTTAGCAGCTAAACTCTTAACCAATGTCCTCTTGGGGTTCCCTAGTATTGCCTAGACTCTGAGAAATTAAGGAAATGGCTGTTTTAAAGCAAGTTAACAGAAGACATTAACCTATACAATTGTATATTTGTTAGTTTTATTTGCTAATTCTAAGTGGCATTTGACAAAATCAGTTTACTGATAGTTCTCACATTTTTTTTTATTCATTTCTTCAGCAAACATAATTGTATAAACTATTTGAGTGATACGTTTCTGTTATATGTACAGGTGAAGATACACTCATCCTTCAAAGCCGTGCCTTCTTATGGAAAATGAAGTCCAACGTTGAAGTAATTATCTAGTTGACTCATGGAAATGCTTTCAATGGGTAAAGCAGCTGACTTATTAAGTGGGATGATAATAACCACAATTTGCAACAGTTCCTTATCATAAGCAACATTTTCACATTTCGTAATTGGCCCTCATCATAATCCTATGAGGTGATCAGGTAAAGTATGTATGAACTATTTGACAATAAAGTTATATAATTTTGAAGCAGATATACCTTGAGGGATTGTACTTAAATATACTGAGCCACATTGTATAAGTAATTGGTTAATATTGATAAAGCCTTTAGAGTGTCTTATATTCAACATCTTGTTTCTATTCCTTACCTACATGGTTTTTGTCAAAGTGTATATGATATATATGTATATGGTGGGGCCATTACCTTTTGATTATACATCATTTGCAGTTAGTTCCCTGACATGTCTCATTTATACTTGAACAAGAGAATCAGAAGTTTTTAACATTGAGAGGTGTGTGGAGACTGTAGAAAGGCCATCCTTGCTCTGAAGATCTCCTTAGAAAAGAAATATTCTCAACCTTTTCCTTATTGATAAGGTGGAATGGACCTGGGCTCTGGAACCAGAAAATCCCAGATCCACTTTTTGAAAATTTTTTGACCTTAACCTCTTAAAGCATATATTTGTTACCAGTAACATAGGGATAATAAGTCCTAACACGGACTGTATCCTAGACACAAGGCACTGAGCAATTGCTTTCCTTGCATTATTTCATTTAGTCATCAGCATAGCACGCTGAACTAGGTAGTGTTATTTTTACCAGCTTCCGTTTTCATTTTAAAATGATGAATTAAAAAAGCAACCAAAAAATTAATGTATACATATTATTGGCTAAGCATATGTCTAGGCAATTTCATAGGCCTTTATTTTTTTATAAAGAATGAATTAATTCATCTTAAAGGCCCAATTCAGGTCAGACTTTTAAAGAAATATCTGTGGGAGTAGGTGTGATTTCCACGTGCCTGTAAAACTGCATGTTTTGTTGTCTTCTATTTGTAGATAAAGCGGTTTACTGGGGAGAGATGTATTTCCCATGCAAGTCATCCTGGTTCCCATGCCATGTCAATGGCAGACATAACTAATACATTACAGTCCCCCTTTCTTCAGAGCTTGGATGTGTTTCAGAATTCTCAATAACTCACTCTAGGTAGCCACTACTAACTAATCAGATTTGGCACTTGAGATAAAAACTATTTGTCACTCCTACCACATATGAATGTTTCCATTCCTTGTATTGAAACTCTGGCTATTTTAAAGTATTTACCTTGATCCTTCCTGGTGTCTCACTACCACCTTTAACATATTTCTCATTTTGTATTCTCAACAGAAACAAGCACTTAAAATAACTTTGCTTATGGATGCACCAATGCATTGATGACTAGCTAATCCCATAAACTAGTCTGTGGCAAATATCTCTTTCTCCTAAGTTCGGATTCTACATGGTCACTATGGAAGCTTTCACCTTTTCCTCTGAAATCATGAAAAATCAAAGCTGTGTGACAGAGTTTGTTCTATTGGGGCTTTCACAAAACCCAAATAGTCAAACAATAATATTTGTTGTATTTTTGCTTACCTACATTGCAACTGTTGGGGGCAATTTGCTAATTGTAGTGACCATCATCAGCAGCTTGGCACTCCTGGGCTCCCCCATGTACTTCTTTCTGGCTTTCCTGTCCTTCCTGGATGCGTGCTTTTCCTCTGTCATTGCTCCAAAGATGATCGTGGACTCCCTCTATGAGAGGAAAACCATCTCCTTCGGGGGCTGCATGACACAGCTCTTTGCTGAGCACTTCTTTCCTGGAGTAGAGGTGATTGTCCTCACCGCCATGGCCTATGATCGTTATGTGGCTATTTGCAAGCCATTGCACTACCCCTTTATCATGAACTGGAGGTTCTGTGGCATTCTGATGGGGGTAGCCTGGGCAGGGGGCTTCTTGCATTCTGTAATACAAATTCTCTTTATATTTCAGCTGCCCTTTTGTGGCCCCAATGTCATTGATCACTTCATGTGTGATTTATACCCATTATTGGCTCTTGCCTGCACTGACACTCATATCCTTGGCTTTTTTGTTGTTGCAAATAGTGGGTTAATCTGCATTATAAACTTCTTATTGTTGCTTATCTCCTATTGTGTCATCTTGGTCTCGCTGACAACTCATAGCTCTGAAGGTCGAAGGAAAGCTCTCTCAACCTGTGGATCTCACATTGCTGTTGTGGTTTTGTTCTTTGTCCCGTGCATATTTGCGTATGCACGACCTCCATCTACTTTCTCCTTTGAAAAAATTGTGGCCATATTTCCTACCCTCCTAACTCCCTTGTTCAATCCTGTGATTTACACATTCAGGAATAAGGAAGTAAAAAATGCCATGAGGAAGTTGTGGACCAGACTTGTGGTGGTTTCTGATAAAAATAAAACATGAAACTTATAAAAAAGCAAACTTCCAGAAGATGGAAATCGAAATGGGCTTAGAGAAAAACTCTCTAGGGGATGCACCTTGTAAGACAGAAGGTAATATAATGCAATAGAAAAACACTAACACGGAGGTCAGGAAATGTTTTTTCTACCTTCAGATCACTCATCATTTCGGAGTTGGCAGCTCAATGTCCTCATATGTAAAAAGACTTGAATTTTATGCTTATTTAAAATATAATAACAAAAAGAAATCAGGAAAAGAGAGGAATCAGATTATCTATTAATCTGCTCGCCATTCACACCATGCTCCAAAAAACATTCAGGGAAGGAGGACAATAATATCTTAGAGATTAGAACAGGAACTTCCTGAAACTCCTTCAATTGAAAAAAAGTTTTATTTTTAGGGTACTGATCAGAGTTAAGGATCCCTGGTGACCAAGTGGTTAAGTGTTCGGCTATTAACCAAAAGTGGGTTGGTTTGAACCTACCAGCTGCTCCAGGGGAGTAAGATGCAGGAGTCTGTTTCCATGAAGATCACAACCCTGGAAACCCTATGAGGAAGTTCTGCTCTGTCATATAGGTTTGTGATGAGTTGAAATGGATTAGATGGCAATGGGAGGTGATCCCAGTCAATCTGATGGAAAAGCATTCAGGACTCAGGAAGGAAAGAGACAAGGGCATTCTCAGAAACTCAACTGTAGATGTTCCTGGAACAAATGACTTCATCATTTAACATGGGTCCATTAACATCTGCAACAGGATTGATGGAAGACTCATTAACAACCTACAGTATGCAGATGACACAACCTTGCTTGGTCAAAGTGAGGAGGTCTGGAAGCACTTACTGATGAAGATCAAAGACCACAGTCTTCAGTATGGATTACACTTCAACATAAAGAAAACAAAAATCTTCATAGTTGGACCAATAAGCAACATAATGATAAATGGAGAAAAGATTGAAGTTGTCAAGGATTTCATTTTACTTGGATCCACAATCATCACCCATGGAAGCAGCAGTCAATATATTAGAAGATGCACTACATTGGGCAAATCTACCACAAAAGACTTTTTCTTAAAGTGTTGAAAAGTAAAGATATCACCTTGAAGACTAAGGTGCACCTGACTTAAGTCATGGTGTTTTCAATTGCCTCATATGCATGCAAAAGCTGGACAATGAATAAGGAAGACCAAAGAAGAATTGATGTCTTTGAATTGTGGTGTCGGCAAAGAATATCAAATATACCAAAGACTGCCAAAAGAACAAACAAATCTGTCTTAGAAGAAGTACAGCCAGAATGCTCCTTAGAAGCAAGGATTGTGAGACTGCGTCCCACATACTTTGGGCTTATTATCAGGAGGGATTGTTTCCTGGAGAAGGACATCATGCTTGGTAAAGTAGGGGGTTGTCAAAAAAGAGGAAAGCCCTCAACAAGATGGATTTAACACAGTGGCTGCAACAATGAGCTCAAGTATAATAACAAGGATTGTGAGAATGGCACAGGACCGGGCAGTGTTCCCTTCTGTTGTCCATGGGGTTGCTATGAGTTGGAACTGGCTCGATGGCACCTAACAACAGCAATAGCAACAACAGATCTGAATCACTTGTTAAAATTCTTGAGAGATAACACCTGATTGACCATTTTCTGCCAATGGATGAGGTCCTTTTGGGTCAGTTGACCGCCCCATGCCAATCATCAGAGGGAGAGGAAGGGAAGTAGATTTCATAAGGGAACCATTGATGAGTAGCTTTAATTTGAGTTCAATCAGAGAGGACTCTTGATAAATCATTTTCCTAGCAAAACCAATATCAAAGTTGAGGGTGTTGTGAGCTGACTACAGGGTAAACAGAGGCCGGAGGTATCTGAGAGTAAAATTTAGATTTCAAAAGGGGATTGCATTCAATTTACTCATTGATTTGAATTTTGTTGACTTGGTTTATCCAAGTGAAAATAATTCTATTTGAGCATTAGTCAGTAAAGAGAGAATTCAAATCAAACACATCTGAACCCTGCCTATATTTTTTTTAAATAGCAATACCCAACCTGGTTTTATAGCTTCTCCTATCTACTCTGCATATTTCCATAAGAATTTCTACTCTATAACCTACTATATAGTTTATTTCCTTATTGTGTCTTATCTGCCGTCTCTCATAGAATAAACTGTGAGGCAGGAGATTTTTTCCTATGTGATTCACTGATGTATCATCAGTATCTAGAACCGCCTGTTGCAGGAGCTCAGTAAGTGTCTGTTGAGTAAATGAAAATAAGTGAGCTATCTTCCCTTTTTGAAATTTAAATGTATTTACAATATTAATCTACTAAAATGTTGAGTTTGGCAAGTGAATGCAGCTGTTGCTGGGATTCGTCCCTTGATCTTGAAAATAACCGTAGATAACACTTTAACATAACACAGCGAAGAATATTACAAACAAATTATCTACTCTAGTTATTTTCCCAAATCTGTATAAAAAATTAAAACAGAAAATAAAGGTATTACTCTCTGCTTACTCTTTCTCATTCTCCATTCCCTCTCCTATAACCTGCAAAAATAAGCGTTATCATTGATTTGAATTTCATTCTGAAGGCATTTTGGATCCCAATAAAATAATCTCTTACTTCAATGTTTCATTTTATTCATTGGGTTTGAATCTTGCCATAGTTTCTGAATTATTCACTAGAAATGTCACCTCAGTAAGATGCAAATGAATAGGGTTTAAAATAGGGTTAAGTGAACAGGGTTTAAAGTAGGACACTAATTCATCCTAAAACTACATGTGAGAAACAAGTGGATCTAAACCCAAAATATCTCAGTTGTCATGTGTTCTCAGTTCCCATAACTGAATGTTCCATGATCAACTGCATTCAATAATACCCTGACATTTAACCTGCAGTCCAGTTGAATAATCCAGTCATTCAGTCTACAATGAATATTTAATGAGCACTCCTGATCTGTTCACCTCAGATCTTGAAAGCACCTCAAGGGAACTTTTACTTAACTTCTTGCCTTTGGGCAGTTCAGCGATCTCCTTTGAAACTTTTTTTTTTTTTTAGTTGCCTTTGAGTTGATTCTGACTCATGGTGACCCAATGTGTGCAGAGTAGAATTGCACTCCGTAGGATTTTGAAAGCTGGTGCCTTTTGGAAGCATTTTGACAGGCCTTTCTTCCCAGGCTTCTGGGTGAGTTCAAACCACCAACCTTTCAGTTAGTAGGGAAGCACTTAACCATTTATGCCACCCATGGACTACACTTTTGGCTGTTGTTATTTTCCAGGCCAAGAACGTTTATGGCATTACTGTACATACCTTATCAGAAGGAAAGAGCTTTAGACTTGTAGTTAAAGATTTTATCCTATGCTCAATTCTGTCACTAACTAACTGTGTGACCTTAGGTGAGTTATTTCCCTTCTCTGGGCCTGAGGTCTGCATGTTTATTGTTGTTAGGTGCCATTGAGTCGGTTTGGACTCATAGCAACCCTATGTCTAACATAACAAAACACTGCCAGGTCCTGTGCCACCCTTAACAATCATTGTTATACTTGAGCCCATTGTTGCAGCCACTGTGTCAATCCATCTTGTTGATGGTCTTCCTCTCTTTCATTGACCCTCTACTTTACCAAGAATGATGTCCTTCTCCAGGGACTGGTCCCTCCTGATAACTTGTCTAAAGTATGTGAGACGTAGTTGAGTCAACCTTTCTTCAAATGAGCATTCTGGCTGTACTTCTTCCAAGAAAGATTTGTTCAGTCCTCTGACAGTCCATACCAGCACCATAATTACAAAGGCATCTGCTCTTCTTTGGTTTTCCTTATTCATTGTACTGCTTTCACATGTGTAAAAGACAACTGAAAACACCGTGGCTTGGGTCAGGCGCACCTTAGTCCTCAAAGGGGCATACTTGCTTTTTAATACCTTAAAGAGGTCTTTTGTAGTAGATTAACCCAGTATAATGTGTTGTTTGATTTATTGACTACTGCTTCCATGGACATTGATTGTGGATCCAAGTAAAATGTAATGCTCGACAACTTCAGTCTTTCACAATTTATCATGATGTTCTTACTGGTCCAGTTGCGAGGATTTTTGTTTTCTTTATGTTGATGTGTAATCCATTCTGAAGGTTGTTGTCTTTGGTCTTCATCAGTAAGTGCTTCCAGTCCTCTTCACTTTGAGCAAGGTACATTGTGTTATCTGCATATTGCAGGTTGTTAGTGAGACTTCCTCCAATCCTGATGCCACCTTCTTCATATAGTTCACAAGTTTAGAAAGGATTAATAAAAACACGTAAGTACTTCTTTGCACATTTCTGAACCAGGGGTGCTTTCTTTCTATGTATTATATCTTTTAGTTTTTAAAGAAGCTTTTTAAAGTTAGGTCTTCTTGTTCCCATTCAATTGATGGAAAATCTGAGGCTTATATACTTTCAATCACTCACCAAAAAGCTTCCTCAAGAGTATACTCCTCTGTTTATAACAAAAAATTCCAGATGTTGGGCATGATTTTCTCCAAGAAGTTTGGGTCTGCTTTTTGCCACTAGGCCCTTCGGTGAAAATGCAAATCATGCCTCCTTTTCTGCCTCACATCTCTCAGTCTGAGCCCCTCCTTGGACCTCTCATTTCATCCTCATTGGGGATACCTGGCAGGCACTGATACACCTAGCAGGACATTCTGACGTCAGAACTCTGGGTAGAAGCATGGTCTCTCAAACAAGAAAGCAATATTGCAATGTAATCTGTCCCATCTTTAATTACGTGCAATCACATTAAAAAAACAAAAATTGAGGTTTCTTTCCTATGAGTGGAAAATCATATCTTTAAAAAGAAAAAGAAAACACATAAGACAAGTATTCAATATTTCCTTTCTCTTTTCCTTCTGTCTCCCTTCTTTATGAACTATCTTAAAACATAGATGGGGTTAGAAACAGGAGAATGTAATATTAATAATGTTAAAAGTAATAAGTAATAATTATTACCAGATATCTCTTACAAAAGAGGAAACTGAAATTAATAGGTTAAGAAACTTGCCTGAATTCATGTCTACCACACATATTTCACTCATCTGAGCCTTTAACTGGCTTCAAGTCTTTAATCCTTCTAGAAGAGATGGGTTTAAGCAATCCTATGGAGAAGGGATTGAGGTTTCCTCAAATGCATTCAAAGTGAGAATGGAGTTTAACTTATTGGCCCCAAGGTTTGCTTTTGCTCTTGAACTGTCTGACCTGGGTAGCACATTGGAACATCCTTAGGGACTTGGCTGGGAGTAATGTTTTTTTTGGAGCTCCTGAGGCTGAAAGCCTGCCATAGGCTTTTGCAGATTTTGTGTGAATTACAATAAATATCCAACACAGTAAAAAGAGAAACCTTAACTCAAAAGTACCTGTGGGAAGGGGACTGACCTCAGAGTTATTTCTCCCTCAGTGTACTGAAATAGCTTATTCCAAAAACACCTTTTCAAGAACAAGATTAATGAACATTTGATATTTTATTTTTTTAAACCACACTGCCCAGTGTCATTGACCCACTTGTTTTTTCTAAGCTACTGCTTCTTCTGGGGAGCAACAATGTAAAGTCTGCATTTGCAGGGTTCCTTCTCTCCATAAACTCCCCACTCTCCATAACCTCCTGTGTTAGAAAGCATTGAGAAATGTCAGTGAAGTACTGTTTCCATGTTTCAACTGGGATTCATATGATTCATCTTCTAAGCAAATTAATGCTGAAGATATGAAAAATATACTTAATTGGAAGTCATATATCTGCTTATAAGAAAAGAGGTAAGTTTTTCAAGTCTGGTAAAAATATTTTCTTCACAATACCTCCTTATAAGTGATCTTGTGGAATCTATGCTCTGATGGAATCTATACTCACTCGGTCTTTACCCCCCAATGAAAGGTGAAGCTGGATAAGGATTCCTAAATCTTTGCTGGCCTCAGAGCAAGTACACTATCTATCAAAGTCCTTCCTGCTTACACAAGAGGAAATAAACTACACTATGGCATTGAAGCCAGCCTAAGCAGAAATTTCTAATCTTCGGGATCCTCTTTTAAAGATTTGAAGTTCAATGGTGATGTTTATGAGACAGGATTTTCAAGACCCATGGCAACCCTTGATCATGACCTACAGTGGCATCTGCTCTCAGGTTGAGGTTCAAGTGGTAGTATAGTTGGTCAGGGAGAAAAAAGTTGAACTCTGTGATGAAATCTTGGGTCACACAACCCTCAATAACATTCTTTGTTTGTCTCCTCCCATTTGTCTTTCTGCATCCCATACTCTGGCTCTTCTTCCTTCCCTGGAATTCGCTGACTGTCACTCTCCTCTCTCTTACTTTAACTTCGGCCAGTCTCTGTCTCTTCCCTCCCTTCACTATTATTTGTTATGCACCTAGTTTGGTATTTGTCCCACCATGAAATTTACAGTGGTTGGTTTTGGAGACAGGAAAGAAACTTAAGGTGTCATTTGACATCATTCTCTGCTGGTTTGGGACTTCTCTTTTCTAGGATGCGGTCTACATGAATGGTTGAGATTTGATGATTTATATGATTGTTGTTAGACACTGGAGAGAGAGGCTATCTAGTAGCATCCAAACCTTTTTATAGCCTGGTTGTACTTGGCAAAAGTCTATTACAGATAAATCTTTGTACATAAGGAAAACAAGATAAATGGCTAACTTACCTCATGAAAAAGCTCATAGGTCAAATAATGAAAGTGAAAACCTATTTAAGGTCATGCAAAAATAATATATAATCTAATATTACCTCACTCAA
This sequence comes from Loxodonta africana, assembly GCF_030014295.1. Classification (NCBI taxonomy): domain Eukaryota; kingdom Metazoa; phylum Chordata; class Mammalia; order Proboscidea; family Elephantidae; genus Loxodonta; species Loxodonta africana. Next base: position 2,759,449 of record NC_087363.1, read on the forward strand.
TTCAATACATACCTAATAAAGTACATACTGATATAAGAGTATAGGGGATAGAGGTAGATGCCTATTTGTCTGGGAAGAAAAGGGAAGACTTTTGGGGCCAGAGATAGAGATTTGGGATGAGCTATAATTTGAACTATTAACATTTCAACAGGCAAAGTAAAAATTAAAGATACTAAAGAACAGCTAATAGCAAGTTCCCCTACCGTGGTTTCCTCCAATATCAGGGAGTTAGGACTGTTCAGGAGTATTAGGAAACAGTGGCTGAGCTCAGTGATAGAACTCTAAGGGACTGCTGATCTTAGCTAATGCATACATCTTTGTGAAGTGCTGCTTGCCTATCTTCAGGTTTCAAATCTTCTTTGCTCATTTAAAGCAAAATCAAATAGAATTGCATCACCTGGCTTTCACTGCTGTCCATCATCAGCCCACAAACTTACCTCTTACAACTTCTTGTTTCAATAAGAGTATAGTTTCTTACAATGCTTACCTGAACCAGTTCATGCTTCTCCCCTCCTTATCATCTTTTACTCACTCGCTAGCCTAACTGTTCCTCTCCTCACAGCAAATGACATGCTTTTGTCTTTAGTCCCTGTCGGGAACTTAGTGTTTCAAAATAAAGTAATAATTAATTCACTTGCTTTTTTTATTTGTCAGAGATAAGTGAAACTGCCGGTCAAAGCTTTTTGTTTTTATAACTGGTATTATCACACTGAGATAATATTTGAGCTGGGTCACAGAAAAAATAAATAAATAAAACAAAGTTTTATTTCTTTTTGTACAGCTTTATAAGAGGAACAATTTCACTTACTAATTTGAAACATTAATTCTACTTGGTAAAATTCAGTATAAGCTTTTCAATACTTTAGTTCCATAAAATTTAGTGAGAAACTTCAGTTTCATACATTGAAATCAGTAACTCCATTCATTTCTCATTTTTGAACCTTCACTGACCCTCAGTTTGTTCTCTAGGGTTCTGTCTACTTTTGGAACTACAATTCATTAGGTATTATCATATATAGTCACGTGTAACTTTTTGCAGATAATTATCTTATTCAGAATTGTGTTATCCGTCCAATGTGATCATAAAGAGCTTGAAGACACATATCTATGTGCTGCTATGGCTACCAGAGACCTGATTAGGTTCTTAGTACATATGATGGCTGAGTTGAAGGTGTTATTGATTCATTGATGAATAGATGATTAATCAGAAAAAGAAAGAGTACCTCAAAATTCATTCTAAATAAATTCTAGATCCTTTGACATTAATATTAAAAATTAGAGAAATAATATAAGACAGGATAAAGACACAACTCTCCAAATTGTTGACTGATGGACATAAACATGAAAAAAGGGAAAGAGCTCAAATTTAAAGATATTTAAAAAACTAATGGACAAAAATATGTAAATCAGAAAGATGAAATATAAGTAAAACATGTACAAAAATTATACTATCACCAGTAATCAAGGAAATGTATATCATAGTTTTACTTTTACTCATCAAGCAAATATGATAATGATCCAAGTTTGATATTCATTAGAAATCTGTTTCATATTCCTGTAATTTTAGAAACAAGTGGAAAAAAAATCCGATTTTTACATCAAAAAGGATATATAAACAAAATATGTACATGTATAACTCTGAAAAGTTGGAAAAATATGTAAGGAACTATTAGTTACCTCTGTAACATGGGATTGGGAATTTATGAATTTTAGAAGGATAATTTTTTTAATCCTGTAATTTATTTTAAAGGTTGGATATTTTATTACATAAATATATTCCCTGTATAATTAAAATATTTCTAATAAACCTTGATACAAAAAAAAGGAAGGCTATTTGACAGTAGTTACCAATAAGTATGAAGATAATCATAGCTTTTGCCTCAATAATCTTGAAATTTACTATCTGAAATGACTAATAATAAAGAAAAGACTATACCATGGGAAGGGGTTCATTCAAAAATCTTTTATGAGGGTGAACATTTGAAAACAAATTAAATGATTAAAAAAAATTTTGAAAACATATTATGAATTTCCTGTATATGTTAATTTACAACTCCTAAAGTAAATGAATACATTATAGATAATCTTTATATAGGAAAAAGGTTTTAACAATTCCAAAAGAAAACCAGAATATTTAAAATATCAGAGAATGTTTACAATTCTATAGATACGTACATGTCTATGCAAAAAATAGAGTACAACATGGGGGAAGATATCTGCATGGTGAAATGATGAAATATATTTTTTAAATTATGTTTTAAGAGAAACAAAACTTGGCAGAAAACAAAAGTTTTGTAAGATAGTGGTAGAATCACATTGAGTGAAGACATCATTTAGCTTTTAGAAATACAAGAAGTGGTATATCCGGTTGCATCCATGTAAATACTATGTATCTAACGTGAGTAATGGGTGATTTCACATATACAGTAATTCTGCTCGATACTACCAGCCTCGATGATTTATTTAAACATCCCGTGTGTCCTGACTGACAAGGAAGGCAAAATCAAGAGTCGAAGTTGGAGATATCATTTCTTCTTAACCCTTTCATTACCAAATTTTTATTAAAAAAAAATGTTTTTTGATGGCATGTGTTTTCAGTATTGGAAAGCATGCTTACTAATTGAGTGTGTTTAACTTTATGGTTGGTAATATGGATTTTGAGAAATATGATCTGACAATACAATCCACCAATCAGGTCAGTGGCATTTTGGTGCCACCAGTCTGTGACATGACAGTATGCCACTGAAAACTCGGCAGATAATTTATGACTGACGTCTTTCTATTAGGTTACATGGAAAGCCTTTGGTTTTCCAAATATGACACAGAAAAACCAAAACTAACCTAGCAGGGCTCCCTAACTGTCACACAGGAAAACCATAGTGATGTTTGCAAGCCTTATGTCACAGAAATAAAGGAAAAAAAGGCAAACCTTTGCAAATGTAACTTATCTAGGAAACATCATCTAATAGAAGGCTCAACCTATACAAAGAAGAGGCTCCACTCCAGTCAGCTGAGCTGTATGCATTTCAAAAGGAACCCACCTTGACACTAAGTCCAATAGAACCTGACTAAGACCTTAAAAATGAGGTCCAGAGGCATAAAAAGTGGCTAACATACCATTTAGGCCAATGTAAATGAAAACACATAACCCAACTCAGATACTGAAGAAGTCAGGAATAACTGGTTTAAACTCGTGTCCAAATTAAGGAAAAATTTTTTTTCTCAATAGGAAATCTCCAATTTAATGTTTGAATTATATAGGAATAATGTTTTTCAAATATTGAGTTACACACATATATTCCATATATGCTTTCATACCCCCCCTCCAAAAAAAAAAAAAAAAACTTGCCATCAAATCGATTCCTACCCGTAGCAGCCCTACAGGACTGAGTAGAACTGCTCCATAGGGTTTCCAAGGCTGTTATCTTTAGGGAAGCGGGCTGCCACATCTCTCCCTCACAGGAGGGCTGGTGGGTTCCAGCTGCCAACTTTTCAGTTACCAACCTAGAATTTAACCACTGCACTACAAGGGCTTTTTAAGCAAAAACAAGGAAAAAGAAAGAAATGTTATCAAGTCAATTCTGACTCTTAGTGAACCTGTAGGACAGAGCAGAATCATTCCATAGGATTTCCAAGGAGCAGCTGATGGATTTGAACTGCCGATCTTTTGGTTAGCAGCTGAGCTCTCAACCACACCAACAGGGCTCCAAGGGATTCTTACATACACTTACCAAGATTCTACTACAATCTAAGTTTTATATGAAGAAAAAGTTTCAAGGTATTAAAGTGACTCGTTCAAGGTCATAAAGGAAAATAAGCAGTTCTCAGAATTTGTCAGAGAGCAAAATTGCCTGTGGTTTTTTTTTTTTTTCTCCCCCCAAAATGTCTTAGACCCACAAGGAAGACATTTAGTCAATGCCTGTGGTTAAACCATGGACATCAGCATAAAAAAAGAAAAAAAAAAATCCTAACCGATTATGTCGTTGTTAGCTGCCATCAAGTCATCTGTGACTTACAGTGACCTCATGCACAACATGGGATCGCACCATAATGATCCGCAGGGTTTTCATTCACTGATATTCCAGAGTAGTTTGCCAGGCCTTCCCTTCTGCTCCATCTTAGTCTGGAAGCTCAGCTGAGACCATTCAGCAGCATTGAAACAAGCAAGCCTCCATCGATGGATGGGTTTGTGGCTGCACATGCCGTGCATCAGCTGGGAAACAACCAGGTCTTCCACTCTGAAGGTGAGATTTCTATCACGGAGCCAGAATGGAACTAGAATTATACAGTTATAGTTTAGACTCCGAGTCTGCTGCTATTGCCAAATCACCACCTACACCCTTCTCTTTGCATAGAAACCATTTCTCAGTGCATCATTTCAGGTCAACTGTAACCATGGAGCTGAACAGCAGTGTTACTGAGTTCATTCTGTCTGGGTTAACACAGGATGTTCTGAAGGAGAAAATAGTGTTTGTGGTCTTCTTGTTTCTCTACCTTGCAACTCTGTTGGCAAACTTACTTATTGTGATGACCATCAGATACAGTCGGATGTTAGGAGGCCCCATGTACTTCTTCCTTTTCTACTTGTCCTTTGCTGATGCCTGCTACTCAACAACCACAGCTCCCAGGTTGATTATAGATGCTGTATCTAAGAAGGAAGTCATCTCCTACAATGAGTGCATGACTCAGATTTTTGCCGCCCATTCTTTTGAGTGCATGGAGATCTCCGTGCTCATACTTATGGCCTTTGATCGCTATGTGGCCATTTGCAAACCCCTGCGGTACACAACCATCATGAGCCAGTGCGTCTGTGATGAATTTTTGAATCTGGCTTGGGTGGGATCTCACATCCATTCATTAGTACAGATTTTCATGGTTTTGAAATTACTGTTTTGTGGCCCCAATGTTATTGACCACTATTTCTGTGATGTACAGCCTTTGTTGAAACTTGTCTGCATGGATACTTATGTCATAAATCTACTCATAGTGTTTAATAGTGGAGCCATATGCATGGTGAGTTTTATAACCCTGATCATCTCGTATATTTTCATCTTACGCTCTCTGAGTAACAAGAGTGCAGAAGGAAGAAAGGAAGCCCTCTCTACCTGCACTTCCCACATTAGCGCTGTCATCTTATTCTTTGTTCCGTGTATATTCACATATACTCGCCCTCCAATCACATTTCCAGTGGACAAGATGGTGGCTGTGTTTTACACTATTGAGACACCCTTGCTCAACCCTCTGATTTATACTCTGAGGAACACAGACATTAAAAATGCCATGAGAAAGTTATGGTGGGACAAGCTATGACTTGAGGTGACAAAGAACAGAAGATTCTACTTGTTAATTCTGTTACAATTTAAATAAAATTGGATTGAATGAGAAGAAAAAGTATTCTTATCCTGATGTGGACAATAGCAGTATCTCCCAGAGGTATGTCTGAGGACATTGGTAGAATGAGCACAGACCCATTTTTTTTGAGCCAATGTCACATAAAGTAACAGAACATCAAGTACGTTAATATTTGTGGCAGTGCAAGCCCACTCCCCACTTGTGTTCTCTGGGGTTATAATCCTTGTTCTCTTGCAGTATGTGAGCCAGATCGTGTTGTGCTCACTCTTTTGTACATTCTGGTTTGAGCTTCTTTCCTCCATGTTTTTCACCCAAGTTTGATAATTTGTCCGTGATTTCGGGCTGATTTATTTTGTTGGCAAATAAGTTTTGGCACTACTGAATCTGGTCTTTTCTGGCTCAACAGTCAGTAGGGTAAGGTCACCATGAGAATCTCATAGGAGCATACATATAAGCTAATTAAGCCCCTATTGGTGCTTGGCTCCCTTTTGTAAAATCCTTAAAAAAATAAAAAAGAACATCCTTTTACTTCCCTCTTGAGCACATACAGTGAGCAACTCATGAACTTATATTCAAATAAAGACAATTCCAGTTGTAAGAAATATTAACTGTATTGAGCCATAATTTTTTCCTGTGTGCTGTAATATCATTTTTTTGTTCATCATGTTAATCATTATTCATCCATAAAATTTAGTTCTATATACATTTTTTGTTGAAACTTTAGTCAATGGACACTGCCCACATTTTTTATTAAATTGGTGACAATTTTATAAAATTGTGAGGGTTCTATTGTAACAATGAACATGTCATGGATGAGATCATATATAATAAAAAAACATAGCAACTGACATATAGAGAAAAAGGGTCAATGTTATAATAATTCATCCAAAGAGAGAAGATATCTATGGAAATGAGATGAGATTCCCTGCTTGGAAATACACGAGTCCTGGTGGTACTGTGTAACTGCCTGTGTACCAATATGACTATACTTATCCATGTACGCTCACTCATATTTTACTTTGGTTGTGCTTTGCTTACTACATCCGTATTTGGTGCCGTATGTGCCATTACCAAAAACAAAAACAAAAAAAACTAGTCTCATAGAAAGCCCTAAAGATTACACAAGAAAACTGCAGGAACTAGTAGAAGAATTTAGCAATGTTGCAAGTTTTAAGATTAAAACACAAAAATCAGTTGGGTTCCTCTACACTAACAAAGACTACTCCAAAAAAGAAATCAAGAAAACAAGACCATTAGCCCTAAATAAATAAAATACCTAGGAATTAACCTAACCAGGGACATAAAAGACTTATCCAATGAAAGCGATAAAACATTACCACAAGAGACTAAAAGAGACCTAGAAAAATGGAAGGGTACCCTGTGCTCATGGAATGGAAGACCATATAGTGAAAATGTCAATTGTATCTAAAGCAATGTAGAGATAAAATACAATCCTGTTACAAACCTCGACAACATTCTTTACTAAAATGGAAGAACTAATGACTGACTTCATATGGAAAGGAAAGAAACCCTGAATAGCCAAAGCAATATTGAAGAAAAGGAACAAAACAGGAGGCCTTACACTCCCTGATATCAAAATGTACTATGCAGCCGCTCTAATCAAAACGGGCTGGCATTTGTTCAGCAATAGATACATAGACCACTGGAACAGAATTGAGAACTCAGAGTTAAACCCACCCATCTATGAACAACTGATTTTTGACAAGGAGTCAAAGTCCATTCAGCAGGGCAGAAACAGTCTCTTTAATAAATGGTGCTAGCAGAACTGGATACCCACCTGTAGAAAAATTAAACACGCCACACACAAAAATTAACTCAAAATGAATCAAAGAACTAAATATTAAACCTAAAACCATAAAATCCTTGGAAGAAAACTATGGGACCTAATCTTTTGTAAAAATAGGATAACAAACATAATACATGCACAAATAGAAGATGAAATAGAAAATTGGGACCTCATAAAAATTAAAAACGTATGCTCACAAAAAGACTTTATTAAAAGAATAAATAGATAATCTACAGACTGGGAAAAATTCTTTGGAAATGACTTATCCAATAAGGACCTGATCTCTAAATTCTATAGAAAACTGCAACAACTCAGCAACAAAAAGACAAACAGCCCAATCACACAATGGGCAAAGGACATGAACAGAATACTCACTAAAGAGGACATCCAAGCAGTCAACAAACATATGAAAGGATATTCAAGATCATTAACAATTGTTGCTGTTATTAGATGCCTTGTAGTAGGTTCCAACTCATCGGGACTTCTTGTAAAACAAAAGGAAAAACTGCCCTGCCCTGTGCCATCCTCACAATCACTGCTGGGTTTAAGGCCATTGTTGCAGCCTCTTTGTCAATGCATCTCTTTGAGGGTCTTCCTTTTTTTGATGGACCTCTGCTTCAGGTCCTTTTCCAGGGACTGATTCCTCCTGATAACATTTTACAGATTTTCCATGACTTTGTTTACAATTCTCACAACTTGTCAGCATTCTCATTATTTCCATTCTGTGTGTTCTGTTTCCATTGGTCTAGCTTCCTTTCCCCTCCTTGAATTCTCATCTTTGCTTTCGGGTAAATGTTGACCATTTTGTCTCATACAGTTGATTGTTTAAGTGACACGTTACTCATGGGTGATATTGTTTGTTTTATAAGTCAATCTATTATTTGGCTGAAAAGTGAGCTCCAGGAGTGGCTTCTGTGCCAATTTAAAGGATATCTTAGGGTCAGAGACTCAGTGGTTTGTCTAGTCTCTATTGGTTCAGTAGGTGTGACTTTTTTTTTTTTTTCCAGAAATCTGAGTTTTGTTTTACCTTTTTCTCCCATTCTATCTGGGACCTTCTATTGTGTCCCAAGTCAGGATGGTCAGTAGTCATAGCTGGGCCCATCTAGTTCTGGTCTCAGGTTAGAAGAGACGGTGGTTCATTTGGGCTGTTAGTCCTGTGGATTAGTTTCGTCTCTGAGTCTTTGTTTTCCTTCGTTCTTTTTTGTTGCAGATGAGTAGAGTTGTATCTTAGATGGGCACTTGCAAGCTTTTAATCCCCCAGATTCCACTTATCAAACTAGAGTGTAGAACATTAACTTTATGAACTATGTTAAGCGAATTGACTGTGTTATCTCTCGTGACTTATCATTCTAAGCTTTTTAACACAGTAAACTAATCCTGGGAGTTTTTAGAATATGTCATGTCTAGGAAGTCTCTGTAATTGTGCACCCATGTGCTTTATTATGTATATGGATATATATGCAGCACACACAAACATGGATATACATAGGCCTGCAGACACACCTATACATGCATGTGCATACATCCACATATGCCTTCCCATATACATATATGCATATATATCTACCTACGTGTCATGAATTGAATTATGTCCCCTAAAAAATATCTGTCAACTTTGCTAAGTCATGATTCCCTTGTATGATTGTCTACCATTTAATCATCTGATATGATTTCCCTATGTGTTGTAAATTCCATCACTATGATGTAATAAGATGGATTAACAGTGGTTCTATTGATTAGGTCCATAAGATTAGATACTGTCTTAAGCCAATCTCTTCTGAGATATAAAAGAGAGAAGTGAGTAGAGAGACAGGGAACCTCATACCACCACGAAAACAGTACTGGGAGCAGAGTGCATCCTTTGGACCTGAGATTCCAGCACTGAGATGCTCCCAGACCAAGAGAAGACTGATGACAAGAACCTTCTTCCAGAGCCAACAGAGAAAGAAAGGCTTCCCCTAGAGCTGATGCCCTGAATTTGGACTTGTAGCCTACCGGACTGTGAGAGAATAAATTTCTCTTTGTTAAAGCCATCCACTTGTGGTATTTCTGTTATAGCAGCATTAGATGACTAAGACACTTGTTTGTTATAGCATTTACTGAAGTTTTCCCTTTTTCTTGTGTATTTCTCAGTATTTTCATTTACCTTCATCAGGTTGTGCAGATTTCAACAATATTGGTATTGCTTTCCCCATCCACAAAAATAACAAATGTCTACTATCTAGAGGAGGAGCCCCAGTAGCAGAGTGGTTAAGAGCTTGTCTGCTAACCAAAATATCAGCAGTTTGAATCCACCAGCTTCTCCTTAGAAGCCCTAGGGAGTAGTTCTACTCTGCTTTATAGAGTCACTATGAGTCAGAATCGACTTGATGGCAATGGTTTTCGTTTGGACTATCTAGAAAGTGATTCTGTATCCTTCCCTCTCCCATCCCTGGTAACCGTCAAAGAATGTTTCTTTCTGTGTGTATACCTATTCTTGTCTTTTTATTATAATGGAATCATGCAATATTTGTCCTTTTGTGATTGAATTATTTCACTCAGCTTAACGTCCTCTAGATTCATCCATGTTATGTTTTGCTGACACATTATTCTTTATACTTGTGTAGGTAGTATTCCATTGTGTGTATGTACAACAATTTGTTTATCCATGCATCTGTTGATGGGCTCTTAGGTTGTTTCCATCTTTTCGGTACGGTGAATAATGCTGCAATGAACAGTGATGTGCATATGTCTATTTGTGTCATTGCTGTTATATCTCTTGGGTATATACCTAGGAGTAGAGTTGCTGAATTATAAGGTATTTCTATTTCTAACTTTTTGGGGAAGCACAATACTGTTTTCCACAGTGGTTGTACCATTTACAGTCCCAACAGCAATGTATAAGAGGCCTAATCTCCCCAACCTCACCAGAATTTGTTGTTTTCTGTCTTTTTCATCATTGCCATTTTTGCAGGGATGTCAGGTATCTCATTGTACTTTTGATTTACTTCTCTGTAATGGCTAATATCAACATGAGGTTGGTGCAGGGCCAGGCAGTGTTTTGTTCTGTTATACATAGGGTTGCTATGAGCTGGAACCGACTCAACAGCACCTAACGACAGCACAACGGCTAATGATGTGAGCATCTTTTCATGTATTTTTTGGCTATCTGAACGTCCATTCTCTTATCTGAAGTGTCTGTTCACGTCCTTTGACCATTTTTTGATTGCATTGCTTGTCATTTTGTGGTTGAGTTATTGAAGTTTTCTATATATTTTAAAGATTAGACCCTTGTCAGATATGTTGTTGAGAAAGAATTTTTCCCAGTCTGTAGGTTCTCTTTTTAATTTTTGTCTTTTGATGAGCATAAGTACTTAATTTTTAGGATGTCTCTGTTACCTAAATTATCTTCTGTTCATGCATTTTTAGTTGTGTTTGATAGGCTATTTATACCAAATATTAAGTTCCCTAGTTTTGTTCCTAAATTATCTTCTGTGATCTTTATAATTTTACCTTTAACATTTAGTCTTTGGTCCATTTTGAGTTAGTTTTTGTGCATGGTGTGAGGTATGGATTCTGTTTCATTTTTGTATAAATGGCTGACCGGTTTTCTCAATGTCGTTTGTTAAAGAGACTGTTTCTTTGTTGAAGCTCAACTGCCTGTAGTTGGATAGATTTACTTCTGGGTTCTCAATTCCATTTCATTAATCTGTGTGTCTGTCATTGAACCAGTACCAGGTTGTTTGATTACTATGGTTGTATAGTAACTTTTGAGATTGGGAAATGTGAGGCCTCCTACTTTGCTTTTCTTATTCAATATTGCTTTAGCCATTCAGGGCCCCTTTCCTTTACACATAAAGTTGAGGATTAATTATTTTCACTTCATTAAAAAATGTTGCAATTTGGATCAGGGTTGCATTATATCTATAGGTCACTTTGGGTACTCTTGACATTTTCACAATGTTAAGTCTTCCAATCCATAAACATGGGATGTTTTTCCATCTATGTAATTCTCTTTTGGTTTCTTGAAGTAGTGTTTTATACTTTTCCTTGTATAAGCCTTTTATGCCCCCTTTTATTCCTAGGTATTTCGGGGGTGTCTTAGTCATCTAGTGCAGCCGTAACAGAAATGCCATAAGTGTGCGTGTCTTTAACAAACAAAATTATTTCCTCACATTTTAGGAAGCTAGAAGTCCAAATTCAGGGTGCTGGTTCCAGGGGAAGGCTTTTTCTCTCTGTGAGCTCTGGAGGAGGATCTTGTCTCTTTTGAGCTTCTGTTCCTGGGCAATATTCATGTGGCTTGGCATTTCATTTCCCCCATCTCTACTTCTCTTGCTTTCTTGTTTAATCTTTTTTGTATCTCTAAAGAGATTGACTCAAGACATACCCTACACTAACCCTGTATCATTAACATAACAAAGACAACTCATTCTCAAATGGAATTATAACCAAAAAAAAAAAAAAAAAAACCCACATATTTTCTGGGTACACAATTCAATCCATAACATTCCACCCTTTGGCCTCCAAAAATTCATGTCCTTGCCACATGCAAAACAAATTCAGTCTATCACATCATGCCATAAGTTTCAAATCACCTCCAAGTTTAAAATCTTATTTTCTGAATCATCTAATTCAAATATGTGTGAGATGTTAGGCATATTCCATCCTGGGGCAAAGTCATCTTCATCTGCAAACCTGTGAAATCTAGAATACTGGTTATCTGCTTCCAAAATAGAATGTTGGAGTGACAAAAGTTATACATTTCCACTAAACTAGGATAAATAGAAGGGAAAGAATGGATAAAGGGCACCAAGCAAGTCCAAATCCCAGCAAAATTAATTACATCAGCTCTTTTTTTTTAGTTTTCTCAAACCTTTAAAATAATCCTCTGGATTCTGAGACCATCTGGGTAATGGCCCACCCTCCAGACTCTAGGTGTTGGCACACCGTCTGTATTCTGGTTGGAGTACCCTACGCCCTGGATTTCAGCTCTGCCTTCCAAGCCAACTGGGATGGCAACTGTACTCCCTTGGTTTTTGGCAGCTCCATTTTCCTAGTGCATCTGAATGGTGACCCCCACCCCTTGACTCTGGCAGGCTCCATTCTTCTACCCCTTGAGCATGGTGATCGCATTCCCACAGCTTTGAGTAGTGGCCCCATCCCCCTGGTACACCTTAATAGCAGCCCCATACACTGGAACTGAGCTAGCAAAGATTTGGCTCTTTGAAATCTAAGAGGTTGTGACCCCACACTTTAAGATCCAGGAGACCTTGGGTCCAACCTTTGAAACTAAGAAGGCTCTGCTTCCTGTGGTCTTTCCAGCAGTTCTGCAGGTCTCTGAGCTGCTCTAGGGATGGTCCTTTTCTTTTCTTGGAGGACAACAGTTGTGGTTACTTTAGCTTGTTTCCTGCCTGTAGAATTCCAAGTGGCAGACAATGTTCCTTCCTTTTGTCTTTCTTTGTCCCTTTCAGTCTAAGATAATGTGTTTTCTGCTGTGGTAGTTGGTCAGATCCATCAGTAACAGACCTAATCTCTTCAAAAAAAGATTGTGTAGCCATGTGCTTGGTGAACAATCTAGGACATGTTCCTTAGTTTGTACAACAGAATTTTCCAAATCTTTAAGTTTTGTTTTCATTTTACATAGTTCATTTTTAAGTCCATGTCCTTTCTATTGCATTCTACTATAAGCAGCAAGAAGAACCACTTGGCTTGCTTAGAAATCTCATCAGCAGATATCCAAGTTCATTACTTACAAGTTCTACCTTCCACCAAACATTTGGACATAATTCAGACAAGTTCTTTGCCACTGCATAAAAAGTATCACCCTTCGTCCACTGTCCAATCACATGTTCATCGTTTTCTTTTAATGTCTCACCAGAAGCACACCTAACGTTCACATTTCTAGCAACATTCTTCTGCTGGAGCCATATGTATTCTCTTAGATGATAGAAGCTTTCTCTATAGTTCTCCTCACTTCCTCCTGAGCTCTCACCTGAATTTCTTTTGAGGTCCCTAATACTACCAACAGTCTTTTCAAGGCAATATAGGCTTTTACTATTAAAAAAAAATTTTTTTTTTTTTTTTTTTTTTACTATTAAAAACACCTTAAAACTCTCCCAGCCTCCACCCATTATGCAATTCCAAAGCCACTTCCTCGTTGTAGGTATTTGTTACAGCAACACCTGCACTTCTAGTTACCAAATATCGCACACCGATACCAAATTTTGTTTTAGTTATCTAGAGTTGCTACAACAGAAATACCAAAGGTGGGTGGCGTTAACAAACAGAAATTTATTTTCTCATGCTTTAGGAGACTAGAAGTCTGAATTCAGGGTGCTGGCTCTAGGGAAAAGCTTTCTTTCTCTGTCAGCTCTGGAGGAAAATTCTTGTCTCTTCTGAGCTTATCTCCTGGGCAATCTTCATGTGGCTAGGCATCTCACTTCCCCCATCTCTGCTTCTCTTGCTTGATTGTTTAATCTCTTTTATATCTCTGCACCCTACCCTAATCCTGTCTAATTAGCATAACAAGAACAATCCATTCCCATATGAAATTATAAACACAGGCATAGAGACTTGGATTTATAACACATAATTTTGGGGAACACAATTCAGTCCACAACAGGGCCCTATTGTAAATGGTATTGTTTTCCTTTCAGAGTTCTCTTTGTTAGTATAGAGGAACCCAACTAATTTTTGTGTTTATCTTATACCTTGCCTTTTTGCTGCATCTTTCTTGTGGATAATATTTTGAGCTTTATAATTCTTAGAGAAAGGCTAAGTATCTATAAAAAGAGAAACCCAGTGATACAGTGGGTTAACATATAGGAATTTTATTCATCTTGATAGAACAGTCCCATGTAAATGGCCCTGGATGGAAGGGCAGTACCTCTTCTCTTTTTCATTACAAGACCCAGGTTACTTCCAAGCAGTTGCTCGGTCATCTCCTAGAACTTTTATGTTCAAATTGTGATCCACCTGCAAGCATCATTGGCATCACCTGGGAGCATATTAGAAATGCAGAATTCTGGACCAACTACAGACCTTGTTATTAGTTGTTAGGTGGTATCGAGTTGGATCCAACTCATAGTGACACTATATAGAACTGACCGTAACACTGCTTGGTCCTGTGTCATCCTCACAATTTTTGTTATGTTTGAGCCGATTGTTGCAGCCACTGTGCTAACTCATCTCATTGAGTGTCTTCCTCTTTTTTTTTGACCCTCTACTTTGTAAAGCATGATGTCCTTCTCCATGGATTGGTCCCTCCTAATAACATGTCCAAAGTAAACGAGACGAAACCTCACCATCCTCGCTCCTAAGGAGCATTCTGGTTGTACTCCTTCCAAGACAGATTTGTTCTTTCTTCCAGCAGTCCTTGGTATATTCAATATTCTTTGTCAACACCATAATTCAAAGCCGTAAATTCTTCTTCAGTCTTCCTTAGTCATTGTCCAGCTTTCACATGCACATGAGACTATTGAAAACACCATGGTTTGGGCCAGGCGTGCCTTAGTCCTTAAAGTGACATCTTTGCTTTTTAACACTTTAAAGATTTCTTTTGCAGCAGATTTGTCCAATAAAATACATCACTTGATTTCTTGACTGCTGTTTCCATGAGTGTTGATTGTAGATCCAAGTAAAATGAAATCCTTGACAACTCTAATATTTTCTCCATTTATCATGATGTCATTTATTGTTCTAGTTCTGAGGATTTTTGTTTTCTTGATGTTGAGGTGTAATCCATACTAGTTGCTGTGGTCTTTGAGTTTCATCAGTTAGTGCTTCAAGTTCTCTTTGTTTTCAGCAAGCAAGGTTGTGTCATCTGCATATTGCAGGTTGTTAAAGAGTCTTCCTCCAATCCTGGTGCTGCATTTTTCTTTGTATAGTCTGGCTTCTTGGATTATTTACTCAGCATACAGATTGAATAAGTGTGGAGAATGGATACGATACGGATGCACAACTTCCCTGAAACCACAAAGATTCCCCTTGTTCTGTTCAAAGGACTGCCACTTGGTCTATGTACAGGTTCTTCACATGCAAATTAAGTGTTTTGGAATTCTTATTCTTCACCATGTTATCCAAAAGTTGTTATGATCCACACATTCGAATGCATTTGCAGAGTCGGTAAAACACAGACCCAGTGAATCGTAATTTAAATTTTTACCCTAGTTGATTCATATGTACATTATAGTCTGAGAAGAATTACCCTACAGCACTATCATCTATAGCAGTAAAACCACCGCCCCCCCCCCGGTTTTAGGTATCAAGAAGGGAAAATAAGCTTGAGGAGTACACAGATAAAATTTGCTATTTCAGGCTGGAAGTTACACATATTTCTTCTGTTTACGTCCAATTAACAGGAACTTAGTCACAGAGCTGCACCTAGCTGCAAAGGGGGCTGGGGAAAGTGAGGTCTTCCTGGGTGATCATGCACCTAGGTATCACCTATTACTGCAGAGGAAGGAGAGAGTGGATTCACAGAAGCATGAACTCCCCATTAATCCTAGGTAGCAGTAATAAAATAAAAACCCCTACCTTTAGAGTTCACATTATAATGGATAATGCTATTTCTTAAAACCCAATAAGAAGTCCATGGTTTTTATGCATTCCCAGGATTAGTAAAAATTGTGTGAATATTACTCAGACTAGTGATTACCAGTTTTTTTTTTTTTTTTTTTTAATGAGACTATTTTGCTATGGCTGCTAACAATGGCAGTGGGTTTTTGGGCTAACCAAAGGGTCAGCAGTTCGAATCCTCCAGGTGCTCCTTGGAAACTCTATGGGCCAGTTCTACTCTTCCCTGTAGGGTCATTATGAGTTGGAATTGACTCAACAACAATGGGTTTGGTTTGAGTTCTACACCATCTTAAAAAAAAAAAAATTCTTTGGCGTTGATTTCGACTCATAGAGACCTTATAGGACAGATTAGAACTACCCCACAGGGTTTCAAAGGGTGTAAATTTTTGCAGAAACAGACTTCTACATCTTTATCCTGTGGAATGGCTGGTGAGTTTGAACTGCTGACATTTGATTAGCAGCCAAGTGCTTAACCACTGTACAACCAGGACTCCTTTACAGCACCCTACCCTCCGTTTTTCATTCTAACTCTCCTCGCCAACTATGATGGTTAAGGTTGTGTGCGAACTTGGCCGGGGCATGATTCTTAGTGATTTGATAGTTGAGTGATGATGTGATCACTTCCATGATGAGATTTGATGTTATGTGATCACCTGCATGATAGGATCTGGTGTGAGTGGTCAATCACAGGACGGGTAGTTTTCTTGTGCGTGTGACGAGCACAGAATGGATATTCTGGCAAGGCTTTTGGGCTTTTATTGGTTCCGGATCCTGCAGCTGGCTTCTGTTTATCAGATCTCGAGGACATACAGCAACAACAATCTCCAACCACATCTCCATTATTTCCATCTTACTTCTGCTGGTGCCCAACTCTTTTAATTCTTTTTTCCCATTGTGACATATAAACCACTATTCCTGCCAATGTTTTGCATGACACTAGCCATGCTCCTGCCTAGGAAAGGTTGCGCAGGTTGCTCCCACTGTCCTAATTATTCTTCCCGCAAATATTTGTGTGGCTTGCCCCTCACTTCCTTCAGTATCATATTCAAGTTGGTGTGTTTTTTTCTTTTCAGAAAATCAATGCTAAAGTAATCTTTAAATAAAATTTATTTTAGTTAATTTGTCTTGTGTTACTTGTAAATTTAAATCCTTCTGTCATTTTCCTTTTTTTACCAACTCAAAAATGTTTTAGAAGTTATAGAAAATAAATTTCTGTTATATATTTTACTAATATTATTAGGGTTAATAATAATTATTATAGTTAACAGTAATGTTTTCCATATTAGGAAAGTAAGAGAAGTTAATAAACTTGTCTGAAGTCACATAAACATAAGCAATGGAGTCAGAGAATTCAATTACATCACACCTACTTGAGATTTGCCTACCATTTGAAAAGATTTTACTTAAAAGAGAAGGTCTTTGGTAACCTTCTTTGGTAACTTTTAGTGGTCTACATATCAATGTGAGTTTGAAAGTGTGCTTGTTCCTTACAGCAGGGTGTGTGGGTGAAGTGGGGCAGAGATGTGGCCACATGAACACTCGGTAACTGAAATTGGAGGTGTACCTTAGGAAGAATGAAGCAGAGAGGAGGGCTCTGAGGACAAAATCTGGCTGCTGACAACCTTGTCTGGGATTAATTGTCCCTAAAAAAAAAGAAAAAAAATTTTTTTTTTCTTTTTTTTATGGTTTGCCGTGCTGCTGGGCTAACTGTGCTAAGGAGCTCATTGAGCCAATCCTTTAGCTTGGATGGGGAGGAATGTAGTCCCTGGCCTCTGGAGGCTGAAATGCAGTTCTGGGCATTTGTGAACTTTTATGAAAACCCTATAAATTTCTGAAGGAATAAGACATGCTTAATTCATGTGTTTTGTCAGGGAGTGTTTTGAGGCTAGTAGAACTGACGTTAGAAAATTTCTACCATAGAATAATGAGAATATTTTTTGTGTTAGAAAATTTTAAGGGTAGAAATAAGAAACTTAAAAAAATTTTCTCCTTCTAGCATTACAGACCCTTTTGTAGAGTCTAATTCAGGCCTTCTAGGAAGAGTTGGCTACCTGTGGGGCATCTTCTCTTCTGATAGCTCCTTCAACAGAAAGCCAGAGTGGACCTATCTCAAGTAAAATTTGCATGTTGCAATGCACTGCAATGGTTAATTTTCGAAGTAGATCAAAATTGAAAAAGAGAAGACTATGAGCTCTCCATTGAATGTTATCTTTTTGCTTAAAAGAAAAAAGGTAGGTTTTTCAAGCCCTAGTGAAATATCTCCTTTTCTTGCCTCACATTTCCGGGCTGTTTCTGTATGATTTTCCAACACTGCCCCATTTTTTAGGACAGTTACCATCATCTGGTTATTTTGAGAAACTTGAAGTTCCAGGAACATATTTCCCACAGTGATGAGAAGGTTCTCATGTGTCAGTGGCCCTCAGCTTCTACTGGCTTTTGCTTGGTGCATCCCTGCCTCTGAGGCTAATTCTGATAAAAAAAAAAAAGGGGGGGGGTGAAAAAAATTCTTCCCAGGCACCAAGACCAACCTGACAGAATAGCCTATCTTCAGACTATTTGCAAGGTTTAAGTTTGGGAAAAGCATGGGAATGCATGAGTGAATACAAATGTTAGGTGTTTAGAGCCCACTGTCACCCGTTCTTATGGACCAAAACCACACCTACTTCTGGAGTTGGAGAAAAAGATAACATGAGGCATGGAAAAGGGAGAAGAAATCTCTTTAATAAAATCCTGGGATAGACTATTTAATCCCTAACATGGTTCTTTGCTCACCCTTGCTTGCCTTACTGATTTTTCCCTGTCTCATCCCACCCTGTTCCTTCTTCCTTCTCTTATTCACAATGACTTACTTTTCCCCTTTTGATCTGACTCTTTCCATTATCTCCTCACTACCCCCTCCTCAGTATTATTTTTCAAATACAGACATAACTTACTGATCTCTTTGTTTCATGCACCCTGGAATTTCCATCCATGAACACGCCAGCAACTTTCTTCTTTACCTGTTTATGGTTTCTGGGCTTTGTGTTGGCTCTATCTGGATGGCTGGAGTTTGATGTTTTGCATGGCGATGTGGGGTGAAGTGTTAGAAAAAGAATACCATGCAGACCAAAGACTTTGGTTTTGGTCCTGGATTTACTCTAACTGCTCTCTTCTGAACTCTGCCTCCCAGCTTAACACAAAGTGCACAAAATAGAACAAAGCCAACTTGCCTTACTTAACTCACAAGATATTTTAAAATCAATGAACAAAAGATGTTAAAGCAAAAACGAGAGAAGAATATAATCAGGGACTGCATGATTCAATAAGCATTTAGTTTTGGGCTGTGGAAGGCCACCAGCAAGAGAATGACTAGGGGGAATCCAGATAGGCTTCTTTGAGAAGGTGACATTTGAACTGGGTACTCTCTCCACAGGTAGAAATGGAAAGTTTAGGTTGTAGCAGAGGAGGGGGTGTTCAGCTGCTGTCAGATGTAAAAAAATTGGAATGAGATGGCCTGAGTATATTAATAAGGAACAACAAGTGTCAGGCTTGGCTGGAGCATACATTGGCAGAAGTCCTGGGAAGAAAAGTGAAAAGCAAGATTCTGTCACAGAGTTGGAGGGCTTGAAAGCCATGATGAGCATCCCAGCCATTAGATTATAAAATCATAGTAAACTTTTTATTATATTTATGACTCATCACAGTCTTTTGAATGCCCACTTTGTCTTTTAAGGGATGACAAGAAGATAAAAAGAGGGAAAGGAGAGAAAGAATGAGGAGGGGAGGGGATAGCTGAATTTAAGACCTTTTTTCCCTGTTTAGAGACATAGAGAGCTCATCTCAATAAAAGCCTGTGAGAATCCGCTTAAAGAATTCCAGAACTATCCACTTTATTAAATCCCAGGCTGCATGTTTGTTCCACGTGAGTTAATCTTTCTCACAATAAAAACTTACACAAGTGTAGCCAATATATACTGTTTTTATTTCATTTAATTGTGTGAGACTTATGCGTGAAAAGATTCTTGTGTTAAAGTTGTCAGGAAAATTATTTTCTTGAGCCCCCTTAGTGGAAATAATGATATTCATGCTTAGACATAAACTTACTTGACCAAGGTCAAGTGACATTTTAACGGCATAGACAAGATTATAATTCATCTCTCTCTGCTCCCTATGTGTTTTTTGCCTCCCACAGAGATGAGTTGAGAGTTAGCATTTTTGACCCTTCTTTAAGAAAGGAAGGGACAAGTCTGAGCCACTGATGAGTCATATTCGGGATAACTGAGGAGCCAGTCTTTATTTTGTTGAGGCTACAGCGAATCCAGTCCCTGGGTGGTGCATAGGTTTTGATCTTGTCTCGTAACCTAAAGGTTGGCAGTTTAAACCCACCCAGCAACACCATGGAAGAAAGCCCTGGTGAATTGCTTCTGTGAAGATCACAGCCAAGAAAAGCCCAGGGAGCAGTTCTACTCTGTAACACATGGGATCGTCATAAGTCTGAATGAACTCCATGGCAATGGGTTTCGTTTGGCCATTTAGAGTGAATCCACTTGAACTCTTTTGACTGAGTTTCTAAGTGCAGGGAACAGAAAGCAAGTCTTCAGTAGGACTCTGGGATCTTGAAGATAGGCACTTTGTTACAGCAAAGCTCAAAGTCCAAGTGGACTAAATTCAGTTAAAAAAAGAAAAAAGCTAAATTCCATTAAACAACTCGGAGTGCTTTTTGTTATTAAAAAAAAAAAATAGGTGCCTAATAAATATTAATAGAAGGTGTTGTTAAGATTTTTATGCCTTCAGATTTTCTACTTTGCCAATAGAAAATAATCAGAACTTTATAACCTGGCTTTTATGGCCTTCAGCTATGAGGGTAACTTACTTTTCCAACTTTTCTACCACAGCTTTTGAGTCTGACTAAACTAGAGGGTTCATATCGATCTATTTTCCTGATAGCATGTGCCTTATCATCACCATGAAACCTTTGATTTAATTTTTTCTTATCTAAATGTCCTCATTCCTTTGCTTTTTATCCCAGATTGTTCACTACCAAGATCCATATTTTGTTTCTACTTTCCTCTCATTGTGGGCCCATTGTATTGATGCTATTACATAATTTTGATTCATTTTTCTCTTTTTATTTATTAAAGATATTTAGAACTCACAATCCTAGCTTCTGATCATTATAAGAAAACTATTGTCATCCACAGTGCTGATATGATTTCAGCCACTCAACAGAGGAACTTAATATTTTAATACAGTGGTACAGCTTTATTATGGGTAGATAAAAAATTTAAATTAATGTTTTTGAAAAATTAAGAATATCTCTTGTAAATCCAGTAGTGATATTCGTAATGAAAATAACTACTTTTATTTTGGGTACTGAGTACTTGCATCTAATAACTTAAATAAGTGTCAAATTATTTAATCTTCATAGCAACCTTAAAGAGTATATTATTTTATTATTTCTGTTTTACAGATGAAGGAAGTAAATCACAGAGATATCAAGGAACTTGTTAAGTGTCACACCTCTTATGAAGAATGGGGCAAGGTTTCAATCTAGGCAACGTGGCTTCAGACTCTACGTATTGATCACTGTGCTAACACATCTCTCAGTTCTAAATTTTGAATGTTTGCATCTGATAGAACATGGTTTGGAATGTGGATCTCTCCACTTAAACTTATAGCTTATTTCTTACATAATTTTGAGTTCTTCACTGCTCAATCTATCCTTGAAAAAAATCTGTGCTTTTCTCTCTGTATATGGTTTCTTCTCTTCTAATATGTGTTGCATAATGCCTTACTTTATCAGTGCTCTCCAAATAAAGTTTTTAGAAGAAATATTCTGGGGAATTCAGGATAAAGAATGATATATATGAGTAAAAACAATACTTAAGTTATTGGAATATTAGAAGTTATGTGCAAGTCAAACTTGTAAGTAGAGAAGTGCAATATTCTATGTTGAAGCTAAGGGGATAAGTTCAAAAGAACGATAAAGAGTAATTTCCCTCTGTTATGCCAACCAAAAGTTTAGCTGTGGATTGAATTGTGTCCTACCAAAATATGTGTTGTAAATCCTAACTTCTATTCCTGTGGTTACCATCCCATTTGGGCATGTGTTGTCTTTGTTATGTGAATGAGACAGAATTAGTGTTGATTGTGTCTTGAGTCAATTTTTTTGAGATATAAATAAACAAGATTAAACAAGAAAGCTAGAAGCAGAGATGGGGAAGAAAGATGCCAAGCCACATGATCACCCAGGAGCAGAAGTGCAAAGGGACAAGGACCTTCCTTCTAGCTGACTGAGAGAGAAAACCTTCTTCTAGGGCCAGCACCTTGAATTCAAACTTCTGGCCCCCTAAACTGTGATAAAATCCATTTCTGTTTGTTAAAGACATCCATGTATGGTAACTCTGTCATAGCAGCACTAGATAACTAAGACAAGCATTATCCAGCCATTTGTTATGTCATGAACATCAGTGAAGCTCACATCTTGACCATTAGAGGCATAGATGATAGGTTGTCAAAATAGATTCGTTTTAAAGCATATTCCACTCAAGATTCTAAATGGCCAGGGATAGTAGACACAAAAATGAGTCAACAGAACTGAAAATATGTTCTTCAAAAGGAATTTTCCAACAATGTTATTGCTCAGTTATATTTGAATGTATTTTTCAAAGCAAGTAGATAAGACACGTAACGCATGAAACATATATACATATATAAGTGTGAGTGTAGACCCTTCTTTAAATTCTCATAACTCAGAATAAGGTAGGGCAGATATTGGTACTTCATTTTTCACATGAAGACCAAGTTTCAAAGCAGTTAAGTCACTAATCCAGGGAAAGACAAAACAAGTTCTGTAGTTCTCAATCTTGGTAAAAATCAAAGCTTCTGAAGGATATATATATATTTTTTTACTTTATTCGCAAAATACAAAAGTGTTGAGCCAATCAGTCAGTTTCAGAATCAACAGATAAATCTGGGAGAGCCAGATTTTGCATCTGTAGATTTACAAAGATTCCTGGGGAATTTTGGTGCACACCAAAGGCAATTGAAGGTAACAAAACACGGAACAGAGCAAATGAATTCAGAGATTAGCCAAATGATCTTCCCAATATATCGCTTTTTTCTTCTCTCTGGAGATTAAGCCTTTGTCAGCTTCATCCCACCTACAGCCACTGACATGGCGATGAATAACAGTGTGACTGAATTCATTCTGTTTGGGTTGACCCAGGGTGCTGAACAGCAGAAAGCAATATTTGGGATCTTCTCGATTCTTTACCTTTCGACTCTGCTGGGGAACTTTCTCATTGTGGTGACTATTAAGACAAGTCATACTCTTGGGAGTCCCATGTACTTCTTCCTATTCTACCTGTCCTTTGCTGATGCCTGCTTTTCTACAACTACGACACCCAGATTGATTGTGGATGCTCTGTCTCAGAAGAAGACTATTGCCTACCTTGAGTGCATGACTCAGGTCTTTGCAGTCCATTTCTTTGGGTGTGTGGAGGTATTTGTGCTCATCCTCATGGCTTTTGATCGCTATGTGGCCATTTGTAAGCCACTGCGATACACAACCATCATGAGCAGGGGTGTCTGTGGCATGCTGGTGATTCTGGGCTGGGTGGGATCTTGTATCCATTCTTCAGCACAGATTTTCTTGGCTTTGAAATTGCCCTTCTGTGGCTCCAATGTGATTGACCACTATTTCTGTGACTTGCAGCCCCTGTTGAAACTTGCCTGCGTGGACGCTTATGTGATAAATTTGTTAGTTGTTTCCAGTAGCGGGGCCATATGCATGGTGAGTTTCATGCTCTTTCTTATATCCTATGTTGTCATTTTATACTCTCTGAGAAACCACAGTGCAGAAGGAAGGCGAAAAGCTCTTTCAACCTGTACCTCCCATTTCATTGTGGTTGTCATATTTTTTGGTCCTTGTATACTCATATACACATGCCCACCAACTACACTTCCAATGGACAAGATGGTGGCTGTGTTTTATACAATTGGGACACCCTTGCTCAACCCTCTGATCTATACACTGAGGAATGCAGAAGTGAAAAATGCCATGAAAAAGTTATGGTGTAGCAAATTATGACTTCAGTTGATAAATATGGTGTATTTAATTTACACTTCCTCAACAACTTAGTTTTGGTTACATGGACAGGAAAGGTGAAATACTCCTAACAGGAAACAATCCTAACAAGAAACAAGAATCAATATATATCAACATGTTATTGATTTGTTTTGCACACATTTGATATTCTGAAGGGATTGTATTAGACTATGAGTACTTAAAGCTCACAACCACTGTGAACAACGTGTAATGATCCATACTTGAATTCTATCAACATCTGACCATTTTCGCTTGGTAGAAAATTTCTTGTAGAAATTTTTCTCCTGAAAGAAATGCACTGTGTCCACCAAATTCCTTTTATAAATCTTTTTCTAGTACCATATGAATTTGGTCAACATGAGCCAGTCCATGAGAGACTGGAAACTTGCAGAATCCACGTTGTCATTTTGCCAGTATGAGCATTTGATAGAATGTTCCTAGAAGATGATGCCTTGGACATCTATAGCTGAGCGTGCCTCACTGGGCAATCCTGTACTGATACCACTAAGCCTCTCTTTCTGCCTAGATTTTTCTGAACTCAGTCCCTGCAGCCACCAATGTGGAGGAGCATATACTAGCCTGTCAGAATAGCACTCTTTAGAAGTGCACTTCCAGCGTGCATGTACACACATATGTGCAAATGCACACACACACGCACACAAATGCACACACAAATTTTAAGGTGCTTGACTGGAACAGTTAGCTATAATCCCTGGTTGAGAGACAATTAAAAATTAAAGTAGGGGGTGATGTCAGCCAAATGGCAGAGTAGGCAACGCCAAACATGTTCCTCCACAGAAACATCAGAAAAATGGGTACCGATGTGAGAGGCTGGCATACCTCTCTACTCCCATAACGGGGCAAGAGGATTCTCTACAGGGAATTCTCCAAAGCAGTTCTCACCAACCACTCGCCCACTTTACACTGACCAGGTTCCATACCCTTTATCTAGTTGTGAGGATTCTGATCTTTGTCATTCATTGCCTTCACTATGGAAACAGGCATGGTGTTGTCTGGAACACACTTTGTAATTTCACGCATTGTGTCTAGCCAAAATGTCAGCCTCACCACCTTGTTACATTAGAAATGTGAAATTATGATTTGTATCATTGCTGGAATTCAGAAGAACTGATTTCCCCTTAGGAAGGTCTTGCACGTTACTTGAATTTGAGAAAAAATTTGTGTGCACACTTGTGAAAGGTATACTTTATGGACAAAAGTTTGTGTAGTTAAAATTTACCTGTAAACAGGAAAAACCACAAAATGAATTACTGCTCTTAGATCTGATTATGGAGCTCCAGTAGTGAGGGGAAAGGACTGACTTGAGGAAGGCTAAAGGGGAAGGGGTAACCATCACAAGCATAAGATTAAGGGGAAGAAAAGAAGCCTTGGAAATCAGTCTCAGATTAGGCAAGACCCCAGGGACAGGTAAAGAAAAAAAAATATATATATATATGTATAGAAATCACAGGTGACCTCATAAAAGATCCAAGACAGCTATTAGAAAATCCCTTGTGGTTATTTATACGGTGAGGGAAGCCATTTTCAGTTTCCACCGTCACGTATGTTAATTTTTTGTTCTTTATTTATTTCATTAAAAGTTCATGACTTTTAAATTTGAGTATACAGGGCATACGGAGTCCCAAATTTACTTCTATTTCATGAAGAAAATCTTTTTCATATCCATGCTGTTGATTTATCTATTCCTTAAAATGTTTTCCAATTTGTTTTATAATGCAGAATTCTGTAGTCCAAGGAATACATATATATATATATATTTTTCTTTTACTCATTCTTAAACAAGTTAAGATCTAGCATTTGCATATAACCAATATGGCAGATTTTGATATCACCTAAATGTCCATTTTTTTGTGTATTCAGATACAAGATAGTAGAGTCTTTGTCAGTCTATCCCTGAATTACTGTGTCAAGCAGAGGCTCAAATTGCAAGAAATATGTAGGGCGAATGATAAATGCATTTTTTGATATTCTTTACTCTGTCTTGTGAAGTTTCACCGCATACACCCACAGTTTAGTGTTCTTAGCATTCAGCAACAGGCTCAGATTGCTCAGGCCCCTTGTGCAGATTTTTGGATCTTTTTTCTCTGCATGGCTCCTTCCTCTCCAGGATTCGGCCACTCGAACCAGAAGCCTGCAGTTATCTTAAAACAAAACAAAACAACACTTAAACCTGCTGCCATGGAGTCACTTTTGACCCATGACAAACCCATGTGTTACAGGGTAGAATTGCTCATAGGATTTTCTTGACTGTAATCTCTACATGGAAACCCTGGTAGAGCAGTGGTTAAGTGCTATGGCTGCTAACCAAAGGGTAGATGGCCAGTCCTTTCTTCCATAGCACTGTTGGGTGGGTTTGGACTACCAGCCTTAGGTTCGTAGTTTAGCACAAATTGTTTGTACCATCCAGGACTTTTGCATCTATCCTAGGGCTCATCTCTTTTATTTCCCTTCCTTAAGGGACTCTAGTTCTATACTGTCTTTTTTCCAATTTTGGAAACGATTGTTTCACTTTTTTTTTTCCAGTTTTAGTAAAGAAATAGGGAAGTCCAGTTTCTCTGCTATGTCTGAAAGGATTAAGTACTATGTTTAAGAAAATTAAATTTTTATCTCTCAGTTTATTCAGCTTTCCTTTAGGAAGATGTTTAGTATTCTTCATAACGATTTCACACACATTTTTACGTTCCTTATATAGTTTTTAGTTGTATTGTGACTTATTTTATTTTCTAAATATTTATTGCAGTTTTATTTGAAAATATTATGTTGATTTTCAGCTAAACACTTTTTTTTTAATAACTTTTATTAAGCTTCAAGTGAACGTTTACAAATCCAATCAGTCTGTCACATATAAGTTTACATACATCTCACTCCCTACTCCCACATGCTCTCCCCCTCTTGAGTCAGCCCTTTCAGTCTCTCCTTTCTTGACAATTTTGCTGGCTTCCCTCTCTCTCTATCCTCCCATCCCCCCTCCAGACAAGAGTTGCCAACACAATCTCGAGTGTCCACCTGATATCATTAGCTCACTCTTCATCAGCATCTATCTCCCACCCGCTAACCAGTCCCTTTCATTTCTGATGAGTTGTCTTCGGGGATGGTTCCTGTCCTGTGTCAACTGAAGGTCTGGGGAGCATGGCCGCCGGGATTCCTCCAGTCTCAGTCAGACCATTAAGTTTGGTCTTTTTATGAGAATTTGGGGTCTGTATCCCAC
Organism: Loxodonta africana; assembly: GCF_030014295.1. NCBI lineage: Eukaryota > Metazoa > Chordata > Mammalia > Proboscidea > Elephantidae > Loxodonta > Loxodonta africana. The sequence continues at coordinate 2,786,482 of NC_087363.1, forward strand.
TGATCTCCTGCTCCCTCAGGGGTCCTCTGCTGTGCTCCCTGTCAGGGCAGTCATCGATTGTGGCCGGGCACCAACTAGTTCTTCTGGTCTCAGAATGATGTAGGTCTCTGGTTCATGTGGCCCTTTCTGTCTCTTGGGCTCTTAGTTGTCGTGTGGCCTTGATGTTCTTCCTTTTCCTTTGCTCCAGGTGGGTTGAGACCAATTGCTGCATCTTAGATGGCCGCTTGTTAGCATTTAAGACCCCAGACGCCACATTTCAAAGTGGGATGCAGAATGATTTCATAATAGAATTATTTTGCCAATTGACTTAGTAGTCCCCGCAAACCATGTTCCCCAGACCCCCGCACTTGCTCCGCTGACCTTTGAAGCATTCATTTTATCCCGGAAACTTCTTTGCTTTTGGTCCAGTCCAATTGAGCTGACCTTCCATGTATTGAGTGTTGTCTTTCCCTTCACCTAAAGCAGTTCTTATCTACTGATTAATTAATAAAAAACCCTCTCCCACCCTCCCTCCCTCCCCCCCTCGTAACCACAAAAGTATGTGTTCTTCTCAGGTTTACTATTTCTCACGATGTTATAATAGTGGTCTTATACAATATTTGTCCTTTTGCCTCTGACTAATTTCGCTCAGCATAATGCCTTCCAGGTTCCTCCATGTTATGAAATGTTTCAGAGATTCGTCACTGTTCTTTATCGATGCGTAGTATTCCATTGTGTGAATATACCACAATTTATTTACCCACTCATCCGTTGATGGACACCTTGGTTGCTTCCAACTTTTTGCTATTATAAACAGAGCTGCAATAAACATGGGTGTGCATGTATCTGTTTGTATGAAGGCTCTTGTATCTCTAGGGTATATTCCTAGGAGTGGGATTTCTGGGTTGTATGGTAGTTCTATTTCTAACTGTTTAAGATAACGCCAGATGGATTTCCAGAGTGGTTGTACCATTTTACATTCCCACCAGCAGTGTATGAGAGTTCCAATCTCTCCGCAGCCTCTCCAACATTTATTATTTTGTGTTTTTTGGATTAATGCCAGCCTTGCTGGTGTGAGATGGAATCTCATCGTAGTTTTAATTTGCATTTCTCCAATGGCTAATGATCGAGAGCATTTTCTCATGTATCTGTTGGCTGCCTGAATATCTTCTTTAGTGAAATGTGTGTTCATATCCTTTGCCCACTTCTTGATGGGGTTGTTTGTCTTTTTGTGGTTGAGTTTTGACAGAATCATGTAGATTTTAGAGATCAGGCGCTGGTCGGAGATGTCATAGTTGAAAATTCTTTCCCAGTTTGTAGGTGGTCTTTTTACTCTTTTGGAGAAGTCTTTAGATGAGCATAGGTGTTTCATTTTTAGGAGCTCCCAGTTATCAGGTTTCTCTTCATCATTTTTGGTAATGTTTTATATTCTGTTTATACCTTGTATTAGGGCTCCTAGGGTTGTCCCAATTTTTTCTTCCATGATCTTTATCGTTTTAGTCTTTATGTTTAGGTCTTTGATCCACTTGGAGTTAGTTTTTGTGCATGGTGTGAGGTATGGGTCCTGTTTCATTTTTTTGCAAATGGATATCCAGTTATGCCAGCACCATTTGTTAAAAAGGCTATCTTTTCCCCAGTTAATTGACACTGGTCCTTTGTCAAATATCAGCTGCTCATACGTGGATGGATCTATGTCTGGGTTCTCAATTCTGTTCCATTGGTCTATGTGTCTGTTGTTGTACCAATACCAGGCTGTTTTGACTACTGTGGCTGTATAGTAGGTTCTGAAGTCAGGTAAGGTGAGGCCTCCCACTTTCTTCTTCTTTTTCAGTAGTGCTTTGCTTATCCGGGGCTTCTTTCCCTTCCATATGAAATTGGTGATCTGTTTCTCTATCCCCTTAAAATATGACATTGGAATTTGCATCGGAAGTGCGTTAAATGTATAGATGGCTTTTGGTAGAATAGACATTTTTACTATGTTAAGTCTTCCTATCCATGAGCAGGGTGTGTTTTTCCACTTAAGTATGTCCTTTTGAATTTCTTGTAGTACAGCTTTGTAGTTTTCTTTGTATAGGTCTTTTACATCCTGGGTAAGATTTATTCCTAAGTATCTTATCTTCTTGGGGACTACTGTGAATGGTATTGATTTGGTTATTTCCTCTTCGGTGTTCTTTTTGTTGATGTAGAGGAATCCAAGTGATTTTTGTATGTTTATTTTATAAGCTGAGACTCTGCCAAACTCTTCTATTAGTTTCAGTAGTTTTCTGGAGGATTCCTTAGGGTTTTCTGTGTATATAATCATGTCATCTGCAAATAGTGATAACTTTACTTCTTCCTTGCCAATCCGGATACCTTTTATTTCTTTGTCTAGCCTAATTGCCCTGGCTAGGACTTCTAGCACAATGTTGAATAAGAGCGGTGATAAAGGGCATCCTTGTTTGGTTCCCGTTCTCAAGGGAAATGCTTTCAGGTTCTCTCCATTTAGAGTGATATTGGCTGTTGCCTTTGCATAGATGCCCTTTATTATGTTGAGGAATTTTCCTTCAATTCCTATTTTGGTAAGAGTTTTTATCATGAATGGGTGTTGGACTTTGTCAAATGCCTTTTCTGCATCAATTGATAAGATCATGTGGTTTTTGTCTTTTGTTTTATTTGTGTGATGGATTACATCAATGGTTTTTCTGATATTAAACCAGCCTTGCATACCTGGTATAAATCCCACTTGATCAGGGTGAATTATTTTTTTGATGTGTTGTTGGATTCTATTGGCTAGAATTTTGTTGAGGATTTTTGCATCAATGTTCATGAGGGATATAGGTCTATAATTTTCTTTTTTTGTAATGTCTTTACCTGGTTTTGGTATCAGGGAGATGGTGGCTTCATAGAATGAGTTGGGTAGTATTCCGTCGTTTTCTATGCTTTGGAATACCTTTAGTAGTAGTGGTGTTAACTCTTCTCTGAAAGATTGGTAGAACTCTGCAGTGAAGCCGTCCGGGCCAGGGCTTTTTTTTGTTGGGAGTTTTTTGATTACCGTTTCAATCTCTTTTTTTGTTATGGGTCTATTTAGTTGTTCTACTTCTGAATGTGTTAGTTTAGGTAGGTAGTGTTTTTCCAGGAATTCATCCATTTCTTCTAGGTTTTCAAATTTGTTAGAGTACAATTTTTCATAATAATCTGAAATGATTCTTTTGATTTCATTTGGTTCTGTTGTGATGTGGTCCTTCTCATTTCTTATTTGGGTTATTTGTTTCCTTTCCTGTATTTCTTTAGTCAGTCTAGCCAATGGTTTATCAATTTTGTTAATTTTTTCAAAGAACCAGCTTTGGGCTTTGTTAATTCTTTCAATTGTTTTTCTGTTCTCTAATTCATTTAGTTCAGCTCTAATTTTTATTATTTGTTTTCTTCTGGTGCCTGATGGATTCTTTTGTTGCTCACTTTCTATTTGTTCAAGTTGTAGGGACAGTTCTCTGATTTTGGCTCTTTCTTCTTTTTGTATGTGTGCATTTATTGATATAAATTGGTCTCTGAGCACTGCTTTTGCTGTGTCCCAGAGGTTTTGATACAAAGTATTTTCATTCTCGTTGCTTTCTAAGAATTTCCTTATTCCCTCCTTGATGTCTTCTATAACCCAGTCTTTTTTCAGGAGGGTATTGTTCATTTTCCAAGTATTTGATTTCTTTTCCCTAGTTTTTCTGTTATTGATCTGTAGTTTTATTGCCTTGTGGTCTGAGAAGATGCTTTGTAATATTTCGATGTTTTGGACTCTGCAAAGGTTTGTTTTATGACCTAATATGTGGTCTATTCTAGAGAATGTTCCATGTGCACTAGAAAAAAAAGTATATTTTGCAGCAGTTGGGTGGAGAGTTCTGTATAAGTCAATGAGGTCAAGTTGGTTGATTGTTGTAATTAGATCTTCCGTGTCTCTGTTGAGCTTCTTACTGGATGTCCTGTCCTTCTCTGAAAGTGGTGTGTTGAAGTCTCCTACTATAATTGTGGAGGTATCTATCTCGCTTTTCAATTCTGTTAAAATTTGATTTATGTATCTTGCACCCCTGTCATTGGGTGCATAAATATTTAATATGGTTATGTCTTCCTGATCAATTGTCCCTTTTATCATTATATAGTGTCCTTCTTTATCCTTTGTGGTGGATTTAAGTCTAAAGTCTATTTTGTCAGAAATTAATATTGCTACTCCTCTTCTTTTTTGCTTATTGTTTGCTTGATATACTTTTTTCCATCCTTTGAGTTTTAGTTTGTTTGTGTCTCTAAGTCTAAGGTGTGTCTCTTGTAGGCAGCATATAGATGGATCGTGTTTCTTTATCCAGTCTGTGACTGTCTGTCTCTTTATTGGTGCATTTAGTCCATTTACATTCAGGGTAATTATAGATAAATAAGTTTTTAGTGCTGTCATTTTGATGCCTTTTTATGTGTGTTGTTGACAATTTCATTTTTCCACATACTTTTTTGTGCTGAGGCTTTTTTCTTAGTAAATTGTGAGATCCTCATTGTCATAGTGCTTGACTTTATGTTAGTTGAGTCGTTACGTTTTTCTTGGTTTTTATCTTGAGTTATAGAGCTGTTATACCTTTTTGTGGTTACCTTATTATTTACCCCTATTTTTCTAAGTAAAAACCTAACTTGTATTGTTCTATATCGCCTTGTATCACTCTCCATCTGGCAGTTCAATGCCTCCTGTATTTAGTCCCTCTTTTTGATTATTGTGATCTTTTACCTATTGACTTCCATGATTCCCTGTTATGTGTACTTATTTTTTTTTAATTAATCTTAATTTGTTTGTTTTTGTGATTTCCCTATTTGAGTTGATATCAGGACGTTCTGTTTTGTGACCTTGTGTTGTGCTGATATCTGATATTATTGGTTCTCTGACCAAACAATATCCTTTAGTATTTCTTGTAGCTTTGGTTTGGTTTTTGCAAATTCTCTAAACTTGTGTTTGTCTGTAAATATCTTAATTTCGCCTTCATATTTCAGAGAGAGTTTTGCTGGATATATGATCCTTGGCTGGCAGTTTTTCTCCTTCAGTGTTCTGTATATGTCGTCCCATTCCCTTCTTGCCTGCATGGTTTCTGCTGAGTAGTCAGAACATATTCTTATTGATTCTCCCTTGAAGGAAACCTTTCTTTTCTCTCTGGCTGCTTTTAAAATTTTCTGTTTATCTTTGGTTTTGGTGAGTTTGATGATAATATGTCTTTGTGTTTTTCTTTTTGGATCAATCTTAAATGGGGTTCGATGAGCATCTTGGATAGATATCCTGTCGTCTTTCATGATGTCAGGGAAGTTTTCTGTCAGGAGTTCTTCAACTATTTTCTCTGTGTTTTCTGTCCCCCCTCCCTGTTCTGGGAGTCCAATCACCCGCAGGTTATCCTTCTTGATAGAGTCCCACATAATTCTTAGGGTTTCTTCATTTTTTTAAATTCTTTTATCTGATTTTTTTTCAGCTATGTTGGTGTTGATTCCCTGGTCCTCCAGATTTCCCAGTCTGCATTCTAATTGCTCGAGTCTGCTCCTCTGACTTCCTAGTGTGTTGTCTAATTCTGTTATTTTATTGTTAATCTTTTGGATTTCTACATGTTGTCTCTCTATGGATTCTTGCAACTTATTAATTTTTCCAGTATGTTCTTGAATAATCTTTTTGAGTTCTTCAACAGTTTTATCAGTGTGTTCCTTGGCTTTTCTGCAGTTATCCTAATTTCATTTGTGATATCTTTAAGCATTCTGTAAATTAGTTTTTTATATTCTGTATCTGATAATTCCAAGATTGTATCTTCATTTGGGGAAGATTTTGATTCTTTTGTTTGGGGGGTTGGAGAAGCTGTCATGGTCTGCTTCTTTAAGTGGTTTGATATGGATTGTTGTCTCCGAGCCATCACTGGGAAACTAGTTTTTCCAGAAAATCCGCTAAAAAAAAATGCACTCAGATCCCTATCAGAGTTCTCCCTCTGGCTCAGGCTATTCAGATGTTAATGAAGCCGCCTGGGGAGGGTGGGGGAGGGAACAGAGAGATAGGAGAGTAGCACCTCAGAATATAGCCAGAGTTGCTTGTCTTGCTTGGAATGACTATTATATCTGAGATTCCTGTGGGCGCCTCGCCTATGTGTGCTGGCTGTGTGGAGATTGCCCCCGGGGGGTCTGGCCCACTTGAGTCACGGTCAGATCCTCCTCTTCCAGCCCCACGCCCAGCATCAAGGTTCCCCTACTCGGACGGTGCACTCTCGACTCCAAAATCAGTCGCTGCCTTCCGGGGACTTCTCGTCCCTCCAGCCACGTGGCCGTGCCGCCCCCGAGAACCAGTTGGGCCCCCTCCCGGGGTTAGTTCAGATGGGTGGAGCAGCTCCCCGTGCTGCTTGTGCTGTGACCGAGTGTCCTGGCTGGGACGCTGTTCTCCCCGCTCCAATACCCGTCGCTGCCTCCCGGGGACTTCTCCTACCAGCTGCGTCCCACGCCACCCGCGCGACCCAGCTGGGCCCCTTCCCGGGGTTAGTTCAGGGGGGTGGAGCAACTCTCCGTGTTTATGCCGTACCTGCGTCCAGTCCAAATCCCTGCAGGATGGTTCCCCGGCTCGGACGCTGCTCTTTCTGCTCCAAGACCAGTCACTGCCTCCCAGGGACTTCTCCTACTGGCTGCGTCCCACGCCGCCCGTGGAACCGGCTGGTCCCCCTCCCGGGGTTAGTTCAGGGGGGTGGAGCAGCTCTCTGTGCTTCTGCCGTACCTGACTGGTACACTGGCTCCAGGCTCTGGAAACAATCGCTGCTTCCCCGTATTAGTTCGTTCTCCGTCTCTAAATCTGTGTTTGTTGTTCAGGGTTCGTAGATTGTTATGTATGTGATCGATTCACTTGTTTTTCCGTGTCTTTGTTGTAAGAGGGATCCGAGGTAGCGTCTGCCTAGTCCGCCATCTTGGCTCCGCCTCCTAAACACTTTTAATAAAGCTTAAAATTTGTCAGTTGATCGTCTCAGTTTTTCTAAGAAGATGAACATGTTAGCAAATAATGAACTGTGCCTCTTCATTTTCAGTTTTGATTACCTTACTTCTTTTTGCCATTATTTTATTGGTTAACACAGAGTTTCCAAAGTGACAGCCCATGGACAGAATTCCCCTGAAAGAATTTATTTAATCCAAAGATTGTTGCTCAGCAAAGCGTTTTAAAGAAACTTAATTAGTTATCAACATATTCAAATCAATAAAATGCACATAAAAATGTGGATGCCATACTTCTCCTGAAAATCTGAGTGTTTGGCAAATTGTACATACACTCCCATAAGGCAACAACAGATCAGAGCTAGTAATGGACGACCCCTAAGGAGATTAAAATTCACTCCATCTCTAGAAGCCATATTCCTATGACCCCTTAAAAGTCTCTACAGAAGCTGGTGTTGCTGTTTTTTTTTATTCAACTGGACTCTGTAGGTTTTGAGGTTAGGATCTCTGCATTAGGGCCCTCAGTACAATGTATAGTAATAATAATTAAAAAAAAAGTTTCCAATGAGTTGATTCCAACTCACGAAGGCCCTGTGTGTCAGAGTAGAACTTGCTTCATAGGATTTTCAGTGGCCATGACCTTTAGAAAGTAGATTGCCAGGACTTTCTTCTAAAGTACCTCTGGTTAGATTCAAACCATCGCCCTCTCAGTTAGTAGTCAAGCGCTTAACCGTTTGACTGCAATAATAAAAGATGGCCTTGTCTTGTTATTGAATTTAATGAACCTCTTCCACAACTAAATTTGACTTTTTTTTTAGTTTTTTATAAGAAACCCTTTCATCAAGTTAAAGAATTTCAATTTTAGTTTGCCGTGTTTTGATCATAATCCAGTCTAAGATCTACCAAATCCCACTTTGGCATCTTGTAAATGATTTTATATGTGTGTGTGTGTATATATATATATATATATATATATATATATATATATAACCACTGCCCTCAAGTGGATTCCGACTCATGGCGATGCTATAGGACAGAGTAGAACTGCCCCATAGTATACATATATATATATATATATAATATATATACATATAAAAAAAACATATATATATGTGTATAAAACCTGCTGCCGTCGAGTCGATTCCGACTCATAGTGACCCTACAGGGCAGAGTAGAACTGCCCCATAGAGTTTCCAAGTAGCGCCTCGTGGATTTGAACTGCTGACCTTTTGGTTAGCAGCCGAAGTATTTAACCACTACTCCACCAGGTTTTCCATATATATATATATAATTGCTAGTCCTTACCTACTAAAATGTATTTAATGAGAAAGACAAGCACCCCATTTAATGAGATGAGAACTAATCTTCATTAAAGATGTCACTTTGGGAACTAAGGTACACCTGATCCAAGCCGTAGTATTTTCAGTTGCCTCATATGCATGTGAAAGCTGGACAATGAATATGGAAGACCGAAGAAGAACTGATGCTTTTTAACTACGGTTTTGGCAAAAAATATTGAGTATACTGCCACAAGAAGAAACAAATCTGTCTTGGAAGAAGTACAGCCAGAATGCTTCTTAGAAGCAAGGACAGCTAGGCTTCCTTTCACATGCTTTGGACATGTTATCAGGAGGGACCTGTCCTTGAAGAAGGACGTCATGCTTGGTAGAGGGTCAACGAAAAAAAAGACTCTCAAGTAGATGGACTGACACAGTGGCTACAGCAATGGGCTCAAACATAACAACAATTATGAAGACAGCATAGGGCTGGGCAGTGTTCCATTCTGTTGAACATAGAATCGCTATGTGTTGGAACCAACTTGATGGCACCTAACAACAACAAGAATTTTAATTACTTATTGAAAAGATATCAAATAACTGGCAGGTGAACCTATATTATAGTAAGACGTAGTCAGGGAGCAGCTGGTATGTTTGAACTGCCAACATTTTGGTTAGCAGCCAAACCTTAAACACTGTGCCACCAGGGCTCCAAACAATTACAAACATGGAATTAAACCTAGCATTATTAAACCTCACATAGTACACATATATGAAGTTTAGGACCACAAGCTAAATCCCTCTCTGTATTCACATAATATGATTATGATAAAGACTCTGTTACAGTTTTTACAGGATACCCTGGTTGCATAGTGTTTATGGCTGCTAACCAAAAGTTCAGCAGTTTGAATCCAACAGGTGCTCCATGGAAACCATAAGGGGCAGTTCTACCCGGTCTTGTAGGGTCAATTTTGTGTTGGAATTGACTCGACAGCAATGGGTTTGGCTTTTCTGGAAGGTTTTTACAAAGGCCCAAATAACCATACTATGATGGCATTTCTGTTCTATATTGACGATAAGTTGAAAAATGAATAAATCTAAAGTCAATGTGGGTACTTTGAAATATTTTAAGAAAGTATTGTGAAGTTTATTCTACAATTAAAAATTAAAGGACAAACTGAAAGGTAACTACAAAAGCTTTTCACATCATATTGCTCAATAACTATAGCACATAAGTTAGGATCAAATACATGAATGGATAAACAAACTATGGTATACACACAAAATGAAATACTACATAATAATAAAGAACAATGATGAATCTGTGAAACATCTCCCAACATGAATGAATCTGGAGGAGATTATGCTGAGTGAAATAAGTCAATCACAAAAGGACAAATACTGTATGGGACCTCTATCATAAAAACTCATGAAAAGGTTTACACACAGAAAGAAACCATCTTTGATGGTTATGACAGAGGGGAGGAGCGGGGAGAAAAAAACACTAGCCAGACAATAGAATAGTGGTAACTTTAGTGAAAGATTAAGACAGTACACAACACTTGGGAGCCAGGACAACTTGCCCAAGGCAAGGTCATGGAAGCTTCACAGATCCATTCAAACTCCCTGAGGGACCAAATTACTGGGCTGAGGACTGGGAAACTTGGTCTTGGGGGACATCTAGCTCAATTGCCATAACATAGTTTATAAAGAAAATATTCTACACCCTACTTTGGTGAGTAGCATCTGAAGTCATAAAAGCTTGTGAGCAGCCATCTAAAATACTCCACTTGTCCCACCCCATCTGGAGCAAGGGAGAATGGAGAAAACCAAAGACACAAGGGAAAGATTGGTCCAAAGGACTAATAGACTACAACTACCACAGCCTCCACCAGAGTGAATCCAACACAACCAGATGGTGCCCTGCTACCACCACCAACTGCTCTGACGGGGATCACAGTAGACAGTCCCAGACAGAGTAAGAGAAAAATACAGAACAAAATTCAAACTCAAAAAAAAAAAAAAAGCCAACTTAGTCTGACAGAGACTGGAGAAACCCCAAGAGTATGGCCCCTAGACACCCTTTTAACTCAGTACTGAAGTCACTCCTGGAGTTCATCCTCCAGTCAAAGATTAGACAGGCCCATAAAACAGAACAAGACTAAATGGGTACACCAGCCCAGGGACAAGAATGAGAAGACAAGAGGGAACAGGAAACCTGGTAATGTGAAATTCAAGGTCAAGAAGGGGAGAGGGTTGACATGTAGTGTGGTTGCCAACCATGTCACAAAACAATATGTGTATTATTTGTTTAATGAGGAACTAATCTGCTCTGTAAACCTTCATCTAAACCACAATAAAAAAAAAAAAAGTTAGAGTTAATATGAGATTCTAAAAGAATTTTTGGTTTTCAGTCATTTTGAACAGGTAATAATAAAATTCTTGCTCTCTGGGGCTTCAGAGAAGGCCAGGACTTAGATATATTAACACTACACAATCTGACCCTTGCCTACATTTCTGGCTACATTTCTTGCTCCTCTTTACTTTAGTGATTATGTTCCAGCCACTTTACTTTTTTATAGTTCCTTGAAAATGCCTGCCTTAGAGTTGTTCTATGTATTTTCTCTCCCTAGGATCTCTATCCTAGTACTCCTCACAGGGATATTTCCTAATGATTCCTTTTGTCAATTATTGGTGCTTGTCATTATTATTAATCTTATTAATTAATACATTTAATCACTTTTTATAAGGAAACCTCAACAGAATTCAAAATCAACTGGAAATGTCACTTACTCATAGACTCCTTCTCTGATTACCCACTATGATGTACTCTTCCAGAAATAATCAAAGCACCCCATTCCCATTAACTCTGTTGTACTAATCACACTTTGGTTTTTTTGTTTATTTTTAATTGCTTATTAACTGTCTCCCTAATCATCAGAATTTGGCTATTTTGAAAAGGAAAGGTGCTTGTCTTCTATAATCATTCAACAGACAGGTATTGAAAATAAATTGGTTCCAGGCATCAATAAAACAAAAGTCCTTCCCTCAGAGGCTTTCAATCTAGAGAGGAAGATGGAAAGTCACAGAAGTCAACGGAAAACTAAACAAAAGTAGTTACACTTTTGATCATAAAAAAAAAAAAAAACTTTTGATCATAGCTATAAGGAAATTAAGCAGATGTTGATATAGAAAATAATGGCAGGAGTGAAAGATTCTTTTAATAGAGTCGTTGGGGAAGGCTTCTCAGGGGAAGTGATACCAATGTAAGACAGAATACGACTGCTTGTTTCCAGGTAGAGAGCCCAGCAAATGTAAAGTCACTGTGGTGAGAAAGGGCTTAGATAGGCCTAGCTACAGGTGAAAAAACCCAACATGGCTGAGGAGAGGAGACGGGGAGCTCTTAATGTGCTTGGGAAGGTAGAGACAGTCATCAGATTAACCAGGAAATTCTAGAACAAGGAAAGGAATTTCCAAAGACAGTGGGAAGCGGAGGAAGTGTATAAAAGAAAAGAGTATCATAATCTCTATATTGTAAATACCCTAAATGATAAATCAGACTTATATTTTTAAAAGATATCTTTGGATTCTTCTGGAACATAGGCAGTTTTATTTCTCCCACATCTTGGAGAAAATGACGGTCTTTATTGGGAAACTCATAATGCTATCAGCATGATGACAGTTACTTGCCAACTAAAGTCTCTCATTGAATCCAAAGTTTCTTCATGGCATTTTTCACCTCTGCATTCCTCAGGGTGTAGATTAAGGGATTTAACATGGGTGTGATGATATCCGACACAGCCATTGCCTTGTCTATGGGATAAGTGGCCACAGGCCTCACATAGAAGAAAATGCATGGCACAAAGAAAAAGATGATCACTGTGAGATGGGAGCCACAGGTAGACAGGGCTTTGTGTCGCCCTTCAGAGCTACAAGACTTCAAGGAGCAGAGGATGATCATGTAGGAGACAATGAGGATAAGAAAGATGGTCACACACATCACGCCACTATTGAGGATGACCAAGAAGCCCAGGATGCGGGTGTCCATGCAGGCCAATGTCAGCAGTTGAAACAAATCACACATAAAGTGATCAATGACATGGGGACCACAGAAAGGTATTTGGTACATGAAGAGGAGCTGTGTAATTGCATGCAAAAATCCTCCCACCCAGACCCCTCCCAGCAGCAGGCAGCACACCCGAGGACTCATGGTAGTCATGTAGTGCAGGGGCTTACAGATGGCCACATAGCGGTCATAGGCCATCACAATGAGAAGGATGATCGACACCCCACCAAAGAAATGTACTGCAAAGAGCTGGGTCATGCAGCCTTCGAGCGAGATGGTAGTACTCTCAGAGAAGGAATCCACAATCATCTTGGGGGTGATGACGGAAGAAAAGATGGCATCCGTTAGGGACAAGTAAGTAAGGAAAAAATACATAGGTGACCTCAGACTCTGACTTGCAGTCATAGTTACCACAATGAGTAGGTTTCCCAACATGGTGGTCACATACATGATTAGAAATACAGTAGAAAATATTTTCCTCAGCTCTGGGTTTTTCGTAAGACCCAAAAGAATGAATTCAGTTACGTTGTTTTGATTTCCCATTTACTAGGTACTGATATGAGCTCTGGCTGAGAGTTGGAAAATCTAAAAAAGGAACATAGCATTTATAATTAGTGACTATTTGTCTGCATTTATTTGGCTCAAGCTGTGTTTGGAGAGTTAGGGGCAGTAACCAGGTAAACCAGAGAATTCTAGGACAAGGCAAGGAATTTCTAAGGGCAATGGGAAACAAAGGGAGGGTATAAAGCAAACGAGTATTATAATTTCTTCATTGTAAATACCCTAAATTATAAATCAGGCTTATATTTTTAAAAGACACCTCTGGATTCTAGTGGAAGTTGGGCAATTTTATTTCTCACATATCTCTTATGGAATAATTTTCAGGGGAAATTCATAACGTTTTCAGCATAATGACAGTTACTTGCCAAACAGTCTAGACCAGATGCCATGGAGTAGATTCCGACTCATGGTGACCCCACATATGTCAGAGTAGAACTGTGAGCAGTAGGGTTTTCTATGGCTGATTTTTCAGAAGTAGATTGCCAGGCCTTTCTTTCAAGGTGCCTCTGGGTAGATTCAAACCTATAACCTTTGGGCTTGCAGCCGAGGTCATTAACTGTTTGTATCACCTAGGACTTCACATTTCTCAAAGTTCCTAATCAATTACTAAGGATGCAGTGAGCACCAATACAATTCATGGTATTGTATAGAACAAAAGGAAACTGCAACGAACTGTGAACTGAATAGAGAATACTGGTGTCAGCCCTTTCTCCAGGATTGAAAGTGGAGTTGATGTCAGAGACTGGCTACTATTCCTCCGTCAATCAGACTCAATGATGACAATTATCGGGTATAGTCTGTGAACATTTGTATTTCTAGACCTGCTTCAGCCATAACCAAGGACCAAACCATACCCCAAACTTCCAGCTCAGCGCTGACTTACAACCATCAGCTGCTTTTGTGATATTCCTTTTCTCTTTCCACAATGGGTCAATGAGGAACATTTTTTAAAGGACTGGTCAAATAAGAAAGGGGCAATCTTAGTTAACATTTTTCTTTTTCTTTGTCAGTCCAGTTCCCTCTTATTTCCTAATTATTTAAGCAGACAACAAATATCTTAAAAACTCAGCAGATGCTGCAAAGTTGAGCAATAAAAAGAAGTGTCAGATGTGGCTCTTTCCTTAAATAAGGGGCAGGCCTAGTACATTTAAAATAATGACAAATAAATTATTGAGAATGGAAGACATGAAAGAAAAACAAAGTATTGAAGTTTTAAAGCTAGACAAAGGCTATTCCCTGCAGGGAGGAAAGCATGAGCAAAGGCCCAGAGCTGGGGATAAGAGACACGGTTCAGGGCAGAACCAGAGAGCTAAGGTCTTAGAGTTAACATAGACCAGGTTCTAATTTTGACTTCTGGAACACTTTTTAGCTGTGTAATTAGCTAAAAGTCATTTATCCTTCCAGATCTGCATTTTTATGTAGAAATATTGCATTTGTGTATTTATAAATGCATTTTAATAATATAAATTTATACATAGATTGCATCATGTATGCAAATATACCGTACATTAAATTTTTAATCAACGACTTATTATTGACAACATTCCATGTCAGTATATGGAGATTTATCATATTCCCAATTTTCTGCTAGTACATTGCTTCAGTGAATGTTTTGTGTTGATGTATGTATCTATGACTATATCAGGGTAACCCTGGTGGCGTAGTGGTTAAGACCTACGGCTGCTAACCATAAAGGTAGGCAGTTCGAATCCATCAGGTGCTCCTTGGAAGCCCTGTGGGGCAGTTCTTCTATGTCCTTTAGTGTTGCTGTTAGTCGGAATCAACTAGACAGCAACTGGGCCAGGTTATAACAATATAGATGCAGATCAAGATATATAGCAATAGATTTAAGTAGTTCTGTAGAATAAGTTTTTGCAATAGAATTGCAGAATCACAGGAAATGAACATCTTACACTTGGATAACCAAACCAAACCCACTGGCATCAAGTTGATTCCAGCTCAGAAACCCTTTGGGACAGAGTAGAATGGCCCCAAAGTGTTTCCAAGGGGCAGCTGGTGGATTTGAACTACTAAACTTTTGATTAGCAGCCATTGCTCTTATCCACTGTGCCATCAGGGATCCACTTGGATAGGTATTGGTAAATTCTCCTTACAAAATGGTCATTCATAACAATAATATATTTCTTTCTCTCCTTTTTTTTCTATTATTTTTGTCTTTCTTCTTTACATCAATTTCTCACTTTTCAGTTGTATTATTTTTGTTATTATAGAGGCATCATTGTATATCAGAATATAATTCAGAAGAATTTTCAGTAAGTAAACATTTAAACTCATATCATAGATAAAGAACAATTATTCTTTGTCTAAGTAGATTTGTCAATAATCGATCTACTCATCTCAAAATAACAACCATAATAATAATTAGCATTTATGAAGCATATTGACTTGTTCACTTCCTTGAGGTCATGAAGTTAGTGAGCAATATAGTCTGTTTTTGAATCCAGGAAGCTGGAGTCTGGAGCTGAGAGTTCTTTCTGAATTCTGTCTGGGCTATATAACATCTCCATTGAAAACCCACGTACCTAGATGGTTCTAGGGATTGCAGTTGGATTGTCAGTTTTATGTAGTCAGTGGACATGTATCTCTAAAGCTTTCTGAGTATCAAACTAGATTTTTCTCTTGTCCCTAAAGGACTTTAAAGTAGCCTCTTTAGTACATATATCACCCCAGTTTTTTTTTCTCTTTTCATAAAACCAATGGCAGATTACTGGGATTGCAATTGACTGCAGTAGAATTTTGTAGAATGGAAGGGACAATAATGTTTTAATTTTTAATATTGTGGTCTATAATAACTTATCAGTGTTTCCATAGGCTGCTCCTAAATTACCTCCATCCTTGCTATCACCAAACCACCAGCATTACCACAGCTGTTCCTACCACCATCACCACCACTGTGATCATCACTGTCATCACCAGCACTGCCACAACTACTGCCATTATCACCAACACCAGTATCATCACCAGCACTGCCACCACCACCATCATTACTGCTGCCTCCACTGCCACCGTCTTCATCGCCATCACCACTCCCACTGTTGTGCCTACGGGTAGATCTACTTATAACAAAATTTAGTAGTTGTTCTGTTTTACTGATAAAGAAATATTAAAATTCAGCTTATCCCTAAATGAAGATCTTCAATCTAAAATTTAAGTATTACTCTCTAAATATCACAATTTTTTAAGAAAAAGAATACATTAATACTTTTTTTTTTTACCCTTAATCTAAGATGAGAAAGAATAATATGTAGGGAAGGAAAGAGAGAAATGGCCTTGAGAACGAAGAAAAAAAGAGAGACAAGAAGAAAATAAATGGAAAGAGAGTAGGAAACACACATAGACACTCAGAGGGGAGAGCTAGAACTAAATAGGAGAGAGAGAACACTGCAAGAGAAAAAGATTGAAATGAAATTGGAAAAAAATTAGACAATCTCCTAGTAACTATTTCCAGATACTTTACTACTTTTTTGGAAACCTATGCATATTATTTTATTTACAAATTTTCATTTCTAAGATGGAGGCCAATTGACATACTTAATTTTTCTTCTCAGAGTAAGAAGTAGATCAAGCAAAATAATTTGATCTCACTCCAGTTAGAACTTAAGTATGAACTGAAGTTCATGACTCAAATTCCAGAGAAGAAATACTGCTAACAGAAAAAGCACACAGGTTTTGAGTGTGAATTACTGACATATTTAAAAGCAAAAGATATGGACATATTAATATGTAATTAATTAATTCAATTAAAATTTGTCATAATTTGAAAGTGCTTTCTATGCCATAATTCCATGCAACAATTAAAACCTAAGTATTAAGTACTCAATCGAAAGATAAAGTTGACCCTTAGAATTTAGTTTTTACAATTGGCCAAAAGTGGAAAGTTACACAAATAAAGATGTTAATCTTTTCAAGTCTAACCCAAGATCTTATCCCACCTGAGATTCATTCACATAAAGCAACTTCTCCAGAGAGTCTAAGAAGCAGGTGAAATGATTCCAGTGTATATTTTCTTACTGTGGAAGTAAGTTGCCCAAGATATAAGTGGAAAAACATCATCCAGTCATTAAACGCTGGTCAAATCTGTCAAACTAGCATTTCTATTGCTTTTGAAGAGAGATTTAAAGCAGAAGTTGTGGGTATCTATGAGCCTAATGAAGAAGTATACATTCTGTTTTACCAAGGGACTTATTTATATCCTCTCCAATTAAGGTTTGCTGAAGAGGTAGCCAAGCAGAGAGTTTACTGAATCGTTCCGGTCCCTTTTTGAATCGCAGTGGATTGTATATTGAGATCAAAGTAGAAATTGTCTTTGTTCAGTTTCCCAGAAGATACATCATGGATACAATGTTTTCCTTTGGGTTATAAGAGGCCAAAGGGCCTATCTGAACAGCTGTGACAAGGCAGAGACTTACGTCATTCAGTTGTAGCCTTCTGAGGCTAGTTCTCCACTGACAGAGAGGCTAATCCCTAACCCAGTGAATTCCCATTCACCCACTTTAATAATAGAGTGTACTCAGGGGAAGAATATCACTAAGGCCAAGGCAACATGCAGGAGCCTAGATCACAGTATCAGCCATTTAGTCATTTGTTCACGCACTGTGATGTGTACCTCAAATACAGAACTGCCACAGCTTGAAATAGAATATAGCAACAGGAAGGAACCTGAGTCATATCCCATCTCTGGATTCCATCTCCCACACAGAAGTGATATCTGTCCTTGGGAGGTCACTTTTATGGTCAGAAAATTTGTACCCAGGCAGAAAAAATTATTTATTTTTTTTCAAATTTATTAAGAAATGGCATTTTCAGTTAATACTGTTTTACCATTTTTGGAGTAATGGGTTATAATTTTCATTCCTTCTCCACCCTATAAAATTATTTCATTTGCATTAACTTCTTTTTTTATCTTCAACACCCTCTCAGGTAATCAGAATAATTTTTTCAATTTTCAGAATCTAATCCTCATAGATTATCCACAGGCTTATTTTTGCTCTCAAATCATTTTTACTAATTGTCTGATATTAACTCATCAGACATGGGGTCTGAAATTACCCTATGGTCACGAGAGCCATTTAGATACAGGTTAGAATCAACTTCTCTTGGTGGGGAAAGATGGGGAGAGAGTAATGTGAGTCTCTATAGTCAATTCTTACAAATTCTAACTCAGTTGTTCCATTAGTGGCTATTCAGATATGCATCTACTCCCTCTCTATTGCACTGTTGTTGTTAGGCGCTGTTGACTCGGTTCTGACTCACAGTGAACGGAAAGAAACACTGGTCGGTCCTGTATCATTCTCAAAGTGGTTTCTATATTTGAGCCCACTGTTGCAGCCACTGTGTCAGTCCAAATTATTGAAGGTCTTTCTCTTTTTTGCTGACCCTCTGCTTTACCAAGTATGGTGTTCTTCTCCGGTGACTGGTCCCTCCTGATAACATGTCCTAAGTACATAAGACAAAGTCTCACCATCTCACTTCTAAGGAGCGTTCTGGCTACACTTCTTCCAAGACAGATTTGTTTGTTCTTCTTGAAGCCCATGGTGTTTTTAATATTCTTCACCAACAAGATAATTTAAAGGCATCATTTCTTCTTTAGTCTTCCTTATTCATTTTCAAGCTCCATGATGCTATTCTGTTTTATTTCCTTTATCACATTTGTCATTATGTGAAATTATATCTTTCATTTAGCTTTTATTTGCTTTTTATTTATTTGCACCTAACTAGAATATAACCAGTAAAAAAACATTGACTTTTCTGTGTTTCTGGTTTTCAGTTTGAATCCCTGGGATGCACAAATGGTTAAGTGCTAGATTACTAGTCAAAAGGTTGACTGTTTGAACCTGTCCAAGAGGCTCCTCAGAAGACAGACCCAGTGATCTCCTTCTGAAAGATCACAGCCTTGAAAACAGTATGGAACGGTTCTATTCTGCATATACGAGGTCAACATGAGTTGAAACTGACTTGACAACAACTAACAACAACAGGAGCGGTATAGTATGTAGAACTTGAAAGATAATGGATGTTTGTTAAAAAAAAAAAAAAAAAGTAAATGCACATGCTGTTTTTGTCGATAGGTGCCGTGGAGTTGGTTCCAACTCACAGTGACCCCACGTACAACAAAGTGAAACACTGCCTGTGCCTGCACCACCCTCACAATCCTTGCTGTGCTTGAGCCCATTGTTGTAGCCACTGCGTCTGTCCATTTCGTTGAGGCTCTTCCTCTTTTTTGCTGACACTCTACTTTACCAAGAATGATGTCCTTCTCCAGGGACTGATCTCACCTGATAACATGTCCAAAGAAAGTGAGGTGAAGCCTCTTCATCCTTGCTTCTAAGGAGCATTCTGGCTGTACTTCTTCCAAGACAGATTGTTTTTGTTCTTTTGGCAGTCCGTGGTATATTCAGTATTCTTCGCCAACACCATAATTCAAAGTTGTCAATTCTTCTTTGGTCTTCAACCTATTTGATCAAACAGTCCTTTTTCTTAATAACATGATTAATATTCCAGAGTACATAATATGGGAAAAGTTACTGTGAAGAACCAGTATTTATTCAAGAAAGCTATTCTCATACCATAACCCGTTGCCTTTGAGTTGATTCCGGCTCATACCGGACAGAGGATATACTTAGCCAACCACTGGGCGTGACTTGAGTCTTAAAGTTTTCTATTGACCTGTGTGCCATATCATCTCAAATTTTACCATTCACTATTTATTCTTTTGAGTTGATTGCTATCCTATCAATTGTACTTCTTTTCCAAAAATAAGTAATATATTTACTTTGGTGGGAATAAAATCATTAAATTGTTTTTTCCCTTTGACAAGAGGAAATAAGTGAAGATGGGTTACCTGCAAAGATGAGAGTCAACTGAGAGTTTAATGGGAAGAAAACTTCCCAGATGATGCAGGAAGAACCACAGGTGACTTTTATGATATGGTCCACGGTCATCCCTGCGCTTTGTCATTTTAGAATCATGTAAAGGATCAAAATAGCATTGTGGAAAGAGTCCAGACACCGCCCAAAAGACTTGGCAATCCAGTTAACCTCAAATGGCCTCATTTTGCTCATAAGCCAAATGAAGTTAAACTGCCTGGGTGGAACAAACAATTAAGTGTTTAGCTGAAAGATTGGTGGTTTGAGTCCACTCAGAGCAGCCTCAGCAGAAAGGCCTGAGGACCTACTTCAGAAAGGTCAGAGCGATTCGGACCTGCTGTGGAGCACCGTTCTGCTCAGACACACGTGGGGCTGGAATGGACTCAACGGCAACTGTTTTTTTTTTTTTAAGATGGGGTTAGTAATTACATCACGATGTAAGAATTACTAGCTAACGTTTGTAAAATATCTTCCAAAGTGTCTGGTTCATAGTTAACGTTCAACAAAATTTAGTTAATCCCCTCATTTAATGACACCAAAATGGCATTTTTTAATTAAATATGAAGCTTAACCCATACTGTCAAGTAAGCGAGGCATATACTATCTTTCTTTTTTTTTTCCCCCTCCCCTTTGGAATAATTTCTTTATAAAGCACAAGAAATTATCTGACGCAGTTGTTACCCATGAGTAGTTCCACAGTGTAAGTAGAAAGGGAAACGTGGTTCCTTAAGAGCATTCCCAAGCTATCAAGATTTTCCTCCTGAGGCTGTCAGATTGACTTACATTGTCTTCTAGAGTCTTGTCCTTTCTAGATTTGCTGTTGCCAGTTTATTTTCTTGTGTCTCACTCGTAATTGTTTTAGCACCTCTTTACTGAGCTCTTGGTGTCTTTCACTCGGATTCCCATTTATTAGCTTTGATATTGTTCTTTAGATGTTCTTTTAATTCTCTTTTATGCCATGGATTAAACGTGATATATTGTAAGTACTGACCCTTAACTTGCCCTTGTCAATATTCCAAGTTCCTAGGCAGGATATGTCATCAGAAGATTAAAAGAGGCCCCTAAGCTTTTAATCTTTATCTGCTACAACTTCTAATTGTCAGTAACAATTGGAACTTTTGTCATTTTGTAGTTCAATTGCTGTTGTTGTTAGGTGCTGTCGAGTCAGGTCCAACTCATAGCAACCCTATGCACAACAGAATGAAACACTGCCCAGTCCTGTGCCATGGTCACAATTATTGCTATTTTTGAGCCAATTGTTGCAGCCATTGTGTCAATCCATCTGGTTGAGGGTCTTCCTCTTTTTTCCTGACCCTCTGCTTTACCAAAAATGATGTCCTTCTCCAGGGACCGATTCATCCCGATAACATGTTGATAGTATGTGAGATGTAATCTTGCCATCCTTGCTTCTAAAGAACATTCTAGTTGTACTTCTTCCAAGACAGATTTGTTCATTCTTTTGGCAATCCATGGTATATTCAATATTCTTCACCAACACCACAATTCAAAGGCATCAATTCTTCAGTCTTCCTTATTCATTGTCCAGCATTCACATCAGGGGCACCTGAGTCCTCAAGGTGACATCTTTGCTTTGTAACACTTTATAGAGACCTCCTGCAGCTGATTTGGCTAAGGCAATGGGTGTTTTGGTGTCTTGACTGCTGCTTCCAGTAGTTCAATTAGGGAACATAATATTCTTAGATATCTAAGGGGAGATTTGAACACACAGTTAGATGTATGTAAGTGTGGAGGTAGGGAGCATGGTCTGGAATACAGATATAAATTTTTGAGTATTCAGCATTTGAATAACTTTTAAGACTATGGGATTGGATGCATTTACTGAAGCAGTATGTATTGACAGAGGAAAAATTTAGGATCAATGACTGAGCCCTTGTGCACTCTACAGCCTTAAATAGTGAAGTAAAAAAGTCAGAATTCACAAAGCAGAATGAGGAGTGACATGTGAAGTAGAAGGAAAACCAAGAAAATGTGTGATATCGGAAACCGAGTGAATAAAGTATATCAAGGAAGTAAAAGTAATCCGCTATTTCCAATATTTCTGATAGATCTAGTAAAATGATGATCGAGACCTGACCATGGGATTTAGCAAAGTGGAGGTCCTTGGCAATATTGACAAGAAAGCTTTGTTAAGGTGGAGTCGTGGGGAAAGTCTTCCTGGAGTTGGTTTAAGATAGACTGAATAGAAAGGAATTTGTAACAGAAAATAAGAAAACCAGTTCAATGCATTTCACTAAGAAGAAGAAATAAATGGCAAAGTTGTTGGCAGAGAAGCAAGATTACGAGAATGGAACTTTTAAGACGGGGGAAATAACGAGATGGCTTTATGGTGATGGTATGATGGGGTAGAGAACGACAGCTGCTAAGGAGGTGGTAGGGAGAACTCTAGGACAATTACTGTTGAGTAGACAAGGAGAAATGTGCACGAGTGGAGGTTTTGACTTCAGATAGTAGCAAGGATAGTTTACAGAAGAGCAGGGTTCTGTGGTAACAGGCAGGGAAGAAAAGTATGTGGTTACAGATGCTGGACAGTGGGCAGAGAGAATGGTGTGAGTTTGTAGAAATTCTCTGTTTCAAGTTTCCTCTGTGAAATAGAAAATATAATCATTGGTTGAGACTGAAGAAAAGGAAGGATGTACTGGGGGTTTGAAGAGAGGAAAAGGTGTGAAATAATCTTTTAGGCTAGAGGGAGAATAAATGGACTCACGGCATGTAGTATGATATATTGGTAGCATCAAGGGCCCATTAGGCCTTCACAGTCATGAGTTTAAAACGACACTCACAAGTTGTATCACAGCTTGGTTAAAAATTCTCACAATCCATTAACATTTTCTGAAGAAACAGGCAAATCTGCAAAATCCTCTAGTTCTAGATTACATTTTGCAGCAGCAGCATTTTGGCCTAATATTTGACTTGATTGCCACCTTGTGGGAAGAGAGTATAAAGATTAGGTTGGTTAGGTTACAGAGCTACAGAGATTACCATATACCAGGTTGTCCTAATCTGAGCAGGGATTAGGGTGGGTGGTTTGTTCCTGTGCCTGTTTAGGAAATGGTTCTGAGTATTGATTTTTCTCTGAGTTTTTATTACTGTTGTTTTTTTAGCTGCCATCGAGTTGGCCCTTCACTCACGGTGACCCCATGCATAACAGAACAAAATACTGCCAGGTCACGTGCCATTCCCCTGATCGGCTTTGGGCCAGACAGATGTGATCCACAGAGTTTTCACTGGCTGATTGCATAAGCAGACCTCCAGGACTTTGTTCCCTCACACTTACTACAGCACTGGCTTCATTTCCGTCCATAGCAGTGCCAAATTTCCAATCATCTTGTTTTAAAAATGTGTTGTCAACTCCTTTGGTAACAAGTTCTTTCCTTTTCCTTTCAGGTTTAGAGTCTCTGTCACTTTATTTTTATCTGAAAGTTCTGGAAGTGTGCTTCAGTTCCAAGATCTGTTCATGGTCTGTTAATGTCACCCTTTTCAAATAAATTACAAACCATTTGAACCTGGTAGCAAGGCAGATGCCAAGGCTGTTGCTGCTGCTTCAGGAGCAGGTCTCCAGAGCATCATCTATTCCTGATTTTATCTCAAAGATTTGTTTCACACTCTTCCTATGATTAACAGGCTTCCTGCACTTTGTTGTACCTATAATTGTAAATGTGGTTCCAATCAGTTTTTATGGGACAGAACGTTAAATCACTCTTCTTAAACAGTTTCAGTTTTTACCTAGGGCATGTGACAGTTCCAGGACCATAGAGCTGGCTCCTTAGCCTTTGCTCTTTGAAGGATGATTTCCAATCTCAGAGGCCAGGACAGGCACCCAAGCTGATAGACATATATTCAAAGCAGAACTATTACAGTGTAGATTTATTCCTTAAAATCAACAGTTTTTTTTCCTAAAGATAATAAGGATGTTTTTTGATAAATTTCTGATATTTCTCTAGTTTTTGAGGCTTCAAAAATTAAAATAAACTCAGCCTGGCCTGGAGCTATTTTATGGGGCCAGCGCACTTAACTTCCAGGGCATGTAGAAGGAAGAGTTGGGAACATACCATTGAGTGGACATTTAAATACAGGTTTTTAGTAATTGGTACATGGAAATAAGTTAATTAAGGTCATAAATTAAGTCTATATTAAGACAGCCAGTTGGTTTTGTTACCTTTGACAGCTGAGGCAGAAGTAGAAGTGGCCAAATATATATTCAGTGGCATTTGCTTCCATTCCTCGAACCAATAGACTCTGAGTTTAGAGTTTCCCAAAGCCAATATCAAAATGACCGAGAACAGATTAATGGTGACTTCAAATTCCACTAAGTCCACTCTAAACTGGGAGCACATTTCATTGAAGATTCCCATGACCTAGTGGGAGAAGCACTTATCTTCATGGGCCTGGAGGTGTGGTTCTATACATGGTGTACCCCACAAAACTGATTCTAAATATCACCCAAGATGGGTTCACTTAATCACATACCACTGACATGACAGCAGCCTCCTATATAGTCCAGTGTGCTAGCACCTTTCTTCTGATGCCAGAGAGCAAGAATAGAAATCTTGGCCATTGCTAGTTCTTCAGGCTTATTACACTGGCTGGAAACCCTCGGTCAGTTTCTACTGTAGCATGCCCTGATGGGAAGTAATCCAAGGAGATAATTTTGGATACCATTTCAGTGGTTACCAGAACTGGTACCTAAAGGATCCACCATCCCCAAATGGCTCCATGAAGAGCTTATTTTTCTTCCCTCCAAATACTGTGCATTTTTAACTTGACTCAGTATCTGCTTCCTAACTCCCCCCCTCCCCTTCCTTCTTCATACTTTATCCTGGAAAACTTTCTTCGATATCTCAGGGGAAGAGTTCATCCAGACCCCTTCCAGTGTTCATCATCCTCTACAAGCGTCCAAATTGTCTCAGTTTCTTACAGCAGTTCTAACAGAATTAGCACAAGTGGGTGGCTTTAAAGAACAGGAATTTATTTTCTTACAGTTTAGGAGGCTAGAAGTCTGGACTCAGGTTATGGCTCTAAGGCAAGGTCCTTATATCTCAATTTCAGCCTCTAGTTTTTTTTTTTAGTAGCTAGCAATCCTTTTAGTTCCTGGGCTTGTAGGTTCAACTGCCTCTGTTGTCCAATAGCTTCTGTTTCCCCCCTGTGTCTGTTTGTATCGCTGTGTCTGTGCTGCTCTTTATATAACTCGGAAGTGATTAGGTTTAGGATCCACCCTACACTGTATGGCCTGGACCACCCTACACTGGTACGACCTCAGATGGTTATTTCATTACATCATATTGGTTTGTATTTTGAATGGTGATTACATTAAGGAAAGTGATTACGTTACATTACACATAATATGATTATATTTTGTTAGATTACATTCACAGGTACAGGGGTTAGGGTCCTAATGCATATTTTGGGGGTTACTATTCAATCCTTAACACGAATCAGACAAAAAGTAAAAATATTATTAAATAACATATTTCACTTATCTTAGGGGTGTTTTGTGCATGTTCGTGTTCCTGTACCCATACGCATGCACAGTTAAATGTTACAGAGCAATGTTAGCCCTATCAGGTAATGTACTAATTAATCTGAAACAAGAAGAAATAGAAAAAAAAAAAAAAAGGGTTTCATTTGTTAGCAGTGAGGTTCCAGTTAAAAAGAAAAAATGAAGAAAGGAAAATATTTGCAATTTCATTTTGTTTGCCCCTGAAATGATTTTCTGTCAGCTGTACTTATGACTTTCACGTTTATATTCTGATTTTGGAGAAAAGGTTAGTATTACAATTATTGATATTATGGGAATGTCAATCTGGTTAATGTTTGATATTAGAAATAAAACCAAAGTGATAATAAAATAAAACATATAAGGGATATTCTAGTTACATCTAGAATCATCACCAATATTTGAAAATGAATATCCATATAGTGACAATAAATCAGAAGGCCATGACTAATCTATGATACTATCATTATGTAGATTGGATATCATTGTAGCCTATGTAGCCATATCTCTGAAGGTCAGGGAGGTCAGAAATGACACTGAAGTAGGCATTCACCTCTTTGACATTTCAAATGAGAAAGTCTAAGGTGATAAATGGTGTTGACTGAATACTAAGACTGAAGCTGAACTTTAGAGCATTCCTATTAAAAATTTCTACAAGGAACTCAGTTTGATAAACAATTGTCTACAAATTTAAAACATTCCCTGAAGTCCTATATATATATACACAATGAAAATTTCAAAGGGAATCACAAGTCTTGAGTGTGAGGTTGAGCTCTGCCCACGCTCTGGATGACAGGAAGGGGAGAAGAGTGATCTCAGGAAGATGCTATGTGTGAAGGCGGAGAGTTGGCATGAACTCAGAGATGGGAAGAAAGGCCGGTGGCCTGAATCACAGTTCTTGACTGGTCAGGTCACTGGATATAGAAACATCACACATGGCAGCTGATGTAATGTCTTCAGAGAAACTTTTACTGTGTTGGATAGTTGGGAACCACTAGTAGGAATCATTTTCAGTGGCTCAATAGCATGATTCAGCTCTGAAGTTCTTGCTAAGAAAACATTGCTGCTAGAAGTTATCGCTGGGGAGTTGATAAGTAACAGTGCCTGTTAGTGTGAAGACAGTTTTGGCACCAAACATTCTGAATAATTAAGGCATTGCATCAGCCTGGGAGACCAAGGGACCATTTGGGAAGAAGACATTGACCACAGTTTGCTGTGTGCCTCAGGGAATGCACTTTTTTTTTTTCCTCCTGCTTCCTGTGCCAGATGCAGTTCTAGGGACTCTATAAGTAGGGCTGATGAAAAGAATACATCATTATCATTGCTTTAATTTAGCTCATGACCTCAGGAAATTATGCCCCAGAGAAATACTTGGCATCTTCATATCAACGTTTACAAACCAAGTAATAAATCGTATTGGGTGCAGTAGAATGCAGGTAAATCTCTTTGATCATGTAGTCTTTCTGATCTTTTCACTTTAAGGAATTTCTTATAGGCTAAAGCACCTGCAGACAGAATCTTCCATTCAGAGGTCACAAGTCCACTTAAGATTCAAGGTCCTGGACATTCTTCTATTTCTTGAGCTGTAGGAAATCAATGAAGGTGTTAAGATATATCTTAGTACCATTTTCCAAACTGGGAACTTTTCTTCTACTTGACTAGATTTTTGAGCCCAGGCTATATTCTAGGAATCAAACAACTGTGTGATATCATGCACAATTCTAAGATTTCTTCATTATCTTGCCTTTCCTAATCTCTAAACTCCTCTTTAATTATTTGCTTCAAAAAGTTCTGGAATAAAGTAGGTATGAATATAGGTATAATGGTAGATGAAAAAAATCTCTGTAAGTATTCTTCTGACTAATAAAAATTAATCAAATACCCCAAAACCAACTTTTAAGACCATATATCTTAATAATATTTAACAAATAGTGGGAAATCTTTCTGCCATTTCTCTTTTACGTAGGACACCACTCTAAGTGTTCTAGAAATTGTATTCTAAATACAACACAGACTAAGTGGCTAGGAATTGATATTTCTAGACAGGCATTAAAAAATATAAATTCAGGCTGTTTGTGGACTACAGATTATACATGTTCCTGATTAAAACAAAAGACTATTTTGCTTAATCCTTTCCTCAAATGTGGAGGTTTTTAGGAATGTTCACAAATATTCAGTCTTATTTTTCTTTGGCACGTGGTTAGGTTGCATTTCCTACGCTCCTTGAGAAAATATATGGTATTACCTTAGAAATTTGAATATTGGAACATCCTTAGTTCCTCAGAGGAAGATCAAGGTTCAGTTCCCAAAGGAAGGAAATTGGACTCTGATAAGGCGTAAGCAATCAGAGCCCACTAAGACAGTTTCTGCAACTCATCTTTAGCGTCTTTGTAAAGCAGGCAGGAGGTATCTGGAAGCGTGTTTAGATATTGTGCAGCAAGATAGCAGATATTCACCAAAGGATGAATGCATCCATTTCTTATTGACACCATATTGCACATTGCTTCGTAAAAGACATCATACTCTATTATGGAGGCAACCTGTCATTTTCAGTGTTCCATTTGATACTGTCTCCCAGTAGTTTCTAATTGCTGTTAAGTCACATCAATGAAAAGGAGTCCCAGAGGAGTATTTGTGTCCCAAACCCTGACCCCACTTCTGTTTGCCATTCTTTTCAATTAGGGGTGTTAGTGTAAGTTCAGAAAGAATTTCTTCTACTGATTTCATGTACAATTACATAGGTAATTTTTTGGAAAAGATAATAATAAGTTATTACTTAAATTATTTTCCATTTGCTTTATTCATTCAATTACTGAACAATTGATTATTAAATGCATGCTATAAACTATCATTTATTAAATACATACTATATTAGATATGGAAACCCAGGTGGCTTGGTGGTTAAGTTCTATGGCTGCTAACAAAAAGGTTGGCAGTTCAAATCCACCAGGCTCTCCTTGAAAACTCTATGGGACAGTTCTACTCTGTCCTATAGAGTCACTATGATTCAGAATTGACTTGATGGCAATGGGTTGGTTGGTATTAGATATGGCAGCAAACAGGAGAGTCATGATCCCTATCTTCATCCTGTGCTTACAGTTCAGTTGTTGTTGTGCGCCATTGAGTCAGTTCCAACTCATAACGATTGTATAAGGCAGAGTAGAACTGCCCCATAGGGTTTCCAAGGAGGGGCTGGTGGATTCAAACTGCCAACCTTTTGGTTAGCAGCCGAGCTCTTAACCACTACACTACCAGGGCTCCTCTACAGTTCAGTAGAAACTACTAAGTTTGAGGAATAAAAGTGGAATTATTTCCTAGCTTCTAGTCCTTTCTCCTATTTTACATTTCTTTCCTATTTTACATTTCTTTCCTATTTTACATTTCTTTAGACACTGAACAGTTTAATCAAGATTTGCATGTATATGGGTTTCAGGCGCTAGTGCTCAGGTGGCCTTCTTATGCAGAAAACTCACTCATTCCTTCCTAAAACTTTACTGCTTTGGGTTCCATATCACTACTCTTTTATGATTTTGCTCATGATTCTTTGAACATACTTCTTGAGTCCCTTCTGGGATTCTTCTTTATTTCTTCCAGTTTTTTTCAATGTTAGTGTAACCCTACATTTTGTTGTTAGCCCACTTATCTAAACTTTCTACTTGTGTTCCTTGGGTGACCTCATCTACTGTCATGATTTCAACTATCACACACAAGTAAAGATTCCAAAATCTAGTTCTATAGTCCTGACTTGAATTTCATACTTCAAAAAAAAAAAAAAAATACAAGTGTCTACTGAACATTTTCACATGCATATGCTATGGGTACCTGAATTTCAACCTATCTCCATTGTTTTTCTGTTAATTCTAACTCCCCAACCTGACATACCATCACTTAAACAGCTACGTCTTTCATCATCATCACTTTCAAATACGCCCTGATTCCCAATTCAGGAGTGTATGGAAAATGAGTGGAAAGGAGACAAACCATGGAAGAAAATAGTCATTGGCATAGATTTCAGTACTGAGTTTTCTAAATGTGCAACCTGGGCAAGCATTTTCTGCAAATTTCAGTTTTCTCTCACATAAAATGTCATTGCAAATACATAACTCATGGAATAGCAAAGTAAATTAAGTATATATGTATAATTTACGTAAGGGGATAAACACAGTGTCTAGTTGTTGTTAGTTGCCATCTGTTCCGACTAATAGCAACCATATGCACAACAGAACGAAACATTGCCTGGACCTGCACCATCTTCATAATCATTGTTATGCTCAAGCACATTGTTGTGGCCACCTTGTCAATCCATCTTGTTGAGCGTCTTCTTTTTTGCAGCCTTTCTACTTTACCAAGCATAATTTCCTTCTCCAGGGACTGATCACTCCTGATAACATGTCCAAAGTACGTGAAATGAAGTCTCCTCATCCCTGCTTCAAAGGAGCATTCTAGCTCTACTTCTTCCAAGACAGATTTTTTCATTCTTTTGGCGGTCCATGATATATCTAATATTCTTTGCCAACACCATAATTCAAAGGCGCCAATTCTTCTTAAAAAAAAAAAAATTCTTCTTAGGTCTTCCTTATTCATTGCCCAGCTTTCTCATGGCTATTAAGCAATTGAAAACACAGTGGCTTGGGTCAGGTGCACCCTAGCCTTCAAGGTGACATCTTTGCTTTGTAACACTTTAAAGAGGTCTGTTGCAGCAGATTTGCCCAATGCAGTGCGTTGTTTGATTTCTTGACTGCTCTTCCATGGGTGTTGATTGTGGATCCAAGTAAAATGAAATCCTTGACAACTTCAACCCTTTCTCCTTGTATCATGATGTTGCTTATTGGTCCAATTGTGAAAAATTTTATTTTCTTTATGTTGAGGTATAATCCACACTGGAGGGCTTTATTCTTCATCAGTAAGTGCTTCAAGTCCTCTTCATTTTCAGCAAGCAAGGTTGTGTCATCTGCATATTGCATCTTGCTAATGAGTCATTCTTCTATCCTAATGCTGCACTCCTCTTCATATAGCCCAGGTTCTCAGATTATTTGCTCAGCATACAGATTTAATAAGTATGGTGAGAGGGTACAACCCAGATGCACAACTTTCTTCACCTTAAACCATACAGTATCCCCTTCTTCTGTTCGAGCGACTGCCTCTTGATCTATGCACAGGTTCCTCATGAGCATAATTGAGTGTCCTGGAATTCTCACTATTCAATAAATATTTGATGAAGTAAAATTATTTCAATAAAACAGTATTCTTGATTAAACAACTTTTTACTAAGGTGAATTAGTAGAACAAATGGAAATTAATTAGGTAAATCTAAGGTATCTCTTAGGTTGTGAGTAACTATGTATTAATAACTATAACAATAACTATGTAATAACTATAGCTATAGCTATGGTTATAACTATAACTATAGCAATAACTGTAACTACTATAACTGTAAAACTATAACTATATATATATATTTATATACACCAATGAAAACTCAAACCTGTTGCCACCAAGTCCATTCCAACTCATAGTGACCTTACAGGACAGAGTAGAACTACTTCATAGTGTTTTCAAGGAGCAGCCAGTGGATTTGAACTGCCAACTTTTTGGTTAGCAGTTTGAGCTCTTAACCACTGTGCCACCAGGGCTCTCTCTCTATATATAGTTATTATATTTATACACAATTGTCTCCTTAGACTCCTTGCTGTAAATCTGGTTCCTTGATGGAGAATGTTTATAGCCCACAGTATAGAATCTCTGGTTTCAGAATGCCACAATGACTTCCTTGAATTCTCCTTGCAAATAAATTGTAAGAGCCAGACAAATCTATCTCCTAATGCATGAAGGGGAGCCCTGGTGACCAGTCGTTAAGAGCTCAGCTGCTGACCAAAGGGTCCACAGTTCAGCTGCTCCTTGGAAACCCTATGGGGCAGTTCTAGTCTGTTCGATAGTGTTGCTACGTGTTGGAATCAACTAGATGGCAATGGGTTTTAATGCAGTGAAGGGCAATTAGGGCACTGGGCAATTAGGGAACAGGAATTCTTTTTGTGATCTCCCTCTCTTACCAACGACGTCATTTTTTCTTTTCCCTGTTTTCCACACAACTTTCATTACCACTTGTCTTTTTTCTTTTATTCTCTGGTACCTTTGATCTGCCTGAGGCAACTAACAAACTTTTTTTTTTCCTGGTTTCTGAGTATGAGGGGGTTAATTTGCCCTTGTGGCTCAATGGTTAAGCACTGGGCTAGTAACTCAAAGGCTGTTGGTTAGGACCCACCAATCACCCACTCTGTTGGAGAAAAGACCTAGCAATCTGCTCTCCTAAAGATTACAACCTTGGAAACCCTGAGGGCAGTTCTACTCTGTCCTGTAGGGTCTCTATGAATCAGAATCAACTGGATGGCACCGAACAACAACTTGCTATTCTTATAGACTAAATAGATAAGCAAAAAGTTAAGCTCAGTACAACACCTGAGATGTTTCTGACTAGCACAGGAAGGAAAACTTTAGGGAATAATACTTTCTAAAATGATAATAACTGACATTATGTCTCAAAATATTCCCTCTAGAATGCAGAGAGCTTTTCTCCCCCCAGTATTCTATGAGAATGCTTATTTAAAAAAAGGATAGACAGACTTGATAGTAACTTAGACAGTATACTAACAAGTAAGTAAATGATTATTTCCATCTTTATCAACTCAGAAAGACATCATTACAGAGTAATTCAGCATGATATTCTAATAGACTTCCTTATGTTTTGTCACTATACTGCTGCCACATCCTCTGAGAAAGGAACAAGGAAAAAAATTAACAACTCAGTGTTTGTAAAAGTTTACCATTAACTTAGGAAACAAATAGAAGAAAATACAAATTTGAGGAGGAAAATCTATCTTTTGAATTCAACAAATATTTTATGAGCATCTGGTATGTGAAAAGCCATCGTTGCTGTGTGGGGAGAGATGGATGAAGCCCAGTGCTATTGCTTCTTGAGATGATAGAGCGTATAAAAGTTCACAAATGCTTCTGTTGTAAGGTAGCAATGAATTGTAGCAAAGAGCTTTGAGTACTGGAAAGTTAGAAGAGGTTGTGTCTAATAAGAAATTAGATAAAAAGTTAATGGATGTGATGACCTTGACATAGTTTTTTGAGAATGCCAGGTTTTTCACCTCCAAGTGAGTACATTAAACAGAGTATTGTGCTATCACAGTATACAAAATTACTCCTTGCATGTTTCCAAAATGAAAGAATATAACCTGCAGTTGACTCTCTTCTGAGGTTTATTTTAAAAAATTGAAGAATGACATCTCAGAGAAACTTCAGAGCAAACATGATGATAAGGAGGCTAAAAACTATATAATTACTTTGAAGAATAGTATGCCCTGTATGTGGGAGAGTAGCTCCTGAAAATATTTTGGGTAAATATCATCCCTTTTACTCAATATTTGTCCCTATCCGACCTACTTCCTTTTCACACCTTGTTACCATTGTGCCTATGTAATACTCCTGCTTCTCTGTCTGATAAAATTCAGTAAGAGGAACAATTAAATATTAATGTCATTGTGTTTGGAGCAACCGAATATTGGAAGCATAAACCCAAACCAAACCCACTGCCGTCAAGTTGATTCCGACTCATAGCGACCCTATAGGACAGAATAGAACTGTCCCATATGGTTTCCAAGGGGCACCTGGTAGATTTAAATGGCCGATATTTTGGTTAACAGCTGTAGCTCTTAACCACTACCCCACTAGGGTTTCCACTGATAGGTAATGTATATTGAATTTTATGGCAACCTTTGGTCTTCAAGTCAGAATGTTTCCAAGGTATCTCTTTACCAGATATCGAAATTCAAGGGATTCACTTACATAGAGTGAGGAGCTCAAAAGGCAGACTATACCACCCCTTACACTGGACTTTTGAGAGCCAAAGAATCATGGGACAACCTGTTAACCTTCTCTCACACACATGGGGTGACATAAATTGGAAGCAACTCATCGACAGCTAACAACAAGGGTCAAGTATTCATATAAAAAAAAAGCTTAAGGTTTCATCTTCATGGATGTCAGTGTCTTATATGGCAGTGTGGTGCAGTGTAAAGTGCATTGTCTTCTACTACAGATTATAGAGCTGATTCACTAACCCATAAAACCATAGCCCATTGTCATCAAGTCAATTTCAACTCATAGGGGCAAGTTACTTAAAATCTATCTCTTTATCCCCCAGCTTTAAAAATTCAGAGTATATTTGTCTGTCTTTCATGCTACATATGATAGAAAGAAAGCCCCATTAAATGAATGGTGTGAATATATTTCATAATCAGAATTCTCATTGCCTTTGAGTCAATTTCAATGCA
Source organism: Loxodonta africana (assembly GCF_030014295.1). NCBI lineage: Eukaryota > Metazoa > Chordata > Mammalia > Proboscidea > Elephantidae > Loxodonta > Loxodonta africana. The sequence continues at coordinate 2,820,042 of NC_087363.1, forward strand.
TAGTGACCCTATAGGACAGAGTAGAACTGCCTATAGGGTTTCCAAGGCTGTAGTCTTTACAGAAGCAGACTGCCACATCTTTCTCCCGAGGAGCAGCTGGTGGGTTCCAACCACCGACCTTTTTGTTATCAGCCAAGTGTTTTAAACACTGTGCCACCAGGGCTCCTTGTAATCAGAATAGCATTATAATATTATTAATTAGTAATATTACATAGTAATTAGTAATATGTATTAGTACATTTTACGAGGTAGGGAAAGTTCAGTTCAAAAGCATTTACTAAGCACCTACATTGTATAAGGCGTTTGATTTGAAACAGTGGAAAATAAATTCTGAGAGCTCATAGTTTTCCAAAAATCTTATTTGAGGAAGGAAACTAAAACAATTCCATACATATAAGTGTATTGTAAGTGAAAATGTGTAAAATTACAAGAATGTTATAAAGAAAGCTTGTAGAAAGTAGGAGAGAGAATTTCCTTCATCACAAGACAAGCATTGAAGGCTGCCTAAAGGAGGTTCCTCTGTAATTGGGTCAGGACGTTTTGAGAAGGAGGAAGCGGTTGGATAAGAAAAAAGAGGAACAGAAATAGCAAGATGGGTTTTGAGAGCTTCATCCCTATTCATTTCTAACCTCTGGCTTTTAGATTATTTCCATTATGAAGTTCCCACAGATACATTACTAATCCTTACTCCCATGCTCCCATTGCATGATGAATATATCCTTATTAGACACAGAATTCAATGAATATTTTCAATTTGGTAACTATATTCATGCTCTTCTAGATCATGATATTTTGTAGATTAAAAATTCCTTTGTCCAAAAAAATACATGTACTTGAGGTCATAGAATATGTTTCTAAAGGATATTAATAAATGTACGATTAAAGTAATCTGGGTTTGTTTGGAATATGAATGAGCTTTAAGACTGCTGATCCCCAATACCTGTGGCTCTAATCCCATTTGTGAATGGGTTTTCTCTGATATGTTAATGAGACAGTATTAGTGTAGGGAGTGTTTTAAATCAATTTCTTTTGATATATAAAAGAGATTGAACAAGCAAGTGAGCAAGGAGAGATCAGGGAAGATACATGCCATACCACATGAAGATCGCCAAGGAGCCAAGACAAGGACCTTCCCCCAGAGCCCATGAGAGAATAAACCTTCCTCTAGAGCTGGTACCTTGATTTCAAACTTCTAGAACTCAAAATTATAAACAAGCTAATAAAAAGTATTTATGATTCATAATTTAACTTAGAGATTTATGTCAAAATATATGTAGAAAATTAACTTGTTTTAGAAATGGATAATCTAATGAGATTGATAATATACAAACCCCAAACGCCACTCTCAAAGGAGTGACCAAAATCACAGACTATTGAAGATGAATGAGACTTTTCTATCACCTTACCTTCAACACCTACCATGTTTTCAAATACAAATATTTTATGATGTATCATTCATTTAAAAATGAATAATGAGGAGAATGAACTTACTGTAATGGTTAAGATACCGAGAGTCAGGCTTCTTACAGTTTATCCTTGCTGAGAATCACATAGTCCAAAGAAAATTATGTTTTATTCTGGGCACTCCAAAGTGAGTAAGTTTATTGGGAAATTTTGCAAGGGTAGGTTTTACTTTGGAGGAAGATAAGATTTATTTGAAGGCTGTTGAGGAAAAGAGAATTTACAAAGGAAGAAGAAAGCTAGTCTACTTTGACTAACCCAGTCTGGATTTTGGCCAACTCATAACTTTCTAGACAATGTATTGGAGGTATGGACGTGACTTGAGAAGAACACAATAAGATAATTCAGTCTTCTGTATTATATTTAAATACATAACATTTCAGTATATGTCTTTACGTGCATACGGCCTCCCTTCCAATGTCCTAGTGATGAGAAAGATGTAAAAAAAAAAACAAAAACAAACTTTTGCTCTTGAAAGTGAAGGCTTTGATTATTTCTGTCTAAATTTGTAAAAGAAGTCTTCACTGAAAGATGCTACATTTCAAATTTCAATAATAATCGTTAAATTTGACAGGACAGAAAACAAATTTAATAAAGAAGTCAGTTACTGGTTATCCACAATCCCTCTTCTAACCACATTGCCCTCCCTTTTCTGCTTCTCTGCTCTGTTCTAGGAACATGGGGTTTTCAACTACCAGGATAATACAAACTTTATTGGGAATTACAGTCACGCTTTGATCGTACAACAAACTGCCTGGTGTGTCTGGTAACAACCCCCACTCCTACTGTCCCAGATCTAAAATGCTTAAGCTAAAAACCGGAAGCATGAACTATTAAGCAATCATCACACCTCTTTTAATTTGGAAATGTAAGCTCAAGGACTTTAAGTGCTCTAAGAGGTGTTTTTCAGCTTTTCAGAAATTGGAGGAAAAAAAATAGAAATGGGAATATTTGCAATATTACCAATTGTCAAAAAACTTTCATTTGTGCTTATTAGCAAATGTCAAGTACAAAATATCACTAAGGCATTCGAAGGTAAAAATAGATTAGTTAGAAGCTAATGGAGCACTGGTGGCACAGTGGTTAAGAGCTCAGCTGCTAACCCAAAGGTCAGAAGTTTGAATCCACCAGCCACTCCTTGGAAACCCTACAGGGGCTGTTCTACTCTATTCTAAAGGGTAGCTAAGAGTAGGAATCGAATCAATGGCAATAGGTTTGGTTTTGGTTTAATAAGTATTATAGGACTACTATGAGTCAGAAGCAGCTTGAATACAATGGGGTAAATGAATGTTTCTTACTCATTTTTTTAAGCTGGGATATCTGGGAAAGAGTGTTCAGTAAATAGCTGGGCCATATATATTTTTTGGTCCCTAAGAGGACCAAACGGTTTGCACTTTACTGTGAACATAAAGGTTGGTAGTTTGAATCCACCCAGCACCACCGTGGAAGAAAGGCCTGGAGATCTGTTTATGTAAGAATTATAGCTAAGAAAACGCTAGAGTAGTTCTACTCTGTGACACATGGGGTCTCCATGAGGTGGAATTGAGTTGATGGCAACAATTTTTTTTGTCTTATTGTACATTTATAAGTAATATACATTATATAAGAATGCATCGCTAATATGGAATGCCTACATCTATGTAAAAATAAGACTTTCTTTATAAGAATGAGAATAGTGTGTGGCTTTATATGTATAATATTAAACTCAAAAGAGAAGACAGATATGTCCTCAATGCTGACTGAGAAACAATGCAATCCATGGGCCCCAAGGTCTACTGAATAAGAAAAAAAATAAGTAAACAATTTGGAACCATATATCCTGGTTTTGTATCCCTCAAGTAAAACAAATTCATAAGAGCAGAAAAATATTAAAGCTAACAAGCAGTTGCATTTAAAGAGTGATTTAAGAAAGTATCTCTTATAAGCTTATTTGAGATTTAGAATTGTCCTGTGAAGAGGTTGTTATAAATTGAGACACAAAGAGGTAAAGTGACTCATTAAGAAACAGGAGCTAGAATGTCCCTGATGAGGGATAGTTACGTTTGCTGAAAATATCAGTAACATTGTATAGCACCACAAATTAAATTGCTTAAAATATTTCACATGGTTACATAACACCGTACATTAATTCCTGTATCATTTGTTTTTTTCAGTTGAACCATTTCACACCTGTACCTTCTCCTCATTCATGAAATCATGCTGCTGAATAATAATGTGACTGAGTTCATTCTGCTTGGGTTGACACAAGAGCCTGTTAAAAGGAAAATAGTGTTTGTCTTTTTCTTGCTTTTCTACTTAGGGACATTGTTGGGTAATTTGTTGATTATCATCACCATCAAGACCAGCCGGGCACTTGAGAGTCCAATGTATTTTTTCCTCTTCTACTTATCCTTATCTGACACCTGCTTCTCTACCTCCACAGCCCCTAGAATGATTGTGGATGCCCTTCTGAAGAATAGTACTATCTCTTTCAGTGAGTGCATGATCCAAGTCTTTTCATTCCATTTCTTTGGCTGCCTGGAGATCTTCATCCTTATCCTCATGGCTGTTGACCGCTATGTGGCCATCTGTAAGCCCCTGCACTACATGAGCCTCATGAGCTGGCAAATCTGCAGTGTGTTGGTAGCTATAGCCTGGGTAGGGGCCTGTGTGCATTCTTTAGTTCAGATTTTTCTGACCCTGAGCTTACCTTTCTGTGGTCCCAATGTGATTGATCACTATTTCTGTGACTTGCAACCCTTGTTGAAACTTGCCTGTACAGACACCTATGTGATCAACCTACTGCTGGTGTCCAATAGTGGGGCTATTTGCACAGTGAGTTTTGTCATCCTGATGTTCTCCTATGTCATCATCTTGCATTCTCTGAGAAACCACAGTGCTGAAGGGAGGAAAAAAGCCCTTTCCACCTGCATCTCCCATATCATTGTAGTCGTCTTGTTCTTCGGTCCTTGTATATTTATATATACACGACCCGCAACCACCTTCCCCACGGATAAGATGATAGCTGTGTTTTATACAATTGGAACACCTTTGATTAACCCTCTGATTTATACACTGAGAAATGCTGAGGTGAAGAATGCCATGAGGAAACTATGGAGCAAGAAACTGATCTCAGATGACCAAAGATGAATGGAAGTTACAAATGCTTCCTAATATCTTGAATCAGCCTAGAGGAATTCATCAGGAAATAGTATATTCTTCTTTTGGATTTAGTACTTTCCTGTCTTTAGGAAAATAGGCAATATGAACACATACAGTGGTTAGTGTTGACTCAATTTCCTGTTGAGGGAGAGAGCACACCAGGTACAAACAGGTGTGTAAGGCCCATTGCCTTAGATTTTTCACAGTGGTCTCTCTGCGTCTGTTGGATGCCTATAACCACTTGTAATTTTGATCTGGTGTTTTCTCTGTTCTTCATGTTGATTTGTGGTGTTGCTGTACTATTAAATAAAGGTTGGTAGTTGGACCCCACACTAAGCATTGCTACAGAGGAAAGAGCCTGGTGATTCTACTTCTGTAAAGATTACACCCAGAAAACTACATGGGGGTTGCCATGAGTTGCAATCAACTCAATGACAACGGATTTGTTTGCTGCTTTTATTGTTATTACATTTAGCCTCTGTATTCTTAAATTCCCAGTCTGGTAGCTTTTGTTTTCAAAACTGAATGTGATAATCCAGAGAAGGAATTTGGGGCTTTGAAACAGAAATACATGTGTCACAGATAGAAAAATTTAGTGCATTCTCAATACAAATCAGAGAAGAGAATAAATTGAGTAGAGAGGGCTGAATGTTTATATGAAATGCCTGTTTCTGCAGTGGGGATAGCACCAACTTTTGTCCCTACTCATCTGACAGCATAGTCTCTATTTACATGATCATTTAAATCCAATTCAATTTCATTTCTTTTTGTCTTTTTATCTGTACAGAAAATTTGACACGAATATTTTTGTTCACTTGAGACTTTTAAATTCTACTTTTGTGCTAAATTATATTAAAGTTTACAAATTTGTATCAATTTTATAGTACCAAAACTTTAGCATTTCTCTGGCTTGATAAAATGAACATCTATTTTTCTGTGTGGACATGGAAAGCTGTAGATTCCAAGGGGAACTATAGTGACATATATACATCACTTTTTTTTTTTTGAGCCTATGAATTTCAAGGTGAAATCTATCCCATGGAGTTTATCATTGATTAGAGAATCTACAGTTTGATTCTCCTATTGAAAGTTTTTCGTAGAAGCAGATTCCAGTTGGAAGAGTTTTGGTGATGTCTTCATCTATTTCAGGAAAAGGAAAAGAGAAAAAAGGAGTGTGTATTGGATGCAATGTAGTTGTCTACCCAGAAACACACCATCTAATCTATCCCTTGGACATGTACTTAATATAGAGCCCCTACTACCACTGTGCCCAAGTCTCCTGCAGAAAGAAATTGTGCTCTAGATCAGAGTCAGAATTTTATAACAAAAATGGCAGAACGGCAAAGAAGACTGAAGGTTCAGCCTCAACATACTTCCTTTGTTGAAACCAGTGTCCTGATAGAAAAAGAATGGGACTCTCAGAACTGAAACAGGGAAATGTTTGTGTAGAAGGGTGAGAACCTTGAGTCCCAAAATTATCTGGATCCTCTGAGCTGGCTCCCTCATGTGAGGGAAGAAAAGTCTTCTGTGACTTGATTCTATGTGATTACATCATCTGATGCACTTGCTGTGCAACGATAATTGTTCTTTTCTAAAACCTCCTCCTATATCCCTTGTTACATCCAAAACACTAACCAGGGGCAAGTCTCAGGAAAGTTAAAGCAGTGAAATACAACCCTTACTCTTTTAGAAATTATATACATGAGGTAATTACAGTACCTAGCTAATATGTATGAAGAGAAATGGGGAAACACTTTACTATGGGAGTTAATCTTGAAGGTGTTAGCATAGGAAGAGAGAATATAAGTCTGGAGGTTGAAAATTTTTAACATGAAGGCACTCACCAATGATTTGCAATCTGATGTTTTGGCAAGGATACCTGGAGCTGGCTTTTTAAAGTATATGCCTTAAGGTATTGTATTGTTTTCTACTGTTGCTGTAACAAATTGCTACAAATGTAGCGCTTAAAACACCCCAAATTTATTATCTTAAGTTCCCTAGGTTGAAAATATGACATAGGTCTCACTGGGCTAAAATCAAGGTGTAAGTGTGGTTTCATTTCTTTTGGAGGCTCTAGGCTTTTCCAGAATCTAGAGGCCACCCAGATTCCCTGGATCATGACCCCTTCCTAAATCTTCAAAGTCAGCCACATTGCTTATCTTTGACAATTCTTCCACTACCACATCTCCGTCTTTCTCTTCTGCCTCTCTTTCCCACATTTAAGGATACTTGTGATTACACTGAACTTATTTGGATAATACAGGATAATCTCTCTATTTTAAAGTTAGATGATTACCAACCTTAATTTTGTCTATAACCTTAATTATACTTATTGGAAATTATAAATTCTTCAGATGTCTCTTGAAATGATAAACATTTTAGATATATATTGTGGCTTCATTTTCCACAGTACCCCCAACTACAATGTTTGAGGGCTTACAGACTATGTGATCCACTGACATGATATCCAATAAACATTGCCTAGGATACAATATGCATTTGTGAGCAACAGATTGTGAAATTGTGGTCATGATCTCAGACTATTGAGTTACCATGTATTCTATGTGTCATAAGAAGCCAAGCTGATAGAAGAGAGTAGAGATAGATAGACAGATGCTTTTGAATAGACTCCACCCATGGAGACCTTTGTACATATGATATAATTTTGCAATTTCAACTTCTTCACTGTAAATATCTTTTTACAACAACATAAATGGCGATTTTACTTGTGGACTTGCTAGATGGAATACACAGGAATCAAACCAACTAAATCTGTGGAAAGAGACAATATCATCAGCCAGAACAAAGCCAGGGGCCGACTGCAGAACAAACCATCAAGTGCTCATATGCAAGTTCAAGTTGAAGCTGTGGAAAATTAGAACAATTCCATGAGAGTCAAAGTATGAATTTTAGTATATGCCACCTGAATTTAGAGACTACCTCAAAAATAGATTTGAAGCATTGAGCACTAATAACCAAAGATCAGATGAATTGTGGAATAATATCAAGGACAACATACATGAAGAAAGCAATAGCTCATTAAAAAGATAGAAAAGAAAAAAAAGTACCAAAATGCATGTCAAAAGAGACTCTGAAACTTACTCTTGAACATAGAGTAGTCAAAGGGATTGGAAAAAAAATTATGAAGTAAAAGAGTTGAAAAGAAGATTTCAAAGGTGAACAGAAGAATACAAACTAAATTATTAAAATTACATATGCAAAAACCTGGAGTTAGAAACATGAAAGGGAAGAACATCTCATTTTTCAAGCTGAAAAAACTGAAGAAAAAATTCAGTTCTCAAGTTGCAATATTGAAGGATTCTCTGGGCAAAATTTTGCTAAAGATCATTCAAAAATGGCTGCAGCAGTATATTGACAGGGAACTACCAGAAATTCAGGCCAGTTTCAGAAGAGGACGTAGAACCAGGGATATCATTGCTGATGTCAGATGGATCCTGGCTGAAAGCAGAGAACACCAGAAGGATGTTTACCTGTGTTTTATTGACTATGCAAAGACATTTGACTGTGTGGATCTTAACAAACTCTGGATAACACTGCGAAGAATGGGAATTCCAGAACACTTAATTGTGCTCATGAGGAACCTTTACATAGATCAAGAAACAGTTGTTCAGACAGAACAAGAGGATACTGATTGGTTTAAAGTCAGGAAAGGTGTGCATCAGGGTTGTATTCTTTCACCATACCTATTTAATCTGTGTGCAGAGCAAATAATAGAGAAGCTGGACTATATGAAGAAGAATGGGACATCAGGATTGGAGGAAGACTCAGTAACAACCTGCGTTATGCAGATGACACAACCTTGCTTGCTGAAAGCGAAGAGGACTTGAAGCACTTACTGATGAAGGTCAAAGACTATAGCCTTCAGTATGAACTACACAATGAATTGACATTAAAAAAAAATAAGAAAACAAAAATCCTCACAACTGGACCAATGAGCAACAAATGATAAACGGAAAAAAGATTGAAGTTATCAAGGTTTTCATTTTACTTGCATACACAATCAACACACTTGGAAGCAGCAGGAAAGAAATCAAAACACCCATATAATTGGACAAATGTGTTGCAAAGACCTCTTTAAAGTGTTAAAAAGCAAAGACCAGACTTAATGGTCTGACTGAGACTAGAAGAATCCCAGCGGTCATGGTCCCCAAACCTTCTGTTGGCCCAGGACAGGAACCATTCCAGAAGACTACTCATCAGACATGGAAGGGACTGGACAATGGGCTGGAGAGAGATGCTGATGAAGAGTGAGCTACTTTTATCAAGTGGACACTTGACACTGTATTGGCATCTCCTGTCTGGAGGGGAGATGGGAGGGTAGAGAGGGCTAGAAACTGGCAAAACTTTCACGAAAAGAGAGACTGGAAGAAGGGAGCGGGCTGACTCATTAGGGGGAGAGTAAATGGGAGTATGTAGTAAGGTGTATATAAGTTTATATGTGACAGACTGACTTGATTTGTAAACTTTCACTTAAAGCAAAATAAAAATTATTTAAAAAAAAATAGCAAAGATGTCACTTTGAGGACAAAGGTTTGCCTGATCCAAGCCATCCTGTTTTCCATGGCCTCATATGCATGTGAAAGCTAGGTAATGCAAAAGGAAGACCAAAGAAGATTTGACACCTTTGAATTATGGTGTTGGCAAGGAATATTGAACATACCATGGACTGCCAGAAGAAGGAAAACAAATGTGTCTTGAAAGGAGCAAAACCAGGATGCTCCTTAGACAGGAAGGATGATGAGATTTCATCTCACATACTTTGGACATGTTATCAGAAGGGACCAGTCCCTGGAGAAGGACATCATGTTTAGTAGAGTGTCAGCAAAAAAGAGGAAGACCCTCAATGAGAGAGACTGACACAGTGGCTGCGACAATGGACTCAAGCATGAAAATGATTGTGAAGATGGAGCAGGAGCCAGCAGTGTTTTGTTCTATTGTACATGGGATATATGTGAGTAAGAACCAGCTTGAAGGCACCTAACAACAATAAAAAAGTACATAGTCATGTCATGTTTTCTAAGATCAATTTGTTCCCATTGAGTTTTCAATATTCTTCTTCCAACATCTTCACAACTTTCTTCTAAGTGAAAAAAAAAATCTCAGAATTGGAATCTTCCAGATTCAGATTAAAAAAAAAATTACCTTGGGTTAGAGAAAAATATTTTTAAATTTTCCTTCCATCTTGAATTTATATATTTTCCCTAAAATGGGTGCTACTGCACTATGACAAATATCATTCAATTTGTTGTTGTGAGCTGCCATCCAGTGAGCCCCCACACACAATGCCTGGTCCAGCATCATTCCCACGAGGGCTTACAGATTGACTCGTTGTGATCCATATAGGGCTTCACTGGCTGATATTCAGAAGGAGATCATCAGCCCTTTCTTCCTAGTCCCTATTAATCTGAAGGATTCTCTGAAATCTAGTTAGCATCACAGCAGTATACAAACCTCCACTGACAAATGGGTGGTGGCTGTGCACAAGGTGCATTGGCCAGGAATCAAACCAGTGTCTCCCAGATGAAAGGTAAGAATTCTACTGCTCAGTCACAAAGGTCTACCCTCACACCCACCAGGATGTCTACAACCAAAAAAAAAAGGAAAAAGGAGAATAACAAGTGTGTTTTAGTTTGACCTTATTTACGTTAAAAAAAAAAAACAAAACAGAATAACTGCAATACAAATAAATTATCACCTTGGTAATGAAAGCAGAGAAAGACTCTTAATAAATTTAATGAATGCATTAGCGTTTATTGCCTGCATAGAATGATATAAGGCTATTTTATTTTTTAATTTTCTGGTCATTAGTCTTAAAACTTATACTAAATTTTTAACACTTCGTAGTTGAAGCAATTCAAAAGAATTTTTAAAAAGCACGTTTAAAAGCTAAACCAATAAACAAGTTCAATAACAACAACAGAGTTTATTTTCTATCCTTACCCAAGACCCACCGTAGGGACTGCTTCCTCACGTGCCTTTAAACGCTCCTCCTAATGCTTTCAGCGCAGCGTCTCCAGGAGTCCCCACACCCCTGCCCTTAGAGCTGACGCTCGCCTCTCACTGCTGTATTGAAGCAAAGAGAGAAAGAGCAAAATGTTCAGCAGCATTTCACACTTTCCTACAGTTTTGTAACATAGTTCTCGTTCTCATTATGACTAAACGGTTTTTTGATATATTTATTTTAAATATAATTTTAAATCTAGATATCAAGCATGAAGAGTTTTCCACTGTTATTTTTTTTTCCAAAGAGGTGTATTTATTATTTTGATAGAGAATTGGTGTTTTTACTGTATGCTGTCATGAGGTCAGAAACTCAAGAACATTCCTTCAAATATTGATTGGAATTGACAGATAACATGTATGTGAGTTCCTTCCCTTTCTTTCCCTTTCCTTTTCTTCTCTCCTCCTTACTTTTTTTTTTTTTTTTGCATACCTGAATCCATTTAAAGTTGTCTGAATATCCAGAAAATCAACTCTTAAAATAATATTTTTCCATGAATACTCAGAAACTATATCTGGTTGTTAAGTATATTTTATAATTTTAGATTCTTCTAATTTTGGTCACAGTTTGGAATTTCTATTATTTTATAAGTCAAAGTAAAGAGATCTGTTCTAATGGAAAATTGACCGTGGAACCAGTGTCTTGAAATCCTGGCTCCTAACTTGGGGCTGTTTGATGCTGGGTCAAGAGGCTAAGAGAAACTGTGGAGTGCTTTTTACTCTATTTCAGATAGAACAGCAATGCTAAAAAGCTATGTATATTTGGAAACATTATCAAATGATTGAATATTATAAGCAATAAACAATAAAAAGTTGCAAGTGAATGATGGAAATATTAATTGATAATTTTGATTAATAATTGATTAAGTAAATCACTTGAATGATAAAGATTAATTCTTAGCGGGTAGAAGAGTTCAGGAAGACTATAATTCCTCTTTTACTGATGAAGAAATAGATGTCCATACAGTGATCATAACAGTAATATATGTTTATGTAAGTATGCATTGCTAATATATAATACATAAATATATATAGAAACGAAACATCATTTATGTGGAGGGCAATAGTATGTGAGTTTATATCTACAACATTAAATTCAAAAAGAGACAAATGTATCCTGAATCCTGCCTGACAAACCCACCATGCAAAACATGGGCCCCAAGGTTTATTGAATGTGAAAAAAATTAAGTATATAATACTTTGGCATCATATATCCTGATTTTTTATTTATCAAATAAATCAAATTAATGACAGTGGACACATGTTAACAAGAAGTTGCATTTTATGAGTGATTTACAAAAGTATCTTTCATAAGCTTTTTTGAGATTTAAAATGACCCTATGAAGAGATCATTAAGAACTGAGGGACAAAGAGGTGAAGTGACTCATAAACAACAGCTAGAATGTCCCTGATGAGGAATATTTATTTTTGCTCAAAATATCACATAACATCACATAGCACCAGAAATTAATTTGCTTAAAATGTTTCACACTGTTGCATACCACCATACATTAATTCCTGTATTTTTTATTGTTTTCAGATTAACCGTTTCACACTTGTACCTTCTCACTCACGAAACCATGCTGCTGAATAATAATGTGACTGAGTTCATTCTGCTTGGGTTGACACAAGAGCCTGTTAAAAGGAAAATAGTGTTTGTCTTTTTCTTGCTTTTCTACTTAGGAACGTTGTTGGGTAACTTCCTAATAATTGTTACCATCAAGACCAGCCGGGCACTTGGGAGCCCAATGTACTTCTTCCTTTTCTATTTATCCTTATCTGACACCTGCTTCTCCACTTCCGTAGCCCCTAGAATGATTGTGGATGCCCTTCTGAAGAATAACACTATCTCCTTTAGTGAGTGCATTATCCAAGTCTTTTCAGCCCATTTCTTTGGCTCCTTGGAGATCTTGATCCTTATCCTGATGGCCATTGACCACTATGTGGCCATCTGTAAACCCCTGCACTACATGAGCATCATGAGCCGGTGGGTCTGCAGTGTGTTGGTAGCTATAGCCTGGGTAGGGGCCTGTGTGCATTCTTTAGTTCAGATTTTTCTGACCCTGAGTTTGCCTTTCTGTGGTCCCAATGTGATTGATCACTGTTTATGTGACTTGCAACCCTTGCTTAAACTTGCCTGTGCAGACACCTATGTGATCAACCTACTGCTGGTGTCCAATAGTGGGGCCATTTGCACAGTGAGTTTTGTCATCCTGATGTTCTCCTATGTTATCATCTTGCATTCTCTGAGAAACCACAGTGCCGAAGGGAGGAAAAAAGCCCTTTCCACTTGCATTTCCCATATCATCGTAGTCATTTTGCTCTTCGGTCCTTGTATATTTATATATACACGCCCAGCAACCACCTTCCCCGTGGATAAGATGATAGCTGTGTTTTATACAATTGGAACACCTTTGATTAACCCTCTGATTTATACACTGAGAAATGCTGAGGTGAAGAATGCCATGAGGAAGCTATGGAGCAAGAAACTGATTTCAGATGACCAAAGATGAATGGAAGTTTCAAGTCCTTCTTCATAGCTTGAATTGACCTATAAGAATTCAACAGAAAATAGTATCTTCTTATTTTGTATTTAATAGAATCCTATCTTGGGGAATGAGTGCTAGTTTCCTCAGGAAAATAGGCAATCTGAACGTATACACTGGTTAGTGTTGACTCAACTTCATGTCAAGGAAGAGACCCCCCAGGTACAAACAGGTATGCAAGGCCCATAGCCTTAGATTTTTCACAGTGGTCTCTTTGTATCCTTTGGATGCGTATAACCACTTGTAATTTTGATCTGGTGTTTTCTCTGTCCTTATTCACGTTGATTTGTGGTATAGCAGTGCTCTGGAGAAAAGGGTGTGGTAAACATACTTATGTAAAGATTACAGCCAAAAAACCACAATGAGCTTGTTTGTTGTTTTTATTGTGATTACAGTTAGCCTCTATATTCTTAAATCCCATCCTCGTAGATTTTCCCTTTTCAAATCTGAATATGATAATTCAGAGGAGGAATTGGGGCATTGGAAAAGAAATAAATAAGCCACAGATAGAAATTTCAGTGAGTTTTCAATACAAATCAGAGAAGAGAATAAACTGAGTAGAGAAAACTGACACCACAGACTCTAGTGACATGGTCATTAAGGACCCAATTTCAGTTTCATTTCTTATTTGTATTTTTATCTATATAGAAGAAAATTAGACATGAATGTTTTTGTTTATTTGAGACTTCCGTTTCTGTTTTTGTACTAAATTTTATTAAAGTTATTAAATATGCATCGATTTTATTGTACCAAGTGCTTTGGGGTTTCTCTAGCTTGAGAAAAAGACCATCCATTTTTCTGTGTGGACATGGAAATCGGTAAATTCTGAGAGGAATTATAGTGACATATATACATCACTTATTTTTTTCACATTCTGTGAATTTCAAAGTAAAATCTATTCCAAGTCATTTATCATTGATTAGAGAAGCCACAGTTTGATTCTGCTATTGAAAGTTTTTCACAGCAGTAGTTTCCAGTTAGAAAAGTTTTACCGATATCTTCTTCTTTTTCAAGAAAAGGAAAAGACAAAAAGGGAGTGTTTATTGGATACAATGTAGGTGTCTACTCAGAAACTCTCCATCTCCTATGTCTCCTGGACATGTACTCAGTATGAAACCTCTGCTACCACTGTCACCAAGTCTCTTGCAGGCAGAAATTGTGCTTTAGATCAGGGTCATAATTTTATAATAAAAGTGGCAGAACTGCAAAGAAGACTGAAGGTTCAGCCTCAACATACCCTTTGCTGAAACCACTGAGAAAGAACGGGACTCTCAGAGATAAAACAGGGAAATGTTTTTGCAGAAGGGTAGGTATATAACCCCCAAAATTATCTGGATCCTCTGGGTTGGTTCCCCCTTGTGAGGGAAGAAATATCTTCCCTGCCTCGATCCCATGTGATTACATCATCTGAAGCAGTTGTTGTGCAATGATAATTGTTCTCTTCCAGAACTTTCTCCTATATCCCTTATTACTTCCAAACAAGTAACCACAGGCAAATCTCAGGAAAGTCAAAGCAGTAAAATACAACCCTCACTCTTTTAAAAATGATATATATGAGGTAATTACAGTACCTAGCTAATATGTGTGGTGAGAAATGGGGAACACTTTCCTACGGGAGTTAATCTTGAAGGTGTTAGCATAGGAGGACAGAAAATAAGTATGGAGATAGAAAAAAATTTTGCCGTGAGGGCACTCACAAATGATTTGCAATTTGATGAATTACCAAGGACAGCTGAAGCTGGCTTTTTAACGTATATGCTGTAAGGTGTTGTATTGCCTTTCTACTGCTGCTGTAACAAATCACCACAAATACAGTGCTTAAAACACCCCAAATTTATTATCTTAAGTTCTCAAGGTTGACAGTCTGACGTAGGTCTCACTGGGTTAAAATTAAAGTGTCATTATGGTTATGTTTCTTTTGGTGACGCTAGGATTTTCCCAGAAACTGGAAACCACCCCCTTTCTTGGATCATGACTCTCTTCCTAAATCTTCAACGTCAGCCACATTGCATATCTTTGACCATTCTTCCATTGCCACACCTCCCTCTTTTTCTTCTGCCTCTCTCTTCTACGTTTAAGGATATTTGTGATTACACTGAGCTCACCTGGATAATACAAGATAACCTTCCTACTTTAAAGTTAGATGATTAACAACCTTAATTTTGTCTGTAACCTTAATTATAAATATTATTGGAAATTATAAATTCTTCAGATATAGATTGAAATGATAAATACTTTAAATATAGGTTGTGGATTATTTCTCCACAATGCCTCCAACTACACATAGGCTTACAGACTATGTGATTCATTGACATGATATCCCATAAAGGTTGTCTAGGACACAATATGCATTTGTGAGCAACAGAAGTGTGAAATTGTTGTCATGATCTCAGAATATTGATACTACCATGTATTGCATCACCCATAATCAGCCAACCTGAGAGAAGAGAGTAGAGATAGATAGCTGGATGCTCTTGAATAGACTCTGCCCATGGAGACCTTTGTACAACAGAACACAATATTGCTTGGTCTTACATCATCCTCACCAATGCTGGCATGTTCAAGTTCATTGTTACATCTGTTTTGTCAACCCATCTCTCTGAGGCTCTCCCTCATACTTGCTTTAACTCTGCTTCACCAGACATGGTATTCTCTTCTAGATATGGGTCCTTTTAATGATGTGTACAAAGCAAGCAAGTCAGCCAAAGTTCTGTTGCAATCCATAGAGTTTTAATTGAATGATTTTCAGAAATAGATCACCTTTCTTCCTAGTCTTAGTATAGGAGCTCTGTTGAAACCTGTCCATTATGGATAGAAGAGATTTTTCTTGGCTTTATGTATATGTTGTTTGTTTGTTGTTAGGTACCATTAAATTGGTTCCCATTCATAATCCTCCTATTGTACAAAAGAAAAAAAAACTGTCCTGTCCTGCACCATCCTTACAATTGTTTTTATACTTGCACCCATTGTTGCTTATCCGTCAAATTGTGAGGATTTTTGTTTTCTTTCTTTATGTTGAGGTGTAATCCACAGTGAAGGCTGTGGTCTTTGATCTTCATCAGTAAGTGGACTTTCAGCAAGCAGGTTGTATCATCTGTATTACACATGTTGTTAATGAGTCTCTGTCCAATCCTGATACCACGTTTCTTTATAAAGTCCAGCTTCTTGGATTATTTCATCAGCATACAGACTGAATACGTGTGGTGAAAGAATACAACCATGACACATACCTTTATTGACTTTAAACCACACAGGATTCCCTTGTTCTGTTCAAACGACTGCCTCTTGGTCTATGTCCAGGTTCCTAATGAGCACAATTATGTGTTCTGGAATTCCCATTCTTCTTAATGTTATCTATAATTTGTTATGGTCCACACAGCACAGTCAAATGTCCCCGCATAGTCAATAAAACACAGGTAAACCTCTTTCTGGTATTCTCTGCTTTCAGCCAGGATTCATCTGACATCAGTTATGATATCCCTGGTTCCAGGTCCTCTTCTGAATATGGCTTGAATTTTTGGCAGTTCCGTGTCAATACACTGCTGCAGCTGCTATTGAATGATCTTCAGCAAAATTTTGCTCGTGCATGATATTAACGATATTGTTGGATAATTTCTGTGTTCCATTGGATCACTTTTCTTGAAAATAAGCATAAATATGAATCTCTTCCAGTTGGCTGGCCAGGTAGCTCTCTTCCAAATTTCTTGGCATAGATGAGTGAGCACTTCTAGTGCTGCATCCATTTGTTGAAACATCTCAACTGGTATTTCCTCAATTCCTAGAGCCTTGTTCTTCGCCAACTCCTTTACTGCAGCTTGGACCTCTTCCCTTTGTGCCATTGGTTCCTGATCACATGCTACCTCCTGAAATTGTTGAATGTTGACCAATTATTTTTGGTATAGTCACTCTGTATATTCCTCCCATCTTCTTTTGATGCTTTCTTCATCTTTTAATATTTTCCTGTAGAATACTTCAATATTGCAACTCAAGAACTGAATTTTTTCTTCAGTTCTTTCAGCTTGAGAAATGCAGAGCATGTTCTTCCCTTTTGGTTTTCCATCTCCAGGTTTTGAACATGTCATTATAACACTTACTTTCTCTTCTCCTGCTCCTCGTTTGAAATCTTCTTTTCAACTCCTTTACTTCATCATTCCTTCCATTCCTTTAACTACATTCAAGAGCAAGTTTCAGAGTCTCTTCTGACATCTATTTTCTTCTTCTTTTTTTTTCCTGTCTTTTAAATGATCTCTTGCTTTCTTTGTGTATGATTTCCTTGATGTCATTCCACTACTGGTCTGGTCTTCAGTCATTAGTGTTCAATGCTTCAAATCTGTTCTTGAAATGGTCTCTAAATTCAGATGGGATATACCCAAGGCTGTACTTTGGGTGTCATGGACTTGTTATAATTTTCTTCAGTTTCAACTTGAACTTGCAAATGAATAATTGATGGTCTTTCCCATCATCACTCTATATGATTTATAGCATGAGAAAATAAAATAATCCTCCAATAATCCATTGTATGTTTCACCCCTGTATTCTGTGGAACCTGTTGCTTCAAGCTTGTAATATCTCTGGGGCTTTCCAGGTGGACTAACTTTCTTTTTTCTCTATTCTTCCTCAGATGGTTGTAACATTCTCTATTCAGTTGTGTCAGGTACCTATCACTATGTTTTGAAAAATGTCTGAAACTCTTTCAGCAACTGGTATTTCCTGAGTGTTTTTTTTTTTTTTTTTGATCATAGTGGACTAACAGGTAATTTTCTTTTTTACTTTTATTTTAGTAAACAAGAGAAAGAAGAAAAAGGTTTTTATGGATAGCTCATCATATTTAACAGAAAATGGTATTAATTTTTAAATCTGAATTTATGGTTTTCTTTTCTATGAAACAAAGACATAAAAAGAAGAAAACACAGTATAAAATTTTACCACTTAGATGTCTTACCACTTAGATGTCTCTAACTAAAAAAAAAAAAAAAACTAGCTATTTACATGAAAATATGAAGTAATATGTGCATAAGTTTAGAAAATCCAAATAATTCAAAAATGTGCAAAATAAAAAAAAATCTTAGTACCTCTTTCCCATCCTTTTGTAAAAAGGTAATCACTATTAGTAGTTTATTTTGATTTGTTCCATTACAAAATAACCATATGCTTATAGCCATAAATGGAGCCTCAGGTGGTACAAACAGTTAAGTGCTCATCTATTAACCAAAAGATTAGAAGTTCATGCCATCTGCAAGAACTTCAGAAGAAAGACCTGGAGATCTACTTCTAAAATGTCACAGCCTTTGATAAACCCTATGGAACACATCTGTGCTCTGAAACACATGGGACTGCCTTGTATCAGAATCGACTCCAAGCCAACTGCATTTTTCTTACCTATTAATAGGAAAACCTGTGTCCTAGTGGTTAAGAGCTATGGTTGCTAACCAAAAAGTCGGTAGTTCGAATCCACTAGGCACTCCTAGGAACCCTGTGGGGAAGTTCTACTCTGTTCAATAGGGTCGCTATGAGTTGTAATCCACTCCACGAGAGTAGGTTTTTTTTGTGGTATCAATAGATAGATGCATAGATAGGAATTGAACTAGAAATTTTCGATGTCACTGGGAGGAAAATGATGAAGTATGTTGCCTCATACACAAAGATTAAGTGAAAGTCCACACTGTGAGTTTGTGGAATTCCAGTAGCCAACCACACATCACTAGCTCATCAATCGTCTACTACCATGTACATATCCCAGGTAGCAGAGGGGTGGATTTTTTTTTTTTTCAGGAGAAAATATGTGGTTTATATCATACTGCCTGATTATCTGAAAGTTATCTCCCAAAATATACAAATCCTGCCCGCACATTTAGCGGTTCCAAAGAGCTTATTGACTTCCTCACTTTTAAATTCAACTTGAGAGTTTCTCTTTCCAGATAAGATTGCAGGATTAGTGAACTGGAAGAGAAGTCAATAGAAATTTGTCTTTGAATTTAAATTTATGTATTGGGGGTAGTGACTCCTCTATTTTTCTTAACAATCAAGGATAAACTTAAAAATTAAGGCTTTTGATCCCTATTGTTAATGGACATGTACCCCTGGTGGCACTATTGTTAAGTGCTCAGCTGCTAACTGAAAGGTTATTGGCTCTAATCTACCAGCCTTTTCACAGGAGAAAGATGTGGCAGTCTGTTTTCATTAAGATCAAAGCTTTGGAAACCTTATAGAGCAGTCATACTCTGTCCTATAGGATTGCTATGAGTAGAAATCTACTCAACATTAATGGATTTTTTTTTATTATTATTTTTGGTTAGGTTCCCAAAGGTTCTCACCTCTCCTTTCATCCCAAGGAAACTAATGTTATGTTTAGGCCTACCGCATATTGCATCCCCTGCGTGTCTGTTGGTTTGTCATATGTTGGGGCTTGCATGCTGCTGTGAGACTGGAAGCTATGCAACCCTTATTCAATAACTCACAACCTTAACCACCACAGTCACCTGTGGTAGAAAGCTTTCAGCTGAGCTTCCAGGCAACAACAAACTAGGAAGAAGGACCTGGCGGTCTACTTCTGAAAAAATCAGCCAGTGAAAACCTTATGAATAGTAGTGAAACATTGTCTGCTATAGTGCTGGAAGATTAGCTGTGTTTGCCTGTGTTTTATTGACTATGCAAAGGCATTCAACTGTGTAGATCATAACAAAATATGGATAGCATTACAAAGGATGTGAATTCCAGAACAAAGAATAAGAAGCAGTTGTTCAAACAGAACAAGGGGATACTATGCATGAGGTTGTATCATTTGACCATACTTACTTGTAATGGATTGAATTGTGTCCCCCCAAAATATGTGTCAACTTAGTTAGGCCATGTGTGGTTGTCCTCCATTTTGTGATTTTCCTATGTATGATAAATTATAATCTTTGCCTGTGGTTAAAGAGGAATAGGGTAGGATGTAACACCTTTGCTCAGGCCACATCCTTGATCCAATAAAAAAGTATTTTCCCTGGGGTGTGGCCTGCACCATCTTTTAGTTCTCAAGAGATAAAAGGAAAGGGAAGCAAGCAGAGTGTGGGGGACATCATACCACCAAGAAATAAGCACCAGAAGCAGATTGCTTCCTTTGGACCTGGGGTCCCTGAGCCTGAGGTGCTCACAGACAAATGGAATACTGATGACAAGGACCTTCCTCCAGAGCTGACAAAGAGAGAAAGCCTTCCCTTGGAGCCAACATCCTGAATTTGGACTTGTACCCTGCTTGGCTATGAGAGAATAAACTTCTCTTTGTTAAAGCCAGCCACTTGTGGTATTTCTGCTATAGCAGCACTAGATAATTAAGACATTACTCAATCTATATGTTGAGCAAATAATCCAAGCAGTTGGACTATGTGAAGAAGAAAGGGGCATCAGGTAACAACCTGTGTTATGCAGATGACACAACCTTGCTTGCTGAAAAGTGAAGAGGACTTGAAGCACTTACCGACGGAAATCAAGGACTACAGACTTCATTACGGATTATACCTCAACATAAAGAAAACAAAAATCCTCACAACTGGACCAATAGGCAACATCATGATAGATGGAGAAAATATTGAAGTTTTCAAGGATTTCATTACTTGAATCCACAATCAACACCCATGGAAGCAACAGTCAAGAAATCAAAAGATGTATGGCATTGAGAAAATCTTTTGCAAAAGACCTCTTTAAAGTGTTAAAAAGTGAAGATGTCACTTTAAAGCCTAAGGTGTGCCTGACCCAAGCCATGGTGTTTTCAATCGCCTCATATGCATGTGAAAGTTGGACAATGAACAAGAAAAGTTGAAAAAGAACTGATGCCTTTGAATTATGGTGTTGGTGAAGAATATTGAATATACCATGCACTCCCAAAAGAACAGACAAATGTGTCTTGTAAGAAGTACAGCCAGAATGCTCCTTAGAGGCAAGGATGGTGAGACTTCATCTCGCATACTTGAGACTATTAACAGGAGGGGCCAGTCCCTGGAAAAGGACATCATGCTCGGTAAAGTAGAGGGTCAACGAAAGAGAAAAAGACCCTCAATGAGATGGATTGACACAATGGCTACAACAATGGCCTCAAATGTAACATCAATTGTGATGATGTCGCAGGACCAGGCAGTGTTTCCTTCTGTTGTACATACGGTCACTATGAATCTGAACTGATTCGATGGCACCTAACAACGACAATAACTTATTATATAGTTCTCTACTCATTTATTAGTAAGTGTTCATCTCCTATGTGCTCCTCACCATGAAAGAACGGTGGGAGCAATTAGTTGTTTTACTTCTTGCATGTCATAATAAAATTACAGTTGGTATTTTGGAGATAATGTATCAGGTACCAAGTTTCAGTCAGACCTATTTAGTGATTAAAAATAGTATGCTGATCATTTTACTTTGTAAAATTTAATCATAAGAGCCTTCATGTACTTGGGAGAAGCTAGAAAGTACCTCAGGATGCTGGGAGTACTAGTGTGTCATCTTTTATTTTCTCTGAGTTTTTGCATGATTTGCCTTTTTTCTCTTATCTTACTTTTTTGGTCTCTACTGTCTTTATGTTCTCTGTTTTCTCAAAATATCTGCTTATATGTGCCTTTGGTTTTCAAGACAAAGGATCTCCTTCTATGCATTCTACAAGCTTTCCCCTCCTCCCCTTCCAACTAGTCAGGTTACCTAGTCAGAATTCCAGAGAGGGAATTTGAATAAGTTTGCTCTTATAATTGAGTAGACTAGGCTAAATTTAAGTCATTGGTTATTTTTTGGAGTATCTGCCCTAGGTCAGCATCTGTCCCTGGTATAAACCACTGTGATGAGAAGGGAGGAGGAAAAGGGTAATGGAACCCAAAATGTGACAAACCAGAATGTTTGTTTAATATTGACTCTTAACAGCCAAACATTCTAAAAATATTTCATTAGTTAATCAAAAAAATTCCCCACATGTCTGTCAGTTTGTGGTAATGTGGTAGCTTTCTTGTTGCTGTGAGGCTGGAAGCTATGCCACAGGTATCAAACACCATTAGGGTCACCCTTGCTGGACAGGTTTCAGCTAAGGTTCTGGACTAAGGCAAACTTAAAAGGTCCTGGCAGCCTACTTCTGAAAAAAATAATAGCCAACGAAATTGTATCAATAGCAGCAGAACATTGTCTGATATTGTGCCAGAAAATTAGCTCTCAGGCTTGAATCCACTCAAAATATGGCTGGGGAAGAGCTGCTACCTTAAAGGAGAGTACACCTTAATAACCTGGAGGAACTCAAACTTCCAGAACCTTCATTTGCTGATGTGGCACAACTCACAATGAGAAGAAACAGCTGCAATCATCCGTTAATAATAGGAACACAAAATGTATGAAGTATGAATCTAGGAAAATTAGAAATCATCAAAAATGAAATGGAGCACATAAACATTGATCATAGTCATTAGTGAGCTGAAATGGACTGATATTGGCCATTTTGACACAGACAATCCTATGGTCTACTATGCCAGCATGACAAATTGAAGAGGAATGGTGCTGCATTCATCATCAAAAAGAATACTTCAAGATACATCCTGAAGTACGATGTTGTCAGTAGTAGAATAATATCCGTATACCCACAAGGAAGACCAGTTAATATAACTATTATTCAAATTTATGCACCTACCAATAATGTCTAAAATGAAGAAATTGAAGATTTTTACCTAGATCTGCAGTCTGAAATTGATCAAACATGCAATAAGGATGCATTGATAATTACTGGCAATTATAATGGGAAAGTTGGAAACAAAGGAGAAGGATCGGCAGTTGGAAAAAATGGCCTAGGTGAGAGAAACCATGCCAGAAATCATATGATAGAATTTTGCAAGACCAATGACTTCTTTACTGCAAATGCATTTTTTTCACCAACATAAAGAGCAACTATACACGTGGACCTTGCAGTAATCAAATTGACTACATCTGTGGAAACAGACAATGGAAAAGCTCAATATCACCAGTCAGAACAGCACCAAGGGTTGGCTTTGGAACAGACCGTCAAGTGCTCATACTGTAAGTTTAAGCTGAAGCTGAAGAAATTTAGAACAATTTCAAAAGAACCAATGTAAGACCTTGAGTATATTCCACTCAAATTTAGAGACTATCTCTAGAATAGATCTGAGGCATTGAACACTAATGACCAAAGACCAGATGAGTTGTAGCATGATATAAGAAAATCATACATGAAGAAATCAAGAGACCCTTCAACAGACAGGAAAAAAAGAAAAGACCAAAATGGATGTCAGAAGAAACTCTGAAACTTGCTTTTGAATGTGGTTAAAGAGAACAGAGGAAATGATGAAGTAAAAAAGTTGAAAAGAAGATTTCAAAGGAGAGAAGGAGAAGACAAAGTAAAATATTATGAAGACGTGCAAAGACCTGGAGTTAGAAAACCAAAAGGGAAGAACATGCTTTGCATTTCTCAAGCTGAAAGATCTGAAGAAAAAACTCAATTCTTGAGTTGCAATATTGAAGGGTTCTATGGGCAAAATATTGAACAACACAGGAATCATCAAACTGAAATGGAAGAATACACAGAGTCCCTGTACCGAAAAGAGTTGGTCAACTTTCAAACATTTCATGAGGTAGCATATGAACAAGAGCCAATAGTACTGAAGGAAAAAGTTAAAGCCACACTGAAAACATTGTGGAAAATCAAGGCTCCAGGAATGAAGGAGTACCAATTGAGATGCTCAACAAATGGATGCAGCGCTGGAAGTGCCCACTCATCTATGCCAAGAAAATTGGAAGCCAGCTACTTGGCAAAGAGACTGAAAGAAACCCATATTTATGCCTATTCCAAAGGAAGGTGATGCAAATGATTGCAGAAATTATGGAACAATATCATTAATATTAGCAAAATCCATTGCTGTCAAGCTAAATCTGACACATAGGGACCCTACAGGACAAATGAGAACTGCCCCTTAGGGTTTCCAAGTTGCTGCTGGAGGATTCAAACTGCTGACCTTTCAGTTAGCAGCCTTGGCTCTTAACCACTGAGTCACTCACACACCAGTTAAATTTTGTTGAGGATCATTCAAAAGCAGTTGCAGCAGTACACGGATGTGGAACTGCCAGAAATTCAAGCCAAATTCAGAAGAGGACATGGAACGAGTAATACCATTGCTTATGTGAAATGGATCCTGGGTAAAAGCAGAGAATACCAGAAAGAGGTTTACCTGTGTTTTATTAACTATGCAAAGACATTCGATTCTGTGGATCATAGCCAATTATGGATAATATTACAAAGAATGGGAATTCCAGGACACTTAATTGTGCTCATGGTGAAATTGTACACAGAGCAAGAGGCAGTTGTTGGAACAGAAAAAGAATACTGCATGGTTTGAAGTCAGGAGAAATGTACGGTGAGGACTGTATCCTTTAACCATCCTTATTCAATCTGAATGCTGAGCAAACTGAGCAAATTATCCTAGAAACTGGGTTATGTGAAGAAGAACAGGGCATTGGGTATAGAGAAAGACTCATTAACAACCTGCACACTAATTATGCAGGTGATACAACTGTGCTTGCTGAAAGTGAAGAGGACTTGAAGCAATTATTTAAAAAAAAAGATGAAGATCAAAGTCTATAGCCTTCAGTATGAATTACACATTGACATCAAGAAAAAGAAAATCCTCACAACTGGACCAATAAGCAATATAACGATAAATGGAGAAAAGATTGAAGTTGTCAAGGATTTTGTTTTACTTGCATACACAAAGAACACCCATGAAAGCAGCAGTCAAGAAATCAAAAGACAGATTGCATTGTGCAAATCTACTGCAAAAAAAACACTTTAAAGAGTTAAAAAGCAAAGCTGTCACTTTAAAGGCTAAGGTATGCCTGATTAAACCATATTGTTTTCAGTCACCTCTAATGCAGGAGAAAGCTGGGCGATGAAAAAGGAAGACCGAAGAAGACTTGATGCCTTTCAATTGTGGAGTTGGTCAAAATATTAAATATGCCATGGATGGCCAGAAGAATGAAAAAATCGTCTTGGAAGCAGCACAACCAGAATGCTCCTTTGAAAGGAAGGATGAAGAGACTTCATCTCACGTACTTTGGATACGTTAACAGGAGGGACCAGTCCCTGGAGAAGGACATCATGTTTGGTACAGTAGAGGGTCAGAGAAAAAGAGGACGCCCCTCAACAAGATGATTGACACCATGGTACAACAATGGGCTCAAACATAACAAGATTGTGAGGGTGGTGCAGGAGCGGGCAGTGTTTTGTTCTGCTGTACATGGGATCTCTATGAGTCAGATCTGACTTGAAGGCACCTAACAACAAATAACAACAGCAATCAAAACATTTACCTAGTCATGTCATGTTTGCTAAGCTCAATGTGTTCCCACTGAGTTTGAATAGTCTTTTTCCAAAATCTTAACAATTTTCCCTATTGAGTTGATACCTCTCAGAATAGGGATTTTTAGATCCAGATTAAAAAAAAAATTACATTAACCCTCAGGATTGAGAAAAATAATTTCAAATTTTCCTTCCACCTTAAATATGTATATTTTTCCTAAAATAGGTGTTATTGTACTGTGACATATATCATTCAATTTGTTGTAGTGAGCTGCCATCCTTAGTCCTTAAAGTGACAGCTTTGCTTTTTAACTCTTTAAAGTTTTTTTTTTTTTTTTTTTTTTTTGCAGTAGATTTGCACAATGCAATCTGTCTTTTGATTTCTTGACTGCTGCTTTCACGGGTGTTCTTTGTGCATGCAAGTAAAACAAAATCCTTGGCAACTTCAATCTTTTCTCCATTTATCGTTATATTGCTTATTGGTCCAGTTGTGAGGATTTTCTTTTTCTTGATGTCAATGTGTAATTCATACTGAAGGCTATAGACTTTGATCTTCACCAGTTTTTTTTTTTTTTTTTTAATAATTGCTTCAAGTCCTCTTCACTTTCAGCAAGCACAGTTGTATCACCTGCATAATTAGTGTGCAGGTTGTTAATGAGTCTTTATACCCGAAAAAAAGCCCTGTTGAATTCTGACTCATAGCGGTCCTTTGTGACTGAGTAGAACTGCTCCATTGGGTTTCTTAGGCTGAAATCTTTATGGGAGCAGGCCTTAAGGTCTTTTCTCTGCAGAGACGTTGAGTGGGTTTGAACCATGAACCACTAGGTTAGCAGCTGAGGACTTAACCTATGCGCCTACAAGGCTCCTTAAAATTGGGTAACTAATCTTTATGTTCTTGATTTGTAGGAGTTATAAATATTTAATCCTATTCTACCACTTTTTAAAATTCTTTGTTCATAGTGAGTTTTGTTATATGGCAGTTTAATGTATTATTTGTATATAATGTATATAATTGTGTATAATGTATTTTTCTTTATGAATTTGCTACTCTAAAATATAGTTATTCTTCCAATATTATTTTCTAGTTTGGTCTGACACATTTGTATCCTCCAACTGTCTGGAATGTACAGTTTTTTGAATAATGAGGTAGTTTTTTTTTTTTTTTTCAGATTGAGATTCAAATTCCTAACATCAGTTAGTGAAAGGTCCATTATTTCACATTAATATGAAATGTCAACTTAAACATTGAAAATTTTTCCTATATTTATACTTGTATTTATTGACTGTCTGGTTCTACACCAGCTGCCTGGTGTGCCTGGTGATACCCCCACTCCTACTGACCCGGATCTAAAATGTTTAAGCAAAAATCCTATATTGTGAAGCATGAACTATCAAGCAATTGTGCTCCCCTTGTAGTTTGGAAATATAAACTCAGGGGCTTTGAGTGCTGTAAGAGGTACTTTTTAGCTTTTCAGAAATTGGAAGAAAAAAATAGAAATGGAGATATTTGAGATGCCGTATTTCAAAACCACTGTCACTGAGTCAATTCCAACTCATAGTGACCTTACAGGATAGAGGAGAACTGGCCCATAGGGTATCCAAGGCTATAAGTCTTTATGGAAGCAGACTGCCTCATCTTTCCCCCATGGAGTGGTTGGTGGGTTTGAAACACCAAACTTTTGGTTAGCAGAGGAGTCCTTTAACCATGTACCACCAAGGCATCTAGATATCTCATTACAAATTATCAAAGAATATTCATTTATGTTTATTACAATATGTCAAGTACTAAACATCATTTAGGTGTTTGAGGTAAAAGTAGATTATTTAGAAGGTAGTAAGTGTTTACAGGGTTGCTATGTTCAGAACTGACACCACAGCAATGGGATAAATAAGTGTTTCTTGCTCCCTTTTTCAAGGTGGAATATCTGGAAATGAGTGTTCAGTAATTTTGGGGATATATATTTTTTGGTCCCCTCGTGATGTAAACGGTTTGCACTCAACTAAAGATTCGAGATTCAAACCCACTCACCACCATCACAGAAGAAAATCCTAGTAATCTGTTTCTGTAAAAAATTACATCCAAAAAAGCCCTATTGAGCAGCCCTGCTCTGTAACACATGTGGTCTCCATGAATAGAATCGACTTGTCAGCAATGATTTTGTTTGTTTATTATATATTTATAAATAATATACATTTTATATAAGTATGCATCACTAATATGTAATACATAAATATATGTAGAAATAAGACATTATTTATGTGGACAGGATTAGTGTGTGACTTTATAACATTAAAATCAATAAGAAAGACAAATATATCCCAAATGCAGCCTGAAAAAATGGCCATGCAAAACATGGGTCCCGAGGTGTATTGAATGTGAAAAAAAATTCAGTAAATAATACATTGTCATCATATATCCCTAATTTTTACTTATCAAATAAATCAAATCAATAAGAGCAGAAACATGTCAAAGTTAACAAGGAGTTGCATTTTAAGAGTGATTTAGGAAATTATCCTCCATAAGCTGATTTGAGATTTAAAATGACCCTATGAAGAGGTCACTAAAAACTGAGGGACAAAGAGGTGAAGCGACTAAGAAACAACAGCTAGAATGTCCCTGATGAGGAATATTTATTTTTGCTCAAAATATCCCATAACATCACATAGTAAGAACCACTGGCTCTCACATAGCACCACAACTTAATTTGCTTAAAATATTTCACACTGTTGCATACCACCGTACATTAATTCCTGTATTTTTTGTTTTTTTGTTTCAGATAAACGATTTCATACTTGTACCTTCTCCTCATTCGTGAAACCATGATGCTGAATAATAATGTGACTGAATTCATTCTGCTGGGGTTGACACAAATCCTGTTAAAAGGAAAATAGTGTTTGTGTTTTTCTTGCTTTTCTACTTAGGGACATTGTTGGGTAACTCACTGATAATTGTTACCATCAAGACCAGCTGGGCACTTGAGAGTCCAATGTACTTCTTCCTTTTCTACTTATCTTTATCTGACACCTGCTTCTCTACTTCCATAGCCCCTAAAATGATTGTGGATGCCCTTCTGAAGAATAGCACTACCTCTTTCAGGGAGTGCATTATCCAAGTCTTTTCACTTCATTTCTTTGGCTGCCTGGCAATCTTGATCCTTATGCTGGTGGCCGTTGACTGCTATGTGGCCATCTGTAAACCCCTGCACTACATGAGCATCATGAACTGGTGTATCTGCAGTGTGTTGGTGGCTGTAGCCTGGGTAGGGGCTTATGTGCATTCTTCAGTTCAGATTTTTCTGACATTGAGTTCGGCTTTCTGTGGTCCCAATGTGATTGATCACTATTTATGTGACTTGCAGCCCTTTTTGAAACTTGCCTGTACAGACACCTATATGACCAACCTGCTACTGGTGTCCAATAGTGGGGCCATTTGTATAGTGAGTTTTGTATTGCTGGTGTTCTCCTATGTTGTCATTTTGTATTCTCTGAGAAACCACAGTGCTGAAGGAAGGAAAAAGGCTCTTTCCACCTGCATCTCCCATATCATTGTAGTCATTTTGTTCTTTGTTCCTTGTATATTTATATACACACGCCCCGCAACCACCTTCCCCATGGATAAAATGATAACTGTGTTTTACACATTTGCAACACCTTTGCTTAACCCTCTGATTTATACACTGAGAAATGCTGAGGTGAAAAATGCCATGAGGAAGCTGAGGAGCAAGAAACTGATTTCAGAAGACCAAAGATAAATGGAAATTTCAAATCTTTCTTCATAGTTTGCATTGACCTACCATAATTCAACAAAGCATATTATCTTCTTATTGCGGATTTCATAGAATCCTATTTTGTGGGAAAAGTGCTACTTTCTTCAGGAAAATGGGTAGTATAAACACACACACTGGTTAGTGTTGAGTCAATTTTAAGTAGAGGAAGAGACAAAAGCAGGTACAAACAGGTATGTCAGGCCAATTGCTTTTTATTTTTTACTGTTGTCTCTCTAACTCTCTTGGATAACTAGAACCACTTGCAGTTTTGATCTGGTGTTTTGCTGTCCTTCTTCATGTTGATTTCTGGTGTCACTCCACCATTTATAAGTTTACATTCAAATACACTCAATAGCACTACAGAAGAAAGGCCTGGTAATCACTTTCATAAAGAGTACAGCCAAAAACCCTACGGAAAAATTCTCCTCAGTAACACATGACATTGACATGAGTGGTATCAACTTCGTGATTATGGATTTTGTTGTTGTTGTTGTTGGTTTGTTGTTTTTATTATGATTTCAGTTAGCCGTTTATATGCTTAAATTCCTATCCTGGTAAATTTTCTCTTTTCAAAAATGAAAGTGATAATCCAGAGGAGGAATTTGAGGCTTTGAAACAGGAATATCTTCTGTCACAGATAAAAATTTAGTGAGTTTTCAGTACAATCCAGAGAAGAGAGTAGTAGAAAGGACTGAAATGTGAATATGAAATGTACGTTTCTACAGTGAGGTTGAATACCAACTTTTGTCACTATCCACCTGACCCACAGTCTCTAATTACATAATCATTAAGAATCTAATTTCAAATTAATTTATTATTTTTATCCATACAGAAATTTTTATTTAAGAATACTTTATTTTTGTAGTAAATTGTATTAAAGTTATTAAATTTGTATCAGTTTTATGTACCAAGAGCTTTGACATTTCTTTAGCTTGAGAAAAAGGGTATCTATTTTTCTGTGTAGATACGGACCTAGGGATTCTATGATGAATTATGGTGACATATCTTTTTTCATATGCATCACATTTTTTTATTTTTAGTTTCTGTGAATTTCAAGGCAAAATCCATCCCAAGTAGTTTACCACTGACTACAGAAGCTACAGTTTGATTCTTCTATTGTAAGATTTGCATAGTAGTAGTTTCCAGTTGCCTCAGTTTTTGCTGATATCTTCTTGTATTTCGAGATAAGGAAAAGATAAAAAGAGAGTATGCATTTAATCCAATGTAAGGGTCTCCTCAGAAACACTCCATCTATTATGTCTCCTGGAAATGCAGAAATTCTGCTGTAGCTAAGAGTTAGAATTTTATAATAAACAAGGCAGAACTGCAAAGAAGACTGAACGTGCAGCCTCAGCAGACTTCCTTTGTTGGAACCAGAGTCCTGATAAAGAAGGAATAGGACCCTGGGAGCTAAAATTTTGTAGAGAAAAGTGACAACCACGAATCCAAAAGTTTTTCTGCAGCTCCTTGGTAGGCTTCCCCTTGTGAAAAAATAGTCTTCCCTTGCCTTGATCCCATGCAATTACCTCATCTGAAGTAGTTGTCATACAGTGGTATTTTTTCTCCCCTAGAGCTCCCTCCTATATCACATTACTTCCACACATTAACCAGGGGTAGGTCTCAGGAAAGCCAAAGCAGTGAAGTACAATTTTTACTCTTTCAGAAATGATTTACATGGGGAATTAGAGTACCCAGCTAATTTACATGGTGACAAATGAAGATTACTATGGGAGAAGATCTTGAAGGTGTTAGTGTAGGGGACAGAGTGTAAGTCTGGAAATTGAAAATTTTTTGACATAAGGATTTGGTGTTCTGGCAAGGACATATGGAGCTGACTCTATATGTTTTAAGGTCTTGTGTTAGTTTTCTACTTCTGTTGTAACATATTGCCACAAGTGTAGTGGCTTATAACAACACAAATTTATTGTCTTAAGTCCTCTAGGTTGGAAGTCTGACATAGGTATCACTGGGCTAAAATCAAGGTGTCAGTATGGTTATGTTTCTTTTGGAGGCTCTAGGATTTTCCAGTTTCTAGAAGCCACTGACATTCCTTGGCTCATGACCCCTTTCCTAAATCTTCAAAGTCAGCCACATTGCATATATTTGATGATTCCTGCATTATCACAACCCCATGTTTCTCTTCTGCCTCTCTCTTCCCCTTTAAATGATACTTGTGATTTCATTTATTTTACCTGGATAATACATGATAATATCCCTATTGAAAGTTAGATGATTAGTAACCTTAATTTTGTCTGTAACCTTAATTATAAATACTTAATAGAAATTATTTCTTCAGATATGGATTTCAATGATAAATACTTCAGATATAGGTTGTGCCTTCTGCCTTCACAGTGCCTCCAACTGTGAATGAGGCTTATAGACTAAGTCATCCATTGACATGGTATTCCATAAACATTGCCTGGGACATAACACCCATTAGTGAACAACAGAAGTGTGAGATTGTTCTTGTGATCTCAGTGTTTGTAGATATTTTCATGTATCCCATCACCCATAAGCAGCCAACCTGACAGAAGACAGTAGAGATAGATAACTACTGTTGAATCAACTCAGTTCATAGAGACATTATACACAACAGAACAAAATATTGACTAGTCCTGCAACATCCTCAAAATTGCAGGTATGTTCAAGTCAATTTTTGTGATAATTGTGCCAATTCATCTCATTAAGGGTCTTCTTCATCCTTGCTGGCCATCTAATTCACCAACTATGATGTTCTCTTCCAGTGACTGAACCCTCCTAATGACATGTTCGAAACATGTGAGTCAGACAATACTCTGTTGTAATCTATAAGGTGTTCATTGGCCAATTTTCAGGAATAGATCACCTTTCTTCCCAGTCTTAGTCTATGAGCTCTGCTGACACCTGTCCATCATGGGTAGAAGGGATGTCTCCTGGCTGTGTAGAATACAGACAGTCTCAGGATTACAAACGAGTTCCATTCCTATATCTGTTTTTAGGTCAAATTTGTAAATAAGTTGGAACAGTTAGGTACAGTTTGTATCTAACATCGGTTACTCAAAAGTTTGTCTTAGTATACAGTGTATAGTGTACTTTTCTAAGCATAAAAAAAAGAAACTCTTCCAGATACCCTAAAACATTTTTAACAGAATCATACATTAATAATAAGAATGTTTTGATATTCATTACACAATAGTGCCCACATGTTATTCTGAGCCATTTTACGTACCTCAAATTTTTAATATAATTAGCATTACGCGGGTTCATTCATAACTACTGGCTATATGTAAGTCCAGTGCCCATAACTCTGGGACCACCTGTATAGCCTAGAAAATAAAATAACCCTCCACTAATCCAGTGTAAGTTTCACCTCTACATTCTGTGAAACATGATGCTTCAAGCATGTAACATCTCAGGAGCTTTCCAGGTGAACTAACTTGCTTTTTTTTTACTATCGTTCCTCAAGTGCTTGTAGCTTCCTCTGTTCTGCTAAGTCAGTTACCTACCATTATGCTTTGGAAAATGCGTGACACTCTTTCAGCAACTAGTATGTCCTGTTTTGTTTAGTTTTTTTTTTTTTTTTTTGTCATTTCCTTCTTCACTTTCATTTCAGTGAGAGTTTAGATGAGAGAGGAAATAAATTTTTATGGATAGCTTTCATGTTTCACAGAAAAGCTGTTCTTTTTTTAAAATATGAACTTATGGTTTCCTTTTGTATAATACAATGGCATAAAAAGATGAAAACACAGTATATAATTTCACCATCTGGATGACTCTGTTGACATGAAAATATGAAGTAATGCATGCATAATTTTTGAAAATCCAAACACTTCAAAAATGTACAAAATGCAAAAAAATCTAATTATCTCTTTCTTATCCTTTTGTAAAAAGGTAATCACTATGAATTGCTTATTTCTTCCATTAAGAAAGAATCATATGCTTATAGTCATAGGTGGAGTTCCTGGGTGGTGCAAAGAGTTAAATGTCTGGCTATTACCAAAAGATCACAGGTTCGAATGCATCCAGAGGAGCCTTGGAGGAAAAGCCTGGCAATCCATTTCCAAAAGATCACAGTCATTGAAACCCTATATAGAAGAATTCTACTGTGGAACACAGGGGGTCATCATGAATCAGAACTGATTCAAGGGCAAAATTTATTTTATAATCATTAGTAGATAAGAATCGAGCTAGAAAATTTCTGATATAACTGTGGGGGAATATTAGGAAGTGTGCGGCTGCATATACAAGGATTAAGTAAAAGTCTGCATAATGAACCGTGGGGTCCTTTCCTCTACCTCCTCCCAAAATTCCAGCCTCCAGGCACACACGACATCACTAATCCACCTCTAGCATGTGCATATCCCAGATAGCAGATGGGAAGGTGTTGGGTGCCAGGCGAGGTTTCTTTTTTTTTTTTTTCAGGAGAAAATATTTGACCTATATTGCACTACCTGATTATCTGAAAGTTATCTCCCAAAATATACAAATCCTGCCCACAGATTTAGTGATTCCAAAGAGCTTTTTCATTTCTTCACTTTTAAATACAATTTGAGACTTTCTGTTTCTAGGTAGGATGGCAGGATTAGTGAACTGGAAGAAAGGTCAACAGAAATATGTCTTTGAATTTCAATTGATATATTGGGGGTAGTGACTCTTCTGTTTTTCTTAGCAATCAAGGCTAAACTTAAAACTCCAGGCTTTCTATTCCTATTGTTAGTAGACATTTAGCCCTGGTGGTGCAGTGGTTAAGTGCTCAGCTGCTAACTGAAAATTCATTGGTTGAAATCTACCAAGTTGTGGCAGTCTGCTTTCGTAAAGATCAAAGCCTTGGAAACCCTGTAGAGCAGTTTTACTCTGTCTTATAGGGTCGCTGTCAATAGAAATCAACTCAACAGCAATGGATTAGTTTTTCTTTTTATTTTTTATTTATTTATTTTTTTGGTTAGGTTCTCAAAGGCTCTCACCTTAGCTTTCTAAGCAAACTAATGTTATATTTAGGCCTACCACTTATTGTATCCCCCACTTGTCTGTCAATTTGTCATACGTGGGGCTTGCATGTTGCTGTGAGGCTGAAAGCTTTGCAGCCATTATTCAATAACACGCAAGCTTAGCCATCACAGTCACCATATTGGAAAGGTTTCAGCTGAGCTTCCAGGCTGAGACAAACTAAGAAGAAGTTCCTGGTGATCTACTTCTGAAAAAAATCAGCCAGTGAAAACTTTATGAAATGTGGTGAAACACTGTCTGATATAGTTCTTGAAGTTGAGTTTGTTTGCCTATTTTATTGACTATGCAAAGGCAGTAAGCTGGGTGGATCAGAACAAATTATGGATAACATTGCAAAGAATAGGAATTCAGGAACACTTAACAGTGCTCACATGCTTACCTGCACAAAGAACAAGAAGCAGTTGTTCGAACAGAACAAGGGGACACTGAAGGTTTTAATGTCAATAAAGTTGTGCATCAAGTTGTATCATTTGACCATTACTTATTCAATCTGTATGTTGAGCAAATAATCAGAGAAGGTGGAATACATGAAGAAGAAAGGGGCATCTGGTAACAACCTATGTTATGCAGATGACACTACCTTGCTTGCTGAAAGTGAAGAGGACTTCAAGCACTTACTAATGAAGATCAAGGACTATAGACTTCAGTATGGATTATACCTCAACATAAATAAAACAAAAATCCTCACAACTGGACCAATAATCAACACCACGATAAATGGAGAAAATATTGACGTTTTCAAGGATTTCGTTACTTGGATCCACAATCAACACCCATAGAAGCAGCAGTCAAGAAATCAAAAGATGTATGGCGTTGGGCAAGTCTGCTGTAAAAGACCTCTTTAAAGCATTAAAAAGCAAAGATGTCACTTCAAGGGCCAAGATGTGCCTGACCCAATCCATGGTGTTTGCAATCACCTCATATGCATGTGAAAGTTGGATGATAAATAAGGAAGGGTGAAGAATAATTGATGCCTTTGAATTATGGTGTAGGTGAAGAATATTGAATACACCATGCACTTCCAAAAGAAGACAATTGAGTCTTGTAAGAAGTACAGCTAGAACGCCCCTTAGCGGCAAGGATGGTGAGACTTCATCTCACTTACTTTGGACACCATGCTTGGTAAAGTGGAGTGTCAACGAAAGAGAGGAAGACCATCAACGAGATGGATTGACACAATGGCTGCAACAACGGGGTCAAGCATAACATCAATTGCGATGATGGCGCAGGGCCAGACAGTGTTTCCTTCTGTTGTACACAGGGTCACTGTGAGTCCGAACTGACTTGAGGACAACTAACAACAACAAGAATAACTTATTATACAGTTTTCCACTCATTTTCTACTAAAAGTTCATCTCCTATGTGCTGTTCATCATGAAAGAATGGTGGGAGCAATTAGTTGTTTCACTTCTTGCATGTCATAATAAAATTACAGTTGGTATTTTGGAGATCATTTTTACTCTCTACTATGTTCTTTGGAAACCCTGGCGGCATAGTGGTTAAGTGCTACAGCTGCTAACCAAAGGGTCAGCAGTTTGAATCTTCCAGGTGCTCCTTGGAAACTCTATGGGACAACTCAGTTCTACTGAGTTGGAAACTCTTGGAAACTCAGTTCCACTCTGTTCTATAAGGTTGCTTTGAGCTGGAATCGAATCAACGGCACTGGGTTTGGTTTGGGTTTTGGGTACTATGTTCTCTGTTTTCTCAAAATGTCTGCTTGCATGTACCTTTGGTTTTCAAGACAAAGGATCTACTTTCGTGTAGTCTACAAACTTTTATCTCTTCCATCCAACCTGTCCGCTTACCTAGTCAGAATTTCAAAGAGGAAATTTGAATAAGCTTGCTCTTATAATTGAGTAGAGTAGACTAAATTTAGGTGATTGGCCATTTTATGGAGTGTCTGCCCTAGGTCAGAATCCATCCCTGGTACAAACCACTGTGATGAGAAGGGAGGAGGAAAAGGGTAATAGAATCCAAAATGTGACAAACCAGAATATTTGTTTAGAATTGACTCTTAACAGCTAAACATTCTGAAAATATTTCATTAGTTAATCAAAAAAAATTCCCCACAAGTCTGTCAGTTTGTGGTAATGTGGTTGCTTTCGTGTTGCTGTGAGGTTGGAAGCTATGCCACAAGTATTCAAATACCAGTAGAGTCACCCTAGGTGGACAGGTTTCAGCTGAGTTTCCAGACTAAGGCAGGCTTAGAAGGACCTGGAAATCTACTGCTGATATACACTTTCCTAATAACCACTCTTTTGTGGCATAGTGGTTAAGTGCTCTGGCTGCTAACCAAAGGGTCGGCAGTTCGAATGCTCCAGGCGCTCCTTGGAAACTCTATGGGGCAGTTCTACTCCATCTTATAGGATCACTGTGAGTCGGAATCAACTCGAGGGCACTGGGGGTGGGTTTAATAACCATCCTTTTTCCCCCACCTTTGGCCTCCTCTGCTCCCCACCAGCCATAGTGTCTTGGTAGAGAGGCAACTACTTCAGTCTGGAGCGCTTGGATTCAGCCCACCCACACTGGCCAGCTCCCTGATTGCCAGGTGTCTGTTGATGATGTTGCTTTTTGCCATTTATTTTGGTTTCTTCTGTGCCTTCCACCACCACACCCTCCTTTCTCTTGAACACCTGGCTCCACGTGCCAGCTTTGCTTCTTGAAAGGCTGTGAAGTACAGCCCGAACCGGAACCAGTCCAGCTGTCTGTGACACCACACTGGTGGGATTCCTGGGCTTTTTTGTTTTGTTTTGTTTTTCTTTTCATGGCATGGGAGCCCTTTCTAGCCATGCTGCACTGTATGTCTTAGGAGCCACTTCCCCAGTCTGTGCAGCCCCTGGGAGCATTTCTTTTTTCTCTCTTTTTTCCTTTCTGCCTGTCTTCATTTCTCAGTTCTGGTCTTTCTATACATACCTTCTTTTCCTGTCTCCCAAACAACTAGCACTGTGTGACATCTATCTATACTCCCTCCTAGCCAGGCTATACTGTGCAGCCTAGGAGCCACTTCTTCAGTCTTTTCAGCTGCACTAGTGGGACACCTGGGGGCTTTTCTTTATTTTTTCCATGGTTTTTTGTTACTTATTTTTTTCTATTTCCCTTTTTCTTTTCTTTCCTTTTTGTTTTTCTCCACTTTTCAGTTTCTCACCTCTCCACTCTAACAGCAAGCTTCCTCACCACATTTTGTTTGTTTCTTTCTTTCTTTTTGGCTCTTGTTTCTCTCTCCTCTCTCCTCTTTCCCATACCCATATTAACTCACATCAAAAACTCCCCCTTCCTTTCTTCCTACCTACACCATGTGCTGAAAATCGCACTCCTACCAGCACAGGCATGGGCTACTGGAACCTATCCAGCACTGATTCCCGTCCTGCATTGTGGCCCTAGTACACGGGACAAACAACCCATCCCAGTACCTACACTTCAGCTGGATATTCTCTGCTGTACCATAGCTGAGCAGTTGGCCCTGGCTATTGGAAAATGGGATGAAAACTATCATGACCACAGACAAGGAAACAACAAAGAAGCACAGCTCACCTCAGACACAACCTAATAAAACAAAAAAAAAGTAGGATGAAACAAGCAGATCTACAATCGCTAAATGAAGAAAATAACTACTGAATGTCCTGAAGACAGCAGACATCAAAACATAAAAAAAAAAAAGGACAGAATGGTACCAGTAGGCATCAAAAATAAAACTCAGGATGACTTTCCAGTAGAAGAAAAGGCACTAGAAGTACCTGACAGGGAATTCAAATCTCTAATATTCCAAGCTATCCAAGAGTTGAACAAGAAGCAGAAAAATGAAGAAAAAATAGACAAATTTTTGGAAAAGGCAGGCAAATTCATGGAAAATACAGACAAAAAAATTAAAGAATTCAGGAAAATTCTATAGGAACCAAATGCCAAAATAAATTCACAAATAGAAATCATAATAATGCAAATTATCTTCTCTGACCACAGCACCATTCAAGTAGAAATTAGCAACAGGAAAAGCAAGGAAAAAAAAAATTCAATTACATAGAAACTGAATAACATCCGGCTTAAAAACCACTGGGTAATTGATGAAATAAGAGATGGAATCAAAAAAATTCCTAGAGTCAAACTACTATGAAAACACATCGTGCCAAAACCTTTGGGAAACAGCAAAGGGAGTCCAGAGAGGTCAGTTTATAGCAATAGACGCACACATCAAAAAAGAAGAAAGGGATGAAAACAAAGCATTATCTATACAGCTTGAAAAAAATAGGAGGAGAACATCAAAAGAAGCCCACAGCCACCAGAAGAAAGGAAATAACAAAGATCAGAGTGGAAATAAATAGAGAATAGGAAAACAATAGAAAGAATCAACAAAACCAAAAGTTGGTTCTTTGAAAGGATCAATAAAATTGACAAACCACTGGCCAACTGACAAAAGAAAAACAGAAGAGGATGCAAATAACCCAAATAATAAATGAAATGGGGCGGGGTGGAGGGAGGTATTACAACTCACCCAACTGAAATACAAAGGATCGTAACAGAGTATCATGAAAACCTGTACTCCAAAATTTTTGAAACCAAGAGGAAATGCATGAATTTCTAGAAACACACTGCCTACCCAAACTAACACAAAGTGATGTTGAAAATCTGAACAGACCCATAACAAGAGAAGAAATTGAAAAGATAATAACCACCACCACCACCCCCACCGCCACCACCCAAAAAAAAAGCCGTGGCCCAGATGGCCTCACTGGAGAATTCTACCAAATATTCAAAGAAGCACTTATACCAGTACTGCTCAAACTATTTCAGAATATAGAAAAGGAAGCAATACTTCTGAATTCATTCTATGAAACCAGCATAACCCTAACACCAAAGCCAGGCAAAGATGCCACAAAAAAGAAAAATTACAGACCAATATGTCTCATGAATGCAGTTGCAAAAGTTCTCAATAAAACTCTAAGCAATAGAACTCAGCTTATTATCAAAAAAATAAGACACCACGACCAAGTAAGGTTCATACCAGGTGCAAGTATGGTTCAACATTAGAAATTCAACCAACACTATCCACCACATAAATAAAAGGAAAGAATCATGTGATCATCTCAATCCATGCAGAAAAGGCATTCGACAAAATCCAGCACCAATTCCTGATAAACACTCTCAGTAAAATGGGTATAGAAGGGAAATTTCTCAACATAATAAAGGGCATCTATGCAAAACCAGTGGCCAGCATCATTCTTAATGGAGAGAGGGTGAAAACATTCCCCCTGAGAACAGGAACAAGACAAGGATGCTCTCTATCACCACTTCTCTTGAACATTATGCTGGATTTCCTAGCTAGAGTAATAAGGCAAGAAAATGAAATAAAGCACATCCAAATTGGTAATGAAGAAGTTAAACTGTCCCTATTTGTGGGTGATATGATACTATACATAGAAACTCAAAAGAGTCCACAACTACTGGAACTAATAGAAAGATTCAGTAGAGGAGCAGGATACAAGAAAAACGTACAAAATCAGCTGGACTCCTATACACCAATAGAGAATGATGAAAAGGAAATAAGGAACTTCATACCATGTATAGTAGCCCCTAAGAAAACAAAATACTTAGGAATAAATCTAACCAGGAGTGTAAAAGACCTATGCAAAGAAAACTACCAAACACTACTGCAAGAAACCAAAAGAGATCTGCATAAATGGAAAAAGATACCATGCTCATGGACAGGCAGACATAACATTGTGAAAATGACAATTCCACCCAAAGCGATTTACAAATGTAATGCAATCCCGATCCAAATACCGAGAACATTCTTTAAAAGAGATGGAAAAATTTATCATTAACTTTATATGGAAAGGGAAGTAGCCCTGGATAATTAAAGCATTATTGAAGAATAAAGTAAGAGGACTCATACTACATGACCTCAGAACCTACTATACAGCTATGGTATTCAAAACAGCATGGTAGTGGTACGACGACAGTTGCATTGACCAATGGAACAGAGTTGAGAACCCAGATGTAAACCTATTCTCCTATGGTCACCTGATCTTCAACAAGGGCTCAAAATCCATCAAATGGGGAAAAGACATCCTTTTTAACAAATGATGCTGGCAAAACTGGATGTCCATCTGCAGAAAAATGAAACAGGGCCCATATCTCACACCATATACAAAAACTAATTCAAAATGGATCAAAAACCCAAATATAATGCCAAAAACTATGAAGTTCATAGAAGAAAAAATAGGTTCTGTGCTAGAGGCCCTAATACACAACATTAACAGGATGTTAACCAATAACACATGAACTCCAGATGATAAGCTAAATAACTGCATCTTCTAAAAATTAAACACTCATGCTCATCAAAAGACTTCATCAAAAGAGTAAAAAGAGAACCTACAGACTGGGAAAAAAAAAAATTGGCTATTACAAATGGGACAAAGGTCTAATCTCTAAAATCTACAAGAAAATCCAACATCTCTACAACAAAAAGACAATAATCCAATTAAAAAATGGGCAAAGGAAATGAACAGGCATTTCACCAAAGAAGACATTCAAGCAGCCAACAGACACATGAGAAAATGCTAGTAATCACTAACCATTAGAGAAAAACAAATCACACCCGCAATGAGACAGCATCTTACCCTGGCCTTACATGAATCAAAGAAACAGGAAATAACAAATGTTAGAGAGGTTGCAGGGAGATTGGAACTCTTATGCATTGCTGGTGGGAATGCAAAATGATACAACGGTTTTGGAAAACAATATGGCACTTCCTTAGAAAGCTAGAAATAGAAATACCATATGATCCAGAAATATATCTTAGATAAGAGTCGTCACATGAATAGACATATGGGCACGCATGTTCATTGCAGCATTGTTCACAATAGCAAAAAGATGGAAACATCCTAGACGCCCACCAATTGATGAATGGATAAACAAACTGTGGTACATATACACAACAGAGTATTACACAACGATATAGAGCAACAATGAATCTGTCAAATATAACACAGATGAATCTGGAGGTCATTATGCTGAGTGAAATAAGTCAATCACAAAAGACAAATATTTTATGAGACTACTTCTGTAAAAACTGATGAAAAGGTTTACACACAAAATAAACAATTTTTGATGATTACAAGGGAGGGGAGGGGTGGGGATGGAAAAATAGCTAATACACAGTAGGTAAGTGGTAACTTTGGCGAAGGGTTAGACAGTACACAATACTTGGAAAGCCAGCACAACTTGTACAAGGCAAGGTCATAGAAGGTTCGTAGACACATCCAAATTCCCTGAGGGACTGAATTGCTGGACTAGGGGCGGTGGGGACCATGGTCTCAGGGAACATCTAGCTCAGTTGACATAATATGGTTTATAAAGAAAATGTTCTACATTCTACTTTGGTACGTAGTGTCCAGGGTCTTAAAAGCCTATGAGCGGTCATCTAGGATACTCCACTGGTCTCCCCCTTTCAGGAGCAAGGAAGAATGAAGACAACTAAAGACACGAAGGAAAGATTAGTCCAAAGGACTAATGGGGCCACATCTAGCACAGCCTCCACCAGACTCAGTCCAGTACAACTAGATGTTTCCCGGCTACCACCACTGAATTCTCTGACAGGGATCACAATAGAGGTTTCTGGACAGAGCTGGAGAAAAATGTAGAACAAAATTCTAACTCAAAATGAAAGACCAGTCTTGCTGGCCTGACAGAGACTGGAGAATCCCTGAGAGTTTGGCCCCCAGACACACTTTCAGCTCAGTAATGAAGTCACTCCTGTGTTTCACCCTTCAGGCAGAGATTGGACACACCCATAAAACAAAAGAAGACTAAAGGGGTACGCCAGCCCTGGGGCAAGGACTGGAAGGCAGGAGGGGACAAGGAAGCTGGTAATAGGGAGCCCAAGTTTGGGAAGGGAGACCGATGACATGTCGTAGTGTTGTTAACCAATGTCATAAAACAGTATGTGTCCTGTTTAATGAGAAACTAGTTTGTTCTGTAAACTTTCACCTAAATTACAACAAAAAAATTAAAAAAAGAACATTTCAAGATACATCCTGAAGTACAACTGTGTTGCAGACAGGATAATATCCATATGCCCACAAGGAAGACCAATTAATATGATTATCCAAATTTACACACCAACCAGTAATGCCAAAAACGAAGAAACTGAAGATTTTTACCAAGTTCTGCAGCCTGAAATTGATCAAATATGCAATCAAGATGTATTGATAATTACTTGCAATTAGAACGGGAAAGTTTGAAACAAAGGGGAAGAATTGTTGTTGTTGTTGTTGTTAGGTGCCGTCGAGTCAGTTCCGGCTCATAGCAACCCCATGCACAACAGAACGAAACACTGTCCGGTCCTGAGCCATCCTCACAATCCTTGTTATGCTTGAGCTCATTGCCGCAGCCACTGTGTCAATCCACCTCGTTGAGGGTCTTCCTCTTTTCTACTGACCCTGTACTTTGCCAAGCATGATGTCCTTCCCCAGGGACTGATCCCTCCTGACAACATGCCCAAAGTATGTAAGACGCAGTCTCGCCATCCTTGCCTCTAAGGAGCATTCTGGCTGTACTTCTTCTAAGACAGATTTGTTCGTTCTCTTGGCAGTCCGTGGTACTTCTCAGAATCAGAAAAAAAAAAAAAAAAAATTATCTTAGCCCTTGAGTTTGAGAAAAATATTTTGAAATTTTCCTCCCA
This sequence comes from Loxodonta africana, assembly GCF_030014295.1. Classification (NCBI taxonomy): domain Eukaryota; kingdom Metazoa; phylum Chordata; class Mammalia; order Proboscidea; family Elephantidae; genus Loxodonta; species Loxodonta africana. Next base: position 2,862,954 of record NC_087363.1, read on the forward strand.
CTTTGAATTTATATATTTTCCCTAAAATGGATGCTACTGTACTGTGACAAATATCATTCTATTTATTGTTGTGAACTGCTGTTCAGTAAAGCTCCACACAGATTGAATCATTGTGACCCACAGGGTTCCGTTGGCTGATTTTCAGAAGGAGATCACCAGGCCTTTCTTCCTAGTCCATATTATCTGAATGATTCCCTGAAATCTGGTCAGTATCATAGCAATGCACAAGCCTCCACTGAGAAATGGGTAGTGGCTGTCCATGAGGTGCTTTGGCCAAAAATCAAACCAGTATCTCCTACATGGAAGGTAAGAATCCTGCTACTGAATCACAAATATCTACCCTTGCACCCACCAGGATATCTATTTAAAAAAGGAAAATAGCGAGTGCATTTAAGTTTGACTTTATCTGCATTAAAAGAGAAGTATAAATGCAATACAAATAAATCGTCTGCTTTGGTAGTTTAAGCATTAGGGTTTATTCCCTGCATAGAATGAAATTAGGCTATTTTATTTATTTTTTAAATTTTTTGGTCATTGGTCTTAGAACCTAAATATTTAACATTATATATTTGATGCCATTTAAAAGAATTTTAAAAAGCACATTTAAAAGCCAAGCCAATAAACAACTTAAATAACAACAACAAACAGTTTATTTTTCCTAGTCTCGTCTAAGACCTACCATAGGGAATACCCGTGGGATTGCACTCAGCTTCCTCAGGTACCTTTAAATGCTCCTCCTAACGCTTTCAGCGCAGTTTCTCCAGGAGCCCCCAGACCCCACGCACACAGAGAACTGTGCTCGCTGCTCAGTGCTGTATTGAAGCAAAGAAAGCAAACGCAAAAGTCTCAGCTGCGTCTGACATTTCCCTGAACTTTTGTAACTTAGGTCTGATTCTCAATATGACTAAACATGTAGCATTTAGACATACTCATTTTAAATATAATTTCACATCTAGATATCAAGCATGAAGATTTTTCACTGTTATTTTTTAAAAGGGATTTATTTATTATTTTGATTTAGAATTTTCTTTTTTTTTCTGTATGCTGTCATGAATTCAGAAACTCAAGAACATCCCTTCAAATATTGATTGGAATTGACAGACACCATAAATGTGAGTTTCTTCCCTTTTTTTCCCTTCCATTCTCTTTCCTTTTCTTCTCTCCTCCTTTCCTTTCTTTTTTTGGATAGCTAAATCCATTTAAAGCTGTCTGTTTCAATATCCATAGAATCTACTCTTAAAATAATATTTTTCCATGAATACTCAGAAAATATACTGGGTTGTTAAGCATATTTATAATCTTTAGATTCTTCTAATTTTGGTCAAAATTTGGAATGTTTATTAGTTTACAAGTCAAAGTAAAGAGACTTGTTCTAATGGAAAACTGACCATGGGAACGCTATCTTGAAATCCTGGCTCCTAACTTGGGGCTGTTTGATGTGGGGACAAGAGGCTAAGGGAAATTGTGGAAGGCTTTTTACTTCGGATAGAATGGCAACGCTAAAAAGCTATGTGCATTTGAAAACATTGTCAAATGATTGAATGTTATAAGCAATAAGTAGAATAAAAAATAGTAAGGAAATGATGAAAATATGAATTGATAATTTTGGTTAATAATTGACTTAGTAAAGCTCTTGATTAATAAAGATTAATTCTTAGTGGCTGGAAGATTTCTTGAAGACTACACTTCCTTGTTTGCTGATGAGGAACTAGATACCCATACAGTGATCATGATAGTACCTACCTACCTACCTATGTGGAAACCCTGGTGGCGTAGTGGTTAAGTGCTACAGCTGCTAACCAAAAGTTCGGCAGTTTGAATCCGCCAGGCGCTCCTTGGAAACTCTATGGGGGCAGTCCATTATTTCACATTAATAAGAAACGTCAACTAAAACATAGAAAAGTTTTCCAATATTTATACTTGTGTTTGTTGACCATCTGATTCTATACCAGGTGCCTGGTGTGTCTGGTGACACCCCCACTCCTACTGCCCCCGATCTAAAATGTTTAAGCAAAAAACCTCTATTGTGAAGCATGAACTATCAAGCAATCATCTTCCCCCTGTAATTTCAAAATGTAACCTCAGGGACTTTGAGTGCTCTAAGAGGTGCTTTTCAGCTTTTCAGAAATTGGAAGTAAAAAATAGAAATAGAGATATTTGAGATACCTTATTCCAAACTCACTGCCATTGAGTCAATTCCAACTCATACTGACCTTATAAGACAGAGAAGAACTGGCCCATAGGGTATCCAAGGCTGTGAATCTTTATGGAAGCTGACTACCACATCTTTCCCCCATGGAGTGGCTAGTGGATTTGAAACACCAATCTTTTGGGTATCAGAGGAGTGCTTTAACCATGTACCATCGGGGCAACTAGATATTTTATTGCAAATTATCAAAGAACATTCTTTTATATTTTTTAAAATATATCAAGTACTGAATATCATTAAGGTGTTTGAGGTAAAAGCAGATTACTTAAAAGGCGGTGTTTATAGGGTTGCTATGTCCGGAACTGGCTCCACAGCAATGGGGTAAATAAGTGTTTCTTGCTCCCTTTTTCAAGCTGGAATATCTGGAAATGAGTGTTCAGTAATTACTGGGTCATCTATTTGTTGGTCCCTGGGTGGTGTAAATGGTTTGTACTCAACTAGTAAACTAAAGATTTAGGATCCAAACCTACTCACCACCATCAAGGAAGAAAGCCCTGGTGATGTTTCTATAAAAATTATCTCCAAAAAAAAAAAAAAACCCTGTGGAGCAGTTCTACTCTGTAACACATGTGGTCTCCATGAGTAGAATCTACTTTGTGGCAATGTTTTTGTTTGTTTACTATATATTTATAAGTAAAATACATTTATATATGTATGTATCACAAATATGTAATACATAAATATATGAAGAAATAAGACATTATATGGACAGGAAGTGTGTGACTTTATATTTATAACATTAAATTCAAAAAAGACAAATATATCCTAAACGCTGCCTGATAAACCAACACTTCAAAGGATGGGTCCCAAGGTCTACTGAATGTGAAAACTATTAAGTAAATAATATATTGGAATCATATCTGCTGATTTCTTATTTATCAAATAAATTAAATTAATAAGAGCAGAAATATGTCAAATTAACAAGAAGCTGCAGTTTAAGGGTGATTTAGGAAGTATCCTTCCTAACTTATTTGAGATTTAAAATGACCCTATGAAGTGGTCATTAAAAATTGAGGGACGAAGAGTTGAAGTGACTTATTAAGACAACAGCTAGAATGTCCCTGATGAGGAAAATTTTTTTTACTCAAAATATCCCATAACATCACATAGCTCCACAAATTAATTTGCATAAAACATTTCACACTGTTGCACAGCACCATACATTAATTCCTGTATTTTTTAATTTTTTTCAGATGAACCGTTTCACATTTGTGCCTTCTCCTCATTCACGAAATCATGCTGCTGAATAATAATGTGACTGAGTTCATTCTGCTTGGGTTGACACAAAATCCTGTTAAAAAGAAAATAGTGTTTGTCATTTTCTTGCTTTCCTACTTAGGGACGTTGTTGGGTAACTCATTGATTATCATCACCATCAAGACTAGTCAGGCACTTGGGAGTCCAATGTATTTTTTCCTCTTCTACTTATCCTTATCTGATACCTGCTTCTGTACTGCCATAGCCCCTAGAATGATTGTGAATATCCTTCAGAAGACCATCACTATCTCTTTTAGTGAGTGCATTATCCAGATCTTTTCATTTCATTTCTTTGGCTGCATGGAGATCTTGATCCTTATGCTGATGGCCGTTGACCGCTATGTGGCCATCTGTAAACCCCTGCACTACATGAGCATCATGAACCGGCGGGTCTGCAGTGTGTTGGTAGCTCTAGCCTGGGTAGCGTCCTGTGTGCATTCTTCAGTTCAGATTTTCCTGACCTTGCGTTTACCTTTCTGTGGTCCCAATGTGATTGATCACTATTTATGTGACTTGCACCCCTTGTTGAAACTTGCCTGTACAGACACCTATGTGACCAACCTGCTACTGGTGTCCAATAGTGGGGCCCTTTGCATAATGAGTTTTGTCATGCTGATATTCTCCTATGTTATCATCTTGCATTCTCTGAGAAACCACAGCGCTGAAGGGAGGAAAAAAGCCCTTTCCACCTGCATCTCCCATATCATTGTAGTCATCTTGTTCTTTGTTCCTTGTATATTTATATACACAAGCCCTGCAACCACCTTCCCCATGGATAAAATGATAACTGTGTTTTATACAATTGGAACACCTTTACTTAACCCTCTGATTTATACACTGAGAAATGCTGAGGTGAAAAATGCCATGAGGAAGCTATGGAAGAAAAACTGATCTCAGAAGACCGAAGATAAATGGAAATTTCAAATCCTTCGTCATAGTTTGCAATGACCGAGCATAATTCTGGAAAGCATATAATGGTCTTACTGTGAATTTCATAGAAACTTTACTTGGGGATAAGTGCTACTTTCTTTAGGAAACTGGGTAAAATGAACACATACGCTGGTTAATGCTGAGTCAGTTAGTGTTGAGACAAAAGCAGGTACAAACAGATATGCCAGGCCAATTTAGATTTTTCACTACTGTCTCTCTACCTCTCTTGGATAACTAGAACCACTTGTGGTTTTGATCTGGTATTTTTTCTATCCTCCTTCATGTTGATTTCTGGTGTTGCTCCCCTGTTACCCTAAGATTTACATTCGAATCTACTCAGTAGCACAACAGAAGAAAGGCCTAGCGAATCACTTCCATAAAGATTACAGCCAAAAAACCCTGTGGAAAAATTCTCCTTAGTAACACGTGAGGTTGCCATGAGTGGGTATCAACTTGAAGACAATAGATTTTTTGTCAGTTTGTTTTATTAGGATTACAGTTAGTCCTCTATATGCTTAAATTCCTGTCCTGGTAGAATTTCTCTTCTCAAAACTGAATGTTTTAGTCCAGTGGAGGAATTTTGGGCTTTGAAACAAATTTGTTGTGTTACAGATAGAAAATTTTAGTGAGTTTTCAATACAAGCCAGAGAAGAGAATAACTTGAATAGAGAGTATTGAAACGTGTATATGAAACGTACGTTTCTGCAGTGGGAATGTATGCCACTTTGTCACTATCCATCTGACATTACAGTCTCTAGTTACATAATCATTAAGAATCTAATTTCTTATTTATATTTTTATCCATACAGAAATTTTTATTTGAGAATTCTATATTGATTTTTTGTAGTAAATTGTATTAAACTTATTAAATTTGTATCAGTTTTAGGTACTAAGAGCTTTGACATTTCTTTAGCTTGAGAAAATATGTATCTATTTTTCTGTGTAGATATGGAACTGTGGATTCTATAAGAAACTATAATGCCATATATACATCATTTTTTTAAATTTTTAGTTTCTGTGAATTTCAAGGTAAAATCTATCCCAGGTAGTTTACCACTGATTACAGAAGCTACAGTTTGATTCTGCTATTAATAGTTTTGCATAGTGGTAGTTTCGAGTTGGTTGACTTTTAGCTGATGTCTTCTTGTATTTCAAGGCAAGGAAAAGATAAAAAGGGAATGTGCATTTAATCCAATGTAGGTGTCTCCTCAGAAACACTCCATCTATTATGTCTCCTGGACATGCTTTTTATATAGAACCCCTGCTACCACTACTACCAAGTCTCTTGCAGGCAAAACGTGTGCTCTAGATCAGAGTCAAAATTTTATAATAAACATGGCAGAAGTGCAAAGAATACTGAAGATGCGGCTGCAAGAATTTCCTTTGTTGGATACAGTGTCCTGAAAGAGAAAGAAAAGGACACTAAGAGCTAAAATTTTGTAGAGTAAAGTAATAACCATGAACCCCAAAATTATTCTGTATCTTCTTGGTTGGCTACCCTATGCGAGAGAATAGTCTTCCCTTCCCGTGATCCCATGCAATTACCTCATCTGAAGCAGTTGTCATACAATGGTATTTTTTCTCCCCCAGAGCTTCCTCCTTGATCTCATTACTTCCACACAGTAACTAGGGGCAAGTCTTAGGAAAGCCAAAGCAGTAAAGTAAAATTGTTGTTCTTTTAGAAATGATATGCATGGGAGAATTGCAGTAACTAGCTAACACACATGGTGAGAAATGAGGAGACTCTTTACTGTGGGAGTTTATCTTGGCGGTGTTAGCACATGACGACAGAGTATAAGCATGAAAATTGAAAATTTTTTGACATAAGGGCATTCACCAATAATTTGAGATTTGGTGTTATGCCCAAGACATCTGTAGTTGACTCTTTAAATACATGTTTTAAGGTCTTGTACTAGTTAGCTACCTCTGCTGTAACATATTGCCACAAACGTAGTGGCTTATAACAATGCAAATTTATTGTCTTAAGTCCTCTAGGTTGGAAGTCTGACATAGGTCTACTGAGCTAAAATCAAGGTGTCATATGGTTGTGTTTCTTTTGGAGGCTCTAGGCTTTTCCAGATTTTAGAGGTCACCCACATTCTAAGGCTCATGACCCCCTTTCTAAATCTTCAAAGTTAGCCACACTGCATATATTTGACAATTCTCCCATTACTATATCCCCCTTTCTCTTCTGCCTCTCCCTTCCACCTTTAAGGATAGTTGTGATTACATTCATTTTACCTGGTTAATGCAGGATAGTATCCCTATTGAAAGTTTACTGATTACAACCTTACTTTTGTCTGTAACCTTAATCATAGATACTTAATGGAAATTATTTCTTCAGATATAGATTGTGCCTTCTGTGTCTACAGTGCCTCCAACTGTGTTTGAGGCTTATAGACTAAGTCATCCATTGACATGGTATCCCATAAACATTGCTTAGGACATAACACTTATTTGTGAACAACAGATGTGTGAGATTGTTCTTGTGATCTCAGTCTTTGTAGATATTGCCATGCATCCCATCACCCATGAGCAGCCAACCTGAAAGAAGATGGTAGAGATAGATAAATAACTACCGCTGTATTCACTCCACTCATGGAGACCTTATATACAACTGATCAAAATATTGCCTAGTCCTGCATCATCCTCACAATTGCAAGCATGTTCGAGTCCATATGATTATTGTGTCAATCCATCTCACCAAGTGTCTTCCTCATCCTTGCTGGCCCTCTGCTTCACCAAACATGATTTTCTCCTCCTTTATTGAACCCTCCTGATGACATGTCTAAAGCATGTGAGTCAGACAATACTCTGTTATAGTCCCTAAGGAGTTCCTTGGTTGATTTTCAGAAGTAGGTCACCTTTCTTCTTAGTCTTAGACTACGAGCTCTGCTAAAGCCTATCTGTCAAGGGTAGAAGGCATGTCTCCCAGCTGTATGGAATACAGGCAGTCCCAGGATTGCAAACGAGTTCCATTCCTAAATCTGTCTTTAGGTCAAATTTGTAAATAAGTCAGAACAGTTAGGTACATTTCGTATCTGACATCAGTTATTCAAATGTTTGTCTTCTTATACAGCATGTAGTGTACTTTTCTAAGGATAAAAATAATAAAAGAAACTCTTCCAGATACCCTAAAACATCTTTAACAGAGTTATACATTAATAATAAGAATGTTTTGGTATTCATTGCACAATAGTGCCCACATGTTACTGTGAAACATTTTATGTACCTCAAATTTTTAATATAAAGGCTTTAGGGAGATTGGTTCATAACTACTGGCTGTGTGTAAACCCAATGTTCATAACTCTGGGACTGCCTATATAACCTGGAAAATAAAATAATCCTCCAGGAAGCCAGTGTAAGTTTCACCCGTGCATTCCGTGAAACATGTTGCTTCAAGTCTGTAACATCTTGGGAGCTTTCCAGGTGAACTAACTTGGTTTTTTCACTATCTTTCCTCAGATAGTTGTAACATGCTCCATTCTGTTAAGTGAGTTACCTACCATTATGTTTTAAAGCATGTGACACCTTTTCAGCAACCGGTATTTCCTGTTTTGTTTATTTATTTATTTATTTTTGTCTTTGTGGGCTAATACATAATTTCCTTTTTCACTTTTATTTCACTGAGAATTTAGAAGAGAGAGAAAATAAATTTTTATGGATAGCTTGCCATGTTTAACAGAAAATGCTGTTCATTTTTAAAACTATCAGCTTATAGTTTACTTTTCTATAATACAAAGGCATAAAAAGACAAAAACATAAGACATAATGTCTCCATCTAGATGACTCTGTTAACATGAAAATATGAAGTAATGCATGCATAAGTTTTGAAAATCCAGACCTTTCAAAAATGTACAAAATGAAGAATATCTAATTATCTTTCTCACCCTTTTGTAAAAACATAATCATTATGAATAGTTTCTTATTTCCTTCATTAAGAAATAGTTATATGCTTATAGCCATAGGTGTAGTCCCTGGGTGGTGCAAACAGTTAAGTGTTTCACTATTACTAAAAAGATCAGAGGTTTGGATGTATCCACAGGAGCCTTGGAAGAAAAGCCTGGCAACCTACTTCTAAAAGATCACAACCATTGAAACCCTATGGAAAACAATTCTACTGTGGAACACATGGGGTCACCATGAATAGGAACTGAATCAAGAGAAACTTTTTTTTTAATAATCAATAAAATATATATATATTTTTTAAATATATATTTTTTTCTGGTATAACTGTGGGGAAATAGAAAGTGTGCAGCTTCGTATACAAGGGTAAAGTGAAAGTCTACGTAATGAACGGTGGGGTCCTTTCCTCTCTCTGCTCCCAGAACTCCAGCTGCAGGCACACACTACCTCACTAATCCACCTCTACCATGTGCATATCTCAGGTAGTGGGGGGGAGGGTGAAGAGGGAGGTTTTTTTTTTTTCCAGGAGAAAATATGTGTCCTGTATCATATTGCCTGATTATCTGCAAGTTATTTCCCAAAATATACAAATCTTGCCCACATTTATAGATTCCAAAGAGCTTTTTATTTCTTCATTTTTAAATACAACTTGAGATTTTCTGTTTCTAGATAGGATGGCAGGATTAGTGAACTGGAAGAGAGGTCAATAGAAATTTGTCCTTGAATTTAAATAGATATATTCTGGTAGTGACTCTTCCACCTAACAATCAAGGCTAAACTTAAAAATCTGGACTTTCTATTCCTACTGTTAGTGGATATGTAGTCCTGGTGGTCCAGTGTTTAGGTGCTCAGGTCCTCACTAAAAGGCCATTGGTTCAAATCCACCCACCACATCACAGGAGAAAGATGTGGCAGTCTGCTTTCATAAACATCAAAGCCTTGGAAACCCTGTAGAGCAGTTCTACTCTGTCCTATAGGGTTGCTATGAATAGAAATCGACTCAACAGCAACAGGTTTTTTTTGGTTAGGTTCCCAAAATGTCACCTCACCTTTCATTTCAAGCTAATTAATGTTGTATTTAGGCTTACCACGTATTGTATCCCTTGCATTTTGTCAATTTTTCATATGTGAGTGCTTGCGTGTTGCTTTCAGGCTAAAACTATGCAACCATTATTCAAAAACACACAACCTTAACCGTGACAGTTACCCATGGTGAAAAGGTTATAGCTGACTTTCCAGGCTAAGACAAACTAGGAAGAAGGAACTGGCAGTCCACTCCTGAAACAAATGAGCTAGTGAAAACCTTATGAATAGTAGTGAAGAATTGTCTGATATAATGCTGGAAAAAGAGCTGTATTTGCCTGTGTTTTATTGACTATGCAAAGGCATTCAACTGTGTTTATCATAACAAATTATGGATAACATTGACAAGAATGGAAATTCCAGAATACTTAACTGTGCTTTTGTGCTTATCTGTATAAAAACCAAGAAGCAGTTGCTCAAAGGAACAAGGGGATACTGCATGTTTTAATGTCAAGAAATGTGTGCATCGGTTTGTACCATTTGACCATAATTATTCAATCTGTATATTGAGCAAATAATCCAAGAAGTTGGACTACATGAAGAAGAAAGGGGCATCAGGTAACAACCTGCATCATCCAGATGACACAACCTTACTTGCTGAAAGTGAAAAGGACTTGAAGTACTTACTAACGAAGATCGAGGACTACAGAATTCATTATGGATTATACCTCATCATAAAACAAAACAAAACAAAAAAACAGAAATCCTCACAACTGGACCAATAAGCAACATGATTGTAAACAGAGAAAGTATAGAAGTTGTCAAGGATTTCATTACTTGGATTCACAATCAACACCCAGGGAAATAGGAGTCAGGAAATCAAAAGATGTATGGCATTGTGCAAATCTGCTGCAAAAGACTTCTTTAAAGTGTTAAAAAGCAAATAAGTCACTTGAAGGGCTAAGGTGTGCCTGACCCAAGCCACGGTGTTTTCATTCACCTCATATGCATGTGAAAGTTGGACAATGAATAAGAATGTTTGAAGAAAAACAGATGCCTTTGGATTATGGTGTTGGTGAAGAATATTAAATATACCATGCACTGCCAAAAGAACAGACAATTGTCTCTTGTAAGAAGTACAGCCAGAATGCTCTTTATACGCAAGGATGGCAAGACTTCACCTCGTACACTTTGGACGTGTTAACAAGAAGGACCAGTCCCTGGAAAAGGACATAATGCTTGGTAAAGTAGAAGGTCAACAAAAGAGAGAAGGACACTCCACAAGATGGACTGACAGAATGGTTGCAACAATGGGCTCAAGCATAGCATCAATTGTGATTACAGCGAGGGACCAGTGTTTCGTTCTGTTGTACCTAGGGTCACTCTGAGTTCAAACTGACTCGACGGTACCTAACAACAACAATAACTTATTATATAGTTCTCTACTCATTTTCTAGTAAATGTTCATCTCCTATGTGCTCTTAATCAGGAAAGAATAGTGGGAGCAATTAGTTGTTTTACTTCTTGCATGTCATAATAAAATTACAATTGGTGTTTTGGAGATAATGAATCAGGTAGTAGGTTTCAGTCAGATCTATTTAGTGATTTTGTAAAATCATGTTAACTGTAAGACCCCTCGAGGACTTCAGGGGAACTAGAAAGTCTCTCAGGATGTTGGTAGTACTAGTGTGTTATCTCTTGTGCTCTGTGTGTTTTTCCATGATTTGCCTTTTTCTCTTACCTTACTTTTTACTCTCTACTATCTTTATGGTCTCTCTTTTCTCAAATGTCTGCTTGCACGTGCCTTTAGTTTTCAAGGCAAAGGATGTCCTTCCACGTATTCTACAAGTTTTCCCTCCTCCCTTCAACCTGTCAGGTTACCTAGTCAAAATTCCAGAGAGGAAATTTGAATAAGCTAGCTTGTATAATTGATTAAAACCAAAAAATGAAAACTGTTGCTGTTGAGTTGATTCTAACTCATAGTGACCCTATAGGTTAGAGTGGAACTGCCTCATAGGGTTTCCAAGGAGCACTTGTGGATTTGAACTGCCGATGTTTTGGTTAGTAGCCATAACGCTTAACCACTATGCCACGAGGGTTTCCTATATTGAGTAAAATAGACTAAATTTAGGTAATTGGCCATTTTCAGAAGTGTCTGCCCTGGTTCAGCATCTGTCCTTGGTACAAACCACTGTGATTAGAAGGGAGGAGGAAAAGGGAAAAGAACTCAAAGTGTGACAAACCACTATGTTTGTTTAGCATTAACCCTTAACAGCCAAGCATTCTGAAAATATTTCATCAGTTAATCCAAAAAAAAATTCCCCATGTGTCTGTCAGTTTGTGGTAATGTAGTGGCTTTTGTGTTGCTGTGAGACTGGAAGTTATGCCACAGGTACTCAAATACCAGTAGAGTTACCCTTAGGGGACAGGTTTCAGCTGAACTTCCAGACTAAGGCAGTTTTAGAAGGATCTGGGAGTTAACTTCTGAAGAAAAAAAAAAAAATTAGCCAGTGAAAACCTTATGAATAGAAGCAAAACATTGTCTGATATAGTGCCAGAAAATGAGCCCTCAGGCTTGAAGCCATTCAAAATATGACTGGGCAAGAGCTGCTACGTCAAGGTAGAGTAGACCTTAATGACATGGATGGACTCAAGCTTCCAGGACCTTCATTTGCTGATGTGGCACAACTCACAATGAGCAGAAACAGCTGCAACTACCCATTAGTGATAGGATGTGGAATGTACAAAGTATGAATCTAGGAAAATTAGAAATCATCAAAAACAAAATGGGATGCATAATAACTGATCCTAGCCATTAGTAAGCTGAAATGGACTGGTATTGGACATTTTGATGCAGACAACCCCATGGTCTACTATGCCAGAATGACAAATTGAAGAGGAATGGCATTGGATTCATTGTCGAAAAGAACATTTTGGACTTTCGGCCAATGCGGAGCCATAGACAGAAGCACCACACTGTCCCTCCCCAGCAAAGACCCAAAAAACTAAGTAAAACAGAGCCAAACATCATTCCTGGAACCTGAAGTGTCAAATGAAGATATAAAGAACTCAGCGAAACACCAAATGGCATAAGAAACTGACAGAGAACAGAGAGCGAGAAGAGGGATGTGCAGAGATCTCCAATCAACTAACACAGCACAGTTTCACCATCTTGTATGCCTGTCAGAGCTTGGCAGACAGGGAGCATGGGAAAGCAGCTTTGTGGTGCTACCAGGAGACAGAGCACTCAGCAATCAGTGATATATCCTTTTGCAACCCCTAACCTTTCCTCACTGATCTACCTTTGTGCTTCCTTGCTGGCTTCAGTGGCTTGGCTAGCTGGGAAGTGCAAAGTCTATACCACTTGGATTCACCCCAACTACATCGGAGATCGGCAGACAAGAAATATGGGAGAGCAGCTTCACAAAAGTTCCCAGCAGGAGACAGAGCACCTGGTAACCAGTGACATATGCTTTCCTAACCATCACCTTTCTCCCCAAACCCCACCTTCAGCCTACTCTACTCCCTACTGGCCACAGATTCTTGGTAGGGATGCAACTGCTTCAGTCCTGGGCCACTTGGGTTCACCCTGCCCACACTTGTCTGCTCCCTGAGTGCCAACCATCTGTTGTGGATGTTGCTTTTTTTCATTTCTTTTCATTTCTTCTATGTCTCCCACCATCTCCCCGTCCTTTCTCTCAAACACCTGGCACCATGTGCCAGCTTTGCTTCTTGAAAGGCTGTGAAGTGCTGCGCAACTGGCGTACCACTCCCCCTGTTTGCAACACACCACTCTGGTGGGATCGCTGGGGCTTTTATTTATTTTTTTTGGCTTTGCTTTGTTCTGTTTTGTTTGTTGGCTATCTTTTTCTTTTCACAGCTTGGGAGGCCTTCTAGCCATGCTGCATTGTACAGCTTAGGATCCACTTCCCCAATCTGTGCAGCCCCTGAGGGCATTTCTTTTTCCTTTTTTTCCTCTCCTTTTTCCTTTCTGTCTGTCTTCATTTCTCAGTTCTTGTCTCTCTATAGTTAGATTCTTTTCCTGTCTTCTGAATACCTGGGACTGTGTGACACCTATACCCCCTATAACCAGGCTATACTGTGCAGCCTGGGGGCTACTTCATCAGTCTTTGCAGCTGAACTGGTGGGACCCCTGGGTGCTTTTCTTTTCCAAATTTTTATATAGTTATTTCTTTTCCTTTTCGAATTTTCCTTTTTTTAAAATCCATTTCCCTATTTCTCATCTCTTCACTCCAACAGCAAGCTCCCTTAGCACTCTTTTTGTTTCTTTTTGACTCCTGTTCCTCTCTGCTCTCTTTCTTCTTTCCCATACCCATATTAGCTTCTTACATCACAACCTCCACACTCCTTCCTTCTTACCTGCACTGTGTGCTGAAAATCACACTCCTGACCAGCATAGGCACAGCCTACTAGAACCTTCCCAGCACTGATTCTTGGCCCAACATGTTGGCCTTAGTACATGCCATAAACAACCCATCCCAGTCGCTCCCCTTCAGCTGAACATGCTGTGCTGCACCATAGCAAAAGGACTGGCCCTGCCTACTGAATGAGGAGGTGAAAAGTATCATGACAACAGATGAACACACAACAAAGAATGCACAGCCCACCTGCTCAGACATAACCAAATAAAACAAAAAAGCAGAATGAAACAAACAGTTCCACAATCAATAAAAGAAGAAAATAACTATTGAATGTCCAGAAGAAAGCAGACAGTATCAAAACATATATAAAAGAAAAAAAAAAGGACAGGATGATATGAGCAGGCATCCTAAATAAAACATAAGATGACTTTCCAGTAGAAGAAAAGGCACTAGAACTACCTGGCAGGGAAATCGAATATCTAATATTCAGAGCTATCTGAGAATTAAGGCAAAAAAACAGACAAAAATGAGGAAAAAATAGACAAATTCATGGAAAAGGCAGACAAATTCATGGAAAACACAAAGGATGGATGAATTCAGGAAAATAATACAGGAATAAAACGCAAAAATAAATTCACAACTAGAAATCATACAAAAATAACTGTTAGAAACCCAAAAGAAACAACAAAATTTCAGAAGTGGGCAGAGTCATAGAAGGGCTGAGGAGCAGGTTTGAAATGATAGAAGACAGGTTCTGCGAAACTGATGACAAACACTTGAATACAATTCTGATGAAAAATTAGAAAAAAGAACAAAGAAAAATGAAGACACCCTGAGAAATATCTAAGGTATACTCAAAAGCAAAAATTTGATTGCTCAGAGTTCCAAAACAGGGGGACAAAATGGAAAACACAGGGAGGATTGCTGAAGAATTGCTGGCAGAAAGCTTCCCCAACATCATGAAAGATGAAACAAAGGCCATTCAAGAAGCTCAACGAACCCCATAAGGATAGGCCCCAAAAGAAAATCACCAAGGCAAATCATAATCACACATGCTAAAACAAAAGACAAAGAAAAAATCCTGAGAGAAGCTCCAGAAGGAAAAAAAAAAAAGTCACATACAGAAACCATGCAGAGAAGAAGGCAATGGAATGATATATATAAAACCTTGCAAGAAAAAAAGAAAATGCCAACGAAAAATAAAATGTCCTGCAAAACTCCCATTCAAATTGACAGTGAAATGGGGACATTTCTAGATAAACAGAAATTAAGGGAATATGTAAAAAACAAACAAAATTTACAAGAATTATTAAAGGGAACCCTTCGGTCTGACAACAAACAACATCAGACCACAGCTTGAATCTAGGATGCAAGATTGTATGAGTTAGATACCAACCTAGGAAATGCAATCTCAAGGACAATCCAAAACCAAAAGAAATGCAACAGGGAACTACAGAGGTTATTCTGTAAATGACAATAGCATCAGAATAATAAAAGAGGGAATAAGCAGTGTAGTTATAGAACTTTCCAACGGAAAGGAAGGCAAGGCAATACCAGGTAATAATAGACTGGTTCAAACCTAGGAAGATACAGGTCAATTTCAAGGTAACCAAAAAGAAAGTTAACAAACATACTCATCAAAATAAAGAAGAAAAACATAAAGTCTCAATAAAAACAAACTCTACAAAAACAAAAGAAATGGAAAACAAATCCACAAACAAAAATAACTCAGCACAGGAAAGTGAAAGGAAAAAAGAATATGTCAGCACCAAGAAAAAAGCACTACAAAATGACAGCAATAAACTTACACTTATCAATAATTACACTGAATGTAAATGGCCTAAATGCACATATAAAGAGACAGAGAGTGATAGAATGGATTAAAAAACAGGATCCATCAATATGTTGTCTACAAGAGACACACCTTAGAAACAAAGAGGTAAATTTATTAAAAATCAAAGAATGGAAAAAATATATATATTAAGCAAATAACTACCAAAAAAGAGCAGGAGTGGCAATACTAATCTCAGATAAAATAGACTTTAAAACAAAAATCCATCATAAAAGAAAAAGAAGGGCGCTATTTTTTTTTTTTTTTTAATATAATGATTAAAGGGATGACCCATCCTGAAGACTTAACCATAATAAACATCTGCGCACCCAATGACAGGGCTCCAGATTTCATAGAACAAACTCTAACAGCACTGAAAAGAGAAAGCGACAGTTCCGCAATAACACTAGGAGATTTCAAAACACTCATCTAGGTAAAGGACAGAACATCTAGAAAGAAACTCAACAAAGATACAGAAGTTCTAAAGGCCACGGTCAACCAACTTGAGCTCATAGACACATATAGAACACGCCATTGAACAGTTGCAAAGTACACATTCTTTTCTAACACACATGGAATGTTCTATAGAACAGACCACATCTTCAGTCACAGAGTAACCCTCAACAAAACACAAAAAGAAGAAATAATACAAAATATCTCCTATGACCACAACACCATCAAAGTAGAAATTAACACTAGGAAGAGCAAGGGAAAAAAAGATGATTACATGGAAACTAAATAACACCCTTCTTAAAAATCCTTGGGTAATAGATGATATCAGAGATGGAATAAAAAAATTCCTAGACTCAAATGAGAAAGAGCACACATCATACCAAAACCTTTTAGACACAAAGGCAGTCCTCGGAAGTCAATTTATAGCAAGAGACACAAAAATGAAAAAAAGGGACAAAACCAAAACATTAGCTACATAACTTGAACAAATAGAAAGGGAACATTAAAAGAAGCCCAAAGCCACCAGTAGAAAGTAATAAAGATCAGAATGAAAACAAATGAAATAGAAAATAAATACAAGAATCAACAAAATCAAAAGTTGGTTCTTTGAAAGGATCAATAAAAATGACAAACCACTGGCTAAACTGAGAAAAGGAAAACAGGAGAGGATGCAAATAACCCAAATAAGAAATGAAATGGGGGACATTACAACAGACCCAACTGAAGTAAAAAGGATCATAACAGAGTATTATGAAAAACCATACTCCAAAATATTTGATACCTAGAGGAAATGGAACAATTTCTAGAAACACACTACCTCCCAAACTAACAGAAAATGATGCTGAAAATCTGGAAAAACCCCAACAGAAGAGATTAAAAAGGTAATAAAAAACTCCCAACAAAAAAGCCCCAGCCCAGATGACTTCACTTGAGATTTCTACCAGACTTTCAGACAACAGATTATACCACTACTACTCAAAGTATTTCAGAACATAGAAAAGGGAGCGATATGTCTGAATTCATTCTATTAAGCCAGCATAACACTGATACCAAAACCAATCAAAAAAAAAAAAAAAAAAAAAAGCAAAGACACCACAAAAAAAGGCAATTAAAGACCAATGTGTTTCATGAATGTAGATGCAAAAGTTCTCAATCAGCGTAATCGAACACATAAATAAAAGGAAAGAAAAAAAAATGATTATCTCAATTAATGCAGAAAAGGCATTCAACAAAGTTTAAAACCCATTCCTGATAAAAACACTCAATAAATAGGTATAGAAGGGAAACTTCTCAACATCATAAAGGTCTTCTATGAAAAACCTATGGCCAACATCATTCTTAATGGAGAGAGGATCAAAACATTGCCCTTGAGAACAGGAACAAGAAAAGAATGCCCTTTATCATCACTCCTATTTAACATTGTGCTGGAAGACCTAGCTAGAGCAATAAGGCAAGAAATAGAAATAGAGATCATCCAATTTGGTAATGAAGAAGTTAAACTGTCCCTATTTGCAGATGAGATGATGATATACATAGAAAACCCAAAAGACTCCATGAGACATCTACTGGAACTAATAGAAAGATTGAGCAGAGGAGCAGGATACAAGATAAACATACAAAAATCAGTTGGATACCTACACACCAATAAAAAGAACAATGAAAAAGAAATAAGGGAAACAATATCACGTATGATAGCACCTAAAAAAATAAAATACTTCGGAATAAATCTAATGAGGGATGTAAAAGACCTACAGAAAGGAAATTACAAAACACTGCTGCAAGAACCAATAGAGATCTACATAAACAGAAAAGCATACTGTGCTCATGAATAGATAGACTCAACACTGTGAAAATGACAATTCTACCCAAAGTGATTTACAAGTACAATGCAGTCCCAATCCAAATACCGAGAACATTCTTTAAAGAGATGGAAAAAAAGTTATCATTAACTTTATATAGAAAGAGAAGAATCCCTGGATAAGTAAAGCACTACAGAAGAAGAAGAATAAAGTAGTAGGACTCATACTACCTGACCCGAGAACCTACTCTACAGCTATGGTAGTCAAAACAGCATGGTACTGGTACAACGACAGATGCATTGACCAATGGAACAGAATTGAGAACCCAGATGTAAATCCATTCTCCTATGGTCACCTGATCTTCAACAAGGGCCCAAAGACCATCAAATGGGGAGGAAAAAAAAAAAGTCTTTTTAATAAACGGTGTTGGCAAAACAGGATGTCCATCTGCAAAAAAAGGAAACAGGATCGATACCTCACACCGTATACAAAAACTAATTCAAAATGGATCAAAGACCTAAATATAAAACCAAAAACTATGAAGTTTATAGAAGAAAAAATAGGATCACTGCTAAAGGCCCAAATACATGGCATTAACAGGATAAAAACCACAACAAACAACATGCAAACTCCAGATGATAAGCTAGCTAACTAGGATCTTCTAAACACTAAACACTGATGCTCATCAAAAGACTTCACCAAAAGAGTAAAAAAAGAACCTACAGGTTGGGAAGAAAATTTTGGCTATTACGAATCAGACAAAGGTCTAATCTCTAAAACCCACAAGAAAATCCAACACCTGTACAACAAAAAGACAAATAGTCCAATTAAAAAATAGGCAAAGGAACTGAACAGACACTTCACCAAAGAAGCCATTCAAGCAGCCAACAAACACACGAGGGAATGCTCCAGACCACTAGCCATTAAAGAAATGCTAATCAAACTAACAATGAGAAACCATCTCTCCCCAGCATTTCTTGCATGAATCAAAAAAACAGGAAATAACGAATGTTGGAGAGGTTGCTGGGAGATCAGAAATCTTATACACTGCTGGTGGGATGCAAAATGATACAACCATTTTGGAAAATGATATGGCACTTCCTTAGAAAGCTGGAAACAGAAATACCATATGATCCAGAAACGTCACTTATAGGAACATATCATAGAGAAATAACAGTTGACAAACGAATAGATATATGCACACCGATGTTCACTGCAGAATTGTTCACTATAGTAAAAAGATGGAAATGACATAGATGTCTATCCACAGAACATACACACGGTGGAGTAGTACATGATAAAGAAAACCAAAGAATCTGTGAAGCATCTCATAACATGGATGAATCTGGAGGGCATTATGCTGAGTGAAATAAATCAACCACAGAAAGACAAATATTGTATGAGAACATTACTGTGAAAACTTTTACCCACAAAAAGAAATAATCTTTGATGCTTACGATGGAGGGGTGGGGTGGGGATTGAAAAACACTAAATACACAATACAGAAATAGAAACTTTGGCCAGGGGTAAGTCAGTACACAATACTGGCGAAGCCAGCAGAACTTGTGCAAGACAAGGTCATGAAAGCTCCACAGACACACCCAAACTACCTAAGGGACCAAATTACTGGGCTGAGGGCTGTGGGGACTATGGTCTTGGGGAACATCTAGTTCAATTGGCATGGTATAATTTATAAAGAAAATGTTCTACATTCTACTTTGGTGAGTAGTGCCTGGGGACTTGAAAGCCTGTGAGCCAGTGGTCTCACCTCTTCTAGAGCAAGGAAGAATGAAAGAAAACTAAAGACATAAGGGAAAGATTGGCCCAAAGGACCAAAGAACCACATCTATGACAGTCTCCACCAGACTAAGTCCAGTACAACTGGATGGTGCCTGTCTACCAGTTCTGACTGTTCTGACAGGGGTTATGAGAGAAGGTCCAGGACAGAGCTGGAGATAAATGTAGAACAAAACTGTAGCTAAACAGAAAGACCAGACTTGCTGGCCTGACAGAGACTGGAGAATCCCTGAGAATATGGCCCCTGGACACCCTTTCAGCTCGGTAATGAAGCCACTCCTGAGGTTTTCCCTTCAACCAAAGATTGGATAGGCCCATAAAACAAAACAAGACCAAAGGGACACACCAGCCCTGGGGCAAGGACTAAAAGGCCGAAGAGGACAGGAAAGCTGGTAAGAGGGAACTCAAGTTTGGGAAGGGAGAGTGTTGACATGTAGTAGTGTTGTTAATCAATGTCATGAAACAGTATGTGTACTAACAGTTTAATAAGAAACTGGTTTGTTCTGTAAAGCTTCACCTAAAGTACAAGAAAAGTAAAAAAAAAAAAATTAAAAAAGAACATTTCAAAACACGTCCTGAAGTACACACATGTCAGTCATAGGATAATATCCATATCCCCACAAGGAAGATCAATTAATATGTTTTTTCTTCAAATTTATGCAACAACCACTAATGCCTAAAATGAAGAAATTGGATATTTTTATCAAATTCTGCAATCTGAAATTGATGAAACATGCAATCAAGATGTATTTACAATTATTGGTGATTAAAATGAAAAAGTTGGAAATAAAGAAGGATGGTTTGTAGTTGGAAAACACGGCCTTGCTGATAGAAACAATGCTGGAGATCGCATGATAGAATTTTGCAAGACCAATACCTTCTTCATTGCGAAAACACTTTTTCACTAAGATAAAAAGCAACTATACGTATGGACCTTGCCAGATGGAATACACAGGAATAAAATCGAATACATCTGTGGAAAGAGATGATGGAAAAGCACAATATCATCAGTCACAACGAGGCCAGGGAATGGCTTTGGAACAGACCATAACGTGCTCATATGCAAGTTCAAGTTGAAGCTGAAGGAATTTAGAACTCTTCCATGAGAGCCAAAGTATGACCTTGAGTATATTCCAACTGAATTTAGCAATCATCTCTGGAATAGAATTAAGGTATTGAACACTAATGACCAAAGGCCAAACGAGTTGTGGAATGACATCAAGGATATCATACATGAAGAAATCAAGAGGTCATTAAAAGACAGGAAATTAAGAAAAGACCAAAATGGATGTCTGAGGAGGTTCTGAAAACTGCTCCTGAATGTACAGAAGTTAAAGTAAAAGACTTGAAAAGAAGATTTCAAAGGGGAACAGGAGAAAAAGTAAAGTATTATAATGATGTGTGTAAAGACCTGGAGATAGAAAATCAAAAGGGAGGAACACATTTGGTATTTCTCAAGCTGAAGGAACTGAAGAAAAAATTCAGTTCTCGAATTGCAGTATTAATGGATTCTATGGGCAAAATACTGAACATCACAGGGAGCATCAAATGGAGATGGAAGAATACTTATAATCACTGTACCAAAAAAGAGTTGGTTGATTTTGAAACATTTCATGAGGTAGCATATGATCAAGAACCAATTGTACTGAAGGAAGAAATTTAAGCTACATTGAAAACACTGGAGAAAAAGAAGGCTCCAGGAATGAAGGAGTGCCAATTGATATGCTCAACAAATGGATATGGCACCGGAAGTGCTCACACATCTATGCCAAGAAATTTGGAAGCCAGCTGCCTGGCAAACAGACTGGAAGAAATCCACATTTATCCCTATTCCAAAGAAAGGTGATTCAACGAAATATGGAAATGATAGATCAATATCATTAATATTACCAAAACCCATTGCTGTCGACCCAAATTCAACACATAGGGACCCTATAGGACAGAGTAGAGCTGCCCCATGGAGCTTCCAAGGAGTGGCTGGTGGATTCAAACTGCTGACCTTTTGGTTAGCAGCCTTAGCTCTTAACCGTTGAGCCACTCCCACACAAGTTAAATGTTGCTGAAGATCATTCAAAAGCGATTGCCAGAGTACATGCACAGGGAATTGCCCAAAATTCAAGCCAGATTCAGAAGAGGACGTGAACAAGGACTATCATTGCTTATGTCAAATGGATCCTGGGTAAAAACAGAGAATACCGAAAAGAGGCTCACCTGTGTTTTATTGACTGTGCAAAGGCATTCAGCTATGTGGATCATAGCCATTTATGGGTAACATTACAAAGAATGGAATTTCCAGAACAATTAAGCTCACAGGGAATCTGTACATAGAGCAAGAGGCAGTTGGAACAGAGAAAGGGAAACCCTGGTGGTGTAGTGGTTAAGTAGTATGGCTGCTAACCAAGAGGTCAGCAGTTCGAATCCACCAGGCACTCCTTGGAAATTTTATGGGGCAGTTCTACTGTCTTATAGGGTTGGCTATGAGTCAGAATTGACTTGACCGCAGTGGGTTTTTTTGTTTGTTTATTTTTTGTGCAGGGTTTGAAGCCAGGAAACTTGTGTGGTCAGGATTGTATCCTTTGACCATACTTATTCAATCTGAATGCTGAGCAGATTATACAAAGAAGAACAGAACATCAGGACTAGAGGAAGTTTCATTAGCAATCTGCACATTATGCAGATGATACAACCTTGCTTGCTGAAAGTGAAGAGGACGTGAACCACTTACTGATGAAGATCAAAGACTACAGCCTTCAGTATGGATTATGCACCAACATCAA
The DNA here is from genome assembly GCF_030014295.1 of Loxodonta africana. Taxonomy (NCBI): domain Eukaryota; kingdom Metazoa; phylum Chordata; class Mammalia; order Proboscidea; family Elephantidae; genus Loxodonta; species Loxodonta africana. The sequence goes on from NC_087363.1 coordinate 2,885,318, forward strand.
GAAAAGAAAAATGCTCACAACTGGACCAATAAACAATATCATAAAAAACAGAGAAATTGTTGAAGTTGTCAAGGATTTTGTTTTACTTTCATACACAAAGAAGACCCAAGGAAGCAGCAGACGAGAAATCAAAAGACGCATTGCATTGAGGAAATCTGCTGCAAAAAACCTCTTTAAAGAGTTAAAAAGCAAAGACGTCACTTTAAGGACTAAGGTGTGCCCGATCCAAGCCATATTGTTTTCAATCACCTCTAATGCTTGTGAAAGCTGGACAATGAATAAGGAAGACTGAAGAAGATTTGATTCCTTTCAATTGTGGCACTGGCAAAAATATTAAATATGCCACAGACTGCCAGAAGAATGAAAAAACCTGTCTTGGAAACAGCACAACCACAATGCTCCATAGAAAGGAAGGATGATGAGACTACATCTCATGCAATTTGGTTGTTATCAGGAGGGACAAGTTCCTGGAGAAAAACATCCCTTAGGTACAGCAGGTATTAGAGAAAAAGAGGAAGACTCTCAATGAGTTGGATTGACAGTGGCTACAACAATGGGCTCAGACATAACAAGAATGTGAGGATGGCGCAGGAGCGGGCAGTGTTTTCTTCTGCTCTACATAGAATCTCTGTGAGTCAGATCTGACTTGAAGGTGCCTAACAATAAAATAACAACAAAAATCAAAAAATTTACCTAGTCATGTCATGTTTGCCAACATCAATTTGTTCCCATTGAGTTTTCAATATTTTTTTCCCAAAATCTCAACAATTTTCTTCTGTTGAGTTGATACCTCTCAGAATTGGAATATTCCATATTAAAAAAAAACTTAGCCTTTGGGTTTGAGAAAAATATTTCAAAATTTTCCTTCCACCTTAAATTTATATGTTTTCCCTAAAATGGATGCTATTATACTGTGACATATATCATTCAATTTGTTGCTGCGAGCTGCCATCCAGGAAACCCGTACGCATGATGGGTGGGATGCTGTCTGATCCTGCACCATCCCCGTGAGGGCTTACAGATTGAATCATTGTGATCCACTGGGTTCCACTGACTGATATTCAGAAGTCGATCACTGGAACTTTCTTCCTAGTCCGTATTAATCTGAATGATTCCCTGAAATCTGTTCAGTATCACAGCAATATACAAGCCTCCACTGAAAAATAAGTGGTGGCTGTCCATGAGGTGCGTTGGCCAGAAATCAAACCAGTATCGCCCACATGGAAGGTGAGAATTCTACTGCTCAGGCACAAAGGTCTACCCTTACACCAAACAGTATGTCTATAACAATAATTAAAAAAAAAAAAAGAAGTATATTTAAGTTTGACCTTATTTGCATTAAAACAGCAGAATAAATGCAATACAAATAAATTATTGGCCTTGGTAATTTAGGCTAAGACTCTTCATAAATTTAGTAAATGCATTAGAGTTTATTCCCTGCACTGAATGAAATAAGGCTTTTTTTTTTTTAATTTTTTGGTCATTTGTCTTAAAACCTATAGTAATTACTTGACATTATATATTTGATACAATTTAAAAGAATTTTAAAAAGCACATTTAAAGCTAAGACAATAAAGCAGTTAAATAACAACAATAACAACAAACAACGTTTTTCCTAGTCTTGTCCAAGAACTACCATAGGAAATACAGGTAGGATTGCACTCAGCTTCCTCAAGTACCTTTAAATGCTGCTCCTAACGCTTTCAGCACAGCAGCTCCTCTAGGAGTCCCCAGACCCCATGCACTTAGAGAGCTCACTGTAGCTGCTCACTGCTGTTTTGGAGCAAAGAAAGTGAGATCAAAAGGCTCAGCTGCTTCTCATAGTTCCCTGCAGTTTTGTAGCATAGTTCTTATGCTCATTATGACTAAACATAAAGTTACTTTTTTGACATACTTATTATAATTTCACATCCAGATATCAAGCTTGAAGATTTTTTCACTGTTTTTTAAAGAGATGTATTTATTATTTTGATAGCAAATTGGTGTTTTTTCTGTGTGCTGCCATGAGCTCAGAAACTCAAGAACATTCCTCCAGATACTGACTGGAATTGAGAGAGAACATATATGTGAGCTCCTTCCCTTTCTTTTGCTTCCATTCCCTTTCCTTTTCTTCACTCCTCCTCTTCTCCTTTCCTTTTTTTTTTTTTTTTGCATACCTGAATCTATTTAAAGCTGTCTCTTTGAATACCCATAGAATCTACTCTTAAAATAATATTTTACTATGAATATTCGGGATATATACCTGGTTGTTCACTATATTTTACAATCTTTAGATTCTTCTAATTTTTCTCACAGTTTGGAATGTTTATTAGTTTAGAAGTCAAAGTAAGCCGACCGATTCTAATGGAATATTGACCGTGGGAATTCTATCTTGAAATCCTGGCTCCTAACTTGGGGCTATTTGATGCTGGGACAAGAGGCTAAGAGAAACTGTGGAACGCTTTTTACTCTACTCCAGATATAATAGCAATGCTAAAAAGCTCTGTATATTTGAAAACAGTATCAAATGATTCAATATTTAATGCAAAAAGCATAAAAATCGTAAGGGAATTATGAAAGTATTAATTGATAATTTTGATTAATTAATAATTGATGTAGCATAGCCCTTGATTAATAAAAATTACTTCTTAGCAGCTGGAAGATTTCATGAAGACCGTACTTCCGCTTTTACGGATGAGAAAATAGATGCCCATAAAGTGATCATAATAGTATCTAACTGTCTACCTACCGGAAACCCTGGTGGAGTAGTGGTTAAGTGCTATGGCTGCTAACCAAAGGGCCGGCTAGTTCAGATCTGCCAGGAGCTCCGTGGAAACTCTATGGGGCAGTTCTACTCTGTCCTATAGGGTCGCTATGAGTCCGAATCGACTCGACGGCAATGGGTTACCTACCTATGTGGTTGTTTTGGTTGCTGTTAGGTGCTGTGAACCCCATTTCTACTCATAACCACCCTGTGTATAACAGAACTAAATACCAGTTTCTTTATGTCAAATATCTCCCTGTAGAGGAATAGGGGACAGAAATGCGCCTGACTAGTTATATTTACATTTTATGTGAACCTGAAATTCAAATAGGGAAAGTTCATGGAATTTAATGGGTAGAGAATAGCATCTGTATATACATTTACTAAAGAAAGAGAGGAAGCAATATAATAACTAAGAAAGAACAAGTTATGTAAAAGTTCACTGAATTCTACTACTGGTTTGTGGCTTCTGTTTTATTTTGTGTAATTTCATTCCCCATATAATGCATCACCCTTAAACCATATTAAAATTAATGAACTTTTAATTAACTTTAATTACACAATATTGTAATATAATCTTCTAATAGAGGAATCACAATATTTATACCACTAAAATTCCCTTTGGCCATTACTCCCTTTCTTCCCCAGAGGTAAAGATTTCTTTCCATATCTTTTTCAATGCATTTATAAGACACAGGTACACATAGAAACTATATAGCATTCTCTATAGTTTTTTTTTTTTTTCAACATGCAAGTTATCATACTGTGGAAATTTTTCTGCAGTTTATTAATTTTTAAAGTCATCAATATATCTCAGTGATTTATCCATGTTAGAAGCTCATATAGCTCCAATATTTAAACTTCTCCCTAATTTTCAATAGTAAGGATATATGTCACGTTATCTATACACTTTTACTGTTAAGTTTTTCGATCATTTCCTGTTTTCCCAATTTTTAGCAAGGTTGCAATGTATATCCTTTTGAATGCTTTCTGGGGGTATTTCACTAGATCTCATGCTGATTTCCTAAATCAAAATTTGATATGGTCTGCCTTTTACAAAACTTACGAGTATTTCATTGTTGTTTGGTATTTCCCTGATTTTAATGAGGTTGAGTATCTTCATATGTGTTCATTGGTCAGTTAGAACGTTCTTGTGTATATTGCTTATTCAAATATTTTGCTTGTTCATAAAATTGTGTAGTGGTTGTTGTAGTTGTAAGCTGTCGGTTCAATTTTGACTCATTGTGACCCTTTGTGACAGTAGAACTGCTCTATTGGGTTTCTTAGGCTGAAATCTTTCTGGGAGCAGATCCCGAGGTCTTTTCTCTGCAGAGCCGTTGGTGGGTTTGAACCACCAACCATTGGGTTAGCAGCCTAGGACTTAACCAGTGCGCCTACAGGGCTCCTTAAAATTGGGTTACAAGTGGTTATCATATTGACTTGTAGGAGTTATAAATATTTAATCCCATTCCGCCACTTTTAAAAACTCTTTGTTCATATTGAGTTTTGTTATACAGAAGTTTTAATGCATCACAATTTTTCTTTATGAATTTGCCACCCTAAAATATTGTTTTCAATATTATATTCTAGTTTGGTTTGATACATTTTATCTTTCAATGATCTGGAATATATAGTTTTTTGAATGATGAGATAGTTTTTTTTTTTTTCAGATACTGATTCAAATTCCTAACAACAGTTACTGAAAAATGCATTATTTCACATTAATATGAATATCAACTTAAACATAGAATAAATGTTCATGTATTTATGCCTGTGTTTATAGACTGTCTGATCATATACTAACTGCCTGGTGACAACCCCTACTCCTACTGCCCAGATCTAAAATGTTTAATCAAAAAACCTGAATTGTGAAGCATGAACTATTAAACAATCATCTTCTCTCTTTTAAACTGGAAATGTAACCTCAGGGACTTTGAGTGCTCTAAGAGGTACTTTCCAGATTTTCAGAAATGAGAAGAAAAAAATAGAAATGAAGATATTTGAGATACCTTATTCCAAACTCACTGCTCTCGAGTCAATTCCAACTCATAGTGACACTGTAGCACAGAGTAGAACCGTCCCATAGGGCATCCAAGGCTCTAAGCCTTATGGAAACAGACTGCCACATCTTTCGCCCATGGAGTGGTCGGTGGGTTTGAACCACCAATCTTTTGGTTAGGTGTTGTCGTAAGGTGTGATCGAGTCAGTTCCAACTCATAGCAACCCTGTGTGCCACAGAAGAAAACATTGTCCGGTCCTGTGCCATATTTACAATTGTTGTTATGCTTGAGCCCACTGTTGTAGCCACTGTGTCAATCCATCTCATTGAGGGTCTTCCTCTTTTCTGCTGACCCTGTACTTTACCAAACATGATAGTCTTCTGCAGTGACTGATCCCTCCTGGCAACGTGCTCAAATTATATAAGATGGAGTCTCACCATCCTTGCTTCGAAGGAACATTCTGGTTGTTAGCAGAGGTGTCCTTTAACCATGTACCACCAGGGCACCTAAACCCAAAAAAACCCAGTGCTGTCGAGTCGATTCCGACTCATAGTGACCCTATAGGATAGAGTAGAACTGCCCCTGGACATTATAAATTTTCAAAGAATTTTCATTTATGCTTATTACAACATGTCAAGTGCTAAATATCATTAAGGTGTTTGAAGTAAAAGCAGATTATTTAGAACTTGGCGTTTATAGGGTTGCTATTTTTTTTTTTTTTATCTTCAGAACTGACTCCACAGCAATGGGGTAAATAAATGTTTCTTGCCCCCTTCTTCAAGTTGGAATATATCTAAATGAATGTTCAGTAAATGACTGGGTCCTATATTTATTGGTCCCAGAGTAGTGAAAACGGTTTGCACTCAACTAGTAACCTAAAGATTCATGATTCAAACCCATTCACCAAGAAGATGAAAGAAAATCCCGGTGATCTGTTTCTGTAAAAATTACATTAAAAAAAAACACGAGTAGAGTAGTTCTACTCTGTAAGACATGTGGTCTCCATGAGTAGAATTGACTTGGTGGCAATGTTTTTTTCTTCCTTTAGTATATATTTATAAGTAATATACATTTATATAAGTATGCATCACTAATATGTAATACATAAATATATGCAGAAATAAGATTCTATTTATGTGGACATGAATAGTGTGTGACTTTATATTTTTTATATTTATAACATTAAATTCAAAAAGGAAGACAAATATATTCTAAATCCTGCCTGATAAACCAACCATGAAAAACATGGGCCACAAGGTCTATTGAATGTGAAAAATATTAAGTAAATAATACATTGAAATCATATATCCTGATTTTTTAGTTATCAAATAAATCAAATTAATAAGTGTAGAAACAAGTTAAAGTTAACAAAGAGCTGCATTTTAAGAGTGATTTAGGAAAGTACCCTTCATAAGCTTATCTGAGATTTAAAATCACCCTATGAAGAGGTCATTAGAAATTGAGGAATAAAGGGTGACGAGACTGATTAAGAAAATACAGCTAGTTTGTCCCTGATGTGGAATATTTATTTTTGCTCAAAATATCCCATAGCATTGCATAGCACCACAAATTAATTTGCATAAAATATTTCACTCTGTTACATAGCACCATACATTAATTCCTGTATTTATTTTTTTCAGATAAACCATTTCACATTTGTACCTTCTTCTCATTCATGAAATGTTGCTGAATAATAATGTGACTGAGTTTATTTTGCTTGGGTTGACACAAGATCGTGTTAAAAAGAAAATAGTGTTTATCCTTTTCTTGCTTTTCTACTTAGGGACATTGTTGAGTAACTCACTGATTATTGTTACGATCAAGACCAGTCGGGCACTTGGGAGTCCAATGTACTTTTTCATCTTCTACTTATCCTTATCTGATACCTGCATCTCCAGTTCCATAGCCCCTAGAATGATTGTGGATGCCCTTCTGAAGAATAACACTATCTCTTTCAGTGAGTGCATTACCCAAATCTTTTCATTTCATTTCTTTGGCTGCATGGAGATCTTGATCCTTATCCTCATGGCCGTTGACCGCTATGGGGACATCTGTAAACCCCTGCACTACATGAGCATCATGGACCAGCGGGTCTGCAGTGTGTTGGTAGCTCTAGCCTGGGTAGGGGCTTGTGTGCATTCTTCAGTTCAGATTTTTCTGACTTTGAGTTTACCTTTCTGTGGTCCCAATGTGATTGATCACTATTTATGTGATTTGTAGCCCTTGTTGAAACTTGCCTGTACAGACACCTATGTGACCAACCTGCTACTAGTGTCCAATAGTGGGGCCATTTGTATAGTGAGTTTTGTATTGCTAATGTTCTCCTATGTTGTCATTTTGTATTCTCTGAGAAACCACAGTGCTAAAGGAAGGAAAAAGGCTCTTTCCACCTGCATCTCCCATATCATCGTGGTCATCTTGTTCCTTGTTCCTGGTATATTTATATACACACGCCCCGTAACCACCTTCCCCGTGGATAAAATGATAACTGTGTTTTATACAATTGGAACTCCTTTGCTTAACCCTCTGATTTATACGCTGAGAAATACAGCAGTGAAAAATGCCATGAGGAAGCTATGGAGCAAGAAACTGATCTCAGAAGACCAAAGATAAATGGAAATTTCAAATCCTTCTTCATAGTTTGCATTGACTTAGCATAATTCAACAAAGCATATTATTTTTTTATTGTGGGTTTCATAGAAACTTATCTTGGAGAATAAGTGTTACTTTCTTCAGGAAACACATACACTGGCTTCTGTTGAGTCAATTTCAAGTAAAGGAAGAGACAAAAGCAGGTACAATTAAGTACGTAAGGCAATTGTTTTAGATTTTTTACTACTGCCTCTACCTCTCTTGGGTAACTAGAACCACTTGTGGTTTTCATCTGATGTTTTTCTGTCTTTCTTCATGTTCATTTCTGGTGTCACTCCACTATTAATCTAAAGGTTTACAGTTTGAATCCACTCAGGAGCACTACAGATGAAACGCCTGGTGATTTACCTCGATAAAGATTACAGCCAAAAAGCCCTATAGAAAAATTCCCCTCAGTAACACATGAGGTTGCCATGAGTGGGTTTCAATTTGATGACAATAGATTTTTTTGTTTATTTGTCATTTTTATTATGATTACATTTAGCCCTTTATATGCTTAAATTCTTATCCTGGTAGATTTTCTCTTTTCAAAACTGTATGTGACAATCCAGAGAAGGAACTTTGGGCTTTGAAACAGATAGAAAATTTTAGTGAATTTTCAATAAAGTCCCGAGAAGAGAATAACATGAGTAGAGGAATTGAAATGTATATAGGAAACCTATGTTTCTGCAGTGGGGATGGGTACCAATTCTTGTCACTATCCATATGATGCCATAGTCTCTAGTTACATAATCATTAAGAATCTAATTTCAATTTAATTCCTTACTTGTATTTTTATGTGTACAGAAATTTTTGTTTATATGAGAATTCTATACTGATTTTTTGTAGCAAAGCATATTAAACTTATTAAATTTGTATCAATTTTATGTACCAAGAGCTTTAACATTTCTTTAGCTTGGGAAAATTGGTCTCTATTTTTCTAGATAAGGAACTACGGGTTCTACAATGAACTATAGTGTCATATATACATCACTTTCTTTTTTATTTTTAACATCTGTGAATTTCAAGGTAAAACCCATCCCAAGTAATTTGCTACTGATTACAGAAGATACAGTTTGATTCTGCTATTGAAAGATTAGCACAGTAGTAATTTCTAGTTGACTGAGTTTTGGCTGAGGTCTTCTTTTATTTCAAGGTAGGGAAAAGATAAAAAAAGGAAGTGTGAATTTTATGTCTCCTCAGAAACACTCCATCTATTATGTCTCCTTGACATGCTCTAAATATAGAGCCCCTCCTGCCACTGTCACCAAGTCTCCTGCAGGAAGAAATTGTGCTCTAGATCAGAGTCATAATTTTATAATAATCATGGCAGAACTGCAAAGAAGACTGAATGTGCAGCCTCAACAGACTTCCTTTGTTGAAACCAGTACCCTGATAGAGAAAGAATAGGATTCTGAGAGCTAAAATTCTGTGGATGAAAGTGACAACCATGAATCTAAAAATTATTCTGGATCTCCTTGTTTGGCTGCCCCGTGTGAGGGAATATTTTTCCCATGCCTTGATCCCATGCAATTACCTCATCTGAAGCAGTTGTCATACAATGATATTTTTTCTCCCCCAGAGCTTCCACCTAGATCTCATTACTTCCACGCATTAGCCATGGGCAGCTCTCAGAAAAGTCAAAGCATTAAAGTACAATCTTTGCTCTTTTAGAAATGATATACATGGGGGCATTGCAGTACCTAGCTAAAATACATGGTGAGAAATGAGAAGACACTTTACTATGAAAGTTGATCTTGAAAGTGTTAGCATAGATGGACAGAGTATATGTTTAGAAATTGAAAATTTTTTTGACATGAGGGCATTCACCAATAATTTGAGATTTGGTGTTCTGTCAAAGGCATCTTGAGTTGGCTCTTAAAATGTATGTTTTAAGGTCTTGTATTGGTTAGCTACCTCTGCTGTACCATCTTGCCACAAATGTAATGGCTTATAACAATGCAAATATTTTGTCTTAAGTCCTCTATGTTGGAAGTCTGACAAAGGTCTAACTGAGCTAAAATCAAGGTGTCAGTACAGTTGTGTTTCTTTTGGAGGCTTTTCCAGATTCTAGAGGCCAACCATATTCCTATGCTTGTGATTCCCTTCCTAAATGTTCAAAGTCAGACGCATTAAATGTATTTGACAATTCTTCCATTACCACATCCCCCTCTTTCACCTCTGCCTCTCTCTTCCACCTTTAAGGATACTTGTGATTACATTCATTTTACCTGGATAATACACGGCAATCTCCCTATTTAAAGTTAGATGATTAACAACCTTTAATTTTTCTGTAACCTTAATTACAAATACTTAATGGAAATTATTATTTCTTCAGCTATAGATTGAAATCATAAATTCTTCAGGTATAGATTGTACCTTGTCTCTCCACAGTGTCTCCAACTGTGTTTGAGGCTTATAGACTAAGTCATCCATTGACATGATATCCCATAAACATTACCTAGGACCTAACACCTATTGTGAACAACAGACATGTGAGATTGTTCTCATGATCTCAGACTTTGTAGATATTTTCATGTATTCTATCAGCCATATGTAGCCATCAGAGATATATAAATAACTACTGTTGAAGATTTGTTGGCATAAAACTTCCCTGATATCATGAAAGATGAGAAGATATCTATCCAAGATGCTCATCAAACTCCACATAAGGTAGATACTAACAGAAAGTCAACAAGACATATTATAATCAAACTTGCCAAAACCAAAGATAAAGAGAGAATTTTAAGAGCAGCTAGGGATAAACTAGAAGTCACCTACAAAGGAGAGCCAATAAGAATTAGCTCATACTACTTGATAGAAACCATGCAGGCAAGAAGGCAGTGGAATGATTTATATAAAAATTTGAAGGAAAAAAATTGCCAGCCAAGAATCATATATCCAGCAAAACTATCTCTCAAATATGAAGGTGAAATTAGGACATTTCCAGATAAACAGAAGTTAGGGAATTTGTAAAAAAACAAACCAAAACTATAAGAAATACTAAAGGGAGTTCTTTGATTAGAAAATCAATAATATCAGGTATCAACTCAGGACTAGAACACTGGGCAGAGCAACCAGGAGTTAACTGAGACAGGGAAATCAAAAAAATAAATCAAGAAAAAAAAATGCTCAAAACAGGGTAACACTGATGCTACTATATAAAAGAAGACAACATTAAAACAATAAAGAGGGACTAAGAAATGTAGTCATAGATTATCCATATGGAAAGGAAGAAAAGGTGATACAAAGAAATAAAAGTTAAGTTTAAAAGTAGAGAAATAGGGGTAAATAATAAGGTAACCACAAAAGGGACAAACTATCCTACTCATCAAAATAAAATACAAGGGAAAAATACAAACTCAGCAGAAACAAAATCAACAAAAAGAAATATAAGGAAAGGACAATACATAAAGAAAATCTACGCAGCACATAAAATCAAGTGGGAAAAAGAAACTGTCAACACACAAAAAAAGACATCAAAATGATAGCACTAAATTCATACCTATCCATAATTACGCTGAATGTAAATGGACTAAATGCACCAATAAAGACACAGAGAGTGGCAGAATGGATTAAAAAACAAGATCCGTCTATGTGCTGCCTACGAGAGACACACCTTAGACTTAGAGACAGAAACAAACTAAAGCTCACAGGACTGAAAAAATATATATAAAGCAAAGAACAGTCAAAAAATCAGGAGTGGCAATATTAATTTCTGACAGAATAGACTTGAAAGTTAAATCCATCACAAAGGATAAGGAAGGACATCTATAATGATTAAAGGGACGATACACCAAGAAGATATAACCATATTAACTATTTATGCACCCAATGACAGGGCTGCAAGGTACATAAAACAAACTCTATCAACATTGACAAATGAGATAGACAGCTCCACAATAATACTAGGAGCCTTCAATACAGCACTTTCTGTGAAGGACAGGACATCCAGAAAGAAGCTCAATAAAGACACGAAAGATCTAAATGCCACAATCAACCAACTTGACATCACAGACATATACAGAACACTCCACCCAACAGCAACCAAGTATACTTTCTTTTCTAGTGCACATGAAACATTCTCTAGAATAGACCACCTATTAGGTCACAAAGCAAGCCTTAGCAGAATACAAAACATGGAAATGTTACAAAGCATCTTCTTTGACCATAAGGCCATAAAAGTGGAAGTCAATAACACAAAAAGCAGGGAAAAGAAATCAAACACTTGGAAACTGAGCAATACTCTGCTCAAGAAAGACTGGATTATAGAAAACATTAAGGATGGAATAAATAAGTTCATAGAGTCAAATGAGAATGAAAACACTTCCTATCAGAACACTTGGGACACAGCAAAAGCAGTGCACAGAGGTCAATTTATACCAATAAATGCACACATGCAAAAAGAAGAAAGGGCCAAAATCAAAGAATTATCCCTACAACTTGAACAAATAAAAAGAGAGCAACAAAAGGCCCTCAGGCACCAGAATAAAACAAATAATAAAAATTAGAGCAGAACTAAATGAATTAGAAAACAGAAAAACAATTAAAAGAATTAAAAAGACTAAAAGCTGGTTCTTTAAAAAAATCAAGAAAATTGATAAACCACTGGCCAAACTGATAAAAGAAAAACAGGAGAGGAAGCAAATAACCCAATAAGAAATGAGATGGGCGATATTACCAGAGACCCAAATGAAATTAAAAGAATCATATCAGATTACTATGAAAAGTTGTACTCTAAACAATTCAAAAACCTAGAAGAAATGGATGAATTCCTAGAAACACACTTCCTACCTAAACTAACACAAACACAAGTACAAAACAAACCCAGTGCCATCGAGTCGAAGTACAACTAAATATTCCCGTAAGAAAAGAAGAGATTGAAAGTGTAATAAAAAAAAAAAAAAAACCTCACAACAAAGAAAAGCCCTGGTCCAGATGGCTTCACTGCAGAGTTCTAACAAACTTTCAGAGAAGAGTTAACACGACTACTACTAAAGGTATTTCAGAGCATAGAGAAGGACGGAAAACTCCCTAACTCATTCTATGAAACCACCATATCTCTGATACCAAAACCGGGGAAAGACACCACAAATAAAGAAAATTACAGACCTATATCCCTCATGAACACAGATGCAAAAATCCTCGACAAAATTCCAGCCAATAAAACTCAACAACATATCAAAAAAATAATTGAACAAGACCAAATGGGATTCATACCAGGTATGCAGGGGTGTTTCAACATTAGAAAAACAATTAACGTAGCCCATTATATAAATAAAATAAAAGACAAGGATCACATGATTTTATCAACTGATGCAGAAAAGACATTTGACAAAGTTCAACACCCATTCATGATAAAAACTCTCAGCAAAATAGGAATAGAAGGAAAATTTCTCAGCATAATAAACAGCATTTAGACAAAGCCAATAGCCAACATCAGCCTAAATGGAGACAGTCTGAAAGTATTCACCCTGAGATCGGGAACCAGACAAGGATGCCCTTTATCACCGCTCTTATTCAACATTGTGCTGGATGTCCTAGCCAGAGCAATTAGGCTAGATAAAGAAATAAAGGGCATCCAGATTGGCAAGGAAGAAGTCAAAGTATCTCTATTTGCAGATGATATGATTTTACACACAGAAAACCCTAAGGAATCCTAACGAAAACTGCTGAAACTAATAGAAGAGTCGAGCAGAGTATCGGGATACAAGACAAGCATACAAAAATCAATTGGATTCCTCTACATCAACAAAAAGAACATCGAAGAGGAAATCACCAAATCAATTGCATTTACAGGAGCCCCCAAGAAGATGAAATACTTAGGAATAAATTTTACCAGAAATGTAAAAAACTTATACAAAGAAAACTACAAAACACTTGTGCAAGAAACCAAAAGAGACCTACATAAGTGGAAAAAGATACCTTGCTCAGGATAGGAAAAATTAACATTATAAAAATATTTTTTCTACCAAAAACAATCGATAGATTTAATGCAATTCTGATCCAAATTCCAACATTTTTTAATGAGATGAAGTAACAAATCACCAACTTCATATGGAAGGGAAAGAGGCCCCGGATAAATAAAGCATTATTGAAAAAGAAGATCAAAGTGGGAGACCTTACTCTACCTGATTTTAGAACATATTATACAGCCACAGTAGTCAAAACAGCCAGGTACTGGTACAGCAACAGATACATAGATCAAAGGAACAGAATTGAGAATCCAGACACAAATCCATCCACATATGAACAGTTGATACTTGACAAAGGCCCCAAGACAGTTAAATGGGGAAAAGACAGTCTTTTTAACTAATGGTGCTGGCATAACTGGATATCCACCTGCAAAAAAATGAAACAAGACCCATACCTCACTCCATGCACAAAAAAGAGCTCAAAATGGATCAAAGACCTAAAGATAAAATCTAAAATGATAAAGATCAAGGAAGAAAAAATAGGGACAACATTAGAAGCCCTAATACATGGCATAAACAGTATACAAAACATTACTAAGAATGTGGAAAAAAACTAAATAACTGGGAACTCCTAAAAATCAAACACCTATGCTCATCCAAAGACTTCACAAAAAGAGTAAAAAGACTACCTACAGACTGGGAAAAAGTTTTTAGCTATGACCTTTCCGATCATCACCTGGTCTCTAAAATCTACATGTTACTGCAAAAATTCAACTACAAAAATACAAATAACCCAATTAAAAAATGGGCAAAAGATACGAACAGACACTTCACTAAAGAAGACATTTCAGGTAGCTAACAGATACATGAGGAAATGCTTATGATCATTAGGCATTAGAGAAATGTAAATAAAAACTACAATGAGATTTCATATCACTCCAGCAAGGCTGGCATTAATCCAAAAAACACAAAATAATAAATGTTGGTGAGGCTGTGGAGAGATTGGAACACTTATACATTGCTGGTGGGAATGTAAGATAGTACAACCACTTTGGAAATCAATTTTGGTGCTTCCTTGAAAGAGTAGAAATAGAACTACCATAAGATCCAGCAATCCCACTCCTTGCTATATATCCTAGAGAAATAAGAGCCTTTACACGAACAGATATATGCACACCCATGTTTATTGCACCACTGTTTACTATAGCAAAAAGATGGGAGCAACCAAGGTGCACATCAACTGATCAATGGATAAATTATGGTATATTCACTCAATGGAATGCTATGCATCGATAAAGAACAGTGGCGAATCTCTGAAACATTTCATAACATGGAGGAATCTGGAAGGCATTATGCTGAGTGAAATTAGTCAGTTGCAAAAGGACAGATATTGTATAAGATCACTATTATAAGAACTGTAGAAATAGTTTAAACAGAGAAGAAAATATTCTTTTATTTACGAGGGGGGGAGGGAGGAACAGTGGGAGAGGGGTCTTCACTAATTAGATAGTACATAAGAACTGCTTTAGGTGACGGGAAAGACAACACAGAATACAGGCGAGGTCAGCACAACTGGACTAAACCAAAGTAAAGAAGTTTCCTGAATAAACTGAATGCTTCAAAGGACAGCATAGCAGGGGCCAGGGCTTGGGGACCATGGTTTCAGGGGATATCTAAGTCAGTTGGCATAATAAAATCTATTACGAAAACATTCTGCATCCCACTTGGAGAGTGGTGTCTTGGGTCTAAAACGCTAGCAAGCGGCCAACTTAGATGTATCAATTGGTCTCAACGCACCTGGATCAGAGGAGAATGAAGAACACCAAGGACACGAGGTAATTACGAGCCCAAGAGACAGAAAGGGTCACATAAACCAGAGAGTACATCATCCTGAGACCAGAAGAACTAGATGGTGCCCGGCTACAAGGGATGACTGCTCTGACAGGGAACACAACAGAGAACCCCTGAGGGAGTAGGAGTGCAGTGGGAAGCAGACCTCAAATTGTTGTAAAAAGACTGGACTTAGTGGTCTGACTGAGACTAGGAGGACCCCGGTGGTCATGGCCCCCAGACCTTCTGTTGGCCCAGGACAGGAACCATTCTCAAAGCCAACTCTTCAGACAGGGATTGGACAGGACAATGGGTTGGAGAGGGATGCTGGTGAGGAGTGAGCTTCTTGGATCAGGTGGACATTTGAGACTATTGTGGCATCTCCTCCCTGGAGGAGAGATGAGAGGGTATAGGGGGTTAGAAGCTGGCAAAATGGACAGGAAAAGAGAGAATAGATGGAGAGAATGGGCTGTCTCTTTAGTGGGAGAGCAATCAGGAGTACGTAGCAGGATGTATATAAGTTTTTGTGTGAGACTGACTTGATTTGTAAACTTGCCCTTAAAAAGCACAGTAAAAATAATAAAAAAAAGATGAAATCACAGTACATAACTTCATCATCTAAAAGCCTCTATTTACATGCAAATATGAAATAATTTACATGAAAATATGAAATAATGCATGCATAAGTTTTGAAAATCCAAACATTTCAAAAATGTACAAAATGCAAAAAAATCTAGTTATCCATTTCTCATTCTTTTGTAAAAAGGTAATCACTATGAATTGTTTCTTATTTCTTCCACTAAGAAATAATCATATGCTTACAGCCACAGGTGGAGTCCTTGTGCGGTTCAAATGGTTAAATGCTGAGCTATTAACCAAAAGATTGGAGGTTCAGATACATCCAGAGTAAAACCTGGCAATCTACTTCCAAAAGATCACAACTGCTGAAAACCCTGTGAAAAACAGTTCTTCTCTGGAACCCATGGGGTTACCATGAATTAGAATTGACTCAAGGGCAACATTCTTTGAAAATCAATAGTAGATAGGGATCGAGCTAGAATATTTCTGATATACCTATGGGGGAAAATAAGGAAGTGTGCAGTTGCCCATACAAGGATTAAGTGAAAGTCTGCATAATGAACTGTGGGCTCCTTTCCTCTCTCTGCTCCCAGAGTTCCAGCAGACAGGTACACACCACCTCACTAATCTGCCTCTACCATGTGCATATGCCAGTTCGGGGAGGGAGAGTTTTTTTTTTTAGGAGAAAATATGTGGCCTATATCATACTGCCTGATTACCTGCAAGTTATCCCCAAAACATACAAACCCTTCCCACACATTTAGAGATTCCAAAGAGCTTTTCATTTTGTCCCTTTTAAATATTACTTGAAAGTTTCTGCTTGCAGGTGGGATGATAGGATTAGTGAATTAGAAGACCAGTCAATAGAAACCTGTCTTTGAATTTAAAGAGGGATTTTTATTGCATGTATTGTGAGTAGTGACTCCTCTATTTCCCTTAACAATTCAGCTGAGTCCTAAAATTGAAAATTCAAGACTTTCTATTCCTATCGTTAGTGCTCATGGAGCCCTGGTGGCACAGTGGATAAGAGCATGCATGCTAACTGAAAGGTCAGCGGTTCCAACCCTCAGCCTCTCCACAGGAGAAAGATGTGCAGTCGGCTTAAGTAAAGCTTGCAGCTTTGAAAACCCTATAGTGCAGTTCTACTCTTTACTGGAGGGTTGCTATGAGTCAGAATCATCTCAAGGGTAGCAGGTTTGGTTTTATTTTGGATTAGGTTACCAAAGTTTCTTATCTCATTCTTCATCCCAAGCAACCTGACATTGTATTTATGCCAACCATTTATTGTAGAGTTCTCTACACCTTTTCTGGTAAATGTTCTTCTCTTTATTTGCACTTCATCATGAAAGTATGGTGAATGCATTTAATTATTTTACTTCTTGCATGTCATAATAAAATTACAATTGTTATTTTGGAGATAATGAATCAGGTACTGGCTTTAAGTAGGTTTTATTTAGTTATTAAAAAGAGAGCACCGATCATTTTATTTTTTGTAAAATCATGTTAATAGTAAGAGCCCTCATGGACTTAGGAGGAAACTAGAAATTATCAGTGCCTCAGGATGCTGGGAGTACTGGTGTGTCATCTCTTGTATTCTCTGAGCTTCTCCATGATTCATCTTTTTTCTCTTGCCTCTCTGTTTCCTCAAAATATCTGCTTACATGTGTCTTTGGTTTTTAAGACAAGAGTTCTCCTTCTATGAGTTCTACAAACTTCTCCTTCCTCCCTCCAGCTGATCAGGTTACCTAGTCAGAATTCCAGAGAGGAAAGTTGAATAAGCATGCTTATAGTTGAGTAGCGTAGTAGAGAAATTTAGATCATTGGCCATTCTATGGAGAATCTGTCCTAAGTCAAGATCCATTCCTGGTACAAACCACTATGACTGGAAGAGGAAAAGAGTAATGGGATCCAAAATGTGACAACCCAAGGTGATTCTTTAGCATGGGCTGTTAATAGCCAACCATTCTTAAAAAATGCTGAAAATATTTTATTAGCTACTCAAAATTTTTACATAATCATATCATGTTTGCTAAACTCAGTTTGTTTCCACAGAGTTTTTAATATTCTTTTTCCCATGTCTTAGTAATTATTTTCTACAGATTTGATACATCTCAAAATTGGGATCTTCCAGATTCAAAATTAAAAAAAAAAATATCTTAGCACGCGAGCTCATGCATTTTAGAAAATTATTTTGAAAATTTGCTTCCAGTTTAAAATCATATATTTTCCCTAAAATGGATGCTATTGTATTGTGACAAATATCCTTCAATTTCTTGTTTTGAGCTGCCATCCAGTCAGTCCCAGCACACAATGGGTGGGATGCTGCCTGGCCCTGTGCCAACCCCATGATTGGTTACCCCATCATTGTGATCCATGGGGTTTCAATGGCGGATTTTCAGCCGTAGACCACCAGGCTTTTCTTCTAGTCCATGTTAATTTGAAAGATTCACTGGAATCTGTTAGGCATCATAGCAACATAGGGGCCTCCACTGAGAAACGGGCTGTGGCTGTGTATGAGGTGCATCGGCCAGGAATCAAACCAGTATCTCTCACGTGGAAGGCATGAATTCTACTACTCAGTCACAAATGTCCACCCTCAGACCTAATAGGATGTATATAGTGAATAAAAAAAGAAAAAAAAAAAAAACACAAGTGCATTAAGTTTGACCTTTGTTGCATGAGAAAAGGAGAATAACATTGATATAAATAAATTATCGGCCTTGGAAATAGAAGCAAAGAAAGACTCTTAGTAAATTTAATATGATTGCATTACAGTTTATTCCTTGCATAGAAAGAAATAAGACTTTTTTTCTTTTTTTTTTTAAGCTTTTTTTTGTCATTGGCCTTAAAACTTATACAAATATTTAACATCATATATTTGAAGCAATTTTAAAGAATTTAAAATCACATTTGAAAAGCCAAAGCAATAAGCAAGTTAAACAACAACTGCAACAACAATAAAAAGAGCTCATTTTCACTAGCCTTTGCAAGAATTACCACAGGGAATGCCAGTGGGATTACGCTCAGCTCCCTCAGTGCCTTTAAATGCTCCTTCTAATACCATCGGCACAGGTTCTCCAGGAGCCCCCAGACCCTGTGCATTTAGAGAAGTGGCCCTTGCTGCTCACTGCTGTATAGAACTGAAGAAGGCAAGAGCAAAAGGCTGAGATGCATCTGATATTTTCCCTGCAGTTGGGTAACAAAAATCTCATTCCTATTTTAAGTAAATATGCTTTTTTTGATATATTTATTTTAAATATAATTTGAAAGCAATGTACCTAGAGTGAAGTCTTTTTCACTGTTATTTATTTATTATTTTTTTATTAACTTTTATTGAGCTTCAAGTGAATGTTTATAAATCAAGTCAGTCTGTCACATATAAGTTTATATACATCTTACTCCGTACTCCCACTTGCTCTCCCCCTAATGAGTCAGCCCTTCCAGTCTCTCCTTTCGTGACAATTTTGCCAGCTTCCAACTCTCTCGATCCTCCCATCCCCCCTCCAGACAGGAGATGCCAACACAGTCTCAAGTGTCCACCTGATATCATTAGCTCACTCTTCATCAGCATCTCTCTCCCACCCGCTGACCAGTCCCTTTCATGTCTGATGAGTTGTTTTCGGGGATGGTTCCTGTCCTGGGCCAACAGAAGGTTTGGGGACCATGACTGCCGGGATTCCTCTAGTCTCAGTCAGACGATCAAGTATGGTCTTTTTATGAGAATTTGGGGTCTGCATCCCACTGATCTCCTGCTCCCTCAGGGGTTCTCTGTTGTGCTCCCTGTCAGGGCAGTCATCGATTGTGGCCGGGCACCAACTAGTTCTTCTGGTCTCAAGATGATGTAGGTCTCTGGTTCATGTGGCCCTTTCTGTCTCCTTGGGCTCTTAGTTATCGTGTGACCTTGGTGTTCTTCCTTTTCCTTTGCTCCAGGTGGGTTGAGACCAATTGATGCATCTTAGATGGCCGCTTGTTAGCATTTAAGACCCCAGATGCCACATTTCAAAGTGGGATGCAGAATGTTTTCATAATAGAATTATTTTGCCAATTGCCTTAGAAGTCCCCTTAAACCATGGTCCCCAAACCCCCACCTTTGCTCCGCTGACCTTTGAAGCATTCATTTTATCCTGGAAACTTCTTGGCATTTGGTCCAGTCCAATTGAGCTGACCTTCCATGTATTGAGTGTTGTCTTTCCCTTCACCTAATGCAGTTCTTATCTACTAATTAATCAGTAAAATACTCTCGCCCTTCCTCCCTCCCTCCCCACCTCATAACCACAAAAGTATGTGTTCTTCTCAGTTTATGCTATTTCTCAAGATCTTATAATAGTGGTCTTATACAATATTTGTCCTTTTGCCTCTGACTAATTTCGCTCAGCATAATGCCTTCCAGGTTCCTCCATGTTATGAAGTGTTTCACAGATTCATCACTGTTCTTTATCGATGCGTAGTATTCCATTGTGTGAATATACCACAATTTATTTACCCATTTATCCGTTGATGGACACCTTGGTTGCTTCTAGCTTTTTGCTATTGTAAACAGAGCTGCAATAAACATGGCTGTGCATATATCTGTTTGTGTGAAGGCTCTTGTTTCTCTAGGGTATATTCCGAGGAGTGAGATTTCTGGGTTGTATGGTAGTTCTATTTGTATCTTTTTAAGAAAACGCCAGATAGATTTCCAAAGTGGTTGTACCATTTGACATTCCCACCAGCAGGGTATAAGAGTTCCAATCTCTCCGCAGCCTCTCCAACATTTATTATTTTGTGTTTTTTGGATTAATGCCAGCCTTGTTGGAGTGAGATGGAATCTCATCGCAGTTTTAATTTGCTTTTCTCTAATGGCTAATGATCGAGAGCATTTTCTCATGTATCTGTTAGCTGCCTGAATATCTTCTTTAGTGAAGTGTGTGTTCATATCCTTTGCCCACTTCTTGACTGGGTTGTTTGTCTTTTTGTGGTTGAGTTTTGACAGAATCATATAGATTTTAGAGATCAGGTGCTGGTCGGAGATGTCATAGCTGAAAATTCTTTCCCAGTCTGTAGGTGGTCTTTTTACTCTTTTGGTGAAGTCTTTAGATGAGCATAGGTGTTTGATTTTTAGGAGTTCCCAGTTACCTGGTTTCTCTTCGTCATTTTTGGTAATGTTTTGTATTCTATTTATGCCTTGTATTAGGGCTCCTAAGGTTGTCTTTTTTTTTCTTCCATGATCTTTATCATTTTAGTCTTTGTGTTTAGGTCTTTGATCCACTTGGAGTTAGTTTTTGTGCTTGGTGTGAGGTATGGGTCCTGTTTCATTTTTTTGCAAATGGATATCCAGTTCTGCCAGCACCATTTGTTAAAAAGACTATCTTTTCCCCAATTAACTGACTCTGAGCCTTTGTCAAATATCAGCTGCTCGTATGTGGATGGATTTATATCTGGGTTCTCAATTCTGTTCCATTGGTCTATGTGCCTGCTGTTGTACCAGTACCAGGCTGTTTTGACTACTGTGGCTGTATAACAGGTTCTGAAATCAGGTAGAGTGAGGCCTGCCACTTTCTTCTTCTTTTTCAGTAATGCTTTACTTATCTGAGGCTTCTTTCCCTTCCATATGAAGCTGGTGATTTTTTTCTCTATCACATTAAAGAATGACATTGGAATTTGGGTCGGAAGTGCATAGTATGTATAGATGGCTTTTGGTAGAATAGACATTTTTACTATGTTAAGTCTTCGTATCCATGAGCAGGGTACGTTTTTCCACTTAAGTATGTCCTTTTTAATTTCTTGTAGTAGAGCTTTGTAGTTTTCTTTGTATAGGTCTTGTACATCCTTGGTAAGATTTACTTCTAAGTATTTTATCTTCTTGGGGGCTACTGTGAATGGTATTGATTTGGTGATTTCCTCTTCGATGTTCTTTTTGTTGATGTAGAGGAATCCAAGTGATTTTTGTATGTTTATCTTATAACCTGAGACTCTGCCAAACTCTTCTATTAGTTTCAGTAGTTTTCTGGAGGATTCCTTAGGGTTTTCTGTGTATAAGATCATGTCATCTGCAAATAGAGATAATTTTACTTCCTCCTTGCCAATCCGGATGCCTTTTATTTCTTTGTCTAGCCCAATTGCTCTGGCTAGGACTTCTAGCACAATGTTGAATAAGAGCAGTGATAAAGGGCATCCTTGTCTGGTTCCCGTTCTCAAGGGAAATGCTTTCAGGTTCTCTCCATTTAGAGTGATGTTGGCTGTTGGCTTTGTATGGATGCCCTTTATTATGTTGAGGAATTTTCCTTCAATTCGTATTTTGGTGAGAGTTTTTATCATGAATGGGTGTTGGACTTTGTCAAATGCCTTTTCTGCATCAATTGATAAGATCATGTGGTTTTTGTCTTTTGTTTTATTTATGTGATGGATTACATTAATGGTTTTTCTGATATTAAACCAGCCTTGCATACCTGGTATAAATCACACTTGGTCGGGGTGAATTATTTTTTTGATATGTTGTTGAATTCTATTGGCTAGAATTTTGTTGAGGATTTTTGCATCTATGTTCATGAGGGATATAGGTCTATAATTTTCTTTTTTTGTTATGTCTTTACCTGGTTTTGGTATCAGGGAGATGGTGGCTTCGTAGAATGAATTGGCTAGTATTCCGTCATTTTCTATGCTTTGAAATACCTTTAGTAGTAGTGGTGTTATCTCTTCTCTGAAAGTTTGGTAGAATTCTGCAGTGAAGCCGTCCGGGCCAGGGCTTTTTTTTTGTTGGGAGTTTTTTGATTACCTTTTCAATCTCTTTTTTTGTTATGGGTGTATTTAGTTGTTCTACTTCTGAATGTGTTAGTTTAGGTAGGTAGTGTTTTTCTAGGAATTCATCCATTTCTTATAGGTTTGCAGATTTGTTAGAGTACAATTTTTCATAATAACCTGATATGATTCTTTTAATTTCAGTTGGGTCTGTTGTGATGTGGCCCTTCTCGTTTCTTGTTCGGGTTATTTGTTTCCTTTCCTGTATTTCTTTAGTCAGTCTAGCCAATAGTTTATCAATTTTGTTAATTTTTTCAAAGAACCAGCTTTTGGCTTTGTTAATTCTTTCAATTGTTTTTCTGTTCTCTAATTCATTTAGTTCAGCTCTAATTTTTATTATTTGTTTTCTTCTGGTGCCTGATGGACTCTTTTGTTGCTCACTTTCTATTTGTTCAAGTTGTAGGGACAGTTCTGTGATTTTGGCTCTTTCTTCTTTTTGTATGTGTGCATTTATCGATATAAATTGGCCTCTGAGCACTGCTTTTGCTGTGTCCCAGAGGTTTTGATAGAATCATATCATTGGGTGCATAAATATTCAGTATGGTTATGTCTTCCTGATCAATTGTCCCTTTTATCATTATGTAGTGTCCTTCTTTATCCTTTGTAGTGGATTTAAGTCTAAAGTCTATTTTGTCAGAAATTAATATTGTTACTCCTCTTCTTTTTTGCTTATTGTTTGCTTGATATATTTTTTTCCATCCTTTGAGTTTTAGTTTGTTTGTGTCTCTAAGTCTAAGGTGTGTCTTTTGTAGGCAGCATATAGACGGATCGTGTTTCTTTATCCAGTCCGAGACTCTCTGTCTCTTTATTGGTGCATTTAGTCCATTTACATTCAGCGTAATTATAGATAAATAAGTGTTTAGTGTTTTCATTTTGATGCCTTTTATGTGTGTTGTTGACAATTTCATTTTTCCACTTACTTTTTTGTGCTGAGACGTTTTTCTTAGTAAATTGTGCAATCCTCATTTTCGTAGTGTATGACTTTATGTTTGTTGAGTCGTTACATTTTTCTTGGCTTTTATCTTGAATTATGGAGTTGTTATGCCCCTTTGTGGTTACCTTAATATTTACCCCTAATTTTCTAAGTAAAAACCTAACTTGTATTGTTCTATATCGCCTCGTATCACTCTCCATATGGCAGTTCTATGCCACCTGTATTTAGTCCCTCTTTTTGATTATTGTGATCTTTTACATATTGACTTCAATGATTCCCTGTTATGAGCATTTTTTTTTTTAAATTAATCATAATTTGTTTTTGTGGTTTCTCTATTTGAGTTGATATCAGGATGTTCTGTTTTGTGACCTTGTGTTGTGCTGGTATCTGATATTATTGGTTTTCTGACCAAACAATATCTTTTAGTATTTCTTGTAGCTTTGGTTTGGTTTTTGCAAATTCTCTAAACTTGTGTTTATCTGTAAATGTCTTACTTTCACCTTCATATTTCAGAGAGAGTTTTGCTGGATATATGATCCTTGGCTGGCAGTTTTTCTCCTTCAGTGCTCTGTATATGTCGTCCCATTGCCTTCTTGCCTGCATGGTCTGAACTTATTCTTATTGATTCTCCCTTGAAGGAGAACTTTCTTTTCTCCCTGGCTGCTTTTAAAATTTACTCTTTATCTTTGGTTTTGGCAAGTTTAATAATAATATGTCTTGGTGTTTTTCTTTTTGCATCAATCTTAAATGGGGTTCAATGAGCATCTTGGATAGATATCCTTTTGTCTTTCATGATGTCAGGGAAGTTTTCTGTCAGTAGATCTTCAACTATTTTCTCTGTGTTTTCTGTCCTCCCTCCTTGTTCTGGGACTCCAATCACACGCAAGTTATCCTTCTTGATAGAGTCCCACATGATTCTTAGGGATTCTTCATTTTTTTTAATTCCTTTATCTGATTTTTTTTCAGTTATGTTGGTGTTAATTCCCTGGTCCTCCAGATTGCCAAGTCTGCATTCTAATTGCTCGAGTCTGCTCCTCTGACTTCTTATTGCGTTGTCTAATTCTGTAATTTTATTGTTAATCATTTGGATTTCTACATGCTCTCTATGGATTCTTGCAACTTATTAATTTTTCCACTATGTTCTTGAATAATCTTTTTGAGCTCTTCAACTGTTTTATCAATGTGTTCCTGGCATTTTCTGCAGTTTGCCTTATTTTATTTCTGATGTCTTGAAGCATTCTGTAAATTAGTTTTTTATATTCTGTATCTGATAATTCCAGGATTGTATCTTCATTTGGGAAAGATTTTGATTCTTTTGTTTGGGGGGTTGTAGAAGCTGTCATGGTCTGCTTCTTTATGTGGTTTGATATCGACTGCTGTCTCTGAGCCATCACTAAGATATAAAAAAAAAAAGATATAGTAGTGGTTTATTCTATAATTGCCCACTGAGTCTTATCTTGTTTTGTTTTCTTTCAGTATACGTGGATGGGCTACTAGATTGTGTTGTCTTGTTTGTTTTAGCCCTTGACTTATTTATGACCTATTAACAGCTGGTTTGGGCTGTTGCCAGATATATATGCCTGAGTCTATTCACTATTCTTGAGTAGAATCTGATTTTGGGTCATCAAGTGTGTGCTGCACCCTAACACCTATCCACCTCGAGAAGTAGTGGTGATAGTTGTGTGCACCAGATTCTATTAGCAGCTGGGGTTCACACTCCAGGGGGGGGCAGGATACTGACAGGCTTCCCCCAAGTGTCAGTGACGTAGGTGTGTCTCTATTCCTATAGCACCTTGGTTGGAGAGCTCTGCATCTGTACCTTAGGCCCCCAATGCAAGTACCTCTACTGATTGGTAGGTGTCACCCTCCTTAGACCCCTAAGGCAAGAGGCTAGGTGGTCTGGGGGGAGCCTCAGCCCTCAGTTCCCTGTTGTGGGTCAGTTAGGGCTCTGTTGAATAAACAGAGATATCAGACCTGGGAAACTTGTTTATCCAGAAAATCCGCTAAAAAAAATGCAGTCAGATCCCTATCAGAACTGCCTTGGGATTATAACATTTTTTTGTTCCCTGTAAGGATGAAAGTCCGAGATTTGGATCATATATGCTTGGCTGTAGCTGGTTTTGTGTTTTTAGTCCAATTAGGGATGGATTTTTGGTCCCTGGGTTTTTTGTGGTTCCTTCTCTCAGGCCAGAAGAATGGGTTAGGAAAAGACAAAAAGAAAAAAAAAGGGGAAAGGCAAAGCCGTCACAGAGCCGGAGCCGTTCTCCCTCTGGCTCAGGAAATTCCAATGTTAATGAAGCCACCTGGGAAGGGTGGGGGAGGGTTCAGAGAAATAGGAGAGTAGCACCTCGGAATATAGCCAAAGTTGCTTGTCTTGCTTGAAATGACTATTTCATCTGAGATTCCTGAGGTGCGTGTCGCCTATGTGTGCTGGCTGTGTGGAGATTGCCCCCGGGGGTCTGGCCCGCTGAAGCCGCGGTCAGATCCTCCGCTGCCAGTCCAAAGCCCAGCGTCAAGGTTCCCCTGCTGGGACGCTGCACTCCTGGCTCCAAAATCAGTCACTGCCTCCCGGGGACTTCTCGTCTGGCCAGCTGCTTCGCCGCGCCGCCTCCGCGGACCAGCTGGGCCCCCTCCCGGGGTTAGTTCAGGGGAGTAGAGCTGCTCCCCATGCTTGCGCCGTGACAGCGCCCAGTCAAATCCCTGGCGCCAAGGTTCCCCGGCTGGGACGCTGCACTTCCGGCTCCAAAACCTGTCACTGCCTCCCAGGGACTTCTCCCACCAGCTGCGTCGCCACGCCGCCCTCGGAGACCGGCTGGGCCCCCTCCCGGGTTCAGTTCAGGGGGGTAGGGCTGCGTCCCTTGTTTGCCCCATCACAAGATTTTTGAGTTCAGCTCCCCTGGGCCCAGACCTAAGCCCAGCACCAAGGTTACCTGACTGGGACGCTGGCTCCAGGCTCCGAAAGCAGTCGCTGCTTCCCCGTATTTGTTTGTTTCCATCTCTAAATCTGTGTTTGTTGCTCAGGGTTCGTAGATTGTTATGTATGTGATCGATTCACTTGTTTTTCCGAGCCTTTGTTGCCAGAGGGATCTGAGGTAGCGTCTACCTAGTCCGCCATATTGGCCCCGCCCTATTTATTTTTTTTGAAGAGCTGTATTTATTATTTTGAGTTAGAATAGATTTTTTTTTCCATATGCTGTCATGAGTTCAAAAAGTCAAGAACATCTCTTCAAATATTGATTGAAATTGATGGATACCAACCAAGTGTGTGAGTTTCTTCACTATCTTTCCCATCCCTTACTTTTCCATTTATTCCCTCTTTTCATCCCTATTTTTCTTATCCTTTCCTTTCTTTTCTTTTCTTTTTGAGTGCATGAATCCATTTAAAGCCATCTCTTTGAAAATCTATAGAACCAATCTTTAAGAATATATTTTTCCATAAATGCTCTGAAAATATATCTGGCTGTCATTCTTTTATGATCTTTAGATTCTTGTAATTCTGGCCAAAGCTTGGCATATTTATTAGTTTAAAAGTCAAATTAAAGAGATCTGTTCTAAAGGAAAACTGACCATGGAGTTCTATCTTGAAATTTTGGCTCCTAACTTGGGGCTGTTTGATGCTGGGACAAGAGATTGAGAGAAATCATCAAGTGTTTTTTACTTTGCTTCAAATAGAATAGCAATGCTAAAAAGCTATAAATGTTTGCAAACATTGTCAAAAGATTGAATAAGCAATAAGCAGAATAAGAAATAGTAAGGGAATGATGGTGATATTAACTGACAATTTTGATAAATTAATTAATAATTGATTTAGTAAATCACTTGATGAATAAAGATTAGTTCTTAGTGGCTGGAAGAATCCATGAAGACTATATTTTCCTATTTCCTGGTAAGGAGGAAACAGTTGCCCATAAAACCAAAAGCCGAACCCAATTCTGACTCACACCATAGAGTGATCATAATACTATTCAACCTATCTACCCACCTACATGGCTGATTTTGTTGTTGTTAGGTGCCATTCAGTCTTTCTGACTCATAGCCGCCCTATGTACGCTACCTGGTTCCACTCCACCCTCCTAATCATTGCTATGCTTGAGCCCATTGTTGCAGCCACTGTGTTAAGGGTATTCCTCTTTTTAGCTGACCCTCTACCTCACCAAGCATGATGTCCTTCTCCAGGGAATGGTCCCTCCTGATAACATATCCAAAGTATGTGAGAAGAATTCTTGCCACCCTTGCTTCCAAGGAATATTTTGGCTGTACTTCTTCCATGACAGATTTGTTTGCTTTTCTGGCAGTCCATATTATATTTAATATTCTTTGCCAACACCATAATTTATAGGCATTCATTCTTCTTTGGTCTCCTTTCTGACCAGGTTTCACATGCAGATGAGGCAATTCAAAGTATCAAGGCTGAGTCAGGCACACCTTAGTTTTCAAAGTGACATCTTTTCTTTTCAACACTTTAAAGAGGTTTTTTGCAGCAGCTCTGCCTAATGTAATATGCCCTTTGGTATACTGACTGCTGCTTCTTTGAGTGTTGATTGTGGATCCAAATAAAATGCAACCCTTGATAACTACAATTTTTTATCCATTTGTCATGATGTTGCTTGTTGGCCCAGTTGTGAGGGTTTTGTTTTCTTGATGTTGAGGTGTTATCCATACTGAAGACTGTAGTCTTTGATCTTCATCAGTAAGTGCTTCCATTCCTCTTCATTTTCAGTAAGCAAAGATGAGTCATCTGCATGCCAAAAAACAGGTTGTAAACAAATCTTCCTCCAATCCTGATGTTGAATTCTTCTTAGTATTGTCAAGATTCTTGGATTATTTGCTCACACACAGATAGAATAATTATCGTAAAAAAATAAAACCCTGATGCATACTTTAACTGATTTTAAAGCAGGCAGTATCCTTTTGATCTGTTTGAACAAGTGCCTCTTGTTCTATGTATAGGTTTCACATAAGCACAATTAAGTGTTCTGGAATTCCCATTCTTTCCAATTTTATGCAGAATTTTTTCTGATCCACACAGTAAAATGCCTTTGTAAAGTCAATAAAACACAAGTAAACATCATTCTGGTATTCTTTGCATTCAGCCAGGATCCAGGCGATATCAGCAATGATATCCCTTATTCCAACTCCTCCACTGAATCTGGCTTGAATTTCTGGCAGTTCTCTGTCAATGTAGTGCTGCAGCTGTTTTTTAATTATCTTCAGCAAAATTTTAATTGGCTGTGATTGTAATTGTACTGTTCCATACTTTCTGCATTTTGTTTGATCACTTTCCTTTAGAGTGGGCACAAATATGGACATTTTCTAGCCAGTTGGTTTGGTAGCTATCTTCCAAATTCTTCGGCATAGACAGATGAGCACCTCCAGTGCTGCATCCTTTGTTGAAGCATTTCAGTTGGCATTCCCTCATTTCCTGGAGCCTTGTTTTTGCCAATATCTTCAGTGCATCTTGGATTTCTTCCTTCAATACAATCGATTCTTGAACATATGCTACCTCCTGAAATGGTTGAACATGGACCAATTAGTTTTGGTACTGTGACTCTGTGTATTCCTTCCATCCTCTTGTGCTGCTTCCTGGGACATTCAATATTTTGCTCATAGAATCCTTCAGAATTGTAACTGGAGGCTTGAATTTTTTCTTCCCTTCTTTCAGCATGAGAAATGCTGAGAGTGTGCTTGTGTTTTGGTTTTATAACTTCCGGTCTTTTCACATTTCCTTGTAATTTCTTATCTTTTCTACTTGCCTTTGGAAATTTCCTGTTTAGCTCTTTTTCTTCATCATTTCTTTTTTTGCTTTATTACTGTATGTTCAAGAGCGACTTTCAGATACTCTTCTGGCATCCATTTTGGTCTTTTATTTCTCTCTTTTTAATGATCTTTTGCTTTCTTCATGTGTGATGTGGTTGATGTCATCCCACTACACCTCTGGCCTTTGATCATTAGCATTCAATGCATCAATTCTATCCTTAAGATGGTCTCCAAATTCAGGTGGGTTACACTCAAGGTCAAATTTTGCCCTTTAGGGACTTGTTTTAATTTTCTACTTTTTTATCACCAATTGGTAGACTGTCCCACAGTCATCTCCTGGCCTTGTTCTGACTATGTAATTGAGCTTTTCCATCACCTTTCCACAGTTGTATTCTATGTGGTAGATACTATTATTTTATCACTGTTTTACAAATCAGAAGCCAAGACTCAGAGAGTTACGTAACTTGCGTAAGGTCACTCAATAGTTAAGTGGTGGACCATTTATATAAACTCCTTTTGTCTGCCTCAAATGCTTTTACCCACTATGAAAATGTGCCTCCCTGGTGGACACAGTTGTCAGTTATATTTTTGGTGTTGGATATTAATCTTTTTCCTAAGAAAACATTTCTATGAGGCTAAGTAAACCAATACGTTCCTGAAAATCAGGTAGTGCAGGGATTTTTTTTTCTTTTATTTTTTTAGAGGGCATGGTAAAACAGAGAGAGTCTTAATGTCCTGAATATCTCTTTCAGGATGCTGACTATTGCAAATTTTCTTCATGAACTTGTTGCAACAGAAATAAGAATTTCAGACAATCTGAAACTTTACACTGATGTTCTTAGTCAATATATAGATATTAGAAGCAGTTAACATTTTCTGTAGCATAACTTGATATTCAGCATCCTCTCTGATATCTTACACATTTACTGTTTCCTTCCTTTAAAACTATAATGAGCCAGTGTTCAGCAAATCAAGGAGCCACGAGAAAGAATAAATTGTAAATTTGCATCTTCATTGATAACAGTTGTTACATTTAAGAGATCGTTTGGAAATTTATTCATACCCTACCAAGATTACAAAAGTATAATTAGGCATATACTTGCTATTGTTGATACTAAAAGAAAATCCAGATAAAAGTATAAAAAGAGATGTACTATTGATATAAATGTAGATATAAATAAAATAATAATTTTTATTTATATCTATAAATATATATGTTTGTATATATATATATTCCAATTTATTTATCTCGGAATCTTCCTTTTAGCAGAATAGGGGACAGAAATGTGTCTGGCCAGTTATATTTACGTTTTATATTCACCTGGGATTTAAATAATGAAAATTCATAGAATATAATGGTGAGAGAATAACGTCTATATATACATTTACTAAATAAATACATGAAACAATAAGGAAACTAAGAAAGAAGAAGTTATGTAAAAGTTCACTTAATACTGCTACTGGATTGTGGTTTCTGTTTTACTTTGTGTAATTTCATTTGCCATATAATGCATTCTCCTTAAATCATTTTAAAATTAATGAATTTTCAATTAATGAACTTTGATTACAGAAGTAATATTATAATATTATCCCCTATAAGAGAAATCAACCCTTTGGTCATCCCTTCCTTTCTTCCCCATAGGTAAAGATTTCCTTCCACATCTTTTCCAATGCATTTATTAGCACACAGGTACTCATAGAAAGTATACAGCACTCTATATAGGTTTTTTTTTTTAACATACAATTTATCATACTATGATTATTTTTGTACATTTAATTAATTTTTAAGCTCAAATATATCTCAGTGACTATCCACCTTAGATGCTCATAGAGATCCAATTCTTAAACTTCTGCCTAATTTTCAAGAGTAAGGACACATTTCATGTTATCTATATGCTATTATTGTTGGGTATTTAGATCATTTCCAGTTATCCCAATTTTTAACAAGTCTGCTGTTCATATCTTTTTGAAAGATTTCTGAGGATATTTCACTGGATCACATGCTGATTCCTTAAATCATCACCCAAATTTGGTATGGTTTGGTTTTTACAAAACTTATGAGTATTTCATTGTTGTTTAATTGGTATTTCCCTTATTTTAATGAGGTTGAGCAGTTTTGTAAATGCTCAACGACCAGTTAAAATGTTCTGTGTATTGCTTATTCAAATGTTTTACTCTTTTGTAAAATTGAGTGATTTTATTGTTGTTGTATGCTGTCAAATTGATTCTGTCTCACAGAGATGCTTTGTAACAGAGTAGACCTGCCCTCACAGAGTTTCCAAGGCTGAAATGTTTATGGGGGCCGATTGCCAGATCTTTTCTCCTACAGAACTGCTGGGTGGCTTTGAACCACTGGTCTTCATCTTAGCAGCCAAGGACTTAACCATTGAGCTACAGGTTTCCTTAAAATTGGGTTGCTAATCTTTATATTATTATTTGTAGGCATTATAAGTATTTAATCACATCCTACCACTTTTTAAAAATCTTTGCTCATATTGAGTTTTGTTATACAAAAGTTTGAATGTATTAAAATTACTCTTTATGAATTTTCTACCCTAAAATATCAATGGAAACCCTGGTGGCATAGTGGTTAAGTGCTATGGCTGCTACCCAAAAGGCTGGAAGTTTAAATCCACGAGACACTCCTTGGAAACTCTATAGGGCAGTTCTATTGTGTCCCGTAGAGTCGCTATGAGTGCTTGTTAGTTTGTTTTGATACACATGTGTCTTTCAGCCATCTGAAATGTATATTTTTTTGAATAGTGAGGTAGGTTTTTCTTAGATGGAGATTCAAATTCCTAACACCAGTTACTGAAAAGTCCATTATTTCACATTAATAAGAAATGTCAACTTAAACGTAGAATAAATGTGCATGAATTTATGCTTGTGTTTATTGACTGTCTGATCCTATACCACCTGCCTGGTGTGCCTGGTGACAATTCCCACTCCCTCTGCCCTAAATCTAAAATGTTTAAGAAAAAAACCTGGATTGTAAAGCATGAACTATTAAGCAACCATCTTCCCCTTGTCATTTTGAAATGTAACCTCAGGGACTTCAAGTCATCTAAGAAGTGCTTTTCAGCTTTTCAGAAATAGGAAGAAGAAAAATAGAAAAGAGGAAATTTGAGATATCTTATTCCAAACTCCCTGACTCACAGTGACCCTATAGAACAGAGTATAATTGCCTCATAGGGTTTCCAAGGTTTTGTGTCTTTATGGAAGCAGACTGCCACTCTTTCCCCCATGGAGTGGCTGCTGGGTTTGAACCACTGACGTTTTGGTTAGCCGTGGAGTGCTTTTGCCATGTACCACCAGGGCTCCTAGATATTTTATTACGAATTATCAAAGAATATTAATTTATGGTTATTAACTTATGTCAAGTAGTGAATATATTAAGGTGCTTGAAGGTAAAGTAGATTATTTAGAGGCTAATAAATGTCTACAGGTTCTCTAAGAGTCAGAATCAACTCCACCACAATGGGCTAAATAAGTATTTCTTGCTCTCTTTTTCAGCTGGAATATCTGGAAGTGACTGTTCAGTAAAAAACTGGGTCATATTTTTTTTGTTCCTGGGTGGTGTAAATGGTTTGTGTTCAACTACTAACCTAAAGGGTCAGGATTCAAACCCACTCACCACCACCACAGAAGAAAGTCCTGGTGATCTCGTTCTTTAAAAATTACATCCAACAGAACCCTACGGAGCAGTTCTCTGTCACAAATAGGGTCTCCGTGAGTTAGACTCCATTTGATGGCAATGGGTTTGTTTGCTTTTGGTTTATTATATACTTATCACTAATATACATTTACATAAGTATGCAAAACAAATATGTAATGCACACATATATGTGTAAACAAGACATTATGAGGAGGTACTTAAAAATTGAGGAACAAAGAGGTGACATGACTCATTAAGAAACAACAGCTAGAATGTCCCTGATGTGGAATATTTATTTTTGCTCATGATATCCCATAACATCATATAGCACCACAAATTAATTTGCATTAAATATTTCACACTGTTGCATAGCAGCATACATTAATCCCTTTTTTTTTTTTTCAGATAAACCATTTCACACTTGTGCCTTCTCCTCATTCACGAAATCATGCTGCTGAATAATAACGTGACTGAGTTCATTCTGCTTGGGCTGACACAAGATCCTGTTAAAAAGAAAACAGTGTTTGCCTTTTTCTTCCTTTCCTAGATAGGGACATTGGTAACTCATTGATTATTGTTACCATCAAGACCAGCCGGGCACTTGGGAGACCAATGTACTTCTTCCTTTTCCATTTATCCTTATCTGACACCCACTTCTCTACTTCCATAGCCCCTAGAATGATTATGGATATGCTTCTGAAGAATAGCCCTATCTCTTTCAGTGAGTGCAAGATCCAAGTCTTTTCATTACATTTCTTTGGCTGCCTGGAGATCTTTGTCCTTATCTTGATGGCCGTTGACCGCTATATGGCCATCTGTAAACCCCTGCACTACATGAGCATCATGAACCTGCAAGTCTGCAGTGTGTTGGTAGCTATAGCCTGGGTAGGGGCCTGTGTGCATTCTTTAGCTCAAATTTCTCTGGCTTGAGTTTACCTTTCTGTGGTCCTGATGTGATTGATCACTATTTATGTGACTTGCAGCCCTTGCTGAAACTTGCCTGTACAGACACCTATGTGACCAATCTGCTACTGGTGTCCAATAGTGGGGCCATTTGCACAGTGAGTTTTGTCATGCTGATATTCTCCTATGTTATCATCTTGCATTCTCTGAGAAACCACAGTGCTGAAGGGAGGAAAAATGCCCTTTCCACCTGCATCTCCCATCTCATCGTAGTGATATTTTTCTTTGGTCCTTGTATGTTTATATACACACGTCCCACAACAACCTTCCCCATGGATAAGATGATAACTGTGTTTTATATGTTTGGAACACCTTTGATTAACCCTCTGATTTATACGCTGAGAAATGCTGAGGTGAAAAATGCCATGAGGAAGCTATGGAGGAAAAAACTGATCTCAGATGACCAAAGATGAATAGAAGTTTCAAACCCTTTTTCAAAATTTTGATTGACCTAGAAGAATTCAAAAGAGAATATTACCTTCTTATTGTGGATTTAATGGAATCCTATCTGGGGAAATGTCAGCTAACTCCTTCAGGAAAATAAGCAATATGAAAACATTCACTTGTTAAAGTTGAGTCAATTTAATGTAGAGGAAGAAAAACACAAGGTACAATCAGGTATATAAGGTCCTTTGTCATAGTTTTTTCACCACTTCTCTCTGCCTTTTCTTGATGCTTACAATGACTTGTGGTTTTGGTCTGGTGCTTTCCCTCTCCTTCTTCACATTTTCTGGTGTTTCTGGAATATTAAAATAAGGTTTACAGTTTAAACCACCCAGGAGAGCTAAGGAAGGAAGACCTGGTGAATCTGTTTCCATAAAGATGATAGACAAAAAACCTGTGGAACCATTCTCTGTAAAACATGGAGTTGCCATGAAGCAGAATCAACTCAATGGCAATGGATTTTTTGTTCGTTTGATTATTTTTTTCATTGTTATTATAGTTTGCACTCAATTTGCTTATATTCTCAGCCTAGTAGATTTTCTTTTCTTTTTTTTTGAAACTGGATGGATAACCCACAGGAGTATTTTTGAGCTTTGAAACAGAAATATGTTGTCACAAAAAAATTTCATGAGTTTTCAATATAATCCAGAGAAGAGAATAACTTGACTAGAGAGATTGAAATGTTTATATGAAAAGTACATTTCTGCAGTGGAGATGGAAACCAACATTCATCACTATCCTTTTAACACCACAGTCTCCAATTATATGTTCATGAAAATCCTAACTTCAATTTAATTTCTTGTTTGTATTTTTATCAATAAAGAAAATTAAAATGAGTATTTGTGTTTATTTGATTCTACTATTTCTATTTTTTTTTGTACTAAATCGTATTACATCTATTAAATTTGTTCCAATTTTATTGTACCAAGAGCTTTGGCATTTCTTTACCTTGAGAAAATGAACACCTACTTTTCTGTGTGGACGTGGAAAGCTGTGGATTCTACCATGAACTATCGTGACAAATACACATAACTGATTTTTTTTTTTTAGGTTATATGAATTTGAAGGTGAAATCTGATACAAGTAGTTTATTATTGATTATAGAAGCTATAGCTTTTCTGCTATTGAAAGGTTGGCATAGTAGTATATTACAATTCTGAGAGTTTTAGCTGGTGTTTTCTTCTATTTCAAGGTAAGGAAAAGATAAAAAGAAAAAAGAAGTGTGTATTGGATTCAGATTAGATGCCTACCCAGAAACGCTCCGTCTGTTATGTCTCCAGGACATGCACTCAATATAGAGCCCCTGCTACCAATGTCACCACATCTGCTCCAGACAGAGATTGTGCTCTAGATCAGTGACAGGATTTAATTTTAAAAAAAAGTGGCAGAACTGCAAAGAAGACTGAAGGTGCAGCTTAAATGAACTTCATTTGTTGATATCAGTGTCCTGATAGTGAAAGAATAAAATTCTGAGAGCCAAAATATGGCAATCTTTGTGGGGAATGGTGAAGACAATGAACCCTAAAATTATTCTGAATACTCTGGGTTAGCTCTCCCATGTGAGTGAAGAACAGTTTTCCTTGCCTCAATCCCACACAGTTATCTCACATGAACAGTTGTCTTGCGATGATATTTGTTATCATCCAGAGCTTTGTCCTATATCCTTTATTACTTCCAAACAACTAACCAGGGACAATTCTCAGGTAAGCCAAGGCAGGAATGTACAACCCTCATTCTTTTAGAAATGATTTACATGAAGGAATTGCAGTACCTAGCTAATACCTACGGTGAGAAGTGGGGAAACAGTTTACTACGGGAACTAATCTTGAAGATGTTAGCATAGGAGGACAGAATATAAGTCTGGAGATGGAAAAAATTTTGACATGAAGGCACTCACTGTTGATTTGCAATCTGATGTTCTGCCAAGGGCATCCAGAGCTGGCTCTTTAAAGTATATGCTTTAAGGTGTT
The DNA here is from genome assembly GCF_030014295.1 of Loxodonta africana. Lineage (NCBI taxonomy): Eukaryota > Metazoa > Chordata > Mammalia > Proboscidea > Elephantidae > Loxodonta > Loxodonta africana. The sequence continues at coordinate 2,921,516 of NC_087363.1, forward strand.
GTGTTAGTTTTCTAGTGCTGCTGTAACAAATTACCACAAATGTAATGGTTTAAAACACCCTAAATTTATTATCTTAAGTTCTCTGGGTTGGAAGTCTGATATAGTCCTCACTGGGCTAAAATCAAGGTGTCAGTATGGTTGTGTTTCTTTTACAGGCTCTACGCTTTTCCAGATTCTAGATGTCACCCACGTGTCCTGGCTCATGATCTCCTTCATGAATCTTCAAAGTTAACCACATTGTGTATCTTTGACAAATCTTCCATTACCACATCTTCTCTCTCTTCTGCCTCTCTGTTCTACCTTTAAGGATGCTTGTGATTACAGTGATCTCATCTGGATAATGCAGGATAATCTTCCTATTTTAAAGTTAGATAATTAGCAACCGTAATTTGGTATGTGACCTTAAGTTTAAAAACTTACTGGAAATGATAAAGTCTTCATACACGGATATAAATTATAAATACTTCGGATATAGATTGTGCCTTCTGTCTTTACAGTGCCTCCAACAACACAATGTTTGAAGGTTCACAGACTAGGTCATACACTGACAGGATATCCCACAAACATTGCCTAGGACATAATATTTATTCATGAACAACAGAAGTGTGAGATTGTTCTCATAATCTCAGATTTTACTGATATTACCATATAGTCCATCACCCATAAGCAGCCAACCTGATAGTAGACAGCAGAGATACTTAGCTGCTGATGAATTTATTCCACCCATGTAGACTTTATGTACAGCAGAACAAAATATTGCCTGGTCCTGCTTCATCTTCACAATCACCAGCATGTTCGAGTCCATCATTGTGGCTATTGTGCCAAGCCATTTCACTGAGGGTCTTTTCTCATCCTTGCTTTCCCTCTGCTTCACCAAACATGATATTCTCTTCTGGCTATTGATCCACCGTAATGTCCAAATTGTGCAAGTCAGACAATACCTTGTGTGATCCATAAGGCTTTCACTGACTGATTTTCAGAAATAGTTAGCCTTTCTTCCTAATCTTAGTCTAGAAGCTCTGCTGAAACCTAAGCCCCAAAGGTAGAAGGGTGTTTCCTGATTATACGTAATATAGAGTAGGAAAATAAAATAATTCTCCAATCATGACTGCACGTTTTACCACTGTATTCTGTGGAAACTGCCACTTCAAGCTTGTAGCATTTCAGGAGCTTTCCAGGTAAGCTAACTTGCTTTTTCCTCTATCCTTCCTCAAATGATTCTAACTTTCTCCATTCTGTTAAGGCAGGTACCGAAAATTATGTTTTGAAAAATGCCTGAAACTCTAAGCTACTGATGTTTCCTATTTTTCGTTGTTGTTCTCGTAGACTTACATGTAATCTTCATTTTGACTTTTATTTTAATGAGAATTTAGAAGAGAGGGGAAATACATTTTTATGGATAGCTTGCAACATTTAACAGCAGAAAATGCTGTTCTTTTTCTTTAAATATGAATTTATGGTTTTATTTTCTGTAATAAAAACACACAAAAAGAAAATACAGTATATAATTTCACTATCTATGTGATATTATTTACAAGAAAACATGAAAAAATCATGCATAAGTTTTGAAAATCCACAAATTTCAAAAAAGTATGAAATGAAAAAATCTATCTCTTTCTCATCCTTACGTAAACAGGTAATCAGTATAAATAGTTTCTTAAGATTTCTTCCATTGAGAAATATTCATGTGGTTATAGCTCCAGGTGCAATCTCTGGGTGGTGCAAATGGTTAAGTGCTTGGCTATTAACCAAAAGATTGGATGTTTGAGTGCATCCAGAGGAGCCTTGGAAGAAAAGCCTAGCAATCTACTTCCAAAATATCACAGCCGTTGAAAACCCTGTGGAGCACAGTTCTGCTTTGAAACACGTGAGATCACCATGAATCAGAATCAATTGCAGGACAATTTTTTTTTTTAACGTATTGATCAATAGATAGACAGGAATTGCGCTAGAAGATTTCTGACATAACTGGAGGAAAATGAGGAAGCATGCAGCTGCACATATAAGAATTAAAGTCTGCATAGTGAACCGTGGAGTCTTTTCCTCTTGCTGTTCCCAGAATTCCAGCATCCAAGCACACACTACCTTATTAACACCTCACTACATTGTGCATATCCCAAGTAGAAGGGGAAGGTTTTTTTTTTTTTTTTTTCAGGAGAAAATTTATAGCCATTATCATATTGCCTGATTACCTTCAGGTTATGTTTCAAAATATAAAAGTCTGCCCACATATTTAGCGATTCCAAAGAGCTGTTTCATTTCCTCACCTTTAAATATAATTTGAGTTTCTGCTTCCAGGCAGAATGACAGGGTTAGTGAACTGGAAGAGGTCAATGGAAATCTGTCTTCAAAGTTAAAGCAAACAGGGATTTCTATTGTATGTATGGTCGGTAGTGTTGCTCTTCTTGTTAGGTACAGCCGAGTTGATTTCCACTTAAAGTGACCCTATGCACAACAGAACAAAACACTCCCCGGTCCTGCTCCATCCTCACAGTTGTTGCTAGGCTTGTGCCCATTGTTGCAACCACTGTGTCAATCCATCTCATTGAGGGTCTTCCTCTTTTTCACTGAACCGTTACTTTACCAAGCATAATGTCCTTCTCCACTGACAGAGCGCTCCTGATAACATTTCCAAAGTATGTGAGACGTAGTCTCACCATCCTTGCTTCTAAGAAGCATTCTGGTTGAACTCCTTCCGAGGCAAACTTGTTAGTTTTTTGGCAGCCCATGGTGTATTCCATATTCTTCACCAACATCACAATTCAAAGACATCAATTCTTCTTTTGTCTTCTTTATTCATCATCCAGCTTTCACATGCATATGAGGCAACTGAAAAAAACATGGCTTGGGTGAGGTGCACCTTAGTCTTCAAGGTGACATCTTTGCTTTTCAATACTCTAAAGAGGTCTTTTACAACAGATATACCTAATGCAATGTGTCTTTTGGTTTCTTGACTGCTCCTTCCATGGGTGTTGGTTACAGATCCTAGTAAAAAGAAATCCTTGACAACATCAATCTTTTCTCCATTCATCATGATATTGGTTACTGGTCCAGTTGTGAGGATTTTTATTTTCTTTATGTTGAGGTGTTATCCATACTGAAGGCTGTGGTCTTTGATCATCAGTAAGTGCTTCGAGTCCTCTTCATTTTCAGCAATCAAGGTAGTGTCGTCTGCATAAGGCAGGTTGTTAATGAGTCTTCCACCAATCCTGGTGCCCTGTTTTTCTTCATATACTCCTGTTTCTCAGGTTGATTGTTCATCATACAGATTGAATAAAAGTAATGAAAGGATACAACCCTGACACACAACTTTTCTGACTTTATCCCTTTGTTCTGTCCCAATGACTGCCTCTTAAGCACAACTAAGTGTTCTGGAATCCCCATTCTCTGCAATGTAATCCATAATTTGTTATGGTCCACACAGGCCAATGCCTTAGCATAGTCAATGAAACACACGTAAACGTCTTTCTGGCATTCTCTGGTTTCAGCCAGGATCCATCTGACATCAGCAATAATATCCCTGGTTCCATGTTCTCTTCTAAATCCGGCTTGAACTTCTGGAATTTTCCTGTCGATATACTGCTGCAACCGTTTTTGAATGACCTGTAGAAAAATTTTGCTTGCATGTTTAATGATATTGTTTGATAATTTCCCCATTTAGTTGGATCACCTTTCTCTGGAATGTGCATACATGTAGATCTCTTCCAGTTGGTTGGTCTGGTAGCTCTTTTGCCAGTTTCTTGGCATAGATGAGTGAGCACTCTCAAGACTGCATCTGTTTGTTGAAATATCTCAATTGGTGTTCCATCAATTCCCAGAGCCTTGTTTTTCTCCAATGCCTCCAGTGCTGCTTGGACTTCTTCCTTCAGTACCATTGATTCCTGATCATATGTTACTCCTGAAATGTTTGAATGTGCACCAATTCTTTTTGGCATAGTGACCCTGTATTCTTTTCATCTTCTGTTGGTGCTTCCTGCTTCATTTAATATTTTCCCCACAGAATCCCTCAGTATCTCAACTCGAAAATTGAATTTTTTCTTCAATTCTTCCAGCTTGAGAAATGCTGAGTGTGTTCTCCCCTTTTGGTTTCTATCTCCAGGTCTTCCCACATATCATCATAATATTTTGCTTTGTCTTTTCTAGCTGCCTTTTGAAGTCTTCTATTCAGCTCTTTTACTTCATAATTTTTTTCCTTTCTATTTTGCTACTTGATGTTCAGGAGCAAGTTTCTGACATCATCTAGATATTTTCTTTCTCTCCTATCTTTTTAATTATCTCTTGCTTTCTTCATGCATGATGGCCTTGACATCATTCCACAACTCATCTGCTCTTTGGTCGTAGTCATAAGCATTCAAGGGGTCAAATCTATTCTTGAGATGGTCTGAATTTCTGGCAATTGCCTGTTAATGTACTGCTGCAACCTTTTTTGAAAGATCTTTGGAAAATTTTACTTGCGTGTAATATTAATGATATTGTCAGATAATTTTCATTTGGTTGGATCATCTTTCTTGGGAAGAAGCATATATATGGATCTCTTCCAGTCAGTTGGACTGGGAGCTTCTTCCAAATTTCTTAGCACAGACAAGTGGGTACCTCCAGCACTACATCTATTTGTTGAAACGACTCAATTTGTATTCCATCAATTCCTGGAGCCTTGTTTTTCACCAATGTCTTCAGTGCAACTTGGATTTCTTCCTTCAGTACCATCTTTTCTTTGTCATATGCTACCTCCTGAAATGACGGAATGTCGACCAATTCTTTTAGGTGAAGTGACTCTGTGTATTCTTTCCATCTGCTTTAGAAGCTTCCTGTGTTGTTCTGTATACATACATATATACATACATACGCACACACATACATAGATTTATATTTATGTATACACATACATTTAAAACCCATTGCCATCGAGTTGATTCTGACTCATAGCAACCCTATAGGACACAGTAGAAGTGCCCCATATGCTTTCCAAGGAGCACCTGGTGAATTCAAACTGCCGACGTTTTGGTTAGCAGCTGTAGCTCCTAACCACTATGCTACCAGGGTTTCCGACATACATATATATATTTTATATATGTATATGTATATACATACATATATACACATATATATAAACAAATTGCCATTGAGTGAATTCTGACTCAAAGGGACCCTATAGGATGGAGTAGAACTACCCCAAAGTGTTTCTAAGGAGCTGCTGGTGGATTCAAACTGCTGATCTTTTGATTATCAGCTGAGGTCTTAAACACTGGGCCACCTTGGCTCTTTCTCTCCCTCTCTCTCTGTCTACATATATATATGTATACACACATAAATATATATTTTTCCCCAGGTTTCCTTTTCTCAAATATCTCCTTGCAGAAGAATGGGTGATGAGAACGTTATCTGGACAGTTATATTTACATTTTATATGCATCTGGAATTCAAATAATGGCAACTCATGAAATGTAATGGTTAAAGAATAGCATCTATGTATACATTTACTGAAGTAATTGAGGAAACAATATGGTAACTAAGGAAGAACAAATTGTGTAATTATACTCAGTACATAACACATTCTCTTTAAATGATATTAAAATCAATAAATTTAAAATTAATTTTTGATTAACTGTCAGTTTATTGTACTGTGGTGGTTTGTGTGTTGCTGTGGTGCTGGAGTTTGTTGTTGGTAATGTTGAGTTTCTGATGACTCACAGCCATGCTATGTACAACAGAAAGAAACACTGCCTGGCCCTGTGCCATCCTGAAAATTGTTGCTATACTTGAGCCCATCGTTTCAGCCACTGTGTCAGTCCATCTCATTGAGGTCTTCCTCTGGAAGTTATGCCACCGGTATCTCAAATACCAGCAGGATCATCCACGGTGGACAGGTTTCAGCAGAACTTCCAGACTTAGACAAAATAGGAAGAAGGATCTGGCAATCAAATTAAAAAAAAAAAAAGAGCAGCGAAAACCTTATGAAAAGCAGCAAATGACCAAATCTGTTTTAGGAGAATTACAGCCTGAATGCTGCTTAGAATCGAGGATGAGAGACTTCACCTCATGTACTTTGGACATGTTATCAGGAGGTACCAGTCCCTGCAGAAGGACTTCATGCTTGGTAAAGTACAGGGTTAGTGAAAAAGAGAAAGACCCTCAATGAGATGGAATCACACAACGAGCTCAAACATACCAAAGATGGTGGGGATGGTGCAGGACTGGGCAGTGTTTTGTTCTGCAGTGCATAGGGATGTTAGGAGCTGGAACTCACTCTATGGCACCTAACAGCAACAACAACAATATTGGAATATAATCTCTTAATAGAGAAATCAGAATATTTACACCACTAAAATTTCCTTTGTCCATCACTCCCTTTATTCCCCAGAGGCAAAGATATCTTTCCATATTTTTTCCAATACATTAATAAGCACACAGGTGTCATAGACACTATGTAGCATCCTATATAGTTTTTTTAACATACAAGTTATCACATTATGATTATTTTTGTGCAATTAATTAATATCATGCTCAAAAATATATCTCAGTAATTTATCCATATTCGATGTGCCATATAGACTAATACTTAAACTTATGCCTAATTTTCAGTAGTTAGGACATATTTCATATTATCTATATTCTATTACTGTTAGGCATTTAGATTATTTCCACTTATCCCAATTTTTAACAGGGCTACAATGTATATCCTTTTGAATGCTTTCTGGGGGGGTGTTTCACTAGATCACATGCTGATTCCTTAAATTATCATTAAAAATTAATATGGCCTGCTTTTTACAAAACTTATGAGCATTTCATTGTAATTTAATTTGTGTTCCCCTGATTCCAGTAAGGTTGGGTAATTTTATATATGCTTGTTAGCCAGTTATAATGTCCTTTCTGTGTATTGCTTATTCAAATGTTTTGTCCTTTCATAAAACTGTGTTTTGTTTTTTTTTTCCTGTTCTTTTTCTGTGCTTTCAAGTTGACTCTGACTCATAGCAACCCAATGAGATGGAGTAAAACTGTCCCATAGGATTCCTAAAAATCCTATGCTGAAATTTTTATAGAAGTGTATCCTGAGGACTTTTCTCCTGCAGAGTTGCAGGGTCGGTTTGAACCGTTGAGTTTTAGGTTATCAGATAAGCGCTTAACCATTGTTTAAGGAGCTGAGCTCCTAAAAATTGGGTTACTAATCTTTACATTGGAGCCCTGGTGGTGTAATGCTTAAGTGCTCAGATGCTAACCAGATGGTTGGTGTTTTGAACCCACCAACTACAACTCAGGAGAAAGACCTCTTGATCTGTTTCCATAAAAATTACAGCCTAGGAAACCCTACACTGTCACATGGGATCACTATGAGTAAAAAATCTACTTGGTGAACAACAACAACATGACTTATTTATAACCTCATTTAAGAAGTCTTCATGAATATACACATTAATGTTCTTCGTAAAGTACAACGTGGACTACCTCACACACTGTGAAGGGCCTTAAGTTTAAGAGAGCACATAGATGAAGAGGTGGATATCCCTGGTGTGTAATTTGTTAATCAGCACTGCTCCATGCAAGTAGCATCTTTTGAAGTGTTTTCTCGCCATATATACTATGTAAAACTGTCTTCCCTCTACTTAGGCAGGGCATCACAATAAGGAGAAATGAAGAAGATTAGACTAAGAAACAAGTGGGACCAACTGAAGGTTGGGACATAAGCAAAGATCACCTTTGGTATATTGAGGCATTTCCTTCATTTATAGATGATTTCCTGAGCTTTGTGAGCTAGAGAAGAATCTACAATATCCTCTGTTGTCATCCACTAACACAGTTCACAGACACACAAGAAAAATTAGTGAGAAAATGGATAAAAGTTTACCAGGTTTGCAAATACGAGAGAAGTAGAAGTGGTATTTTCTTGCTCCCCTTCCTCTTTTTTTTTCCTCTACTCCACAGCTCCCACTAAGAAAATGAATTATATACACTTATGGAGCCCTGGTGGCACAGTGGTTAAGTGTTCAGTTGCTAACCAAAAAGTCAGCAGTTCAAATCCACCAGTTGTTCCTTAGAAACCCTATGGGGCAGCTCTACTCTGCCCTATAGGGTCGCTATGAGTTGAAATTGATCCGATAGCAATTTTTTTTTTAAAGCATTATCTTTCCATATGTGATAGGAATACAAGTTTTCAGATGAGGGGTACATTTGTGAAAATTAGCTGCAGGGTAAAGGAAAATTTCAGCAACAGTTTTTCTTTCCAAAATTTCACATGTGTACTTCCTAAAAATGTTAGGGTACTTAGAATCCTAAAAGGAAGAAGAAAAAAAAAAAATTTTTTTTTTTTTTAGAGAAGTGATAAATTGTATCGAAAAGGAGACAAGAAGACCATAGCAGAGCAAGTCACTGCTTTGATGTTGGTTGATGGAGATTACCTCACAGCAGGGGTTTCCAGTTCAGGAAGGTAAAGGTGGACAGAAATTTCTATAGCTGTGTGCGCAAGTGTCTAATTCTGGCACTTACTTTTAAGAAGCCTGCTCTTGATGCATACATAGGTCTCATTCTCCAACAATGGATTAAATTTGCTTATTGTGAAAAATTCCCTGTTTGGATTCTCCCAAAACAGAGTGGCCTTTCAGAAGTCAGTTTGAACATGGATCATAGGTATCTTTTGATAATCCTTCTTTTATAACTTATTGGTGAAGGAAAGGTCAAGGGGAATCTATCCAAGTGCGTTTAATACTATGTTGATCTCTTCCTATATTTTATCCATGGAAGAAATAGTGGAAGGGAGGCTGGCTGCACACACAGGAGAAAAATTTGGCTTTTACGCATAGCATCAAAATTATATACTTTTCCTCATTTCCCTTATCTTGAACTTGACCTTTTTACACTTCTCCTGGGAAAGTAAACAACAACAAAAAAACCCAAAACCCATTGCCATCGATTCAATTCCAACTCATGGCGAACCCATGTGTTACAGAGTAGAACAGCCCCGTAGGTTTTTCTTGGCTGTAATCTTTATGGAAACAGATTGCCATATTTTTCTTCCAGGACATTGTTGTTTGGGTTTGAACTGCTTACCTTTCAGTTTAGCAGCTGATGATAAACAGCTTACACCACCCAGGGAAATCCTCGCAAAGTACTTTCACTAAATATTTGGAAAGTTTTATAAATTTTACAGCATAAGTAAAAATTCCTACTTTCACAATTTGACCATGCTATTCTTGGATAAGTCAGCTCACTAATGCTTTGTAGCACGCCATCCTAAAACTTATGGCTACACAAGAGTCGTATACTTCTTTTTCATGTGTCTGTTGACCAGGGGTCATTCTTCTGATCTAGGCTGGGCATTGCAGGCTTCAGTTTGTGTTCAGGTACTCTTATGTGACTGTCATTCTCCTGCATCAAAAAAAATTTATATCTTATTTTGTGTTGGTTAGATTCTATTAAAAATTGGTCACCATACAAGAACTGGGAACACTGAAGTGAAGCATCCCCACACAGACACTACAAAAATAGTGAAATTCTGGAGATCTTGAAATGTGAGAAATATTTTAACCTCCTAGAAATGTTAAATGAAAAAAAAGGACGACATTCAGAGGAACACGACAGGTACCTTTACATATTCAAGTGAGCATTGCACAGAAGTGTTTAAAATATTTTGTCCTGCTCCAGAAAATAGAAGTATATCCAGTGTTTAAAAGGCACGGGGAGACCTATTTTTTCATGGTTTTCCATTAAGAAATAAATTAATTTCTTCATCTGAAAAATGAGAAAGGTTGCCATTTATTTTCATTAATGAAAGCTTCAATCAAAGTCAAATCTCCCATCTGGTGACAGCAGGGTTATAAAGCTGTTATAAAATATAAAAATGTTGTGATGATAAATCTACAGAATAAAACGCTATTGTTGACCTGCCTTGCCCCCACTGAAACTGGAGAGAATCTGAATTCTCATCATACTTGGTCATTTCCTTCCAAGGAACCGAGAGGAGATCCTCTGAGCTTCTCTGAGAGGTTTTGACTTAGTGAACAGGGGTATGCTTGTAAAGTCACTGGTGGAGACTTGAATACTATTTCATATGTTTTCCTTCCCGTACTTTGAGAGTCAGGAATCTGGTATCTTCTACCTTCTTAGGGACCTCAGACCCCTAAAATCAATAATATTATTCCCCAGTCTTCAAATGTTTTTTGCAAAGGAATAAGGGAAAGAGTACTGTGAAGAAAATTATCAAATGGATAACAATGATTTATTCCACAGTTTTGTAAATTCAGTTCAATTTTAGCTCCCTTTATGGTGGTTATCAGAGCAGATGGGGACATCTATGCAAAAGTAAGGCTCTTTAGGTTCATTGACTCATTAGACCTCTTAAGATCTAACAGCATCAAATATCTTCTCGTCTCTGTTTCAAAATCCAAGTTCCTGACTGCATATAAATGACCAGAAGAGCTTGTTAAAAATAAAGATTTTTATAAAGCACTTAACCCTGGCCTACTGAGTAAGGATCTTTTCGAATAGGTTCTGTCGTCTCTTCAAAGGTCTCTCAAGGTGATTCCAATAATCAGCCAAGCTTGAAAATGCACTGATCTAGCCCTCTTTTTAAAACTGAGGAAATAGGGGTCTATAGACACACAGTGAATATATGTCCAATCGGGGACAATAGCCATGTATTCACATATACATGATCCTGGGGCAAGAGTTTCTTGATTATAACTTCTAACTTAGATGTCTCGCTGCTTTTTGATCTTTCTTCTCTTTAATTCTCTTATCACATCAACATCATCAAGTATTTTATAAGCACTAATGTACAGTCCTTCATGTGAGAAATGTTTGCCCATACGAACACCCATGTACACACAGAAACATACATACACATCCTGCAACCACAAACAGGCATAAAGGATATACATAATAACTGGAAAATCAGAATTGTGGCAAAGAAAATGAAATAGCAGAGAGAAAAGCAGTGATAAGTTCACCTGCAACAGAAAAAAAAAAAAAAAAACAGTCCAGGTTGCATCCTAAGGTGAAGGAGAAAGGTGTTACCAGGAAAAGCTTTTAGTTCCCATGAGAGAGGTGATTGTTTATTTGACCTGAATGAGTCTTTTTGGAATTCAGATATGGAAGTTGGATTAGTAAGTCAAGGAATCAGTGGAAAATCATTACTGTACTCAGTAAAGCTGCTTGGTCACACATGGTAAATTGATAAAAATTCTATTCACCCTGTTTTTTTAATCACAGTCACCAATTTATCACAAGTAATTGTTTTTTTCAGTCTCTTCAGCTTTTTCTGTTAGTCATTTCACATTAGCAGGGGCTGTTGACTATAGATTCCAGGTAAATATTAGAGTCAGTTAATAGCAGCATATTCACGGGCTACTATGATTAAAAAATTTTGGTAAACTTGCCCAATATCCTTATGGTTCGGGCAAAGAAAATGATTCCTCTAGAAATCATTTGTTTTCTCCCCAAGACCAGAGAATGAGAAAATAACATTTGTCTTACAAGCTTGTGTTTTATCCCTTTTACATTCTGTACACCTCTCTCTTCCCATTTCAAACTTTCTAGGCTTAGTTGTTGTAAGAATCTGTGTTTTGGGAGGACTTACATCAGCATGCGTTAGTTTGGGTCCTTTGTGAGTTTCCTTTTGCTCTGTTTTTCATACAATGTATGCATATTGAGTGCTTAATATGTACAAGTCACAGTTCTAAACACCAAACAGAATTCCACTATTTAAGGAAAATAGGTAAGAACACGGAGGAGAAAACAATGATGCTGAGTAGGATCATGACGATGTTCTAAGTTTAATAATACTTCTCTGGCTTAGATATTTTCATAAATTCTCTGATTATGAAATATTGGAATAAATGTAATGAAAATGATAAATAATACCTACTTATGTAAAATGAGCCAGTGTGACATTTGTTTCTCCCAAAAACCTTGCAAACCAAACCAAAAATTCTCGTTATCATCGAGTTGATTTCAACTCATAGGGACCCTATACGACAGAGTAGAACGGTTCCATAGGGTTTCCAAGGAGAGGCTGGTGGATTTGAACTGCCAACCATTTAGTTAGCAGCTATATCTATTAACCACTTCTCCTCCAGGTCGGTATTACTGATTTTGTTGAACAGATGCATTAACCAAGATTTCAATTAACCATTATTTCCGTTAAAATCATCCAGGTTAAACTATCATTACCTCAAACTATTTGGCATTAATTAGCCTCCCAGAAAACCTTCCTACCCCACGGTTTCTTCATTGCATTTTTTACTTCTGCATCTCTCAGTGTATAAATTAGGGGATTTAACATGGGGATGATAACGGTATAAAATACGCCACCATTTTGTCCTCAGAAAAGGCAGTATCAGGGTGCATGTACGTGAAAGTACACGGGCCAAAGATGATGGCCACGGCAATGTGGGAGCCACAAGTGGAGAGAGCTTTGTGCCTGCCTTCTGCTGACTGCTTTCTCAGGGATACCAGGATGACAGTGTAGGAGATTAGCAAGATAACAAAGCTTCCCAACAACAACAAGAACATAAGTGTCTGTGCAGGGCAGTTTCAGCACAGGGTGGACATCACAAAAGGAGTGATCAATCTCGGTGGATCCACAAAAGGGTAGCTGGACCACCAAAGCCACCTGGATAAAGGAATGTAAGAACTCACCCAACAAGGTCCCCAGCAACATTTTATTGCATCTGTCCTGGTCCATGATGGTCATGTAATGTAGGGGTTTATCGATGGCCACATAACGATCATAGGCCATTATGGTAACGATGAAGATCTTAGTGCAACCAAAGAACTGTACACCAAAGAGTTGCAACATGCACCCCACACAGGAGATGGTTTTACTTTTGGCTAATAGGTTAACAATCATCTTGGGAGCTAAAACCGAGGAGTGATAGATGTTCACAAAAGGCAAACAGTTGAGAAAGAAATATATAGGAGGCTTAAAAACGTTGCCCACACACACTGTCAGCATGTTGAGAAGGTTTCCCAGAAGAATAACAGTGTAGAAAAAAGAAAACACCACAAAACAAACTTCTTCCACCTCTGGGTTCTGAGAAAGTCCCAGAAAGTGAACTTGATTATATTGTTTATTTTTTCCATGGAATTAGTCCAGCAGGGGATGTTTCTAAGAGATGATTGCCTGAAAAAAATAAAAAAGGAGGAACAGCATTATTTCTCTAACAGAAAAAAAAAAAAGAATAGGTAATCACAGTAGTTGCAAATGGGTACTTATTGCTGGTTGGCATACACAGACAGGGAAATTGAAGCACATATATTCTGAACATCTTACCTCCATTCAAGAGTCCATTCATTCACTTAGGTGAGGAAAAAAAAAGTCCAGAGATATCAAACAAATCCCCTAAATCAACTACCAAGCCAAGAGTTCCATCTCTCTGGCTGTTTATTAAGATTTATTCAGCTATTTGCTTTTAAACATTTGCTTCCCAACATCATAAAGGCCCTCTGTGCAAAACCTATGGCCAACATCATTCTTAATGCAGAGAGGATGAAAACATTGCCCTTGAGGACAGAAACAAGAGAAGGATGTTCTTTATCATCACTCTGATTTAACATTGTGCTGGAAGTCCTAGCTAGAGCAATAAGGCAAGAAATAGAAATAAAGCTCATCCAAACTGGTAATGAAGAAGTTAAAATGTCCATATTGGAAGATGATGTGATTCTATACATAGAAAACCAAAAGGTGCCATGAGACAACCTCTGGAACTAATAGAAAGATTCAGCAGTGGAGAAGGATACAAGGTAAACATACAAAAATCAGTTAGATTCCTATGCACCAAGAAAGAGGACAGTGACAAAGAAATAAGAAAAACAATACCATGTATAAAACCCCTAAAAAAAAAAAAAGTGCTTAGGAATAAATCTAACAAGAGATGTAAAAGACCTATAGAAAGGAAACTACAAAATTACAAAACACTGCTGCAAGGACCAAGAGAGATCTACATTATTGGAAAAACATACCATGCTCATGGATAGGTAGACTCAACACTGTGAAAATGACAATTCTACCCAAAGGGATTTACAAATACAATGTAATCCCAATCAAATATCAACAATATTCTTTAAAGAGATGGAAAAAAATTATCATTAACTCTATATGGAAAGAGAAGAATCCCCAGATAAGTAAAACATTATTGAAGGAGAATAACAAAGTAGCAGACTCATACTACCTGATCTCAGAACCTACTCTACAGCTATGGTAGTCAAAACAGCATGGTACTGGTACAATGACAGATGCATTGACCAATGGAACAGAATTGAGAACCCAGATGAAAATCCATTCACCTATGGTCACCTGGTCTTCGACAAGGGTCCAAAGACCATCAAATGGGGGGGCGGGGGGAACAGTTTTTTTTTAACAAATGGTGTTGGCCAAACAGGATGTCCATCTGCAAAAAAATGAAACAGGACCCATACCTCACACTGTATGCAAAAACTAATTCAAAATGGATCAAAGACCTAAATATAAAGCCAAAAACTATGAAGTTTATAGAAGAAAAAATAGGATCAATGCTAGAGGCCCAAATACATGGCATTAACAGGATACGAACCACAGCAAACAACACCCAAACTCCAGATGATAAGCTAGATAACTAGGATCTTCTAAACACTAAACACTGATGCTCATCAAAAGACTTCACCAAAAGTGTCAAAAGAGAGCCTACAGGTTGGGAAGAAAATTTTGGCTATTACGAATCAGACAAAGGCCTAATCTCTAAAATCTACAAGAAAACCCAACACTTCTACAGCAAAAAGACAATCCAATTAAAAAATAGGCAAAGGAAATGAACAGACACTTCACCAAAGAAGCCATTCAAACAGCCAACAAACACACGAGGAAATACTCAAGACCACTAGCCATTAGAGAAATGCTAATCAAACTCACAATGAGAAATCGTCTCTCCCCAGCATTACTTGCCTGAATCTAAAAAACGGGAAATAACAAATGTTGGAGAGGCTGCTGGGAGATCAAAAATCTTATGCACTGCTGGTGGCAATGCAAAATGATACAGCCATTTTGGAAAATGATATGGCACTTCCTTAGAAAGCTAGAAATGGATGATCCAGGAATCCCATTCCTAGGAATATATCCTAGAGAAATAGAAGTTGACAGATGAATAGACATATGCACACCCATGTTCACTGCAGAATTGTTCACAATAGCAAAAAGATGGAAACAACCTAGATGCCCATCAACAGATGAATAGATAAACAAATGGTGGTACATACAGAGTGGAGTATTACACGATAAAGAATACTGATGAATCTGTGAAGCATCTCACAACATGGATGAATCTGGAGGTCATTATGCTGAGTGAAATAAGTCAATCACGAAAAGACAAATATTTGTATGAGACCATTACTATGAAAAGTTTTACACACAAAAAGAAGTAATCTTTGATGTTTATGAGGGAGGGGAGGGTTGTGTTTGAAAAACACTAAATATGCAATAGAGAAGTGGTAACTGGCGAAGGGTAAGAAAGTGCACAATACTGGGGAAGCCAGCACAACTTGTACAAGGCAAGGTCATGCAAGGTCCATAGATACATCCAAACTCCCTAAGGGACCAAATTGCTGGGCTTAGGGCTGTGGGGACCATGGTCTTGGGGGACATCTAGCTCAATTGGGGTAACATAATTTATAAAGAAAATGTTCTACATTCTACTTTGGTGAGTAGTGCCTGGGGTCTTGAAAGCCTGTGAGTGGCCATCTAGCATACTCTGCTGGTCTCACTTCTTCTGGAGCAAGGAAGAATGAAAAATGCTAAAGACACAAGGGAAAGATTGGTCCAAAGTACTAACGGACC
The DNA here is from genome assembly GCF_030014295.1 of Loxodonta africana. Classification (NCBI taxonomy): domain Eukaryota; kingdom Metazoa; phylum Chordata; class Mammalia; order Proboscidea; family Elephantidae; genus Loxodonta; species Loxodonta africana. Next base: position 2,937,315 of record NC_087363.1, read on the forward strand.
AAGTCTACAACAGTCTCCACCAGGCTGAGTCCAGTGCAAGTTGATGCTGCATGGCTACCACCACTGGCTACTCTGACAGGGATTATTGTTCAGCATCCAGAACAAAGCTGGAGATAGATGTAGAACAAAATTCTAACTCAAAAAGAAAGACCAGACCTGCTGGCCTGACAGAGCTTAGAGAATGCCTGAGAGTATGGCCCCCAGACACCCTTTCAACTCAGTAATGAAGTCACTCCTGCGGTTTTCCCTTCAGGCAAAGATTGGACTGGCCCATAAAATAAAACAGGACTGAAGGGGCACACCAGCCCTGTGGAAAGGACTAGAAGGCAGAAGGCGTCATGAAAGCTGGTAACAAGGAACCCAACTTTGGGAAGGGAGAGTGTTGAGATGTCATAGGGTTGTTAACCAATGTCATAAAACAATATGCATGCTAACTGTTTAACAGAAAACTAGTTTGCTCTGTAAACATTCACATAAAGTACAAAAATAAATAAATAAATAAAGAACATTTCCAAACACATCCTGAAGTCATGGGATAATATCCATATCCCCACAGGAAGATCAGTTAATATGATTTGTCTTTAAATTTATGCACCAAACACTAATGCCTAAAATGAAGAAATTGGATATTTTTACTAAATTCTGCAGTCTGAAATTGATAAAACATGTGATCAAGATGTATTTATAATTACTGGTGATTAGAATGAGAAAGTCAGAAACAAAGGAGAAGGATTGGTAGTTGGAAAATATGGCCTTGATGATAGGAACGGTGCTGGAGATCGCATGATAGAATTTTGCAAGACTAATACCTTCTTCATTGCAAAAATATTTTTTCACCAGGATAAAAAGCAACTATAAACGTGGACCTCGCCAGATGAAATACACAGGAATAAAATCAAATACATCAGTGGAAAGAGACGATGGAAAAGCTCAAAATCATCAATCAGAACAAGCCTGGGGGACGGCTTCCAAACAGACCATAACATGCTCATATACAAGCTCAAGTTGAAGGCGAAGGAATTTAGAACTATTCCACGAGAGCCAAAGTACGACCTTGAGCATATCCCACCTGATTTTAGAGACCATCTCTGGAATTGATTTGAGGTATTGAACACTTATGACAAAAGACCAGAGTTGTGGAATGACATCAAGGACACCGTACATGAAGAAACCAAGAGGTTAGTAAAGACAGGAAATAAAGGAAAGACCAAAATCGATGTCTGAAGAGGTTCTGAAAACTGCTCTTGAATGTAGAGAAGTTAAAGGAAGTGGAAGAAATGACAAAGTAAAAGAGTTGAAAAGAAGATTTCAAAGGGGAGCAGGAGAAGACAAAGTAAAATATTATAATGACATGTGTAAAGACCTGGAGATAGAAAATCAAAAGGGAAGAACACACTTGGAATCTCTCAAACTGAAGGCACTGAAGAAAAAACAGTTCTGGAGTTTCAATATTGAAGGATTCTATGGGCAAAATACTGTACAGTACAGTACAGGAAGCACCAAATGGAGATGGCAGAACACAGAGAGTCACTGTACCAAAACACTATTGGTCAACTTTCAAACATTTCATGAGGTAGCATATGATCAAGAACCAATGGTACTGAAGGAAGAAGTTTAAGCTACACTGAAAACACTGGAGAAAAACAAGGCTCCAGGAAGCAAATAATACCAATTGAGATGCTCAACAAATGGATCACACACGTATGCCAAGAAATTTGGAAGCCAGCTACTGGGCAAAGAGACTGGAAGAAATTCATATTTATGCCTATTCCAAAAAAAAGTGTTTCAATGAAATGTGGAAATTATGGAACAATATCATTAATATTACCAAAACCCATTGCTGTCTAGCCAAATTTGACACATAGGGACTATACTGGGCAGAGTAGAACTGCCCCATGAGATTTCCAAGGAGTGGCTGGTGGATTCAAACTGCTGACCTTTTGGTTAGCAGCCTTAGCTTTTAACCATTGAGCCACTCACATGCAAGTTAAATATTGCTGAAGAACATTCAAAAGCTGGTGCACGAGTATATAGACAGGGAACTGCCACAAATTCAAGTCAGATTCCGAAGAGAACATGGAATGAGGAATATTATTGCTTATGTCAAATGGATCCTGGGTAAAAACAGAGAATACTGAAAAGAGAATTACCTGTGTTTTACTGAGTGTGCAAAACATTTGTCTGTGATCATAGCTAATTACCCATAACATTACAAAGAATGGAAATTCCAGAACACTTAATTAAGCTCACAGGGAAACTGTGCATAGAGCAAGAGGCAGTTGTCAGAACAGAAAAAGGGAATACTGCATGGCTTGAAGTCAGGAAATGTGTGTGGTCGGGATTGTATCCTTTGACCATACTTATTCAATCTGAATGCTGGGCAGATAATCCTAGAAACTGGGCTATATGAAGAAGAACAGAACATCAGAACTAGAGGAAGACTCATTAACAACCTGTGCACTATGCTAATGACACAACCTTGCTTGCCAAAAGTGAAGAGACCTTGAAGAAATTACTGAAGAAGATCAAGGACTACAGCCTTCAGTATGGACTATGCATCAACATCAAGAAAATAAAAATGCTCAAAAATGGACCAATAAACAACATCATAAAAAATGGAGAAAAGATTGAAGTTGTCAACGATTTTGTTCTACTTGCATACACAAAGAAGACCCAAGGAAGCAGTGGTCAAGAAATCAAAAGACACATTGCATTGAGCAAATCTGCTGCAAAAAAACTCTTTAAAGAGTTCAAAAGCAAAGATGTCATTTTAAGGACTGAGGTGTGCATGATTCAGGCCATATTGTTTTCAGTTGCCTCTAATGGTTGAGAAAGGTGGAGAATGAATAAGAAAGACCAAAGAAGATTTCATTCCTTTCAATTGTTGCTCTAGCAAAAATATTAAATATACTGTGGCAGTAATGAAAAAAACCTGCTTTGGAAGCAGCACAACCAGAAAGCTCCTTAGAAAGGAAGGATGTTAAGACTATGTCTCACACAATTTGGATATGTTATCAGGAGGCACAAGTCCCTGGAGAAAAACATCCCCTTCTGTATAGTAAGTGTCAGAGAAAAAGAGGAAGACTCTCAAGAGGTGGATTGACAGTGGCTACAACAATGGGCTCAAACATAACAAGATTGTGAGCATGGAGAGAAACGGGCAGTGTTTTCTTCTGTTGTACGTAGAATCTCTGTGAGTCAGATCCCAGTTGAAGGCACCTAACAACAAAAATAAAAAAATTTACCTAGTCATGTCATGTTTGCTGAGATCAATTTGTTCCACTGAGTTTTCAATATTCTTTTTCCAAAATCTTAACAATTTTCTTGTATTGAGTAGATACATCTCAGAAATGGAATCTTCCAGATTCAGAATTTTTTTTTTTAATTATCTTATCCCTTGGGTTTGAGAAAAATATTTCAATTTTTTTTCTTCCACCTTAAGTTTATATATTTTCCCTAAAATGGATGCTATTGTACTGTGACAAATATAATTCAATTTGTTCTTGTGAGCTTCTTTCCAGCAAGTCCCCACACACAATGGATGGGATGCTACGTGGTCCTGTGCCACCCCCATGAGGGCTTACAGATTGAATGACTGTGATCCACAGGGTTCCACTGGCTGATTTTCAGAAGTAGGTCACCAGGCCTTTCTTCCAGGTCAATATTAACCTGAATGATTCCCTGAAGTCTGTTCAGTATCCTAGCAACATACAAGCCTCCACTGAGAACTGAGTGGTGGCTGTGCATAAGGTGCGTTGGCCAGAAATCAAACCAGTGTATCCCACGTGGAAGGTAAGAATTCTACTGCTCAGTCACAAATGTCTACCCTCACATCCACAAGGATGTCTGTTGTAATAATAATAATAATAAAGGAATCTAACAGTGCATTTAACTTTGACCTTACTTGCATTAAAAAAGCAGAATAAATGCAATACAAATAAATTATTGGCCTTGGTATTTTGAGCAGAGAAATACTCAATAAATTTAGTGACTGCATTAGGGCTTATTCCCTGCATAGAGCGAGATAAGGCTATTTCACTTTTTTAATTTTGTGGTCATTGGTCTTAAAACCTATACTAAATGTTTAACATTGTATATTTGATGCAATTTAAAAGAATTTAAGAAGTCACATTAAAAAAAAGCCAAGAGAAAAAAGAAGTTAAATAACAACAATAACAGCAACAAACATTTTATTTTTCCTAGTCTTGTCCAAAACCTTCCATAGGGAATACCGGTGGGATTGCACTCAGCTTCCTCAAGCACCTTTAAACCCTCCTCCTAATGCTTTCAGCGCAGCTTCTCCAGGAGTCCCCAGGCCCCGGGCACTTAGAGAACTGGCCCTCACTGCTCACTGCTGTGTTGGAGCAAAGAAAGCAAGAGCGAAAGTCTCAGCTGCATCTGCCATTTCCCTGCAGTTTCATCACGTAGTTCTCATTCTCATTATGACTACGCGTAAAGATAGTTTTTTGATATATTTATTTTAAACATAATTTCACATCTAGATATCAAGCATGAAGATTTTTTCACTGTTATTTTTTTCAAAGAGGTGTATTTATTATTTTGATAGTGAATGGGTGTTTTTCCTGTATGCTGTCATGAACTCGGAAACTGGAGAACATTCCTTCAAATATTGATTGGGATTGGTAGATAACATGTATGTGAGTTCCTTCCCTTTCTTTTCCTTCTATTCCCTTTCCTTTTCTTGTCTTTCTTTTTTTGCATACCTGAATCCATTTAAAGCTGACTCTTTAAATATCCACAGAATATACTCTTAAAATAATATTATACTATTCTTGGGAAAGATACCTGTTTGCTAAGTATATTTTACAGTCTTTAGATTCTTCTAATTTTGGTCACAGTTTGGAATTTTTATTAGTTTACGAGTCAAAGTAAAGAGACCTGTTCTAATGGAAAATTAACCATGGCAATGGTATCTTGAAATCCTGGCTCCTAACTTGGGGCTGTTTGTTGTTGGGACAAGAGGCTAAGAGAATTGCGGAACGATTTTTACTCTACTTCAGATAGAAGAGCAATGCTAAATAGCTCCGTATATTTGAAAAGATTATCAAATGATTGAATATTAAAAGCAATAAGCAGAATAAAAAATAGTAAGGGAATGATGAAGATCTTAACTGATAATTTTGATTAAGTAATAATCGATTTAGTAAAGCACTTGATGAATAAAAATTGATTCTTAGTGGCTGGAAGATTTCCTGAAGACTGTACTTCCCCGTTTATGGATGACGAAATAGATGCCCGTAGAGTGATCATAATAGTACCTACCTACCTACCTACCTACCTGCCTACCTGCCTACCTACCTATGTGGTTGTGGTTGCTTTTAGGTACTGTGAAGCCTGTTCCTGCTCATAACCACCCTATGTACAACAGAAGGAGGTACTGATTTCTTTATCTCAAATATCTTCCTGTAGAGGAATAGGGCACAGAAATGCATTTGACTAGTTATATTTGCAGTGTATAAATGAACCTGAAATTTAAAAAGTGAAAGCTCATGGAATGTAATGGGTAGAGAATAGCATCTGTATATACATTTACTAAAGAAAGAGTGGAAACAATACGATAACTAAGAAAGAACAAGTTATGTAAAAGTTGACTGAATTCTAATACTGGATCATGGTTTCTGTTTTATTTTGTGCAATTTCATTTGCCATATAATGCATTGTCCTTGAACCATATTAAAATAAATGACCTTTTAATTAATTTTAATTACAGAAGTAATATTGTAATATAATCTCCTAATAGAGGAATCACAATATTTATAACACTAAAATTCCCTTTGTCCATTATACCCTTTCTTCCCCAGAGGTGAAGATTTCTTTCCACATCTTTCTCAATGCATTTATAAGCACACAGATACACATAGAATCTATACAGCCTTCTATATTGTTTTTTTTCCAACATGCAAGTTATCATACTGTGATAATTTTTGCACAGTTTATTAATTTTTAAAGTCATCAATATATCTCAGTGATTTATCCATGTTAGATGTTCATATAGCTCCAATATTTAAACTTCTACCTAATTTTCAATAGTAAAGCCATATTTCACATTACCTACATACTCTTACTGTTAGGTATTTAAATCATTTCTAGTTACCCCAATTTTTAGCAAGGCTGCAATGTATATCTTTTTGAATGCTTTCTGGGAATATTTCACTAGATCTCATACTGATTTCCTAAATCATCACCAAAATTTGATATGGTCTGTTTTTTACAAAACTTACGAGCATTTCAGTGTTGTTTAATTGGCATTTCCCTGATTTTAATAAGGCTGAGTATTTTTATATATGCTCAATTGCCAGTCATAATGTTCTTGTGTATATTGCTTATTCAAATGCTTTGCTTTTTCGTAAAATTGTGTGGTGTTGGTTGTTGTAGTCGTATGCTGTCAAGTCGATTCTGATCCCTCCTGAGAACATCCCCAAAGTATGTATGTAAGATGCAGCTTCGCCATCCTTGCTTCTAAGGAGCATTCTGGTTGTTAGCAGTGGAGTGTTTTAACCTTGTACCACCAGGACACCTAGATATCTTATTATAGATTTTCAAAGAATATTCATTTGTTTATTGCAATATGTCAAGTACTAAATATCATTAAGGTGTTTGAGGTAAAAATAGATTATTTAGAAGGTGCCATTTATAGGGTTGCTATGGTCAGAACTGACTCCACAGCAATGAGGTAAATAGGTGTTTCTTGCTCCCTTTTTCAAGCTGGAATATCTTGAAGTGAGTGTTCAGTAAATGACTGGGTCATATATTTATTGGTCCCTTAGTGGTATAAACTATTTGCAATCAACTAGTAACCTAAAGATTCACGATTCAAACTCACTCACCACCACCATGAAAGAAAGTCCTGGTGATCTGTTTCTGCAAAAATTACATTAAAAAAAAACCCTGTGGAGCAGTTCTGCTCTGTAAGACACGTGGTCTCCGTGAGTAGGACTGACTTGGTGGCGATATTTTGTTTGTTTGTTTATATATACATTTTAGGTAATATACATTTATATAAGTATGTATTACTAGTATGTAATACATAAATATATGCAGAAACAAGATATTACTTATGTGGACATGAATAGTGTGTGTTTTTACATTTACAACTTTAAATTCAAAAAGGAAGACACATATATTCTAAATACTGTCTGATAAACCGACCATGCAAAACATGGGTCCCAAGGTCTATTGAATGTGAGAAAAATTAAGTAAATACATTGGAATCATATATCCTGATTTTTTCCGTATCAAATAAATCAAATTAATAAGAGCAAAAACATGTTGAAGTTAACAAGAGTTGCATATAAGAGTGATTTAGGAAAGTATCCTTCACAAGCTTATCTGTGATTTAAAAACATCCTATGAGAAGGTCATTAAAAATGAAGGTCAGAGAGGTGAAGCGACTCATTAAGACACAATAGCTAGAATGTCCCTGACGAGAGATTTTTTTTTCAATCAAAATATCCCATAACATCACATAACACCACAAATTAATTTGCATTAAATATTTCACACTGTTGCATAGCACCATACATTAATTCCTGTATTTTTTTTTTTTCAGATAAACCATTTCATACTTCTACCTTCTCCTCATTCACAAAATCATGCTGCTGAATAATAATGTGACTGAGTTCATTCTGCTTGGGCTGACACAAGATCCTGTTAAAAAGAAAATACTGTTTGTCTTTTTCTTGCTTTCCTACTTAGGGACATTGTTGGGTAACTCGCTGATTATTGTTACCATCAAGACCAGCCGGGCACTTGGGAGTCCAATGTACTTTTTCCTCTTCTACTTATCGTTATCTGACACCTGCTTCTGTACTGCCATAGCCCCTAGAGTGATTGCGGATGCCCTTCAGAAGACCATCACTATCTCTTTCAGTGACTGCATAATCCAAATCTTTTCATTTCATCTATTTGGCTGCTTGGAAGTCTTGATCCTTATGCTGATGGCCGTTGACCGCTGTGTGGCCATCTGTAAACCCCTGCACTACATGAGCATCATGAACCGGCGAGTCTGCAGTGTGTTGGTAGCTCTAGCCTGGGTAGCGTCCGGTGTGCATTCTTCAGTTCAGATTTTTCTGACCTTGCGTTTACCTTTCTGTGGTCCCAATGTGATTGATCACTATTTATGTGACTTGCACCCCTTGTTGAAACTTGCCTGTACAGACACCTATGTGACCAACTTGCTACTAGTGTCCAATAGTGGGGCCCTTTGCATAATGAGTTTTGTGGTGCTGATGTTCTCCTATGTTATCATCTTGCATTCTCTGAGAAACCACAGTGCTGAAGGGAGGAGAAAAGCCCTTTCCACCTGCATCTCCCATATCACCGTAGTCATCTTGTTCTTTGTTCCCTGTACATTTATATACACACGCCCCGCAACCACCTTCTCCATGGATAAGATGATAACTGTGTTTTATACAATTGGAACACCTTTGCTTAACCCTCTGATTTATACACTGAGAAATGCTGAGGTGAAAAATGCCATGAGGAAACTATGGAGCAAGAAACTGATCTCAGATAACCAAAGATGAATGGAAGTTTCAAGTCCTTCTTCATAGTTTACATTGACTGAGCAAAATTCAACAAAGCATATAATCATCTTATAGTGAATTTCATAGATTCTTATCTTGGGGAATAAGTGCTACTTTCTTCAGGAAACTGGGTAAAATGAACACATACACTGGTTAGTGTTGAGACAAAAGCAGGTACAAACAGATATGCCAGACCAGTTACTTTAGATTTTTTACTACTGTCTCTCTGCCTCTCTTGGATAACTAGAACCACTTGTGGTTTTGATCTGGTGTTTTTTCTGTCCTTCTTCATGTTGATTTCTGGTGTCGCTCCACTATTGTCGTAAAGATTTACATTCGAATCCACTCAGCAGCACTATGGAAGGAGGGCCTGATGAATCATTTCCATAAAGATTACAGCCAAAAAACCCAATGGAAAAGTTCTCCTCAGTAACAAATGAGGTTGCCATGAGTGGGTATCAACTTAAAGACAATAGATTTTTTGTTAGTTTGTTTTCCTATGATTACAGTTAGCCCTCTATATGCTTAAATTCTTATCCTGGTGGAATTTCTCTTTTCAAAACTGAATGTTGTAATCAAGAGGTTGAATTTTGGGCTTTGAAACAGAAATTTGTTATGTTTCAGATAGAGAATTTTAGTGAGTTTTCAGTACAATCCAAAGAACAGAATAACTTGAGGAGAGCATACTGAAACATGTATATGAAATGTACGTTTCTGTAGTGGGAATGTATACCAACTTTGTCACTATCCATCTGACACCACAGTCTCTAGTTACATAATCATTAAAAATCTGATTTCAATTTGATTTCTCATTTATATTTTTGTCCATATAGAAATTTTTGTTTATTTGACAATTCGATATTGAGTTTTTGTAGTAAATTGTATTAAAATTACTAAATTTGTATCAGTTTTATGTACTAAGAGCTTTGACATTTCTTTAGTTTGAGAAAATGCATTTCTATTTTTCTGTGTAGATATGAAACTATGGATTCTACAATGAACTATAATGACATATATACATCACTTTTTTAAATTTTTATTTTCTGTGAATTTCAAGGCAAAATCTATCCCAAGTAGTTTACCACTGATTACAGAAGCTACAGATTGATTCTGCTATTAATAGTTTTGCATAGTAGTCGTTTCAAGTTGGCTGACTTTTAGCTGATGTCTCCTTGTATTTCAAGGCAAGGAAAAGATAAAAAGGGACTGTGCATTTAATCCAATGTAGGTGTCTCCTCAGAAACACTCCATCTATTATGTCTGCTGGACATGCTTTTTATATAAACCCCTGCTACCACTGCCACCAAGTCTCTTGCAGGCAAAAATTGTGCTCTAGATCAGAGTCAAAATTTTATAATAAACATGGCAGAAGTGCAAAGAATACTGAAGATGCAGCAGCAACAAGTTTCCTTTGTTGGATACAGTGTCCTGATAGAGAAAGAAAAGGACACTGAGAGCTAAAAGTTTGTAGGGAAAAGTAATAACCATGAACCCAAAAATTATTCTGCATCTTCTTGGTTGCTTACCCTATGCAAGGGAATAGTCTTCCTTTGTCTTGATCCCATGCAATTACCTCATCTGAAGCAGTTGTCATACAAGGATATTTTTTCTCCCCAGAGCTTCCCCTTATAATCTCTTTACTCCCACAAATTAACCAAGGGCAGTTCTCAGGAAAGCCAAAGCAATAAAGTACAATCTTTGTTCTTAGACATGATCCCAAAATATACATGGGGAATTGCGGTACCTAGCTAACATACATGGTGAGAAATGAGGAGATGCTTTACTATGGGAGTTTATCTTGGAAGTGTTAGCATATGGGGACAAAGTATAAGTGTGGAAATTGAAGAATATTTCACATGAGGGCACTCACCAATAATTTGAGATTTGGAGTCCTGCCAAGGACATCTGGAGATGACTCTTTAAATATATGTTTTAAGATCTTCTACTAGTTAGCTACCTCTGCTGTAACATATTGCCACAAATGTAGTGGTTTATAACAACACAAATTTATTATCTTAAGTCCTCTAGGTTGGAAGTCTGACGTAGGTCTCACTGAGCTAAAATCAAGGTGTCAGTATGGTTGTGTTTCTTTTGGAGGCTCTAGGCTTTTCCTGATTCTAGAGGTCACCTACATTTGTAGGCTCATGACCCCCTTCCTAAATCTTCAAAATCAGCCACATTGCATATATTTGAGTATTCTCCCATTACTACAGCCCCCTTTCTCTTCTGCATCTCTCTTCCACCTTTAAGGATACTTATGATTACATTCATTTTACCTGGTTAATACAGGATAATATCCTTATCGAAAGTTAAATGATTAGTAACCTTAATTTTGTCTGTAACCTTAATTATAGATACTTAATGGAAGTTATTATTTCTTCAGATACACATTGAAATAATAAATATTTTAGATATAGATTGTGCCTTCTGTCTTCACTGTGCCTTCAACTGTGTTTAAGCCTTATAGACTAAGTCATCCATTGGCATTGTATCCCATAAACTTTGCCTAGGACATAACACCTATTTGTGAGCAACAGAAATGTGAGATTGTTCTTGTGATCTCAGTCTTTGTAGATATTTTCATGTATCCCATCACCCATAAGCAGCCAACCTGACAGAAGACAGTAGAGACAGGTAAATATCTACTGTGGAATTCACTCTTCTCATGGATACCTTATATACAACAGAACAAATTATTGCCCAGTCCTGCATCATCCTCACAATTACAAGCATGTTCGAGTCCACTGTTATGATTATTGTGCCAATCCATCTCACCAAGGGTCTTCCTCATCCTTGCTGACCCTCTACTTCACCAAACATGATGTTCTTTTCTGGTAATTGAACCCTCCTGATGATATGTCCAAAGCATGCGTGTCAGACAATACCCTGTCGTAATCCATAAGGAGTTCATCGGCTGGTTTTCAGAAATAGATCACCTTTCTTCCTACTCATAGTCTATGAGCTTTGTTGAAACCTGTCCATCATGGGTAAAAGGGATGTCTCCTGACTGGGTTTCCTGGCTATGTGGAATACAGGCAGTCCCAAGATTGCAAACAAGTTCCATTCCCAAATCTGTCTTTAAATAAAATTTGTAAATAAGTCGGTTCAGTTAGGTACAGTTTGTATCTAACATCAGTTATTCAAATGTTTGTCTTATTATACAGCGTATAGTATACTTTTCAAAGCATAAAAAAAAGAAACTCTTCCAGGTACCCTAAAACATCTTCAACAGAATCATACATTAATAAGAACGTTTTGATATCCATCCCACAATACTGCCCACATGTTTTTGTGAACCATTTTATGTACCTCAAATTTTTAATATAACAGGCTTTATGGAGGTTGGTTCACAAGTACTATTGTAAGTTCAGTGTTCATAGCTCTGGGACCGCCTATATAGTCTGGAAAATAAAATATTCCTCCCTTAATCCAGCGTAAAGTTTCACCCCTGCATTCAGTGAAACTTGATGCTTCAAGTTTGTAACATCTCCAGAGCTTTCTAGGTGAACTAACTTGCTTTTTTCACTACCCTTCTTCAGGTAGTTGTAAATTCCTCCATTCCGCTAAGTCAGTTACCTACCATCATGCTTTAAAGCATGTGACAGTCTTTCGGCAACTGTTATTTCCTGTTTTGTCTAGTTTTTGTATTTTTTTTTTCTTTGTAGGCTAATATATATATATATATTTTTACTTTTATTTCACTGAGAATTTAGAAGAGAGAGGAAATAAATTTTTATGGATAGCTCACCTTGTTTAACAGAAAATACTGTTCTTTTTTTAAAATATGAACTTACGGTTTACTTTTCTATAACACAAAGGCATAAAAAGATGAAAACAGAGTACATAATTTTACCACCTAGATGACTCTGTTGACATGAAAATATGAAGTAATGCATGCATAAGTTTTGAAAATCCAAATATTTCAAAAATGTACAAAATGAAAAAAATCTAATCTCTTTCTAGTCCTTTTGTTAAAAAAATAATCACTCTGAATAGTTTCTTGTTTCTTCCATTAAGAAATAGTCATTTTTTTTTTAGCCATAGGTGGAGTTCCTGGGTGGTGCAAACAGTTAAGTGTTTGGCTATTACCCAAAAGATCAGAGGTTTGAATGCATCCACAGGAGCCTTGGAAGAAAAGCCTGGGACTCTACTTCTAAAAGATCACAGCCATTGAATCCCAACAGAAAACAATTCTACTCTGGAACACATGGGGTCACCAGGAATCAGAATGGACTCAAGGGTAACATTTTTTTCTTTTTTCAATAATCAATAGTAGATAGGAATTGAGCTAGAAAATTTTGATATAACTGTGGGGGAAAATTAGGAAGTGTGCAGCTTCATATACAAGGATCAAGTGAAAGTCTACATACTGAACTGTGGGGTCCTTCCTCTCTCTGCTCCCAGGATTCCAGCTGCAGGCACATACTACCTCACTAATCTGCCTCTACTATATGCAGATCTCAGGTGGGGGGAGGGCAAGGGGGAGGTTTTTATTCTTGTTTTTTTCTTTTTCAGGAGGAAATATGTGACCTATATCATAGTGCTCAACTGCTAACTAAAAGGTCATTGGATCAAAACCACAGGCCACGTCACAGACAGGAGAAAAGTGTGTCAGTCTGCTTTCATAAAAATCAAAGCCTTGGAAACCCTATAGAGCAGTTCTACTCTGTCCTATAGGGTCGCTATGAATAGAAATCGACTCAACAGCAATGGATCTGCTTTTTTTTTTTTTTTTTGGTAAGATTCCCAAATGTTGTCACCACACCTTTCATCCCAAGCACACTAATGTTGTGTTTAGGCCTACCACTTATTGCGTCCCTTGCGTGTCTGTCAGTTTGTCATATGCGGGGGCTTGCATGTTGCTTTGAGGCTAGAAGCTATGCAACCATTATTCAATAACACGCAACCTTAACTGTCACAGTCACCACAGTGGAAAATTTTCAACTGAGCTTCCAGGCTAAGACAAACTAGGAAGAAGGACCTGGTGATCTACTTCTGAAAAAAAATTAACCGGTGAAAACCCTATGAATAGTAGTGAAGCATTGTCCAGTATAGTGCTGTAAGATGAGCTATGTTGGCCTGTGTTTTACTGACTATGCAAAGGCACTCAATTGTGTGGATTATAAGAAATTATGAATAACGTCCCGAAGAATGGGAATTCCAGAACACTTAACTGTGCTCATGTGGAACCTCTACAAAGAACAAGAAGCAGTTGTTCAAATAGAACAAGGGGATACTGCATGTTTTAATATCAGGAAAGATGTTTATCAGGTTGTCATTTGACCATACTTATTCAATCTGTATGTTGAGCAAATAACCTGAGAAGGTGGACTACATGAAGAAGAAAGGGGCATCAGATAACAACCTGTGTTATACAGATGATGCAGCCTTGCTTGCTGAAAGTGAAAAGGACTTGAAGTACTTAGTAATGAAGATCGAGGAATACAGATTCATTATAGATTATACCTCAACATAAAAAAAAAAACACACAGAAATCCTCACTAGTGGACCAATGAACAACATCATTATATACAGAGAAAACATTGAAGTTGTCCAGGATTTCATTACTTGGACTCACAATCAACACCCAGGGAAGCAGGAGTCAGGAAATCAACAGACATATGGTATTGTGCAAATCTGCTGCAAAAGACTTCTTTAAAGTGTTAAAAAGCAAACAAGTCACTTTAAGGTCCAAGGTTTGCCTGGCCCAAGCCTCAGTGCTTTCATTCACCTCATATGCATTTGAAAGTTGGACAATGAATAACGAAGTTTGGAGAATTGATGCCTTTGAATTATGGTGTTGGTGAAGAATATTGAATATACCATGCACTGCCAAAAGAACAGACAATTGTGTCTTGTAAGAAGTACAGCCAGAATGCTCCTTAAAGACAAGGATGATGAGACTCCACCTCATATATTTTGAACCTGTTAACAAGAAAGACCAGTCCCTGGAAAAGGACGTCATGCTTGGTAAAGTAGAAGGCCAACAAAAGAGAGGAAGACCCTCCACGAGATGGATTGATGCAATGGCTGCAACAATGGGCTCAAGCATAGCATCAATTGTGATTATGGAACGGGACCAGTTGATGTTTCATTCTGTTGTACATAGGGTCACTTTGAGTTCAAAATGACTCGACAGTACCTAACAACAACAATAACTTATTATATAGTTCTCTACTCATTTTCTAGTAAATGTTCATCTCCTATGTGCTCATCACCATGAAAGAATAGTTGGAGCAATTAGTTGTTTTACTTCTTGCATGTCATTATAAAATTACAATTGGTATTTTGGATATAATAAATCAGGTACTAGGATACCGTCAGACCTGTTTAGTGATTAAAAAGAGTACGCTGATCATTTTATTTTGTAAAATCATGTTCATCATAAAAGTCCTCAAGGACTTCAGGTAAACTAGAAATTCCCTCAGGATGTTGATAGTACTAGCGTGTCATCTCTTGTGTTCTGTGAGTTTTCGCATGATTTCCCTTTTTTCTCTTACTTTTATTGCTCTCTACCATCTTTTTTTTTTTTACTATCTTTATGTTCTCTGTTTCCTTAAAATGTGTGCTCACACGTGCCTTTAGTTTTCAAGACAAAGGATGTCCTTCCATGCATTCTACAAGCTTTTTCTTCTTCCCTCCAACCTGTCAAGTTACCTAGTCCAAATTCTAGAGAGGAAATTTGAATAAGCTTGCTCATATAATTGAGTAAAACCAAAAAACCAAACCTGTTGATGCCAAGCCCATTCCAACTCATAGTGACCCTATAGGTCAGAGTAGAACTGCCTCAAAGACTTTCCAATAAGCACCTGGTGGATTTGAACTGCCGACATTTTGGCTAACAGCCATAGTACTTAACCACTATGCCACCAGAGTTTCCTATAATTGAGTATAGTAGACTAAATTTAAATGATTGACCATTTTGTAGAGTGTCTGCCCTAGTTCAGCATCAGTCCCTGCTAGAAGCCACTATGATTAGAAGAAAAAAAAAAAATTTTTTTTAGAAGGGTGAAGGAAAATGGTAAGGAATCCAAAATTTGATAAGCTGCAATGTTTGTTCACCATTAATTCTTAACAGCCAAACATTCTGAAAATATTTCATCAGTTAATCAAAAAAAATTCTCCATGTGTCTGTCAGTTTGTGGTAATGTAGTGGCATTCATGTTGCTCTGAGGCAGGAAGCCATGCTACAGGTACTCAAATACCAGTAGGGTCACCCTTAGTGGACAGGTTTCAGCTGAACTTCCAGATTAAGGCAGTTTTAGAAGGACCTAGTGGTCTACTTCCAAAAAAAAAAAAAAAAAAATTACCCTGTGAAAACCTTATGAATAGCAGCAAAACAGTGTCTGATATAATGCCACAAAATGAGCCCTCAGGCTTGAAGCCACTCAAAATATGACTGGGGAAGAGCTGCTACCTCATGGTAGAGTAGATCTTAATGATATGGGAGGATTCAATCTTTTAGGGCTTTCATTTGCTGATGTGGCACAACTCACAATGAGAAGAAAGTTGCAATTATCCATTAATGACAGAAACATGAAATGTATGAAGTATGAATCTAGGAAAATTAGAAATCATCAAAAATGAAATGGAATGCATAATAATTGATCCTAGCCATTAGTGAGCTGAAATGGTCTGCTATGGGACATTTTGATGAAGATGGTCTTATTTATGGTCTACTATGCCAGAATGACTAATTGAAGAGGAATGGCACTGCATTCATCATCAAAAAGAACATTTTGGACTTTTGGCAAACATGGAGCCATAGACAAAAGCACCACATTGTCCCTCCACAACAAAGACCCAAAAAACTAAGTAAAACAGAGACAAACACCATTCCTGGAGCCTGAAGTGCCAAATGAAGAGATAAAGAACTCAGTCAAACATCAAATGAATAAGAAGCTGAGAGAGAACAGAGAGCGAGGAGAGATAATTGCAGAGGTTCCCTATCAACTAACAGAGCACACTTTCACCATCTTGTACTCCTGTCAGAAACTGGCAGACAGGGAACATGGAAAGCAGCTTCATGGAGATCCCAGAAAGAGACAAAGCACCCAGCAACCAGCAATATATGCTTCCGCAACCCCTAAACTCTCCTCTCTGATCTATTTTTGTGCTTCCTTGCTGGCTCCAGGGGCTTGGCTGACTGGGAAGTGCAAAGTCCTCACTGCTTGGTTTCACCTCATCCACATCAGAAATCAGCAGACAAGGAGTATAGGAGAGTGGCTTCACGAAGTTCCCAGCAGGAGACAGAGCGCCCGGTAACCACTGACATAATTTTTCCTAACCCCCACACTTCTCCTCCCCTTCTTCGGCCTCTTCTCCTTCGTACTGGCCACAATTTCTTGGTAGGGAGGCAACTACTTTGGTCCCAGACCACTTGGGTTCACCCAGCCCACACTTGCCTGCTCCTCCAGTGCCAACTGTCTCTTGTTGGTGTTGCTTTCTTTCCATTTCTTCTGTGACTCCCAGAACCTCTCTGTACTTTCTATAAGACACCCGGCTAGATGTCTCAGCTTTGCTTCTTCTTGAAAGGCTGTGAAGTGTTGCTTAACTGGGAACCACTTCCCCTGCTGCAATACCATGCTGGTGGGATCGCTGGGGCTTTTTTATTTTATTTTATTTTATTTTATTTTATTTTATTTTATTTTATTTTATTTTATTTTATTTTATTTTATTTTATTTTATTTTATTTTATTTCATTTTATTTCATTTCATTTCATTTCATTTTATTTCATTTCATTTTATTTTATTTTATTTTATTTTATTTTATTTTATTTTATTGGCTTTGTTTAGCTTTTGCTTTGTTCTATTTGTTTGTTTTCTTTTTCTTTTCATAGCTTGGGAGCCCCTTCTAGCTGTGCTGCAGCTTAGGAGCCAATTTCCCAATCTGCACAGCCCCTGGGGGAATTTCTTTTTCCTTCCTTCCTTCCTTCCTTCCTTCCTTCCTTCCTTCCTTCCTTCCTTCCTTCCTTCCTTCCTTCCTTCCTTCCTTCCTTCCTTCCTTCCTTTCCTTTCTTTCTTTCTTTTCTTCCATTCTTCCTTTCTTTCTTCTTTCTTTTTTTCTCTCCTTTTTCCTTTCTGTCTGTCTTAATTTCTCAGATCTCATCTCTCTATACTTACATTCTTTTCCTGTCTCCTGAATACCTGGAGTTGTATGACATCTATACCCCCTATAGCCAGGCTATACTGTGCAGCCTGGGAGCCACTTCTTCAGTCTTTGTAGCCAAACAGGTAGGACCCTGGGTCATTTTCTTTTCCAAATTTTTATATAGTTAATTTTCTTTCCTTTTTTCACTCTTATTTTCAAATTTTCCTGTTTGTTTCTCTCCATTTCTTAGTTTTGTATCTCTCCATTCCAACAGCAAGATCACTTAGCACTCTTTTTTTGTTTGTTTGTTTGCTGCTTTTTGGCTCCTGTTCCTCTCTGCTCTCTTTCCTCACCAGCATAGACGTGGCCTACCAGAACCTACCCAGCACTGATTTCTGGCCCACCATGTTGGCCATAGTACATGCCACAAGCAACCCAACCCAGTCACCCCCCTTCAGCTGGACATGCCATGCTGCACCATAACTGAATGATTGGACCTGTCCATTGGACAAGGAGGTGAATAGTATGGTGACAACAGATGAACAAAACAACAAAGAATGCACAGCCCACCTTCTCAGACGTAACCAAATAAAACAAAAAAGCAGGATGAAACAAACAGATCTACAATCAATAAACCAAGAAAATAAATAAGGAATGTCCTAAAGACAGCAAGTAATATCAAAATATATATAAAAGCAGGACAGAAAGGTACCAGTAGGTGTCCAAAATAAAACATAAAATGACTTTCCAGTAGAAGAAAAGGCACTAGAACTGCTGACAGGGAACTCAAATCTCTCATATTCAAAGCTATCTGAGAATGAAGCAAAAAGCAGGCAAAAATAGAAAAATTTATAAAAAAGGCAGACAAATGCACGGAAAACACAGTCAAAAAATGGAAGAATTTAGGAAAATAATACATGAAAAATACAAAATAAATTCTCAACTAGAAATCATACCAAAACAAAAATTAGAAATTCAAAAGATAACAAAATTTCAGAAATAGACAGCATCATAGAAGGGCCAAGGAGCAGGTTTGAAATGATAGAAGACAAGATCTGTGAAACTGAAGACAAACACCTGGATACAACTCTGAGAAAAAATCTGAAAAAAAGAATGAAGAAAAATGCAGAAACCCTGAGAATTATCTGCGATATAATCAAAAGCAAAAATTTTCAAGTGATAAGAGTTCCAGAAGAGGAGGAGAAAATGGAAAACACAGAGAGAAGCACTGAAGAATTGCTGACAGAAAGCTCCCCCGATATCATGAAAGATGAAAAGATGACCATTCAAGAAGCTCAATGAACCCCATATAGGATGGACCCCAAAAGAAAATCACCAAGGCAAATCATAATCACACTTGCTAAAAACAAAAAAAGACAAAGAAAAAATCCTGACAGCAGCTACAGAAAAACAAAAAGTCACATACAGAAGAGAAGCAATAAGATTAAGCCCTGATTTTTCAGCAGAAACCATGCAGAGAAGAAGGCAACGGAATGACATGTATAAAAACTTGAAAGAAAAAAATTGCCAACCAAGTACAAAACGCCCTCAAAACTCTTGTTCAAATATGAAGGTGAAATTAGGATGTTTCCAGATTAACAGAAATGAAAGGAATGTGTAAAAAACAAACAAAACTTAAAGGAATTATTAAAAGGAATCCTTCAATCTGAAAGCAAACAGCATCAGGCCACAGCTTGAATCTAGTATGCAAAACTGTACTAGCCAGATACAAACCTAGGAAACAAACTCTGAAGGACTATCCAAAACCAAAAGAAATGCAACAGGGAACCAGAGACGTTAACCTGTAAATGACAACAATGTCAGAACAATAAAAGAGGAAATAAGCAGTGTAGTTATAGAATTTTCAAATGGAAAGGAAGGCAAGGCGATACCAAGTAATAATAGACTGGTTCAAACCTGGGAAGATAAGGGTCAATTTCAAGGTAACCAGAAAGAAAGTTAACAAACCTACTCATCAAAATGAAGAAGAAAACCATAAAGTCTCAATAAAAACAAAATCTACAAAACCAAAAGAAATGAAAAAAAATCCACAAACAAAAGGAACTCAGCACAGGAGAGTAAGAGGGGGAAAAAAAATATGTTAGCACCACAAAAAAAGCACTACAAAATGACAGCAATAAACTTACACCTATCAGTAATTACACTGAATGTAAATGGCCTAAATGCACACATAAAGAGACAGAGAGTGACCGAATGGATTAAAAAACAGGATCCATTCTATAAGAGACACAGCTTAGAAACAAAGGCAGAAAAAAGGATCGAAAAAAATATATATTAAGCAAATAACTACCAAAAAGGAGAAGTGGCAATGCTAATCTCAGATAAAATAGACTTTAATACAAAATCCACCATAAAAGACAAAGAAGGGCACGATATAATGATTAAAGGGATGACCCATCATGAAGACTTAACCATATCAAACATCTACACACCCAATGACAGGGCTCCAAATTTCATACAACAAACTCTAACAGCACTGAAAAGAGAAAGTGACAGTTTCACAATAGTGGTAGGAAATTTCAACACACTCATCTAGGTAAAGGACAGAACATCTAGAAAGAAACTCAACAAAGATACAAAAGTTCTAAAGGCCACAATCAGCCAACTTGAGCTCATAGATATATATAGAACACTCCATCCAACAGCTGCAAAGTACACATTCTTTTCCAACACATATGGAATGTTCTACAGAATAGACTACATCTTCAGTCACAGAGCAACCCTCAACAAAATCCAAAACACTGTAATAATTCAAAGTATCTTCTATGACCACAACACCATCAAAGTAGAAATTAACAATGGGAGGAGCAAGGAAAAAAAAAAAGAAAGCAATTACATGGAAACTAAATAACGCCCTTCTTAAAACCCTTGGGTAACAGATGATATCAGAGATAGAATAAAAAAATTCCTAGAATCAAATGAGAATGAAAACACATTATACCAAAACTTTGAGACACAAAGGCAGTCCTCCAAAGTCAGTTTATAGCAATAGACACACACATTAAAAAAGAAGAAAGGGACAAAATCAAAACATAAGCTACACAACTTGAACAAATAGAAAGAGAACATCAAAACAACCCCACAGCCACCAGAAGAAAGGGAGTAATAAAGATCAGAGTGGAAATAAATGAAATAGACAAACACACACACACAATAGAAAGAATCAACAAAACCAAAAGTTGGTTCTTTGAAAGGATCAACAAAATTGCAAACCACCAGCAAAACTGACAAAAAAATACAGGACAGGATGCAAATAATCCAAACAAAAAAATGAAAAGGGGGACATTACAACAGACCCAAGCGAAATAAAAAGGATTATAACAGAGTATTATGAAAAACTATACTCCAAAATATTTGAAACCTAGAGGAAATGGATGCATTTCTAGAAACACACTACCTACACAAACTTACACAAAATGATGTTGAAAATTTGAATACACCCATAACATGAGTAGAGACTGAAAAGGTAATGAAAAACTCCCAACAAAAAAGCCCTGACCCAGATGGCTTCCCTTGAGATTTTTATCAAACATTCACAGAAGAGCTTACATGAGTACTACTCAAACAATTTCAGAATGTAGAAAAGGAAGTGATGCTTCTGAATTCATTCTATGAAGCCGGCATAGCCCTGACACCAAAATCAGGCAAAGACACCACACACAAAAAAGAAAATTACGGACCAATATCTCTCATGAATGTAGATGCAAAAGTTCTCAAGGAAATTCTAGCGAAGAGAATTCAGCAGCATATTAAAATATAATACACCATGACCAAGTAGGATTCATGTCAGTTATGCAAGGATGGTTCAACATTAGAAAATCAATCAATGTAATCCACCACATAAATAAAAGAAAAGAAAAAAATTAGATGATCATCTCCATCAAAGCAGAAGAGACATTCGACAAAGTCCAAAACCCATTCCTGATAAAAACCCTCCATAAATAGGTATAGAAGCGAAACTTCTCAACATCATAATGGCCCTCTATGCAAAACCTATGGCCAACATCATTCTTAATGGAGAGAGGATGAAAACATTCCCCTTGAGAACAGAAATAAGAAAAGGACGCTCTTTAACATCACTTCTATTTAACATTGTGCTGGAATACCGAGCTACAGCAATAAGGCAAGAAACAGAAATAAAGGGCATCCAAATTGGTAATGAAGAAGTTAAAATGTCCCAATTTACAAATAATATGATGTTATACATAGAAAACCCAAAAGACTCCACAAGACAACTACTGAAACTAATAGAAAGATTCAGCAGAGGAGCAGGATACAAAATAAACATACAAAAATCAGTTGGATTCCTAAACACCAATAAAGAGAACAATGAAAAGTAAATAAGGAGAACAATACCATGTATAAAAAAAATGTATAATAGCCCCTAAAAAAAAAAAAAGGAATAAATCTAACAAAGGATATAAAAGACCTATAGAAAGGAAACTACAAAACACTGATGCAAGAACCAAGAGAGACCTACATTAATGGAAAAACATACCATGCTCATGAACAGGTAGACTCAACATTGTGAAAATGACAAATCTACCCAAAGCAATTTACGAATACAATGAAATCCCAATCCAAATATCAACAACATTCTTTAAAAGATGGAAAAAAAACTTATCGTTAACTTTATATGGAAAGGGAAGAATCCCCAGGTAAGTAAAGCAATATTGAAGAAGAGGAATAAACAAGGAGGACTCATACTACCTGACCTCAGAACCTACTATATAGCTGTGGTAGTCAAAACAGCATGGTAGTGGTACAATGACAGATGCATTGACCAGTAGAACAGAATTGAGAACTCTGATGTAAATTCATTCACCTATGGTCACCTGACCTTCCACAAGGGCCCAAAGACCATCAAATGGGGAGAACAACAACAACAAAAAAAGCCTTTTTAACAAATGGTACTGGACAAACAGGGTGTCCATCTGAAAAAAAAATGAAACAGGACCCACACCTAACACCATAACACCATACACAAAAACTAATTCAAAATGGATAGAAGACCTAAATATAAAGCCAAAATGTACGAAGTTTATAGAAGAAAATATAGAATCAATGCTAGAGGCACAACTGTATGGCATTAACAGGATACAAACTACAACAAACAACATGGAAGCCCCAGACAATAAGCTAGGTAACTAGGATCTTCTACAGACTAAACACTTACGCTCATCAAAAGACTTCACAGAGTAAAATGAGAACCCTCAGAATGGGAAAACATTTTGGCTATTACAAATCAGACAAAGGTCTAATCTCTAAAAGAAAACCCAACACCTCTACAACAAAAAGACTAATTAAAAAATGGGCAAAGGAAATGAACAGACACTTCACAAAAGAAGCCATTCAAATGGCCAACAGACACACGAGGAAATGCTCAAGACCACTAGCCGTTAGAGAAATGCTAATCAAACTGACGATGAGATACCATCTCTCCTCGGCATTGCTTGCATGAATCAAAAAACTGGGAAACAACAAATGTTGGAGAGGCTGCTGGGAGATCAGAAATCTTATATACTGCTGGTGGGAATGCAAAATGATACAACCATTTTGGAAAATGATATGGCACTTCCTTAGAAAGCTAGAAACAGAAATACCATATGATCGGGAAACCCCACTCCTAGGAATATATTCTAGAGAAATAAATGTCACATAAATAGACACATGCACTCCCATGTTCAATGCAGAATTGTTCACAATAGTAAAAAGATGGAAACAACCTAGATGCCCATCAACAGGTGAATAGATAAACAAACGGTGGTACATACGCACAATGGAGTATTACAGGATAAAGAACACCAATGAAACTGTGAAGCATCTCATAACATGGATGAATCTGGAGGGCATTATGCGGAGTGAAATAAATCAATCACAAAAAGGCAAATACTGTATGAGACCTTTACAATGAAAACTTTTACACACATAAAAAAATAACCTTTTATGTTTACAAGGGAGGGGAAGGGTGGAGACTGAAAACACTAAATACACAATAGAGAAGAGGTAACTTTGGCAAAGGGTAAGACACTACATAATACTGGGGAACCCAGCACAACTTGTACAAGGCAAGGACATGGAAGCTCCATAGACACATCCAAACTCCTTAAGGGACCGAATTGCTGGCCTGAGGGCTGAGGGGACTATGGTCTCAGGAACACCCAGCTTAATTGGCATAATATAATTTAAAAAGAAAATGTTCTACATTCTACATTGGTGAGTAGTGCCTGGGGTCTTGAAAGACTGTAAGCGGCCCTCTAGGATACTCCACTGGTCTCACTCTTTGTGGAACAAAGAAGAATGAAACTCAAGATACAAGGTTAAGATAACCACATCTACAACAGCCTCTACCAGACTAAGTTCAGTACAACTAGACGTTGCCTGGCTAGCACCACTGACTGCTCTAACAGGGATTATAATAGACGGTTCAGGATAGAGCTGGGGATAAATGTAGAACAAAATTCTAACTCAAAAAGAAAGACCAGACTTGCTGGCCTGACAGAGGCTGGAGAATCCCTGAGAGTATGGTCCCCGGACACCCTTTCAACTCAGTAATGAAGTCACTCCTGAGGTCTTCCCTTCAGCCAAAGATTGGACAGGCCCATAAAATAAAACAAGACTAAAGGGACACACCAGCCCTGGGGCAAGGACTAGAAACCAGAAGGTGGCAGGTAAGCTGGTAATAGTGTACCCAAGGTTGAGAAGAGAGAGAGTGTTGACATGTCATAGCCTTGTTAACCAATGTCATAAAACAGTATGTGTACTAACTGTTTAAAGAGAAACTAGTTTGTTCCGTAAACCTCCAATTAAGTACAACAAAAAAGGTAAAAAAAATAAATTAAAAAAAGAACATTTCAAGACATATCCGGAAGTATATCCATGTCAGTAATAGGATAATATACATATCCCCACAAGGAAAACAAGTTAATATGATTGTTCTTCAAATTTATGCACCAACCACTAATGGTTAAAATGAAGAAATTGAATGTTTTTACCAAGATCTGCAGCCTGAAACTGATGAAATATGCAATCAAGATGTATTGATAAGTACTGGTGATTAGAGTGGGAACGTTGGAAACAAAGGAGGAGGACTGGTGGTTGGAAAATATGGCTTTCGTGATAGAAACGATGCTGGAGATAGCATGATAGAATTTTGCAAGATCAAAACTTTCTTCATTGCAAATACATATTTTCACCAAGATAAAAAGCAACTATACATGTGGACCTCGCCAGATGGAATATAGAGGAATAAAATCAAATATGTTGGAAATGCTGAATATCATCAATCAGAACCAGGCAGGGGACGGCTTCGGAACAGACCGTAACGTGCTCATATGCAAGTTAAAGTTGAAGCTGAAAAAATGTAGAACTATTCCACAAGAGCCTAAGTATGACCTTGAGTATATCCCATCTGAATTTAGAGACCATCTCTGGAATAGATTTGAGTTATTGAACACTTATGACCAAAGACCAGACGAGTTGTGGAATGACATCAAGGACTTCATACATGAAGAAATCAAGAGGTCATTAAAAGACAGGAAAGAAAGAAAAGAGCAAAATGTATGTCTGAACAGGCTCTGAAAACTGCTCTTGAATGTAGAGAAGTTAAAGGGCATGGAAGAAATGATGACGTAAAAGAGCTGAAAAGAAGATTTCAAAGGGGAGCAGGAGAAGAAAAAGTAAAGTATTATAATGATATGTGCAAATACCTGAAGAGAGAAAATCAAAAGGGAAGAACACACTTGGTATTTCTCAAGCTGAAGGAACTGAAGAAAAAATTCAGTTCTCGAGTTGCAATTTTGAAGGATTCTATGGGCAAAATAATGACTAGCACAGGAAGTATCAAATAGAGATAGAAGAATACACAGGAACACTGTACCAAAACAGAGTTGGTCAACTTTCAAACATTTCATGAGGTAGCATATGATCGAGAAACAATGGTACTGAAGGAAGAAGCTTAAGCTACGCGGAAAACAATGGCGAAAAAGAAGGCTCCAGGAAGGAAGGAGTACCAATTGAGATGCTCAACAAATGGATGCAGCACTGGAAGTGCTCACGCATCTGTGCCAAGAAATTTGGAAGACAGCTACCTGGCAAACAGATAGGAAGAAATCCATATTTATGCCTAGTCCAAAGAAAGGTGATTCAACGGAATGTGGAAATTATGGAACAATATCATTAATATTACCAAAACCCATTGCTGTCTAGCCAAATCTGACACATAGGGACCCTATAGGACAGAGTAGAACTTCCCCTTGGAGTTTCCAAGGAGTGGCTGGTGGATTCAAACTGCTGACCTTTTGATTAGTAGCCTTAGCTCTTAACCACTGAGCCACTCACATGCAAGTTAAATATTGCTGAAGATCATCCAAAAGCGGTTGATGCAGTACCTGGACAGGGAACTGCCAGAAGTTCAAGCCAGAATTCAGAAGAGGATGTGGAACGAGGAATATCTTTGCTTATGTCAAATGGATCCTGGGACAAAATAGTGAATGCTGAAAAGAGGCTTACATGTGTTTTATTGTCTGTGCAAAGGCATTTGACTGTGTGGATCATAGCCAATTATGGATAACATTACAAAGAATGGAAATTCCAGAACACTTAATTAAGCTCACAGGGAAACCAGACATAGAGCAAGAGGCAGTTGCTGGAACAGAAAAAGGGAATACTGCATGGTTTGAGGTCAGGAAATGTGTGTGGTGAGGATTGTATCCTTTGACCGTACTTATTCAATCCGAATGCTGAGCAAAAAATCCTAGAAGCTGGGCTATTTGAAAAAGAACAGAACATCAGGACTATAGGAAGACTCTTTAACAACCTGGGCATTATGCAGATGACACAATCTTGCTTGCTGAAGGTGAAGAGGACTTGAAGAAATTACTGATGAAGATCAAAGACTATGGCCTTCAGTATGGATTGTGCACCAACGTCAAAAAAACAAAAATGCTCACAACTGGACCATTAAACAATATCATAAAAAACGGAGAAAAGTTTGAAGTTGTCAAGGATTTTGTTTTACTTGTGTACACAAAGAAGACCCAAGGAAGCAGCAGTCAAGAAATCAAAACACACTTTGCATTGAGCAAATCTGCTGCAAAAAAAAAAAAAACTCTTTAAAGAGTTAAAAAGCAAAGATGTCACTTTAAGGACTAAAGTGTACCTGATCCAAGCAGTATTGTTTTCAGTGGCCTGTAATGCTTGCGAAAGCTGGACAATGAATAAGGAAGACTGATTAAGATTTGATTCCTTTCAACTGTGGTGCTGGCAAAAATATTAAATATACCATGGACCAAAAGAAGAATGAAAAAATCTGTCTTGGAAGCAGCACAACCACAATGCTCCTTAGAAAGGAAGGATGATGTGACTATGACTCACATAAGCTGGATATGCTATCAGGAGGGACAAGTCCTTGGAGAAGGACATCCCCTTCAGCACAGTAAGTGTCAGAGAAAAAGAGGAAGACTCTCAAGAGGTGGATTGACAGTGGCTACAACAATGGGCTCAAACATAACAAGACTGTGAGGATGGCGCAGGAGCGGGCAGTGTTTTCTTCTGCTGTACATAGAATCTCTGTGAGTCGGATCCCACTTGAAGGCACCTAACAACAAAATAACAGCAACAATAAAAAAAATCTACCTAGTCGTGTCATGTTTGCTAAGGTCAATTTGTTCCCTTTGAGTTTTCAATATTCTTTTTCCAAAACCTTAACAATTTTCTTCTATTGAGTTGATACATCTTGGAATTGGAATAGTCCCTATTCAGATTTTTTTAAAAAAATTATCTTAGCCCTTGGGTTTGAGAAAAATATTTCAAAGTGTTCCTTCCACCTTAAATTTACATGTTTTCCCTAAAATGGATGCTATTGTACTGTGACAAATATCATTCAATTTGTCGTAGTGAGCTGCCTTGCAGTAAGCCCCCACACAGAGTGGATGGGATGCTGCCTGGTCCTGCGTCATCCCCATGAGGGCTTACAAACTGAATCATCTGGCTCGTTTTCAGAAATAGGTCACCAGGCCTTTCTTCCTAGTCCATATTAATCTGAATGATTCCCTGAAATCTGGTCACTATCATAGCAATATTCAATATTCAAGCCTCCACTGAGAAATGAGGTGTGTTGGCCAGAAATCAAACCAGTGTACCCTACATGGAAGATAAGAATTCTACTGCTCAGTCACAAAGATCTACCCTCACACCAACCAGGGTGTCTGTAATAATAATAACAAAGGAAAATAACAAGTGCATTTAACTTTGACATTATTTGCATTAAAAAAGCAAAATAAATACAATACAAATAAATTATGGGCCTTGGTAATTTAAGCAGAGAAATACTCTTAATAAATTTAATGACTGCATTAGGGTTTATTCCCTGCATAGAGCGAGATAAGGCTATTTTATTTTTTTTAATTTTTTGGTCATTGGTCTTAAAACCTATACTAAATGTGTAACGTTGTACATTTGATGCAATTTAAAAGAATTTAAGAAATCACATTTAAAAGCCAAGAGAATAAAGAAGTTAAATAACAACAGTAACAACAGCAAAAAGAGTTTATTTTTCCTAGACTTGTCCAAGACCTACCATAGGGAATACCGGTGGGATTGCACTCAGCTTCCTCAGGTGCCTTTAAATGCTCCTCCTAATGCTTTCAGTGCAGCTTCTCCAGGAGCCCCCACACCACATGCACTTAGAGAACTGGCCCTCGCTGCTCACTGCTGTATTGAAACAAAGAAAGCAAAATGTTCAGTTGGGTCTGACATTTTCCTGCAGTTTTGTAACGTAGTTCTCATTCTCATTACGACTAAACATAAAGTTAGTTTTTTGATATATTTATTTGATATATTTGATACATTTATTTTAAATATCAAGCATGAAGATTTTTTCACTGTTATTTTTTTCAAAGAGGTGTATTTATTATTTTGATAGTGTTTTTCCCGTATGCTGTCATGAGTTCAGAAACTGAAGAACATTCCTTCAAATATTGATTGGAATTGTCAGATAATATGCATGTGAGTTCCTTCCCTTTCTTTCCCTTTCCTTTTCTTCTCTCTTCTTTTCTTCCTTTTTTTTTTTGCATAGCTGAATCCATTTAAAGCTATTTGAATATCCATAGAATCTATACTTAAAATAATATTTTACTATGAATGCTCGGAAAGTATATTTGCTAATTATATTTTACAATCTTTAGATTCTTCTAATTTTGGTCACTGTTGGGAATTTTTATTAGTTTACAAGTCAAAGTAAAGACACCTGTTCTAACGGAAAATTAACCATGGGAATTGTATCTTGAAATCCTGGCTCCTACTTGGGGCTGTTTGATGCTGGGACAAGAGGCTAAGAGAAACTGTGGAACGCTTTTTACTCTACTTCAGATAGAATACCCAGAAAACCCAGTGCTGTTGAGTTGATTCCGACTCATAGCCACCCTATAGGACAGAGTAGAACTGCCCCATAGAGTTTCCAAGGAGTGCCTGGTGGATTCGAACTGCCGGCCCTTTGGTTAGCAGCGGTAGCACTTAACCACTACACCACTCAGATAGAAGAGCAATGCTAAAAAGCTCTGTATATGTGAACACATTATCAAATGATTGAACATTAAAAGCAGTAAGCAGAATAAAAAATAGTAAGGGAATGATGAAAATATTAATTGATAATTTTGATTAATTTATTGATTTAGTAAAGCACTTGATTAATAAAAATTAATTCTTAGTGGCTGGAAGATTTCACAAAGACTGTACTTCCTCATTTACAGGTGAGAAAATAGATGCCCACAGAGTGATCATAATAGTACCTACATACCTACCTACCTACCTAGTGGTTGTGAAGCCTGTTCCTACTCATAACCACCCTATGAACAACAGAATGAAATATTGGTTTCTTTATCTCAAATATCTTCCTGTGTAGGAATAGGGGACAGAAATGCATTTGGCTAGTTATATTTCCATTTCATATGAAACTGAAATTCAAATAGTGAAAGCTCATGGAATATAATGGGTAGAGAATAGCATCTGTATATATATTTACTAAAGAAAGAGAGGAAACAATACGATAACTAAGAAGGAACAAGTTATGTGAAAGTTCACAGAATTCTGCTACTGGATTGTGGCTTCTGTTTTATTTCGTGTAATTTCATTCACTATATAATGCACTCTTCTTAAAACCGTATTAAAATTAATGAACTTTTAATTACAGAAGTAATGTTGTAATATAATCTCCTAATAGAGGAATCACAATATTTATAACACTAAAATTCCCTTTGTCCATCACGCCCTTTCTTCCCCAGAGGTAAAGATCTCCTTCCACATCTTTTTCAGTGCATTTATAAGACACAGGTACACAAAGAATCTAACTAGCATTCTAGTTTTTCTTTTTTCCAACATGCAAGTTATCATACTGTGAGAATTTTTATGCAGTTTATTAATTTTTAAAGTCATCAATGATTTATCCATGTTAGATGTTCATATAGCTCCAATATTTAAACTTCTGCCTAATTTTCAATAGTAAAACCATATTTCACATTATCTACATACTCTTACTGTTAGGTATTTAAATCATTTCCAGTTGTCCCAATTTTTAGCAAGGCTGCAATGTATAACCTTTTGAATGCTTTCTGGGGGTATTTCACTAGATCTCATGCTGATTTTCTAAATCATCATCAAAATTTGATATGGTCTGGTTTTTACAAAACTCATGAGTATTTCAGTGTTGTTTAATTGGCACTTCCCTGATTTTAATGAAGTTGAGTATTTTTATATATGCTTATTGGCCAGTAATAATATTCTTGTTTGTGTTGCTCATTCAAATGCTTTGCTCTTTTGTAAAATTGTATGGTGGTGGTTGTTGTAGTTGTATGCCACCAACCATTCATTTAGCAGCTGAGGACTAAACCAACGTGCCCACAGGGCTACTTAAAATTGGGTTACTAATCTTTGTATTATTGATTTGTAGGAAGTATAAATATTTGATCCCATTCCACTAGTTTTTAAAACTCTTTATTCATATTGAGTTTTGTTATAAAGAAGTTTTAATGTATTACAATTTTCTTTATGAATTTGCTACCCTAAAATATAGTTATTTTTCCACTATCATTTTCTAGTTTGGTCTGGTACATTTTTATCTTTCAACCATCTGGAATATATAGTTTTTTGAATAATAAGGTAGTTCTTTTTTTAAATTGAGATTCACATTCCTAACATCAGTTACTGAAAAGTCCATTATTTCATATTAATATGAAATATCAAACATAGAATAAATGTTCATATATTTATGCTTGTGTTTATTGACTGTCTGATCCTATACCAACTGCCTGGTGTGCCTAGTGACAACCCATACTCCTACTGCCCCAGATCTAAAATGTTTAAGCAAAAATATGAATAGTGAAACATGAGCTATTAAACAATTGTCTTCTCTCTTTTAATTTGGAAATGTAACCTCTAAGAGGTGCTTTTCAGAAATTGGAAGAAAAAAATAGAAATGGAGATATTTGAGATACCTTATTCCAAACTCAACAACATCGAGCCAACTCCAACTCATAGTGACATTATAGCACAGAGTAGTATTGCCCTTTAGGGTATCCAAAGCTGTAAGTCTTATGGAAGCGGACTGCCACGTCTTTCGCCCAAAGAGTGGCTGGTGGGTTTGAACTACTAATCTTTGTTTAGTTGTTGTTAGGTGTGGTCAAGTCAGTTCCAACTCACAGCAACCCTGTGTGGCACAGAAGGAAACACTGCCTGGTCCTGCGCCATCCTTACAATCATTGTTATGCTTGGGCACACTGTTGCAGCCACTGTGTCAATCCATCTCATTTAGGGTCTTCCTCTTTTCTGATGACCCTGTACTTTACCAGGCATGATGTTCTTCTCCAGTGACTAATGCTTCCTGACAACATGCCCAAAGTATTTAAGATGCAGCCTCACCATCCTTGCTTCTAAGGAACAGTCTGGTTGTTAGCAGAGGAGTCCTTTAACCATGTACCACCAGGGCACCTAGATATCTTATTACAAATTTTCAAAGAATATTCATTTATGTTTATTGCAATATGTCAAGTACTAAATATCATTAAGCTGTTTGAGGTAAAAATAGATTATTTAGAAGGTGCCGTTTATAGGGTTGTTTTATGGTCAGAACAGACTCCACAGCAATGAGGTAAATAAATGTTTCTTGCTCCCTTTTTCAAGCTGGAATAACTCAAAATAAGTGTTCAGTAAATGACTTGGTCGTATATTTATTGGTCCCTGAATGATGTAAATGGTTTGCACACTACTAGTAACCTAAAGGTTCACGACTCAAACCTATTGTCCACCACCACAGAAGAAAGTACTGGTGATCTGTTTCTGTAAAACTTACATCCAGGAAAACCCTGTGGAGTAGTTCTATTCCGTAAGACATGTGGTCTCCATCAGTAGAATTGGCTTGGTGGCAATGTTTTTATTTATTTATTTATTTTGTTAATTTTTTTGTATATTTATAAGTAATACACATTTATAAAAGTATGCATCACTAATATGTAATACATAAATATATGTAGAAATAAGATACTATTTATGTGGACATGAATAGTGTGTGACTTTACAACATTAAATTTAAAAAGGAAGACAAATATATCCTAAATACTGTCTGATAAACTGACCATGCAAAACGTGGGCCTCAAGGTCTACTGAATGAGAAAAAAATTAAGCAAATAAAAATTAAGTAAATAATAGATTGGCATCATATATCCTGATTTTTTAGTTATCATGTAAATCAAATTAATAAGAGCAAGAAGCATCTTAAAGTTAACAAGGAGTTGCATTTTAAGAGTGATTTAGGAAAGTATCCTTCATAAGCTTATTTGAGATTTAAGATCACCCTAGGAAAAGGTCATTAAAAATTGAGGAACAAAGAGGTGACATGATTCATTAAGAAACAACAGCTAGAATGTCCCTGAGATGGAATATTTATTTTTGCTCATAATATCCCATAACATCACATAGCACCACAAATTAATTTGCTTAAAATATTTCACATTGTTGCATAGCGCCATACCTTAATTCCTGTATTTTTTCTTTTTTTCAGGTAAACAATTTCACACTTATACCTTCTCCTCATTCATGAAATCATGCTGCCGAATAATAACGTGACTGAGTTCATTCTGCTTGGGCTGACACAAGATCCTGTTAAAAAGAAAATAGTGTTTACCTTTTTCTTGCTTTTCTACTTAGGGACATTGTTGGGTAACTCGGTTATTGTTACCATCAAGACCAGTCAGGCACTTGGGAGACCAATGTACTTTTTTCTTTTCTACTTATCCTTATCTGATACCTGCTTCTCCACTTCCAATAGCCCCTAGAATGATTGTGGATGCCCTTCTGAAGAATAACACCATCTCTTTTAATGAGTGCATGATCCAAATCTTTTCATTTCTTTGGCTGCCTGGAGATCTTGATCCTTGTGCTGATGGCTGTTGACCGCTATGTGGCCATCTGTAAACCCCTGAACTACATGAACATCATGACCCAGTGGGTCTGCAGTGTGTTGGTAGCTATAGCCTGGGTATTGTCGTGTGTACATTCTTCAGTTCAGATTTTTCTGACCTTGAGTTTACCTTTCTGTGGTCCCAATGTGATTGATCACTATTTATGTGATTTGCAGCCCTTGTTGAAACTTGCCTGTACAGACACCTATGTGACCAACCTACTACTGGTGTCCAATAGTGGAGCCCTTTGCACAATGAGTGTTGTCATGCTGATGTTCTCCTATGTTATCATCTTGCATTCTCTGAGAAACCACAGTGCTGAAGGGAGGAAAAAAGCCCTTTCCACCTGCATCTCCCATATCATTGTAGTCATCTTGTTCTTTATTCCCTGTATATTTATGTATACACGCCCCGCAACCACCTTCCCCATGGATAAGATGATAACTGTGTTTTATACAGTTGGAACACCTTTGCTTAACCCTCTGATTTATACACTGAGAAATGCTGAGGTGAAAAATGCCATGAGGAAGCTATGGAGTAAGAGACTGATTTCAGAAGACCAAAGATAAATAGAAATTTCAAATCCTTCTTCATGGTTTCGACTGACCTAGCATAATTCTACAATGCGTATAATCTTATTGTGGATTTCATAGAATCTTTTTTTTTTTATCTTGGGGAATAGGTGCCACTTTCTTCAGGAAACTGGGTAATATGGACACATACGCTGGCTAGTGTTGAGTCAGTTTCACGTAGAGGAAGAGACAAAAGAAGGTACAATAAAGTATGTAAGGCCAGTTGCTTTAGATTTTTCACTACTGTCTCTACCTCTCTTGGGTAATTAGAACCACTTGTGGGTTTGATCTGATGTTTTTCTGTCCTTCTCCACGTTCATTTCTGGTGTCACTCCACTATTAACCTAAAGGTTTACAGTTTGAAGCCACTCAGCAGCACCATAGATGAAAGGCCTGGTGATTCACTTCCATAAAGATTACAGCCAAAAACCCTGTGGAAAAATTCTCCTCAGTAAAGCAGGAGCTCGCCGTGAGTGGGTTTCAATCTGATGATGATAGATTTTTTTGTTTGTTATTTTTATTATGATTACAGTTAGCCCTCTATGTGCTGAAATTCCTATCCTGGTAGATTTTCTTTTTTCAAAACTGAATGTGATAATCCAGAGGAGGAATTCTGGGGTTTGAAAGAGAAATATGTTACATCACAGACAGAAAATTTTAGTGAGTATTCGATACTCTCCAGAGAAGAGAATAACTTGAGTAGAGGGGACAGGAACTTTTATAGGAAACCTGTGTTTATATAGTTGGGATAGACATCAACTTTTGTCCCTATGCATCTGGCACCACGGTCTCTAATTACATAATCATTGAGAATCTAATTTCAATTTAATTTCTTATTTGTATTTTTATCTGTACAGAAATTTTTGTTTATATGAGAATTCTATATCAATTTTTTGTAGTAAACTGTAAGCCCGTTACCTACCATTATGCTTTGAAAAATGTGTGACACTCTTTCAGCAACAGGTATTTCCTGGGTTTTTATTTTCTTAGTTCATTGTGGGCTAATACATAAAATCCTTTTTCACTTGTATTTTAATGAGAACTTAGAGAGGAAATAAATTTTATGGATAGCCCACCATGTTTGGTAGAAAATGCTGTTCTGTTTAAAAAATATGAAATTATGGCTTACTTCTCTATAATACAAACACTTAAAAAGATGAAAACACTGTACATAATTTCACCATCTAGATGACTCTATATACATGAAAAATGAAGTAATGCATGCATAAATTTTGAGAATCAAAATATTTCAAAAATGTACAAAATACAAAGAAATATATCTCTTTTTCATCCTTTTGTAAAAAAGATAATCACTGCGAATTGTTTCTCATTTTTTCGATTAAGAAATAATCATATGCTTATAGCCAGAGGTGGGTCCCTGGGTGATGCAAATGGTTAAGTACTCAGCTATTAACCGGAAGATTGGAGGTTCAGATACATAGAGAGAAGCCTTGGAAGAAAAACCTGGAAATGTACTTCCAAAAGATCATAGCCATGGAAAACAGTTCTGCTCTGGAACACATGGGGTCACCATGAATCAGAATTGACTCAAGGGAACATTTTTTGAAAATCAATAGTAGATAGGAATTGAGCTAGAAAATTTCTGATATAACTGTGGGGGAAAATAAGGAAGTGTGCATGCAGCTCTACATACAAGGATTAAATGAAAGTCTATGTAATGAACTGTGGGGTCCTTTCTTCTCTCCCAGAATTCCAGCTCACATGTACACACTACCACAATAATCCGCCACTACCATGTCCATATCCCAGGTGGAGGTTAGGGTGGGGACAGAATGGAGAGGGATTTTTTTTTTTCCAGGAGAAAATATGTGGCCTATATCATACTGCCTGGTTACCTGCAAGTTATCCCCAAAAGCATATACACCCTGCCAAACATTTAGAGATTCCAAAGAGCTTTTTCATTTCATCACATTTAAATATAACTTGAGAATATCTGCTTCCAGATAGATGATAGGATTAGTGAATTGGAAGACCAATCAGTAGAAATCTGTCTTTGAATTCAAAGAAGAATTTCTACTGCATATATATTGTGAGTTATATTGTGAGTAGCGACTCCTCTATTTCCCTTAACAACTCAGCTGGGTCCTAAAATTGAAAAATCAAGACTTTCTATTCCTGTTGTTAGTGGTTATCTACCCCTGGTGGCACAGTGCTTAAGCGCCTACATACTAACTGAAAGGTCAGCAGTTTGAGCCACCAGCCCCTCCATGGGAGAAAGATGTGGCAGCCACCTTCAGTAAAGGGTAACCCAGTGCCGTTGAGTCGATTCCGACTCAAGCTTAGAAAACCCTACAGTGCAGTTTTACTCTTTCCTATAAGGTTGCTATGAGTCAGAATCATCTCAAGAGTAGCAGATTAGGTTTTATTTTTGATTAGGTTACCAAAGGTTCTTTTGACATTCTTCATCCCAAGCAACCTAACATTGTATTTATGCCTACCATTTATTATATAGTTCTCTACACTTTTGCTGGTAAATGTTCATCTCTTACTTGCACTCATCATGAAAGAATGGTGGATATATTTAGTTTTAGTTCTTGTATGTCATAATAAAATTAAAATTGTTATTTTGTAGATAATGAATTAGGTACTGGGTTTAAGTCAATCTTATTTAGTTATTAAAAAGAGAGCACTGATCTTTTTTTTGTGTGTGTGTAAAATCATGTTAATTATAAAAGCCCTCATGGACTTAGGGGAAAATTAGAAATTATCAGTACCTCAGGATGCTGGGAGTACTAGTGGGACATCTCTTGTATTCCCAGAGCTTGTACATAATTCAACTTTTTTCTCTTACCTCACTTTTTTACTCACTACTGTCTTTATGTTCTCTGTTCCCTCAAAATATCTGCTTACACTTTTTTTTTTTTTTTTTGGTTTTTGAGACAAGAGTTCTCCTTTTATGAGTTCTACAAACTTCTTCTTCACTCCAGTTTACCTAGTTAGAATTCCAGAGAGGAAATTTGAATAAGCATGCTTATAGTTGAGTAGAGTAGTAGAGTAATTTAGATCATTGGCCATTCTATGGAGAATCTGTCCTAAGTCAAGATCCATTCCTGGTACAAACCACTGTGATTAGAAGGGAAGAGGAAAAGAGTAATGGGATCCATAATATGACAACCCAAGGTGTTTGTTTAGCATGGAGGGTTAACAGCCTAGCATTCTTAAAAAATGATGAAAATCTTTTATCAGCTACTCAAAATTTTTACCTAGTCGTATCATTGTTTGCTAAACTCGGTTTGTTTCTATAGTTTTCAATATCCTTTTTCCCATGTCTTAGTAATTACTTTCTACTGATTTGATACATCTCAAAATTGGAATCTTCCAGATTCAAAATTAAAAAAAAAACTTAGCACATGAACACATGGGTTGGAGAAAATTATTTTGAAAATTTCCTTCCACTTTTATATATTTTCCTTAAATGGATGCTATCGTATTATGACAAATATCCTTCAATTTCTTGTTTTGAGCTGCCATCCAGTCAGTCCCAGCACACAATGGGTGGCATGCTGCCTGGCCCTGAGCCAACCCCATGATTGGTTACCCCATCATTGTGATCCATAGGGTTTCAATGGCGGATTTTCAGCAGTAGACCACCAGGCTTTTCTTCTAGTCCATGTTAATTTGAAAGATTCACTGAAATCTGTTAGGCATCATAGAGACATATAGGCCTCCACTGAGAAACGGGCTGTGGCTGTGTATGATGTGCATTGGCTAGGAATCAAACCACAGTCTCTCACGTGGAAGGCAAGAATTCTACTACTCAATCGCAAATGTCCACCCACACGCCTAATAGGATGTATATGGTGAAAAAAAAGAAAGAAAAAGAAAAATAACAATTGCATTTAAGTTTAACCTTCATTGCAGAAAAAAGCAGAATAACATCAATATAAATAAGTTATCAGCCTTGAAAATGGAAGCAAAGAAAGACTCTAGTAAATTCCATATGATTGCATTATGGTTTATTCCTTGCATAGAAAGAAATAAGGTTTTTTTTTTTTTTTTGTCATTGGCCTTAAAACTTTACAAATATTTAACATCATATATTAGAAGCAATTTTAAAGAATTTAAAATCACATTTGAAAAGCCAAAGCAATAAACAAGTTAAACAACAACAACAATAAACAGTTCATTTTTACTAGCCGTTGCAAGAATTACCAAGGGAATGCCAGTGGGATTACACTCAGCTCCCTCAGTGCCTCTAAATGCTCCTTCTAATACCATCAGCCCAGGTTCTCCAGGAGCCCCCAGACCCTGTGCATTTAGAGATGTGGATCTTGCTGCTCACTGCTGTACAGAATTGAAGAAGGCAAGAGCAAAAGGCTGAGTTGCATCTGATACTTTTTATCTGCAGTTTGGTAACAAAAATCTCATTTTCATTTTGACTAAATATGCTACTTTTGATATATTTATTTTAAATGTAAGTTGAAAGCTAGATACCAAGAATGAAGACTTTTTCACTGTTATTTATTTTTTTTTGAAGAGCTGTATTTATTATTTTGAGCTAGAATAGTTTTTTTTTTTTTCTATATGCTGCCATGAGTTCAAATAGTCAAGAACATCTTTTCAAATATTGATTGAAATTGATGGATGACAAGTATCTGAGTTTCTTCACTTTCTTTCCCTTCCCTTCGTTTTCCATTTATTCCCTCCTCTTTTCCTCCTCAGTTTTCTTATGGTTTCCTTTCTTTTTCTGAGTGCTTGAATCCCTTTAAAGCTATCTCTTTGAATATCTATAGAATCAGTGTTTAAGGATATATTTTTCCATGAATGCTCTGAAAATATAGCTGGCTGTTAGTCATTCTGTTATAATCTTTAGACTCTTGTAATTCTGATCACAGCGTGGTATTTTTATTAGTTTACAAATCAAGTAAAAGAGACCTATTCTAATGGAAAATTGACCATGGAATGCTATCTTGAAATCCTGGCTCCTAACTTGGGGCTATTTCATTCTGGGAGAAGAGATTGAGAGAAATTGTGGAGTGTTTTTTTACTCTTCTTCAAATAGAAAGCAATGCTAAAAAACTATAAATATTTGAAAACATTAACAAATGATTGAATAATACAAGCAATAAACAGAATAAGAAATAGTAAGGGAATGATGCTGATATTAACTGATAATTTTGATAAATTAATTAATAATTGACACAGTAAATCACCTGATGAATAAAGATTAGTTCTTAGTGGCTGGAAGAATCCATGAAGACTATACTTCCTCATTTACTGGTAAGGAGGAAATAAAAAAAAAAATAGCCGCCCATAAAACCAAAAGCCAAACCCGATTCTGACTCACGCCATAGAGTGATCATAATACTATCAACCTACCTACCCACCTATGTGGCTGATTTTGTTGTTGTTAGGTGCCATCCAGTCTTTATGACTCATAGCCGCCCTATGTACACTACCTGGTTCTGTGCCACCCTCATAATCATTGCTATGCTTGAGCCCATTGTTGCAGTCACTGTGTTAAGGGTATTCCTCTTCTTAGCTGACCCTCTACCTCACCAAGCATAATGTCCTTCTCCAGGGAAGTGTCCCTCCTGATAACATGTCCAAAGTATCTCAGAAGAAGTCTTGCCACCCTTGCTTCCAAGGAACATTTTGGCTCTACTTCTTCTATGACAGATTTGTTTGTTTTCTGGCAGCTATGTTATATTTAATATTCTTTGCCAACACCATAATTTATAGGCATTCATTCTTCTTTGGTCTTCCTTACTGCCCAGGTTTCACATGCAGATGAGGCAATCGAAAGTATCACAGTTGGGTCAGGCACACCTTAGTTTTCAAAGTGACATCTTTGCTTCTCAACATTTTAAAGAGGTTTTTTGCAGCAGCTCTGCCTTTGTTATGTCCTTTGATATATTCAGCATTGATTGTGGATCCAAATAAAATGCAACCCTTCACAACTTCAATTTTTTATCCATTTGTCATGATGTTGCTTATTGGTCCAGTTGTGAGGGTTTTGTTTTCTTGATGTTGAGGTGTAATCCATACTCAAGTCTGTAGTCTTTGATCTTCATCAATAAGTGCTTCCATTCATTTTCAGCAAGCAAGGTTAAGTCACCTGTATATCAAAAAACAGGTTGTAAACAAATCTTCATCCAATCCTGATGTTGAATTCTTCTTCGTATTGTCAAGATTCTTGGATTATTTGCTCACATACAAATACAATAATAATAATAATAAAATCCCTGATGAACACTTTATCTGACTTTAAACCAGGCAGTATGCCATTGTTCTGTTTGAACAAATGCCTCTTGTTCTATGTATAGATTCCACATAAGCACAATTAAGTGTTCTGGAATTCCCATTCTTTCCAATTTTATGCATAATTTTTTCTGATCCACACAGTAAAATGCCTTTGTAAAGTCAATAAAACACAGGTAAACATCATTCTGGCATTCTTTGCTTTCAGACAAGATCCAGGTGACATCAGCAATGACATACCTCATTCCAACTCCTCCACTGAATCTGGCTTGAATTTCTGGCAGTTCTGTCAATGTAGTGCTGCAGCTGTTTTTTAATTATCTTCAGCAAAATGTTAATTGATTGTGATTGTAATTATACTGTTCCATACTCTCCACATTTTGTTGGATCATTTTCCTTTAGAATGGGCACAAATATGGATATTTTCTAGTCAGTTGGTTCGGTAGCTATCTTCCAAATTGCTTGGCATAGACAAGTGAGCACCTCCAGTGCTGCATCCTTTGTTGAAACATTTCAGTTGGCATTCCCTCATTTCCTGGAGCCTTGTTTTCACCAATATCTTCAGTGCACCTGAGATTTCTTCCTTCAGTACCATCGATTCTTGATCGTGTGCTACCTCCTGAAATGATTGGACATGGACCAATTAGTTCTGGTACTGTGACTCTGTGTATTCCTTCCATCCTCTTGTGCTGCTTTCTGCATCATTCAATATTTTGCCCATAGAATCCTTCAGAATTGCAACTGGAGGCTTAAATTTTTCTTCCCTTCTTTCAGTATGAGAAATACTGAGAGTGTGCTTGTGTTTTGGTTTTCTAACTTCAGGTCTTTTCACATTTCATTGTAATTCCTCACCTTTTCTAGTTTCCTTTTGAAATTTCCTGTTCAGTTCTTTTGCTTCATCAGTTCTTCATTTTGCTTTAGTTACCCTATGTTCAAGAGCAAATTTCGGAGTCTCTTCTGATGTCCATTTTGTTCTTTTATTTCTCTCTTTTTAATGAACTTTTGCTTTCTTCATGTGTAAGGTACTTGATGTCATCCCACTGCACCTGTGGTTTTTGGTCATTAGTGTTCAATGCATCAAGTTTGTCCTTAAGATGATCTCCAAATTCATGTGGGTTACACTCAAGGTCAAATTTTGCCCATTATGGACTTGTTTTAACTTTCTTCAGCTTCAGCTTCTACTTTTTCATCAGCAATTGATAGTCTGTTCTGCAGTCATCTCCTAGCTTTGTTCTGACTGATGAAATTGAGCTTTTCCATCACCTTTCCACAGTTGTAGCCTATGTGGTTGATACTATTATTTTATCACTGTTTTACAAATCAGAAACCAAGACTCAGAGAGTTATGTAACTTCCCTAAGATTATTCAACAGTTAAGTGGTGGACCATTTATATAAACTCCTTTTTTCTGCCTCAAGTGCTTTTACCCACTATGAAGATCTGCCTCCCTTGTGGATACAGTTATCAGTTATATTTTCGATGTTTAATATTAATATTTTTTCCTAAGAAAACTTGTCTATGAGGCTAAGTAAATCAAGATGTTCCTGAAAATCAGGTAGTGTGGGAATTATTTGCTTGTTTGTTTATTTTTTTAGAGAGCATGGTAAAGCAGAGTGAGTCTTAGTGTCCTGAATATCTCTTTCAGGATGGTGTCCATTGCAAATTTTTTTAATGAACTTGTTGGAACAGAAATAAGAATTTCAGACTATCAGAATCTTTACCTTGATGTTTGTGGTCAATGTACAGATATTAGAAGCAGTTAACGTTTTCTGTAGCATACCTTCGTATTCAGCATCCTCTCCGATCTCTTACATATTTACTGTTTCCTTCCATTAAAACTGTAATGAGCCAGTGATCAGCGAATCAAGGAGTCATGAGAAAGAATAAATTGTAAATTTGAATCTTCATTGATAACAGTTGTTACATTTAAGAGATCATCTGGAAATTTATTCATACCCTATCAGGATTACAGAAGTATAACTAGGCATATGCTTGTTACTGTTGATACTAAAAGCAAATTCAGATAAAAGTATAAAAAGAGATGTAGCTATTGACATAAATGTAGATATAAATACATATATATGTATAAATATATATATTTTTTCCAATTTCATTATCTCAGAAACCTCCTTGTAGCAGAATGGGGGACAGAAATGTATCTGGCCAGTTATAGTTGCATTTTATATGCACCTGGGATTTAAATAGTGAAAATTCATAGAATATAATGGTGAGGGGATATCATCTATATATACATTTACTAAATAAATAGAGGAAACAACAAGGAAACTAAGAAAGAACAAGTTATGTAAAAGTTCACTGAATACTCCTACTGGATTGTGGCTTCTGTTTTATTTTGTGTAAATTCATTCAGCACATAATGCATTCTCCTTAAACCATATTAAAATTAATGAATTTCCAATTAATTAACTTTGATTAGAGAAGTAATATTATAATATAATCCCCTAATAGAGAAATTAACCCTTTTACAACACTAAAATTCCCTTTGACCATCACTTCCTTTCTTCCCTAGAGGTAAGGATTTCCTTCCACATCTTTTCCAATGCATTTATTAGCACACAGGTACTCATAGAAAGTATATAGCATTCTATATAGGTTTTTTTTTAACATACAATTTATCATACTATGATTATTTTTGTGCGTTTAATTAATTTTTAAACTCAAATCTATCCCAGTGATTTACCCATGTTAGATGCTCAAATAGATCCAATATTTAAGCTTCTGCCTAATTTTCAATAGTAAGGACGTATTTCACGTTATCTATATGCTATTACTGTTAGGTATTTAGATCATTTCCAGTTATCCCAATTTTTAACAAGGCTGCTATGTATATCTTTTAGAAAGATTTCTGAGGATATTTCACTGGGTCACATGCTGATTCCCTAAATCATCATCCAAATTTTATATGGTTTGGTTTTTACAAAACTTATGAGCATTTCATTGTTGTTTAATTGGTATTTCCCTGATTTTAATGAGGTTGAGTAGTATTATATATGCTCAGTGACTAGTTAAATTGTTCTGTGTATTGCTTATTCAAATGTTTTGCTGTTTTGTAAAATCATGTGGTTTTTTATCATTGTTGTTGTATGCTGTCAAGTTGATTCTGTCTCACAGAGATGCTTTATAACCGAGTAGACCTACTCTCACAGAGTTTCCAAGGCTGAAATGCTTATGGGAGCCAATTGCCAAGTCTTTTCTCCTGCAGAACTGCTGGGTGGTTTTGAATCACTGATCTTCATGTTACCAGCAATGACTTAACCACTGCGTTACAGGTTTCCTTAAAAAGGCATTGTTAATCTTTATATTATTATTTGCAGGCGTTATAAGTATTTAATCACATCCTATCACTTTTTAAAGATCTTTGCTCATATTGAGTTTTGCTATACAGAAGTTTGAATGTATTACAGTTACTCTTTATGAATTTTCTACCCTAAAATATCAATAGTTATGCTTCCAGTATTATTTTCTACTTTGGTTTGATACACTTGTATCTTTCAACCATCTGGAATATATAGTTTTTTGAATAGTGAGGTAGTTTTTTTTTTTTTAAATCAGATGGAGATTCAAACTCCTAACATCAGTTACTGAAAAGTCCATTATTCCACATTAATATCAAATATTAACTTAAACGTGGGATAAATATGCGTATATTTCTGCTCGTGTTTATTGACTGTCTAATCCTATTTCTTTTTTTTAATCCTATACCACCTGCCTAGTGTGTCTGGTGACAATTCCCACTCCTACTGCCACAGTTCTAAAATGTTTAAGCAAAAAACCTGAATTGTAAAATATGAACTATTAACCGATCATCATCTGCTTGTAATTTTGAAAGGTAACCTCAGGGACTTCAAGTGATTTAAGAAGTGCTTTTCAGATTTTCAGAAAAAGGAAGAAGAAAATAGAAAGGAGAAAATTTGAAATATCTTATTCCAAACTCCCTACCATTGAGTCAGTTCTGACTCACAGTGACCCTATAGAACAGAGTATAATTGCCTCATACATTTTCCAAGGTTTAAGTCTGTATGGAAGCAGACTGCCACTCTTTCCCCCAGGGAGCGGCTGCTGGGTTTGAACCACTGACCTTTTGTTTAGCAGTAGAGTGCTTTAACCAT
The DNA here is from genome assembly GCF_030014295.1 of Loxodonta africana. Lineage (NCBI taxonomy): Eukaryota > Metazoa > Chordata > Mammalia > Proboscidea > Elephantidae > Loxodonta > Loxodonta africana. The sequence goes on from NC_087363.1 coordinate 2,981,348, forward strand.
GTACCACCAGGGCTCCTAGATATTTTATTAAAAATTATCGAAGAATGTTCGTTTATGTTTATTAACATATGTCAAGTACTGAATATTATTAAGGTGCTTGAAGGTAAAAGCAGATTATTTAGAGGCTTGTAAATGTTTACATCTTCTCTATGAGTCGGAATCAACTCCATCGCAATGGACTAAACAAGTGTTTCTTCCTCCCTTTTTCAGCTGGAATATCTGAAAGTGAGTGTTCAGTAAATAACTGAGTCATATATTTGTTCCTGGGTGGTGTAAATGGTTTGTGTCCAACTACTACCCTAAAGGGTCACGATTCAAACCCACTCGCCACCATCACAGAAGAAAGTCCCGGTGATCTCGTTCTTTAAAAATTACATCCAGCCGAACCCTATGGGGCAGTTCTACTCTGTAACAATAGGGTCTCTGCGAGCTAGAACCAGTTTGGTGGCAAAGGGTTTGTCTTTGGCTTATTATATACTTATAATTAACATACATTTATACAAGAATGCATAACAAGTATGTAATACACATACATAGGTATAAATAAGACATTATGAAGAGGTCCTTAAAAATTGAGGAACAAAGAGGTGACATGACTCATTAAGAAACAACAGCTAGAATGTCCCCGATGTGGAATATTTATTTTTGCTCGTAATACCCAATGCCATTGCATAACACCACAAATTAATTTGCTTAAAATATTTCACTCTCTTCCATAGCACCCTAAATTAACTCCTGTATTTTTTCTTTTTTTCAGATAAACCATTTCACACTCATACCTTCTCCTCCTTCATGAAATCATGCTGCTGAATAATAATGTGACTGAGTTCATTCTGCTTGTGCTGACACAAGATCCTGTTAAAAAGAAAATAGTGTTTGCCTTTTTCTTGCTTTCCTACTTAGGGACATTGTTGGGTAACACGCTGATTATTGTTACCATCAAGACCAGTCGGGTGCTTGGGAATCCAATGTACTTCTTCCTTTTCTACTTATCCTTATCTGATACCTGCTTCTCTACTTCCATAGCCCCTAGAATGATTGTGGATGCCCTTCTGAAGAATAAAACTATCTCTTTCAGTGAGTGCATAATCCAAGTGTTTTCATTTCATTTCTTTGGCTGCCTGGCAATCTTGATCCTTATCCTCATGGCCGTTGACTGCTATGTGGCCATCTGTAAACCCCTGCACTACATGAGCATCATGAACCGGCGGGTCTGCAGTGTGTTGGTAGCTCTAGCCTGGGTAGCATCATGAGTGCATTCTTCAGTTCAGATTTTCTTGACCTTGCGTTTACCTTTCTGTGGTCCCAATGTGATTGATCACTATTTATGTGACCTGCAGCCCTTGTTGAAACTTGCCTGTAGAGACACCTATGTGACCAATCTGCTACTGGTATCCAATAGTGGGGCCCTTTGCACAGTGAGTTTTGTCATCCTGATGTTCTCCTATATCGTCATCTTGCATTCTCTGAGAAACCACAGTGCTGAAGGGAGGGAAAAAGCCCTTTCCACCTGCATATCACATATCATTGTAGTCATCTTGTTCTTTGGTCCTTGTATACTTATATACACACGCCCCACAACTACCTTCCCCATGGATAAAATGATAACTGTGTTTTATACATTTGGAACACCTTTGATTAACCCTCTGATTTATACACTGAGAAATGCAGAGGTGAAAAATGCCATGAGGAAACTATGAAGCAAGAAACTGATCTCAGATGACCAAACATGAACAGAAGTTTCAAATCTTTCTTCAAAATTTGGATTGGCCTAGAAGAATTCAACAGAAAGTATTACCTTCTTCTAGGTCAATCCAAATTTTGAAGAAAGATTTGAAACTTCTGTTCATGTTTGGTCATCTGAGATGGAATCCTATCTGGGAAAATGTCAGCTAATTCCTTCAGGAAAATAAGCAATATGAAAACATTCACTTGTTAAAGTTGAGTCAATTTCATGTAGAGGAAGAAAAACACAAGGTACAAACAGGTATATAAGGTCCTTTGTCATAGGTTTTTCACCACTTCTCTCTGCCTCTTCTCAAAGATTACAATGACTTGAGGTTTTGATCTGTTGTTTTCTCTTTCATTCTTCATGTTGTTTTCTGGTGTTGGAATCTTAAAATCAGGTTTACAATTCGAGTCCACCCAGGAGAGCTAAGAAAGAAAGACCTGATGAATCTATTTCCATAAAGATGATAGCCAAAAACCCTATGGAACATTTATCTGTAACACATGGAGTTGCATAAATCAGAATCAACTAAGGGGCAATGGATTTTTTGTTGGTTTGATATTTTTGTTGTTGTTGTTGTTTTTATTGTTATTATAGTTTGCACTCAATTTGCTTACATTCCAAGCCTAGTAGATTTTCTCTTTTCAAAACAGAGTGGATAAGCCACAGGAGAATTTACGGGCTTAGAAACAGGAATATATAAGCCATAGGTAAAAAAAAATTAGTGAGTTTTCAATATAATCCAGAGAAGAGAATAACTTGAGTAGAGAGGTTGAAATGATTATATGAAAGGTACATTTCTGCAGTGGAGATGGAAACCAACTTTTGTCATTATCCGTCTAACACCAGAGCCTCTAATTATATGAGTATTAAAAACTTAACTTCAATTTAATATCTTAATTGTATCAATAAAGAAAATCAAAATGAGTATTTGTGTTTGAGTCTTCTATTTCTACTTTTTTGTACTAAATCATATTACATCTATTAAATTTTACTAATTTTATTGCAACACCAGCTATAACATTTCTTTATTTTGAGAAAATGACCATCTACTTTTCTGTGTGGTCTTGGAAAGCTATGGTTTCTACCATGAATTATAGTGACAAATATAAATCATTAATTTTTTTTTTAAGATTATGTGAACTTGAAGGGGAAATCTGCAACAAGTAGTTTATTATTGATTATAGAGGCTATACTTTCTCTGCTATTGAAAAGTTGGCATAGTAGTAGATTCCAGTTGTTAGAGTTTTAGCTGGTGTTTTCTTCTGTTTCAAGGTAAGGAAAAGATTTAAAACAAAAAAAAAGAAGAAGTGTATATTGGATACAGATTAGATGCCTATCCAGAAACACTCCATCTATTATGTCTCCTTGACATGCACTCAGTATAGAGCCCCTGCTACCAATGTCACCACATCTGCTGCAGGCAGAGATTGTGCTCTAGACCAGGGTCAGGATTTGATTTTTAAAAAAAAGGAAAAAAAAAAGTGGCAGTACTGCAAATAAGACTGAAGGTGCAGCTTAAATGAACTTCCTTTGTTGAAATCAGCATCTTGATAGTGAAAGAATGAAATTCTGAGAGTCAAAATATGGAATCTTTGTGGGGAATGGTGAAGACCATGAACCCCAAAATTATTCTGAATACTCTGGGTTAGCTCTCCCATGTGAGGGAAGAACAGTCTTCCTTGCCTTGATCCCACGCAGCTGTCTCACATGAACAGTTGTCTTAAGAAAATATTTGTTCTCATCCAGAGCTTTGTCCTATACCCCTTATGACTTCCAAACGACTAAACAGGGACAATTCTCAGGTAAGCCAAGGCAGGAAAGTACAACCCTCATTCTTTTAGAAATGATTTCCACGAAGGAATTGCAGTACCTAGCTAATACCTACGGTGAGAAATGGGGAAACAGTTTACTATGGGAACTAATCTTGAAGGTGTTAGCATAGGAGGACAGAATATAAGTCTGGAGATTGAAAAAAATTTGACATGAGGGCACTCACCAATGATTTGCAATCTGATGTTCTGGCAAGGGCATCCAGAGCTGGCTCTTTAAAGTATATGCTTTAAGGTGTTGTATTAGTTTTCTAGTGCTGCTGTAACAACTTACCACAAATGTAATGTCTTAAAACACCCTAAATTTATTATCTTAAGTTCTCTGGGTTGGAAGTCTGACATAGTCCTTACTGGGCTAAAATCAAGGTGTCAGTATGGTTGTGTTTCTTTTAGAGGCTCTAGGCTTTCCCTGATTCTAGAGGTCACCCACATATCCTGGCTCATGATCCCCTTCATAAATCTTCCCAAAGTCAGCAACATTGCATATCTTTGACCAGTCTTCCATTACCACATCTCCCTTTTTCTCTTCTGCCTCTCTTCCACCTTTAAGGATGCTTGTGATTACATTGATCTCATCTGGATAATGCAGGATAATCTTCCTATTTTAAAGTTACATAATTAAACCCCCCCCCAAAAGTTAGATAATTAGCAACTGTAATTTGGTCTGTGACCTTAAGTATAAAAACTTACTGGAAATGAAAAATTCTTCCTATATAGGTTGAAATGATAAATACTTCAGATATAGATTGTGTCTTCTGTCTTTATAGTGCCTCCAACTATACAATGTTTGGGGGTTCACAGACTAAGTCTTACACTGACATGATATCCCACAAACATTGCCTAGGACATAATACTTATTCCTGAGCAACAAAAGTGTGAGATTGTTTCCATGATCTCAGATTTTACTGGTATTACTGCGTATCCCATTACCCATAAGCAGCTAACCTGATAGTAGAGAATAGAGATAGCTGCTGCTGAATTTACTCCACTCATGTAGACTTTACATATGGCAGAACAAAATATTGCCTAGTCCTGCATCTTTGTCACAATCATTGGCATGTTCGAGTTCATTGTTGTGGCTATTGTGCCAATCCATCTCACTGAGGGTCTTCCTCATCCTTGCTTTCCCTCTGCTTCACCAAACATCACATCCCCTTTGGCTATTGATCCATCCTAATGTCCAAATTTGCAAGTCAGACAGTACTTTGTGTGATCCATAAGGTTTTCATTGACTGATTTTCAGAAATAGTTCACCTTTCTTCCTAATCTTAGTCTAGAATCTCTGCTGAAACCTGAGCTCCATGGGTAGAAGGGTGTTTCCTGATTATATGGAATATAGAGTAGGAAAATAAAATAATTCTCCAATCATGAGTGCATGTTTCATCACTATGTTTTGTGGAAACTTCTTCAAACTTGTAGAATCTCAGGAGCTTTCCAAGTGAACTAACTTGGTTTTCCTCTATCCCTCCTCAAAATGTTGTAACTTTCTCCTTTCTGTTAAGGCAGGTACCTAAAATTACGTTTTGAAAAACGTCTGAAACTCTTTAAGCAATTGGTATTTCCTATTTTTTCAGTTGTTTTTATTGTACACTAACATGTAATTTTCATTTTTTCTTTTATTTTAATGAGAATTTAGAAGAGGAAATATATTTTTATGTGTAGCTTAACACATTTAACAGAAAATGTTGTTTTTTTTAAAATATGAATTTATGGCTTTCTTTTCTGTAATAACAACACACAAAAAGAAGAAAATACAGTATATAATTTCACCATCTATATGATATTATTGGAAACACTGGTGGCATATTGGTTAAGTGCTACAGGTGCTAACCTAAAGTTTGGCAGTTCAAATCCACCAGGTAATCCCTGGAAACTCTAAGGGGCAGTTCTACTTTGACAGCAATAGGGATTTTTATGATATTATTTACAAGAAAAGACAAAGAAATTTGTGCATAAGTTTTGAAAATCTACAAATTTCAAAAATGTACAAAATGAAAAAAAATTATCTCTTTCCCATCCTTTTGTAAACACATAATCATTATGAATAGCTCCTTATGATTTCCCCCTTTAAGAAATAATCATATGCTTATAGTCATAAGTAGAGTCTCTGGGTGGTGGAAATGGTTAAGTGCTTGGCTATTAACCAAAAGATTGGAGGTTCAAGTGTGCCCAGAGAAGCCTTGGAAGAAAAGCTTGGCAATCTACTTTTAAAAGATCATGCCCATTGAAAACCATATGGAGCACAGCTCAGTTTTGAAACACATGGTTTCACCATGAATCAGAATCAACCGTAGGACAATTTTTTTTTAACATATATATCAATAGATAGATAGAAAGGAATTGAGCTAGAAGATTTCTGACATAACTGGAGGAAAATCAGGAAGTGCTCAGTTGCACATATAAGGATTAAAGTCTACATAGTGAACTGTGGGGTCCTTTCCTCTTGCTGCTCCCAGAATTCCAGAAGCCAGGCACACACTACCTCACTAATCCCTGATGACAATGTGCACATCCTAGGTAGCAGGGGGAAGGTTTTTTTAGGAGAAAATTATGACCATTATCTTATTGCCTGATTACCTGTGGGTTATCTTCCAAAATATAGATTTAGAGAGTCCAAGAGCTTTTTCATTTCCTCACCTTTAAATATAATTTGAGAGTTTCTGCTTCCAGGCAGGATGACAGGATTAGTGAATCAGAAGAGAGGTCAGTGGAAACCTGTCTTAGAATTTAAAGCAAACAAGGATTTCTATTATATATGTTGTGGGTAGTGTTATTCTTCTTGTTAGATGCAGTCAAGTCGATTCCCATTTACAGTGACCCTATGCACAACTGGACAAAACACTGCCCAGCCCTGTGCCATCCTCACAAATGTTGCTAGGCATGTGCCCATTGTTGCAACCACTGTGTCAATCCATCTCATTGAGGGTCTTCCTCTTTTTCAGTGGTCCTCTACCAAGCATAATGTCCTTCTCCACTGACTGATCCCTCCTGTTAGCATGTCCAAAGTATGTGAGATGCAGTCTCGCCATCCTTACTTCTAAGGGGCATTCTGGTTGTACTTCTTCCAAGGCAAGTTTGTCTTTTGGCGGTCCATAGTATATTCCACATTCTTCACCAACACCACAAATCGAAGGCATCAATTCTTCTTTGGTCTTCCTAATTCATTGTCCAGCTTTTACATGCATATGAGGCAATGGAAAACACCATGGCTTGGATGAAGTGCACCTTAGTCTTCAAGGTAGCATCTTTGTTGTTAATACTTTAAAGAGGTCTTTTGCAGCAGATTCACCCAATGTAATGCATCTTTTGATTTCTTGACTGCTGCTTCCATGGGTGTTGATTGTGGATTCAAGTAAAAAGAAATCCTTGACAACAATCTTTTCTCCATACATCATGATGGTGCTTACTGGTCCAGTTGTGAGAGGATTTTTATTTTCTTTATGTTGATGTGTAATCCATACTGAAGGCGGTGGTCTTTGATTTTCATCAGTAAGTGCTTCAAGTACTCTCCATTTTCAGCAAGCAAGGTTGTGTCTTCTGCCTAAGGCAGGTTGTTAGAGTCTTCTACCAATCCTGATACCTTGTTCTTCTTCATATAGTCCTGTTTCTTGGATTGTTTGCTCAGCATACAGATTGAATAGGAGTGATGACAGGATACAGCCCTGACACACAAATTTCCTGACTTTATCCCCATGTTCTCTCTGAAGAGCTGCCTCTTGATCTATGTATAGGTTCCTCATGAAGACAACTGAGTGTTCTGGAATTCCCATTCTCTGCAATGTAATCCATAATTTATTATGGTCCAAACAGTCCAATGCCTTAGCATAGTCAATGAAACACAGGTCAACATCTTTCTGGCATTCTCTGGTTTCAGCCAGGATCCGTCTGACATCGGCAATGATATCCCTGGTTCCATGTCCTCTTCTAAATCTGGCTTGAATTTCTGGAAGTTTCCAGTCAATACAGTGCTACAGCCATTTCGGAATGATCTTTAGCAAAATTTTGCTTGCATGTGATAGTAATGATATTGTTTGATAATTTCCCCATTTAGTTGGATCACCTTTCTCTGGAATGTACATACATGTAGATCTCTTCCAGTTGGTTGATCAGGTGGCTGTCTTCCCAGCTTCTCGGCATAAATGAGTGAGCACTCTCAAGACTGCATCTGTTTGTTGAAACATCTCAATTGGTGTTCCATCAATTCCCGGAGCCTTGTTTTTCTCCAATGCCTCCAGTGCTGCTTGGACTTCTTCCTTTGGTACTGTCGGTTCCTGATCCTATGTTACTCCTGAAATGTTTGAATCTCGACCAATTATTTTTGGCATAGTGACTCTGTGTATTCCTTTCACCGTCTGTTGATGCTTCCTGATTTGTTTAATATTTTCCCCATAGAATCCCTCGGTATCGCAACTCGAAAACAGAATTTTTTCTTCAATTCCTTCAGCTTGAGAAATGGTTTTCTATCTCCAGGTCTTTGCACATATCTTCATAATACCTTGCTTTGTGTTTTCGAGTTGTCCTTTGAAATCTTCTATTCAGCTCTTTTACTTCATAATTTTTTCCTTTTGATTACGCTACTTACTGTTCAAGAGCAAGTTTCTGACAGCCATTTAGATATTTTCTTTCTCCCTATCTTTTTAATTATCTCTTGCTTTCTTCATGCATGAAGTCTTTGACATCATTCCACAACTCATCTGTTCTTTGATCATGGTCATAAGTGTTCAAGGTGTCAAATCTATTCTTGAGATGGTCTGAATTTCTGGCTGTTGCCTGTTAATGTACTACTGCAATTTTTTTTGAATATCTTCAGAAAATTTTACTTGAATGTGATATTAATGACATTGTTTGATAATTTTGCATTTGGTTGGATCACCTTTCTTAGGAAGAGATATAAATATGGATCTCTTCCAATCAGTTGGCCAGGTAGCTGTTTTCCAAGCTTCTTAGCATAACTCCAGCACTGCCTCTGTTTGTGGAAACATCTCAATTGATATTCCATGAATTCCTGGAGCCTTGTTTTTTGCCAGTGACATCAGTGCAGCTTGGACTTCTTCCTTCAATACCATCTTTTCTTTATCATATGCTACCTCCTGAAATGACAGAACGTCGACCAATTCTTTTTCGTAAAGTGACTCTGTTCTTTCTATCTTCTTTAAAAGCTTCCTGTGTTGTTCTGTATACATACATACATATGGACACACACATACATATGTGTGTGTGTGTGTATATATATATATGTGAATGAATTGTTATTGAGTCAATTCTGACTCAAAGGGACCCTGTAGGAAAGAATAGAACTGCCCCAAAATGTTTCTAAGAAGCTGCTGGTGGATTCAAACTGCTGACATTTTGGTTCTTAGCTGAGCTCTTAACCACTGTGCCGCCAGGACTCCATATATATACATATACACACACACACACGCATATATATGTGTGTGTATATATATATGTAAATATATGTATGTTTATATATATGTATTTTTTTCCCACAGTGTTTTTATCTCAAATATCTCTTTGCATATGAATGGGTGATGGGAACGTATCTGGCCAGTTATATTTACAGTTCATAAAAAAATATATATGCTTCTGAAATTCACATAATGGCAATTCATGAAATATAACGGTTAGAGAATAGCATCTATGTACACATTTACGAAAGTAGTTGAGGAAACAATACAGTAACTAAGGAAGAACAAATTATACAATTCCATTCATTCCATAATGCATTCTCTTTAAATGATATTAAAATAAATAAACTATAAATTAATTTTTGATTAACTGTCAGTTTATTGTTCTGTGGTGATTTGTGTGTTGCTGTGGTACTGGAGCTTTTTGTTGTTGTAGTAAGGTAATGTCGAGTTACTGATGACTCACAACCACCCTATGTACATCAGAAGGAAACGCTGCCTGGTTCTTCTCCATCCTCACATTTGTTGCTATGCTTGAGCCCATAGCTTCAGCCCTTGTGTCAATCCATCTCATTGAGGTCTTCTTCTGGAAGTTATGCCATCAGTATCTCAAATACCAGTAGGATCATCCCTGGTGGACAGGTTTCAGCAGAACTTCCAGACTTAGACAAAATAGGAAGAGGGATCTGGCAATCAAATTAAAAAAAAAAGAAAAACTGACCAGTGAAAACCTTATGAATAGCAACAAATGACCAAATCTGTCTTGGAAGAATTACAGCATGAATGCTGCTTAGAGTCAAAGATGAGCGACTTCATCTCATGTACTTTGGACATGTTATCAGGAGGTACCAGTCCCTGCAGAAGGACTTCATGCTTGGTAAAGTACAAGGTCAGCAAAAAAGAGGAAGACCCTCAATGACATGGAATCGCACAATGGGCTCAAACATACCACTGATTGTGGGGATGGTGCAGGACTAGGCAGTGTTTTGTTCTGTTGTGCATAGGGATGTTAGGAGTTGGAACTCACTCAAAGGCACCTATCAACAACAACAATATTGGAATATAATCTCCTAACAGAGAAATCAAAATATTTACAACACTGAAACTCCATTTGGTCATCACTCCCTTTTTTCCCCAGAGGAAAAGAACCCTTCCATATCTTTTCCAATCCATCAATAAGCACACAGGTGATCACAGGAACTATGTAGCAACCCATATAGTTTTTTTTTTAATATACAATTATCATACTATGATTATTTTCGTGCACTTTATTAATTTTATGATCAAAAATGTGTCTCAGTAATTTATCCATGTTGGATGTGCCATATAGACTCAATATTTAAACTTCTGCCTAATTTTCAATAGTAAGGACATATTTCATGTTGTCTCTATTCTATTACTGTTAGGTATTTCGATTATTTCCACTTATCCCAATCTTTAACAATGCTGCAATAAATGCTTTCTGGGGGTATTTCTCTAGATCACATGCTGATTCCTTAAATCATCATTAAAAATTAATATGGCCTGCTTTTTACAAAACTTAAGACCATTTCATTGTAAATTAATTTGTATTTCCCTGATTCCAGTAAGGTTGGGTATTTTTATACATGCTTGTTGGCCAGTTATAGTGTTCTTTCTGAGTATTGCCAATTCAAATGTTTTGCTCTTTTGTAAAATTGCATTTTTTGTCGTTGTTGTTGTTGTGTTGATCTTTTTGTTGTATGCTGTCAAGTCTATTCTGACTCATAGCGACTCTATGAGATGGAGTAAAACTGTCCCATAGAGTTCCTAGGCTGAAAATTTTATAGAACCAGATCACCAGGTCTTTTCTCCAGCAGAGTTGCAGGGTAGATTTGAACCGTCGACCTTTTGGTCATCAGATGGGTGCTTAACCATAATTTAAGGAGCTGAGCTCCTGAAAATTGGCTTACTAATCTTTACATTGGAGCTCTGGTGGTGAAATGGTTAAGCACTCAGATGCTAACCAGAAGGTTGGTGTTTTGAACCCACCAGCTACAACTCGGGAGAAAGACCTCTTGATCTGTTTCCATAAAAATTACAGTTTAGGAAACCTACTCTTTCTTTCCAGTTCAGGAAGGTAAAGGTGGACAGAAATTTGTATAGCTACGTGGACAAGTGTATAATTCTGGTGTTTAGTTTTAAGAAGTCTGTTGTTGCATGCATAGGTCTCATTCTCCAACAATGGGTTAAATTTGCTTATTGTGGGATCGCTATGTATAAAAATCGACTTGGTGAACAACAACAACATGACTTATTTATAACTTCATTTATAAAGTCTTCATGAATATACATATTAATGCTCTTTGTAAAGTGCAACATGGAATATCTCACACACTCAGAAGGACATTAAGTTTAAGAGAGCACATAGATGAAGAGATGGATATCCCTGGTGTGTAATTTGTTAATCAGCACTGCTCCATGCAAGTAGCATCTTTTGAAGTGTTTTCTCACCATATATACTATGTAAAACTGTCTTCCCTCTACTTAGGCAGGACGTTACACTAAGAAATAAAGAAGATTAGACTGAGAAACAAGTGGGACCAACTGAAGGTTGGGGCATAAGTGAAGATCACCTTTGGTATATTGAGGCATTTCCTTCATTTATAGATGATTTCCTGAGCTTTGTGAGCTAGAGGAGAATCTACAATATCCTCTATTGTCATCCACTACCACAATACACACACACACAAGGACAGTGAGTAAGAAAATGGATAAAAGTTCACCAAGTTTGCAAATATGAGAGAAGTCCCAGAAAAACCCAGTGCCGTTGAGTCAATTCCGACCCATAGGGACACTATAGGACAGAGTAGAACTGCCCCATAGAGTTTCCAAGGAGTGCCTGGTGGATTCAAACTGCTGACAGAAGCGATATTTTCTTGTTCCCCTTCCTCTATACCACAGCTCCCACTAAGAAAATGAATATTACATAGACTTATGGAGCCCTGGCGGCACAGTGGTTAAGTGTTCAGTTGCTAACTAAAAAGTCAGCAGTTCAAATCTACCACCTGTTCCTTGGAAACCATATGGGGCAGCTCTACTCTGTCCTATCTGGTTGCTATGAGTTGGAATTGATTCAATGGCAACTGTTTTTTTTTTGTTTGTTTGTTCTTAAAGCATTATCTTTCTGTATGTTACAGGAATATGAGCTTTCAGATGAGGGGTCCATTTGTGGGAATTAGCTGCTGGGTAAAGGAAAATTTCAGCAAAAGATTCTCTTTACAAAATTCCTCATGTGTACTGCCTAAAAATGTCAGGGTACTTAGGATTCTAAAAGGAAGAAGAGAAGTGATAAATTATAATGAAAAGGAGGCAAGAAGAATATAGCAGAACTAGGCAGTGTGTAATTTTGATGTTGGTTGATGGCGATTACCTCATGGTAGGGATTTCCAGCTCAGGAAGGTAAAGGTGGACAGAAATTTGTATAGCTGCATGGACAAGTGTCTAATTCTGGCGTTTACTTTTAAGAAGTCTGTTGTCGATGCATGCATAGGTCTCATTCTCCAACAATGGGTTAAATTTGCGTATTGTGACAAATTCCCTGTTTGAATTCTCCCAAAAGAGACTGGCCTTTCAGAAGTCTGTTTGAACATGGATCATAGGTATCTTTTGATAATCCTTGTTTTATAATTTATCAGTGAAGGAAAGGTCAAGGGGAATCTATCCAAGTGTGTTTAATATTATGGTGATCTCTTCCTATATTTTACCCATGGAAGAAATAGTGGAAGGGAGGCTGGCTGCACATGTAGGAGACAGAATTTGGCTTTTATGCACAGCATCAAAATTAAGTACTTTTAATCATTTCCCTTATCTTGAACTTGACCTTGTTACACTGTCCCTGGCAAAGTAAAAAAACAACAAAGAAACCAAAACCCATTGTCACTGAGTCAATTCCAACTCATGGCGAACCCATGTGTTACAGAGTAGAACAGCTCCATAGGTTTTTTTATGGTTGTAATCTTTATGGAAACAGATTGCCATGTTCCAAGACACTGATGGATGGGTTTCAACTGCTAACCTTTCAGTTTAGCAGCTGATCATAAACAGCTTACACTACCCAGGGAAATCCTGGCAAAGTACCTTTCACTAAATATTTGGAAAGTTTTCTAGAATTAAGAGGAATCGACTCGACGGCAATAGATTTTTTAATTTTTTTTATGCTTGGGTAAGTCAGCTCACTAATGCTTTGTACCAAGCTATCCTAAAACTTATGGCTACCCAAGAATCATATAACTCTTTTTCACGTGTCTGTTGGCCAGGGGTCATTCTTCTGATCTAGGGTGGGCATTGCAGGCTTCAGGTTGGGTTCAGGTGCACTTATGTGACTGTCATTCTCCTGCATCAAATAAAATTATTATCTTATTTTGTGTTGGTTAGATTCTATTAAAAATGGGTCACCGTACAAGAACTGGAAACATTGAAGTGAAGCATCCCCATTCAGGCACCACAAAAATAGTGAATTCTGGAGAACTTGACATGTGAGAAATGGTTTAATCTCCTAGAAATGTTAAAAGAGAAAAAAGATGACATATGGAGGTGTGTGACAGGTGCCTTTACATATTCAAGTGAACATTGCATGGAGGTGTTTAAAATATTTTGTCCTGCTCCAGAAAACAGAAATACAACCAGTGGTTAAAAGGCACAGGGTGACCTATTTTCTTGGTTTTCCATTAAGAAATAAAATAATTTCTTCATCTGAAAATTGAGAAAGGTTGCCATTTATTTTCATTAATGAAGGCACCAATCGAAGTCACATCTCAGATCTGGTGACACCAGGGTTATAAAGCATAAAAGTGTTGTGATGATAAATCCATGGAATAAAATGCTATTGTTGACCTGCCTTGGCACCACTGAAACTGGAGAGAATCTGAATTCTCATCATTCTTGGTCATTGCCTTTCAAGGAACCAGGAGAAGGTTCTCCGAGCTTCTCTGATAGGTTTTGACTTTGTGAACAGGTGTAAGTTTATAAAGTCTCTGGTGGAGACAAGTACTGTTTCATATGTTTTCCTTCCCATCCTTTGAGAGTCAAGAATCTGGCATCTTCAACCTTCTTAGGGACCTCAGACCCCTAATATCAATAAATATTCCCCAGTCGTCAAACATTTATTGCAAAGGAATAAGGGAAAGAGCATTGTGAAGAAAATTATCAAATGGATAAGAATGATTTATTCCACAGTTTTGTAAATTCAGTTCAATTTTAGCTCCCTTTATGGTGGTTATCAGAGAAGATTTGGACACCTATGCAAAAGTAAGGCTCTTTAGATTCATTGACTCACAGACCTCTTAAGATCTAACAGAATCAAATATCATCTTGTCTCAGTGTTCACAAATCCACATTTCCTGACTGCATACAATGATCAGGGGAGCTTGTTAAAAATAGTTTTATAAGGCACTTAATCCTAGCCTACTGAGTAAGAATCTCTTTGAATAGGTTCTGTCATCCTTTTGAAGATCTCAGGGTGATTCCAGTGATCAGCCAAGCTTAGAAAGCACTAATCTAGCCCTCATTTTAAAATTGAGGAAATAGAGGTCTATAGACACACAGTGAATATATGTCCAGTTGGGGACAATAACCATGTGTTCACACATGCGTGATCCTAGGGCAAGAGTTTCTTGATTATAACTTCTAACTTAGATGCCTCGCTTTTTTATCTTTCTTATCTTTAATTCTGTGATCACATTAACATCACCAAGTATTTTTTCAGCACTAATGTACAGTCCTTAATGTGAGAAATGTTTGTACATACAAACATATATGCACACACACTTACATAAACACACACCCTGCAACCACAATGAGGCATAAAAGATATATAATAACTGGGTAATCATAATTGTGGCAAAGAAAATGAAATAACTGAGAGAAAAGCAGTGCTATGTTTACCTGCAACAGAAAAAAAAAAGTCCAGGTTGCATCCCAAGGTGAAGGAGAAAGGTGTTACCAGGAAAAGTTTTCAGTTCACGTGAGAGAGATGTTTGTTCTTTTGACCTGAATGAGTCTCCCTGGGATTCAGAGACAGGAATCTGATTAGTTAAGTCAAGGAAGCACTGGAAAATCACTCACTGTATTCAGTAAAGCAGTTTTGTCAAACATGGTAAATTGATAAAAATTGTATTCACCCTGTTTACTGAATCACAGTCACCAATTCATCATAAGTGATTGTTTTCATTCAGTCTCTTCAGTTTTTTCTGTTAGTAATTTTTTTTTTTTAATCTCACATTAGCAGAGGTTGCTATCTATAGATTCCAGGTAAATAGTAGAGTCAGTTATTAACAGCATATTCACGGGCTATTATGATTAAAAAATTTGGTAAACTTTCCCAATAGCCTTATTGTTCAGGCAAAGAAAATGATTCCTCTAGAAATTATTTGTTTTCTCCCCAAGACGAGAGAACGAGAAAATAACATTTGGCTCACAAGCTTGTGTTTTATCCCTTTTACATTCTGTACACCTTTCTCTTGCCATTTGAAACTTTCTAGGCTTAGTTGTTGTAAGAATCTGTGTTTTGGGAAGACTTACATCAGCATGCCTTAGTTTGGGTCCTTTGTGAGTTTTCTTATGCTCTGTTTTTCATACACCATACACATATTCAGTGCTAAATATGTACCAGTCACAGTTCTAAACATTAAACAGATTTTCACACTTTAAGGAAAATAGGCAAGAACACTGAGGAGAAAACAATGATACTGAGTAAGATCATGATGATATTCTGAGTTTAATAACACTTCTCTGGTTTAAATATTTTAATAAGTTCTCTGATTATGAAATATTGGAATAAATGTAATGAAAATGATCAATAATATCTGCTTCAGTAAAATAAGCCAGTGAGACATTTGCTTCTCCCAACAACCCTGCAAACCAAACCAAACATTCTCATTGCCATCGAGTAGATTTTGACTCATAGCGACCCTCTAGGACAGGGTAGAACTGTTCCATAAGGTTTCCAAGGAGTAGCTGGTGGATTTCAACTGCCAACCATTTAGTTAGCAGCTATAGCTATTAGCCACTGCTCCACCAGGTCGATATTATTGATTTTGTTGCACAGATACATTAACCAAGATTTCTATTAACCATTAATTCTATTTAAATCATCCAGCTTAAAGTATCATTACTTCAAACTATTTGCCGTTACTCTCCCAGAAAACCTTCCTACCCCACAGTTTCTTCATTGCATTTTTTTACTTCTGCATTTCTCAGTGTATAAATTAGGGGATTTAACATGGGGGTGATAATGGTGTAAAATACAGCCACCATCTTATCCTCAGAAAAGGCAGTATGAGGGCGCATGTACCTGAAAGTACATGGGCCAAAGATGATGGCCACAGCAATGTGGGAGGCACAAGCGGAGAGAGCTTTGTGCCTGCCTTCTGCTGACTGCTTTCTCAGGGACACCAGGATGACAGAGTAGGCCTTTAGCAAGATAACAAAGCTCCCCAACAACACCAACAACATACCTGTCTGTGCAGGCCAGTTTCAGCACAGGGTGGACATCGCAAAAGTAGTGATCAATCTAACTGGGTCCACAAAAGGGTAGCTGGACCACCAAAGCCACCTGGATAATGGAATGTAAGAACTCACCCACCCAGGTCTCCAGCAACATTTTATTGCATCTGTCCCGGTCCATGACAGTCATATAGTGTAGACGTTTACAGACAGCACATACTGATCACAGGCCATTATGGTAAGGATGAAGGCCTTACTGCAACCAAAGAAATGTACCCCAAAGAGTTGCAACATGCACCCCACATTGAAGATAGTTTTACTTTTGACTAATAGGTCAACAATCATCTTGGGAACTATAACCAAGGAATAACAGATGTCCACAAAAGACAAATAGCTGAGAAAGAAATACATAGTAGACTTAAAGAGGTTGTCCACATACACTGTCAGCATGATGAGAAAGTTTCCCAGAAGAATAACCATGTAGAAGAAAGAAAACACCACGAAATAAACTTCTTCCACCTCAGGGTTCTGAGAAAGGCCCCAGACAATGAACTTGGTTACACTGTTCATTTTTTCCATGGAATTAGTCCAGCAGGGGACGTTCCCAAGAGCCAATTGCCTGAAAAAAATAAAAAAGGGGCAACAGCATTATTTCTATTATAGAATAAAAATGGGTAATCCCAGTAGTTGAAATGGGTACTTACTGCTGATTGGCATACACAGAGAAATTGAAGCACATATATTCTGACCATCTTACCTCCATACAATAGTCCATTCATTCACTAAGTTGAGGAAAAAAAGTCCAGAGATATCAAACAAATCCTCTAAATCAGCCATCAAGCCAAGAGTTCCATCTCTCTGGCTGTTTATTAAGGTTTATTCATCTGTTTCATTTGAACATTTGCTTAGTTCTTATTCTGTGTAAGTACTAAACCCGATTTTGAAATATCTCCTGTGTTTGTGGTCCCTGGGTGGTGCAAACATTTAACACTCTCAGCTGCTAACTGAAAGGTTAGAGATTCAAGTCTACTCAGAAGCACCTTGGAAAAAAAGGCCTGGCAATCTACTTTCAAAAAGTCAGCTATGAAAACCCTTTACTAGCAAAAAAAAAAAAAAAAATCTGCCTTTAGCATTATGCTTTTTTAAGAACTATAGATCAAATTGACAGCAGCAATTTGAAAGATTAGATAGGAAACTTAGGGGGCAGTGAGTTTATGGTCGTGGGGGAGGAACAAGTCAGAAAAGGAGGGTAGAATGGCTACACAAGTCTAAGAATATAATCAATGTCACTGAATTGTATATGTAGAAGCTGTTGGATTGATGTATTCTTTGCTGTATATATTCTCAACAACTACAACAAGAAAACAAATGAAATTAAAAACAAGTCAAAATGAATTAAAAAAAAAACCCTCTGGAGCATAGTTCTCCTCTGACATAACATAGGGTCGCCATAAGTTGGAATCTACGGAAGCTGGTTGGTCTGTGCTTTGGGACATGGCAATCTCTGTATATCTGGAGAAGTTCACCTCTTGTTTGACACAGAAATGGAAATGTAAGCCTGAAATTTCTCTTCTGCGTATGGGCATGCCTGTACCTCTCATTCACCAGTGAGATCAAGTAGTAGAGACTGGGAGAACTCAACAGGTTCTCCTTCTTATGAAATTTGGATCTTCATGTGCATGTATTTATGCTCTACTACTTGATCTCCAGGTCTTTACAGTCAGGAAGTGGTGTATTGTAGTAGAAAGAGGAAGAAAAACTATACAAATCTGACCCTTAAATAATGGTACTATTTTTGCTGTTGTTGTGAGGTGCCCTTGAGTTGATTTTCCACTCACAGAGATTCTATGTGCTGTAACCTTGGGTAAATCTTTTAACTTCACCAGGCTTCTGTTTCCCAAGTTTCTATTTCCCTATCTATCATTCTAAGAGTTATTTCTACCTTGAAACGAAATTACTCTGTTGGCTTGGAAGAGCCACAAAACCCCCTGACAGGGAGGCAGAGAAAGAGAAGATAAAACAATAAAAGAAAACTGCTGGAGAAAAAACAAGACCTATTTGATTTGAAAGGAGGTGAAGTCTCAGGTAATTTCTTCATCTTCAAACTCAGAGTGTTTGAGGATTCCCAAGGCTTTATTTTACTTTGGTACTTTGATCATTTGTCTGTTGACCAGAAGGGGTGGGGTTGGGGTTGTGGGGGGAAAACTCTGACTTTTAATCTAACCGCTCCATGAATTTTTTGACCCTTTAAGTTTCATCATAGATAATTTTAGTTCTGCCAGTATGGATGAAAAGATGAGCAGCAATATCACTCATACTGAAGATAGAAGAGGTCAGTACCGAAAGAGAATTTAAATGGGTGTAGGAAGAGGTCGATATTGAATTTGAATGATGTGTCTTCAGTGATGGAATGTCAAGCACACTAGCCGATCACTGCAGTGTTAGAGTGGAAAGAGGTCTGTGGGATTGTTTTAATTGAAGGGGTTTTTACAGTGCTTCCTGAAATCAAGCAATAGATGGAAATGATTTCTCTAACTACAGGTTAGGCTAGGTTTACACAGTATTTTAGATAATCATTAGGAACTTTGTCTACCTAAGGCCATATATCCTCAAGATGCCCATTCAGTTTAGTGTCTACAGCTCTTACTAAATTCTGTGCTCTTGGCTATTCCTTTGTGGCAACATTGCACCTGGCACGTCCATTTTTAGGAAACTATAGGGCTATGTCTTCATGTGTACAGATTGAAGTTGTGGGAGTAGCCATTACAGGTGTGCCTTCTCATATGCAATACAAAGTAATGGTAATAAAAATTACAGTAATAATGGTAATAATATAATTCAGATTCAGTGCTTCAGTACCTTCCTCTACTTTTGCATACTGAATCCACTTTGGTTTTTCCTTCTGATTAAAAAAATAATAATAATTACTATTCTGGGTGGGGCCAAGATGGCTGACTAGGTAGAAGCTACCTCGGATCCCTCTTGCAAAAAAGAATCGGAAAAACAAGTGAATCAATCACATACATGACAATCTACGAACCCTGACCATCAAACACAGATCTAAAGAGTTGACCTGAGTGACAGGTGATCGAAAAGTTGTGTCCTGAAAAAGCAACAGCCTCTGGAACCGGTGTCCAGCACCACAGCCCTGAGCCCTCGCGGTTCCCCTGGTGCTGAGTGGCAGGTTTGATTGCGGCTTGCTGAGGTGGAGCAGGCATGGACATAGCCTGAACCCCTATCCCCCTGGGGTAACCTCAGTAGAGATTCAGCCAGCGCAAGCAGGCTACATGCTGATGGGGCTAATGAGAGAACGAGCAATCAAGGGAAAGCAGCGACTGTTTTTGGAGCCTGCAGCCGGCGTCCCAGTCAGAAAACCTTGGTGCCGGGCTTCGACTGGACACAGGGGAGCTGAGTACGGCTTCTTGAGACGGGGCAAAGACAGGACGCAGCTCTAGCCCCCTGAAGTGACCTTGGGGAAGCACAGCCAGTGCATGCAGGCAGCACAGAGACGCTGCTGACAGGAGGAGAAGTCACCGGGAGGCAGTGACTGGTTTTGGAGCCTGGAGGGCAGCATCCCAGCTGGGGAACCTTAGCACTGGGCTTTGGACTGGGAGTGGAGGAGCTGACCATGGCTTCTGAGACAGCACAAGCACAGGCACAGGGCATGGGCCTGACCCTCAGGGACAATCTTGACCCAGGCAGTGCGCACAGGCTACAGGCCCCACGGGAATCTCAGATAAAACAGTCATCACCAAGCAAGATAAGTAAATTTGTCCATATTCCCGGGTGCTACTCTCTCCTATCTGTCTGATCCCTCCCCTCCATCCCCAGGTGGCTTCATTAACATAGGAATTTCCTGGGCCATGGAGTGAAGTGCTCAGCGTTTTTTTTGTTTTTGTTTTTTTGTCTTTTCCTAACCCATTCTCCTGGCCTGAGAGAAGCAACTACTAAAAACCCAGGGACCAAAAATCCTTCCCTGACTTCCTGAAATTGGAATAAAAATACAGAACCAGCGCCAGCCAAGCCTCTGAGATCCACAGTCTTGGGCTTTCATCCCTACAGGGAACAAGGTGGCTATTATAATGCAAAGGCAATTCTAATAGTGATCCGACTGTAATTGTTCTACCCAGTTACTGGAAAGACAAGTTTTCCAGGTCTGATATCTCTACCTATAAAACAGCCCTCACTGACCCACAAGGGGGAACTGAGGGCTGAAGCTCCACCCAAACCACCTAGCCTCCTGACAAAGAGGTCTAAGGATAGTGACACCTACCAATCTGTAGAGGTACATGCATTGGGTGCCTAAGGTACAGCTGCAGAGCCCACCCACCAAAGTGCTTTAGGAATAGAGACATGCCCACCTCATTGGCACTTGGGGGAAGCCTGTCAGCATCCTGCCCCCCTAGAGTATGACCCCCTGCTGCTACCAGAATCTGGTGCACACAACTATCACCACTACTCCTCTAAGTTAATAGGTGACAGTCTACACCACACTCTTGGTGACCCAAAATCAGATTCTATTCAAGAATAGTGAATGGACTCTTAGGCTTATATATCTGGTAACAGCCCAAACCAGCTGGTAATAGGACATAAGTGATTCAAAGGTTACAACAATCAAGAAAGCGCAATCTACAAGCCCATCTACATATATTGAAAGAAAACAAAACAAGATAAGACTCAGTGAGCAAATATAAAATAAATCACTACAATATCTTAGAGATGGCTCAGAGAAAGCAGTCAATATCAAACTACATAAAGAAGCAGACCATGATTGCTTCTACAACTCCCCAAACTAAAAAATCAAAATCTTTCCCAAATGAAGATACAATCCTAGAATTGCCAGATGCAGAATATAAAAAAACTAATTCACAGAATGCTTCAAGACATCAGGGATAACCTAAGAAGTGAAATATGGCAATCTACAGAAAAAGCCAAGGAACACACTGATAAAGCCATTGAAGAAATCCAAAAGATTATTCAAGAACATAGTGGAAAAACTAATAAGCTGCAAGAATCCATAGAGAGACAGCACTCAGAAATCCAAAAGATTGACACTAAAATGACAGAATTAGACAAATCAATAAGAAGTCAGAGGAGCAGAATCAAGCAATTGGAATGCAGAGTGGGGGAGTGGGAGGATAAGGCAATTGACACCAATATGGTTGAAGAAAAAATCAGGTAAAAGAATTTAAAAAAATGTAGAAACCCTAAGAATCATGTGGCACTCTATCAAGAAGAATAACCTGAGTGTGATTGGAGTTCCAGAACAGGGAGGGATAACAGAAAATACAGAGAAAATTGTCGAGGGTTTGTTGGCAGAAAACTTCCCTGACATCATGAAAGATGAAAGGATATCTATCCAAGAGGCTCATCGAACCCCATATAAGACTGATCCAAAAAGAAAATCACCAAGACATATTATCATCAAACTTGCCAAAACGAAAGATAAAGAGAAAATTTAAAAAGCAGCCAGGGATAAAAAAAGGTCTCCTACAAAGGAGAATCAATAAGAATAAGTCCAGACTACTCAGCAGAAACCATGTAGTCAAGAAGGCAATGGGATGACATATATAGAGTACTGAAGGAGAAAAACTGCCAGCCAAGGATCATATATCCAGCAAAACTCCCTCTCAAATATGAACGTGAAATTAAAACATTTACAGATAAACACAAGCTTAGAGAATTTACAAAAACCAAACCAAAGCTACAAGAAATACTAAACGAAATTGTTTGGTCAGAAAATCAATAATATCAGGTACCAGCACAACACAAGGTCACAGAAAAGAACATCCTGATATCAACTCAAATAGGGAAATCACAAAAACAAATTAAGATTAATTTTAAAAAAAGAAAAAAAATGCTCAAAACAGAATCATTGAAGTCATTATGTAAAGATCACAAAAATCAAAAAAAAAAAAAAATCAAAAGGAGGGATTAAATACAGGAGGCACAGAACTTCCATATGGATAGGAAAACAAGGCAATACAGGATAATACAAGTTAAGTTTTTACTTAGAAAAATAGAGGTAAATATTAAGGTAACCACAAAGAGAACTAACAATTCCATAACTCAAAATAAAAACCAAAAAAAATAACAACTCGGCAAACATAAATTCAACTACTATGAAAATGAGGAACACACAAATTACAAAGAGAAACGTCTCAGCACAAAAAAAGTAAGTGGAAAAATAAAATTGTCAACAACACACACAAAAAGGCATCAAAATAACAGCACTAAACACTTACTTATCTATAGTTATGCTGAATGTAAATGGACTAAATGCACCAATAAAAAGACAGAGAGTCTCAGATTGGATAGAGAAACACGATCCGTCTATATGCTGCCTACAAGAGACACACCTTAGACTTAGAGACACAAACAAACTAAAACTCAAAGGATGGAAAAAAATATGTTAGGCAAACAACAAGCAAAAAAGAGCAGGAGCAACAATATTAATTTCTGACAAAATAGACTTTGAAGTTAAATCCACCACAAAGGATAAAGAAGGACACTACATAATGATAAAAGGGACAATTGATCAGGAAGACATAACCATATTAAATATTTATGCACCCAATGACAGGGCTCCAAGACACATAAAACAAATTTTAACAGAACTGAAAAGTGAGATAGACACCTCTACAATTATAGTAGGAGACTTCAACACACCACTTTCGGAGAAGGATAGGACTTCCAGTAAGAAGCTCAATAGAGACATGGAAGATCTAATTGCTACAATCAACCAACTTGACGTCATAGATTTATACAGAACACTCCACCCAACTGCTGCAAGCTATACTTTTTTTTTTTTTGCACATGGAACATTCTGTAGAATACATCACATATTAGGTCATAAAACAAACCTTTGCAGAATCCAAAACATCAAAATATTACAAAGCATCTTCTCAGACCACAAGGCCATAAAAGTGGAAATCAAAACAAAAAAATCAGGGAAAAGAAATCAAATACTTGGAAACTGAACAATACCCTGCTAATAAAACAGTGGGTTATAGAAGACATTAAGGAGGGAATAAAGAAATTCATAGAATGAGACAAGAATGAAAACACTTCCTATCAAAACCTCTGGGACACAGCAAAAGCAGTGCTCAGAGGTCAATTTATACCGACAAATGCACACATACATAAAGAAGAAAGAGCCAAAATCAGAAAACTGTCCCTACAACTTGAAAAAATAGAAAGTGAGCAACAAAAGAATCCATCAGGCACCAGAAGAAAACAAATAATAAAAATTAGAGCTGAACTAAATGAACTAGAGAACAGAAAAACAATTGAAAGAATTAACAAAGCCAACAGCTGGTTCTTTGAAAAAATTAACAAAATTGATAAACCATTGGCCAGACTGACTAAAGAAATGCAGGAAAGGAAACAAATAACCCGAATAAGAAACAAGATGGGCCATATCACAACAGACCCAACTGATATTAAAAGAATCATATCAGATTATTATGAAAATTTGTATTCTAACAAATTTGAAAACCTAGAAGAAATGGATGAATTCCTAGAAAAACACTACCTACCTAAACCAACACAATCAGAAGTGGAACAAATAAATAGACACATAAAAAGAAAAGAGATTGAAAAAGTAATCAAAAAAACCCAGGCCCGGATGGCTTCACTGCAGAGTACTACCAAACTTTCAGAGAAGAGTTAACACCACTACTACTAAAGGTATTTCAAAGCATAGAAAAGGATGGAATACTACCTAACTCATTCTATGAAGCCACGATATCCCTGATACCAAAACCAGGTATAGACATCACAAAAAAAGAAAATTACAGACCTATATCCCTCAAGAACATAGATGCAAAAATTCTCAACAAAATTCTAGCAAACAGAACTCAACAACATATCAAAAAAATAATCCACCACGACCAAGTGGGATTTATACCAGGTGTGCAAGGTTGGCTTAACATTAGAAGCACCATTAATGTAATCCACCATATAAATAAAAGACAAAAACCACATGATCTTATCAATTGAACCAGAAAAGGCATTTGACAAAGTCCAACACCCATTCATGATAAAAACTCTCACCAAAAATAGGAATTGAAGGAAAATTCCTCATCATAATAAAGGGCATCTATACAAAGCCAACAGCCAACATCACTCTAAATGGAGAGAGCCTGAAAGCATTTCCGTTGAGAACAGGAACCGGACAAGGATGCCCTTTATCACCGCTCTTTTTCAACATTGTGCTAGAAGTCCTAGCCAGGGCAATTAGGCTAGACAAAGAAATAAAGGGCATCCGCATTGGCAAGGAAGAAGTCAAATTATTTCTATTAGCAGATGACATGATCTTATACACAGAAAACCCTAAGGAATCCTCCAGAAAACTACTGAAACTAATAGAAGAGTTCGGCAGGGTCTCAGGCTACAAGATAAACATACAAAAATCACTTGGATTCCTCTACATCAACAAAAAGAACATCAAAGAGGAAATCACCAAATCAATACCATTCACAGTAGCCCCCAAGAAGATAAGATACTTAGGAATAAATCTTACCAAAGATGTAAAAGACCTATACAAAAAAAACTACAAAGTACTAGTGCAAGAAACTAAAAAGGACCTACTTAAGTGGAAAAACATACCTTACTCATGGATAGGAAGACTTATAGTAAAAATGTCTGTTCTACCAAAAGCCATCTATACAAACAATGCACTTCCGATCCAAATTCCAACGTCATTTTTTAATGTGGTGGAGAAACAAATCACCAACTTCATATGGAAGGGAAAGAAGCCCCAGATAAGTAAAGCCTTACTGAAAAAGAAGAAGAAAGTGGGAGGCCTCACTCTACCTGATCTTAGAACCTATTATACAGCCACAGTAGTCAAAACAGCCTAGTACTGGTACAACAACAGGCACATAGACCAATGGAACAGAATTGAGAACCCAGATAGAAATCCATCCACGTATGAGCAGCTGATATTTGACAAAGGCCCAGTGTCAGTTAATTGGGGGAAAGACAATCTTTTTAACAAATGGTGCTGGCATAACTGGATATCCATTTGCAAAACAATGAAACAGGCCCCATACCTCACACCATACACAAAAACTAACTCCAAGTGGATCAAAGACCTAAACACAAAGACTAAAATGATAAAGATCATGGAAGAAAAAATAGGGACAACGTTAGAAGCCCTAATACAGGGCATAAACAGAATACAAAACATTACCAACAATGATGAAGAAAAACCAGATAACTGGGAGCTCCTAAAAATCAAACACCTATGCTTCTCTAAAGACTTCACCAAAAGAGTAAAACGACCACCTACAGATTAGGAAAGAATTTTCAGCTATGACATCTCCGACCAGCTCCTGATCTCTAAAATCTACATGATTCTGGTAAAACTCAACCACAAAAAGACAAACAACCCAATTAAAAATTGGGCAAAGGATATGAACACGCACTTCACTAAAGAAGATATTCAGGCAGCTAACAGATACATGAGAAAATGCTCTCGATCATTAGCCATTAGAGAAATGCAAATTAAAACTACGACGAGATTCCATCTCACTCCAACAAGGCTGGCATTAATCCAAAAAACACAAAATAATAAATGTTGGAGAGGCTGTGGAGAGATTGGAACTCTTATACACTGCTGGTGGGAATGTAAGATAGTACAAACACTATGGAAATCTATCTGGCGTTTTCTTAAAAAGTTACAAATAGAACTACCATACAACCCAGAAATCCCACTCCTTGGAATATACCTTAGAGAAATAAGAGCCTTTACACGAACAGATATATGCACATCCATGTTCATTGCAGCTCTGTTTACAATAGCAAAAAGCTGGAAGCAACCAAGGTGTCCATCAACGGATGAATGGATAATAAATTGTGGTATATTCACACAATGGAATACTACGCATCCATAAAGAACAGTGAGGAATCTGTGAAACATTTCGTAACATGGAGGAACCTGGAAGGCATTATGCTGAGTGAAATTAGTCAGAGGCAAAAGGACAAATACTGTATAAGACCACTATTATAAGATCTTTAGAAACAGTATAAACTGAGTAGAGCACATACTTTTGTGGTTACGAAGGGGGGAGGGAGGGAGGGTGGGAGAGGATTATTTACTGATTAGTTAGTAGATAGGAACTACTTTATGTGAAGGGAAGGACAATACTCAATACATGGAAGGTCAGCTCAACTGGACTGGACCAAAAGCAAAGAAGATTCCAGGATAAACTGATGCTTCAAAGGTCAACAGAACAAGGGCAGGGGTTTGGGGATTATGGCTTAAGGGGACTTCGAAGTCAACTGGCAAAATAATTCTATTATGAAAACATTCTGCTAGCAAAACTGGATACTCACCTGCAGAAAAATTAAACAGGACCCATACTTCACACCATACACAAAAATTAACTCAAAATGAATCAAAGACCTAAATATTAAACCTAAAACTATAAAATCCCTGGAAGAAAACTATGGGACCTAATCTTTTGTAAAAATAGGATAACAAACATACCACATGCACAGATAGAAGACAAAATAGAAAATTGGGACCTCACAAAAATTAAAAACTTATGCTCATGAAAATACTTTATTAAAAGAATAATCTACAGACTGGGAAAAATTCTTTGGAAGTGACTTATCCAATAAGGATCTGATCTCTAAATTCTATAGAAAACTGCAACAACTCAACTACAAAAGACAAACAGCCCAATCACAAAAATGGGCAAAGGACATGAACAGGACATTCACCAAAGAGGGCATCCAAGCAGTCAAGAAACATATGAAATGATATTCACAATCGTTAACCATTGTTGTTGTTGTGAGGTGCCTTCCAGTAGATTCCAACTCATAGAGACTCCCTGCAGAACAGAGGGAAACACTCCCTGTCCTGCACCATCCTCACAATAATTGTGTTTGAGCCCATTTTTGCAGCCTCTGTGTCAATTCAACTCATTAAGGGTCTTCCTCTTTTTTGATGGCCCTCTACTTAAGGTCCTTCTCCAGGCACTGATTCCTCCTGATAACATGTCCAAAGTATGTAAGATGAAATCTTGCTCACCATCTTTGCTTCCAAGAAACATTCTGGCTCTCCCAAAGTTTCCCACTTTGTGCTGGGAGCCAGGTGTTTCCCCCTGTGTTGCACATTGGTCTGAAGTATTCCCTTTGCTTTGACGCCCTTGCAGCTCCTTCCTTTCCTAGTGCCCATCTTTCTCGGGCCTCAGCAAGATTCAACAGCATTCTCTCATGGCATGATGGTTTCCCTTCACTCACTTCCAATAGCATGTACTTCAAACTCCCATGCCAATTAGTGTTGTCTTAAAAAAATCAGGCTACACCTTCCTCGGATTAGCTCCTGTTCTTTGTTCCCTGATTGGGGTGTTGCCTTGACCAGTCCCAAAATGGCTGCCATGAGCCAGTGCTCTGGCTGTTAGCAGGTAGGTTCTCCCAGCTTCTGGGGATTCCCTGATCCTCCTCTCTCTTGCTTCTGAATTTACCCCAGCTGCTCTCCAGAGTACTCCAGCACCCCAGCTGCTGTCCAGAGTGCTTCACCTTCTTGCTCACCTCATGGTGGAAAATATTTGAGTTTCTTTTTTCTGACAGATTTCTGCCTTACACAGGTTCCAGCTTTTACAAATTTTACTGTATTATTACATAAAAAGGAGAGTGGTCTCATTAATATTTTGAGTTTTTTTTGTTGTTAGTATCTTGTTTTTTAGTTGAAAGTTTACACAGCAAACTAGGTTATGATTTAACAGTTTTTATACAGATCGTTCCATGACATTGGTTACAATTCTCACAACTTGTCAGCATTCTCATTATTTCCATTCTGTGTGTTCTGTTTCCGTTGATCTAGCTTCCTTTCCTCTCCTTGACTTCTCATCTTTGCTTTTGGGTAAATGTTGACCATTTTGTCTCATATAGTTGATTGTTTAAGGGACACGTTACTCATGGCTGATATTGTTTATTTATAAGCCAATTTATTATTTGGCTGAAAGGTGAGCTCCAAGAGTGGTTTCGGTGCCAAATTTAAAGGATATCTTGGATGATGGTCTCAGGGGTTCCTCTAGTTTCTATTCATTCAGTAGGTGTGACTTTTTTTTTTTTTTCAGAAATTTGAGTTTTGTTCTACCTTTTTCTCCCATTCTATCTGGGACCTTCTATTGTGTCCCAGGTCAGAATGGTCAGTAGTCAGAGCTGGGCCCATCTAGTTCTTCTGGTCTCAGGTTAGAAGAGACTGTGGTTCATGTGGAAATCCTGGTGGCGTAGTGGTTAAGCGCTACAGCTGTGAACCAAAGGGTTGGCAGTTCTAATCCCCAAGGTGCTCCTTGGAAGCTCTATGGGACAGTTCTACTCTGTCCTATGGGGTCGCTATGAGTCGAAATCGACTCGACGGCACTGGGTTTGGTTGGTTTTTGGTGGTTCATGTGGGTTATTAGTCCTGTGGACTGGTTTCATCTTTGAGTCTTTGGTTTCCTTCATCTCTTTTGTTCCAGATAAGTAGTGTTGTATCTTAGATGGGCACGTCCAAGCTTTTAAGCCCTGAGACCGTACTTACCAAACTAGAGTGTAGAACATTAACTTTGTGAGCTATGTTATGCCAATTGACTAAGTTATCTCAGGAGACTATCATCCGAAGCTTTTTAACCAAGTAAACTAATCCTGAGAGTTTTTAGGATATGTCTAAGAAGTCTCGGTAACTGTGCTCCCATGTGCTTTATTATGTATATGGATATGTATGCAGCACACACAAACATGTATATACACAGGCCTGCAGACACACCTATACACGCATGTGCATACATCCACATATGCCTTCCTATATACATATATGCATACATACCTACCTGTCATGAATTGAATTATGTCCCCCCCCCCCGCAAAATATCTGTCAACTTGGCTAAGTCATGATTCCCTTGTATGATTGTCTACCACTTTATCATCTGATGTGATTTCCCTATGTGTTGTAAATCCCATCACTATGAAGTAATCAGATGGATTAACAGGAGTTATATTGATTAGGTCTATAAGATTAGATAGTGTTTTAAGCCAATCTCTTTTGAGATATAAAAGAAAGAAGTGAGCAGAGAGACAGGGGGACTTCATACCACCAAGAAAACAGTACTGGGAACACAGCACATCTTTTGGACCTGAGGTTCCTGCACTGAGATGCTCCAGACCAAGAAAAGACTGATGACAAGGACCTTCCTCCAGAACTGACAGGGATAGAAAGGCTTCCCCTGGAGCCGATGCCCTGAATTTGGACTTGTAGCCTACCTGACTGTGAGAGAATACATTTCTCTTTGTTAAACCCATCCACTTGTGGTATTCCTGTTATTGCAGCATTAGATGATGAAGACTCTATGTAACCACTCACATATTTTTTTAGTTGTTATCAGTGTTGTTGCAAAAATTTTATTTGTTATAAGCATTTACCGAGGTTTTCCCTTTTTCTTATGTATTTCTCAGTATCTTCATTTACCTTCATCAGGTTGTGCAGACTGCAACCATATTGGTATTGCCTTTCCCATCCACAAAAATAACAAATGTCTACTATCTAGAGAAGGAGCCCCAGTAGTACAGTGGTTAAGAGCTCAGCTGCTAACCAAGATATCAGCATTTTGAATCCACCAGCTGCTCCTTGGAAACCATATGGAGTAGTTCTGCTCTGTCTTATAGGGTCACTATGAATTAGAATGGACTTGATGGCAATGGATTTGGTTTGGACTATCTAGAAAGTGATTCCCTATCCTTCCCCCTCCCATCCGTGGTAACCATCAAAGAATGTTTCTTTTGGTGTGTATATCTATTCTTGACTTTTTATAATAGTGGGATCATACAATATTTGTCCTTTTGTGATAGAATTATTTCACTCAGCTTAATGTCCTCTAGATTCATCTATGTTATGAGACATTTTGCCGATGCATTATTCTTATGGTTGTGTAGGTAGTATTCCATTGTGTGTATGTACAACAATTCGTTTATCCATGCATCTGTTGATGGGCTCTTAGGTTGTTTCCATCTTTTTGCTATTGTACATAATGCTGCAATGAACACCGATGTGCATATGTCTATTTCTGTCACTGCCGTTATATGTCTTGGATATATACCCAGGAGTGGAGTTGCTGAATTGTAAGGTATTTCTATTTCTAACTTTTTGAGGAAGCACAATAATGTTTTCCATAGTGGTTGTACCATTTACAGTCCCAACAGCAGTGTATAAGAGGTCTAATCTCCCCAACCTCACCAGAATTTGTTGTTTTCTGTCTTTCTCATCATTACCATTTTTGCGGAGATATCAGGTATCTCACTGTAGTTTTGATTCCTATCTCTATAATGGCTGATATCAACATGAGGATGGTGGAGGACCACGTATGTTCTGTAATACATAGCGTTGGTATGAGTTGGAACTGACTCAACAGCATCTAACAACAACACCACAATGGCTAATGATGTAAGCAACTTTTCATGTATTTGTTGGCCATCTGAATGTCCATGATCACGTCCTTTGTCCATTTTTTGATTGGATTGCTTATCTTTTTGTTGTTGAATTATTGAAGTTTTCTGTATATTTTAAAGATTATGCCCTTGTCAGATATGTCATTGCCAAAGAATTTTTCCCAGTCTGTAGGTTCTCTTTTTAATTTTTTTGTAAAGACTTTTGATGAGCATAAGTACTTAATTTTTAGGATGTCTCTGTTATCTAAATTATCTTCTGTTCATGCATTTTTAGTTGTGTTTGATAGGTTATTTATGCTAAAAATTAACTCCCCTAGTTTTGTTCCTAAATTATCCCCTACAAGCTTTATAATTTTACCTTTAACATTTAGTCTTTGATCCATTTTTAGTTAGTTTTTATGCATGGTGTGAGGTATGGATTCTGTTTCATTTTTGTACACATGGCTGATGAGTTTTCCCAATGCCATTTGTTAAAGAGGCTGTTTCTTCCCTATTGAGCGGGCTTTGACTCTTTGTTGAAGCTCAACTGCCTGTAGATGGATAGATTCACGTCTTGGTTCTCAACTCCATTTCATTGATCTATGTGTCTGTCACTGAGCCAGCACCAGGTTGTTTGATTACTGTGGCTGTATAGTAAGTTTTGAGATTGGGAAGTGTGAGGCCTCCTATTTTGTTTTTCTTATTCAGTGTTGCTTTCACTATTCAGCACACCTTTCCTTTACATACAAAGTTGAAGATTAGTTATTTTCGTCTCATTACAAAATGTTGTTGGAATTTGGATAAGGATTGCATTATATCTATAGATCACTTTGGGTACTACTGACATTTTCACTATGTTAAGTCTTCCAGTCCATAAGCATGGGATGTTTTTCCTTTTATGTAATTCTCTTTTGGTTTCTTGCAGTAGTGTTTTATACTTTTCCTTGTATAATCCTTTTATCCCCCTACTTAGATTTATTCCTAGGTATTTTGGGTGTGTCTTAGTTATCTCGTGCAGCTATAACAGAAATTCCACAAGTGTGTCTTTAACAAACAGAAAATTATTTCCTCACATTTTAGGAAGCTAGGATGCTGGCTCTAGGCGAAGGCTTTTTCTCTCTGTAAGCTCTGGAGGAGAATCTTGTCTCTACTGAGCTTCTGCTCTTGGGCAATATTCATGTGACTTCGCATTTCCTTTCCCCCGTCTCTACTTCTCTTGTTTCTTGTTTAATCTTTTTTGTATCTCTAAAGAAATTGACTCAAGACACACGCTACACTAATCCTGTATCTTTAGCATAATAAAAACAACCCATTCCCAAATGTAATTATAACAACAACAACAAAACATATTTTTGGGGTACACTATTCAATTCATAACATTCCACCGTTTGACCTCCAAAACTTCATGTCCTTGCCACATGCAAAACAAATTCACTCCATCACATCATGCCAGAAGTTTCAAAACTCCTCCAAGTTCAAAATCTCGTCTTCTGAAGCATCTAAATCACATACGTGTGAGATGTTAGGTATATTCCGTTCTGGGGCAAAACCATCTTCATCTGCAAACCTGTGAAATCTAGAATACTGGTTATCTGCTTCCAAAATACGGTATTGGAAAGACAGAAGTTATACATTTCCATTAATCTGGGATAAATTGAAGGGGAAAAAAGGATAAAGGGCACCAAGCAAGTCCAAATCCCAGCAAAATTAATTAAATTAGCTCTCAAACCTTTAAAATAATCCTCTGCATTCTGAGACCACCTGGGTAATGGTCCCGACCTTCAGACTCTACGTGTTGGCAACACCCTCTGTATTCTGAGTGGAGGACCCTAGGACCTGGGTTTCAACTCTTCCTTCCAGGCCTACTGGGATGGCAACTCTGCTCCCTTGGCTTTCGGCAGCTCTGTTTTCCCAGTCCATCTGAATAGTGACCCCCACTCCCTTGACTCTGGCAGGCCCCATCCTTCTACCCCTTGAGCGTGGCAATCCCATCCCCTAAGCTTTGGACAGTGGCCCCAACCCAATGGTACAACTTAATGGCAGCCCCACACAGTGGAACTGAGTTAGCAAAGATCTGGATTTTTGAAATCTAAGAGGTTGTGGCCCCACCCTTTGAGACCCAGGAGACCTTGGTCCACCCCTTGAAACTAAGAAGGCTTTGGTTCTTGTACTCTTTCTAACAGTGTTGCAGATCTCTGAGCTGCTCTAGGGATAGTCCTTTTCTTTTCTTGGAGGACAACAATTTTGGCTACATTAGCCTGTTTCCTGCCCATAGAATTCCAAGTGACAGGTGATGTTCTTTCCTCTTGTTCTTTGTTTGTCCCCTTCAGCCTAAGATGATGTGTTTTCTGCTGTGGTAGTTGGTTAAATTTATCAGTAACAGACCTAATCTCTTTAAAAACATTGCATAGCCACGTGCTTCACAAACATTCTAGGACATATTCCTTAGTTTGTACAACAGAATTTTCCAAATCTTTAAGTTTTGTTTTCATTCTGTACATTCCATTTTTAAGTCCATCTCTTTCCTCTTTCATTTTACTATAAGCAGCAAGAAGAAACGATATGGCTTGCTTAGAAATATCGTCATCCAGATATCCAAGTTCGTTACTTGCAAGTTCTACCTTCCACCAAACAATTGGACATAATTCAGACAAGTTCTTTGCCACTGCATAAAAATATCACCCTTCATCCACTGTCCAACCTCATGTTCATCATTTTCTATTAAGGTCTCACTGGAAGCACATCTAATGCTCACATTTCTAGCCACGTTCTTTTGCTGGAGCCATATGTATTCTCTAAGATGATAGAAGCTTTCTCTATAGTCCTCCTCACTTCCTCCTGAGCCCTCACCTGAATTTCTTTTGAGGTCCATAATTCTACCGACAGTCTCTTAAAGGCCATATAGGTTTTTACTATTAGGCACCTTAAAGCTCCTCCAGCCTCCATCCATTACACAATTCCAAAGCCACTTCCTCATTGTAGGTATTTGTTACAGTAACACCCGCACTTCACTTACCAAATATCCCACTCCTAATACCAAATTCTGTCTTAGTTATCTAGAGCTGCCATAACAGAAATACCACAGGTGGGCGGCTTGAACAAACAGAAATTTATAGCCTCACGTTTTAGGAGGCTAAAAGTCTGAATTCAGGGTGCTGGCTCTAGGGAAAAGCTTTCTTTTTCTGTCAGCTCTGGAGGAAGGTCCTTGTCTCTTCTGAGCTGATGTTCCTGGGCAATCTTCATGTGGCTAGGCATCTCCCTTCCCCCATCTCTGCTTCTCTAGCTTGATTGTTTAATCTCTTTTATGTCTCTGCAGCCTACACTAATCTTGCCTAATTAGCATAACAAAACAATCCATTCCTATATGAGATTACAACCACGGACATAGAGACCAGGACTTATATACTTTTGGGGGAACACAATTCAGTTCATAATAGGATGCTATTGTAAATGGTATTGTTTTCTTGTTTTCATTTCAGAATTCTCTTTGTTAGTGTAGAGGAATCCAACTAATTTTTTGTGTTGATCTTGTACCTTGTCACTTTGCTGCATTTTTCTTTTGGATAATATTTTGAGTTTTATAATTTTTTAGAGAGAGGCTAGGCATCTATAAAAGAGAAACTCACTGATACAGTGGGCTAACATATAGGAATTTTATTCATCTTAATATAACAGTTCCATGTAAATGGCCCAGAATGGAAGGGCAGTAGCTCTTCTCTTTTTCATTATAAGACCCAGGTTACTTCCAAGTTGTTGCTTGGTCATCTCCTAGAACTTATATGTTCTAAGTGTGATCCTCCTGCTAGCATCATTGGCATCACCTGGGAGTTTATTAGAAATGCAGAATTCTGGGCAAGCTACAGGCCTTGTTGTTAGTAGTTGTTAGGTGGTGTCGAGTTGGTGCCAGCTCATAGTGACCCTATATAGAAAAGACTGTAACACTGCCTGGTCCTGTGTCATCCTCACAATTGTTCTTATGTTTGAGCCCATTGTTGCAGCCACTGTGCCAATTCATCTCATTGAGGGTCTTCTTCTTTTTTGTTGACACTCAACTTTACAAAGCATGATGTCCTTCTCCACGGATTGGTTCCTCCTGATAACATGTCCAAAGTAAATGAGACGAAATCTCACCATCCTTGCTTCTAAGGAGCATTTTGGTTGTGCTCCTTTCAAGACAGATTTGTTCTTTCTTCTGGCAGTCCTTGGTATATTCAATATTCTTTGTCAACACCATAATTCAAAGCCATCAATTCTTCTTCAGTCTTCTTTATTCATTGTCCAGCTTTCACATGCATATGAGACTACTGAAAACACCATTGCTTGGGCCAGGCACACCTTAGTCCTTAAAGTGACATCTTTGCTTTTTAACACTTTAAAGGTTTCTTTTGCAGCAGATTTGCCCAATAAAATTCGTCATTTGATTTCTTGACTGCTGATTCCATGAGTGTTGATTGCGGATCCAAGTAAAACGAAATCCTTGACAACTCCATTATTTTCTCCGTTTATCATGAAGGCATTTATTGTTCCAGTTGTGAGGATTTTTATATTTTTGATGTTGAGGTATAATCCATACTGATTGCTGTGATCTTTGATCTTCATCAGTTCGTGCTTTAAGTTCTCTATGCTTTCAGCAAGTAAGGTTGTGTCATATGCATATTGCAGGTTGTTAAACAGTCTTCCTCCAATTCTGATGCTGCATTTTTCTTATTATAGCCTGGCTTCTTGGACTATTTATTCAGCATGCAGATTGAATAAATGTGGTGAATGGATACAATGCTGATGCACAACCTTTCTGAAACCACATAGATTCCCCTTGTTCTGTTCAAATGACTGCCTCTTGTTCTATGTACAGGTTCCTCACATGCAAATTAAGTGTTTTGGAATTGCCATTCTTCACGATGTTATCCAAAAGTTGTTATGATCCACACATTCAAATGCCTTTGCACAGTCAATAAAACACGGACCTGATGAATCATAATTTGACTTTTTACCCTAGCGGATTCATATGTACATTATAGTTTGAGAAGAATTACCCTAGAGCTCTATCATCTATAGCTATAACGCCGCCTTCCTGGTTTTAGGTATCAAGAAGGGGAAAAAAGC
This sequence comes from Loxodonta africana, assembly GCF_030014295.1. Classification (NCBI taxonomy): domain Eukaryota; kingdom Metazoa; phylum Chordata; class Mammalia; order Proboscidea; family Elephantidae; genus Loxodonta; species Loxodonta africana. The sequence continues at coordinate 3,017,302 of NC_087363.1, forward strand.
TTGAGGAGTACACAGTCAACATTTGCCATTTCAGCCTGGAAGTTACACATGTTTCTTCTGTTTACATCCGATTGACAAGAACTTAGTTACAGAGCTGCACCTGGCTGCAAAAGGGGCTGGGGAAAGTGAGAACTTCCTGGGAGATCATGCACCTAGGTATCACCTATTACTGCAGAGGAAGGAGAGAGTGGATTCACAGAAGCATGAACTCCCCATTATTGTCAAGTACAATTCTAGGTAGCAGTGATAAAATGAAAATCCCTACCTTTAGAGTTCACATTATAGTAGATAGTGCTATTTCATAAAGCCCAATAAGAAGTCCATAGTTTTTATACATTCCCAGGATTAGTAGAAATTGTGTGACTATTACTAAAACTAGTGACTGCCAGTTTTTTAAATAATTTTTATTGTGCTTTAAGTGAAAGTTTACAAATTAAGTCAGTCTCTCACATAAAAACTTACATACACCTTTCTACATATTCCCAATTACTCTCCCCCCCGCCCCGCCCCGTGAGACAGCCTGTTCCCTCCTTCCACTCTCTCTTTTCGTGACCATTTTGTCAGCTTCTAAGCTCCTCTACTCTTCCATCTCCCCTCCAGGCAGGAGATGCCAACATAGTCTCAAGTGTCCACCTGAACCAAGTAGCTCACGCCTCAGCAGCATTCCTCTCCAACCCACTGTCCAGTCCAATCCCTGTCTGACGAGTTGGCTTTGGGGATGGTTCCTGTCGTGGGCCAACAGAAGGTCTGGGGGCTGTGATCACCAGGGTCCTTCTAGTCTCAGTCTGACCATTAAGTCTGGGCTTTTTATGAGAATTTGGGGTCTGCATCCCACTGTTCTCCTGATCCCTCAGGGGTTCTCTGTTGTGCTCCCTAAAAGGGCAGTCATCAGTTGTAGCCAGGCACCATCTAGTTCTCCTGGTCTCAGGATGATGTAGTCTCTGGTTCATGTAGCCCTTTCTGTCTCTTGGGCTCGTTTTTATCTTGTGTCCTTGGTGTTCTTCATTCTCCTTTGATCCAGGTGGGTTGAGACTCATCGATGCATCTTAGATGGCCACTTGCTAACATTTAAAACCCCAGATGTCACTCTTCAAAGTGGGATGCAGAATGCTTTCTTAACACATTTTATTATGCCAACTGACTTAGATGTCACCTGAAACCACGGTCCCCAAACCCCTGCCACTGCTTCACTGACCTTTGAAGCATACAGTTTATTCAGGAAACTTCTTTGCTTTCGTTTAGTCCATTTGTGCTGACCTCCACTGTGTTTAGTGCTATTCTTCCCTTCACCTAAAGTAGTTCTTGTCTACCATCTATTTAGTAAATACACCTCTCTCACCCTCCCTCCCTCCCGCTTCTCTTAACCACAAAAAAGTGTGTTCTTTTCAATTTAAACTATTTCTCTCAAGATCTTATAATAGTGGTCTTATATAATATTTGTCCTTTTGCAAGTGACTAATTTCACTCATCATAATGCCTTCCATGTTTCTCCATGTTATGAAATGTTTCACAGATTCATCACTGTTCTTTATCGATATGTAGTATTCTACTGTGAATATACCATAATTTATTTATCCATTCATGCGTTGATGGGCACCTTGGTTGGTTCCACATTTTTTGCTATTTTAAACAGTGTTGCAATAAACATGGGTATCCATATATCCATTTGTGTAAAGGCTCTTATTTCTCTAGGATATATTCTGAGGAGTGGGATTGCTGGGTCTTATGGTAGTTCTATTTCTAGCTTTTTAAGGAAGTGCCAAATCGATTTCCAAAGTGGTTGTACCATTTAACATTCCCACCAGCAGTGTATAAGTGTTCCAATCTCTCCGCAGCCTCTCCAACATTTATTATTTTGTGTTTTTTGGATTAATGCCAGCCTTGTTGAAGTGAAATGGAATCTCATTATAGTTTTAATTTGCATTTCTCTAATGGCTAATGTTCAAGAGCCTTTCCTCATATATCTGTTAGCCCCCTGAATGTCTTCTTTAGTGAAGTGCCTGTTCATATCCTTTGCCCATTTTTTAATTGGATTGTTTGTCTTTTTGTGGTTGAGTTTAGCAGAGTCATGTAGATTTTAGAGATCAGGCACTGGTCGGAGATGTCACAGCTGAAAAATTTTTCCCAGTCTTTTGGTGGTCTTTTTACTGTTTTGGTGAAGTCTTTAGATGAGCATAGGTGTTTGATTTTTAGGAGCTCCCTGCTACCTGGTTTCTCTTCGTCATTTTTAGTAATGTTTTGTATTCTATTTATGCCATGAATTAGGGCTCCTAACGTTGTCCCTATGTTTTCTTCCAAGATCTTTATCATTTTAGTTTTTATGTTTAGGTCTTTGATCCATTTGGAGGTAGTTTTTGTGCATGGTGTGAGGTATGGTTCTTGTTTCATTTTTTTGCAGATGGATATCCACTGGGCCTTTGTCAAATATCAGCTGCTCATGTGAGGATGGATTTATATCTGGGTTCTCAATTCTGTTCCATTGGTCTATGCGTCTGTTGTTGTACCAGTACCAGGCTGTTTTGACTACTGTGGCGGTATAATAGGTTCTAAAATCAGGTAGAGTGAGTCCTCCCACTTTGTTCTTCTTTTTTAGTAATGCTTTACTTATACGGGGCTTCTTTCCCTTCCATATGAAGTTGGTGATTTGTTTCTCCATCACATTAAAAAATGTCATTGGAATTTGGATCGGAAGTGCATTGTATGTATAGATGGCTTTTGGTAGAATAGACATTTTTACAATGTTAAGTCTTCCTATCCATGAGCAAGGTATGTTTTTCCACTTATGTATACCACTTTTGGTTTCTTGAAGTAGTAACTTGTAGTTTTCTTTGTATAGGTCTTTTACATCTTTGGTAAGATTTATTCCTAAGTATTTTATCTTCTTGGGGGCTACTGTGAATGGTATTGATTTGGTGATTTCCTCTTCGGTATTCTTTTCGTTGATGTAGAGGAATCTAACTGATTTTTGTATGTGATCTTGTAACGTGATACACTGCTGAACGCTTCTGTTTAGTTTCAGTAGTTTTCCTTGAGGATTCCTCAGGCTTTTCTGTGTATAAGATCATGTCATCTGCAAATAGAGATAATTTGACTTCTTCCTTGCCAATCTGGAGGCCCTTTATTTCTTTGTCTAGCCTAACTGCTCTGGCTAAGACCTCCAGCACAATGTTGAATAAGAGTGGTAATAAAGGGCATCCTTGTCTGGTTCCCGTTCTCAAGGGAAATGCTTTCAGGCTCTCTCCATTTAGGATGATGTTGGCTGTTGGTTTTGTATACATGCCCTTTATTATGTTGAGGAATTGCCCTTCAATTCCTATTTTGGTGAGAGTTTTTATCATGAATGGGTGTTGGATTTTGTCAAATGCCTTTCCTGCATCAATTGATAAAATCATGTGGTTCCTGGTCTTTTATTTATGTGGTGGATTACATTTATTTGTTTTTCTAATATTGAACCATCCTTTCATACCTGTTATAAATCCGACTTGGTCACGGTGGATTATTTTTTTGATATGTTGTTGAATTCTATTGGCTTTTTTTTTTTTAATTTTGTTGAGGATTTTTGCATCTATTTTCATGAGGGATATAGGTCTGTAATTTTCTTTTTTTGTGTTGTGTTCAGCTGGTTTTGGTATCAGGGTTATGCTGGCTTCATATAATGAGTTAGGTAGTATTTCATCCTTTTCTGTGCTTTTGAATACCTTCAGTAGTAGTGGTTTTAACTTTTCTCTGAAAGCTTGGTAGAACTCTGCACTGAAGCCGTCAGGGCCAGGGTTTTGTTGTTGTTGTTGTTGTTGGGAGTTTTTTGATTTCCTTTTCAATCTCTTTTTTGTTATGGGTCTTTTTAGATCTACTTCTATTTGTGTTTGTTTAGGTAGGTAGTGTGTTTCTAGGAATTCATCCATTTCTTCTAGGTTTTCAAATTTGAGTATAGTTTTTTGTAGTAACCTGATATGATTCTTTTAATTTCAGTTAGGTCTGTTGTGATATGACCCATCTCATTCCTTATTGGGGTTATTTGTTTCTTTTCCTATATTTCTTTAGTCAATCTAGCCAATGCTTAATCAGTTCTGTTAATTTTTTCAAAGAACCAGCTTTTGGCCTCATTAACTCTTTCAATTGTTTTTCTGTTCTCTAATTCATTTAATTCTGCTCTAATTTATATATTTTTTTTTTCTGATGCCTGACAGTTTCTTTTGTTGCTCACTTTCTATTTGTTCAAGTTGTAGGGACAGTTCTTTGATTTTGGCTCTTTCTTCTTTATGTATGTGTGCAGTTATTGATATAAACTGACCTCTGACCACTGCTTTCACTGAGTCCCCAAAGGTTTTGAAAGGAAGTGTTTTCAGTCTCATTGAATTCTATGAATTTCTTTATTCCCTCCTTAATATCTTCTATAACTCAGTCTTTTTTGAGCAGGGTATTGTTCAGTTTCCAAGTATTTGATTTCTTTTCCCTGGTTTTTCTGTTATTGATTTCTACTTTTACAACCTTATGGTCTGAGAAGATGCTTTGTAATATTTCGATGTTTTGGATTCTGCAAAGGCTTGTTTTATGACATAACATGTGATCTATTTGATAGAATTTTCCATGTGCACTAGAAAAGAAAGTATACTTTGCATCTGTTGGGTGGAGTGTTCTGTATAAGTCTATGAGGTCAAGATGGTTGATTGTAGCAAGTAGATCTTCCCTGTCTCTGTTGAGCTTCTTACTGGATGTTCTATCCTTCACCGAAAATGGTGTGTTGAAATCTCCTACTATAATTGTGGAGGTGTCTATCTCACTTTTCAATTCTGTTAAAGTTTGTTTTATGAATCTTGCAGCTCTATGATTGAGTGCATAAATATTTAATATGGTTATATCTTCCTGGTAAATTGTCCCTTTAGTCATTATGTAGTGTCCTTCTTTATCCTTTGTGGTGGATTTAACTTTAAAGTTTATTTTTTCAGAAATTAATATTGCCATTCGTGCTCTTTTTTGATTGTTGTTTGCTTGGTATATATATATTTTTCCATCCTTTGAGTTTTAGTGTATTTGTGTCTCTAAGTCTAAGGTTTGTGTTATAGGCAGCATATAGGCATATCGTGTTTTTTTCTTTTTTTTTATCCAGTCTGCAACTCTCTGTTTCCTTATTGGTGAAATTAGTCCATTTACATTCTGCATTAGTGTAGATAAGTATGGGTTTAGTGCTGCCATTTTGATACCTTTTTTTTCTGTGCTGTTGACAATTTCATTTTTGCACTTACTTTTTTGTGCTGAGAAGTTTTTCTTTGTAGATTGTGTGTTCCTCCTTTTCATAGTAGTTGAATTTATTTTTGCTGAGTCATTATGTTTATCTTGGTTTTTATTTTGAAGTATAGAATTGTTAGACATTTTTGTGGTTACCTTAATATTTACCCCTATTTGACTAAGTAAAAACCTAACTTGTATCATCCTATATCACCTTGATTTCCTCTCCATATGTAAGATCTATGCTTCCTGTATTTAGTCCCTCTCTTTTTATTTTTGTAACCTTTTACATAATGACATCAATGATTCCCTGTTTTGAGCAATTTTTATTTTTAATTAATCTTATTTTGTTTTTGCTATTTCCCTGTCTGAGTTGATATCAGGATGTTTTGTTCTGTGACCTTGTGTTGTGTTGACATCTGATAGTATTGATTTTCTGACCAAAGAATTTCCTTTAGTAATTCTTGTAGTTTTGGTTTGGTTCTTGCAAATTCTCTAAGCTTGTGTTTATCTGTAAATGCCTTAATTTTACCTTCATATTTGAGAGAGAGCTTTGCTGGATATATGATTCTTGGCTGGCACTTTTTCTCCTTCAGTGCTCTATATATATCATCCCATTGCCTTCTCGACTGCATGGTTTCTGCCAAGGAGTCTGAACTTATTCTTATTGATTCTCATTTGTACGTGACTTTTCATTTATGCCTGTCTGCTTTTAAAATTTTCTCTTTACCTTTGGTTTTGGCAAGTTTGATAATATGTCTCAGTGATTTTCTTTTGGGATCTATCTTGTATGGGGTTTGATGAGCATCTTGGATAGATATCATTTCATCTTTCACGATGCCAGGGAAGTTTTCTGCCAACAGATCTTCAACTATTCTCTCTGTATTTTCTGTTATCTCCCCAGTTCTGGAACTCCAATCACATGCAAGCTATTCTTCTTGATAGAGTGCCACATGATTCTTAGGGTTTCTTCCTTTTTTTTTTTTAATTCTTTTATCTGGTTTTTCTTCAAATATATTGGTATCACTTGCCTTATTCTCCATCTCCTCCACTCTGCATTCCAATTCCTCAATTCTGCTCCTCTGACTTCCTGCTGAGTTGTCTAATTCTGTAATTTTAATGTTTTGAATGTCTGAATGCTGTCTCTCTATGGATTCTTGCAGCTTATTAAATTTTTCACTATGTTCTTGAATAATCTTTTTGATTACTTCAACTCCTTTATCAGTGTATTCCTTGGCTTTTTGTGTAGATTGCCTTATTTCATTTGTGAGTTCATCCCTGACGTCTTGAAGCATTCTGTATATTAGTTTTTTATATTCTACATCTGGCAATTCCAGAAATGTATCTTCATTTGGGAAAGATTTTGATTCTTTGATTTGGGGGCTTGTAGAAGCAATCATGGTCTTCTTCTTTATGTGATTTGATATCAACCGCTGTCTCCAAGCCATCTACAAGATATTGTAATGTTTTCTTTTATATTTGCTCACTGAGTCTTCTTGTTTTGTTTTGTTACAATACACCTAGATGGGCTTCTAGATTGTGCTATCTTGATTGCTGTAGCTTTTGAGTCACTTATGTCCTATTACCAGCTGGTCTGAGCTGTTACCAGGTATACGAGCCTATGAGTCCATTCACTATTCTTGAATAGAATCAGCTCAGGTGTCCTGATAATTTGTCACCTAGTGTGTGGTGTAGGCTCTTACCTATTACCTTAGAGGAGTAATGACGACGGTTGTATGTGCCAGTTTCTAGTAGCAGCAGGGGGTCACACTCTGAGGAGGGCAGGATGCTGACAGCCTTTCCCCAAGTGTCAGTGAGGTAGGAGTGGCTCTATTCTCTAGAGCGCACTGCTCGGTGGGCTCTACAGCTGTACCTTAGGTGCCCAATGCATGTACCTCTATAGATTGGTAGGTGTTGCTAGCCTCAGACCCCTTTAACAGGTGTCTGGGTGATGTGGGTGGAGCCTCAGCCCTCAGTTCCCTGGTGTAGATCAGTGAGGGCTCAGTTTAATAGGTAGAGAGGTATCTGATCTCCAAAACTTGCCTTTCCACTGTTCAGCTAAAACAATTACAGTCAGATCTCTATCAGAATTGCCTTTACATTATAATAGCCACCTGGTTCTCTGTAGGGATGAAAGCCAAAGCCTGTGGGTCTCTTATGCCTGGACGGAGTTGGTTCTGTATTGTTATTCCAGTTTAGAGAAGTCAGGGAAGGATTTTTCCACTGATTGTTAAATGCTGCTTTTCTCAGACCAGAAGAATAGGTTAGAAAAGAAAGAAGAAGGAGAAAAAAAATAACCCAGCAGTCACTTCACTCTCTGGCCCAGGAAATTCCAAGGTTAATGCAGCCGGCTGGGACAGGGAGGGGAGGGATTAGATAGATAGGAGAGAGTAGTGCAGCAAGATAAAGTTACTTATCTTGTTTGGTGAGGACTGTTTTTTCTGAGATTCCAGAGGGGTGTGTAGCTTGTGTGCACTGGCTGGATCACCACTGAGACTGCCCCAGAGGGTTAGTGCTGAGTCCCGTGCTTGCGCCATCTCTGGAAGCCGCAACTGGCTCCTCCACACTTAGTCCAAAGCCCAGCACCAAGGCTTCCTGTCTGGGATGCTGTGCTCCAGGCTCCAGAAACAGCCGCTGCTTCTCCATGGATTTCATTTGCCTGTCATGCACACCGGTGTGCAGCCTCTGTGCACTGACTGGGCCTCCTCCAAGGTTGGTCCTGGGGTTAGGCCTGCATCCACGGTTGCCCCATCTCGGTAAGCCACAATCAGCCCCACCACTCTGGCACCAGGGAACCATGAGGGCTCAAGGCTGTGGCGTGGCACACTGGCTCCGGAAGGCGTTGCTGCTTCAGCATTTGGCTTTTTGCTCCACTACCACTTAGGTCAACTCCTTAGTTCTGCATTTGATGGTCAAGGTTCGTAGATTGTCCTGTATGTAATCGAGTCACTTGTTTTTTCAAGTCTTTGTTGGAAGAACGATAAGCGGAAGCTTCTACCTAGTCAGCCATCTTGGTCCCACCCAGTATTTTTTTTTTTTTTTAATGAGAATGTTTTAAATCCCACAGTGGGGGAGCACCTTAAAAAAAAAATTCCTTGGAGTCTATTTCAACTCATAGAGGCCTTATAGAACAGAGTAAAACTGCCCCACAAGGTTTCCAAGGCTGTAAATCTTTACAGAAACAGATTTCTACATCTTTATCTTGTGGAATGGCTGGTGGGTTTGAACTGCTGACCTTTGATTAGCAGCCAAGTGCTTAGCCACTGCACAACCAGGACTCCTTTACAGCACCATAGCCTCCATTTTTCATTCTAACTCTACTCCCAACTGTGTTGGTTAAGGTCGTGTGTCAGCTTGGCCAGGCCATGTTTCTCAGTGATTTGATAGTAGAGTGATGATGTGATCAATTCCATGATGAGATTTGATGTTATGTGATCACATTCATGATAGGATCTGGTGTGAGTGGTCATTCATTGGAAGGGGAGTTTCCCTGGGCACGTGGCCTGCATTGGCCAGGCAGGGCTTGTGGGCTTTTCATGATTCTGGATCCTACAGCTGATTCCTGTTTTTCAGATCTCAAGGACATACAGCAACAACAATCTCCAACCACATCTCCATACTTCCATCTTACTCTATTAATTCTTTTTTCCTGTTGTGACATAAACTATTATTCCTGCCAAAGTTTTGCATGACACCAGCCATGCTCCTGCCTAAGAAGCTTTGCACAGGTTGCTCCCACTGTCTTAATTATTCTTCCCACAAATATTTGTGTGGCTTGCCCCTCATTTCCTTCGGTATATTTAAAACAGGAGTTTTTTTTTTCTTTAGAATATCAATGCTAAAAAAAAAAATCTTTAAATAAAATTTATTTTAATTAATTGGTCTTGTGTTACTCGTTGTAAATTTAATCCATCCCTCATTTCCCTTCCTTTTTTACCGACTTCAAAATGTTTTAGAAATTACAGAAAATTTAACTTGTAGTTTTCATGTAAAATTCTGTAATATATTCTATTAATATTATTAGGATTAGTAATAATTATTATAAAAAATTTAAAAATAATATTTTCCATAATAGGAAAGTAAGAGAAGTTAATAAACTTGTCTGAAGTCACATAAACATAAGCAATGGAGTCAGAGAATTTAATTACATCACACCTACTTGAGCTTTGCCTACCATTTGAAAAGATTTTACTTAAAGGAGAAAGCCTTTGGTAGCCTTCCATGGTAACTTTTCTTGGCCTACATATCAATGTGAGTTTGAAAGTGTGCTTGTTCCTTACAGGAGGGTGTATGGGTGAAGTGGGGCAGAGATGTAGCCACATGAACACTTGGTAACTGAAATTGGAGGTGTCTCTCAGGTCAAATGAAGTGGAAAGGAGGGCTCTGAGGACAAAATCTGGCTGCTGACAACCTTGTCTGGGATTAACTGTCCCTATGGTTTTTATGGTTTGCTGTGCTGCTGGGCTAACCATGCTAAGTAGCTCATTGAGCCAATCCTTTAGGGTTGGATGGGGAGAAATGTAGTCCTTGGTCTCTGGTGGCTGAAATGCAGTTCTGGGCATTTGTGAACTTCTATGAAACCCCTATAAATATCTGAAGGAAGAAGAAGATATGCTTAATTCATGTGTTTTGCAGGGAGTGTTTTGAGGCTAGTAGAGCTGGCTGTAGAAAAATTTCTACCATAGATTAATGAGAATATTTTTTCTTCTGGAAAATTTTAAGTGCAGAAATAAGAAACTTTAAAAAATTTTCTCCTGCTAACAATACAGACCCTCTTATAGAGTCTAATTCAGGCCTTCTAGGAAAAGTTGCCTACCTGTGGGGCATTTTCTCTTCCGATAGCTCCTTCAACAGAAAGCCATAGTAGACCTATCTCAAGTACAATTTGCATGTTGCAATGCACTGCACATGGTTAATCTTCAATGTACATCAGAATTTAAAAAGAGAAGACTATGAGCTCTCCATTGATTGTAATCCCTTTGCTTACAAGAAAAAAGGTAGGTTTTTCAAGCTCAACTGAAATATTTCCTTTGTCTTGCCTCCCATTTCCAAGCTGTTTCTATATAATTTTCCGATGCTGCCCCATTTTTTAGAACAGTTACCACCATTTAGTTATGTGTCTTGAGAAACTTGAAGTTCCAGGAACATATTTCCCACAGCGATGCTAAGGCTCTGATGTTTCAGGGACCCTCAGCTTTTGCTGGCCTCTGCTTGGTGCATCCCTGCCTCTGAGGTCAATTCTGCTTGAAAAAAGGGGATGAAACAAACTATTACCTGGCACCAAGACCAACCTGGCAGAATATCCTACCTTCGGACTATTTGAAAGGTTTAAGTTCAGGAAAAGCATGAGGATGCATAAGTGAATACAAATGTTGGGTGTCCGGGACCCACTGTCACCCCTGCTTATAACCCAAACCACACCTACTTCTGGAGTTGGAGAAAAAGATAACATGAGGCATGGAAAAGGGAGAAGAAATATCTCTAATTAAATCCTGGCATAGACTATTTAATCCCTAACATAATTCTTTGCGCACCCTGGCTTGCCCTGTGGATTTTTCCCTGTCTTACCCCCACCCTGATCCTTCTTTCTTCTCTTAGTCACAATGACTCATCTTTTCCCTTTTGATCTGACTCTTTTCTTTATCTAATCACTACCTCCTCCTCAGTATTATTTTTTCAAATATAAACATAAAATACTGATCTCTTTGTTTCACCCATCCTATAATTTCCATCCATGAATATGCCAGCAGCTTTCTTCTTTACCTGTTTATGGTTTCTGAGCTTTTGTTGGCTCTCTCCGGATGGCTGTAGTCTGATGCGGGGTGAAGAGGTAGAGACAGAATGTTATGGAGACTAAAGACTTTGGTTTTGGTCCTGGATTTACTCTAACTGCTCTTTGCTAAACTCTGCCTCCCAGCTTAACACAAAGTGCACAAAATAGAACAAAGCAAACTTGCCTTACTTTACTCACAAGATATTATAAAATCAACGAACAAAAGATGTGAAAGCAAAAATGAGAGAAGAATATAATCAGGGACTACATGATTCAACAAATATTTAGTTTTCAGTTGTGGAAGCCACTAGCAAGAGAGCGACTTGGGGAAATCCAGATATACTTCTCTGAGGAGATGACATTTGAACTAGGTACTCCCCACAGATAGAAATGGAAAGTTTAGGTTGTAGCAGAGAAAGGGGTGCTCAGCTGCTGTCAGATGTAGAAAAAAATTGGATGTAAAAAAATGGTCTTGGTATATTAATGAGGAACACCAAGTGTCAGGCTTGACTGGAGCATGCGTTGGCAGAAGTCGGGGCAAGAAAAGTAAAAAGCAAGATTCTGTCACAGCATTGGAGGGCTTGAAATCCATGATGAGCACCAATACAGCCATTAGATTATAAAATCATAGTAAACATTTTATTGTATTTACGACTCATCACATTTTTTGGAATTCCCACTTTGTCTTTTTAAGGGATGACAAAGGGGTAAAATGAGGGAGAGGCGAGAAAGAATGAGAAAAGGGGATTGCTGAATTTGAGTCCTTCTGCCCTGTGTGTGTGTGTTTTTTTTTTTTTTTTCCTGTTTAGAGTCATAGAACAGGCATCTCAATAAAAGCCTGTGAGGATCCACTTAAGGAATTCCAGAACCATCCATTTTATTAAATCCAAGTCTGCATTTTTGTTACACATGAGTTAATCATTCTCACAATGAAAACCTACACAAGTATAGCAATACATACTGTTTTTATTTCGTCTAATTGTGTGAGATTTTTATTTAAAATTTTAATGACTACTATATAGTGTGAAAAGATTCTTATGTTAAAGGGGAGAAGAAAATCATTTTCTTGAGCCCCCTCAATGGAAATAACTATATTCAGGCTTAGAAACGAACTAATTTGACCAAGGTCAACTGACATTTAATGGCATAGACAAGATTATCATCCACCTCTCTGTGCTCCCTACATGTTTTTTGCCTCCCACAGAGATGAGTTGAGAGTTAGCATTTTTGATCCTTCTTTAAGAAAGGAAGTGACAAGTCTGAAGCCACTGATGAATCATATTTGGGATAACTGTAGAGCCAGTCTTTATTTTGTTGAGGCTACAGTGAATCCAGGTCCCTGGATGGTACACAGGGTTTGTGCTTGTCTAGTAACCTACAGATTGGCAGTTTAAACTCACCCAGTGACACCATGGAAGAAAGGCCTGGTGAACTGCTTCTGTGAGGATTACAGCCAAGAAACCCTAGGGAGCAGCCCTACTCTGTAACATATGGTGTTGTTATGAGTCTGAATTAACTCCAAGGCAATGGGGTTCATTTGGTGGTTTATAGTGAATCAACTTGAATCCCTTCTACTGATTTCTAAGTGCAGGGAACAGAAAGAAAGTCTTCAGTAGGACTCTGTAATCTTGAAGAAGATAGGCACTTTTATACAGAAAACCTCAAAGTCGAAATGGACTAAATTTAGTCTAAAAACAAAAAAGATGGTTAAATTCCACTAAACAACGTAGAGTGCTTTTTTGTTATGAGGTGCCTAATAAATCTTAATAGAAGGTGCTGTTATGTTTTTATGCCTCCAAATTTTCTGTTTTACTAGTAGAAAAAATCAAAACTTTATAACCTGACTTTTATGGCCTTCAGCTATGAGGGCAACTTACTTTTCCAACATTTCTACCACAACTTTTGAGTCTGACTAAACTGGAGGGTTCATACTGATCTATTTTCTTAATATAGCATGTGCCTTATCATCACCATTAAAGCTTTGATTTCATTTTTTGTCATCTAAATGCCTTCATTCCTTTGCTTTTAGTTTCAAACTGTTCACAAGCAAGATCTCATTTTATTTCTACTTTCTTCTCATCATGGGTCCCTTGTGTTGATGCTACTTCATATTTTTTATTCATTTTTCTCTTTCTTACTTATTAAAGATATTCAGAACTCTCAATCCTAGCTTCTGATCATTATAAGAACACTATTATCATCCACAGTGCTGATAGGATTTCAACCACTCAGCAAAGGAACTTAATATTTTAATACAATGGTATAGCTTTATTATGGGTAGATAAAAAATTTGAATTCATATTTTTGAAAAATTGAAAATATCTCTTGTAAACGCAGTAGCCAAAATCATAATGAAAATAACCACTGTTGCTATGGGTACTGAGTCCTGACATTTAATAATTTAATAAAGTCATATTATTTCATCTTTCCAGCAGCCTTAAAGCATATATTTATTATTTCTGTTTTACAGATGAAGAAAATAAAGCACAAAGTATCAAAAAACCTGTTAAATGTGACAGCTCTGGTGAACAATAGGGTGAGGTTTAAATCTAGGCAATGTGCCTTCAGACTCTATGTGCTGATTACTTTGCTAACATATCTCTCAGTTCTCCATTTGAATGTTTGCATCTGATAGAACATGGTTTGGAACATGGATGTCTCCAGTTAAAATTATAGTTCACTTACATAACTTTGAATTCTTCACAGCTCAATCTATCTTTGAGAAATTTGTGCCTTTCTCTCTGCATGTGGTTTCTTCTAGTACATATTGCATAATGCCTTACTTATTAATGATATCCAAGAAAGTTTTTAGAAGAAGTATCCTGGGGAATTCAGAATAAAGAAGGCTATATATGAGTAAAAACAATACTGAGGTTATTGGAATATTAGAAATTATATGCAAGTCAAATTTGTAGGTAGAGAAGCTCAATATTCTATCTTGAAGCCAAGTTAAGAGGATAAGTTCGAGAAAAAGATAAAGAGTAGTTTTCCTCCATTATACCAACGAAAAGCATTGCTGTGGGTTGAATTGTGTCCTCCAAAAATATGTGTTGTAAATCCTAGCTTCTATGCCTGTGGTTATAATCCCATTTGGGCATGGGTTGTCTTTTTTATGTTAATGAGACAGAATTGGTGATTAAAAAAAAGATTAAGCAAGAAAGCCAGAAAGCCGAGATAGGGGAAGAAAGATGCTAAGCCACATAAAGATCACCCAGGAGCAGAAGCTCAAAGAGACAAGGAACTTCCTCTGAGCCAACAGAGACAGAAAGCCTTCTTCTAGGGTCAGCACACTGAATTCAGACTTCTAGGCCCCTAAATTGTGAAAAAATCCATTTCTGTTTGTCAAAGGCACCCATTTGTGATAATTTTGTCATAGCAGCACTAGATAATTAAGACAAGCGTTATCCAGACATCCGTTATGTTATGAACATCAGTGAAGCTCACATCTTGAGCGTTAGAAGCATAGATGATGGGTTGTAAAAATAGATTTGTTGGGAAGCATATTCCACCAAGATCCTAAGGAACAGGGATAGTAGACCCAAAAATGTGTCAACAGAACTGAAAATATGTTCTTCATAAGGAAATCTCCAACAACTTTATTGCTTAATTATATTGGAATGGTGTTTTTCAGATTTCAAAGCACACAGATAAGATGCATAATGCATGAAACATATATTCATGCATATGTGTGAGTAAAACCCTTTTTTAAATTCTCATGGACTCAGAATAAGGTAGGGCAGATATTGGTGCTTCATTTTTCCTATGAAGGCCAAGTTTCAAAGCAGTTAAGTCTTTTGCCCAGGAAAGAACAAGTTCTGTAGTTCTCAGTCTTGATAAAAATAAAAGTTTGTGAAGGAGATATATATATATTATTCACAAAATACGAAAGTGTTGGGCCAGTCAGTTTCTGAATCAACAGATAAATCTGGGAGAGGCCTGTGCATGTATAGATTGACACAGATTCCTGGGGAATTTTGGTGCACACCAAAGGCAATTGGAGGTAACAAAATATGCAACAGAAACAATGAATTCAGAGTTTAGCCAAATGATCTTCCCAAAATGTTACTTTTTTCTTCTCTCTGCAGATTAAACGTTTGTCAACTTCATCCCACCTACAGCTACTAACATGGTGATGAATAACAGTGTCACTGAATTCATTCTGTTTGGGTTGACGCAGGATGCTGAAAAGCAGAAAGTGATATTTGGAATCTTCTTGGTTCTTTACCTTTTGACTCTGCTGGGGAATTTTCTCGTTGTGGTGACTATTAAGACAAGTCATACTCTTGGGAGTCCCATGTACTTCTTCCTATTCTACCTGTCCTTTGCCGATGCCTGCTTTTCTACAACTACGACACCCAGATTGATTGTGGATGCTCTGTCTCAGAAGAAGACTATTTCCTACCATGAGTGCATGACTCAGGTCTTTGCAGTTCATTTCTTTGGGTGTATGGAGGTATTTGTGCTCATCCTCATGGCTTTTGATCGCTATGTGGCCATTTGTAAGCCCCTGCGATACACAACCATCATAAGCAGGCGTGTCTGTGGCGTGCTGGTGATCCTGGCCTGGGTGGCATCTTGTATCCATTCTTCAGTACAGATTATGTTGACTTTGAAATTGCCTTTCTGTGGCCCCAATGTGATTGAGCACTATTTGTGTGACTTGCAGCCCTTGTTGAAACTTGCCTGCATGGACACTTATGTGATAAATTTGCTACTTGTGTCCAATAGTGGGGCCCTATGCATGGTGAGTTTCATGCTCTTGCTTATATCCTATGTTGTCATTTTATACTCTCTGAGAAACCACAGCGAAGAAGGAAGGCAAAAAGCTCTTTCTACCTGTACCTCCAATTTCATTGTGGTTTTCATATTTTTTGGTCCATGTATATTCATGTACACACGCCCACCAACTGCATCTCCAGTGGACAAGATGGTGGCTGTGTTTTACACAATTGGGACACCGTTTCTCAACCCTTTGATCTATACACTGAGGAATGCGGAAGTGAAAAATGCCATGAAAAAGTTATGGTGTAGCAAATTATGACTTTAGTTGATAAATATGGCAAATTAAATTACACTTCCTTAAATCAGTTTTTGTTACATGGCAGGAAATTAGAAATACTCCTAACAGGAAACAACCCTAACAGGAAACAGCAATCAATATACATCAACATGTTATTGATTCATTACACACACATTTAATATTCTGAGAGGATTGCATTAGACTATGAGTACTTTAAGCTCATAACCGTTGTGAACAACCTATAACTATCCATACTTGAATTCTATCAACATCTGACCATTTTCACTTGGTAATTTAACTTCTTGTAGAAATTTTTCTCCTGAAAGAAATTCACTGACTAATCACAGGATGATTGTGTGCGTGTGAGTCCACCAAATTCCTTTTATAAGCCTTATTCTAGTAAAATATGAATTTGGTCATCATGAGCCAGTCCATGAGAGACTGAAAACTTGCAGAATCCAGGTTGTCATTTTGCCAGTATGAGCATTTGATAGGATGGTCCTAGAAGATGATACCTTGGACATCTATAGCTGAGCGTGCCTCACTGGGCAATCCTGCACTGATACCACTAAGTCTCTCTTTGTGCCTAGATTTTTCTGATCTCAGTCCCTGCAGCCATCAATGTGGAGGACCATATACTAGCCTGTCAGAATAGCACTCTCTAGAAATGCCTTTCCAGCATGCATGTACACACGTATGTGCAAATGCACACACACACACACACACAAATTTTAAGGTGCTTGACTGGAATGGTTAGCTATAACCTCTGGTTGAGAGACAACTAAAAATTAAAGTAGGAGGTGATGTCAGCCAAATGGCAGAGTAGGCAACTCCAAACATGTCCCTCCACAGAAACATCAGAAAAATGGGTACCGATGTCAGAGTCTGACATACCTCTCTCTACTCCCATGGTGGGGCAAGGGAATTCTCTACAGGGAATTCTCCAAAGAAGTTCTCACCAACCACTCTCCCACTTTACACTGAGCAGGTTCCATATCCTTTATTTAGTTGTGAGGATTCTGATCTTTATCATTCATTGCCTTCACTATGGAAACAGGCATGGTGTGGTCTGGGACACACTTTGTAATTTCACGCATTGTGTCTAGCCAAAATTTCAGCCTCAGCACCTTGCTACATTAGAAATGTGAAATCATGATTTGTATCATTGCTGGGATTCAAAAGAACTGATTTCCCCTTAGGAAGGGATTGTGCATTACCTCCTGAAGTTGAGAAACAATTTGTGTGCACACTTGTGAAAGGTACACTTTATGGACAAAAGCTTGCCTAGTTTCAATACAGGAGAGGTCAGCACAACTGGACTAAACCAAAATCAAAGAAGTTTCCTGAATAAACGGAACACTTTGAAGGCCAGTGTAGCAGGAGCAGGGGTTTGGAAACCATGGTTTCAGGGGACATCTAGGTCAATTAGCATAATAAATCTATTAAGAAAACATTCTGCATCCCCCTTTGAAGAGCAGTGTCTGGGGTCTCAAACACTAGCAAGTGGCCAGCTAAGATACATCAATTGGTCTCAACCCACCTGAAGCAGAGGAGAATGGAGAACACCAAAGATACAAGGTAATTACAAGCCCAAGAGACAGAAAGAGTCACATAAACCAGAGACTACATCAGCCTGAGACCAGAAGAACTAGATGGTGCCCAGCTACAACCGATGAGGGCCCTGACGGAGAACACAACAGCGAACTCCTGAGGGAGCAGGAAAGCAGTGGGATGCAGACCTCAAATTTTCATAAAAAGACCAGACTTAATGGTTTGACTGAGACTGAAACGACTCTGGAGATCATGGTCCCCAGACCTTCCATTAGCCCAAGACAGGAATCATTCCCAAAGCCAACTCTTCAGACAGGGATTGGACTGGACTATGGGATAAAAAATGATACTGGTGAGGAATGAATTTCTGGGATCAGGTAGACACAGAAGACTATGTGGGCGGCTTCTGTCTGGATGGGAGATGAGAGGGCAGAGGTGGTCAGAAGCTGGCCAAATGGACACAAAAATAGAGAGTGGAAAGAAAGAGTGTGCTGTCTCATTGGGGGGAGAGCAACTAGGAGTATATAAAAAAATAATAGCAAGGTGTATATAAATGTTTGTATCAGAGACTGACTTGATTTGTAAACTTTTACTTAAAGCACAATAAAAATTAAAAAAAAAGTTTGTGTAGTTAAACTTTACCTGTAAACAGGGAAAACTACAAAATGAATTATAAGTCTTAGATCTGATAAAGGAGCTCCGGTAGTGAGGGGAAAGGACTGACATGGGGAAGGCTAAAGGGGAAAGGTAACCACCATAAGCATAAGATTAGGAGTATAAAAAGAAGCCTTGAAAATCAGCCTTGGATTGGGCAAGACCATGTGGACAAGTAAAAAAAAAAAAAAAATAGAAATCACAGATGACCTCATAAAAGATCCAAGATAGCTATTAGAAAACCCCTTGTGGTTATTTATATGGTAAAGGAGGTCATTTTCAGTTTCCACCATCCTGTGTAATAACTTTTCATTCTTTATTTATTTCATTAAGAGTTCATGTCTTCTAAATTTTGAGGAGTGTACAAGGAATAGAGTCCCAAATTTACTTTTATTTCATGAAGAAAACATTTTTTACATCCATGTTGTTGATTTATCTATTCCTTAAAATGTTTTCCATTTGTTTTTCATTTGTGTCATAATGCAGAATATTTCCATAGTCCTCAGAAT
This sequence comes from Loxodonta africana, assembly GCF_030014295.1. NCBI lineage: Eukaryota > Metazoa > Chordata > Mammalia > Proboscidea > Elephantidae > Loxodonta > Loxodonta africana. The sequence continues at coordinate 3,036,035 of NC_087363.1, forward strand.
ATATATATATATATATTTTACTCATTCTTAAACAAGTTAAGATCTGGCATTTGCATATAACCAATATGGCAGATTCTGATATCACCTAAAAGTCCACTTTGTGTAGTCAGGTACAAGACAGTGGAGTCTTTATCAGCCTGTCCCTGATTTACCGTGTCAAGCAGAGGCTCAAATTGCAAGAAATATGTAGAGTGAATGCATTTTTTGATTATTCTTTACTCTGCCTTGTGGAGTTTCATCCCGTACACGCACAGTTTAGTATTGTTAGTATTCAGTAACAGACTCAGATTGCTCAGGCCCCTTGTGCAGATTTCTGGATTTTTTGTCTCTACATAGCTCCTTTCTCTCCAGGACTCGGCCTCTCAGATTGCAGCCTATTCAGCAACCCTGAATTCTGACCTCTCCTTCCTCATCTCAGTGAGAAATGTGGATCAGAAAGGGCCTCTAGCAGAAGAGTGCAGCTATCTTAAAACAGAGCAAAACAAAATAATACCTAAGCCTGCTGCCATGGAGTCAACTTTGAATCATGGTGACCCCATGTGTTACACAGTAGAATTGCTCCATAGGGCTTTCTTGGCTGTAATCTTTACAGAAGTAGATTGCCAGTCCTTTCTTCCTTAGCACTGTTGGGTGGGTTTGGACCACCAACCTTTAGGTCAGTAGTCCAGCACAAACTTTTTGTACCATCCAAGGACCCTTCATCTAGTCTAGGGCTCACCTATTTTGTTTCCATTCCCTAAAGGGCCCTGATTCTATACTGCCTTTTTTCCAATATTGGAAACAATTGTTTCATATTACTTTCTAGTTTTAGTAAAGAAATAGAGAAGTCCAATTTCTCTGCTATGTCTGAAAATTAAATTATGTTTAAGAAAATTAAATTTTTATCCCTCACTTTATTCAGCTTTCCTTTGGGAAAATGTTTAGTATTCTTCATAATGATTTCACACATTTTTATTTTCTTTATATAGTTTTTAGTTCTATTGTGACTTATTTCATTTTCTAAATATTTATTGCAATTTTATTTAAAAATATTTTTATGCTGATTTTCAGCTAAATGGTTTTAATAAACCTTAAAATTTGTCCGTTGACTGTCTCAGTTTTTCTAAGTAGATGAACATGTTAATAAATAAAGAACTGTGTCTCTTCATGTTCTGTTTTGATTACCTTACTTCTTTTTGCCATTATTTTATTGGTTAACACAGAGTTTCCAAAGTGACAGCCCATGGACAGAATTCCCCTGAAAGAATTTGTTTGATTCAAAGATTGTTGCTCAGCAAAGGGTTTTAAAGAAACTTAGTTATCAACATACTCAAATCAATAAAAATATGGATGCCATATGTCTCTGGAAAATCTGAGTGCTTGGCAAATTTGGACACACACTCCCATAAGGCAACAACAGATCAGAGCTAGTAATGAACGACTCTGAAGGAGGATAAAATTCACTCCATCTCCAGAAGCTGTATTCCTATGACCCCTTAAAATCTCCACAGAAGCTGGTGTTACTGTTTGTTTTTTTTATTATTCAACTGTACTCTGTAGGTTTTGAGGTTGAGATCTCTGCATTAGGGTCCTCAGTACAATGTATAGTAATAATAATAATTTAAAAAAAAAAACAGTTTCTATTGAGTTGATCCCAACTCACGGAGGCCCTATGTGTGCCAGTGTGGAACTGTGCTTCATAGGATTTTCAGTGGCAATGACCTTTAGGAAGTAGATTGCCAGGATTTTCTTCCAAAGTGCCTCTGGGTAGATTCAAACCATCAACCTCTCAGTTAGTAGTCAAGCGCTTACCTGTTTGACTGCAATAATAAAAGATGGCCTTGTCCTGCTACTCAATTTAATGAGCTTCTTTCACAACTAAATTTGACTTTTTTAAAGTTTTTTAGAAGAAATCCTTTCATCAAGTTAAAGAATTTCAATTTTGCTTTAGTTTGCTGTGTTTTGATCATAATCCAGACTAAACCCACTGCCATCCAGACTAAGATCTACCAAATCCCACTTTGGCGTCTTGGAAATGATTTTATACATATATGTATATAATTGATAGTCCTTACCTGCTAAAATGTATTTAATGAGAAAGACAAGCATCCCAATTTATGAGACGAGAACTAATTTTAATTAAAGTTGTCACTTTGAGAATTAAGGTGCACCTGATCCAATCCATGGTATTTTTAATTGCCTCATATGCGTGTGAAACCTGGACTATCAATAAGGAAGACTGAAGGAGAATTGATGCCTTTGAACTACGGTTTTGGCAAAAAATATTGAATATACTGCCAGAAGAAGGAACAAATCTGTCTTGGAGGAAGTACAGCCAGAATGTTTCTTAGAAGTAAGGATGGCAAGGCTTCATCTCACGTACTTTAGACATGTTATCAGGAGGGACCAGCCCTTGGAGAGGACATCATGCTTCTTAGAGGGTCAGCGAAAAAAAGGAAAACTCTCGAATAGATGGCTTGACACAGTGGCTGCAGCAACGGGCTCAAACATAACAAAGATTATGAGGATGGCATAGGACCAGGCAGTGTTTCATTCTGTTGTACACAGCATTGCTATGTGTTGGAACCAATTCGATGGCACCTAACAACAACAACAATTCTAATTACTTATTGAAAAAAATGTCAAATAACTGGCAGGTGAACCTATGTTATAGGAAGACCTAGTCAGAAAGACTTTGAACTAGACAATAAAAAAAAAAAGAAAGAAACTCATTGCCTTCGAGTCTATTCTGAATCCTATCGACTCTATAGGACACAGGAGAACTGTCCTATAGGGTTTCCAGGGAGTAGTTGGTATATTTGAACTGCCAACATTTTGGTTAGCAGCTGAGCCTTAACCACTGTGCCACCAGGGCTCCAAACAATTAGAAACATGGAATTAAATATAATATTATTAAACCTCACATATTATACACATATAAAGTTTACGACCACAGGCTAAATCCCTCTCAGTATTCACATAATATGATTATAATAAAGACTCTCCTAAGCTTTTTGCTGGTAACACTTGTGGCGTAGTGGTTAAGAGCAATGGCTGCTAACCAAAAGGCTGGCAGCTCAAACCCACCAGGTGCTCCTTGGAAACTGCAAAGGGCAGGTCTACTCTGTCCTATAGGGTCAACTATGTGTTCGAATTTACTCAAAGACAACGGGTTTGTTTTTTTGAAAGGTTCTTACAAAGACACAAATAACCATACTATGGTGGCATTTCTCATCCATAGTGATGATAAGCTGAAAAATGAATGATTCGAAAGTCAATATGGGTACTTTGAAATATTTTAAGAAAGTATTGTGAAGTTTATTCTACAATTAAAAATTAAAGGACAAAATAAAAGGTAGCTACAAAACCTTTTCACATCATACTGTTCAATAACTCTATAGCACACAAGTTAGGATCAAAGAGATGAATGGATAAACAAACCATGGTGTACACACAAAATGAAATACCACACAATAATAAAGAACAATGATGAATCTAAGAAACATCTCTCAGCATGGATGAATCTGGAGGACATTATGCTGAGTGAAATAAGTCAATCACAAAAGGACAAATACTGTATGAGACCTCTATTATAAAAACTCATAAAAAGGTTTACACACAGAAAGAAACCATCTTTTATGGTTATGATGGAGGGGAGGAGGGGGGAGAAAAAAACACTAACCAGACAGTAGAATGGCGATAACTTTGGTGAAAGGTTAAGACAGTACACGATACTGGGGAGCCAGGACAACTTGCCCAAGGCAAGGTCATGGAAGCTTCATAGATGCATTCAAACTCCCTGAGGGACTGAATTACTGAGCTGAGGGCTAGGAACCATGGTCTTGGGGAACATCTAGCTCAATTGGCATAACATAGTTTATAAAGAAAATATTCTATATCCTACTTTGGTGAGTAGCATCTGGAGTTGTAAAAGCTTGTGAGCAGAGAGGTGGAGCCAAGATGGCAGAATAGACAGATGCTTCTGCCGAGCCCTCTTTACAATAAAGGTCTGAAAAAACAAGTGAAACAAATATAAATGTGACAAGCTGGGAGCTCTGAGCATCAAAGGCAAGCTTAGACAATGAACTGAGGGGCAGGGGGAGGAAGAGGCCGTTCAGAAGTGGAGAGGAGTTACCGGACCGAATCCCAGGGAGCCCTCAGGCACCATTCCCAGAGCAGGGGTGGCAGCGGGCTGGTACTAGCGTTAGGCCACAGTTTCCTCACGGAGAAGCAGCCAGCCACACAGCCCACTCACACTTACGGAATTTGAGGAGAACAGCGCTCTCGGCAAAAGCTAAGTACTTGCGAATATTTTACCGCGCCCCTTTACCTCCAAGCCGGCTTCAGCAGCAGCTGAATCCCTGGGCCTGAGATAGGCCCTGGTGAGCACCTAGAGCCATCCTCCTAGCCTTGGGAAAGAAAAAAAATTGCAACTGGGGGGAAAAGATAATTTGCTAGCTCCATTAACTGGGGGAGCTCAGGATAGAAGCGGCTCCTGTCCAGGGATAAACAGTCCGTGGACCTTCAGCACCTTTCCCTTCTTCATGGAGCTGTGTAGGTCTATTTCGAGAGAATAGGCCCTTGTTGGCAAACTCCAACTATTTTAGCTGTGTGGTGGAGAGGTGGGTGTTTGATGTTTGACATTGCTTTGACTATTAAACCAGGTCCTCACCTACCCACAACCGGGACCTAAGGACTGGTAGCTCCACTCAGGTCATTCAGCCACCCCCGACAGGGGTCCAAAAATAACTGGTACCTCCCAGTCCTTACAACCCAAAACTTTGGGTGTCCATGGTCCCTCTGCAGAATCCACCCACCAGCACGCTCTAGGGAACAGAGACACGTTTTCCTCAGAGTCACTTGGAAGTCAGTTCTCAGCCCCCTGCCTTCTTCAGAGCATGACCCTGTGCTGCAATCAGATACCAGTATATATGCCAATCACCCCTGCCCCTCTAAGCCTGTAGGACAGAGCCTATACCACACACTTGATATCATCTACCTGGAAACCTGACCTGAATTCATACAAGAAAACTGAATGGACTCCTAGACTGATATACCTGATAACAGCTCTAGCCAGCTGGGGACAGGACACCAGAGCTCCAAAGGTGAAAATAATCAAGCTAGCTCACTCAAGCAATCCAAAACAAAACAAAGCAACAAGCTACAACACAGTAAGCAAGCATAAACTAATACGATAACTTATAGATGGCTCAGAGACAACAGTCAATATCAAGTCACATAAGGATACAGACCGTGATCACCTCAACAGGTTCTCAAAACAAAGAATCCGGGGATCTTCTAGATGAAAGTGCATTCCTGGAATTACCAGATGCAGAATACAAAAGTTTAATATACAGAACCCCTCAAGACATCAGGAAGGAAATGAGGCAATACACAGAACAAGCCAAGGAACACACAGATAAAGCAGCTGAAGGAATTAGAAAGATTATTCAGGAACATAATGAAAAGTTTAATAAACTAGAAAAATCCATAGACAGCAATCACAAATTCAGAAGATTAACAATAAAATTACAGAATTAGATAGCTCAATAGAAAATCAGAGGAGCAGAACTGAGCAAGTAGAAGCTAGAATTTCTGAACTTGAAGACAAATCACTTGGCACTAATATATTTGAAGAAAAATCAGATAAAAGAATTAAAAAAAATGAAGAAACCTTAAGAATCATGTGGGACTCTATTAAGAGAAAGAACCTCCGAGTGATTGGAGTACCAGTACAGGGAGGGATAACAGAAAATACAGAGAAAATTGTTGAGGGTTTGTTGGCAGAAAACTTCCCTGATATTGTGAAAGATGAGAAGGTATGTATCCAAGATGCTCATCGAACTCCACATAAGGTAGATCTTAAAAGAAAGTCACCAAGGCATATTATAATCAAGCTTGCCAAAACCAAAGATAAAGAGACAATTACAAGAGCAGCGAGGGATAAACAAAAAGTCAGCTACAAAGGAGAGCCGATAAGAATAAGCTCGGACTGCTCGATAGAAACCATGCAGGCAAGAACGCAATGGGATGACATATTTAAAAAATTGAAGGAAAAAAACTGCCTGCCAAGAATCACATATCCATCAAAACTGTCTCTTAAATACGAAGGTGAAATTAAGACATTTCCAGATAAACACAAGTTGAGGGAATTCATAAAAACTAAACCAAAACTACAAGAAATACTAAAGGGAGTTCTTTAGTTAGAAAATCAATAATATCAGGTATCAACCCAAGACTAGAACACTGGGCAGAGCAACCAGAAGTCAACCCAGACAGGGAAATCCAAAAAAACAAAGCAAGATTAAAAAAAAAAAAAAACCCAACACAGGGTAACAGCGATGTTATTATATAAAAGATGACAACATTAAAATAATAAAGAGGGACTTTAAGAAATGTAATCATACACCTTCCATATGGAGAGGAAGATACGGCGATACAAAGTGGCAGGGTACAAGACCAACATACAAAAATCTGTCAGATTCCTCTAGATTAACAAAGACAACTCTGAAAAGGAAATCAGGAAAACAATATCATTTACAATAGCCTCCCAAAAGATAATTGCTTAGGAATAAACATAATCAGGGATATAAAAGATTTATACAAAGAAAACTACAAAACACTACTGCAAGAAACCAAAAGAGACCTATATAAATGGAAGAACATACCATGCTTATGAATAGGAAGACTTAACATTATGAAAATATCAATACTACCCAAAACGATCTATAGATGTAATGCAATCCCAATCCAGATTCCATCAACATTCTTTAAAGAGCTGGAAAAACTAATCACCAACTTTATATGGAAAGGAAAGAGACCCCAGATAAGCAAAGCACTATTGAAGAAGAAGAACAAAGTAGGAGGTCTCACACTTTCCGATCCTGGAACCAAGTATACAGCCACGGTAGTCAAAACAGCCTGGTACTGGTACAATGACAGACACATAGACCAATGGAACAGAATGGAGAATCCAGAAGTAAATACTTTCACCTATGGACAGCTGATCTTCAACAAAGGGCCAAGAGCCATTAAATGGGGAAGAGTTGGTCTCTTTAGTAAATGGTGCTGGCAAAACCGAATATCCATTTGTAGAAAAGTGAAACAGTTTCCATACCTCACACCACATACATAAACTAACTCAAAATGGGTCAAAGACCTAAATGTAAAACCCAAAACTATAAAGATCATGGAAGGAAAAATAGGGGCAACCCTAAGGACCCTAATTTACAGAATAAATGGACTACCAAACATAACTAAAAATGCACAAACAGCAAAAGGTAAACTAGATGACTCGGACCTCCTAAAAATTAAACACTTATGCACATCGACTTTTCCAAAAGAGTAAAAAAAAGAAACTATACACGGGGAAAAAAATTTGGCAAAGACATATTCTACAAGGAAATAGTCTCTAAAATTTATAGAAAACTTCAACACCTCAATGACAAAAGACAAACAATCCAATTTAAAAATGAGCAAAGGACATTAACAGTCATTAACAGACACTTGACCAGAGAAGACATTCAGACAGCCAAAAAATATAAGAAGATGCTCACCATCATTAGCCATTCAAAACACCAAAAAAAAAAAAAAAAAAACTTAGCCATTAAAAAAAGCCATTAAATTAGAGAGATACAAATCAAAACAACAACGAGGTGTCATCCCACCACAGCAATAATGGTAATGATCAAAAAAACGAAAAACAACAAATGCTGGTGAGAGTGTGGGGAGATTAGAACTCTCATACACTGTTGTTGGGATTGTAAAGTGGTACAACCACTGTGGAAAATGGTATGGTACTTCCTTAAAAAGTTAGAAATAGAGGAAATATAATGTGATCCAGGAATCCCACTATTAGGTATATATCCTAGAGAAATAAATAGGTATATGCACACCCATGTTTATCACAACATTATTCACAATAACAAAAAGATGGAAACAACCTTACTGTCCATCAACGGATAAATGAATAAACGAACTATGATACATACACACAATGGAATACTATGCATTGTTAAAGAATGACGAATCCATAAAACATCTTACAACATGGATGAACCGGGAGGACATTATGCTGAGTGAAATAAGTTACAAAAGAACAAATATTGTATGAGATCAAGATTATAAAAAGTCAAGAAAAGGTTTACACATAGAAAGAAATGTTCTTTGATGGTTACCAGGGATGGGAGGGGGAGAGAGGGAAAATAAATAACTAGATAGTAGACACTTATTAACTTGGGGAAAGAGAAAGGCAATACACAACAAGGGGTAGGTCAGGATAACATGATCAGGGCAAAGGAAGACACTGGGAAGTACACAAGAGTAAAAGGCAATGGCAGTAAGTACTATTACATACACCATCTCTCAGTAACAGTAATAATAAAAAAAAAAGTAATAGCAAACAATAATTTATGAGTGGATACATAGGTAGATATATTAGTATGGGAGCAAACCCACCAGCATATATAGGTTTGGCAGAGGATATTTTTACATTCATATTCGTATGTGCTGCAAAAATATCTGGACCCCTGGTGGTGCAGTGGTTAAGAGCTTGGCTGCTAACCAAAACGTCAGCAGTTCAAATCCACCAGCTGCTCCTTGGAAATCCCATGGGGCAGTTCTACTCTGTCCCTTAGGGTCACTATGAGTGGAAATTGACTTGACGGCCACCGGTTTGCTTACTTGGTTGCAAATATACCCATACATATAATAGAGCTCACAGGGGGCAAAGTTATGAAAACTTCTTAGCCATAACCAAACACCATGAGGGACTGAGTCACTGGGCTTGAGGTCTTATGGCCACAGTCTTGGAGGACATCTAGCATAGTCCATAGAGACAATGCTCTGCAGCCTACTTTGGTGAGTAGCGACTGGGGTTTTAAAAGCTTCTGACTGGCCATCTAAGATACAACTATTGGTCTCTTCCTGTCTGGAGCAAAGAAGAGTGAAGAAAATCAAAGATTCAAGGAAACAATTAGTCTGTAGGACTAATGGACCAGATGAACCATAGCCTCCACTAGCCTGAGACCAGAAGAACTAGATGGTGCCCAGCTACCACTACCGACTGCTCTGAGCAGGATCACAGTAGAAGGTCCCAGACAGTGTGGGAGAAAAATGTAGAAAGAAATTCAAATTCATAAAAAAGACCAGACTTACTAGTCTGATAGAGACTGGTGGAACCCCCAAAATTATGACCCTTAGACACCCTTCAAATCTGGAACTGAACACAGTCACCTTTCAGCCAAACAACAGACAGGCCTATAACGTGAACAATAACACCCGTGAGGAAAGTACTCCTCAGAACAATCAACTGTACCAGACCAAAAGGGCAGCACTTGCTCAAAAACAAAGTTCAGAAGACAGGAAGGGGCAGGAAAGATGGAGAGAAAAATATAGAATAAAATTCAAACTCACAGGAAAAAAAAAAAAACTGACTTAGTCTGACAGAGACTGGAGAAACCCCAGGAGTATGGCCCCTGGACACCCTTTTAACTCAGTACTGAAGTCACTCTTGGGGTTCACACTTCAGCCAAAGATTTGACTGGCCCATAAAACAAAACAAGACTAAATGGGTACACCAGCCCAGGCACAGGAATGAGAAGGTAGGAGGGGACAGGAAAGCTGATAATGGGAAATCCAAGGTCAAGAAGGGGAGGGGGTTGACACGTCCTGTGGTTGGCAACCAATGTCACAAAACAATATGTGTATTGTTTAATGAGGAACTAATCTGCTCTGTAAATTTTCATCTAAACCACAATAAAAAAAAAAAAAAGTTAGAGTCAATATGAGATTTTAAAAGAATTTTTGGTTTTGAGTCATTTCGAACAGGTAATAATAAAATTCTTGCTCTTTGGGGCTTCAGAGAAGGCCAGGACTTAGATATATTATGACCCCTGCCTACAAGTCTGCGCTTCTTGCTGCCCTTTACCTTAATAATTATGTTCCAGCCACTTTAATCTTTTATAGTTCCTTGAAAATGCCTGCCTTAGAGCTACTCTATGTATTGTCTCTCCCTAGAATCTCTATCCTAGTACTCCTTATGGGGTAATTTCCTAATGATTCCTTTTGTCAATTATTAGTGCTTGTCATTGTTATTAATCTTATTAATACATTTAATCACTTTTTATAAAGAAACTTCAACAGATTTCAAAATCAACGTGAAATGTTGCTCACTCATAGAATCCTTCTCTGATTACCCACTATGACATACTCTCCCAGAAATAATCAAAGCACTCCATTCCTGTTAACTCTGTTGTACTGATCACACTTTTTTTTTGTTTGTTTGTTTTGCTTATTTTTAATTGCTTATTAACTGTCTCCCTAATCATCAGAATTTGACTCTTTTGAAAAGGAAAGGTGCTTATCTTCCATAGTCATTCAACAGACAGTTTAAATAGGTCCCAGGCATCAATAAAATGAAAGTTCTTCCCTCAGAGGCTTTCAATTAGAGAGGAAGATGGAAAGTCACAGAAGTCAACTGATAACTATACAAAAACAATTACATTTTTGATCATAGCTATAAGGAAATTAAGCAGATGTTGAGAGAGAAAATAATGGCAGGAGTGAAAGATTCTTTTAACAGAGTCGTTTGGAAAGGCTTCTCAGAGGAAGTGATACCAGTGTAAGACACAATATGACTGCTTGTTTCCAGGTAGAGAGCCCAGCAAATGCAAAGTCACCGTTGTGAGAAAGGGCTTAGATAGCCCTAGGTACAGGTGAAAAAACCCAACATGGCTGAGGAGAGGAGACGGGGAGCTCCAAATGTGCTGGGGAAGGTAGAGGCAGTCATTAGATTAACCAGGAATTTCTAGAACAAGGGAAGGAATTTCCAAAGGCAACGGGAAGCTGAGGAAGGGTATAAAAGAAAAGAGTATCGTAATCTCTATATTGTAAATACCCTAAATAATATAAATCAGACATATTTTTAAAAGATCCCTCTGGATTCTTCTGGAAAATGGGTGGTTTTATTTCTCACACATCTTGGAGAGAATGACTTCTCTTTAGGGAAAACTCATAATGCTATCAGCATGATGACAGTTACTTGCCAACTGAAGTCTTTCATTGCATCCAAAATTTCTTCATGGCATTTTTTACCTCTACATTCCTCAGAGTATAGATCAAGGGATTCAACATGGGTGTGATGATGGCCCCCAACACAGCCATTGCCTTGTCTATGGGATAAGTGGTCACAGGTCTTACATACAAGAAAATGCATGGCACAAAGAACAAGACGACCACCATGAGGTGGGAACCACAAGTGGAGAGAGCTTTGTACCGCCCTTCAGAGCTGCAAGATGTCAGGGAGCAGAGGATGACTGCATAGGAGGCAATCAGGAAAAGGAATATTGCCACACACATCACTCCACTGTTGAGAATGACCAAAAGGCCCAGGATGTGGGTGTCCATGCAGGCCAGTGTCAGCAATTGAAACAAATCACATATAAAGTGATCAATGACATTGGGACCACAGAAAGGTATTTGGTACATGAAGAGGAGCTGTATCATTGCATGCAAAAATCCTCCCACCCAGGTCCCTCCCAGCAGCAGGCGGCACACCCGAGGACTCATGATGGTCATATAATGCAGGGGCTTACAGATGGCCATGTAGCGGTCATAGGCCATCGCAATGAGAAGGATGATTGACACCCCACCAAAGAAATGTCCTGCAAAAAGCTGAATCATGCAGCCTTTGAGGGAGATGGTAGTACTCTCAGAGAAGGAATCCACAATCATCTTGGGGGTGATGACAGAAGAATAGACAGTATCCATTAGGGACAAGGAAGTAAGGAAAAAATACATAGGTGACCTCAAACTCTGACTTGTAGTCATAGTTACCACAATGAGTAAGGTTCCCAATACGGTGGCCACATACATGATTAAAAACACAATAGGGAATATTTTCTGCAGCTGTGGGTTCTTCGTAAGGCCCAAAAGAATGAATTCAGTCACATTGTTTTGATTTCCCATTTACCAGGTACTGATATGCGCTCTGGCTGAGAGTCAGAAAATCTAAAAAGCAACATAGGATTTGTAATTAGTGACTATTTGACTTCATTTATTTGGCTCAAAATGTGTTTGGAGAGGTAGAGGCAGTAACCAGATTAATCAGGGAATCTAGGACTAAGCAAGGAATTTCTAAAGGCAATGGGAAACCAAGGGAAAGTAGAAAACAAAGAGTATCATAATGTCATAATTGTAAATACCCTAAATCATAAATCAGACTTAATTTTTTAAAGATATCTCTGGATTCTAGTGGAGGATGGGCAGTTTTATTTCTCACATGTCTCTGACAGAATGATTCTAGGGGAAATTCATAACGTTCTCGGCATGATGACTATTACTTGCCAACCTAAGTCTAGACCAGATGCCATAGAGTAGATTCCGACTCATGGTGACCCCATGTGTGTCAGAGTAGAACTGTGAGCAGCAGGGTTGTCTGTGGCTGATTTTTCAGACGTAGATTGCCAGGGCTTTCTTTTGAGGTGCCTCTAGGTGACTCAAACCTCCAACCTTTGAGTTAGCAGCTGAGTATATTAACCTTTTGCACCATCCAGGGACTTCACATTTCTCAACATTCCTAATAAATTACTAAGGATGCAAAGGGCACCAATACAATTCATGATATTTTATAGAACAAAAGGAAACTGCAACGAACTGTAAACTAAATAAAGAATACTGGTGTCAGCCCTTTCTCCAGGCTTAAGAGTGGAGTTGATGTCAGAGAATGGCTACTATCACTCTGTCAGTCAGACTCAAGGATGACAGTTATCTCGCATAGTCTGTAAACATTTGTATTTCTAGACTTGCTTTAGCCATAACCAAGGACCAAACCATATCCCAAACTTCCAATTCAGCCCTGACTCACAACCATCAGCTGCTTTTTTTGATATTTCTTTCCTCTTTCCACAATGGCTCAGTGAGGAACATTTTTCAAAAGACTGCTCAAATGAAGAAAGGGGCAATCTTAGTTAACATTTTTCTTTTTCTTTGTCAGTCCAATTCCCTCTTATTCCCTAGTTATTTAAGCAGACAACGAGTATTTCAAAAACTCAGCAGACACTGCAAATTTGAGCAATAAAAAGAAGTGTCAGATATGGCTCTTTCCTTAAATAAGGGGCAAGGACTAGTAAATTTAAAATAAGGACAAAAACCATTAAGAACTGAAGAAATGAAAGAAAAACAAAGTATTGAAGTTTTAAAGCTAGACAAAGGCTATTCCCTGCAGGGAGGAAAGTGTGAGCAAAGGCCCAGAGCTGGGGATAACAGACATGGTTCAGGGCAGAACAGAGAGCTAAGGTCTTAGAGTTAACATAGACCAGGTTCTAATTTTGACTTCTGGAACACTTTTTAGCTGTGTAATTAGCTAAAAGTCATTTATCCGTCCAGATCTGCATTTTTATGTAGAAATATTGCATTTGCATATTTATAAATGCATTTTAATAATATAAATTTATACATAGATTGCACCATGTATGCAAATATACTGTACATTAAATTTTTAATCAATGATTTATTATTGACAACATTCCATGTCAGTATATGGAGATTTATCATATTGCCAATTTTCTGCTAGTACAATGCTACGGTGAATGTTTTGTATTGATGTATGTATCTATGACTTTATCAGGGAAACCCTGGTGGCATAGTGGTTAAGACCTACAGCTGCCAACCACAAAGGTAGGCAGTTCGAATCCACCAGCTGCTCCTTGGAAGCCCTGTGGGGCAGTTCTACTATGGCCTTTAGTGTTGCTGTTAGTCGGAATCACCTAGACAGCAACTGGGCCAGGTTATAACAATATAGATGCAGATCAAGATAGCAATAGATTTAAGTATTTCTGTAAAATAAGTTTTTGCAATAGAATTGCAGAATCACAGGATATGAACATCTTAAACTTGGATAACCAAACCAAACCCACTGGTGTCAAGTTGATTCCAGCTCAGAAGCCCTATGGGACAGAGTAGAATGGCCCCAAAGAGTTTCCAAGGGGCAGCTGGTAGATTTGAACTACTAACCTTTTGATTAGCAGCCATTGCTCTTATCTGCTGTGTCATCAGGGATCCACTTGGGTAAAAAAAAAAAAAAAAAGGGTAGATACTGGTAAATTCTCCTTACAAGATGGTCATTCATAACAATAATACATTTCTTTCTATCTTTTTTGTCTCTCTTCTTTACATCAATTTCTTACTTTTCAGTTGTATTAATTTTGTTATTATAGAGGCATCATTGTATATCAGAATATAATTCAGAAGAATTTTTAGTAAGTAAACATTTAAACTCATTTCATAAAGAACAATTATTCTTTGTTTAAGTAGATTTGTCAATAATCGATCTACTCATCTCAAAATAACAACTGTAATAATAATTAGCATTTATTGAGCATATTGACTTGTTCACTTCCTTGAGGTCATGAAGTTAGTGAGCATATAGTCTGTTTTTGAATCCAGAAACCTGGAGTCTGGAGCTGGTAGTTCTTTCTGAATTCTGTCTGGGCTATATAACATCTCCATTGAAAACCTACATACCTAGATGGTTCTAGTGATCACACTTGGATTGTCAGTTTTTTGTAGGCAATGGACTTGTAGCTCTGAAGCTCTCTGAGTATCAACCTAGATTTTTCTCTTATCCCTAAAGGACTTTAAAGTAGCCTCTTTAGTATATGTCACCCCAGTTTTTTTTTTTTTTCTCTTTTCATAAAACTAATGGCAAATTAGTGGGATTGCAACTAACTCCAGTAGAATTTTGTAGAATGGAAGTGGCAATAATGTATTTTTAATATTGGGATCTACAATAATTTATTGGTGTTTCCATGGAATACTCCTAAATTACATCTGTCCTCACCCTCACCAAACCACCAGCATTACCACAGGTATCCCCACCACTACCACTGCCGCCACCACTGAGATCATCACTGTCATCACCAACACTGCCATCTCTACTGCCATTACTGCCACCTGTATCATCACCAGCACTGCCAGCACCACTATCATTACTACTGCCACCACTGACATCTTCATCATCACCTTCACCACCACCACCATCATTCCTGTGGGTAGATCTACTTATAACAAATTTTAGTAGTTGTCGTGCTTTACCTATAAAGAAATATACAAATTCAGCTTATTCCTAAATTAAGACGTTCAATCTAAAATTTAATTATTACTCTCTAAACATCAGAGATTTTAAGAAAAATGATATATTAATACCTCTTTTTTTACCCTTAACCTAAGATGAGAAAGAACAATATCTGGGGGAAGGAAAGAGAGAAATGGCCTTGAGAACTAAGAAAAAAAGAGAGAGAGAGAAGAAAATAAATGGAAAGAGAGTGGGAGACACACATACACACTCACAGGGAAGAGCTAGAGCTAAATAGGAGAGAGGCGGAGAGAGAGAACAGAGCAAGAGAAAAAGATTGAAATGAAATTGGGGGAAAAAAAACAATCTCCTAGTAACCATTTCCAGATATATTATCTACTCCTCTTTTGGAAACCTACGCATATTATTTTATTTACATACTTTCAGTTCTAAGGTGGAGGCCAACTGACTTAATTTTTTCTCTCAGAGTAAAAGGTAGATGAAGCAAAATAACTTGATGTCACTCAAGTTAGAACTTAAGAATAAACTGAAGTTCATGACTCAAATTCCTTATCCAGAGAATAAACATTGCTAACGGATAAAGCACATAGGTTTTGAGTGTGAATTATTGACATACTTTAAAAGCAAATGATATGTATATTAAAAAAAAATACTACTACATAATTAATTCAATTAAAATTTGTCATAATTTGAAAGTGATTTCTATGTGACAATTCTATGCAAAAATTAAAACCTATGTATTAAGTACTCATTCAAGTAATAAACTTGAACCTTAGAATTTAGTTTTTACAGTTGGTCAAAAGTGGAAAGTTGTACAAAAAAAGACTTTAATCATTTCAAGTCTAACTCAAGATCTTATCCCACCTAAGATCCATTCACATAAAGCAACTTCTCCAGAGAGTCCAAGAACCAGGTGAAATGATTCCAAGGTAGTTTTTCTTACTGTGGAAATAAACTGTCCAGGATATAAATGTAAAAAATGTCATCCAGTCACTAAATACTAGTCAAATTTGTCAACCAGAATTTCTATTGCTTTTGAAGAGAGATTTAAAGCAGAAGATGTAGTTATCTATGAGCCTAATGGAGGAATATACTTTCTGTTTTACCAAGGGATTTATTTACATTCTCTCCAATTAAGAAGGATTGCTGAAGAGGTAGCGAAGCAGAGAGTTTATTGAATCATTCACGTCCCTTTTTGAATCCCAGTGGATTGTATATTGAGATCAAAGCAGAAATTGTCTTTGTTCAGTTTCTCAGAAGATAAATCATGGATCCATGTTCTCCTTTGGGTTATAAAAGGACAGAAGGCCCATTTTGAACAACTGTGACAAGATACGGACTTACATCATTCAGTTGTAGCCCTCTGAGGCTAGGTCTCCACTGACAGAGAGGCTAATCCCTAACCTAGTGAATTCCCATTCGCCCACTTTAATAATAGGGTATACTCAGGGGCAGAATATCACTAAGACCAAGCCAACATGCACAAACCTAGATCACAGTATTAACCATTTAGTCATTTGTTCATGCACTGTGATGTGTACCTCAATTACAGAACAGCCACAGCTTTAAATAGAATATAGCAACAGGAAGGAACCTGAGTCATATCCTATCTCTGGGTTCCATTTCCCACACAGAAGTCACGTCTGTCCCTGGGAGGTCACTCTTATGATCAGAAAATTTGTACCCAGGCAGAAAAATGTATTTAATTTTTTTCAAATTTATTAAGAAATGGCATTTTCAATTAATGTTGTTTTACTATTTTTGGAATAATGGATTACAATTTTCATTCCTTCTCCACCTTATAAAGTGATTTCATTTGCATTCTTTTTTTTTTTTTTTTTTAAATCTTTAACACCCTATACAGTTATCCGAGTTAGGATGGTTATTTCAATTTTCAGAATCTAATCCTCATAGATTTTCTGCAGACTTATTTTTGCTCTAGAATCATTTTTACTAATTGTCTGATATTAACTCTTCAAACATTAGGTCTGAAGTTACCCAAAGGTCACTGGAGCCATTTAGATGTGGGTAAGAATCAACTCCTCTCGGTGGGGAGAGATGGGGAGAGAGTAATGAGTCTCTATAGTCAATTCATGCAAATTCTAATTCAGTCATCACATTAATGGCTATTCAAATATGTATCTAATCCCTCTCTATCACACTGTTGTTGTTAGGTGCTGTTGACTCAGTTCTGACTCATAGTGACCCTGTATACAACAGAACGAAGCACTGCTCGGTCCTGCGTCATTCTCAAAATAGTTTCTATATTTGAGCCCACTGTTGCAGCCACTGTGTCAGTCCAACTCATTGAAGGTCTTTCTCTTTTTTGCTGACCCTCTGCTTTACCAAGTATGATGTTCTTCTCCAGGGACTGGTCTCTCCTGATGACACGTCTTGAAGTACTTAAGACAAAGTCTCACCATCTCACTTCTAAGGAGCATTCTGGCTGTACTTCTTCCAAGATGGATTTGTTTGTTTTTCTGGAATCCCATGGTGTTTTTAATATTCTTCACCAACACCATAATTTAAAGGCATCAATTCTTCTTCAGTCTTCCTTATTCATTTTCAAGCTCCATGACACTACTATTTTATTGTTTTTATCACATTTGTCATTATCGGAAATTATATCTTTCATTTAGCTTTTATTTGCTTATTATTTATCTGCTTCTAACTAGAATATAACCAGTAAGAAAACTTTGACCTTTCTGAATTTCCATTTTCAGTTTGACTCCCTGGGAGGTGCAAATGTTTAAGTGCTAGACTACTAGCTGAAAGGTTGACTATTTGAACCCGTCCAAAAGGCTCCTCAGAAGACAGGCACTGTGATCTGCTTCTGAAAGTTCACAGCCTTGAAAACCTTATGGAAGAGTTCTACTCTGCATATACAGGGTCAACATGAGTTGAAACTGACTTGACGACAATTAACAACAACAACAGCTGTATAGTATGTAGAAAATGAAAGATAATACCCATTTGTTTCTTTTAAAAAAAAGTAAATACACACGTTGTTGATAAGTGCCATTGAGTCAGTTCCAACTCATAGTGACCCTATGTGTGACAAAGCGAAACACTGCCTGGTCCTGCACCATCCTCACAATCATTGCTATGCTTGAGCCCATTATTGCAGTCATTGTGACAGTCCATTCCATTGAGGATTTCCTCTTTTTTGCTGACACTACATTACCAGGCATGATGTCCTTCTCCAGGGACTGATCCCTCCTGATAACATGTACAAAATATGTGAGATTAAGTCTCCTCATCCTTGCCTCTAAGGAGCATTCTGGCTGTATTTCTTCCAAGACAGACTTTTTCATTCTTTTGGCAGTCCACAGTATATTCAGTATTCTTTGCCAACACCATAATTGAAAACTGTCAATTCTTCTTTGGTCTTCAACTTATTTGATCAAACAATCCTTTTTCTTATTAACATGATTAATATCCCAGAGTATATAATATGGGGAAAGTTACTGTGAAGAACCAGTATTTATTCTTCAAGGAAGCTATTCTCATACCATAACCTATTGCCTTTGGGTTGATTCTGACTCATACCAGACAGAGGATATACTTAGCCAACCCCTTGGTGTGACTTGACACTTAAAGTTTTCTCTTGACCTATGTGTCATATCATTTCAAATTTTACCATTCACTATTTATTCTTTTGAGTTGATTGCTATCCTATCAATTGAACTTCTTTTCCAAATATAAGTAATATCTTTACTTTGGTGGGGTACTTTGGTGGGAATAAAATCATTAAATTGTTTGTTCCCTTTGAAAAGAGGAAATAAGTGAAGATGGGTTATCTGCAAAGATGAGAGTCAACTGAGAGCAGCCTCAGACATGACAGAGGAAGAAAATTTCCCAGACATGATAGAGGAAGAACCAAAGACAACTTTTATAATATGGTCCATGGTCATCCCTGCATTTTTGATTTTAGAATCAGGTAAAGGATCAAAGTAACATTGTGGAAAGAGTCCAGACACTGTCCAAAAGACCTGGCAATCCAGTTAACCTCAAATGGCCTCATTTGGCTCATAAGTCAGATGAAGTTAAACTGCCTGGGTGGAGCAAACAAGTGTTTAGCTGAAAGATTGGTGGTTTGAGTCCACTCAGAGCAGCCTCAGAAGAAAGGCCTGAGGATCTAATTCTGAAAGTTTTAGCGATTGAAAGCTGCTATGGAGCAACTTTCTACTCGGGCACACGTGGGGTCCGAATGGACTTGACAGCAACCGGTTTGGTTTTTGTTTTTAAGATGGGGTTAGAAATTACATCATAATGTAAGAATTACTATCTAATGTTTGCCAAATGTCTTCCAAAGTGTCTGGTTCATAGTTAATGTTCAACAAAATTTAGTTCATCCCCTCATGTAAATGACAACAAAATGGCATTTCTTAATTAAATATGAAGCTTAATCCATACTCTCACATAAGAGAGGCATATACTACTATTCTTTTTTTTTTTTTCTCCCTCCCCTTTGGAATAATTTCTTTATGAAGCACAAGGAGTTATCTGTTGGCAGTTGTTACCCATGAATGATTCCACAACATAAGTAGAAAGGGAAACATGGTTCCTTAAAAGCATTCCCAAGCTATCAAGATTTTCCTCCTGAGGCTGTCAGATTGACTTACATTTTCTCCTAGAGACTTGTCCTTTCTAGATTTGCTGTTGCCAGTTTATTTTCTTGTGTCTCATTCATAATTGTTTTAACAACTCTTTACTGAGCTCTTGGTGTCTTTCACTCGGAGTCTCACTTATTAGCTCTTATGTTGTTCTTTAGATGTTCTTTTATTTCTCTTTATGCCCTGGATTAAATGTGACATATTGTCAGTATTGACCCTTGACTTGCCCTTGTCAATATTCCAAGTTCCTAGGCAGGATATGTCATCAGAAGATTAAAAGACCTTTTAATCTTATTTCTGCTACAGCTTCTAATTATCAGTAATAATTGGAACTTTTGTCATTCTTGTAGTTCAGTTGTTGTTGTCGTTGTTGTTGTTAGGTGCTATGGAGTAGGTTCCAACTCATAGCAACCCTATGCACAATAGGATGAAACACTGCCCAGTCCTATGCCATCATCACAATTGTCGCTATGTTGAGCCCATTGTTGCAGCCACTGTGTCAATCTATCTCGCTGAGGGTCTTCCTCTTTTTTCCTGACCCTCTACTTTACCAAAAATGATGTCCTTCTCGCAGGACCGATTCCTCCTGATAACATGTTGAAAGCATGTGTGACGTAATCTTGCCACCTTGCTTCTAAGGAGCGTTCTGGTTGTACTTCTTCCAAGACAGATTTGTTCATTCTTTTGGCAGTTCATGGTGGATTCAATATTTCTCACCAACACAACAATCCAAAGGCATCAATTCTTCTTCAGTCTTCCTTATTCATTGTCCAGCTTTCTCATGCATATGAGACAACTGAAAACACCAAGGCTTGGGTCGGGGGCACCTTAGTCCTCAAGGTGACATCTTTGCTTTCTAACACTTTGAAGAGATCTCCCTTGCGGCCAATTTGCCCAGGACAATGCGTGTTTTGATGTCTTGTCTGCTGTTTCCAGTAATTCAATTAGGGAACATAATATTCTTAGCTATCTAAGGGAAGATTTGAACACACAATTGGATGTATACAAGTGTGGAGGTAGGGGGCATGGTCTGGAATACAGATATAAATTTTTGAGTATTCAGCATTTGAATAACTGTTTATACTATCGGATTGGATGCATTTACTGAAGCAGTATGTATTGACAGAGGAAAAAAGTTAAGACCAATGACTGAGCCCTGGAGCACTCTATAACCTTAAATGGTGAGGTAAAAAAGGCAGAATCCACAAAGGAGAATGAGGAGTGCCATGTGAGGTAGAAGGAAAACCAAGAAAATGTGTGATATCGGAAACCAGGTGAACAAAGTATATCAAGGAAGTAAAAGTGATCGGCTATTTCCAATATTGCTCACAGACCTAGTAAAACGATGGCCGAGAACTGAACATTGGGTTTAGCAAAGTGGAGGTCCTTGGCAATATCCACAAGAAAGCTTTGTTAAGGTGGAGTCGTGAGAATAGTCTTCCTGGAGTTGGTTTAAGATGGACTGAATGGGAAGGCTTTGGAAACAGCAAGCAAGAAAACTAGTTCAATGCATCTTACTAAGAAGAGGAAGAAATAAATGGAAAACTAGCAGGTAGGGAGGCAAGGTTAAGAGAATGGAACTTTTAAGACAGGGGGAATAACAGGATGGCTTTATGGTGATGAATATGATGGGGTAGAGAACAACAGCTGCCAAGGAGGTGGTGGGGAGAATGATCAGACAATTACTGTTGAGCAGAGAAGAAGAAATGTGCACAAGTGGAGGTTTTTACTTCAGATAGTCACAAGGATAGTTTACAGAAGAGAAGATTTCTATGGTAAGAGACAGGGAGAAAAATACGTGGGTACAGATGCTGGAGAGTGGGCAGATAGAATGATGTCAGTTTGTAGAAATTCTCCAACTGTTTCAAGTTTTCTCTGTGAAATAGAAAATACAATTGTGGGTTGAGACTGAAAAAATGGAAGGATGTACTAGGGTTTTGAAGAGAGAAGAAAAGTTATGAAATAATCTTTTAGTACAGCAGGAGAATAAAAGGACTGAAGGCATGTGGTATGATATATTGGTAGCATCGAGGGCCCATTAGACATTCACAGCCATGAATCTAAAGTGACACTCAGAAGTTGAATCACACCTTGGTTAAAAATTTACACAATCCATTAACATTTTCTGAAGAAACAGGCAAATACGCAAAATCGTCTAGGTCTGGATTACATTTTGAAGCAGCAGCTATTTGGCCTAATATTTGACTTGATCTTCATCTTCTGGGAAGAGAGTATAAAGATTAGATTGATTAAGTTACAGAGCTACAGAAAAAAAAAAAAAAGATTACCATCAACCAGGTTGTCCTAATATGAGCAGGGATTAGGGTGGGTGGTTTGTTCTTGCACCTGTTTAGGAGATGGTTCTGAGAACTGATTTTTCTCTGAGCATTTATCACTGTTGTTTTCATTAGCTGCCATCAAGATGACCCTTCATCCATGGTGACCCCATGCATAACAGAACAAAATACTGCCAGGTCATGTGCCATTCCCATGACTGGTTGTGGATCAGACAGATGTGATCCATAGGGTTTTCACTGGCTGATTTTCATAAGCAGATCACCAGGCCTTTCTTCCTGCACAATTACTATAGCCCTGGCTTCATGTATTCATCCACAGGCATGCCAAATTTTCCAATCTCCATTTTTTAAAAATGTGTTGTCAACTCCTTTGGTAACAAGTTCTTTCCTTTTCCCTTCAGGTTTAAAGTCTCTGTCACTTTATTTTTATCTGAAATTTCTGGAAGTGTGCTTCAGTTCCAAGTTCTGTTCATGGTCTGTTAATGTCACCCTTTTCAAATAAAGTACACACCATTTGAACCTGGTAGCAAGGCAGATGCCAAGGCTGTTGCTGCTGCTTCAGGAGCAGTCTCCGGAGCATCATCTATTCCTGGTTTTTTCTCAGGTATTTGTTTCACACTCTTCCTATGATGATTAACAGGCTGCCTGCACTTTATGGTACCTATAATTGTAAATGTGGTTCCAATCAGTTTTTATGGGACAGAATGTTAAAATCACTCTTCTTAAGCAGTTTCAGTTTTCACCCAAGGCGTGTGACAGTTCCAGGACCATGGGGCTGGCTCCTTAGCCCTTGTTCTTTGGAGTTAATAAAGCATACCAAGGAAGTAAAAGTGGTCAGCTGTTTCTAATATTGCTGATAAAAAAAAAAATATTGCTGATAGATCTAGTAAAATGATGGCTGAGAATTGACCATTAGATTTAGCAATATGGTAGTCCTTGGCAATATCAACAAGAACGCGTTGTTAAGGTGGAGTAGTGGGGAAAGTCTTCCTGGAGTTGGTTTAGGATGGACTGAATGGAAAGGAATTAGAAACAGCAAGTAAGAAAACTATTTCAGTGCATTTTACTAAGAAGAAGAAGAAATGAATAGAAAAGTATCAGGCGGGGAAGCAAGGTTAATAGAATGGAACCTTCAAGATGAGGGAAATAACAGGATAGTTTTATTATGATGGATATGATGGGGTAGAGAACAACAGCTGCTAAGGAGGCGGTGGATGATTTCCAATCTCAGGGGCCAGGACAGGCACTCATGCTGATCAGCGTAAACTCAAAGCAGAATTATTACAGTATAGATTTATTCCTTAAAATCAACAGGTTCTTTCCTAAAGACAAGGATGTTTTTGATAAATTTCTGATATTTCTCACAGTCTTTGAGGCTTTAAAAATTAAAATAAACTCATCCTGGCCTGGGGCTATTTTATGGGGCCAGCACACGTAACTTCCAGAGCATTTAGAAAGAGAAGTTGGGAATATATCATTGAGTAGACTTTTAAATATAGGTTTTTAATAATTGGTACATGGAAATAAGTTAATTAAGGTCATTAATTAAGTTTATATCAAGGCAACCAGTTGGTTTTGTTACCTTTGACAGCTGGAGCAGAAGTAGAAGTGGCCAAATACATGTCGAGTGGCATTTGCTTCCACTTCTCAAACCAACAGACTCTGAGGTTTAGAGTTTTCCAAAGTAATATTAAAATGACCAAGAAAGGACTAATGGTGACTTCAAATTCCACCAAGTCCACTCTAGTCTGGGAGCACATTTCATTGTGGATTCCTATGACCTACTGGGAGAAGCACTTATCTTCATGTCCCTGGAGGTGTGGTTCTGTATATCATGTACCCCACAAAATTGATTCCAGGTATCACTCATGATGGGTTCACTTACTCACACACCACTGATATTACAGCAGCCTCCTATATACTCAGGTGTTCTAGCACCTTTCTTCTGATGCCACAGAGCAAGAATAGAAATCTTGGCCATTGCTAATTCTTCAGTCTCATGACAGTGGCTAGAAACACTCGGTCAGTTTCTATTGTAGCATGCCCTGATGGGAAGTAACCCAACGAGATAATTTTGGATATCATTTTAGTGGTTACCAGAACTGGTACCTAAAGGATCCACCGTTCCGAAATGGCTCCATGAAGAGCTTATTTTTCTTCCCTCCAAACACTGTGCATTTTTATCTTGACCCAGCATCTGCTTCCTAACTTTTTTTTTTCCTCCACTTTCTACTTCCCGCTTTATCCTGGAAAACTTTCTTTAATATCTCTTAGGAAGAGTTCATCCAGACCCCTTCCAATGGTCATCATCCTCTACAAGCATCCAAATTGTCTCAGTTTCTTACAGCAGTTCTAACAGAAATAGTACAAGTGGGTGGCTTTAAAGAACAGGAACTTTTTTTCTTACAGTTTACCCAGTACCCAGTGCCGTCAATTAGGAGGCTAGAATTCTGAACTCAGGGTATGGCTCTAAGACAAGGTCCTTATATCTCAATTTGAGCCTTAGCAATCCTTGGAGTTCCTAGGCTTGCAGATTCAACTGCCTCCATTGTCAAATAGTTTATTTCTTCCCTTGTATCTACATGAATCTCCGTGTCCATGCTACTCTTCATATAACTCCAAAGTGATTAGGTTTAGGATCCACCCTACACGGGTATGACCTCCACTGATTGATTACATCGCATTAGTTTGTATTTTAGGTGTTGATTACATTACATTAGATTGCATTAAGGAAAGTGATTATATTACATATAAGGTGATTATATTAGATTAGATTATAGCCACAGGTACAGTGCTTATGATTCTAACACATATTTTGGGTTTATGTAATTTAATCCATAACATAAACCAGACAAAAAGTAAAAATATTGTTAAATAATATATTTCACATATCTTAAAGTTGTTTTATGCGTGTTTGTGTGTGTGTATGTGTTTGTGCTCCCATATACATGCATAGTTAAACGTTACGGAGCAATGTTAGCCCTATCAGACAATTTCATTAATTTATTTGAAGCAAGAAGAAACAGGAAAAATTAAAAAAAAAGATTTCATTTGTTAGCAATGAGGTGCTAGTTAAATTTTAAAAAAAATGAAGGAAGGAAAATGTTTACAATTTCATTTTGTTTGCTCCCGAAATGATTTCCTGTCAGCTGCACTTATGACTTTCATGTCTATATTCCAATTTTGGAGGAAAGGTTAGTATCATAATTATTGATATTATGGGAATGTCAATGTGGTTAATGTTTACTATCAGAGAGAAAACCAAAGTGGTAGTAGAATAAAGCATATAAGGGGGTGATCTCTTCAAGTTACATCTAAAATGATCACCAATGTTTGAAAATGAATATCCATATAGTAACAATAAATCAGAAGGCCATGACTAATTTATGATACTATCATTATGTAGATTGGATATCATTGTAGCCTATGTAGCCATATCTCTGAAGGTCAGGGAGGTCAGAAATGACACTGAAGTAGGCATTCACCTCTTTGACATTTCAAATGAGAAAGTCTACGGTGATAAATGGTGTAGACCGAATAGCAAGGCTAAAACTGAACTTTAGAGCATTCCTATTAAAAATCTTCTATAAGGTACTCAAGCTTGGTAAACAATTGTCTACACATTGAATAGGTACCCTGAAGTGCCGTATAAATCTGTATGTGTATGTGTGTGTGTGTGTGTGTGTGTGTGTGTACAATGAAAATTTCAAAGGGAATCACAAGTCTTGGGTGGGAGGATGAGCTCTGCCCACGCTTTGAATGACAGGAAGGGGAGAACCATAATCTCAGGAAGATGCTATGTGTGAACTCAGAGATCTGGCAGGAACTCAGAGTTGGAAAAAAAGGGCTGGTGGTCTGAATCACAGTTCTTGACTGGTCAGGCCACTGGATATGGAAACACCACACACGGCAGCTGATATAATGTCTTCAGAGGATCTTTTACTATGTTGGGGAATTGGGAACCGCTAGTAGGAGTCATTTTCAGCAGCTCAATATTAGGATTCAGCTCTGAAGTTCTGGCCAAAAAAGCATTACTGCTAGAAGTTATCGTTAGGGAGTTGATACGTAAGAGTGCCTGTTAGCGTGGAAGCAGTTTTGGCACCAAGCATTCTGCATAATTAAGGCATTGCATCAGCCTGGGAGACCAAGAGACCATGTGGGAAGAAGACAGAGACCAAAGCTTGCTGTGTACCCCGAGGGAATGCATTTTTTCTTTCCCTGCTTCGTGTGCCAGAGGCAGTTCTAGGGACTCTGTAAGTAGGGCTGATGTAAAGAATACATCATTATCGTTGCTTTAATCTAGCTCATAACCTCAAGAAATCACACCCCAGAGAAATACTTGGCATCCGCATATGAACAGTTTACACACCAGATAATAAGTAATATTGGGTGCAGTAGAATGAAGGTAAATCTCTTTGGTCATGTAGTCTTTCTGAGCTTTTCATTTAAAGGAATTTCTTATAGGTTAAAACACCTGCAGATAGAGTCTTCCATTAGGAGGTCACAGGTCTACTTAAGACTCAAGGTCCTAGAGGTTCATCTATTTCTTGATCTGTAGCAAATCAGTGAAGGAGTTAAGATACATCTCATTATCACTTTCCAAACAGGGAACTTTCTTCTACTTGGCTAGATTTTTGAACCAGGCTATATTCCAGGAAATGAACAACTGTGCGATATTACACACAACTCTAGGATTTCTTCATTATCATGCCTCTCCTAACCTCTAAAAGTCCTCTTTAATTATTTGCTTCAGAAAGCTCTAGAATAATGTAGGTATGAATATAGGTATAATGGTAGATGAAAACATTTCTATAGATATCCTTCTGATTAATAAAAATTAATCAAATACCACAAAACTAACTTTTAAGACCATATTATCTTAATAATATTTAATAAATAAGGGGGAATCTTCCTGCCATTTCTCTTCTACATAGGAAACCAGTCTATTTAAGTGTTTCAGAAATTGTATTTTAAATATGACACAGACTAAGTGGCTAGGAATTGACATTTTTAGACAGGCATTAAAAATATAAACTTAAGCTTTTTGTGCATTACAGATTACCCATGTTCCTGATTAAAGCAAACAGAATATTCTACGTAACCCTTTCCTCATAATGTGGAGGTTTTTAGGGATGTTCACGTATATTCCAGTCCTCTCCTTCTGTGGCACATGGTTAGGTGCATTTCCTACACTCCTTGTGAAAATGTATGGTATTACCTTGGAAATTTGAATATTGGAGCATCCTTAAGTCCTCAAAGGAAGAGCAAGGTTCAATTACCCAAGGAAGGAAAATGGACTCTGATAAGGCATAAACAATCAGAGTCCACTAAGACAGTTTCTGCAACTCGTCTTTAGCATCTTTATAAAGCAGGCAGGATGTATCTGGAAGGGCGTTTAGATATTATGCAGCAAGATAGCAGATACTCACCAAAGGACGTATGCATCCATTCCTTATTGACACCATATTGCACACTGCTTAATGAAAGGCATTGTACTCTGTTGTGGAGACAACCTGTCATTTTCAATGTTTCATTTGATATTGTCTCCCAGTAGATTCTAAGTGCTGCTAAGTCACATCAATGAAAACGAGTCCCAGAGGAGAACTTGAGTCCCAAACCCTGACCTCACTTCTGTTTGCTATTCTGTTCAATTAGTGGTCTTAGCGCTAGTTCAGAAAGAATCTCTTCTACTTATTTCATTTACCATTACATAAGCAGTTTTTTAGAAAAGGTTATTATAAGTAATTACTTAAATTATTTTCTGAATTTGTTTAGTTTATTCATTCAATCACTGAACAATTGATTATCAAATGTATACTATATACTATCATTTACTGAATACGTACTATATTAGATATGGAAAACCTGGTGGAGTAGTGCTTAAGTGCTATGGCGGCTATCCAAAAGGTTGGCAGTTTGAATCCACCAGGGGCTCTTTGGAAACTCTATGGGGGCAGTTCTATTCTGTCCTATAGGGTCTCTATGAGTTGGAACTGCCTCAGTGGCACACAACAACTGAACTGTAAACACTCGATAAAGGTAGGGACCATGACTCTCTTGCTCACTGTCATATCTAATATTAAGCAATCAACCAACTGCACCATAGGGTCTCTAAGGACAGGCTGATGGATTCAAACTGCCAACCTTTTGGTTAGCAGCTGAGCTCTTAACTACTAGGCTACCAGGGCTCCTCTACAGTTCAGGAGAACTTACTAAGTTTGAGGAATAAAAGTGGAATTATTTCCTAGCTTCTAGCCCATTTTCCTATTTTACATTTCTTTAGTCATTGATCAGTTTTATCAAGATTTGTATGTATGTGGGTTTCAGACACTAGTGTTCTTGTGGCCTTCTTATGCAGAAAAACTCACTCCTTCCTTCCTAAAACTATATTGCTTTGGGTTCCATATATTTTACTCATGATTCTTTGAACATGCTTCTTGAGTCCCTTCTGGGATTCTTCTTTATTTCTTCCAGTCTTTTAAATGTTAGTGTAACCCTACATTTTGTTGTTAGCCTACTTATCCAAACTCTCTACTTGTTTTCCTTGGGTGACCTCATCTAATCTTGTGATTTCATCTGTCATACAAGAGTAAGGATTCCAAAATCTAGTTCTACAGCTCTGACTTGGATTTCATACTTAAAAAAAAAAAATACAGTTGTATACTGAACATTTTCACTAGGATATGCTGTGGATACCTGAATTTCAACCTATTCCCATTGCTTTACTATTAAAGCCCCAAAGTGACATGCCATCACTTAACCATTAGGTATGTTTTTCATTATCATCACTTTCTGATACTCCCTGATTCTGTATTCGGGAGAGTGTGTGGAAAATGAGCAGAAAGAAGACAAACCATGGAAGAAAATTGTCATTGGTGTAGATTTCAGTATTGAAATGTCTATATTTACAACCTGGGCAAGCTACTTAACTTCTGTGAATTTCAATTTTTTCTCATATAAGATGTCATTGCTAATACCTAACTCATGGAATAGCTAAATAAATTAAATATATGTAACTTATGCAAAGGAATAAAGACAGTGTCTAGTATGTAAAAGGACGTTGTTGTTAGTTGCCATCAGTTAGTACTCATAGCAACCCTATACACAACAGAATGAAACACTGCCTGGTCCTGCACCATTCTTACAATCATTGTTATGCTTGTGTCCATTGGTGGGCCCACCATGTCAATCCATCTTGTTGAGTGTCTTCCTCTTTTCTGCTAACTCTGTTTCACCAAGCTTGATGTCCTTCTGAAGGGACTGATCCCACCTGATACCATTTCCAAAGTACATGAGATGAATTCTCCTCATCTTTGCTTCCAAGAAATATTCTGGTTCTACTTCTTCCAAGGCAGATTTGTTCATTCTTTTGGCAGTCCATGATATATTCAATATTCTTTGCCAACACCATAATTCAAAGGCATCAATTATTCTTAGGCCTTCCTTAAGCATTGCTCAGCTTCTGCATGGATATTAGGCAATTGAAACAATGGCTTGGGTCAGGCACACCTTAGTCTTCAAGGTGACATCTTTGCTTTATAACACTTTGCAGATTTGCCCAATGCAAGGTGTTGTTTGATATGCAGTGTGTTGTTTGATTTCTTGACTGCTCTTCCACGGGTGTTGATTGTGGATCCAAGTAAAATGAAATCCTTGACAACTTCAACCCTTTCTCTGTTTATCGTGATGTTGCTTATTGGTCCAGTTGTAAGGATTTTTCTTTTCTTTAAATTGAGGTGTAATCCACACCGAAGGCTATAGTCTTCGTAAGTAAGTGCTTCAAGTCCTCTTCATTTTCAGCAAACAAGGTTGTGTCATCTGCATATCACAAGTTGTTAATGAGTCTTCCTGCAATCCTTATGCTGCATTCCTCTTCATATAGTCCAGTTTCTCTGATTATTTGCTCAGTATGCAGATTTAGTCAGTATGGTGAAAGGATACAACCCTGATGCACAACTTGCTTTGCTTTAAACCACGCAGTATCCCCTCGCTCTGTTCAAACGACTGCCTCTTGATCTATGTACATGTTCCTCATGAGCAAAATTAAGTGTTCTGGAATTCCCATTATTCAATAAATATTTGATGAAGTAAAATTATTTCAGTAAAACAGTATTCTCTATTAAATGTCTTTTTACTAACATGAATAAGTAGACCAAATGAAAGTGAATTAAATATGAGATATCTAAGTTGCAAATAATTAAGTATAAATAACTGTAACAACTATAACTGTAAAAGCTATAGCTATAGCTATTTTTATAACTGTAACTATAGCTATAAATGTAGCTGCTATAAGTATAAAACTATATATATATATATATATATGTTTATACACCAAAGAAAACGCAAACCTGTTGCCACTGAGTCCATTCTAACTCTTAGTAACCTTATAGGATGGAATAGAGCTACCCCATAAGGTTTCCAAGGAGCAGCTGGTGGATTCGACCAACCTTTTGGTTAGCAGCCTGAGCTCTTAACCACTGGACCACCAGGGCTCTCTCTCCTTCTGTATATATAGTTATAGTTATTATATTTATATATAATTATCTCCCTAGACCCCTTGCTGTAAATCTGGTTCCTTGGTAGAGGATCTTTATAGCCCACAGCATAGAATCTCTGGTTTCAGGATGCCACAATGACTTCCTTGAATTTTACTTGCAAATAAATTGCAAGAGCCAGAAAAGTCTGTCTCCTAATGCAGGAAGGGGAGCCCTGGTGGCTAAGAGCTCGGCTTTAGACCAAAAGGTCCACAGTTCAAATCCACCAGATACGTCTTGGAAACCCTATGGGGCAGTTCTAGTCTGTTCTAGTGTTCCTATGTGTTGGAATCTACTAGATGGCAATGAGTTTTAATGTAGCAAGGGGCAATTAGGGTACTGGGTGGGACTGGAATTCTTTTTGTGATCTTCTCCCTCTCCTATCGATAACATTATTTTTTCTTTTTTCTGTTTTCCACCCAGCTTTCATCACCGCTTGTCCTTTTTCTTTTATTCTCTGGTACCTTCGATCTGCCTGAGGCACCTAGCGAACTCTTGTTTTTTCTGGTTTCTGAGTATGAGGAGGGTTAATTTGCCCTCGTGGCACAGTGGTTAAGCACTGGGCTGCTAACCCAAAGGTTGTTAGTTAGGACCCACCAGGCAGCCACTCTGTGGGAGAAAGATCTAGTGATCTGCTCCCCTAAAGATTACACACAGCTTTGGAAACCCTATGAGTGCAGCTCTACTCTGTCCTACAGGGTCGCTATGAATCAGAATCAAATGGTTGGCACCCAACAACTTGCTATTCTTACAGGCTAAATAGATAAACAAAAAGTTAAGTTTAGTACAACACCTGGGATGTTTCTGACTAGCACAGGAAGGAAAACATTAGGGAATAATACTTTCTAGAATGATAATAACTTAGATGATTATGTCTTAAGATATTCCCTCTGGAATGCAGAAAACTCTTTTCCCCCAGTAGTCTACAAGAATGCTTATTTAAAAAAGGGATAGGCAGACTCGATAGTAACTTAGACAGTCTACTAATAGGTAAGTAAAAGATTATCTCCATCTTTTAAACTCAGAAAAACAACATTACAGAGTAATTCAGCATAATATTCTAATATACTTTCTTATGTTTTGTCACTATGCTGCTGCCACATCCTCTGAGAAAGGAACAGGGAAAAAATTAACAACTCAATGCTTGTAAAAGTTTACTTAGGAAACAAATAGAACAAAATACAAAATTGGGGAAGGAAACCTATCTTTTGAACTCAACAAATATTTTATGAGCATCTGGTATGTGAAAAGCCATCTTTGTTGTGTGGGGCAAGAAGAATGAAACCAAGCTTCTTGAGATGGTAGAGTGTATAAAAGTTCACAAATGCTTCTGTTGTAAGGTAGCGATGAAGTTGTAGCAAAGAGCTTCAAGTACTGGAAAGGTAGAAGAGGTTATGTCTGATTAGAAATTAGATTAAAAAAGTTAATGGACATGGTGACCTTGACATAGTTTTTGGAGAATGCCAGATTTTCTGTCTCCAAGTGAGTACATTAAACAGAATATTGTAATATCACAGTATAGAATAATTACTCCTTGCATGTTTCCAAAATGAAAGAAAGAAAATAATTTGCAGTTGATACTCTTCCGAGATTGATTTTGAAAAGTTGAATAATGACATCTTGGAGAAACTTCAGAGCAAACACGATGATAAGGAGGCTAAAACCTATATAATTAAGTTGAAGAATAGTATGCCCTATTATGTGGAAGGGTAGTTACTGAAAATATTTTGGGTAAATATCATGCCTTTTACTCAATATTTGTCCCTATCTGACCTACTTCCTCTTGACATCTTGTTTGCCATTGTGCCTCCATAATACTCCTGCTTCTCTGATAAAATACAGTAAGAGGAACAATTAAATATTAATGCCGTTATGTTTGGGGCAACCAGATATTGGAAGCATAAATCAAAACCAAACCCATTGCCATTGAGTCGATTCTGACTCAGAGACCCTATAGGACAGAGTAGAATTGTCCCAGATGGTTTCCAAGGAGCACCTGGTGGATTTAAACTGCTAACATTTTGGTTAGCAGCTGTAGCTCTTAACCACTACTCCACCAGGGTTTCCACTGGAAGCATAGGTAATGTATACTGAATTTTATGACAACCTTTTGGTTCTAAAGCCAGACTGTTTCCAAGGTATCTCTTTACAAGATATCAGAAGTCAAGGGATCACTTGCATAGAGCGAGGAGCTCAAAAAAGGTAGACTCTACCATCCCTTAAACTGGACTTTTGAGAGCTAAAGAATCTCGGGACAACCTGTTAACCTTATCTCATACATGTGTGTTGACATGACTCGGAAGAGACTCACTGACAGCTAACAACAACAAGGACCAAGTATTCACATAAAAAAAAAAAATACAAATGCTTAATATTATCATGTTCATAGGTGTCAGTGTCTTACATGGCATTGTGGTGCAGTGCAAAGTGCATTATCTTTTACTACAGATTATATGGCTGATTCACTAACCCATAAAACTGTAACCCATTGCCATCGAGTTGATTTTGACTCATCGAGTTGATTTTGACTCATAGGGACAAGTTATTTAAAATCTCTTTTCCCCCAGCTTTTTAAACTTGGAGTATATTTGTCTGTACCTCATACTATATGTGATAGACAGAAAGCCCCATTTCATGAATGGTGTGAATATATTTTGTAATCAGAATTTCCATTGCTGTTGAGTCAATTCCTACTCATGGTGACCTTATAGGACAGAGTAGAACTGCTCTATAGGGTTTCCAAGGCCGTAATCTTTACAGAAGCAGACTGCCACATCTTTCTTCTTGGGAACAGCTGGTGGGTTCCAACTGCCACCCTTTTGGATATCAGCCAATTTGTTTCAACCACTGCATCACCAGGGCTCCATGTAATCAGAATAACATTATAATATTAGTAATTAGTAATCTTATACAGAAATTAGTAACATTTATTAGCAGTTTTACAAGGTAGAGAATGTTCAGTTCAAAAGCATTTACTGAGCACCTGTGTTGTATAAGGCATACGGTATGGAACAGTAGAAAATAAAATCCTGAGAGCACATAGTTTTCCAAGAATCTTATTTGAGGAAGGAAGCTAAAACAATCCCATACAAATAATTGTATTGTAAGTGAAAATATGTAATACTATAAGACATGTTATAAAGAAAGCTTGTAGAATGTACCAGAGAGAATTTCCTTCACCACAAGACAAGCATTGAAGGCTGCCTAAAGGAGGTTCCTCTGTAGTTGGGTCATGAAGTTTTGAGAAGGATGAAGCAGTTGGATAAGAAAAGGAGGAAAGGAAATAGCAAGATGAGTTTTGAGAATTTCATCCCTATTCTTTTCTAATCTCTGGCTTTTACATTATTTCCATTATGAAGTTCCCACCTGATACATTTACTAATCCTTACACCCAAGCTTCCATTGCATGTTGAACATATCCTTATTAGACACAGAATTCAATGAATATTTGTCAATCTGGGAACTATATTCATGCTTTTCTAGATCATGATATTTTGTAGATTAAAAATAGATTAAAAATTCCTTTGTTCAAAAAAAAAATACGTGTACTTGAGGTTATAGAAAATGTTTCTAAAGGATATTAGTAAATGTATGATTAAAGTAGTCTGGTTTGTTTGGAATACGAACGGGTAGAAATGAGCTTTAAGACTGCAGATCCCCAATACCTGTGGCTATAATCCCATTTGGGAATGGGGTTTCTTTGATATGTTAATGAAACAGTATTAGTGTAGGGTGTGTTTTAAATCAATTTCTTTTCATATATAAAAGAGATTAAACAAGCAAGTGAGCAAGGAGAGATCAGGAAGATACATGCCATACCACATGAAGATCGCCAAAGAGCCAAGAAATAGAAGCTGAAAAGACAAGGACCTTCTCCCAGAGCCAACGAGGGAATAAGCCTTCCTCTAGAGCCAGCACCTTGATTTCAAACTTCTAACCTCCTAACTGTGAGAAAATAAATTTATTTTCTTTAAATCCACCTAGGTGTGATATTTCTGTTACAGCAGCCCTAGATAATTAAGGCAGAACTCAAAATTATAAACAAATTAATAAAAAGTATTTATGATTCATAATTTATCTTAAAGATTTATGTCAAAATATACATAGAAAATAAGCTTGTTTTAGAAATGGATAACTTAATGGGGTTGACAATAAACAAACCCAAAGTTCTATTCTCAAAGGAGTAACCAAAATCACAGACTATTGAAGATGAATGAGACTTTTCTATCATCTTACTTCCAATGTTTACCATATTTTCAAATACAAATATTTTATGATGAATCACTTGTTTAAAAATGAATAATGAAAAGAATGAGCTTAATATAAAGGTTAAGATACCAAGACTCAAGTTTCTTACAGTTTATCCTTGTCCAGAATCACATAGTCCAAAGAAAATTATATTTTATTCTGAGCACTCAAAAGTGAGTAACTATCAGGAAATTTTGCAAGGGTAGGTTTTGCTTTGGAGGGAGATAAGGTTTATTTGAAGGCTGTTGGGGAATAGAGAATTTACAAAGGAAGACGAAAACTAGTCTATTTGACTAACCCAGTCTGGATTTTGGCCAACTCATAACTGTCTAGACAATGTATTGGAGGTATGGATGTGGCTTGGGCAGAACACAATAAGATAATTCAGTCTTCTATATTATATTTAAATACAAAACATTTCAGTATATATTTTTACTTGCATATGGCCTCCCTTCCAATGTCATAGTAATAAGAAAGATGTAAAAAAAAAAACTTTTGTTCTTGAAAGTGAAGGCTTTGATTATTTCTGTCTAAATTTGGAAAAGAAGTCTTCATTGAAAGATGTGATATTTCCAAATTTCAATAATAATCATTAACTTTGGTAGGATAGAAAACAAATAAAGAAGGCACTTACTGATTATTCTAACCTGTTCTAACCACATTGCCCTCCCTTTTCTACTGCTCTGCTCTGTTCCAGGAACATGGGATTTTCAGTTACCAGGATAAAAACACTTTATTGAGGATTACAGTCATATTTTGATCCCACACCAGCTGCCTGGTGTGCCTGGTAATAACCCCCACTCCTACCGCCCCAGGTCTAAAACACTTAAGCTAAAAACCCAAAGCAGGAACTATTAAGCAATCATCACCCCTCTTTTAATTTGGAAATGTAAGCTCAGATACTTTGAATGCTCTAAGAGGTACTTTTCAGCTTTTCAGAAATTGAAGGAAGAAAAATAGAAATGGGGATATTTAAGATAATTAATGCCAATTGTCAAAGGACATTCATTTGTGCTTATTAGCTAATGTCAAGTATTAAATATCATTAGGATGTTTGAAGGTAAAAATAGATTATTTAGAAACTAATAGGTTTTATGTAGCTTTGGTGATGCAGTGTTTAAGAGCTCAGCTGCTACAAAAAGGTCAGAAGTTTGAATCTACCAGCCACGTGTTAGAAACCCCATGGGGCAGTTCTACTGTATTCTATAGGTTGGTTTGAGTAAGAGCAAATTGAGAGCAATAGGTTTGATTTTGATTTAATAAGTGTTTATAGGATACTATGAGTTAGAATCAACTTGAATACAATGGGGCAAATGAATGTTTCTTACCCTTTTTTCAAACTGGAATATCTTGGAGAGAGTGTTCAGTAAATAACTGGGTCACAGATATTTGTTTGTCCCTGAGTGGAGTAAACATTTCAGACTAGACTATGAACCTAAAGGTCAAACCCACCCAGCACCATCATGGAGGAAAGGCCTTGTGATCAGTTTCTGTAAAAATTACAGCCAAGAAAACGCTATGGAGCAGTTCTACTCTGTGACAAATAGGGTCTTATTGTGTATTTATAAGTAATATATATTATGTAAGGATGCATTGCTAATATGTAAAGCTTACATCTATGTAAAATAAGCCATTCTTTATAAGAATGGGAATAGTGTGTGACTTTATAACATTTAACTCAAAAGAGAAGACAGATATATCCTAAATGCTGAGTGAGAAACAATGCAAACCGTGGGCCCCAAGGTCTATTGAATATGAAAAAAAAAAAAGTAAATAATAAGTTGGAACCATATATCCTGATTTTATATCCCTCAAGTAAAACAAATTACTAAAAGCAGAAACATATTAAAGCTAACAAGCAGTTGCTTTTAAACAGTGATTTAAGGAATTATCTTTCATAAGCTTATTTGAGACTTGAAATTGTCCTATGAAGTGCTCATTAAAAATTGAGGAACAAAGAATTGAAGTGACTTATTAAGAAACAACAGCTAGAATGTCCCTGATGAGAAATACTTATTTTTGCTCAAAATATTCCATAACATCACATAGCACCACAAACTAATGCACTTAAAATATTCTAGAATATTGCATAGCCAAAAAAAAAAAAAAAAAAAAACACCCAGTGCTGTCCAGTCGATTACCACTCATGGTGACCCTATGTGACAGAGTAGAACTGCCCCATAGAGTTTCTAAGGAGCACCTGGTGGATTCAACTGCCAACTCTTTGGTTAGCAGCTGTAGCACTTAACCACTACTCCACCAGTGTTTCAGCAATATTGCACAGCACCATAAATTAATTTATATATATATATTTTTTTAAATAAACCACTTCACACTTGTTCCTTCTCCTCATTCATGAAATCATGCTCCTGAATAATAATGTGACTGAGTTCCTTTTGCTTGGGTTGACACAAGATCCTGTTAAAAAGAAAATAGCTTTTGTCTTTTTCTTGCCTTTCTACTTAGGGACATTGTTGGACAACTTGTTGATTATTATTACCGTCAAGACCAGCCAGACACTTAAGAGTTCAATGTACTTTTTCCTTCTCTACTTATCCTTATCTGACACCTGCTTGTCTACCTCTATAACCCCTAGAATGATAGTGGATGCCCTTCTGAAGGATAACACTATCTCTTTTAACGAGTGTATGATCCAAGTCTTTTCAGCCCATTTCTTTGGCTACCTGGAGATTTTCATCCTTATCCTGACGGCTGTTGACCGCTATATGGTCATCTGTAAACCTCTGCACTATGTGAGCATCATGAACCGGAAAGTCTACAATGTGTTGGTAGCTATAGCCTGGGTAGGGGCCTGTGTGCATTCTTCAGTTCAGATTTTTCTCACCTTGAGTTTACCTTTCTGTGGTCCCAATGTGATTGATCACTATTTATGTGACTTGCAACCCTTGTTGAAACTTGCATGTGCAGACACCTATGTGAACAACCTACTATTGGTGTCCAATAGTGGGGCCATTTCTGCAGTGAGTTTTGTAATGCTGATGTTCTCCTATGTTATCATCTTGCATTCTCTGAGAAACCACAGTGCTGAAGGGAGGAAAAAAGCCCTTTCCACCTGCATCTCCCATATCATCGTAGTCATCTTGTTCTTCGGTCCTTGTATATTTATATATACATGGCCTGCAACCACCTTCCCCATGGATAAAATAATAGTTGAGTTTTATACAATTGGAAGACCTTTGGTTAACCCTCTGATTTACACACTGAGAAATGCTGAGGTGAAAAACGCCATGAGGAAGCTATGGAGCAGAAACTAATCTCAGATGACCAAAGATGAATGGAAGTTCCAAATCCTTCCTAATATCTTGAATCAGCCTAGAAGAATTTAACAGGAAATAGTATATTTTTATTTTGGATTTAATACTTTCCTATCTTTAGGAAAAGAGACAATATGAATACATACACTGGCTAGTGTTAACTTCATGTTGAAGAAGAGACCACACCAGGTACAAACAGGTATGTAAAGCACATTACCTTAGATTTTTCACAGTGGTCTCTCTGCCTCCATTGGATGCCTATAACCACTTGTAATTTTTGCCTGGTGTTTTCCTTGTCCTTCTTCATGTTGATTTGTGGTATTGCTTGACTACTAAACAAAGGTTGGCAATTTGAATCCACTTAGCACTGCTACAGAGGAAAGGGCCTGGTGATTCTACTTTGTTAAGATTACAGCCAAAAAACCACATGGGGGTTGCCATGAGTTGGAATCAAATCGATGACAATGGATTTGTTTGTTTGTTTGTTTTTTTATTGTGATTACAGTTAGCCTCTAGATTCTTAAATTCCCAGTCTGGTAGCTTTTGTTTTCAAAACTGAATGTGATAATCCAGAGAAGGAATTTGGGGCTTTGAAACAGAAATATGTATGTCACGGATAGAAAATTTTAGTGAGTTTTCAATACAAATTAGAAAAGAGAATAACTTGAGTAGAGAGAACTGAATGTTTATAGGAAATGTATGTTTCTGCAGTGGGGATAGATACCAAGTTTTGTCACTACCCATCTGACAGCACAGTCTCTATTTACATGATCATTTATTTAGAACCTAACTTCAATTTCATTTCTTTTTTGTATTTTTATCTGTACAGAAAATTAGACATGAGTGTTTTTGTTCATTTGAGACATCTAAATTCTATTTTCATAATAAATTGTATTAAATTTTTCAAATTTGTATCAATTCTATTGTACCAAGAACTTTGGCATTTCTTTAGCTTGATAAAATGAACATCTACTTTTCTGTGTGGATATGGAAAGATGTAGATTCTAAAAGGAAATACAGTGGCATGCATACATCATTTTTTTAAAATATATATTCTATGAATTTCAAGGTGAAATTGATCCCAAGCAGTTTATCATTGATTAGGGAAGCTACCGTTTGATTCTGCTATTGAAAGTATTTCATAGTATTAGATTCCAGTTGGAAGAGTTTTGCTGATGTCTTCTCCTATTTCAAGGAAAGGAAAAGACAAAAAGGAGTGTATATTGGATCCAGTGTAGTTGTCTACTCAGAAACACACCATCTAATCTATCTCCTGGACATGTACTCAGTAGAGAGCCCCTGCTGCCACTCTCACCAAGTCTACTGCAGAAAAAGAATTGTGCTCTAGATCAGAGTCAGAATTTTATAAAAAAAAGTGGCAGAACTGCAAAGAAGACTGAAGGTGCAGCCTCAACAGACTTCCTTTGTTGAAACCAGTGTCCTGATAGAGATAGAATGGGACTCTCAGAGCTAAAACAGGGAAATGTTTGTCCAGAAGTGTGAGAACCATGAGCCTCCAAATTATCTCAATCCTCTGGGTTGGCTCCCCCTTGGGAGGGAAGAGAAGTCTTCTGTGCCTTTGTCCTATGTGATTACATCATCTGAAGCAGTTGTTGTGCAATGATAATTGTTCTTTTCCAAAACCTCCTCCTGTATTCCTTATTACTTCCAAAAGACTAACCAGGAGCAAGTCTCAGGAAAGTTAAAGCAGTAAAATACAACTGTTACTCTTTTAGAATTGACATACATGAGGTAATTACAGTGCCTAGGTAATATGTATGGTGAGAAATGGGGAAACACTTTACTATGGGAGTTAATCTTGAATATGTTAGCATAGGAGCACAGATTATAAATCTGGAGACTGAAATTTTTTTAACATGAAGGAACCCGCCAACGATTTGCAATTTGATGTTTTGGCAAGGACATACTGAGCTGGCTTTTTAAAGTATAGTTTAAGGTATGTACTTATTGTATTGGTTTTCTACAGCTGCTGTAACAAATTGCCCCAAATGTAGTGCTTAAAACACCCCAAATATATTATCTTAAGTTCTGTAAGTTGACAATCTGACATAGGTCTCACTGGGCTAAAATGAAGGTGTCAGCATGGTTGCATCTCTTTTGGAAGCCCCAAGTTTTCCAGAATCTAGAGGCCACTCAATTTCCCTGCATCATGACCCCTTCCTAAATCTTCAAAGTCAGCCACATTGCATACCTTTGACCATTCTTCCATTACCATATCTCCCTCATTCTCTTCTGCCTCAGTTTTCCACCTGTAAGGATACTTGTGACTATACTGAGCTCAACTGGATAATACAGGGTAATCTCCCTATTTTAAAGTTAGATGATTAGCCACCTTAATTTTGTCTGTAACCTTAATTATAAATACTTATTGGAAATTATAAATTCTTTGGCTGTAGATTGAAAAGATAAATACTTTAAATATAGATCGTGACTTCTTTCTCCACAGTTCCTCCACTGTTTGAGGGCTTGCAGACTATGTGATCCATTGACATGATACCCCATAAACATTGCCTGGGACACAATATACATTAGTGAGGAACAGAAGTATGAAAGTGTTGTCATGATCTCAGACTATTGATATTACCAAGTATCCCATCACCCATAAGCAGCCAACCTGGTAGAAGAGAGTAGTGATAGATAGATGCTATTGAATAGGCTCCACCCATGGAGACTTTGGATATGTAATAGAATTTTGCAAGACCAACAACTTCTTTATTGCAAAAACCTTTTTTCAACAACATAAATGGCAATTTTATATGTGGACTTGCTAGATGGAATACACAGGAATCAAATCAATTGCATCTGTGGAAAGACACTGTGGAAAAGCTAAATATCATCAGTCAGAACAAGGCCAGGGGCCGGTTGCAGAACAAACTATCAAGTGCTCATGTGCAAGATCAAGTTGAAGCTGACAAAAATTAGAACAATTGCATGAGAGCCAAAGTACGAATTTGAGTATGTGCCACCTGAAATAAGAGACCATCTCAAGAATAGATTTGAAGCATTGAACACTAATGACCAAAGACCAGATGAACTGGTCTTTGGAATGACATCAAGGACATTATAAATACAGAAAGCAAGGGGTCATTAAAAAGATAGGAAAGAAAAAAGAGACCAAAATGCATGTCAAAAGAGACTCTGAAACTAGCTCTTGAATGTAGAATAGTAAAAGGGATTAAAAGAAATTATGAAGTACAAGAGTTGAAAAGAAGATTTCAAAGGAGAGCAGAAGAAGACAAACTAAAGTATTATAATGCATGCAAAGATCTGGAGTTAGAAAACTGAAAGGGAAGAGCATACTCTGAATTTCTCAAACTGAAAGAACTGAACAAAAAAATCAGTTCTCAAGTTGCAATAACTAAGGATTGTATGGGCAAAATACTGAATGACACAGGAAGCATCAAAAGGAGATGAAAGAATATACAGAGTCACTGTACCAAAAAGAGTTGTTCGACTTTCAAAGATTTCAGGAGGTAACATATGATCAAGAAGATGTTCACTGAAGTGCACTGAAAACACTGGAGAAAAATAAGGCTCCAGGAATGAGGGAATACCATTGGAGATGTTCGACAAACATATGCAGCCCTGAAAGTGCTCACTCTTCTATGCCAAGAAATTTGGAAGGCAGCTCCCTGGCAAACAGACTGGAAGAGATTCATGTTTATGCCTATTACAAAGGAAGGTGATTCAACCAAATGCAGAAAATATGGAAAAATATCATTTGTATTATCAAAACTCATTGAAGTCAGGTCAAATCTGATTTATAGGGACCCTATAGCACCCATGGGGTTTTCAAGAAGCGTCTGGTGGATTCAAACTGCGGACATTTTGGCTAGCAGCCTTAGCTCTTAACCACTGAACCATTCATAACCAAATCCACTGCCGTCTAGTCGATTCCGACTCATAGCGTTCATACACAAGTTAAATTTTGCTGAAATCATTCAGCAGTAGTTGCAGCAGTACACTATAGGGAACTGCCAGAAATTCAAGTCAGATTCAGAAGAGGGCATTGGATGAGGAACATGATTGCTTATGTCAAATGGATCCTGGCTGAAAGCTGAGATTACCAGAAAGTGGTTTACCTGTGTTCTATTGACTATACAAAGGCTTTCAACTGTGTGGATGATAACAAATTATTGATAACATTTAAAAGAATCAGAATTCCAGAACACTTAACTGTGCTTACACGGAAACTGAACATAGAGCAAGAGGCAGTTGTTGGTACAGAATACTGTG
This sequence comes from Loxodonta africana, assembly GCF_030014295.1. NCBI lineage: Eukaryota > Metazoa > Chordata > Mammalia > Proboscidea > Elephantidae > Loxodonta > Loxodonta africana. The sequence continues at coordinate 3,078,335 of NC_087363.1, forward strand.
TGGTTTGAAGTCAAGAAAGGCATGTGGTCAGTGTTATATGCTTTAACCATATTCAGTCTGAATGCTGAGCAAATAATCCTGGAACCTGGACTCTGTGAAGAAGAATGGGACATCAGAATTGGAGAAAGACTCGTTAACAATCTGCCTTATGCAGATGACACAACCTTGATTGCTGAAAGTGAAGAGTACTTGAAGCACTTACTGATGAAGACCACAGACTACAGCCTTCAGTATGAAATATACATCAACATAAGGAAATCAAAAAACCTCACAACTGGAGCAATAAGCAGTATCATGGGATAAATGGAGAAAAGATTGAAGTTGTCAAGGATTTCATTTTACTTGCATACACAATTGACACCCATGGAAGCAGCAGTCAAGAAATCAACACACACTGCATTGGACAAATGTGCTGCAAAAAACCTCTTTAAGGTGTTAAAAAGCAAAGATGCCACTTTGAGGACTAAGCCATGGAGTTTTCAGTGGCCTCATATGCATGTGAAAGCTGGATAAAGCATAAGGAAGACCAGAGAAGATTTGATGCCTTTGAACTATGGTGTTGGCAGACAATATTGAATATATCATGGATTGACAGGAGAATGAAAAAAATCTGTCTTGAAAGCAGCACACCCAGAATGCTTCTTAGAAATGAAGGATGATGAGATTTCTTCGCACATACTTTGGACATGTTGTCAGAAAGGACCAGTCGCTGGAGAAGGACAGCATGTTTGGTACAGTGTCAGCGAAAAAGCGGAAGACCTTACTGAGATGGACTGCCACAATGGCTACAACAACGGGTTTAAGCAAGAAAATGATTGTGAAGGTGGAGCAGGAGCCTGCAGTGTTTTGTTCTGTTGCGCATAGAAGCTCTGTGAATCAGACCAAGCTTGAAGGCACCTAACAACAAATAACAACAACCGTCAAAAAAAAAAAAAAAAAGTACCTAGTCATGTCATGTTTTCTAATATCGATTTGTTCACGTTGAGTTTTCAATATTCTTTTTCCAAACTCTTAACAGTTTTCTTCTAATGAGTTGATACATCTCAGAATTGGAATCTAACAGATTCAGATTTTTTTTTTTAATTACCTTAGCCCTTGGGTTTAAGAAAAATATTTTGAAATTTTCCTTCCACCTTGAATTTATATATTTTCCCTAAAATGGGTGCTATTCTACTGTGATAAATATTCATTTTGTTGTTATGGGCTGCTGTCCAGTAAGTCCCCACACTCAATAGACGGGATGCTGCCTGGTCCTCTGCCATCTCCATGTTGGCTTACAGATTGAATCATTGTGATCCATAAGGTTTCACTGGCTGATTTGCAGAATCAGGTCATTAGCTCTTTCTTCCTAGTCTATGTTAATCTAAATGATTCACTGAAATCTGTTTGGCATCATAGCAATATACAAGCCTCTGCTGATAAATGGGCCGTGGCTGTGCGTGAGATGCACTGGCCAGGAATCAAACTAGTAACTCCCACATGGAAGGCAAGAGTTTTACTACTCAATCACAAATGTTTACCCTCACACCCACCAGGATGTCTATAATTAAAAAAAAAAAAGGAAAATAACCAGTGTATTTTAGTTTGTGCTTATGTGCATTAAAAAAAGCAGAATAACTGCAATACAAATAAATTATGGGGTTTCATAATATAAGCAGAGGCTTAATAAATTTAATGAATAGAATGAAATAAGGCTATTTTATTTTTTCAATTTTTTGGTCATTGGTCTCAAAACCTGTACTAAATATTTAATAATACATATTTGAAGCAGTTTAAAAGAATTTTAAAAAGCACTTTAAAAAGCCAAACCAATAAACAAGTTAAATAACAACCATAGCAATAGCAAACAGTTCATTTTTCCTGGTCTTGTCCAAGACCTACCATAGGGAATACTGGTAGGATTGCACTCAGCTTCCCCCCAAGTGCCTTTAAATGCTTCTCCTGCTGCTTTCAGCACAGCTTTGCAGGAGTTCCCACACTCCATGCGCTTAGAGAACTGGCATTCGCTGCTCACTGCTGTGTTGAAGCAAAGAAAGCAAGAGCAAAAGGCTCAGCTGAGTTTGACATTTCCCTGCAGTTTCATAACATAGTTCTCATTCTCATTATGACTAATTTTTGATAATTAGTTTTTTATATATTAATTTCAAATCTAGATATCAAGCATGAAGACTTTTTCTCTGTTTTTTTTTTCAAAGAGATATATTTATTATTATGATAGAGAATTGGTGTTTTTCCTGTTTGCTGTCATGAGTTCTGAAACTCAAGAACATCCCTTCAAATATTGGTTGGAATTGACAGCCAACATGTGAGTGAGTTTCTTCCCTTTCTTTCCCTTCCATTCCCTTTCCTTTTCTTTCTCTTCTCTTCCCTTTCCCTCTGTCTCTTTGACTACCCATAGAATCAACACTTAAAATAATATTTTTCCATGAATACTCAGAAAATACATCTGGTTGCTGCCTATATTTTTATAAGCTTTAGATTCTTCTAATTTTGATCACAGTTTGGAATGTTTATTAGCTTACAAGTCAAATTAAAGGGGCCTGTTCTAATGGAAAATTGACCACGGAATGGTATCTTGAAATCCTGGCTCCTAACTTGGGGCTGTTTGATGCTGGGACAAGAGGCTAAGGGAAACTGTGGAATGCTTTTTACTCTACTTCAGATAGACTAGCAATGCTACAAAGCTATAAATATTTGAAAACAATGTCAAATGGTTGAATATTATAAGCAATAAGCAGAATAAAAATTATAATTGAATGATGGAAATATTAACTGATAATTTTGCTTAATTAATAATTGATTAAATAAATCATGTGATTAATAAAATTAATTTTTAGTGACTGGGAGAATTCATGAAAACTATACTTCTTCATTTACTGATGAAGAAATAGATGTCCATACAGTGATCATAATAGTAATTTACTTTCATATAAGTGTGCATCACTAATATATAATACATAAATATATGCAGAAATGAAACATGAATTATGTGGATGGGAATAGTGTGTGACTTTATAACATTAAATTCAAAAAGAGAGACAGGTATATCCTAAATTCTGCCTGATAAACCTACCATGCAAAAATACGGGCCCCAAGTTCTACTGAATATGAAAAAAAATTAAGTAAATAATACATTGCAGCCATATATCCAGAATTTTTATTTATCACATAAATTGAATCAATGAGAACAGAAACATGTTAAAATTAACAAGAACTTGCATTTTAAGAGTGATTTATGAAAATACCTTTCATAAGCTTAAAAAAAATTGTTTTTTTAAGCTTACTTGAGGTTTAAAATGACCCTATGAAGAGGTCATTAAGAACTGAGGGGCAAAGAGGTGAGGTGACTCATTAAGAAACAACTAGAATGTCTCTAATGAGGAATATTTATTTTTGCTCAAAACAGCTCATAACATCACTTAGCACCACAAATTAATTTGTTTAAAATATTTCACACTGTTGCATAGAACATAAATTAATTCCTGTATTTTTTTTTTTCAGATAAACCGCTTCACACTTGTTCCTGCTCCTCATTCACGAAATCATGCTGCTGAATAATAATGTGACTGAGTTCATTCTGCTTGGGTTGACACAAGATCCTTTTAGAAAGAAAATAGTGTTTGCCTTTTTCTTGCTTTTCTACTTAGGGACCTTGTTGGGTAATTTTTTGATTATCATCACCATCAAGACCAGCCGGGTACCTGAGAGTCCAATGTACTTCTTCCTTTTCTACTTCTTATCTGACACCTGCTTCTCTACTTCCATAGCCCCTGGAATGATTGTGGATGCCTGTCTGAAGAATACCATCTCTTTTAGTGAGTGCACGATCCAAGTCTTTTCAGCCTATTTCTTTGGCTGCCTGGAGGTCTTGATCCTTATCCTGATGGCTGTTGACCTCTATGTGGCCATCTGTAAACCCCTGCACTACATGAGCATCATGAGCCGGCGGGTCTACAGTGTGTTGGTAGCTATAGCCTGGGTAGAGACTTGTGTACATTCTTCAATTCAGATTTTTCTGACCTTGAGCTTACATTTCTCTGGTCCCAATGTGACTGATCACTATTTCTGTGACTTGCAACCCTTGTTAAAACTTGCCTGTACAGACACCTTTGTGATCAACTTACTACTAGTATCCAATGGTGGGGCTGTTTGCACAGTGAGTTTTGTCATGCTGATGCTCTCCTATGTTATCATCTTGCATTCTCTGAGAAACCACAGTGCTGAAGGGTGGAAAAAAGCCCTTTCCACCTGCATTTCCCATATCACCGTAGTCATCTTGTTCTTTGGTCCTTGTATGTTTATATATACATGTCCCGCAACCACCTTCCCCATGGATAAGATGATAAAAAAAACTGTGTTTTATATAACTGGAACACGGTTGACTAACCCTCTGATTTATACGCTGAGAAATGCTGAGGTGAAAAATGGCATGAGGAAGCTATGGAGCAAGAAGCTGATCTCAGAAGACCAAAGATGAATGGAAGTTTCAAATCCTTGTTAATATCTTGACTCGACCTAGAATAATTTAACAGAAAATAGTATCTTCTAATTTTGGATTTAATAGAATCCTATCTTGTGGAATGAGAGCTAGTTTCTTTAGGAAAATAGGCAATCTGAACACATACACTGGTTAGTATTGACTCAATTTCATATTGAGGAAGAGACCACACCAGGAACAAACAGGTATGTAAAGCACATTACCTTAGATTTTTCACAGTGGTCTCTCTGCCTCCATTGGATGCCTATAACCACTTGTAATTTTTGCCTGGTGTTTTCCTTGTCCTTCTTCATGTTGATTTGTGGTATTGCTTGACTACTAAACAAAGGTTGGCAATTTGAATCCACTTAGCACTGGTACAGAGGAAAGGGCCTGGTGATTCTACTTTGTTAAGATTACAGCCAAAAAACCACATGGGGGTTGCCATGAGTTGGAATCAAATCGATGACAATGGATTTGTTTGTTTGTTTGTTTTTTTATTGTGATTACAGTTAGCCTCTAGATTCTTAAATTCCCAGTCTGGTAGCTTTTGTTTTCAAAACTGAATGTGATAATCCAGAGAAGGAATTTGGGGCTTTGAAACAGAAATATGTATGTCACGGATAGAAAATTTTAGTGAGTTTTCAATACAAATTAGAAAAGAGAATAACTTGAGTAGAGAGAACTGAATGTTTATAGGAAATGTATGTTTCTGCAGTGGGGATGGATACCAACTTTTGTCACTACCCATCTGACAGCACAGTCTCTAATTACATGATCATTAAGAACCCAATTTCAGTTTCATTTTTATTTGTATGTTTATCTGTACATTAAATTAGAAATGAATATTTTTATTTGAGATATCGAAATTCTATTTTTTTTACTAAATTGTATTAAAGTTTTTAAATATGTATCAATTTCTTTATACCAAGAGCTTTGGCATTTCTCTAGCTTGATAAAATGAACATCTATTTTTCTGTGTGGACATGGAATGTTGTAGACTCTAAGACAAACTATACTGACATATTTACATCACTTATTTTATTTAGGATTCTTGGAATTTCAAGGTGGATCTATCTCAAGTAGTTTATCATTGATTAGAGAAGCTACAGTTTGATTCTACTATTGAAAGTTTTTCATATTAGTAGATTCCAGTTGGAAGAGTTTTGCTGATGTCTTCTATTTCAAGAAATGGAAAAGATAAAAGGGAGTGTATATTGAATCCATGTAGCAGTCTACCCAGAAACACTCCATCTATTATATCCCCTGGACATGTACTCAGTTTAGAGCCACTGCTGCCACTGTCACCAAGTCTCTTGCAAGCAGAAATTGTGCTCTAGATCAGACTCAGAATTTTATAATAAAAGTGGCAGAACTGCAAAGAAGACTGAAGGTACAGCTCAACAGGGTTCCTTTGTTGAAACCACTGTCCTGTTAGAGATAGAATGGGACTCTGAAAGCTAAAACAGGGAAATGTTTGTGCAGAAGAGTGAGAACCATGAGCCTCAAAATTATCTGGACCCGCTGGGTTGGCTCCCCGATGCAAGGGGACAAAACTCTTCCCTGCCTTGATCCCATGGGATTATGTCATCTGAAGCAGTTGTTGTGCAACGAGAATTGTTCTCTTCCAGAACCCCCTCCTATATCCCTTATTACTTTCAAGCGACTAACCAGGGACAAGTCTTAGAAAAATCAAAGCAGTAAAATACAACCCTTACTCTTTTAGAAATGATATACATGAGGTAATTATATTGTCTAGCTAATGTATGGTGAGAAATGGGGAAACACTTTACTATAGGTGTCAGTCTTGAAGGTGTTAGCATAGGAGGACCGAATATTAGTTTGGAGATTGAAAGATTTTTAATATAAGGGCACCCACCAATGATTTGCAATTAGAAGTTTTCGCAAGGACATCTGGAGATTTTTTTTAAAGTATATGCTTCAAGATGTATTGGTTTTCTACTGCTGCCATAACAAATTACCACAAGTGTAGTCCTTAAAACACCCCAAATTTATGACCTTAAGTTCTCTAGGTTGACAATCTGACATAGGTCTCACTGGGCTAAAATGAAAGTGACAGTATGGTTGTGTTTCTTTTGGAGGCTCTCAGCTTTTCCAGAACCTAGAGGTCACCCACTTTCCCTAGATCATGACCCCTTCCTAAATCTTCAAAGCCAGCCACGTTGCGTATCTTTGACCATTCCTCCATTACCATATCTCCCTCTTTTTCTTCTGTCTCACTCTTCCACCTTTATGGATACTGGTTGTTATACTGAGCTCAACCGGGTAATGCAGTATAATCTCCTTATTTTAAAGTTAGATGATTAGCAACCTTAATTTTGTCTGTAATCTTAATTATAAATACTTATTGGAAATTTTAAATTCTTCAGATATAGATTGAAATGATAATACTTTAGATATAGATAGTGCGTTTTTCCCCACAGTGCCTCCAACTACACTGTTTGAGGGCTTGCAGACTATGTGATCCATTGACATGATATCCCATAAACATTGCCTAGGACACAATACATGTTTGTGAACAACAGAAGTGTGAAATTGTTGTCATGATCTCAGACTATTGATATTACCATGTGTCCCATCACCCATAAGCAGCCAACCCGATAGAAGACAGTAGAGATAGATTCTCTTGAATAAACTTTACCCATGGAGCCCTTCATACATATGATAGAATTTTGCAAGACTACTTCTTTTTTTTCGAGCACCTTAAAAAAACAAAAACAAAAAAACCATCAACAGTGATTTTACATTTGGACTTGCTAGATGGAATACACAGAAATCAAATCGACTACATTTGTGGAAAGAGACAATGGAAAAGCTCAATATCATCAGTCAGAAAAAGGCCAGGTGTTGGCTGCGGAAGAAATCATCAAGAGCTCATACGCAAGTTCAAGCTGAGGTTTCCGAAAATTAGAAAAATTCCACGAGAGCCGGAGTGCGATTTGAGTATATCCCACCTGAATTTAGAGACCATCTCAAGAATAGATTTGATGCATTGAACACTAATGACCAAAGACCAGATGAATTGTGGAAGGATATCATATATGAAGAAAGTAAAAGGTCATTAAAAAGATAGGAAGGAAGAAAAGACCAAAATGGATGTCAGAAGAGACTCTGAAACTTGCTCTTGAACATAGAGTAGTTAAAAGGAATAAGAGAAATTATGAAGTAAAAGAGTTGAAAAGATGACTTCAAAGGGGAACAAAAAAAGACAAATTAAAGTATTATAATGCATGTGCAAAGACCTGGAGTTAGAAAACTGAAAGGAAAGAACACACTCTGCATTTCTCAAGCTGAAAGAACTGAAGAAAATTTCAATTCTTGAGTTACAATGTTGAATTGCAATATTGAAGGATTCTATGGGCAAAATACTGAACGACACAGGAAGCATCAAAAGGAGTTGGAAGAATACACAGAGTCACTGTACCAAAAAGAGCTTTTCGACTTTCAAACATTTTAGGAGGTAGCATATGATCAAGAACAAGTTCAAGCTGCATTGAAAACATGAGAAAAATAAGGCTCCAGGAATAAGGGAATACCATTTGAGATGCTTGAGAAACATATGCATCCCTGAAAGTGCTCACTCTTCCATGCCAAGAAATTTGGCAGTCAGCTACCTGGCTAACAAACTGGAAGAAATTTATATTTAAGCCTATTACAAAGGAAGGTGATTCAACCAAATGCAGAAATGATGGAAAAATATCATTAGTGTCATCAAAACTCATTGCTGTCAAGCCAAATCTGACTCATAGGGATCCTATAGCACAGAGCAGAACTGTTCCATGGCGTTTTCAAGGAGCAGCTGGTGGATTCCAACTGCCGACCTTTTGGTTAGTAGTCTTAGCTCTTAACTACTGAACAACTCACATGCAAGTTATATTTTTCTGAAGATCATTTGGAAGTGGTTGCAGCAGTACATGGACAGGAAACTGCCAGAAATTCAAGCCAGATTCAGAAGAGGACATGGAACGAGGAATATCACCACTTATGTCAAATGGATTCTGGCTGAAAGCTGAGAATACCAGAAAGTGGCTTACCTGTGTTTTATTGACTATACAAAGGCATTTGGCTGTGTGGATCAAAACATACTATGGATAACATTACAAAGAATTGGAATTCCAGAACAATTAATTGTGCTTATGGGGAAACTACATAAAGCAAGAGGCCGTTGTTGGAACAGAAGAGGGGAACATGTGTGGTTCGAAGTCAGGAAGGGTGTGTGGTCAGGGTTGTGTGCTTTGACCATACTTAAATTCAGTGTGAATGCTGAGAGATAATCCTAGAAGCTGAGCTATATGAAGAAGAATGGGGCATCAGGTTTGGAGGAAGACTCATTAACAACCTGTCTTATGCAGATGACATAACCTTGCTTGCTGGAAGTGAAGAGGACTTGAAGCACTTACTGATGAAGATCAAGAACTCAGCCTTCAGTATGAATTACACATTGTTATCAGGAAAACAAAAATCCTTACAACTGAACCAATATGCAATATCATGATAAATGGAGTAAAGATTGAAGTTGTCAAGGATTTCATTTTACTTGCATACACAATCAACACCCATGGAAGCAGCAGTCAAGAAATCAAAAGACACATTTCATTAGACAAATGTGGTGCAAAAGACCTCTTTAAAGTGTTAAAAGCAAAGGTGTCACTTTGAGGACTAAGGTGTGTCTGATCCAAGCCATGGTGTTTTCAGTGGCCTCATATACATGTGAAAGCTGGATAAAGCATAAGGAAGACCAAAGAAGATTTGACAACTTTGAATTATGGTGTTGGCAAAAGATATTGACTATACCATTGACTGCCAGAAGAATGAAGAACTCTTGTCTTGAAAGCAGCACAACCAGAACGCTCCTTAGAAAGCAAGGATGATGAGACTTCATCTCACATACTTTCGACAAGTTATCAGAAGGAATCAGTCCCTGGAGAAAGACATCATGTTTGGTAGAGTAGAGTGTCAGTGAAAAAGAGGAAGAGCCTCAATGAGATGGACTGACACAGTGGCTGCAACAATGGGCTCAAGCATAAAAGTGATTGTGAGGATGGTGCAGCAGTGGGCAGTGTTTTGTTCTGTTGTACATAGGATCTCTGTGAGTCACAATCAGCTTGAAGGCACCTAACAACAAAGAACAGCATTAAAAACATTTATCTACTCATGTCATGTTTGCTAAGCTCAATTTGTGTCCATTGAGTTTTCAATGTTCTTTTTCCAAAATCTTAACAATTTTCTTCCATTGAGTTGATACATCCCAGAATTGGAATCTTCGAGATTTGGATTAAAAAAAATATATATCTTGGCCCTTGGGTTTGGGCAAAATATTGTGCAGTTTTCCTTCCACCTTGAATTTATATGTTTTCCCTAAAATGGATGCCATCGTACTGTGACAAATATTCAATTTGTTATTGTGAGCTGGCATTCAGTAAGTCCCTACGCACAATGGATGGGATGCTGCCTGGTCCTGCACCATCCCCATAAGGGCTTAGAGATTGACTCATTGTGATCCATAGGGCTTCACTGGCTGATTTTCAGAAGGAGATCATCAGCTCTTTCTTCCTAGTCCATCTTAATCTGAAAAAAAAAAAAAAAAAATTTTTTTTTTTTTTTCCGCTGAAATCTGTTTAGCATAGTAAACCAAAATCCACTGCTGCCGAGTGGATTCCGACTCATAGTGACCCTACGGAACAGAGTAGAACTGTCCCACAGAGTTTCCAAGGAGGGCCTGGAGGATTCAAACTGCTGACCTCTTGGTTAGCAGTCATAGCACTTAACCACTACTCCACCAGGGTTTCCGTTTAGCATAGTAGCAATATACAAACCTTCACTGATAAATGAGTGGTGGCCGTGCATGAGATGCGTTGGCCAGGATTCAAACCAGTATCTCCCACATGGAAGGTAAGAATTCTACTGCTCAGTCACAAAGGTCTACCCTCACACACACCCACCAAGATGGCTATAACTTAAAAAAAGGAAAATAAGAAGTGCATTTTAGTTTGACCTTATTTGCATTAAAAAAAAAAACAGAATAATTGGAATACAAATAAATTATCACCTTGGTAGTGTAAGCAGAGAAAGACTCTTAATAAATTTAATGAATACATTAGGGTTTATTCCCTGCATAGAATGAAATAAGGCTATTTTCTAATTTTCTGGTCATTAGTCTTAAAACCTATACTTAATTTTTAACGTATTTGAATCATTTAAATGAAATTTTTAAAAAGCACATTTAAAAGCTAAACAACTATAACAAAAACAAACAATGTATTTTCTAGCCTTATCCAAGAGCCACCATAGGGGATGCTTCCTCAAGTGCCTTTAAATGCTCCTCCTAATGCTTTCAGCACAGCTTCTCCAGGAGTCTTCACACGCCGTGCACTTAGAGAACTGGCCATCGCTGCTCACTGCTGTATTGAAGCAAGGAAAGAAGGAGCAAAAGGCTCAGCTGAGTCTCACATTTCCCTGCAGTTTTGTAACATAGTTCTCATTCTCATTATGACTAAACATAATGAGTTAGGTTTTTGATATATTGATTTTAAACATAATTTCAAATCTAGATATCAAGCATGAAGATTTTTCCACTGTTATTTTTTCAAAGAGATGTATTTATTATTTTGATAGAGAATGGGTGTTTTTCCCATATGCTGTCATGAGTTCAGAAACTGAAGAACATTCCTTCAAATATTGATTGGAATTGACAGATAACATGTATGTGAGCTCCTTCCCTTTCTTTCCCTTCCAATCCCTTTCCTTTTCTTCTCTCCTCCTCTTCTTTCCTTTTTTTTTTTTTGCATACCTCAATCCATTTAATGTTGTCTGTTGAAATAGCCAGAGAATCAGCTCTTAAAATAATATTTTTCCATGAATACTGGGAAAATATACCAGGTTGTTAAGTATATTTTATAATCTTTACATTCTTCTAATTTTGGTCACAGTTTGGAATTATTTGTTTACAATTCCACTTAAAGAGATCTGTTCTAATGGAAAATTGACCACGGAATGGTATCTTGAAATCCTGGCTCCTAACTTGGGGCTGTTTGATGCTGGGACAAGAGGCTAAGGGAAACTGTGGATAGACTAAAAACTAGCAATGCTAAAAAGCTATGTATATTTGGAAACATTATTAAACCACTGAATATTATAAGCAATAAACAGAATGAAAAATTGCAAGTGAATGCTGGAAATATTAATTGATAACTTTGATTTATTAATAATTGATTTAGTAATCACTTGAATAATAAAGATTAATTCTTAGCAAGAGGAAGAATTCATGAAGACTATATTTTCTCATTTACTGATGAAGAAATAGATGTCGTAATACATCATGTTTGTATAAGTACACATCACTAATATATAATACATAAACATATGTAGAAATGAAACATCATTTACGTGGACAGGAATAGTGTATGAGATTATATTTATAACATTAAATTCAAAAAGAGACGCAAATATATACTGAATGCTGTCTGACAAACCGACCACGCAAAACATGGGCCCAAAGGTCTATTGCTTGTGAAAAAAATTAAGTAAATAATACATTGGAGTTATATATCCTAAATTTTTATTTATCAAACAAATCAAATCAATGAGAGTGGGAACATGTTAAAATTAACAAACAGTTGCATTTTAAAAGTGGTTTATGAAAGTATCTTTCATAAGCTTATTTGAGATTTAAAATGACACTGTGAAGAGATTATTAAGAACTGAGAGACAAAGAGGAGAGGTGACTCATTAAGAAACAACAGCTAGAATGTCCCTGATGAGGAATATTTATTTTTGCTCAAAATATCCCATAACTGCACATAGCACCAGAAATTAATTTGCTTAAGATATTTCACACTGTTGCATAGCACCATACATTAATTCCTGTATTTTTTTTTTCAGATGAACCATTTCACACTTGTACCTTCTCCTCATTCACGAAATCATGCTGCTGAATAATAATGTGACTGAGTTCATTCTGCTTGGATTGACACAAGATCCTTTTAGAAAGAAAATAGTGTTTGCCTTTTTCTTGCTTTTCTACTTAGGAACATTGTTGGGTAACTTCCTAATAATTGTTACCATCAAGACCAGCTGGAGACTTGGGAGTCCAATGTACTTATTCCTTTTCTACTTATCCTTATCTGACACCTGCTTCTCCACTTCCATAGCCCCTAGAATGATTGAGGGTGCCCTTCTCAAGAATAACACTACCTCTTTTAGTGAGTGCATAATCCAAGTCTTTTCATTTCATTTATTTGGCTGCCTGGAGATCTTGATCCTTATGCTGATGCCCACTGACCACTATATGGCCGTCTGTACACCCCTGCACTACATGAGCATCATGAGCCGGCGGGTCCGCAGTGTGTTGGTAGCTATAGCCTGGGTAGGGGCCTGTATGCATTCTTCAGTTCAGATTTTTCTGACCTTGAGTTTACCTTCCTGTGGTCCCAATGTGATTGATCACTAGTTATGTGACTTGCAGCCCTTGTTAAACTTGTCTGTACAGACACCTATGTGATCAACCTACTACTGGTGTCCAATAGTGAGGCCATTAGCACAGTGAGTTTCATCATGCTGATGCTCTCCTACATTATCATCTTGCATTCTCTGAGAAACCATGGTGCTGAAGGGAGGAAAAAAGCCCTTTCCACCTGCATCTCCCATATCACCGTAGTCATCTTGTTCTTTGGTCTTTGTATATTTATATATACATCCTGCAACCACCTTCCCCATGGATAAGATGATAGCTGTGTTTTATACAACTGGAACACCTTTGATTAACCCTCTGATTTACATGCTGAGAAATGTTGAGGTGAAAAATGCCGTGAGGAAGCTATGGAGCAAGAAACTGATTTCAGAAGACCAGAGATGAATGGAAGTTTCAAATCCTTCTTCATAGCTTGAATTGACCTAGAAGAGTTAACAGAAAATTGTATCTTATTATTTTGGATTGAATAGAATCCCACCTTGGAGAATGAGTGCTCATTTCTTCAGGAAAATTGGCAATCTGAACACATACCCTGGTTAGTGTTGACTCAATTTCATGTCGAGGAAAAGGCCACACCAGGTACAAACAGGTATGTAAGGCCCATTGCCTTAGATTTTTGACAATGGTCTCTCTACCTCCTTTAGATGCCTATAACCACTTGTAATTTTGATCTGGTGTTTTCTCTGTCCTCCTTCATGTTGATTTGTGGTATTGCTTGACTATCAAGCAAAGGTTGGCAGTTCAAACCCACCCAGCAGGGCTATAGAGAAAAGGGCATGGTGAATCTACTTCTGTAAAGGTTATAGACAAAAAACCACAATGAGTTTGTTGTTTTTATTGTGATTACAGTTTGCCTCTAGATTCTTAAAATCCCAGCCTGGTAGATTTTCTCTTTTCAAAACTGAATGTGATAATCCAGAGGAAGAATTTGCATCTTTGAAACAGAAACATGTATGTCACAGATAGAAATTTCAGTGGGTTTTTAATACAAATCAAAGAATAAACTGAGCAGAGAGAACTGAATGTTTATATGAAATATATGTTTCTGCAGTGGGGATGGATACCAACATTTGTCACTATCCATCTGACACCACAGTCTCTAATTACATGATCATTAAGAGCCCAATTTCATTTCTTATTTGATTTTTTATCTGTACAGAAAAATAGACATGAATATTTTTGTATATTTGAGACTTCCATTTCTATTTTTGTACTAAATCTTATTAAAGTAATTAAGTTTGCATCAATTTTATTGCCAAGAGCTTTGGCATTTCTTTAGCTTGAGAAAATGACCATCTATTTTTGTGTGTGGACATGGAAACCTGTAGAATCTGTGAGGAATTATAGTGACATATATATATCACTTTTTTTTTTTAGATTCTGTGAATTTCAAGGTGGAATCTATCCCAAGTCCTTTATCATTGATTATAGAACCTACAGCTTGATTCAGCTATTGAAAGTTTTTCATAGTAGTAGATTCCAGTTGGAAGAGTTTTACCGATGTCTCTTTCTATTTATAGAAAAGGAAAAGACAAAAAAAAAAAAAAAAAGGAGTGTGTATTGGATACAAGGTAGGTGTCTGCCCAGAAACACTCCATCTATTATGTCTCCTGGACATGTACTCAGTATGAAGCCTCTGCTGCCACTATTACCAAGTCTCTTGCTGGCAGAAATTGTGCTCTAGGTTAGGGTCAGGACTTTATAATAAAAGTGTCAGAACTGCAAAGAAGGCTGAAGGTACAGCTTCAACAGACTTTCTTTGTTGAAACCACTGTCCTGATAGAGATAGAATGGGACTCTCAGAGCTAAAACAGGGAAATGTTTGTGCAGAAGAGTGAGAACCATGAATCCCAAAATTCATCTGAAGCAGTTGTTGTGCAATGATAATTGTTCTCTTCCAGAACTTTCTCTTATATACCTGATTATTTCCAAAGGTCTAACCAAGAGCAAGTCTCAGGAAAGTCAAAGCAGTAAAATACAACCCTTAGTCTTTTAGAAATGATATTGTTGTTGTTGTTAGGTGACTTTGAGTCAGTTCCGACTCATAGCAATCCTATGCACAACAGAACGAAACACTGCCCGGTCCTGCGCCATCCTTACAATCGTTGCTCATTGTTACAGCCATTGGGTCAATCCACTTCACTGAGGTTCCTCCTCTTTTCCGCTGACTCTGTACTTTGTCCCTCCTGACAACATATCCAAAGTATGAAAGATGCAGTCTCGCCATCCTTGCTTCTAAGGAACATTCTGGTTGTACTTCTTTTAAGACAGATTTGTTTATTCTTTTGGCAGTCCTTAGTATATTCAATATTATTTGCCAACACCACAATTCAAAGGTGTCAATTCTTCTTTGGTCTTCCTTATTCATTGTCCAGCTTTCACATGCATATGATGTGATTGAAAACACCATGGCTTGGGTCAGGTGCACCTTAGTCTTCAAGGTGACATCTTTGTTTTCCAACACTCTAAAGAGGTCCTTTGCAGCAGATTTACCCAATGCAATGCGTCTTTTGACTTCTTGACTGCTGCTTCCATGGCTGTTGATTGTGGATCCAAGTAAAATGAAATCCTTGACAACATCAATCTTTTCTCTGTTTAACATGTTGCTGCTTATTGGTCTAGTTGTGAGGATTTTTATTTTCATTATGTTGAGGTGTGATCCATACTGAAGGCTGTGGTATTTGATCTTCATCAGTAAGTGGACTTTCAGCAAGCAAGTTTGTGTCATCTGCATAACACAGGTTTAATGAGTCTTCCTCCACTCCTGATACAGCATTTCTTTATATAGTCCAGCTTCTTGGATTATTTGATCATCATACAGATTGAATAAGTGTGGTGAAATGAGATAACCCTGATACATACCTTTACTGATTTTAAACCACACGGTATCCTCTTATTCCTTTCAAACAACTGCCTCTTGATCTATGCTCAGGTTCCTGATGAACACAATCCAGTGTTCTGGAATTCCCATTCTTCATTGTTGAACAATTTGTTACAGTCCACACAGTTGAATGCCTCACATAGCCGACAAAACACAGGTAAACCTCTTTCTGATATTCTCTGCTTTCAGCCAGTTATGGTATCCTTGATTCCAGATCCTCTTTTGAATCTGGCTTGAATTTCTAGCAATTCCCTGTCAATATACTGCTGCAGCTGCTATTGAATGATCTTCAGCAAAATTTTGTTCTGTGTGATATTAACCATTTTGCTTGATAATTTCTGCATTCAGTTGGGTCACCTTTCTCGGGAATAAGCATAAATCTGAACCTCTTCTAGTCGACTGGACAGGTAGCTGTCTTCCAAATTTCTTGGCATAGATGAATGAGCACTTCCAGAGCTACATCTGTTCGTTTAAACATCTCAATTGGTCAATTCCTGGAACCTTGTTTTTCACCAGCTCCTTCAGTCCAGCTTGGACCTCTTCCCTTCAAGCCGTTGGTTCCCCATCACTTGCTACTGCCTCAAATGGCTGAATGTTGACCAATCCGTTTTGGTATAGTGGCTCCGTGTATTTCTTCCATCTTCTTTTGGTGCTTCCTGTGTCTATAATATTTTCCTGTAGGATCCTTCAGTATTGCAACTTGAGAACTGAATTTTTTCTTCAGTTCTTTCCCCTTGAGAAATGCAGAGCTTGTTCTTCCCTTTTGTTTTTCTAACTCTAGATCTTTGCATATGTCATTCTAATATTTTACTTTGTCTTATCCTGCTCCCCTTTTTAATTTTTTCAATGCTTTTACTTCATCATTCCTTCAGTTCCCTTTAACTACTCTACATTCAAGAGCAAGTTTCAGAGTCTCTTCTGACAGCAATTTGATCTTTTCTTTTTCTCCTGTCTTTTTAATGACCTCTTGCTTTCTTCATTTATGATGTCCTTGATGTCATTCCACAACTCATCTGGTCTTCGGTCATTAGTGTTCAATGGGTCAAATCTATTCTAGAGATGGTCTCTAAATTCAGGTGGGATATACTCAAGGTCGTACTTTAGATCTCATGGACTTGTTCTAACTTTCTTCAGTTTCAACTTGTACTTACATATAAGCAATTGATGGTCTGTTCCACAGTCACTATATATGGTATATATATATATAAAATAATTATCCAATAATCCATTGTATGTTTCACCCCTATATTCTGTGGGACCTCACGCTTCAAAGTGGTAGCATCTCAGGAACTTTCCTGATGAAATAACATACTTTTTCCTCTATTCTTCCTCAGATGGTTGTAACATTCTCTCTTTAGTTAAGTCAGTTACTTTTCACTATGTTTTGACAAATGTCTGGAACTTTTTGAGAAACTGATATTTCCTTTTTTTTTTTTTGTCATCATGGACTAAAGAATTTTCTTTTTTTACTTTTATTTTAATAAACGAGAGAGAGAGGAAATAAGTTTTTATGGATAGCTCATCATATTCAACAAAAAATGGTATTCTTTATTTTTAAATCTGAATTTATAGCTTTTTCTCTATAGAACAAAGAAGAAAATACAGGATAAAATTTTACCATCTAGATGTCTTTATTCACATGAAAATATGAAGTAATGTGCATAAGTTTTGAAAATCCAATCATTTCAAAAATATACAAAATGAAAAAAAATTTTGCATTATCTCTTTCCTGTCCTTTTGTAAAAAGGTAACCACTATTGATAGTTTCTTTTGATTTGTTCCATTACAAAATAACCATATGCTTATAGCCATAAATGGAGTCTCTCAGTGGTGCAAATGGTTAAGTCCTCAGCTATTATCCAAAATATTGAAATTTCAAGCCATCCGGAAGAACTTCAGAGCAAAGGCCTGGAGATCTACTTTTAAATGTCACAACCTTTGAAAACCCTATACAACACACTTGTACTCTGAAACTCATGGGGTCACCAAGAATCAGAATCCACTCAAGACCAATTGCATTTTTTTGCATATCAATAGATAGATGCATAGATTGGAATTGAACTAGAAAACTTCTGATGTCACTGGGAGGAAAATGATGAAGCATGCAGCCTTATACACAAGGATTAAGTGGAAGTCCACATTGTGAGTTTGTGGAATTCCAGTAGCCAAGCACACATCACTACCTGTCAATCTTCCATTACCATGTGCATATCCCAGGTAGCAGAGAATTTTTTTTTCCAAGAGAAAATACGTGGATTATATGATATTGCCTGATTATCTGCAAGTTATCTCTCAAAATATACAAAGCCTACCCACACATTTAGAGATTCCAAATAGCTTTTTCACTTCTTCAATTTTAAATACAACTTGAGAGTTTCTGTTTCCAGATAAGATTGCAGGATTAGTGAAATGGAAGATAGGTCAATAGAAATTTGTCTTTGAATTTAAATTTATATATTGGGGTTAGTGACTCATCTGTTTTTCTTAACAATCAAGGCTAAACTTAAAAATCAAGACTTTCTATTCCTATTGTTAGTGGACATGGAGCCCTGGTGGTGCAGTGGTTAAGTGCTTGGCTGCTAATTGAAAGGTCATTGGTTCTAGTCCATCAACTGCTTCACAGGAGAAAGATGTGGCAGTCTGCTTTCAAAAAGGTTAAAGCCTTGCAGACCCTATAGAGCAGTTCTACTCTGTCTTAGAATATTGCTATGAGTAGAAATCTACTTAACAGCAACATATTTTTTTGTTTGTTTAGGTTCCCAAAGGTTCTCACTTCACTTTTCATCCCAAGCAAACTAAAGATCTATTTAGGCCTGCCACTTATTGTATCTCCCGCATGTCTGTCAGTTTGTCATATGTGGGGGCTTGTGTGTTGCTCTGAGGCTAGAAGCTATGCAACCGTTATTCAATAACACACAACCTTAACCATCACAGTCACCCATGGTGGAAAGGTTTCAGCTGAGCTTCCAGGCTAAGACAAACTGGGAAGAAGGAACTGGTGGTCTACTTCTGAAAAAAATTAGCCAGTGAAAACCTTATGAATAGTAGTGAAACATTGTCTGATATACTGCTGGAAAATGAGCTGTGTTTGCCTGTGTTTTATTGACTGTGCAAAGGCATTCAACTGTGTGGAAGATAACAAATTATGGATAACAGTGCAAAGAATGGGAATTCTGGAACACTTAATTGTTCTCATGTTAAATCTGAACAAAGAACAAAAAGCAGTTGTTTGAATAGAACAAGGGGATACTTTGTGTCAGGTTGTATCATTTGACCATACTTATTCAATCTGTGTGTTGAGCAAATAATCCAAGAAGCTGGACTACATGAAGAAGAACAGGGCATCAGGTAACAAACTGCATTATGCAGATGACACAACCTTGCTTGCTGAAAGTGAAGAGGACTTGAAGCATTTGCTAATGAAGATCAAGGATACAAACTTCAGTATGGAATATACCTTAACATAAAGAAAACAAAAATCCTCACATCTGGACCAATAAACAACATCATGATGAATGGAGAGAATATTGAAGTTGTCAAGGATTTCATTACTTGGATCCACAATCAACACCCATAGAAGCAGCAGGCAAGAAATGAAAAGATGTATGGCATTGGGAAAATCTGCTGCAAAAGACCTCTTTAAAGTGTTAAAAAGCAAAGATATCACTTTAAAGGCTAGGGTGTGTCTGACCCAAGCCATGGTGTTTTCAGTTGCCTCTTAGACATGTGAAAGTTGGACAAGGAAGGTTGAAGGTTGAAGAATCGATGCCTTTGAATTATGATGTTCGTGAAGAATATTGAATATACCATGTACTCCCAAAGAATAGAGAATTGTGTCTTGTAAGAAGTACAGCCAGAATGCTCTTTAGAGTGAAGGATGGCAAGACTTTGTCTCACATACTTTGGACCTGCTAACAGGAAGGACCAGTCCCTGGAAAAGAACATCTTGCTTGGTAAAGTAGAGGGTCAACGAAAGAGATGAAGGCCCTCCACGAGATGGATTGACACAATGGCTGGAACAGCAGGTTCAAGCATAACATCAATTGTTATGATGGTGCAGGACCGGGCAGTGTTTCCTTCTGTTGTTCATAGCGTCACCATGAGTCTGAACTGATTTGAAAGCAACTAACAATATTAGCCTATTATTTAGTTCTCTGCTCATTTTCTAGTAAATGTTCATGTTGTATGTGTTCCTCATCATGAAAGAGTGGTGGGAGCAATTAGTTATTTTACTTCTTGCATGCCATAATCAAATTACAATTGGTATTTTGGAGGTAATGAATCAGCTACTGGGTTTCAGTCAGACCTATTTAGTGATTAAAAAGAGTATGCTGCTTATTTTGTAAAATCATGTTAATCATAAGAGTCCTCAAGGACTTGGGGGAAACTAGAAAGTACCTCACAATGCTGGGAGTACTAGTGTGTCATTTCTTGTGTTCTGTGAGTTTTTGCATGATTTTCCTTTTTTCTCTTACATTACCTTTTTACCCTCTACTATCTTTATGTTCTCTGTTTTCTCAAAATGTCTGCTTGCATGAGCCTTTGGTTTTCAAGACAAAGGATCTCCTTCCAGGCATTCTACAAGATTTTCTCTCACCCTCCAACCTGTTAGTTTACCTAGTCAGAATTCCAGAGGGGAAATTTGAATAAGCTTGTTCTTATAATTTTGTAGAGGAGACTAAATTTAAGTCATTGGACATTTTTTGGAGTATCTGCCCTAGTTCCAACCACTGTGATTAGAAGGGATGAGGAAAAGGGTAATGGAAACCAAAATGTGACAAACCAGGATGTTTGTTTAGCATTGACCCTTAATAGGCAAACATTCTGAAAATATTTCATTAGTTAATAAAAAAAAAATTCCCCAAGTGTCAGTCAGTTTGTGGCGATGTGGTAGGTTTCTTGTTGCTGTGAGACTGGAAGCTATTCCCCTGGTATTCTAACACCAGTAGGGTCACTCTTCGTGGACAGATTTCAGCTAAGCTTCCAGACTAAGGCAGACATAGAAGGACCTGGAAGTTTGCTTCTAAAAAAAAAAAAAAAAGCACATGAAACCTTATAAATAGCCGCAGAACATTTTTTCATATTGTGACAGAAAATGAGCCCTCAGGCTTGACGCTGCTCAAAATATGACTGGGAAAGAGCTGCTTCCTCAAAGTAGGGTAGACCTTAATAACCTGGAAGAACTCAAACTTTCAGGACCCTCATTTGCTAATGTGGCACAACTCACAATGAGAAGAGACAGCCACAATCATCCATTAATAACAGGAACATGAAATATATGAACTATGAATCTAGGAATATTAGAAATCATCAAAAATGAAATGAACACATAAACATTAATCCTAACCATTAGTGAGCTGAAATGGACTGATATTTGGCATTTTGACACAGACAATCAATCTTATGGTCTACTATGCCGGAATGATAAAATGAAGAGGAATGGCACTACACTCATGGTCAAAAAGCACATTTCGAGATACACTCTGAAGTATAACGCTGTCAGTAATAGAAGAATATCCATACACCAACAAGGAAGACCAGTTAATATGACTATCATTCAAATTTATGCACCTACGAATAATGCCTAAAATTAAGAAATTGAAGATTTTTACCAAGTTCTGCAGTGTTAAATTGATCAAACATGCAATAAAGATGCATTGATAATTACTGGTAATTAGAATGGGAAAGTTGGAAACAAAGGAGAAGGATTGGTAGTTAGGAAATATGGCCTTGGTGATAGAAATGATGCTGTAGATCATATGATAGAATTTTGCAAGACCAATAACTTCTTCATTGCAAATACATTTTTTCACCAACATAAACAGCAACTAAACACTTGGACCTCGCCAAATGGAATACACAGGAATCAAGCTGCTAAATCTGTGGAAAGAGACCATGGAAAAGCTCAACGTCATCAACAAGAACACGGCCAGTGACAGCTTCAGAACGGACAATCAAGTGCTCATATGGAAGTTCAAGTTGAAGCAGAAGAAATTTAGAACGATCCCGCTAAAGCCAAAGTATGATCTTGAGTAAATCCCACCTGAATTTAGAGACTATCTCTGGAATGGATTTGAGGTATTGTACACTAATGACCGAAGACCAGATGAGTTGTAGAATGACATCAAGGACATCATACATCAAGAAATCAAGAGATCATTAAAAAGACAGGATAAAAAAAGAAAAGACCAAAGTGGATGTCAGAAGAGACTCTGAAACTTGCTCTTGAATGTAGAGTAGTTAAAGAGAACAGGAGAAATGATGAAATAAAAGACTTGAAAAGAAGATTTCAAAGAAGAGGAGAAGACAATGTAAAGTATAACATGTGTAAAGCCCTGGAGTTAGAAAACCAAAAGGGAAGTACATGCTTTGCATTTCTCAAGCTGAAAGAACTGAAGAAAAAGTTCAATTCTCCAGTTGCAATATTGAAGGATTCTATGGGAAAAATATTGAATGACACAAGAAGCATCAAAAGAAGATGGACAAATACACAGAGTCGCTGTACCAGAAAGTGTTGGTCAACTTTCAAACATTTCAAGAGGTAGCATATGATCCAGAAACAATGGTACTGAAGGAAGAAGTTTAAGCTACACTGAAAACATTGGAGACAAAGAAGGCTCCAGGAATGAAAGAATACCAGTTGAGATACTCAAAAAACTAATGCAGCACTGAAAGTGCTCACTCATCTATGCCAAAGAATTTGGAAGCCAGCTGCCTGCCAAACAGACTGGAAGAAATCCATATTTATGCCTATTCCAAAGAAAGGTAATTCAGCTGAATGCAGAAATTATGGAACAATATCATTTATATTAGCAAAAACCATTGTCGTCAAGCCAAATTTGACACATAGGGACCTATAGGACAGAGTAGAACTGCCCCACGGGATTTCCAAGGAGTGGCCAATGGATTCAAACTGCTGACCTTTTAGTTAGCAGTGTTAGCTCTTAACCACTGAGCCACTCACACACATGTTAAATTTTACTGAAGATCCTTCAAAAGTGGTTGCAGCAGTACATGGATAGGGAACTGCCAGAAATTCAAGTTGGATTCAGAAGAGCAGTAGAATGAGGAATATCATTGCTTATGCCAGATGGATCCTGGGTAAAAACAGAGAATACCAAACAGAGGTTTACCTGTGTTTTATTGACTATGCAAAGGCATTCGACTGTGTGGACCATAGCCAATTATGGATAACATTACAAAGAATGCAAATTCCAGAACACTTAATTGTGCTTATGGGGAAACTGTACATAGAGCAAGAGGCAGTTGTTGGAAGAGAAAAAGGGAATACTGCATGGTTTGAAATCAGGAAAAGTGTGCGGTCAGGATTGTATCCTTTGACCATACTTAATTCAGTCTGAATGGTGACCAAGTAATCCAAGAAGCTGGACTATATGAAGAAGAACAGGACATTAGGAATTGAGGAAGACTCATTAACAACCTGTGCATTATGCAGATGACACAACCTTGCTTGCTGAAAGTGAAGAGGACTTGAAGAACTTACAGATGAAGATCAAAGACTACAGCCTTCAGTATGGATTATGCATCAACATCAAGAAAATAAAAATGTTCACAACTGGACCAATAAGTAATATTGTGAAAAACGGGGAAAAAACTGAAGTTGTCAAGGATTTTGTTTTACTTGCATACACAAAGAACACCCAGGGAAGCAGCAGTCAAATAATCAAAAGACACCTTGTATTGAGCAAATCTACTGCAAAAATCTCTTTAAAGCGTTAAAAAGCAAAGCTGTCATTCTAAGGACTAAGGTATACCTGATCCAAGTCATATTGTTTTCAAATGCCTCTAATGCATGAAAAAGCTGGATGATGAATAAGGAAGACCGAAGAAGATTTGATGCCTCCCAATAGTGGCCTTTGCAAAAATATTAAATATGCCATGGATAGCCAGAAGAATGAAAACATCTATCTTGGAAGCAGCACAACAAGAATGCTCCTTAGAAAGGAAGGATGATGAGACCCTGTCTTGCATACTTTGGGTTATCAGGAGGGACTGGTCCCTGGAGAAGGATGTCATGTTTGGTACAGTAGAGTGTTAAAGAAAAAGAGGAAGACCCTCAGCGAGATGAATTGACTCAGTGGTACAACAATGGGCTCAAAAAGAACAAGACTGAGATGGCGCAGGAGCGGGCAGTGTTTTGTTCTGCTGTCCATGGGATCTCTAGAAGTCAGATCCGACTTGAAAGCACCGAACGACAAATATCAACAACAATCAAAAAATTTACCTAGTCATGTCATGTTTGATAAGCTCAATTTGTTCACATTGAGCTTTCAATATATTTTTCCAAAATCTGAACAATTTTCTTCTATTGAGTTGATACCTCTCAGAATTGGAATCTTCTAGATTCAGATTTAAAAAATAATAATTACATTAGCCCCTTCATTTGAGAAAATAATTTCAAATTTTCCTTCCACCTTAAATATATATATTTTCCCTAAAATGGATGCTATTGCACTGTGACAAATTATCATTCAATTTGTTGTTGTGAGCTGCCATCCAGCAAGTTCCCACACTGCTACCTGGTCCTGTTCCATCCCCATGATGGCTTACAGATTGAATCATTGTGATCCATAGGGTTCCATTGGCTGATTTTCAAAAGAAGATCACCAGGCCTTTCTTCCTAGTCTATATTAATCTGAATGATTCCCTGAAATCTGTCCAGTATCATAGCAATACACAAGTCTCCACTGAGAAGTGGGTGGTGGCTGTGCATAAGGTGCGTTGGCCAGTACTCAAACCACTATCCCCCACATGGAAGGTAAGAATTCTACTACTCAGTCACAAAGGTCTACCCTCACATGCACCCGGATGGCTATGATAAAAAAAGGAAAATAACAAGTGCATTTAAGATTGACCTTATTTGCCATTAAAAAAGCAGAATAAGTGCAATACAAATAAATTATCGCCCTTGGTAATGTAAGCAGAGAAAGACTCAATAAATTTAACGAATGTGTTAGTGTTTAATCCCTGCATAGAATGAAATAAGGCTATATTATTTTTAATTTTTTTGGTCATTGGTCTTAAAACTTATACTAATTTAACATTGTATATTTGATGCCATTTAAAAGAATTTAAAAAAGCACATTTAAAGCTAAGAGAATTAAGAAGTTAAATAACAACAATAACAACAAACAGAGCTTATTTTTCCTAGTCTTGTCCGAGACCTACCATAGGAAATACAGGTAGGATTGCACTCAGCTTCCTCAAGTGCCTTTAAATGCTCCTCCTAATGCTTTCAGCGCAGCTCCTCCAAGAGTCCTCAGACCCCGTGCACTTAGAGAACTGGCCCTCGCTGCTCACTGCTGTATTGAAGCAAAGAAAGCAAGAGCAAAAGGCTCAGCTGAGTCTCACATTTCCCTGCAGTTTTGTAACATAGTTCTCATTTTTATTATGACTAAACATAAAGTTAGTTTTTTGACATATTTATTTTAAATATAATTTCAGATCTAGTATCAAGCATGAAGATTTTTTCACCATTATTTTTTTCAAAGAGATGTATTTATTATTTTGATTTAGATTTTTTTTTTTTTCTGTATGCTGTCATGACTTCAGAAACTCAAGAACACCCCTTGAAATACTGATTGGCATTGACAGATAACATGCATGTGAGTTCCTTCCCTTTCATTCCCTTTCGTTTTCTTCTCTCCTCTTCTCTTTTTTCCTTTCTTTTTTTGCACACCTGAATCCATTTAAAGCTGTCTGTTTGAATATCCGTAGAAGCTACTCTTAAATAATATTTTTCCATGAATACTCCAGGTTGTTAAGTATATTTCATAATCTCTAGACTCTTCTAGTTTCGGTCACAGTTTGGAAGTTTTATTAGTTTACAAGTCAAAGTAAAGAGACCTGTTCTAATGGAAAATTGACCATGGGAATGGTATCTTGAAATGCTGACTCCTAACTTGGGGCTGTTTGATGCTGGGACAAAAGGCTAAAGGAAATTGTGGAATGCTTTTTACTCTACTTCAGATAGAACAGTAATGTTAAAAAAAAAAACTATGTGTTTTTGAGAACATTCTCAAATTACGGAATATTAATAGCAATAAGCATAAAATAGTAAGGGAATAATGAAAACATTAATTGACAATTATGATTAGTTAATAATTGATTTAGTAAAGCACTTGATTAATAAACATTAATTGGTAGTGGCTGGAAAGTTTCACGAAGTCTGTACTTCTGCATTTACACATGAGGAAATAGATGCCCGTAGAGTGATCATAATGGTACCTACCTACCTACCTATATGGTTGTTGTGGTTGCTGTTAGTTGCCATGAAGCCTGTTCCTACTCATAACCACCCTATGTACAACAGAACGAAATTGGTTTCTTTATCTCAAATATCTCCATGTCTTTTAGTGTAATAGGGTACAGAAATGTATCTGGCTAGTTGTATTTACATTTTATATGAGCCTGAAATTCAAATAGTGAAAGTTCATGGAATATAATGGTTAGAGACTAGCCTCTGTACATACATTAACTAAAGAAATAGAGGAAACAATACGATAACTAAGAAAGAGCAAGTTATGTAAAAGTTCACTGAATTCTGCTACTGGATTGTAGTTTCTGTTTTATTTTGTGTAATTTCATTCATCATATACTGCAATCTCCTTAAGCAGTATTAAAATTGATGAATTTTTAATTAACTTTAATTATAGAAGTAATATTATAATATAGTCTCCTAATAGAGGAATCACAATATTTCTAACACTGATTTTCCCTTTGGCCATTACTCCCTTTCTTCCTGAGGTAAAGATTTCCTTCCACATCTTTTTCAGTGCATTTATAAGCACACAGGTACACACAGAATCTATATAGCATTCTTTATAGATTTCTTTTCAACATACAAGTTATCATGCTCTGATTATTTTTGTGCAATTTATTAATTCTTAAAGTCATAATTATATCTCAGTGATTTATCTGTTAGATGCTTATATAGATCCAATATTTAAAGTTCTGCCTAGTTTTCAATACTAAGGACATAAATTTCACGTTATCTATGTACCCCTATCCCTTCTGTTAGGTATTTCACTTATTTCCAGTTATCCCAATTTTTAGCAGGGATGCAATTTATAGACTTTTGAATATTTTGGGGGAATATTTTACTAGATTTCATAAATCAGTATCAAAATTTGATATGGTCTGGTGTTTTCAAAACTTACGAGTATTTCATTGTTATTTCTCTGATTTTAATGAGATTAGGTATTTTTATATATGCTCATTGACCAGTTACAATGTTCTTTTGTGTATTGCTTATTCAAATGCTTTGCTCTTTTGTAAAATTGTGTGGTGGTGGTGGTTGTTGTATGTTGTCAAGTCAGTTCTGACTCATAGTGATCCTTTGTGACAGAGCACAACTGCTCCATTGGTTTTCTTAGGGTGAAAACTTTATGGGAGCAGAATCCAAGGTCTTTTCTCTGCAGATATGTAGGGTGGGTTTGAACCATGGACCTAATGCCGAGGACTTAACCAATGCACCTACAGGGCTCCTTAAAATCAGATTACTAATCTTGTGTTATTGATTAGTAGAAGTTATAAATATTTAATCCCATTCCACCACTTTTTAAAACTCTTCATATGAGTTTTGTTAGACAGAAGTTTTAACGTATTACAATTTTTCTTTATGAATTTGCTACCCTAAAATATAGTTATCCTTCCAATATTATTATCTACTTTGGTTTGATACATTTGTATCTTTCAACTGTTGGGACTAAATAGTTTTTTTGAATAATGAGGTAGTTTTTTTTTTTTTCCCTAATATCAGTTACTGAAAAGTCTATTATTTCACATTAATATGAAATATCAACTAAAACAGAATAAATGTCCATATATTTACACTTGTGTTTATTGACCGTATGATTTTAAACCAACTGCCTGGTATGCCTGGTGACAACCCCACTCCTACTTCCCAGGATCTAAAATGTTTAAGCAAAAAACCTGAATCGTGAAGCATGGACTATCAAGCAATCATCTTCCCCTTGTAATCTGGAAATGTAACCTCATGAGCTTTGAGTGTTCTACAAGGTGCTTTCCAGCTTTTCAGAAATGTGAAGAAAAAAATGAAAATGGAGATATTTGAGATACCTTATGCCAAATTCACTGCCATCAAGTCAATTCCAACTCATAGTGACCTTTTAGGACGGAGTAGAACTGCCCCAGAGGTATCCAAAGTTGTAAGTGTTTATGGAAGCAAACTGCCTCATCTTTCCCCTATGGAGTGAGTGGTCTGTGGGTTTGAAACACTGAACTTTTGGTTAGCAGAGAAGTCCTTTAACCATGTACCACCAAGGCATCTAGATATCTTATTACAAATTATCAAAGAATATTCATTTATGTTTATTACACTATGTCAAGTACTAGACATCATTAAGGTGTCTGAGGTAAAAGTTGATTTTTAGAAAGTAGTAAGTGTTTATAGGGTTGCTATGTTCAGAACTGACTGCATGGCAATAGGATAAATTAGTGTTTCTTGCTCCCTTTTTTAAGGTAGAATATCTGGAAATGAGTGTTCAATAATGTTGGGGTCATATATTTGTTGGTCCCTGGGTGGTGTAAATGGTTTGCACTCAACCAGTAACCTAAAGATTCACAATTCAAACCCACTCAGCGCCACCATGGAAGAAAATCCTGGTGATCTGTTTGTGTAAAAATTACATCCAAAAAAAAGCCCTATGGAGCAGCCCTGTTCTGTAACACATGTGGCCTCCATGAGTAAAATTGACTTGTCAGCAATGATTTTGTTTGTTTATTACATATTTATAAGTAATATACATTCATATAAGTATGCATCACTAATATGTAATACATAAATATATGTAGAAATAAGATATTATTTACGTGGACAGGAATACTGTGTGACTTTTTAGCATCAAATTCAAAAAGAAAGACAAATTCATCCTGAATGCTGCCTGATAAACCGGCTATGCAAAACATGGGCATAACAAAACTTTATTGAATGTGAAAAAAATTAAGTAAAAATACATTAGAGTCATATATCCTGAAATGTAGTTATCAAATAAATCAAATTAATAACAGCAGAAACATGTCAAAGTAAACAAAGAGTAGCATTTTCAGAGTGGTTTAGGAAAGTATCCTTCATGAGCTTGAGATTTAAAATGACCCTATGAAGAGGTCATTAAAAATTGAGGGACAAAGAGGTGAAGTGACTCATTAAGAAACAACAGCTAGAATGTCCCTGATGAGGAATATTTATTTTTGCTCAAAATATTCCATAATCTCACATAACAGCACAAATTAATTGGCATAAAACATTTCACACTGTTTCATAGCACCCTAAATTAACTCCCATATATATTTTTTTTTCAGATAAAGCATTTCACACTTGTACCTTCTCCTTATTCGTGAAATCATGCTGCTGAATAATAATGTGACTGAGTTCATTCTGCTTGGGTTTACACAAGATCCTGTTAAAAAGAAAATTGTGTTTGTCGTTTTCTTGCTTTCCTACTTAGGGACATTGTTGGGTAACTCGTTGATTATCATCACCATCAAGACCAGTCGGGCACTTGGGAGTCCAATGTATTTCTTCCTTTTCTACTTATCTTTATCTGACATCTGCTTCTCTACTTCCACAGCCCCTAAAATGATTGTGGATACGCTTCTGAAGAAAAACACTATCTGTTTCAGTGAGTGCATTATCCAAATCTTTTCATTTCATTTCTTTGGCTGCCTGGAAGTCTTGATCCTTATCCTGATGGCCGTTGACCGCTATGTGGCCATCTGTAAGCCCCTGCACTACATGAGCATCATGAACCGGCGGGTCTGCAGTGTGTTGGTAGCTCTAGCCTGGGTAGGGGCTTGTGTGCATTCTTCAGTTCAGATTTTTCTGACCTTGAGTTTACCTTTCTGTGGTCTCAGTGTGAATGATCACTATTTATTGACTTGCACCCTTTGTTGAAACTTGCCTGTACAGACACCTATGTGACCAACCTGCTGCTGGTGTCCAATAGTGGGGCCATTTCCATAATGAGTTTTGTCATGCTGATATTCTCCTATGTTATCATCTCGTATTCTCTGAGAAACCACAGTGCTAAAGGAAGGAAAAAGGCTCTTGCCACCTGCATCTCTCATATCATTGTAGTCATTTTGTTCTTTGTTCCCTGTATATTTATATACACATGCCCTGCAACCACCTTCCCCATAGATAAGATGATAACTGTGTTTTATACAATTGGAACACCTTTGCTTAACCCTCTGATTTATACACTGAGAAATGCTGAGGTGAAAAATGCCATGAGGAAGCTATGGAACAAGAAACTGACTTCAGAACACTAAAGATGAATAGAAACTTCAAATCCTTCATCACAGTTTTCATTCACCTAGCATAATTCAATAAAGCATATTATCTTCTTATTGTGGATTTCATAGAATCCTATCTTGGGGAAAAAGTGCTACTTCCTTCAGGAAAATGGGTAATATAAACTCATACACTGGTTAGTGTTGAGTCAATTTCATGTAGAGGAAGAGACAAAAGCAGGTACAAACAGATGTGTCAGGCCAATTGATTTAGATTTTTTACTACTGTCTCTCTACCTCTTGGATAACTAGAACCACTTGTGGTTTTGATCTAGTGTTTTGCTGTCCTACTTCATGTTGATTTCTGGCGTCTCTCCACTTACATTCGAATCCACTTGGTAGCACTACAGAAGAAAGTCCTGGCAAATCACTTTCATAAAGAGTACAGCCAAAAAGCCCTATGAAAAAATTCTCCTCAGTAACACATGAGGTTGCCATGAGTGGTATCAACTCCATGACAATGGATTTTTTGTTTGTTAGTTTGTTGATTTTATTATGATGTCAGTTAGCCCTTTATATGCTTAAATCCCTATCCTAAAAAATTTTCTCCTTTCAAAAATGAATGTGATTATCCAGAGAATGAATTTTAGGCTTTGAAATTGAAATACGTTGTGTCACAGACAAGAAATTTAGTGAGTTTCCAATACAATACAGAGAAGAGAATAATTGGAGTAGAAAGGGCTGAAACATGCACATGAAATGTATGTTTCTGCAGTGGCGAGGGATATCAATTTTAGTCACTGTCCATCTGAAGCCACAGTCTCTAATTACATAATCATTAAGAATCTAATTTCAAATTAATGTACTATTTTTATCCATACAGAAATTTTTATTTATTTGAGAATACTTATCTATTTTTTGTAGTAAAATGTATTAAAGTTATTAAATTTGTATCAATTTTATGTACCAAGAGCTTTGACATTTCTTTAGCTTGAGAAAACGGGTATCCATTTTTCTGTGCAGATACGGAACTGGATTCTACAATGAATCGTGGTGACATATATGGATCAATTTTTTTTTTTTTGGTTCCTGTGAATTTCAAGGTAAAATCTATCCCAAGTAGTTTACCACTGACTACAGAAGTTACAGTTTGATTCTGCTATTGAAAGATTTGCATAGTAGTAGTTTCCAGTTTCCTTGGTTTTTACTGGTGCCTTCTTGTATTTCTAGATAAGCAAAAGATAAAAAGACAGTGTGCATTTAATCCAATGTAAGTGCCTTCTCAGAAACACTACTTTATGTCTCCTGGACATGCAGAAATCGTGCTGTAGATCAGAGTTAGAATTTTATAATAAACATGGCAGAACTGGAAAGAAGACTGAAGGTGCAGCATCAACAGACTTCTTTGTTGGAACCAGTGTCCTGAGAGAGAAAGAATAGGACTCAGAGAGCTAAAATTTTGTGAAGAAAAGGGACAACCATGAACCTAAAAATTATTCTGCATCTCCTTGGTAGGCTTCCCCATGTGAGAGAATGGTCTTCCCTTGCCCTGATCTGATGCAATTACCTCATCTGAAGCACTTGCCATACAATGATATTTTTTCTTCCCCAGAGCTCCCTCCTATATCTCATTACTTCCACACAATTAACCAGGGGCAAGTCTCAGGAAAGCCAAAGTAGCAAAGTACAAACCTTACTCTTTCAGAAATGATTTACATGGGGGAATTGCAGTACCTAGCTAATATATGTGGTGAGAAATGAGGAGACATTTTACTATGGGAGAAGATCTTAAAGGTGTTAGCATAGGGGGACAGAGTGTAAGTCTGTAAATTGAGAAATTTTTGACATGAGGACACTCACCAATGATTTGAGATTTGGTGTTCTGGCAAGGACATATAGAGCTGACTCTATATGTTTTAAGGTCTTGTGTTGGTTTTCTACCTCTGCTGTAACATATTGTCAAAAGTGTAGTGGCTTGTAACAACAGAGATTTATTGTCTTAACCTCTCTAGGTTGGAAGTCTGACATAGGCATCACTGGGCTAAAATCAAGGTGTCAGTATGGTTATGTTTCTTTTGGAGGCTCTAGGCTGTTCCAGATTCTAGAGGCCACTCACATTCCTTGGCTCATAACCCCTTTCCTAAAGGTTCAAAGTCAGCCACATTGCATATATTTGATGATTGTTCCATTACTACAACCCTGTCTTTCTCTTCTGCCTCTCTCTTCCCCCTTAAATGATACTTGTGATTTCATTCATTTTACCTGGACAATACAGGATAACATCCCTATTGAAATTTAGATGATTAGCAACCTTAATTTTGTCTGTAACCTTAATTATAAATACTTAAAGGAAATTATTATTTCTTCAGATATAGGTTGAAATGTTAAGTACTTCAGATATAGATTGTGCCTTCTGTCTCCACAGTGTCTCCAATGTTGTTTGAGGCTTATAGACTAAGTCATCCATTGATATGGTATCCCATAAATATTGCCTAGGACATAACACCTATTTGTGAACAACAGAAGTGTGAGAATGTTCTTGTGATCTCAGACTTTGTAGAAATTACCTTGTATCCCATTACCGATAACCAGCCAACCTGACAGAAGACAGTAGAGATAGATTGATAACTATTGTTGAATCCACTCCACTCATACAGAACTTGTATATAACAGAACAAGATATTGACTAGTCCTGCAACATCTTCAAAATTGCCAGTAGGTTCGAGTCCATTTTTGTGATTATTGTGCCAATCCATCTCATCAAGGGTTTTCCTCATCCTTGCTTGCCATCTAATTCACCAAGCATGATGTTCTCTTCCAGTGATTGAACCCTCCTGATGACATGTTCAAAGCATGCAAGTCAGACAATACTCTGTTGTAATCCATAAGGTGTAAATTGGCCGATTTTCAGAAACAGATCACCTTTCTTCCTAGTCCTAGTCTACGAATTCTGCTGAAACCTGACCATCATGGGTAGAAGGGATGTCTCCTGGCTGTATGGAATACAGACAGTCCCAGGGTTACAAACGAGTTCCATTACTATATCTGTTTTTATGTTGCATTTGTAAATAAGTTGGAACAGTTAGGTACAATTCGTATCTAACGTCAGTTACTCAAAACTTTGTCTTAGTATATAGTGTATAGTGTACTTTTCTAAACATAAAAAAATAAAAGAAACTCTTCCAGACACCCTAAAAGATTTTTAACAGAATCATACATTAATAATAAGAATGTTTTGATATTCATTGTACAATAGTGCCCTTATGCTTTTGGGAACCATTTTATGTACCTCAAATTTTAAATATAATAAGCTTTACCTGAGTTAGTTCATAACTACTGGTTGTATGTAGGTCTGATGTTCATAACTCTGGGACCATCTATATAGCCTGGAAAATAATCCTCCAGTAACCCGGTGTAAGTTTTACCTCTACATTCTGTGAAACGTGACGCTTCAAGTTTGTAATATCTCAGGAGCTTCCAGGTTAACTAAATTGCTTTTTTTTTTTTTTTTTTTGTATCCCTCCTCAAATACTTGTACCTTCCTCTGTTCTGCTAAGTCAGTTACCTACCATTATGCTTTGAAAAATGCATGACACTCTTTCAGCAACTGGTATTTCCTGTTTTGTTTAGCTTTTTTTTTTTTTTGGTCATTTCCTTTCACTTTTATTTCAATGAGACTTTAGATGAGAAAGGAAATAAATTTTTATGGGTAGCTGGCCATGTTTAACAGAAAGTGCTGTTCTTTTTTAAAATATGAACTTACAGTTTACTTTTCTATAATACAAAGGCATAAAAAGATGAAAACACCGTATAAAATTTCACCACCTGGATGACTCTTTTGACATGAAAATATGAAGTAATGCATGCAGAAATTTTGAAAAGCCAAACATTTAAAAAATGTACAAAATGAAAAAAATCTAATTGTATCTTTCTCATCCTTTTGTAAAAAGATAATCACTATGAATAGCTTCTTATTTTTTCCGTTAAGAAATAATCATATGCTTATAGCCATAGGTGGAGTCCCTGGGTGGTGCAAACAGTTAAGTGCTCAGCTATTAACCAAAAGATTGGAGGTTCAAATGCATCCAGAGGATACTTGGAAGAAAAGCCTGGCAATCTACTTCCAAAAAATCACAGCAATTAAAAATCCTATGGAAAACAATTCTACTCTGGAACATATGGGGTCACCATGAATCGCAATTGACTCAAGGGCAATATTTTTTGAAAATCAATAGTAGATAAGAATTGAGCTAGAAAATTTCTGATATAACTATAGGGGAAAATTGGGAAGTGTGCAGCTGCATATACAAGGATTAAGTGAAAGTCTGCATAATGAACTGTGGGGTCCTTTCCTAACCCTCCTCCCAAAATTACAGTCACCAGGCACACAATAACTCACCAATCCACTCCTAGCAACTGTATATCACAGGTAGCAGGTGGGAGGGTATGTGTAGGGGGGGGAGGTTGTTTGTTTTTTTTTTCAGGAGAAATTATTTGGCCTATGTTGCACTGTCTGATTATCTGCAAGTTATCTCCCAAAGTATATAAATCATGCCCACTAATTTAGAGATTCCAAAGAGCTTTTTCATTTCTTCACTTTTAAACACAACTTGAGACTTTCTGTCTCTAGATAGGATGGCAGGATTAGTGAACTGGAAGAGGGGTCAAAAAAAATTTGTCTTTGAATATAAATTTAAATTTACATATTGGAGGGAGTGACTCCTCTATTTTTCTTAATAATCAAGGCTAGACTTAATAATTCAGGCTTTCTGTTCCTATTGTTAGTGGACATGTAGTCCTGGTGGCCCAGTGGTTAAGTGTTTGGCTGCTAATTGAAAGTTCATTGGTTAAATCCACCAACCAATTCACAGGACAAACAAGTGGCAGACTGCTTTCATCAAGATCAAAGCCTTGGAAACCCTGCAGAGCAGTTCTACTCTGTCCTATAGGGTCACTACTTTATAGAAATCTACTCAACAGCAATGGATTAGTTTTTCTTTTTTTGGTTAGGTTCCCAAAGGTTCTCACCTCACCTTTCATCTCAAGCAAACTAATGTTATATTTAGCTCTACAACTTATTGTACCCTCCCCACATGTCTGTCATTTTGTCATATGTGGGGGCTTGAGTATTGCTGTGAGGCTGAAAGCACACAACCTTAACCATCACAGTCACCACAGTGGAAAGGTTTTAGCTGAACCTCCAGGCTAAGGCAAACTAGGAAGAAGGATCTGCTGAAAAGCAGTGAAACGCTGTCTGATACAGTTCTTGAAGGTAAGCTGTGTTTGCCTGTTTTTGTTGACTATGCAAAGACATTGAACTGTGTGGATCATAAGAAATTATGGATAACATTGTAAAGAATGGGAATTCCAGAACACTTAACTGTGGTCATGTGCTTACCCGTACAAAGAACAAGAAGCAGTTGTTTGAACAGAACAAGGGGATACTGCACGTTTTAATGTCAGGAAAGATGTGCATCAGGTTGTATTTTTTGACCATAATTATTCAATCTGTATGTTGAGGAAATAATCCGAGAAGATGGACTACATGAAGAAGAAAGGGACATCAGGTAACAACCTGCATTATGGAAATGACACAACCTTCCTTGCTGAAAGTGAAGAGGACTTGAAGCACTTAGTAATGAAGATCAAAATGTCAGTATGGATTATACCTCAACATAAAGAAAACAAAAATACAACTGGACCAATAAGCAACACCATGATAAATGGAGAAAATATTGATGTATCAAGGATTTCATTCCTTGGATCCACAATCAACACCCATAGAAGAAGCAGTAAAGAAATCAAAGGATGGGGTCCAGGCCAAGATGGTGGAATAAACAGACTCTTCTGGTAAGCCCTCTTAAAACAAAGACCTGAAAAAACAAGTGAAACAAGTATATTTATGACAACCTAGGAGCCCTGAACATCAAAGGGAAAGTTAGAAAAATAACTGAGCAGCAGGGGGAGGAAGAGATGGTTCAGATGCAGAGAGGAGTTACCAGACATGAATAGCCAAGAACCCTCAGACACCATTCCCAGGAGTGACTGTAGTGGGCTGATATTGATGTTAGGCCACAGTTTCCTCAGAAGAAGGAGCCAGCCACACAGCCTACTCACATCTTTGGAACCAGAGAAGAACAGCGCTCTCGGCAAAAGCTAAGTACTTGGGTATATTTTACCCCACCCGCTGCCCCCAACCTGGCTTCAGTGGTTCTTGATTTCCCTGACCTGAGATAGGCCCTGATGAGAACCTATAGCCATTCTCCCAGCCTTGGAGAAGGAAAAGATTTGCAACTGGGGAAAAAGATAATTTGCCAGCTCCACTAACCAGGGGAGCTCAGGACAAAAGCAGCTCCTGTCCAGGCATAAATGGCCCATGGACTTAAGTACCTTTCCCGCATGTATGGATCTGTGTGGGCCCATTTCAGAAGAATAGGCCCTTGTTGGGAGACTACAGCTGTTTCAGCTGTGCAGTGGAAAGGTGGATGTTTGAAGTTTGACACCACTTTCCCTATTAAACACGGTCCTCACCTATCCACATCAGGGGCCTAAAGACTGGTGGCTCCACTCAGATCACCCAGCCACCCATGACAGATGTCCAAGGATAACTGGTACCTCCCAGTCCTTACAACCAAAAACATTGGGTGCCTATGGTCTGCCTGCAGAACTCACCCACCTGTATGCTATAGAGAGGAGGGACACACTTTCCTCAGAGGTACTTGGGGGATGATTCTCAGACCCCTGCCTTGTTCAGAGTGTGACCCCCTGCTGCAACCAGATATCGGTACCTACACCAAACCCCCCTGCCCCTCTAAGACTGTAGGACAGAGCCTGTACCACACACATAATGCTCAGCTACCTGAACACCTGAGCTGAATTCATACAAGAAAAGTAAATCGCCTCCTAGGCTGATATACCTGATAATAGATTTAGCCATCTGGGGACAGGATCTCAGAGCTCCAAAGGCAAAAATAACAGGCTAGCTCACTCACGCAACCCATTTGGGCATATCAAAACAAAACAAAGCAAGAAGCTACAACACAGTAAGTAAACATAAAATAAACTAACACAATAACTTATAGATGGCTCAGAGACAACAGTCAATATCAAGTCACATAAAGAAACAGACCATGGTTGCCTCAACAGGCTCTCAGAGCAAAGAATCAAGCGATCTTCTAGATGAAAGTATCTTCCTGGAATTACTAGATGCAGAATACAAAAGATTAATATACAAAACCCTTCAAGACATCAGGAAGGAAATCCAACAATACATAGAACAAGCCAACGAACACACAGATAAAGCAGTTGAAGAAATTAAAAAGGTTATCCAGGAACATAAGGAAAAATTAAATAAGCTGGAAAAATCAAAAGACAGCAATCAGAAATCCAGATGATTACCAATAAAATTACAGAATTAGACAACAATAGAAAGTCAGAGGAGCAGAATTGAACAAGTGGAAGGCAGAATTTCCAAACTTGAAGATAAAGCACTTGAAGGAAAATCTGATAAAAGAATTTTAAAAAATGGAGAAACCTTAAGAATCATGTGGGACTCTATCAGAGAAATACCCTACGAGTGATTAGACTTCCAAAACAGGGAAGGATAACAGAAAATACAGAGAGAATTGTTGAAGATTTGTTTGCAGAAAACTTCCCTGATATCACGAAAGTTGAGAAGATATCTATCCAAGATGCTCATTGAACTCCACATGTGGTAGATTTTAAAAGAAAGTCACCAAGACATATTATAATCAAACTTTCTAAAGCCAAAAATAAAGAGAGAATTTTAAGAGCAGCTAGGGATAAAAGAAAAGTCATCTACAAATCAGAGTCAATAAGAATAAGCTCGGACTACTCAGCAGAAACCATGAAGGCAAGAAGGCAAGGGGATGACATATACAAAGCATTGAAGGAAAAAAATTGCCAGCCAAGAATCATATATCCAGCAAAACTGCCTCTAAAATAGAAAGGTGAAATTAGGACATTTCTGATGAACACAAGTTTAGAGATTTGTAAAAATCAAACAAAAAGTAAAAGGAATACTAAAAGGAGTTCTCTGGTTAGAAAACCAATGCTATCAGGTATCAACACAAAACTAGAACACTGGGCAGGGCAATCTGAAGTCAACCCAGACAGGGAAATCACAAAAATAAATCAAGACAAAAAAAAAAAACTGAAAACAAGAAAACAGCAATATTATTATGTGAAAGAAGACCACATAAAAACAATAAAGAGGGACAAAGAAATGTAGTCATAGATCTTTCAGATGCAGAGAAGACAAAGCAATACAAAAAAATAAAATTTAGGTTTAAACTTACAAAAATATGGGTAAGTATTAAGGTAATCACAAAGGAGACAAACTATCCTACCCATCAAAATAAAATACAAGAAAAAAATAGAGACTCAGCAGAAATAAAATCAACAACAATGAATATGAGGAAAAGACAATATATAAACTACTCAGCACAGAAAATTAAGTGGGAAGAAGAAACTGTCAACAGCACACAAAAGGAGACATAGAAATGATAGCACTAAATTCATACATATCCATAATTATGCTGAATGTAAATGGGCTAAATGCACCGATAAAAGACAGAGAGTGGCAGCATGGATTAAAAAAGCATGATCCATCTATATGCTGCCTACAAAAGACACATCTTAGGCTCAGAGACACAAAAAAATTAAAACTCAAAGGTTGGAAAAAATATATCAAGCAAACAACAATCAAATAAAAGCAGGAGTGGCAATATTAATTTCTGACAAAATAGGCTTTAAAGTTAAATCCATCATAAAGGATAAGGAGGGCACTATATAATGATTAAAGGGACAATATACAAGAAGGATATAACCATAAGAAATATTTATGCACCCAATGACAGGGCTGCAAGATACATAAAACAAACTCTATCTCCACTGAAAAGTGAGATAGACAGCTCCACAATTATAGTAGGAGACTTCAGCATACTGCTTTTGGTGAAGGACAGGACATCCAGAGAGAAACTCAATGAAGACACCGAAGATCTAAATGCCACAATCAACTGACTGGACCTCATAGACATATACACAACACTCCACCTGACAGCACCCAAGTATACTTTCTTTTTTAGTGCACATGGAACATTCTCTAGAATAGACCATATATTAGGTCATAAAACAAGCCTTAGCAGAATGCTAAACTCTGAAATATTACAAAGCATCTTCTCTAACCATAAGGCCATAAAAGTAGAAATCAATAACAGAAAAAAACAAGGAAAAGAAATCAAAGACTTGGAAACTGAACAATACCCTGCTCAAAAAAGACTGGATTATAGAAGACATTAAGTGAAGAATAAAGAAATCCATAGATTCCAATGAGAATAAAAACACTTCCTATTAGAACCTTTGGGAGACATCAAAAGCAGTGCTCAGAGGTGAAATTATATCAATAAATGCACACATACATAAAGAAGAAAAGGCCAAAATCAAAGAATTATCCCTACAACTTGAACAAATAGAAAGAGAGAGCAAAAGAAACTCTCAGGCACCAGAAGAAAGCAAATAACTAGAGCAGAATTAAATGAAATAGAAAACAATTAAAAGAATTAATAAGACCGAAAGCTGCTTCTTTGAAAAAAATAATAAAATTGATAAACCATTGGCCAAAGTGACAAAAGGAAAAAAGGAAAGGAAGCAAATCACCTGAATAAGAAATGAGATGGGCAGCTTTACAACAGACCCAACTGAAATTAAAAGAATCATATCAGATTCTGACAAATTTGAAAACCTAGAAGAAATGAATGAATTCCTAGGAACACACTGCCTTCCTCAACTAACACAAACAGAGGTAGAACAACTAAATAGATCCATAACAAAAAAAGAGATTGAAACGGTAATCAAAAAAATCCCAACCAAAAAAAAAAAATTCCTGGCCTGGACAGCTTCAATGCAGAGTTCTACCAGACTTTCAAAGAACAGTTAACACCACTACTACCAAAGGTATTTCAGAGCATAGAAAAGGGTGGAATACTCCCAAAATCATTCTATGAAGCCAGCATATCTCTGATACTAAAACCCAGTAAAGAGACAACAGAAAAAGAATATTACAGACCTATATCACTCATGATATTAGATGTAAAAATCCTCAACAAAATTCTACCCAGTAGAATCCAACAACATATCAAAAAAATAATTCAACATGACCAAGTGGGATCCATACCAGGTATGCAGGAATGGTTCAACATCAGAAAAAACAATTAATGTAATCCACCATATAATTAAAACAAAAGACAAGGATCACATGATTTTATCAATTGATGCACAAAAGGCATTTGACAAAATTCAACACCCATTCATGATAAAAACTCTCAGGAAAATAGGAATAGAAGGAAAATTCCTCAGCATAACAAAGGGCATTTGTACGAAGCCAATAGCCAACATGATCCTAAATGGAGAGATTCTGAAAGCATTACCCTTGATATCAGGAACCAGACAAGGATGCCCTTTATCACCACTCTTATTTAACATTGTATGGGGGGTCCTATCCAGAGCAATTAGGCTAGATAAAGAAATAAAGGACCTCCGGATTGGCAAGAAAGAAGTAAAATTATCTCTATTTGCAGGTGACATGATCTTATACAAAGAA
This sequence comes from Loxodonta africana, assembly GCF_030014295.1. Taxonomy (NCBI): domain Eukaryota; kingdom Metazoa; phylum Chordata; class Mammalia; order Proboscidea; family Elephantidae; genus Loxodonta; species Loxodonta africana. The sequence goes on from NC_087363.1 coordinate 3,119,079, forward strand.
AACTCTAAGGAATCCTCAAGAAAACTACTGAAACTAATAGAAGAGTTCAGCGGAGTATCAAAATACAAGATAAACGTACAAAAATCAGTTGAATGCCTCTACAGTAACAAAAAGAACATCGAAGAGGAAAGCATCAAATCAATACCATTTACAGTAGCCCCCAAGAAGATAAAATACTCAGGAATAAATCTTACCAGAGATGTAAAAGACTTATACAAAGAAAATTACAAAACACTTGGCCAAGAAACCAAAAGAGACCTACATAAGTGGAAAAACATAACTTGCTCACAGATAGGAAGACTTAACATTGTAAAAATGTCTATCCTACTAAAAGCAATCTATAGATTTAATGCAATTCTGATCCAAATTCCAGTGACCTTTTTAATGCGATGCAGAAACAAATCACCAACTTCATATGGAAGGGAAAGAAGCCCGGCATAAGTAAAGCATTACTGAAAAAGAAGAACAAAGTGGGAGGCCTCACTCTACCTGATTTTAGAACCTATTATACTGCCACAGTAGTCAAAACAGCCTGGTAATGGTACAACAGACACATAGGCCAATGGAACAGAATTGAGAACCTAGATATAAATCCATTCACATCTGAGCAGCTGATATTTGACAAAGGCCCAGTGTCAGTTAAGCGGGGAAACGATAGTCTTTTTTACAAATGGTGCTGGCATAACTGGATATCCATCTGCAAAAAAATGAAACAGGACCCATACCTCACACCATGCACAAAAACTAACTTCAAATGGATCAAAGACCTAAATATAAAACGTAAAACGATAAATATCATGGAAGAAAAAATAGGGACAATATTCGAAGCCCTAATATATGGCATAAACAGTATACAAAACATTATTAAGAATGCAGAGGAAAAACTAGATCACTGGGAGCTCCTAAAAATCAAACACCTTTGCTCATCCAAAGACTTCACCAAAAGAGTATAAAAAGACTACCTACAGGCTGGGAAACAGTTTTTAGCTATGACATTTTGATCAGTGCCTCATCTCTAAAATCTACATGATACTGCTAAAACACAAGTACAAAAAACAACCCAATTAAAAAAAGGGCAAAACATATCAACAGACACTTCACTAAAGAAGACATTTAAGTAGCTAATAGATATATGAGGAAATGCTCACGATCATTATCCATTAGAGAAATGTAAATCAAAACTACAATGAGATTCCATCTCACTTCGACAAGGGTGGCATTAATCCAAAAAACCCAAAATAATAAACGTTGGAGGGATTGTGCAGAGGCTGGAACACTTATACACTGCTGGTGGGGATGTAAAATGGTACAACCACTTTGGAAATCAATTTGTCACTTTTTTAAAAAGCTGGAAGTACAACTACCATACTATCCAGCAATCCCACTCCTTGGAATATATCCTAGAGGAATAAGACCCTTTACACGAACAGATATATGCACACCCATGTTCGTTGCAGCACTGTTCACAAGAGCAAAAAGGTGGAAGCAACCAAGGTGCCCATCAACGGATGAATGGATAAATAAATTCTGGTATATTCACACAATGGAATACAATGCAACAATAAAGAACAGTGATGAATCTGTGAAACATTTCATAATATGGAGGAACCTGGAAGGCATTGTGCTGAGTGAAATAAGTCACTTGCAAAAGGACAAATATTATATAAGACCACTATTCTAAGAACTCGATAAATAGTTTAAACAGAGAAGAAAATATAATTTGATGGTTATGAGAGGGGGAAGGGAGGGAGAGGTGTATTCACTACTTTGACGGTAGTTAAGAACTACAGGAAGGGAAGGACAACACACAATATAGGAGAGGTCAACACAACTGATCTAAACCAAAAGCAAAGAAGTTTCCTGAATAAACTGAATGCTTCGAAGGTCAGCGTAGCAAGGGTGTGGGTTTGGGGACCATGGTTTCAGGGGACGTCTAAGTCAATTGGCATAATAAAATCCATTAAGAAAACATTCTGCATCCCACTTTGGAGAATGGTGTCTGGGGTCTAAAACGCGAGCAAATGGCCATCTAAGATGCATGAATTGGTCTCAACCCACCTGGACCAAAGGAGAATGAAGAACACCAAGCACACAAGGTAATTATGAGCCCAAGATACAGAAAGGGCCACATAAACCAGACGCTACATCAGCCTGAGACCAGAAGAACTAGACGGTGCCCGGCACAACAGAGAAACCCTGAGGGAGCAGGAGAGCAGAGGAATGAGGACCCCAAATTCTCATAAAAAGACCAGACTTAATGGTCTGACTGAGGCTAGAAGGATCCCAGTGGTCATGGTCCCCAGACCTTCTCCTAGCCCAAGACAGGAACCATTCCCAAAGCCAACACTTCAGACAGCAATTGGACTAGACAATGGGATAGAAAAAGATGCTGGTTAAGAATGAGCTTTTTGGATTAAGTAGACACCTGAGACTATGTTGTTGTCTCCTTTCTGGAGGGGAGATGAGAGGGCAGAGGGGTTCAGAAGCTGATGGAATGGATATGAAAAGAGAGAGCAGAGGGAAGGAGTGGGCTGTCTTATCAGGGGAGGGCATTTGGAGTATATAGCAAGGTGTATATATATTTTTGTATGAGAGACTGACTTGATTTTTAACTTTCACTTAAAGCACAATAAAAATTAAAAAAAATCAAAAGATGTATGGCATTGGAGAAGTCTGCTGCAAAAGAACTCTTTAAAGTGTTAAAAAGCAAAGATGTCACTTCAAAGGCAAAGATGAGCCTGACCCAATCCATGGTGTTTTCAATTGCCTCATATGCATGTGAAAGTTGGACAATGAATAAGAAGGAAGAAGAATTGATGTCTTTGAAGTGCGGTGTTGGTGAAGAATATTGAATATGCCATGCACTACCAAAAGAACAGACAATTGTGTCTTGTAAGAAGTACAGCCAGAATGCTCCTTAGAGGCAAAGATGGTGAGAGTTTGTCTCACATACTTTGGACATGTTAACAGGAAAGACCAGTTCCTGGAAAAGGACATTATGCTTGGTAAAGTAGAGGATCAATGAAAGAGAGAAAGACCATCAACGAGGTGGACTGACACAGTGGCTGCCAAAAATGGGCTCAAGCATACCTCAATTGTGATGATGGCGCAGGACAGGGCAGTGTTTCATCCTGTTGTACACAGGGTCACTATGAGTCTGAACTGACTTGAGGGCAACAACCAACAGCAACGCTTATTATATCGTTTTCTACTCATTTTCTAGTAAATGTTCATCTCCTATGCGCTCCTCATCGTGAAAGAATGGTGGGAGCAATTAGTTGTTTTACTTCTTGCGTGTCATAATAAAATTACAACTGGTATTTTGGAGATAATGAATCAGGTACTGGGTTTCAGTGAGATCTATTTAGTGATTAAAAAAAGTATGCTGATCATTTTATTTTGTAAAATCATGTTAATCATAGGAACCCTCATGGACTTGGGGGAAACTAGGAAGTCCCTCAGGATGTTGGGAGTACTAGTGTGTCATCTCTTGTGTTCTGTGACTTTGTGCATGATTTCCGTTTTTTTTTTTCTTACATTTTTTTCTCTCTACTATGTTCTCTGTTTTCTCAAAATGCCTGTTTGCATGTGCCTTTGGTTTTCAAGACAAAGGATCTCCTATGCATTATACAAGCTTTTCTCTCTTCCCTCTAACCTGCCAGGTTACCTAGTCAGAATTCCAGAGAGGAAATTTGAATAAGCTTGCTCTTATAATTGAGTAGAGTAGACTAAATTTAGGTGATTGGCCATGTTATGGAGTATCTGCCCTAGGTCAGAATCCATCCCTGGTATAAAATACTGTGATGAGAAGGGAGAAGGAAAGGATAATGGAATCCAAAATGTCACAAGCCAGAATGTTTGTTTAGCATTAACTCTTAACAGCTAAACATTCTGAAAATATTTCATCAGTTAATCAAAAAAAATTCCCCACATGTCTGTCAGTTTGTGCTAATGTGGCTGTTTTCGCATTGCTGTGAGGTTGGAAGCTATGCCACAGGTATTCAAATACCAGTAATTTCACCCTTGGTGGACAGGTTTCAGTTGAGCTTCCAGATTAAGTCAGGCTTAGAAGGACCTGGCAGTCTACTTCTGAAAAGAAAAAAAAAAAAAAAAAGCCAATTAAAACCTTATGAAGAGCAGCAAAGCACTGTCTAATATACTGCCAGAAAATGAGCCCTCAGGCTTGAAGCCACTCAAAATACAATTGGGCAAGATCTGCTACCTCAAGGTAGAGTAGACCTTAATGACTTGAAACGACTCAAGGTTTCAAGACCTTCATTTGCAGATGTGGCACAACTCAAAAAGAAACAGCTACAATCGTCTGTTAATGATAGGAATATGGAATGCATGGATTATAAATCTAGGAAAATTAGAAATCATCAAAAATAAAACGGTACACATAAACATTGGTCCTAGCCATTAGTGAGCTGAAATGGACTGCCATTGGCCATTTTGACTTAGATAATTCTGTGGTCTATTATGCCAGAATGATAAATTAAAGAAGAATAGCATTCCATTCATTGTTAAAAAGAACATTTCAGACTTCTGGACAACGTGATGCCATAGATAGAAGCACCACACTGTCCCTCCACAGCAAAAATAAGTAAAACAGAGACAAATGTCATTCCCGCAACCTGAAGTGTCAAACAAAGAGATAAAGAACTCAGCCAAACACCAAATGGAAAAAGAAACTGACAGAGAACAGACAGGGAGGAGACAAACGTGCAGAGGCTCCCTATCAGCTAATGCAGCACAGATTCATCATCTTGTACTCCTGTCAGAGATTGGCGGACAGGGAGCATGGGAAAACAGCTTCACAGAGCTCCCAGCAAGAGACAGAGCATCCGGTAACCAGCGATATGTTCTTTCTAACCTTCCCATCCTCTTCCCGCTGCTCTACCTTCATGTTCCTTGCTGGCTGCTGTGGCTCAGATGGCCAGGAAATGCAGAGTATGTGCTGCTTGGATCTCCCCACCCACATCAGATATCGGCAGATGAGGAGTATGGGAAAGCAGCTTCATGAAGTTCCCAGCAGGAGACAGAGCACCCGGTAACCAGCAAAATATGCTTTCCTAATCCTCACCCTTCTCCTCCTCCCTCCATCTTTGGGCTCCTCTGCTTCCCACCAGCTGCAGTCTCTTCGCAGGGAGGCATCTGCTTCAGTCCTGGGCTGCTCGGATTCACCCCGCCCACACAGGCCAGCTCCCTGAGTGCCACTAGTCTGTTGATGATATTGCTTTTTTCCATTTATTTTGGTTTCTTCTGTGCCTCCCACCACCACCCCCTCCTTTCTCTTGAACACCTGGCTCCATGGGCCAGCTTTGCTTCTTGAAAGGAAATCACCACTCGTTAAAACCAAAGACAAAGAAAAGGCTGTGAATGGGGAACCACTCCCCTGGCCCATGACACCACACTGGTGGGATTCCTGGGGCTTTTTTTTTTTTTTTTTTTGCTTTGTTTTATTGTTTGTTTTCTTTTTCTTTTCATGGCTTGGGAGTCCCTTCTAACTGTGCTGCACTGTCTGTTCAGCCCCAGTCTGTTCAGCCCCTGGGGGTATTTCTTTCTTCTTTCATTTTTCCTCTCTGTCTGTCTTCATTTCTCAGTTCTGGTCTCTCTATACATACCTTATTTTCCTGTCTCCTGAATACCTAGCACTGTGTGACAACTATACCCCATCCTAGCCAGGCTATACTGTGCAGCCTGAGAACCACTTCGTCAGTCTTTGCAGCTGCAGTAGTGGGATCCCTGAGCGCTTTTCTTTATTTTGTTCCAGATATTTTAGTTAATTATTATTTTCTTTCTTTTTCCCTTTCTCTTTTTCTTTTTGTTTTTTTTTTTTTTTCCACTTTTCAGTTTCTCATCTCTCTACTCTACCAGCAAGCTCCCTTATCACCTTTTTTTTTTTTTTTTGGTTATTGGCTCCTGTTTCTTTCTCCTCCTTCTCTTCTTTCCCATGCCTATATTAGCTCACATCACAACCTCCCCATGCCTTCCTGCCTACCTGCATCATGAGCTAAAAATTACACCCCCAACCAGAACAGGCATGGCCTACCAGAACCTGCCCAGCCATGATTTCCAGCCCACATTGTCAGCCCTTATACATGCCACAAACAACGCGTCCCAGCACCTTCCCTTCAGCAGGACCTGCCCTGCTGCACCATAGCTGAGTGATTGGCCCTGGTGATTGGAAAAGGAGGTGAAAATTATCATGAACACAGACAAGGAAACAACAAAGAATGCACAGCCCAACTTCTCAGACATAACCTAATAAAACAAAAAAGTAGGATGAAACAAATAGATCTACAATAGATAAATGAAGAAAATAACTACTGAATGTCCTGAAGACAGCAGACAGAATCAAGACATATAAAAAAATAGGACAGAATGGTACCAGTAGACATCCAAAATAAAACACAAGATGACTTTTCAGTAGATGAAAAGGCATTGGAATTACCTGACAGGGAATTCAAATCTCTACTATTCAGAGCTATTCAAGAATTGAAGCAAGAAGCAGACAAAAATGGGGAAAAAATACGCAAATTTTTGGAAAAGGCAGACAAATTCATGGAAAATACAAACAAAAAATGGAAGATGAAAAGCTGACTGTCCAAGAAGCTCAACAAATCCCATACAGGATAGAGCCCAAAAGGAAATCACCAAGGCAAATCACACTTGTTAAAACCAAAGACAAAGAAAATATACTGAGAGCAGCTCAAGAAAAACAAAACGTCACATACAGAGAAGAAACAATGAGACAAAGCTCTATTTGGCAGAAATCATGAAGGCAAGAGGGTAATGGGATGACATATCTAAAGCCTTGAAAGAAAAAAAAAATGCCTACCAAGAATAATATATACCACAAAACTCTCGTTCACATGTGATGGTGAAATGAGGACATTTCCAGATAAACAGAAATTAAGGGAATATGTAAAAACCAAAGAAAAGAATTACTGAAGGGAGTCCTTTAGTCTGAGAACAAACAACATCAGACCACAGAAAGTATCCAGGATACAAGATTGTACCAGCTGGATAACAACCTAGGGAATGAACTCTCAAGGACTACCCCAAACCAAACGAATTGCAACAGGGAGCCAGAGAGGCTAATGCATAAACGACAACAATGTCAGGGTGATAAAAGAGGGAATAAACGGTGTAGGTATAGAATTGCCTAATGGAGAGGAAGGCAAGGTGATACCAAGTAATAATAAACTGGTTCAAACCTAGGAAGGTAAGAGTCAATACAAGGTAACAACAAAGAAAGTTAACAAATATACTCATCAAAATAAAGAAGAAAAACATAAAATCTCAATAAAAACAAAATCTACAAAAAGAAATGAAAAAGAAATCCACAAACAAAAGGAACTCAGAACAGAAGAGTAAGAGGAACAAAGAAAATGTCACCACCACACACACAAAAAAAAGAAACTACAAAGTGACCGCAGTAAACTTACACTCTCAATAATTACACTGAATGTAAATGGTATAAATGCACACATAAAGAGACAGAGGGTGACAGAATGGATTAAAAACCAGGATCCATCAATACGTGTCTACAAGAGACACACCTCAGAAGGAAAGATGTAAATTTATTAAAAATCAAAGAAGGGAAAACATATATCAAACAAATAACTACCAAAAGAGAGCAGGAGTGGCAATACTAATCTCAGGTAAAATAGACTTTAAAACAAAACCCACCATAAAAAACAAAGAAGGGCACTATAACTATATAATGATTAAAGAAATGATCCATCATGAATTTAACCATAATAAACATCTGTGTACCCAATGACAAGGCTCAAAAACACATATAACAAACTCTAACAGCACTGAAAAGAGAAATTGACTGTTCCACAATAAAGGCAGATTTCATCACACCACTCTTGGTAAAGGACAGAACATGTAGAAAGACACTCAACAAAGATACAGAAAAGCTAAAGCGCACAATCAGCCAACTTGACCTCACAGATATATACAGAATACTCTACCCAAGAGCTGCAAAGTACACTTTCTTTTCCAATGCACATGGAAGGTTCTCCAGAATAGACCACATGTTAGGCTACAGAGCAACCTTCAACAAAATCCAAAACATTGAAATGACTCAAAGTATCTTCTTTGATCACAATAGCTTCCTTTTTCAAGCTGAAATATCTGGAAATGGAAATGAGTGTTCAGTAATCACTGGGTCATATATTTGTTGGTCCCTGGGTGGCATAAATGGTTTTTACTCAATTAGTAACATAAAGATTCAGAATTCAAACCCACTCACCACAACCAAGGAAGAAAGTCCTGGTGATCTGTTTCTATAAAAATTATCTCAAAAAAAAAAAAAAACTATGGAGCAGTTCCACTCTGTAGCACACGTGGACTCCATGAGTAGAATCCACTTCGTGGCAATGTTTTTGTTTGTTTATTATATATTCATGAGTAATATACATTTATATATGTATGTATCACTAATATGTAATAAATGTATGAAGAAATAAGACATTATTTATGTGGACAGGAACAGTGTGTGACTTTATATTTATAACATTAAATTCAAAAAGAAGACAAATGTATCCTAAATGCTGCCTGATAAACCAACCATGCAAAATGTGGGCCCAATGGTCTACTGAATGTGAAAACTATTAAATAATACACTGGCATCATATACCCTGATTTTTTATTTATCAAATAAATCAAATTAATAAGAGCAGAAACATGTTAACAAGGAATTGCATTTTGAAAGTGATTTAGGAAAGTATCCTTCATAAGCTTATTTGAAATTTAAAACCACTCTCTGAAGAGGTCATTACAAAATTAAGGAACAAAGAGGTGAAGTGACTCATTAGGATAAATAGCTAGAATGTCCCTGATGTGGAATATTTATTTTTTGCTCATGATATCCCATAACATTGCATAGCACCAGAAATTAATTTGCTTAAAATATTTCAAACTGTTGCATACCATCATAAATTACTGTATTTTTTAAATTTGTTTTTCATATAAACTATTTCATACTTGTACCATCTTCTCATTCATGAAATCATGCTGCTGAATAATAATGTGACTGAGTTCATTCTGCTTGGGTTGACTCAAGATCCTGTTAAAAAGAAAATAGCGTTTGCCTTTTTCTTGCTTTTCTACTTAGGGACATTATTGGGTAACTCATTGATTATTATTACCATCAAGACCAGTTGGGCACTTGGGAGTCCAATGTACTTCTTCCTTTTCTACTTATCCTTAACTGATACCTGCTTCTCCACTTCCATAGCCCCTAGAATGATTGTGGACACCCTTCTGAAGAATAACACCATCTCTTTTAATGAGTGCATGATCCAAATCTTTTCACTTCATTTCTTTGGCTGCCAGGAGATCTTGATCCTTGTGCTGACGGCAGTTGACCGCTTTGTGGCCATCTGTAAACCCCTGCATTACATGAGCATCATGACCCAGTGGGTCTGCAGTGTGTTGGTAGCTATAGCCTGGGTAGGGGCCTGTGTGCATTCTTCAGTTCAGATTTTTCTGACTTTGAGTTTACCTTTCTGTGGTCCCAATGTGATTGATCACTATTTATGTGACTTGCACCCCTTGTTGAAACTTGCCTGTACAGACACCTATGTGATCAACCTGCTACTGGTGTCCAATAGTGGGGCCCTTTGCATAATGATTTTTATCATGTGAACGTTCTCCTATGTAATCATCCTGCATTCCCTGAGAAACCACAGTGCTGAAGGGAGGAAAAAAGCCCTTTCCATTTGCATCTCCCGTATCATTGTAGTCATCTTGTTCTTTGTTCCCTGTATATTTATATACACATGCCCCACAACTACCTCCCCCATGGATATGATAACTGTGTTTTATAGAATTTGAACACATTTTCCTAACCCTCTGAGTTATATCCTGAGAAATGCTGAGGTGAAAAATGCCATGAGGAATCTATGGAGCAAGTAACTGATCTCAGAAAACCAAAGATTAATGGAAATTTCAAATCCTTCTTTATAGTTTCCATTGACCTAGCATAATTCAACAAAGCATATTTTCTTCTTAATGTGGACTTCAGGGAATCTTATCTTGGAGAATAAGTGCTACTTTCTTCAGGAAACTGGGTAATATGAACATATACACTGGTTACTGTTTTTACTGTTGAGTCAGTTTCATGCAGAGGAAGAGACAATCAGGTACAATCAAGTACAATCAAGTCTGTAAGGCCAATAGCTTTAGATTTTTACTACTGTCTCTCTAACTCGCTTGGGTAACTAGAATCGCTTGTTTTTCTGATGTTTTTCTGTCCTTCCTCATGTTGATTTCTGGTGTCACCCCACTATAAACCTAAAGGTTTACAGTTTGAATCTACTCAGCAGCACTACAGATGAAAGGCCTGGCGATTCACTTCTGTAAAGATTACACCCAAAAACCCCTATGGAAAAATTCTCTTTGGTAATGCATGAGGTTGCCATGAGTGGGTTTCAACTTGATGTCAATAGATTTTTTGTTTGTTTGTTGTTTTTCTGATTACAGTTAGTCCTCTATATGCTTAAATTCCTATTCTGGTCTATTTTCTCCTTTCAAAACTGAATGTGATAATCCAGAGGAGGAATTTGGGCTTTGAAACAGAAATATGTTACGTCACAGATAGAAAATTTTAGGGAGTTTTCAATACAATCCAGAGAAGAGAATAACTACAGTAGAGGGGACTGAAACGTGTATAGGAAACCTATGTTTCTGCAGTGGGGAAGAAGACCAACTTTTGTCACTATCCACTGATACCACAGTCTCTGATTACATAATCATTAAGAATCTAATTTCAAGTTAATTTCTTATTTGTATTTATATCCATACAGAAATTTTTGTTTATATGAGAATTCTATATTGATTTTTTGTAGTAAATTGTATTAAAGTTACTAAATTTGTAGCAATTTTATGTAGCAAGAGCTTTGACATTTCTTTACCTCGAGAAAACTGGTATCTATTTTTCTGGATATGGAACTATGGATTCTACAATGAATGGTAGTGACATATACACATTACTTTTTTTTTTTTTTAGCTTCTGTGAATTTCAAGGTAAAACCCATCCCAAGTAGTTTACCAGTGATTAAAAAAGCTGCAGTTTGATTCTGCTGTTGAAAGATTCACATAGTAGTAGTTTCCAGTTGGCTGAGTTTTAGCTGCGGTCTTCTTCTACTTCAAGATAAGGAAAAGATAAAAAGGGAATGTGCATTTAATCCAATGTACATGTCTCCTCAGAAACACTCCATCTATTATGTCTCCCGGACATGCTCTAAGCATACAACCCCTCCTGCCACTGTCACCAAGTCTCCTGCAGGCAGAAATTGTGCTCTAGATCAGAGTCAGAATATTATAATAAACATGGCAAAGCTGCAAAGAAGACTGAATGTGCCACCTCAACAGACTTCCTTTGTTGAAACCAGTGTCCTGACAAAGAAATGATTCTGAGAGCTAAAATTTTGTTGGGAAAAGTAACAACCATGAACCTAAAAATTATGCTGCATCTCTGTTTTGCTTCCCCGTGTGAGAGACTAGTCTTCCTTTGCCTTGATCCCATGGAATTACCTCATCTGAAGCAGTCGTCATACAACGATATTTTTTCTCCCCCAGAGCTTCCTCCTAGATCTCATTACTTCCACACATTAACCACGAGCAAGTGTCAGGAAAGCCAAAGCAGTAAAGTACAATCCTTGCTCTTTTAGAAATGATATGCATGGGGGAATTGCAGTACCTAGCTAACATACATGGTGAGAAATGAGAAGATACTTTACTATGGAAGTTCATCTTGAAAGTGTTAGCATAGGAGGACAGAGTACAAGGGTGGAAATTGAAAATTTTTTGACACGAGGGCATTCACCAATAATTTGAGATTTGGTGTTCTGTCAAAGACATCTGGACCAGGCTCTTTAAACACATGTTTTAAGGTCTTGTATTAGTTAGCTACCTCTGCTGTAACATATTGCCACAAATGTAGGGGCATATAACAATGCAAATTTATTGTCTTAAGTCCTCTAGGTTATAGGTCTAACATAGGTCTCACTGAGCTAAAATCAAGGTGTCAGTATGGCTGTGTTTCTTTTGGAGGTTATAGGCTTTTCCAGATTGTAGAGGCCACCCATATTCCTAGGCCCATGATCCCTTTCCAAAATCTTCAAATTCAGCCACATTGCATGTATTTGACAATTCTTCCATTAATGTATTCCTCTCTTTTTCTTCTGCCTCTCTCTTCCACCTTTAAGGATACTTGTGATTACAGTCATTTTACCCGGATAACACAGTGTAATCTCCCTATTTAAAGTTAGATGATTAACCACCTTAACTTTGCCTGTAACCTTAATTACAAACGTTGTTGTTGTTGTTAGGTGCCGTCGAGTCAGTTCCGACTCATAGCGACCCTAAGCACGACAGAATGAAACACTGCCCGGTCCTGAGCCATCCTTACAATCGTTGTTTGGCTTGAGCTCATTGTTGCAGCCACTTGTCAGTCCAACTCGTTGAGGGTCTTCCTCTTTTCTGCCAACCCTGTACTCTGCCAAGCATGATGTCCTTCTCCAGGGACTGATCCCTCCTGACAACATGTCAAAGTACGTAAGATGCAGTCTTGCCATCCTTGCCTGTAAGGAGCATTCTGGCTGCACTTCTTCCAAGAGAGATTTGTTCATTCTTTTGGCAGTCCATGGTATATTCAATATTCTTCGCTAACACCACAATTCAAAGGTGTCAACTCTTCTTCGGTCTTCCTTATTCATTGTCCAACATTCACATGCATATGATGTGATTGAAAATACCATGGCTTGGGTCAGGCGCACCTTAGTCTTCAGGGTGACACCTTTGCTCTTCAGCACTTTAAAGAGTTCCTTTGCAGCAGATTTGCCCAATGCAATGCGTCTTTTGATTTCTTGACTGCTGCTTCTGATTGTGTAATTACAAATACTTGATGGAAATTATTTCTTCAGATATAGATTGAGATGATAAATACTTCAGATATAGATTGTGCTTTTTGTGTCCACAGTGTCTCCAAATGTGATTGAGGCTTATAGACTAAGTCATCCCTTGACATGGTAGCCCATAAACATTGCCTAGGATATAACACCTATTTGTGAACAACAGACAAGTGAGTCTGTTCTTGTGATCTCAGACTGTGTAGATATTTTCATGTATCCCATCACTCATAAGCAGCCAACCTGATAGAAGGCAGTAGAGATACATAGATAACTACTGTTGAATCCACTGCACTCATGTAGACCTTATATACAACAGAACAAAATATTGCCTAGTCCTGCATCATCCACAAAATTGCCAGCATGTTTGAGTCCATTGTTGTGCTTATTGTGCCCATCCATCTCACCAAGTGTCTTCCTCATCCTTGCTGGCCCTCTACTTCACCAAGCATGATGTTCTCTTCCAGTGATTGAACCCTCCTAATGACATGTCCAAAGCATGTGAGTCAGACAATACTCACTGTAATCCGTAGGTGTTCACTGGCTGATTTTCAGAAATAGATCACCTTTCTTCCTGGTCTTAGTCTACGATCTCTGCTGAAACCTGTCCATCATGGGTAGAAGGTTATCCCCTGGCTGTATGGAATACAGACAGTCCCAGGATTACAAATGAGTTCCATTCCTAAATCTGTCTTTAAGTTAAATTTGTAAATAAGTCAGAACCGTTAGGTAGGGTTCGTATCTAACATCAGTTATTCAACTGTTTGTCTTATTGTATAGTGTATACTGCACTTTTCTACTTGTAAAAAAAACACAAAAGAAACTCTTCCAGGTACACTAAAACATCTTTCACACAATCATACATTAATAATAAGAATATTTTGATATTCATCACGCAATAGTGCCCACATGTTATTGTGGAACATTTTATGCACCTCAAGTTTTTAATATAGTAGGCTTTACGGGTTTGGTTCATAACTACTGGTTGTATGTAATTTCAGTGTTCATAACTCTGACACCGTATGGGCTGGAAAAGAAAATAATCCTCCAGTAATCCTGTGTAAGTTTCACGGCTTCATTCTGTGAAACTTGATGGTTCAGGCTTATAACATCTCAGGAGCTTTCCAGGTGAACTAACTTGCTTTTCTTTTACTATCCTTCCTCAGATAGTTGTAACTTTCTCCATTCTGCTAAGGCTGTTAACTACCATTTTGCTTTGAAAAATGTGTGACACTCTTTCAGCAACAGGTATTTCCTGGTTTTTTTTTTTTTTGGTCATTGTGGACTAATATGTAAAATCTTTTTTCACTTGTGTTTTAATGAGAACTTAGAAAGGAAATAAATTTTTATGGCTAGCTCACCACGTTTAACAGAAAATGCTGTTCTTTTTTTAAAATATGAACTTAAAGTTTACCTTTCTATAATAAAAAGATGAAAACACTACATAATTTTACCATCTAGATGACTCTATTTACATGAAAATATGAAGCAATGCATGCAGAAATTTTGAAAATCCAAATATTTCAACAATGTACATAATCAAAAAAATCTAATTATCTCTTTCTCATCCTTTTGTAAAAAAGATAATCCTATGAATTGTTTCTTATTTCTTCCATTAAGAAATAATCATATGCTTATAGCCATAGGTGGAGCCCCTGCGTGGTGCAAAAGGTTAAGTGCTCATCTATTATCCAAAAGATTGGAAGTTCGGATACATTCAGAGGAGCCTTAGAAGAAAAAACCTGGCAATCTACTCCCAAAAGATCACAGCTATTGATAACCCTTTTTAAAACAGCTCTACTCTGGAAAACCTTGGGGTCACCATGGATCAGAATTGACTCAAGGGCAACATTTTTTGAAAATCAATAATAGGTAGGAATTGAGCTAGAAAATTTCTGATACAACTGTGGGGGAAAATAAGGAAATGTGCATGCAGCTCTATATACAAGGATTAAATGAAAGTCTATGTAATGAACTGTGGGCTCCTTTCTTCTCTCTGCTCCCAGAATTCCAGCTCACATGTACACACTACTGCAATAATCCGCCATTACCAAGTGCATATCTCAGGTTGGGGGGGGACGGCGGGGACGAGAGGGGGAGGTTTTTTTTTTCAGGAGAAAATATGTGGCCTATATCATAATGTCCGATTACCTGCAAGTTATCCCCCAAAACATACACACCCTGCCTACACATTTAGAGATTTCAAAGTGCTTTTTCATTTTGTCACCTTTAAATATAACTTGAGAGTTTCTGCTTCCAGATAGGATGACAGGATTAGTGAATTGGAAGACCAATCAATAGAAATCTGTCTTTGAATTTAAAGAGGGTTTTCTATTGGGTATATTGTGAGTAGTGACACCTCTATTTCCCTTAACAATTCAGCTGGGTCCTAAAATTGAAAAATCAAGACTTTCTATTCCTGTTGTTAGTGGATATTTAGCCCTGGTGGTACAGTGGTTAAGCGCGTGCATGCTAACCGAAAGGTCAGCAGTTTGAACCACAAGCCCTTCCACAGGAGAAAGATGTGGAAGTTGCCTTCAGTACAGATCACAGCTTAGAAAATCCTACAGTGCAGTGCTACTCTTTCCTGTAGGGTTGCTATGAGTCTGAGTCATCTCAAGGGTACTGGGTGTGATTTTATTTTTGATTAGGTTACCAAAGGTTTTTATCTCATTCTTCATCCCAAGTAACCTAACATTGTGTTTATGCCTACCATTTATTGTATAGTTCTCTACACCTTTGCTGGTAAATGTTCGTCTCTTATTTGCACATCGTAATGAAAGAAAGGTAGGTACATTTAGTTGTTTTACTTCTTGCATGTCATAATAAAATTACAATTGTTATTTTGAAGATTATGGATCAGGTACTGGGTTTAAGTCAGTCTTATTTAGTTTTTAAAAAGAAAGCACTGATCATTTTATTTTTGTAAAATCATGTTAATAGTAAGAGCCCTCATTGACTTAGGAGGAAATTAGAAATTATCAGCACCTCAGGATGCTGGCAGTACTGGTGTGTCATCTCTTGTATTCTCTGAGCAATTATTTGCCTTTTTTCTCTTACCTCACTTTTTTACTCTCTACTGTCTTTATGTTCTCTGTTCCCTCAAAATATCTGCTTACACATGTCTTTGGTTTTTAAGACAAGGGTTCTTCTCTGAGTTCTACAAACTTCTTCTTCCTCCCTCCAGCCAGTCAGAATTCCAGAGAGGAAATTTGAGTAAGCATGCTTATAGTTGAGTAGAGTAGTGATTTAGATTATTGGCCATTCTATGGAGAATGTCTTAAGTCAAGATCCATTCCCGGTACACTGTGATTAGAAGGGAGAAGGAAAAGACTAATGGGATCCATAATATGACAACCCAAGGTGTTTGTTTAGCATGGATGGTTAACACCCAAGCTTCTTAAAAAATGCTGAAAATATTTTATTAGCTAATCAAAAATTTTACCTAGTCATATCTTGTTTGCTAAACTCAGTTTGTTTCTGTAAAGTTTTCAGTATTCTTTTTCCCATATCTTAGTAATTATTTTCTACTGAGTTGATACATCTCAAAATTGGAATCTTCCAGATTCAAAATTTAAAAAAAAAAAGCCTTAGCACATGAGCACATGGGTTTGAGAAAATTATTTTGAAAATCCTTTTCTACCTTAAACTTATATATTTTCCCTAAAATGGATGCTATTGTATTGTGACAAATGTTCTTCAGTTTCCTGTTTTGAGCTGCTATCTAGTCAGTCCAGCACACAACGGATGGGATGCTACCTGGCCGTGAGCCAACCCCATGTTTGGTTACACATTGAATCATTGCGATCCGTAGGGTTCCAATGGCGGATTTTCAGCAGTGGACCACCAGGCTTTTCTTCTAGTCCATATTAATTTGAAAGACGCACTGAAATCTGTTAAGCACCATAGCGACATACAGGCCCCCACTGAGAAACAGGTGGTGGCTGTGTATGAGGTTCATTGGCCAGGAATCAATCCAGTATCTTTCACAGGGAAGGCAAGAATTCTACTACTCAATCACAAATGTCCACCCTCACACCTAAGAAGACGTATATAGTGGAAAAAAAAAAAAACAACTAGATTTAAGTCTCACCTTTGTTGCATGAAAAAAACAGAATAACGTCAGTATAAATAAGTTATCAGCCTTGGAAATGGAAAGAAAGAAGACTCGTAGTAAATTTAATACGATTGCATTACAGTTTATTCCTTGCTTAGAAAGAAATACGGCTTTTTTTTTTTTTTTAACTTTTTTGTCATTGGCCTTAGAACTTATACAAATATTTAACATTATCTATTTGAAGCAATCTTAAAGAATTTAAAATCACATTTGAAAAGCCAAAGCAGTAAGAAAGTTAAGCAGCAACAACAGAGTTCATTTTTATTAGCCTTTGCAGGAATTACCACAGGGAGTGCCAGTGGGATTACACTCAGCTCCCTCAGCGCCTTTAAATGTTCCTCCTAATACCGTCAGGGCGGGTTCTCCCGGAGCCCCCAGACCCTGTGAACTTAGACGTGGACTTTGCTGCTCATTGTTATAAAAAAAAAAAAGCAAGAGCAAAAGGCTGAGACGCATCTGATATTTTCCCTGCAGTTTTGTAACAAAAATCTCACTCTCATTTTGACTAAATATACTATTTTTTGATAATTTATTGTAAATATAATTTAAAAACTAGATATCAAGAATAAAGATTTTTTCAATGTTTTTATTTTTTTAAGAGATGTATTTATGATTTTGAGTTAGATTTTTTTTTTCCGTATGATGTCATGAGTTCAAAATTCAACAAAATCTCTTCAAATATTGATTGAAATTGATGGATACTGAATATGTGAGTTTCTTCACTTTCTTTCCCTTCCCTTCCTTTTCCTCCTCATTTTTCTTCTCCTTTCATATCTTTTTTTTTTTTTGAGTGCATGAATCCATTTAAAGCCACCTCTTTGAAAATCTATAGAATCAGTCTTTTAGAAAATATTTTTCCATGAATGCTCTGACAATATATCTGGTTGTTAGTAATTCCTTTATAATCTTTAGATTCCTGTAATTCTGGCCACAGCTTGGCATTTTTATTAGTTTAAAAGTCAAATTAAAGAGATCTGTTCTAATGGAAAACTGACCAAGAAACGCTATCTTGAAATCCTGGCTCCTAACTTGGGGCTGTTTCATTCTGGGAGAAGAGATTGAGAGAAATTGTGGAGTGTTTTTTACTCTACTTCAAACAGAATAGGAATGCTAAAAAGATATTAATATTTGAAAACATTATCAAATGGTTGAATAATGCAAGCAATAAGCAGAATAAAAAATGGTAAGGGAATGATGGAGATATTAACTGATAATTTTGATAAATTAATTAATAATTGATTTAGTAAATCACTTGATGAATAAAGATTAGTTCTTAGTGGCTGGAAGAATCCATGAAGACTATACTTCCTTATTTCCTGGTAAGGAGGAAACAGATGCCCATAAAACCAAAAGTCAAACCCAATTCTGACTCACGCCATAGAGTGATCATAATACTATCAACCTATCTACCCACCTATGTGGCTGATTTTGTTGCTGTTCGGTGCCATCCAGTCTTTCTGACTCATAGCCACCCTATGTACACTACCTACTTCTGCGCCACCCTCATAATCATTGCTACTCTTGAGCCCACTGTTGCAGCCACTGTGTTAAGGGTATTCGTCTTTTTAGCTGACCCTCTACCTCACCAAGCATGATGTCCTTCTCCAGGGAATGGTCCCTCCTGGTAACATGTCCAAAGTATGTGAGAAGAACTCTTGCCATCCTTGCTTCCAAGGAACATTTTGCCTGTACTTCTTCCACGACAGATTTGTTTTTCTGGCAGTCCATGTTATATTTAATATTCTTTGTCCACACCATAATTTATAGGCATCCGTTCTTTTTCAGTCATCCTTATTTATTGTCCAGCTTTTGCATGCAGATGAGGCAATAGAACGTATCACGGGTGAGTCAGGCACACCTTAATTTTCAAAGAGACATCTTTGCTTTTCAACACTTTAAAGAGGTTTTTTGCAGCAGCTCTGACTAATGCAATATGTCTTTTGAAATATTGACAGCTGCTTCCATGAGTGTTGATTGTGGATCCAAATAAAATGCAGTCCTTGATAACTCCATTTTTTTATCCATTTGTCATGATGTTGCTTGTTGGCCCAGTTGTGAGGGTTTTGTTTTCTTGATGTTGAGGTGTTATCCATACTGAAGACTGTAGTCTTTGATCTTCATCAGTAAGTGCTTCAAGCCCTCTTCATTTTCAGCAAGCAAGGTTGAGTCATCTGTATGTCAAAAAACAGATTGTAGACAAATCTTCCTCCAATCCTGATGCTGACTTCTTCTTCGTATTGTCAAGCTTCTTGGATTATTTGCTCAGCATACAGGTAGAATAAATATAATAAAAACAAAACTCTGATGCACGCCTTATCTGATTTTAAACCAGGCAGTACCCCTTTGTTCTGTTTGATCAAATGCCTCTTGTTCTATGTATTGGTTCCACATAAGTACAATTAAGTGTTCTGGAATTCCCATTCTTTCCAATTTTATCCATAATTTTTTATGATCCAAATAGCCGAATGCCTTTGTATAGTCAATAAAACACAGGTAAACATCATTCTGGTATACTTTGCTTTCAGGCAAATTCCAGGTGACATCAGCAATGATATCCCTCATTCCAACTCCACTTCTGAATCTGGCTTGAACTTCTGGCGGTTCTCTGTCAATGTACTGCTGCAACTGTTTTTCAATTACCTTCAGCAAAATTTGAATTGGTTGTGATTATAATTGTGGTGTTCCATACTTCCCCATTTTGTTGGATCACTTTTCTTTAGAATGGGCACCAATATGGATATTTTCTAGCCAGTGGATTAGGTAGTTATCTTCCACATTCCTTGGCATAGACAAGTGAGCACCTCCAGTGCTGCCTCACTTGTTGAAACATTTCTATTGGCATTCCCTCATTTCCTGGAGCCTTGTTTTTGCCAATATCTTCAGTGCACCTTGGATTTCTTCCTTCAGTACCAATGATTCTTGATCGTGTGCTACCTCCTGAAATGATTGAACATGGACCAATTAGTTCTGGTACTGTGACTCTGTGTATTCCTTCCATCCTCTTGTGCTGCTTCCTGCATCATTCAATATTCTGCCCATAGAATCCTTCAGAATTGCAGCTGGAGGCTTGAATTTTTTCTTCACTTCTTTCAGTAAGAGAAATGCCAAGAGTGTGCTTGCGTTTTGGTTTTCTAACCTCAGGTCTTTTCACATTTTGTGGTAATTCCTTATCTTTTCTACTTGCCTTTGGAAATTTTCTGTTCAGCTCTTTTGTTTCATCACTTCTTCCTTTTGCTTTAGTTACTCTATGTTCAAGAGCAACTTTCAGAGTCTCTTCTGACATCCATTTTGTTTTTTTCTTCCATTTCTTCTTTTTAATGATCTTTTGTTTTCTTCATGTGTGATGTCCTTGATGTCATCCCACTACACCTCCGGCTTTTGGTCATTAAAGTTCAATGCATCAAGTCTGCCCTCAAGATGGTCTCCAAATTCAGGTGGGTTACACTCAAGGTCAAATTTTGCCCTTTATGGACTTATTTTAATTTTCTTCAGCTTCATCTTTTTTTTTTCGTTTTTTCATCTTCTACTGTATATCAGCACTTGATAGTCTGTTCCGCAGTCAACTAATATCTTTGTTCTGACTGATGAAATTGAGCTTTTCCATCACCTTTCCACAGTTGCTGTCTATGTGGTAGATATTCTTATTTTATCACTGTTTTACAAATTAGAAACAAAGACTCAGCAAGTTATGTAACTTGCCTAAGATTATTCAATAGTTAAGTGGTGAACTAATTATTTAAACTCCTTTTGTCTGCCTCAAGTACTTTTACTCACTATGAAAATCTGCCTCCCTGGTGGATACAGTTGTCAGTTATATTTTTGGTGTTGAATATTAATCTTTTTTCCTAAGAAAACATTTTAATGAGGCTAAGTAAGCCAAGATGTTCCTGAAAATCAGGTGATGTGGGGATTTTTGTTTGTTTCTTTTTTTTTTAAGAGGTCATGGTAAAGCAGAGTTAGTCTTAATGTCCTGAATATCTCTTTCAGGATGCTGTCCATTGCAAATTTTCTTCTTGAACTTGTTGCAACAGAAATAAGAATTTCAGACTATCAGAATCTTTACACTGATGTTTGTGGTCAATGTGTAGATATTAGAAGCAGTTAACGTTTTCTGTAGCATAACTTGGTATTCAGCATCTTCTCCGATCTCTTACACATTTACTATTTCCTTCCATTAGAACTGTAATCAGCCAGTGTTCAGCAAATCAAGGAGTCATGAGAAAGAATAAATTGTAAATTTGAATCTTCATTGATAACAGTTGTTACATATAAGTGATCATCTGGAAATTTATTCATATCCTATCAGGATTACAGAAGTATAACTAGGCATATGCTTATTAATGTTGATACTAAAAGCAAATCCAGATAAAAATATAAAAAGAGATGTAGCTATTGACATAAATGTAGATATAAATATATATATATCAATATATATATTTTTTCCAATTTCTTTATCTCAGAAACCTCCTTGTAGCAGAATGGGGGACAGAAATGTATCTGGCCAGTTATAGTTGCATTTTATATGCACCCGGGATTTAAATAATGAAAATTCATAGAATATAATGGTGAGAGAATAACATCTATATATAAAAAAAAATATATATATATAATATACATTTACTAAATAAATAGAGGAAACAATAAGGAAACTAAGAAAGAACAAGTTATGTAAAAGTTCACTGAATACTACTACGGGATTGTGGCTTCTGTTTTATTTTGTGTAAATTCATTCAGTACATAATGCATTCTCCTTAAATCATATTAAAATTAATGAATTTCCAATTAACTTTGATTAAAGAAGTAATATTATAATCCCCAATAGAGAAATTAACCCTTTTATAACACTAAAATTCTCTGTAATCCTCACTTCCTTTCTTCCCCAGAGGTACTCATAGAAAGTATACAGCATTCTGTATAGGTTTTTTAATTTTTTTAACGTACAATTTATCACACTATGATTATTTTTTGTGCATTTAATTTTTAAACTCAAATATATCTCAGTGATTTACCCATGTTAGATGCTCATATAGATCCAATATTTAAACTTCCACCTAATTTTCAATAGTAAGGGCATATTTCATGTTATATGCTATTATTGTTAGGTATTTAGATCATTTCCAGTTATCCCAATTTTTAACAAGGCTGCTATGTATATCTTTTTGAAAGATTTCTAAGGATATTTCACTGGATCACATGCTGATTCCCTAAATCATCATCCAAATTTTATGTTTGGTTTTTATAAAACTTATGAGCATTTCATTGCTGTTTAATTGGTATTTCCCTGATTTTAATGAGGTTGAGTAGTTTTATATACCCTCAGTGACTAGTTAAATTGTTCTGTGTATTGCTTATTCAAATGTTTTGCTGTTTTGTAAAATCATGTGGTTTTTTATCATTGTTGTATGCTGTCAAGTTGATTCCGTCTCACAGAGATGCTTTATAACCGAGTAGACCTGCCCTCACAGAGTTTCCAAGGCTGAAATGCTTATGGGAGCCAATTGCCAAGTCTTTTCTCCTGCAGAACTTCTGAGTGGTTTTGAATCACTGATCTTCATGTTACCAGCAATGACTTAGCCACTGCATTACAGGTTTCCTTAAAAATGGGTTGTTAATATTTATATTACGATTTGTAGGCATTGTAAGTATTTAATCACATCCTATCACTTTTTAAAAATCTTTGCTCATATTGAGTTTTGTTATACAGAAGTTTGAATGTATTACAGTTACTCTTTATGAATTTTCTACCCTAAAATATCAATAGTTATTCTTCCAATATTATTTTCTAGTTGGATTTGATATATATAGTTTTTTGAATAGTGAGGTAGTTTTTTTTTTTTAATCAGATGGAGATTCAAATTCCTAACATCAGTTACTGAAAAGTCCATTATTCCACATTAATATCAAATGTCAACTTAAACATAGAATAAATATGCATATATTTCTGCTTGTGTTTATTGACTGTCTAATCCTATACCACCTGCCTGGTGTGTCTGGTGACAATTCCCACTCCTACTGCCACAGTTCTAAAATGTTTAAGCAAAAAACCTGAATTGTAAAATATGAACTATTAAGCAATCATCATCCCCCTGTAATTTTGAAAGGTAACCTCAGGGACTTCAAGTGATTTAAGAAGTGCTTTTCAGATTTTCAGAAAAAGGAAGAAGAAAATAGAAAGGAAAAAATTTGAAATATCTTATTCCAAACTCCCTACCATTGAGTCAGTTCTGACTCACAGTGACCCTATAGAACAGAATATAATTGCCTCATACATTTTCCAAGGTTTAAGTCTGTATGGAAGCAGACTGCCACTCTTTCCCCCAGGGAGCGGCTGCTGGGTTTGAACCACTGACCTTTTGTTTAGCAGTAGAGTGCTTTAACCATGTACCACCAGGGCTCCTAGATATTTTATTAAAAATTATCGAAGAATGTTCTTTTATGTTTATTAACATATGTCAAGTACTGAATATTACTAAGGTGCTTGAAGGTAAAAGTAGATTATTTAGAGGCTAATAAGTGTTTAAACGTTCTCTATGAGTCGGAATCAACTCTACCGCAATGGACTAAATAAGTGTTTCTTCCTCCCTTTTTCAGCTGGAATACCTGGAATTGAGTGTTCAGTAAATAACTGAGTCATATATTTGTTTGTTCCTGGGTGGTGTAAATGGTTTGTGTCCAACTACTAACCTAAAGGGTCACGATTCAAACCCACTCGCCACCATCACAGAAGAAAGTCCTGATGATCTTGTTCTTTAAAAATTACATCCAACCGAACCCTATGGGGCAGTTCTACTCTGTAACAATAGGGTCTCCGCGAGTTACAATCAGTTTGGTGGCAAAGGGTTTGTTTTTGGCTTATTATATACTTATAATTAACATATATTTATACAAGAATGCATGACAAGTATGTAATACACACACATATGTATAAATAAGACATTATGAAGAGGTCCTTAAAAATTGAGGAACAAAGAGGTGATGTGACTCATTAAGAAACAACAGCTAGAATGTCCCCGATGTGGAATATTTATTTTTGCTTGTAATACCCGATGCCATTGCATAGCACCACAAATTAATTTGCTTAAAATATTTCACACTCTCCCATAGCACCCTAAATTAACTCCTGTATTTTTTTTTTCAGATAAACCATTTCACACTCATACCTTCTCTTCCTTCATGAAATCATGCTGCTGAATAATAACATGATTGAGTTCATTCTGCTTGGGTTGACACAAGATCCTGTTAAAAAGAAAATAGTGTTTGTCGTTTTCTTGCTTTCCTACTTAGGCACATTGTTGGGTAACTCGTTGATTATTGTCACCATCAAGACCAGCCGGGCACTTGGGAGTCCAATGTACTTCTTCCT
Source organism: Loxodonta africana (assembly GCF_030014295.1). Classification (NCBI taxonomy): domain Eukaryota; kingdom Metazoa; phylum Chordata; class Mammalia; order Proboscidea; family Elephantidae; genus Loxodonta; species Loxodonta africana. The sequence goes on from NC_087363.1 coordinate 3,143,488, forward strand.
TTTCTACTTATCCTTATCTGACACCTGCTTCTCTACTTCCATAGCCCCTAGAATGATTGTGGACACCCTTCTGAAGAATAGTACTATCTCTTTTAGTGAGTGCATGATCCAAGTCTTTTCATTCCATTTCTTTGGCTGCCTGGAGATCTTTGTACTTATCCTCATGGCTGTTGACTGCTATGTGGCCATCTGTAAACCCCTGCACTACATGAGCATCATGAACTGGCAAGTCTGCAGTATGTTGGTAGGTGTAGCCTGGGTAGGGGCCTGGGTGCCTTCTTCAGTTCAGATTTATCTGGCCTTGAGTTTACCTTTCTGTGGTCCCAATGTGATTGATCACTATTTATGTGACTTTCAGCTCTTGCTGAAACTTGCCTGTACAGACACCTATATGACCAACCTGCTACCGGTGTCCAATAGTGGGGCAACTTGCACAGTAAGTTTTGTCATGCTTATGTTCTCCTATGTCATCATCTTGCATTCTCTGAGAAAACACAGAACTGAAGGAAGGAAAAAAGCCCTTTCCACGTGCATCTCCCATATCGTTGTAGTCATCTTTTTCTTTGGTCCTTCTATATTTATATACACACGCCCCACAGAGACCTTCCCCATGGATAAGATGATAACTGTGTTTTATACATTTGGAACACATTTGATTAACCCTTTGATTTGTACGTTGAGAAATGCAGAGGGTGAAAAATGCCATGAGGAAGCTATGGAGCAAGAAACTGATCTCAGATGACCAAAGATGATTAGAAGTTTCAAATCCTTCTCCAAAATTTGGATTGAGGCATGGGCCAAGATGGCTGACTAGGTAGAAGGTACTGCACGTCCCTCTTGCAACTCAAATAGGGAAATCACAAAAGCAACATAAGATTAATTTAAAACAGAAAAAAAAAATGCTCAAAACAGGGAATCATTGAAGTCATTATGTAAAAGATTACAATAATCAAAGAAGACAGATTAAATATGGGAGGCATAAAAATAGATCTTCCATATGGAGAGGAAAACAAGGCGATATAGGATGATACAAGTTAGGTTTTTACTTATAAAAATAGGGGTAAATATTAAGGTAACCACAAAGAGGTCTAACAATTCCATAACTCAAAATAAAAACCAAGAAAAACAAAAGGACTCAGCAAAAATAAATTCAACTACTATGAAAATGAGGAACACACAATTTACAAAGAAAAACTTCTCAGCACAAAAAAGTAAGTGGAAAAATGAAATTCTCAACAGCACACACACAAAGGCAACAAAATGACAGCATTAAACTCATACTTATCCATAGTTACCCTGAATGTAAATGGACTAAATGCACCTATAAAGAGACAGAGAGTCTCAGACTGGATAAAAAAAAACATGATCCATGTAAATGCTGCCTACAAGAGACACACCTTAGACTCAGAGACACAAACAAACTAAAACTCAATGGATGGAAAAAATATATCAAGCAAACACAATCAAAAAAGAGCAGGGGAGGCAATATTAATTTCTGACAAAATAGACTTTAAAGTTAAATCCACCACAAGAATAAAGAAGGACACTATGTAATGATTAAAGGGACAATTTACCAGGAAGACATAACCATATTAAATACTTATGCACCCAATGACAGGGCTGCAAGATACATAAAACAAACTTTAACAGAATTGAAAAGTGAGATAGACACCTCCACAATTATAGTAGGAGACTTCAACACACCACTTTCGGAGAAGGATAGGACTTCAAGTAAGGAGCTCAATAGAGACACGGAAGATCTAATTGCTATAATCAACCTACTTGACCTCATAGACTTACACAGAACACTCCACCCAATAGCTGCAAAGTATACTTTTTTTTCTAGTGCACATGGAACATTCTCTAGAATAGATCACATATTAGGTCATAAAACAAACCGTCCCAGAATCCAAAACACTGAAATATTACAAAGCATCTTCTCAGACCTTAAGGCCATAAAAGTAGAAATCAATAACAGAAAAATCAGGGAAGAGAAATCGAATACTTGGAAACTGAACAATACCCTGCTCAAAAAAGACTGGGTTATAGAAGACATTAAGGAGGGAATAAAGAAATTCATAGAATGCAACGAGACTGAAAATACTTCCTATGAAAACCTCTGTGACACAGTGAAAGCAGTACTCAGAGGTCAATTTATATTGATGAATGCACACATACATAAAGAAGAAAGAGCCAAAATCAGAGAACTGTCCCTAAAACTTGAACAAATAGAAAGTGAGCAACAAAAGAATCCGTCAGGCACCAGAAAAAAACAAATAAAAATTAGAGCAGAATGAAATGAATTAGAGAGCAGAAAAACAATTGAAAGAATGAACAAAGTCAAAAGGTGGTTCTTTGAAAAAATTAACAAAATTGATAAACCATTGGCCAGACTGACTAAAGAAATACAGGAAAGGAAACAAATAATCTGAATAAGAAATGAGATGGGCCATATCACAACAGACCCAACTGAAATTACAAGAATCATATCAGATTACTACGAAAAATTGTACTCTAACAAATTTGAAAACCTAGAAGAAATGAATGAATTCCTAGAAACACACCACCTACCTAAACTAACAGTCAGAAGTAGAACAACTAAATAGACCATAACAAAAAAAAAGAGATTAAAAAGGTAATCAAAAAACTCCCCCCCCCTCCAAAAAAAAAGCCCTGGCACAGACGGCTTCACTGCAGAGTTCTACCAAACTTTCAGAGAAGAGTTAACACCACTACTACTAGAGGTATTTCAAAGCATAGAAAAGGATGGAATACTCCCTAACTTATTCTATGAGGCCAGCGTATCCCTGATACCAGAACCAGGTAAAGACACCACAGAAAAAGAAAATTACAGACCTATATCCCTCATGAACATAGATGCAAAAATCCTCAACAAAATCCTAGCCAACAGAATTCAACAACATTTCAAAAAAAATAAGCCACCATGAACAAGTGGGATTTATACCAGGTATGCAAGGTTTGTTTAATATTAGAAAAACCATTAATGTAATCCATGATACAAATAAAAGACAAAAACCACATGATCTTATCAATTGATGCAGTAAAGGCATTTGACAAAGTCCAACACCCATTCATGATAAAAACTTTCAGAAAAACAGGAATAGAAGGAAAATTCCTCAACATAATAAGGGGCATTTACGCAAAGCCAACAGCCAACATCATCCTAAGTGGAGAGAGCCTGAAAGCATTTCCCTTGAGAACGGGAACCAGACAAGGATGCCCTTTATCACCGCTCTTATTCAACATCGCGTTGGAAGTCCTAGCCAGAGCAATTGGGCTAGACAAAGAAATAAAGGGCATCCGGACTGGCAAGGAAGAAATAAAATTATGTCTATTTGAAGATGACATGATCTTATACAGAGAAAACCCTAAGGAACCCTCAAGAAAACTACTGAAACTAATAGAAGAGTTCGGCAGAGTTTCAGGTTACAAGATAAACATACAAAAATCACTTGGATTCCTCTACATCAACGAAAATTACATCGAAGAGGAAATCACCAAATTAATACCATTCACAGTAGCCCCTCCAAAGATAAATTACTTAGGAATAAATCTTACCAAAGATGTAAAAGACCTACACAAAGAAAACTACAAGGTACTATGGCAAGAAACTAAAAGGGACCCACATAAGAGGAAAAACATACTGTGCTCATGGATAGGAAGACTTAACATAGTAAAAATGTCTATTCTACCAAAAGCCATCTATATATACAATGCACTTCCGATCCAAATTCCAATGTCATTTTTTTTTAATTAATTTTTATTAAGCTTCAAGTGAACATTTACCATTCCAATCAGTCTGTCACATGTAGGTTTACATACATCTTACTCCCTTCTCCCACTTGCTCTCCCCCTATTGAGTCAGCCCTTTCAGTCTCTCCTTTTGTGCCAATTTTGCCATCTTCCCTCTCTATCTTCCCATCCCCCCTCCAGTCAAGAGTTGTCAACACACTCTCCAGTGTCCACCTGATTTAATTAGCTTACTCTTCATCAGCATCTCTCTCCCCCCCACTAACCAGTCCTTTTCATGCCTGATGAGTTGTCTTCGGGGATGGTTCCTGTCCTGTGGCATCAGAAGTTCTGGGGAGCATTGTCTCTGGGATTCCTCTAGTCACAGTCATACCATTAGGTATGTTCGTTTTATGAGAATTTGGGGTCTGTATCCCATTGGCCTCCTGCTCCCTCAGGAGTTGTCTGTTATGCTCCCTGACAGGGCAGACATCGATTGTGGCCGGGCACCAACTAGTTCTTCTGGTCTCAGGATAATGTAGGTCTCTGGTTCATGTGGCCCTTTCTGTATCTTGGGTTCTTAGTTGTCGTGTGACCTTGGTGTTCTTCCTTTGCCTTTGCTCCAGGTGGGTTGAGACCAATTGATGTATCTTAGATGGCCGCTTGTTGGCATTTAGGACCCCAGGCGCCACAATTCAAAGTGGGATGCAGAATGTTTTCATAATAGAATTATTTTGCCCATTGACTTAGAAGTCCCCTTAAACCAAGTTCCCCCGACCCCAGCCCCTGCTCCGCTGACCTTTGAAGCTTTCATTTTATCCCGGAAACCTCTTTGCTTTTAGTCCAGTCCAATTGGGCTGACCTTCCTTGTATTGAGTGTTGTCTTTCCCTTCACCCAAAGCAGTTCTTATCTACTGATTGATCAATAAAAAACCCTCTCCCTCCCTCCCTCCCTCCCCTCCTCATAACCACAAAAGTATGTGTTCTTCTCCGTTTTTTCTATTTCTCAAGATCTTATAATAGTGGCCTTATACAATATTTGTCCTTTTGCCTCTGGCTCATTTCACTCAGGATAATGCCTTCCAGATTCCTCCATGTTATGAAATGTTTCAGAGATTCGTCACTGTTCTTTATCGATGTGTAGTATTCCATTGAATATACCACAATTTATTTACCCGTTCATCCGTTGACGGACACCTTGGTTGCTTCCAGCTTTTTGCTATTGTAAACAGAGCTGCAATAAACATGGGTGTGCATATATCTGTTTGTGTGAAGGCTCTTGTATCTCTAGGGTATATTCCGAGGAGTGGGATTTCTGGGTCTTATGGTAGTTCTATTTCTAACTGTTTAAGATAACGCCAGATGGATTTCCAAAGTGGTTGTACCATTTTACAATCCCACCAGCAGTGTATGAGAGTTCCAATCTCTCCGCAGCCTCTCCAGCGTTTATTATTTTGTGTTTTTTGGATTAATGCCAGTCTAGTTGGTGTGAGATGGAATCTCATCGTAGTTTTGATTTGCATTTCTCTAATGGCTAATGATCGAGAGCATTTTCTCATGTATCTGTTGGCTGCCTGAATATCTTCTTTAGTGAAATGTGTGTTCATATCCTTTGCCCACTTCTTGATTGGGTTGTTTGTCTTTTTGTGGTTGAGTTTTGACAGAATCATGTAGATTTTAGAGATCAGGTGCTGGTCTGAGATGTCATAGCTGAACATTCTTTCGCAGTCTGTAGGTGGTCTTTTTACTCTTTTGGTGAAGTCTTTAGATGAGCATAGGTGTTTGATTTTTAGGAGCTCCCAGTTATCGGGTTTCTCTTCATCATTTTTGGTAATGTTTTGTATTCTGTTTATGCCCTGTATTAGGGCTCCTAGGGTTGTCCCTATTTTTTCTTCCATGATCTTTATCGTTTTAGTCTTTATGTTTAGGTCTTTGATCCACTTGGAGTTAGTTTTTGTGCATGGTGTGAGGTATGGGTCCTGTTTCATTCTTTTGCAAATGGATATCCAGTTACGCCAGCACCATTTGTTAAAAAGACTATCATTTCCCCAATTGACTGACACTGGTCCTTTGTCAAATATCAGCTGCTCATACGTGGATGGATTTCTATCTGGGTTCTCAATTCTGTTCCATTGGTCTATGTGCCTGTTGTTGTACCAGTACCAGGCTGTTTTGACTACTGTAGCTGTATAATAGGTTCTGAAATCAGGTAGAGTGAGGCCTCCCACTTTCTTCTTCTTTTTCAGTAATGCTTTGCTTATCCGGGGGTTCTTTCCCTTCCATATGAAATTAGCGATTTGTGTCTCTATCCCCTTAAAATATGACATTGGTATTTGGATTGGAAGTGCGTTATATGTATAGATGGCTTTTGGTAGAATAGACATTTTTACTATGTTAAGTCTTCCTATCCATGAGCAGGGTATGTTCTTCCACTTAAGTATGTCCTTTTGAATTTCTTGTAGCAGAGTTTTATAGTTTTCTTTGTATAGGTCTTTTACATCCTTGGTAAGATTTATTCCTAAGTATTTTATCTTCTTGGGGGCTACTGTGAATGCTATTGATTTGGTTATTTCCTCTTCGGTGTTCTTTTTGTTGATGTAGAGGAATCCAAGTGATTTTTGTATGTTTATTTTATAACCTGAGACTCTGCCAAACTCTCCTATTAGTTTCAGTAGTTTTCTGGAGGATTCCTTAGGGTTTTCCATGTATACGATCATGTCATCTGCAAATACTGATAGCTTTACTTCCTCCTTGCCAATCTGGATACGCTTTATTTCTTTGTCTAGCCTAATTGCCCTGGCTAGGACTTCAAGTACGATGTTGAATAAGAGTGGTGATAAAGGGCATCCTTGTCTGGTTCCCATTCTCAAAGGAAATGCTTTCAGGTTCTCTCCATTTAGAGTGATATTGGCTGTTGGCTAGGACTTCAAGTACGATGTTGAATAAGAGTGGTGATAAAGGGCATCCTTGTCTGGTTCCCATTCTCAACGGAAATGCTTTCAGGTTCTCTCCATTTAGAGTGATATTGGCTGTTGGCTTTGCATAGATGCCCTTTATTATGTTGAGGAATTTTCCTTCAATTCCTATTTTGGTAAGAGTTTTTATCATAAATGGGTGTTGAACTTTGTCAAATGCCTTTTCTGCATCTATTGATAAGATCATGTCGTTTTTATCTTTTGTTTTATTTATGTGATGGATTACATTAATGGTTTTTCTGATATTAAACCAGGCTTGCATACCTGGTATAAATCCCACTTCATCAGGGTGACTTATTTTTTTTATGTATTGTTGGATTCTATTGGCTAGGATTTTGTTGAGGATTTTTGCATCTATGTTCATGAGGGATATAGGTCTAAAATATTCTTTTTTTGTAATGTCTTTACCTGGTTTTGGTATCAGGGAGATGGTAGCTTCATAGAATGAGTTGGGTAGTATTCCATCTTTTTCTATGCTTTGAAATACCTTCAATAGTAATGGTGTTAAGTCTTCTCTGAAGGTTTGGTAGAACTCTGCAGTGAAGCCGTCTGGGCCAGGACTTTTTTTTGTTGGAAGTTTTTTGATTACCGTTTCAATCTCTTTTTTTGTTATGGGTGTATTTAGTTGATCTACTTCTGAATGTGTTAGTTTAGGTAGGTAGTATTTTTCTAAGAATTTATCCATTTCTTCCAGGTTTTCAAATTTGTTAGAGTATAATTTTACGTAGTAATCTGAAATGATTCTTTTAATTTCATTTGGCTCTGTTGTGATGTGGTCCTTCTCGTTTCTTATTCGGGTTATTTATTTCCTTTCCTGTTTTTTTTAGTCAGTCTAGCCAATGGCTTATCAATTTTGTTAATTTTTTCAAAGAACCGGCTTTTGGCTTTAATTCTTTCAATTGTTTTTCTGTTCTCTAATTCATTTAGTTCAGCTCTAATTTTTATTATTTGTTTTCTTCTGGTGCCTGATGGGTTCTTTTGTTGCTCACTTTCTATTTGTTCAAGTTGGCGGGACAGTTCTCTGATTTGGGCTCTTTCTTCTTTTTGTATGTGTGCATTTATCGATATAAATTGGCCTCTGAGAACTGCTTTTGCTGTGTCCCAGAGGTTTTGATCGGAAGTATTTTCATTCTCGTTGCTTTCTAAGAATTTCCTTATTGCGTCCTTGTTGTCTTCTAGAACTCAGTCTTTTTTCAGGAGGTTATTGTTGATTTTCCAAGTATTGGATTTCTTTTCCCTAGTTTTTCTGTTATTGATTTCTAGCTTCATTGCCTTGTGGTCTGAGAAGATGCTTTGTAATATTTTGATGTTTTGGATTCTACCAAGATTTGTTTTGTGACCTAATATGTGGTCTATACTAGAGAATGTTCCATGTGCACTAGAAAAAAAAGTACATTTTGCAGCAGTTGGGTGGAGAGTTCTGTATAAGTCAATGAGGTCAAGTTGGTTGATTGTTGTAAGTAGGTCTTCCATGTCTCTATTGAGCTTCTTACTGGATGTCCTGTCCTTCTCCGAAAGTGGTGTGTTGAAGTCTCCTACTATAAATGTGGAGGTGTCTATCTCACTTTTCAATTCTGTTAAAATTGATTTATGTACCTTGCAGCCCTGTCATTGGGTGCGTAAATATTTAATATGGTTATGTCTTCCTGATCAATTGTCCCTTTTATCATTATATAGTATCCTTCTTTATCCTTTGTGGTGGATTTAAGTCTAAAGTCTATTTTGTCAGAAATTAATATTGCTACTCCTCTTCTTTTTTGCTTATTATTTGCTTGATATATTTTTTTCCATTCTTTGAGTTTTAGTTTGTTTGTGTCTCTAAGTCTAAGGTGTGTCTCTTGTAGGCAGCATATAGATGGATCGTGTTTCTTTATCCAGTCTGTGACTACCTGTCTCTTTATTGGTGCATTTAGTCCATTTACATTCAGCGTAATTATAGATGAATAAGTTTTTAGTGCTGTCATTTTGATGCCTTTTTATGTGTGTTGTTGGCCATTTCATTTTTCCACATGCTTTTTTTGTGCTGAGACGTTTTTCTTAGTAGCTTGTGAGATCCTCATTTTCATAATGTTTAACTTTATGTGAGTTGAGTCGTTACGTTTTTCTTGGCTTTTATCTTGAGTTATGGAATTGATATTCCTTTTTGTGGTTACCTTATTATTTACCCCTATTTTTCTAAGTAAAAACCTGACTTGTATCATTCTATATCACCTTGTCTCACTCTCCATCTGGCAGTTCAATGCCTCCTATATTTAGTCCCTCTTTTTCATTATTGTGATCGTTTATCTATTGATTTCCATGATTTCCTGTTATGTGTATTATTTTGTTTATTTATTTTTCAGAATTAATCTTAATTTGTTTTTGTGCTTTCCCTATTTGAATTGCGTTGATATCAGGACGTTCTGTTTTGTGACCTTGTATTGTGCTGGTACCTGATATTATTGGTCATCAGGCCAAACAATCTCCTTAAGCATTTCTTGCAGTCTTGGTTTAGTTTTTGCAAATTCTCTAAACTTGTGTTTATCTGTAAATATCTTAATTTCTCCTTCATATTTCAGAGAGAGTTTTGCTGGATATATGATCCTTGGTTGGCAGTTTTTCTCCTTCAGTGCTCTGTATACATCATGCCATTCCCTTCTTGCCTGCATGGTTTCTGCTGAGTAGTCTGAACTTATTCTTATTAATTCTCCCTTGAAGGAAACGTTTCTTTTCTCCCTGGCTGCTTTTAAAATTTTCTGTTTATCTTTGGTTTTGGTGAGTTTGATGACAATATGTCTTGGTGTTTTTCTTTTTGGATCAATCTTAAATGGGGTTCGATGAGCATCTTGGATAGATATCCTTTCGTCTTTCATGATGTCAGGGAAGTTTTGTGTCAGGAGTTCTTCAACTATTTTCTCTGTGTTTTCTGTCCCCCCTCCCTGTTCTAGGACTCCAATCACTCGCAAGTTATCCTTCTTGATAGAGGCCCACATGATTCTTAGGGTTTCTTCATTTTTTTTAATTCTTTTATCTGATTTTTTTTCAGCTATGTTGGTGTTGATTCCCTGGTCCTCCAGATGTCCCAGTCTACATTCTAATTGCTCGAGTCTGCTCCTCTGACTTTCTATTGCGTTGTCTAATTCTGTAATTTTATTGTTAATCTTTTGGATTTCTACATGCTCTCTCTCTATGGATTCTTGCAACTTATTAATTTTTTTACTATGTTCTTGAATAATCTTTTTGAGTTCTTCAACAGTTTTATCAGTGTGTTCCTTGGCTTTTTCTGCATTTATCCTAATTTCATTTGTGATATCTTTAAGCATTCTGTAAATTAGTTTTTTATATTCTGTATCTGATAATTGCAGGATTGTATCTTCATTTGGGAAAGATTTTGATTCTTTTGTTTGGGGGGTTGGAGAAGCTGTCATGGTCTGTTTCTTTATGTGGTTTGATATGGACTGCTGTCTTTGAGCCATCACTGGGAAACTAGATTTTCCAGGTAATCAGCTATAAAAAAAATGCAGTCAAATCCCTATCTGAATTCTCCCTCTGCCTCAGGGTTAATGGAGCCGCCTGGGGAGGGTGGGGGAGGGATCAGAGAGCTAGGAGTGTAGCAACACAGAATATAGAGCTGATCCCCGGGTTCACGCTCCCCCCCGTCCGCCAAAATCCCGGCGGGACGGCTCCCCGGCTGGGACGCTACTCTCCCCGCTCCGAGACCAGTCACTTCCGGGGATTTCTCCATCCGGTGCGCTGCACCACTCGCGCGAACAGGGTGCGCATCTCCCGCAAGAACGGGTGGGCCCACCCCCGGGGTCTATTCAGGGGAATATAACTGGACCCCTCTCTCACGCTCCGCCCACACGCGCCAGAATCCCAGCGGGATGGCTCCCCGGCTGGGACGCTGCTCTCCCCGCTCCAAGACCAATCACTTCCTCCCGGGGACTTCTCCCTCCGGTGCGCCACACCGCACGCGCACACTGGGTGGGCGTCCCCCGCACGAACGTGTGGGCCCCGCCCCAGGGTCTCTTTAGGGAAATATAGTTGATCCCCCCGCTCGCACCACACCGGCTTCCCGCCAAACTCCCGGCGGGACGGCTCCCCGGCTGGGACTCTGCTCTCCCCGCTCCAAGATCAGTCACTGCTTCCCGGGTGCTTCTCCCACCGGCTGCGCAGCTACGCCGCCCGCGCCAACCAGCTAGACTCCCTCCCGGGATGGGTTCGGGGGGGTAGGGCTGGGCCCCTTGTCTGTGCTGTCTGCCCCCCTGGGCTCTGCCCCAGATCGGGCTCTGAAGGTCACCTGCCTGGTACGCTGGCTCCTAGTTCTGAAAACAGTCGCTGTCTGCCCGTATTTGTTCGTTTTCCGTCTCTAAGTCTGTGTTTGTTGTCCAGAGTTCATAGATTGTTATGTATGTGATCGATTCACTTGTTTTCCGAGTCTTTGTTGCAAGAGGGATCCGCGGTAGTGTCCACCTAGTCCGCCATCTTGGCCCCGCCCCCTGTACTCCCAATGTCATTTTTTAATGTGATGGAGAAACAAATCACCAACTTCATATGGAAGGGAAAGAAGCCCCTGATAAGTAAAGCATTACTGAAAAAGAAGAACAAATTGGGAGGCCTCACTCTACCTGATTTTAGAACATATTATACAGCCACAGTAGTCAAAACAGCCTGGTAGTGGTACAACAACAGACACATATGCCAATGGAACAGAATTAAGAACCTAGATATAAATCCACTCACATATGAGCAGCTGATATTTGACGAAGGACCAGTGTCAGTTAATTGGGGAAAAGATAGTCTTTTTTACAAATGGTGCTGGCATAACTGGATATCCATCTGCAAAAAATGAAACAAGAACCATACCTCACACCATGCACACAAACTAACTCTAAATGGATCAAAGACCTAAATATAGAGTCTAAAATGACAAAGATCAGGGAAGCAAAAATAGGGACGTTAGGAGCCCTAATACATGGCATAAACAGAATACAAAACATTACTAAAAATGACAAAGAGAAACCAGATAACCGGGAGCTCCTAAAAATCAAACACCTATGCTCATCCAAAGACTTCACCAAAAGAGTAAAAAGACCACGTACGGACTGGGAAAAAATTTTCAGCTATGACATCTCCGACCAGCGCCTGATCTCTAAAATCTACATGATTCTGCTAGAACTCAACCACAAAAAGACAAACAACCCAATCAAGAAGTGGGCAAAGGATATGAACACGCACTTCACTAAAGAAGATATTCAGGCAGCCAACAGATACATGAGGAAATGCTCGCCATCATTAGCCATTAGAGAAATGCAAATCAAAACTACGATGAGATTCCATCTCACTCCAACAAGGCTGACATTAATCCAAAAAACACAAAATAATAAATGTTGGAGAGGCTGTGGAGAGACTGAAACACTTATACACTGCTGGTGGGAATGTAAAATGGTACAACCACTTTGGAAATCTATCTGGCGTTTTCTTAAAAAGCTAGAAGTAGAACTACCATAAGACCCAGAAATCCCACTCCTCGGAATATACCTTAGAGAAATAAGAGCTTTTAGACAAACAGATATATACACACCCATGTTTACTGCAGCACTGTTTACAATAGTAAAAAGCTGGAAGCAACCAAGGTGTCCATCAAGGGATGAATGGATTAATTCTGGTATATTCACACAATGGAATACTACACATCGATAAAGAACAGTGAGGAATCTGTGAAACATTTCATAACATGGAGGAACCTGGAAGGTATTATGCTGAGTGAAATTAGTCAGATGCAAAAGTACAATTACTGTATAAAAAAAATTATAAGATCTTGAGAAATAGTTTAAACTAAGAAGAAAACATTCTTTTGTGGCTACCAGAGGAGGGAGGGAGGGAGGGTAGGAGAGGTTTATTTACTGATTAGATAGTAGATAAGAACCACTTTAGGTGAAGGAAAGGACAACACTCAATACAGGGAAGGTCAGCACAACCGAAGTGGACCCAAAGCAAAGAAGTTTCCTGAATAAACTGAATGCTTCGAAGGTCAGCAGAGCAGGGGCAGAGGTTTGGGGACTAGGCTTCAGGGGACATTTAAGTTAATTGGCAAAATAAATTCTATTAAGAAAACATTCTGCATCCCACTTTGAAGTGTGGCGTCTGGGGTCTTAAACGCTAACAAGTAGTCATCTAAGATGCATCAATGTGTCTCGACCCACTTGGATCAAAGGACAATGAAGAACACCAAGGTCACCAGGTAATTATGAGCCCAAGAGACAGAAATGACTACATGAACTAGAGACTACATCATCCTGAGACCAGAAATAGATGGTGCCTGCCTATAACTGGTGCCTGGCTATAACTGATGACTGCCCTGACAGGGAGCACAACAGAGAACCCCCGAGGGAGCAGGAGAACAGTGCATGCAGACCCCAAATTCTCATAAGACCAGACTTAATGGCCTAAGACTAGAAGAATCCCGGTGGTCATGGTCCCCAAACCTTCTGTTGGCCCAGGACAGGAACCACTCCCGAAGCCAATTAGTCAGACATGGATTGGACTGGATAGTGGATTGGAGAGAGCTGCTGATGAGGAGTGAGCTACTTGTATCAGGTGGACACCTGAGACTATGTTGCCATCGCTTGTCTGGAGGGGAGATGGGAGGGTAAAGGGGGTTAGAAACTGGCAAAATGGTCACCAAAGGAGAGACTGGAAGGAGGGAGCAGGCTGACTTATTAGGGGGAGAGTAAATGGGAGTATGAAGTAAGGTGTATATAAGTTTATATGTGAGAGACTGGCTTCATTTGTAAACTTTCACTTAAAGCACAATAAAATTTTTTTTTAAAAAACTGGAAAAAACATTTTTATAAAAGTAATACATGTTTATAGCAAAAATTCACACAATACAAAAGTGAGACAATACTTTTCACCCTTCCTTTATGCCAGGGAACCACTGATAACTGTGATTTGCATTTAAAAAAAAATCTATTATAAGCCTTTTTATGTCAAAATATTTTTAGCTTCTCAAGACATAGCAGTTACACTTTTAATGAGCAAATAAATAGGTGCATTTGGAGTCTCTGAACACTTACAATAGCCTGTTGTCTTGTCACTCCCTGACCCTAGAGCTTTGAGTCACATGTCTTGGAAATGCAGACCCTGCAAGCTTGCACTCCTTGTTCTGTTTGCTCCCAACTCTAACAGTGAGTATTTCTACAGTATTCATTAGGTTGAGAGAAGAAGAGATGCTTCAGATATTTGTGTTTTCTGTTCATGTCAGACTTTAATCATTTTATTTTTTTTTAATTTTGGTTTTAAAATATATATTCAAACAAGGATTTGACTGCTTCAAATTTTTGGTTGAGAGGCAGAGCTATGTGGAGGAAAGAACACTAGGTTTGTGGTCAGGAGACATCAGTTGAACTCTCAGCCTTATCATTTATTATTTGGATTTACTTGAATAGTTGCTTAAGCCCTTGGTAATAAAACACCCTACCCACTGTGGTCGAGTTGATTCTGACTCATAGTGACCCTATAGGACAGAGTAGAACTGCCCCAAAGGTTTTCCAACGAATGCATGGTGGATTTGAACAGCTAACCTTTTTGTTAATAGCCAAGCTCTTAACCACTGTGCCACCAGGGCTCCAGTAATAACAGAGAGCAATATCTTGTTTAGCCCACAGTGGAGTCCTGGGTGGTACAAACTGTTAATACTCGTGGCTGCTAACCAAAAAAGTTGGAGGTTCAAGTCTGCTCAGAGAAATCTCAGAAAAAAGGCCTGGCCATCTATCGTATTTTCATGCAGATAAGGTACACATTCTATGTTTGTTTGCCAACACGGCCCCCTCCTCCCCCTCCCCAGGTATTTCCATAAGCACAGAATGCTAATTTTTATATGTTGCTGTAAAAAAATTAGTATAGGCCGCTTAACAAAAACACCACGGGGGTGGGTGCGGGGAGCTGCTGGCAAGCAAAAGTAGAAGGTGCGGGTTGTTTGCTTGTGTAAAAACATGGTACTTTTGAAAATATATATAGGCCATTGAAAACCTTATGGAACCCAGCTGTACTCTGACATACATGAGTTATCATGGCTTGAGATCAACTAGATGTCTAGCAACCAGTTAGCCCACCGTGAAAGCCCCAAGAAATAATGTAAAATTGAGCTGTAAATTGAAAATTACCATAACAATGTATCATATATATATAACACTCTAGAAGAAAAAAAATGGAGTAGTTAACCATGTCAGGGTAGATGCATGACTGTGGCATGGGCTCCCAACAAGGGAATCTGGGATTTCAGTTGTTATCTTTACCTTGGCATAGTCTAAGTGTGGCTCAGTCATTCTCCTTTAGAGTCATTTTAATCTTGTCATGACCACCATTATGTAACTTACATAATTTAATAACTAAATATGCAAAGGAAGTCACCTCAATTTTACAGATGAGCTTGATGGGCTAGATATTAAGTGACTTATTTTGGGCCACCCAGCTAGTAAATACTAGAGTTTTGAGTTGAAACCAGTAATGACAATCATTTGTCTTTTTACTCTCAGATCCATCCCTTGCCTGCTCCTGCTCTGCTCTGTACTATTGTGTCAGGAAAAGACAAATTTCAGTGCAGTGAAACAGAGGCACAATATGCTGACCGTGCTATCTAATTTTAATCTGGATTCTAGACTAACAGCTATGTTTTTGAGAAAAACATGTTTTTCCTGGTGATCAAAACCAGGATGTGAAACCATATGCCCAGAGGGTGTCTTAACCAAGTGACCATCTGCACCCCTCGAAATACCTGTGTTCTGAAAGAGTGCTGAGTGCTGCTGCCAGTAAGATATTTTCTTCTTTTTGCAAAATAGACAAAGAAACTACATGTAAGCATGTAGTTGTGACCATGATGTATGTAAGCACCCTATAAAACTATCTATAATCACTAATTATACTATTAATAATCAGTAAAAAAAAAATTTGGATCAACCTAGAAGAATTCAGGAGAGAATATTACCTTCTTATTGTAGATCTGCAGTGGGTTTTTTGGGTATTGTAGATTTAGTGGAATCCTATCTGGGGAAATGTCAGCTAATTCCTTCAGGAAAATAAGCAATATGAAAACATTCACTTGTTAAAGTTGAGTCAATTTCATGTATAGGAAGAAAAACACAAGGTACAAACAAGTATATAAGGTCTTTTGTCTTAGGTTTTTCACCACTTCTCTTTGCCTCTTCTCGATGCTTACAATGATTTGTGGTTTTGATCTGGTGTTTTCTCTCTCATTCTTCATGTTGTTTTCTGGTGTTGCCGGAATCTTAAAATAAGGTTTATAGTTTGAGCCCATCCAGGAGAGCTAAGAAAGTCCTGGTGTATCTGTTTCCATAAAGATGATAGCCAAAAACCCTATGGAACAGTTCTTTGTAACACATGGAGTTGCCATGAGTCAGAATCAACTCAATGGCAATGGATATTTTGTTTGTTTGTTTGTTTGTTTTATTGTTGTTATAGCTTGCACTCAATTTTACTTATATTCCCACCCTAGCAGATTTTCTCTTTTCAAAACTAAATGGATAAACCACAGGAGAATTTTTGGGCTTTGAAACAGGAATATGTATGACACAGATAGAAAAATTTAGTGAATTTTCAATATAATCCAAAGAAGAGAATAACTTGAGTACAGAGGTTTGAAATGATTATATGAAATGTACATTTCTGTAGTGGAGATAGAAACCAACTTTTGTCACTGTCCATCTAACACAAGTCTCCAATTATATGATCATAAAAACCTAACTTCAAGTTAATTTCTTATTTGTATTTTTATCAATAAAGAAAATAAAAATGAGTATTTGTGTTTATTTGATTCTTCTATTTCTATTTTTTTTGTACTAAATCATATTAAAAAATGATTACATCTGTTAAATTTGTACCAATTTTATTGTACCAAGAGCTTTACCATTTCTTTATGTTGAGAAAATGACCATTTACATTTCTGTTGGATGTGGAAAGCTATGCATTCTACCATGAACCATAGTGACAGATACACATCCCTATTTTTTTTTTTTTTTAGATTATATGAATTTGAAGGTGAAATCTGAAGCAAATAGTTTATTATTGATTATGGAAGCTACAGTTTTTCTGCTATTGAAAGGTTGGCATAGTAGTAGATTCCAGTTGGCAGAGTTTTAGCTGGTGTTTTCCTCTATTTCAAAGTAAGGAAAAGATAAGAAAAGGAGTGTGTATTGGATCCAGATTAGATGCCTACCCAGAAACACTCCATCTATTATGTCTTCTTGACATGCACTCAGTATACAGCCCTTGCTACCAATGTCACCACATCTGCTGCAGAGATTGTGCTCTAGATCAGAGTCAGGATTTCATTTAAAAAAAAGTGGCAGAACTGCAAAGAAGACTGAAGGTGCAGCTAAAATGAACTTTCTTTGTTGAAATCAGTGTCCTGATAGTGATAGAATGAAATTCGGAGAGCCAAAACATGGCAATCTTTGTGGGGAATGGTGAAGACCATGAACTTCAAAATTTTCTGAATACTCTGGGTTAGTTCTCCCATGTGAGGGAATACAGTCTTCCTTGCCTTGATCCCATGCAATTATCTCACAGGAACAGGTTGTCTTGTGATGATATTTGTTCTCCCCCAGAGCTTTGTCCTATATCCCTTAAGACTTCCAAACAACTAACCAGCGATAATTCTCAGGTAAGCCAAGGCAGGAAAGTACAATCCTCACTCTTTTAGAAATGATTTACATGAAGGAATTGCAGTACCTAGCTAATATGTACAGTGAGAAATGGGGAAACACTTCACTATGGGAGTTAATCTTGAAGGTGTTAACATAGGCGGACAGAACATAAGCCTGGAGACTGAAAAAATTTTGACATGAGGGCACTCACCAATGATTTGCAATGTGATGTTCTGGCAAGGGCATCCAGAGCCAGCTCTTTAAAGTGTATGCTTTAAGGAGTTGTGTTAGTTTTCTAGTGCTGCTGTAACAAATTACCACAAATATAATGGCTTAAAACACCCTAAATTTATTATCTTAAGTTCTCTGGGTTGGAAGTCTGATATAGTCCTCACTGGGCTAAAATCAAGGTGTCAGTATGGTTGTGTTTCTTTTAGAGGCTCTAGGCTTTTCCAGATTCTAGAGGTCACCCACGTGTCCTGGCTCATGATCCCCTTCATGAATCTTCAAAGTCAGCCACATTGCGTATCTTTGACAAATCTTCCATTACCACATCTTCCTCTTTCTCTTCTGCCTCTCTCTTCCACCTTTAAGGATGCTTGTGATTACACTGATCTCATCTGGATAATGCAGGATAATCTTCCTGTTTTAAAGTTAGATAATTAGCAACTGTAATTTGGCCTGTGACCTTAATGATACAAACTTACTGGAAATGATAAATTCTTCATATATAGGTTGAAATGATAAATACTTCAGATATAGATTGTGCCTTCTGTCTTCACAGTGTCTTCAACTACACAATGATTGAGGGTTCACAGACTAAGTCATACACTGACTTGATATCCCACAAACATTGCCTAGGACATAATACTTATTCATGAACAACAGAAGTATGAGATTGTTCTCATCATCTCAGATTACCATGCACCCCGTCACCCATAAGCAGCCAACCTGATAGTAAAGAGTAGAGATAGACTGATAGCTGCTGCTGAACTTACTCCACTCATATAGACTTTATGTGCAGCAGAACAAAATACTGCCTGGTCCTGCAGCACCCTCACAATCACCAGCATGTTCGAGTCCATTGTTGTGCCTATTGTGCCAATCCATCTCACTGAGGGTCTTCCTCATCCTTGCTTTCCTTTTGCTTCACCAAACATGATATTTTCTTCTGGCTATTGAGCCATCCTAATGTCCAAATTGTGCAAATCAGACAGTACTCTGTGTGATCCATAAGGTTGTCATTGGCTGATTTTCAGATATACTCACCTTTCTTCCTAATCTTAGTCTAGAAGCTCTGCTGAAACCTGAGCCCCATGGGTAGAAGGGTGTTTCCTGATTATATGGAATATAGAGTGGGAAAATAAAATAATTCTCCAATCACGAGTGCATGTTTCACCACTTTATTCTGTTGAAACTGCTGCTTCAAGCCTGTACCATATCAGGAGCTTTCCAGGTGAGCTAATTTGCTTTTTCCTCTAACCATCCTCAAATAGTTGTAACTTTCTCCATTCTATTAAGGCAGGTACCTAAAATTATGTTTTGAAAAATGTCTGAAAGTCTTTAAGCACCTGGTATTTCGTATTTTTTTGTTGTAAATTAACATGTAATTTTCAATTTCACTTTTATTTTAATGAAAATTTAGAAGAGGGAGGAAATGCACTTTTATGGATAGCTCACCATGTTTCACAGGAAATGCTGTTCTTTTTTTTAAATATGAATTCCTGCTTTTCTTTTCTGTAATAAAAGCATACAAAAAGAAGAAAATTTAGCATATAATTTCACCATCTATATGATATTATTCACATGAAAACATAGAGAAATTCATGCATAAGTTTTGAAAATCCACAAATTTAAAAAAATGTACAAAACAAAAAAAATCTATTTTTCCCATCCTTTTGTAAACAGATAATCACTGTTAATAGTTTCTTATGATTTCTTCCACTGAGAAATAGTCATATGCTTATAGCCATAAGTAGAGTCTATGGGTGGTGCAAATGGTTAAGTGCTTGGCTATTAACCAAAAGATTGGATGCTTGAGTGCATCCGGAGGAGCCTTGGAAGAAAAGCCTGGCAATCTACTGCCAAAAGATCAAAGCCATTGAAAACCCTATGGAGCACTGTTCTGCTTTGAAACACATGGGGTCACCACGAATCAGAATCAACTGTAGGACAATTTTTTTTTAAACATGTATATCCATAGATAGGTAGATAGGAATTGAGCTAGAAGATTTCTGACATAACTGGAGGAAAATGAGGAACTGTGCAGCTGCACAAATAAGGATTAATTAAAGTCTACATTGTGAACTGTGGGGTCCATTCCTCTTGCTGCTCCCAGAATTCCAGCAGCCGGGCACATGCTATCTCACTAATCCTTCACTACCATGTGCATATCCCAGGCAGCAGGGAGAAAGTTTTTTTTTCTTTTTTTTCCCCAGGAGAAAATGTATGACCATTATCATATTGCCTGATTACCTGTGGGTTATCTTCCAAAACATAAAAACTCTGCCCACACTTTTAGAGACTCCAAAGAGCTTTCTCATTTCCTCACTTTTAAAAATAATTTGAGAGTTTCTGCTTCAAGGCAGGGTGACAGGATTAGTGAACTGCATGAGAGGTCAATGGAAATCTGTCTTTGAATTTAAAGCAAAGAAGGATTTCTATTGTGTATATCGTGGGTAGTGTTTTTCTTGTTAGGTGCCGTCGAATCGATTTCCACTTACAGTGACCGTATGCAAACAGAACAAAACACTGCCTGGTCCTGCTCCATCCTCGCAATTGTTGCTAGGCTTGTGCCCATTGTTGCAATCACTGTCTCAATCCATATCCTTGAGGGTCTTCCTATTTTTCACTGCCCCTCTACTTTACCAAGCCTAATGTCCTCCACTGACTGACCTCTCTTGATAACATGTCCAAAGTATGTGAGACGTAGTCTCACCGTCCTTGCTAATAAGGACCATTCTGATTGTACCTCTTCCAAGGCAAGTTGGTTTGTTTTTTGGCAGTCCATGGTATATTCCACATTCTTCACCAACACCACAAATCAAAGGCATCAATTCTTCTTTGGTCGTCCTTATCCATTGTCCAGCTTTCACATGCAGCTTTCACATGCATACAAGGCGACTGAAAACACTATGGCTTAGGTGAGGTACACCTTAATCTCCAAAGTGACATCTTTGTTTTTCAACACTTTAAAGAGGTCTTTTGAAGCAGGGTTGCCCAATGTAATACATCTTTTGGTTTCTTGACTGCTGCTTCCACGGGTGTTGATTGTGGATCCAAGTAAAAAGAAATCCTTGGCAACATCAATCTTTTCTCCATTCATGATGTTGCTTACTGACCCAGTTGTGAGGATTTTTATTTTCTTTATGCTGAGGTGTAATCCATACTGAAGGCTGTGGTCTTTGATCTTCACCAGTAAGTGCCTCAAGTCCTCTTCATTTTCAGCAAGCAAGGTTGTGTCCTCTGCATTAGGCAGGTTGTTAATGAGTCTTCCACCAATCCTGATGCCCTGTTCTTCTTCATATAGTCCTGTTTCTTGGATTGTTTGCTTAGCATACAGATTGAATAGGAGTGATGAAAAGATACAACCCTGACACACACTTTTCCTGACTTTATCCCCTTTTTATGTTTGAACAACTGCCTCTTGATCTATGTACAGGTTCCTCATGAGCACAACTAAGTGTTCTGGAATTCCTACTCTCTGCAATGTAATCTATAATTTGTTATGGTCCACAAAGTCCAATGCCTTAGCATAGTCAATGAAACACATGTAAACATCTTTCTGGATCCTTCTGACATCAGCAATGATATCCCTGGTTCCATGTCCTCTTCTAAATCCAGCTTGAATTTGTAGAAGTTTCTGTCGATGCACTGATGCAGCCATTTTGGAGTGACCACTAGCAAAATTTTGCTTGCATGTGATATTAATGATATTGTTCGATAATTTCCACATTTGGTTGGATCACCTTTCTTGGGAATAGGCATATAGACATCTTCCAGTTGGCTGATCAGGTAGCTGTCTTCCCAGTTTCTTGGCTTAGACAAGTGTTCACTTTCCAGGCTGCATCTGTTTGTTGAAACATCTCAATTGGTATTCCATAAATTCCTGGAGCCTTGTTTTTCTCCAATGCCTCCAATCTGCTTTGACTTCTTCCTTCAGTACCATAGGTTCCTGATCATATGTTACTCCTGAAATGTTTGAATGTAGACCAATTCTTTTTGGCATAGGGACTCTGTATTCCTTTCATCTTCTGTTGATGCTTCCTACTTCGTTTAATATTTTCCATGTAGAATCCCTCAGTATCACAACTCGAAAACTGAATTTTTTCTTCAGTTCTTACAGCTTGAGAAATGCTGAGTGTGTTCTCCCCTTTTGGTTTTCTATCTCCAGGTCTTTGCACCTGTCATCATAATACTTTGTCTTTTTGAGCTGTCCTTTGAAATCTTCTATTCAGCTCTTTTACTTCATAAGTTTTTCTTTTGATTTTGTTACTTGATGTTCAAGAGAAAGCTTCTGATGTCCATTTAGATATTTTCTTTCTCTCCTGTCTTTTTAATTATCTGTTGCTTTCTTCATGCACGATGTCCTTGACGTCATTCTACAACTCATCTGCTCTTTGGTCATGGTCATAAGTGTGCAAGGCACCAAATCTATTCTGGAGATGGTCTCTAAATCCAGGTGGGATATACTCAAGGTTGTACTTTGGCTCTTGTCAACTTGTTTTCTTCATTTTCAACTTGGACTTGCACAGGAGTTATTGATGGTTAGATCCACAGTCAGCCTCTGGCCTTGTTCTGACTGATGACGTTGAGCTTTTCTATTGTCTTGTCACATATGCAGTCAAATTGATTCTTGTGTATTCCATCTGGTGAGGTCCACGTGTATAGTTGCTATTTATGTCGGTGAAAAAAGGTATTTGCAATGAAGAAGTCGTTGGTCTTGAAAAATTCAATCATCCAATATCCAGCATCATTTCTATCACCAGGGCCATATTTTCCAGTTACCTATCCTTCTTCATTTCCATCTTTTGTATTCCAATCCCCCGTAATTATCAGCACATCCTGATTGCGTATTCAATCAATTTCAGAATGCAGAAGTTGGTAAAAATCTCCGATTTCTTTATCTTTGGCCTTAGCATTTGGTGTGTAAATTTGAATATTAGTCTTATTAACTTGTCTTCCTTGTAGCCGTATGGGTATTATCATATCACTGACAGTGTTGTACTTCAGGATAGATCTTCAAATGTTCTTTTTGATGATGAACGTAACGTCATTCCTCTTCAAGTTTTCATACGGCATAGTAGACCATATGATTGTCTGATTCAAAATTACTGACACCAGTCCATTTCAGCTCACTAATGCCTAGGATATCGATCTTTATGCATTACATTTCATTTTTGGTGATTTCCAATTTTTCTAGATTCATACTTCATACATTCTAAGTTCCAATTATTAATGGATGTTTGTAGTAGTCTCTTCTCATTTTGAATTGTGCCACCTCAGCAAATGAAGGTCCTGAAAGCTTGACTCCACCCATATCATTGAGGTTGACTCTACTTTGAGGAGGCACCTCTCTCCCAAGAGCATTTTGAGTGACTTCCAACCTGAAGGGCTCATCTTCAGGTACTATGTCAATGTTCTGCCGATATTCATAAAATTTTCACTGGCTAATTCTTTTCAGAAGTAGACTGCCAGGTCCTTCTTCCTAGTCTGTCTTAGTCTGGAAGCTCAGCTGAAACCTTTCCTCCATGGGTGTCCCTGCTGGTATTTGAATACCACTGGCACAACTTTTAGCATAACAGCAACAAACAAGCCCCCACAGTATGACAAACTGACAGACTTGAGGGAGATTGTGGGTAGCAACTCCTCTATTTTCCTTAACAATTCAGCTCTGGTCCTAAAATTGAATAATCAAGGCTTTGTATTCCTATTTCTAGTGGTCATCTAGCCCTGGTGGTTCAGTAGTTATGCCCTTGGATGCTAACTGAAAGGCCAGTGGTTTGAACCCACCTGCCTTTCAGTGGGAGAAAGATATGATAGCTTCAGTTTAGAGTCCAGGAAACCTTAAGTGGTAGTTCTGTTCTGTCCATTGTGGTCACTATGAGTCAGAATCAACTGGATGGCAGCAGGTTTGGTTTTTTTGTTGTTGTTGTTAAATTCCCAAAATTCTTACCTCACCCTTCATCCCAAGCAACCTAACATTGTATTTATGCTTACAACATATTGTATAATTCTCTAAAACTTTCCTGGTAAATGCTCATCTCCTATTGTTCCAGATCACGAAAGAATGGTGTGAGCACGTCTTAATTATCTAGTGCTGGTATAACAGAAATACCACAAATGGATAACTTCAACAAACAGAAGTTTATTCTATTGCAGTCTAGTAGGCTAGAAGTCCAAATTTGGGATGCCAGTGCTTGGGAAAGGATTTTTCTCTCTGTCGGCTCTGGGGGAAGGTTCTTGTCATCAATCTTTCCCAGTAGAGGAGCTTCTCAGTGCAGGGACCCTGGGTCCAAAGCATGTACTATTCTCCTGGCTTTTGTTTCTTGGTAGTATGAAGTCACCCCCATCTCTCTGCTTGCTTCTCTCTTTTATATGTCAAAAGAGATTGACTTAAAACACAACCTAATCTTATAGATTGAGTCCTGCTTAATTAAGATAACTGCTGCTGATCCTACCTCATTAACATCATAGAGGTAGAATTTACAACACATAAGAAAATCACATCAGATGACAAAATGGTGGAAAATCACACAACACTGGAAATCATGGACTAACCAAGCTTACACACATTTTTGGGGGCACAATTAAATCCAAAACAGAACATTTAGTTGTTTTTCTTCTTGCATGTCATAATAAAATCACAATTGGTATTTTGGAGATAACAGATCAGGTACTGGGTTTCAGTCAGGATCACTTTATGATTAAGAAGACAACACAGGTCATTTTATCTTTGTAAAAGCATATTAATCATAACAGCCTTCATGGACTTAGGGAGAAACTAGAAATATCAGTTAGTGTGTCATCTCTTGCATTCTCTGAGCTCGTACATGATTCGCCTTTTTTCTCTTACCTTACTTTTTTACTCTCTACTTTCTTTATGGTCTCTGTTTTCTCAAAATACCTGCTTACATGTGGGTTCAGTTTTCAAGACACAGGTTCTCACTGAGTGCATTCTACAAGCTTCTCCTTCCTTCTTCCAGCCTTTCAGGTTACCTAGTCAGAGTTCCAGAGAGAAAATTTGAATGAACTTGCTCTGATAGCTTAGTAGAGTAGACTAAATTTAGGTCATTGGCCTTTCTAGGGAGTATCTGCCCTAGATCAGGGTCCATCCCTGGTACACATCACTGTGATTAGAAGGGAGAATGAAAAGGGTAGTGGGATCCAAATTATGACAACCCAAAATGCTTGTTTATCATGGACCGTTAACAGCCACGTACCCTGAAAAAATCGGAGAATATCAGCTAATCAAATATTTTACGTATCTTTACATATCTTGTTTTCTAAACTTAATTTGTTCTCACTGAGTTTTCAATATTCATTACCCAAAATCTTGGCAATGATTTTCTACTAAGATGATACACAGAAATGGAATCTTCCAGATTCAGATTTTTTAAAAAATTATCTTAGCCCTAGGTTTTGGGTATTATTTTGAAAAATTCCTTCCACCTTAAACTTACATACTTTCTTCTAAAACAAATGCTATTGTGCTGTGACCAATATCCTTCAGTTGGTTGTTTTTAGACTGTATCTAGTCAGTCTCCATACACAATGGACAGCAATCTGCCTGGTTCTGTACCATCCCCACGATTAATTACAGATTGAATCATTGTGATCCATAAGGTTTCACTGGCTGCATTTTAGTAGTAGATCACCTTTCTTCCTAGTTTATATTATTCTGAAAGCTCTGCTGAAACCTGTTCAGCATTAGGGCAACACACAAGCCTTCACTGAGAAATGGGTGGTGGCTGTACGTGAGGGGCATTGACCAGGAATCAAACCTGTATCTCCAGCATGGAAGGTGAGAATTCTCAATCAAAAATGTCCACCTTACACCCACTAGGGTGTCTATTATAAAAAATGAAAATAACAAGTCCATTTAAGTTTGACCTTAGTCGTCTTAAAAAAGCAAAATGACTTCAATATAAATAAGTCATGGTCTTGGTAAAGGAAGTAGAGAAAGACTTTTAATAAATTTAATAAATACATTAGGGTGTATTCCCTGCATAGAAAGAAATAAGGTTGTTTTTTTTTTTTTTTTTTTTAGCTTTTTGGTCACTGACCATAAAACCTATATTAAATATTTAATATCACACATTTGAAGCAGTTTAAAAGAATGAAAAATAAAAAGTATATTTGAAAAGCCAAGCAATTATCAAGGCAAACATCTACAAAAACAAGCAGAGTTTATTTTTACCAGCCTTGTCCAAGAATTCGCCAGGCGCTCCTTGCAAACTCTATGGGGCAGTTCTACTCTGTCCTATAGGGTTGCTATGAGTCGGAATTGACTTGATGGCAGTGGGTTCTTGGTTTGGTTCAAGAATTACCACAGGGAATGCTGATGGGACTACACGCAGCTCCCACAAGTGCCTTTAAATGCTCCTCCTAATGCTCTCAGCGCAGCTTCTTCAGGAGCTGCCAGACCATGTGCACTAAGAGATGTGGACTTTGTGCTCACTACTGTATTGGAGTGAAGAAAGCACAAGCAAAAGGCTTATCTGCATCTGACATTTTTCTGCAGTTTTGTAACATACTTCTGTTCTTATTGTGACTAAACATAAAGTTAGTTTTTTGATATATTTATTTTGCATACAATTCGAAAGCTAGATACCAAGCACAGAGATTTTTTTCACTGCTATTTCTTTTCAAAGAGATGTATTTATTATTTTGAGTTAGAATGGATATTTTCCTCATATGATTTCATGAGTTCTAAAAGTCAAGAACATGCCTTCAAATATTGACTGGGATTAATGGATCTCAAATATGTGAGTTCTTTTTCTTCCCTTTCTTTTTCTTCTCTCTGCCTCTCCTCTTCTTTTTTCTTCTCCTTTTCTTGCTTTTGTGGCTTGCCTGAATCCATTCAAAGATATTTCTTTGGATATCCATAGAATCAATTCTTAAAAAAATATTTTTCCATGAATACTTGGAAAATACATCTGGTTGTAAGTCATTCTTTTATAATCTTTGGATTCTTGTAATTCTGGTCACAGTTGGGCATTTTTATTGGTTTACAAGTCAAATTAAAGAGAACTGTTCTAATGAAAAATTGTCATGGGAACACTGTCTTGAAATCTTGGCTCCTAACTTGGGGCTGTTTGATGCTGGGAGAAGAGGTTAAGAGAAATTGTGGAATGTTTTTTACGTACCTCAGATAGAAAAGCAATGCTAAAACACTATAAATATTTGAAAACATAATCAAATGATTGAATAATACAAGCAATAAGAATAAACATAGTAAATATTAATTGATAATTTTGATAAATTAATTAGTTAATGATTTAGTAAATCACTTGATTAAAGAAGATTAGTTTTTTTGTGGCTGGAAGAATACGTGAAGACTATACTTTCTCTTTTACTAATAAAGAAATAGATGCCCATAGACTGATCACAGTAGTACCTATTTACCTACCTGCCTACGGGCTATTCTTACCAATGTTTTACAAGTAAGAAAACCAAGTTTCAGAGAGTTATGTAACTTGCCTAAGATTTTTCAATACTAAGTGGTGGACCATTCTTGGAAACTCCTTTTGTCTGCCTCAAGTGCTCTTACCTACTATGAAAGCCTGGCTTTTCTGTGTTGAAGCTTAGTCTTTCCTTTAGAAAACATTTCTATGAGGCTAAGTAAACCAAGATGTCCCTGAAAATCAGGGGCCATAAACTTTTTTTTTTCTTCTCTCTTTCTTTTTTTAGAGGGCATGGTAGGGCAGAGTGAGTCTTAATATCCTGAATATCCCTTTCAGGATGTTGTCTAATGCAGATTTTCTTCATGGACTTGTTGCTAAAGAAATTACAATTTCAGACACTCAGAAACCTTAAAAATGCTGCTGTTCGTATTCAATACTTAGATATTAGAAGCTGTTAAGTTTTCTGTAGCATATCCTGATCTTCAGCATTCTCTCCAATCTCTTACACATTTACTGCTTCCTTCCATTAAAACTGTAATGAGCCAGTGTTCAGCTAAACAAGGAGTCAGAGAAAGAACACATTGTAAATTTGAATCCTCATTGATAAATTTAGATCCTCATTGATAAAAACTGTTAAATTTAAGAGATCATTTGGAAATTTACTCATATCCTATCAGGATTATAAAAGTGTAACTAGACATATGCTTATTAATGTTGATACCAAAAAACTAAATCCACTGCCATCAAGTCAATTCTGACTCATAACAACCCTACAGGTCTGAGTAGTACTGCCCTATAGGGTTTCTAAGGCTGTTAATGCTGATACTAAAATCAAATCAAGATACACGTATAAAAAGAGACGTAGCTGTTGATATAAATGTAGATACATGTGTATATATACATGCATATGTATGTATATGCGCACACACACACATTTATATATATATGTACATAAATATGTATATTTTTCCAGGTTTCCTTATTTCAAATATCCCCCATTGCCTGTAAATGGGGGACAGAAATGTATCCAGCCAGTTATATTTACATTTCACATGCACCTGGAATTCTATTAATGGCAGTTCATGGAACATAATGTTTAGGGAATAGCATCTATGCATAAATTTACTAAAGTAATTGAGGAAACAATGTGGTAACTAAGGAAGAACAAGCTATGTAATTGCATTCATTATGTAATACATTCTCCTTAAATCATATTAAAATTAATGAAATTTAAATTAGTTTTTGGTTAACTGTCAGTTTGTCATACTGTGGTGGCTTGTGTGTTGCTGTGATGCTGGAAACTTGTTGTTGTTAGGTGCTGTCAAGTCGGTTCTCACTCATAGCAACCCTCTGTACAACAAAAGAAAACACCGCCTGATCGTGTGGCATCCTCACAATCATTGCTCTGCTGGAGCCCATTATTGCAGCCACTGTGTCAACCCATCTCATCGAAAGTCTTCCTCCGGAAGTTATGCCAATGGTATTTCAAATACCAGCAGGGTGGTACAAATTTCAGAGGAGCTTCTAGGCTAAGACAAACTAGGGAGAAGGACCTGGAAATCTACTTCCAAAAAAATTGGCCAGTGAAAATCTCATTCACTGAATATCAGTGAATGAACAAATGGAGAGACTAACACACTTTGGACAGGAGGGATCAGTCCCTGGAGGGTCAGCAAAAAAAAAAAAAAAAAAGGAAGACCCTCAACAAGATGGATTCACACAATAGGCTCAAATATAGCAATCATTGTGAGGATGGTGCAGGACTGGGCAGTGTTTTGTTCTGTTGTACATAGGAATGCTAGGAGTTGGAACCTACTGGATGGCACCTGAAAACAACAACGATATTGTAATATAATCTCCTATTAGAGAAATCAAAATATGTATAAAACTACAATCCCCTTTGGCCATCACTCCTTTTCTTCCCCAGAGGCAAAGATATCCTTCCGTATCTTTTCCAATGCATTTATAAGCACACAGGGACTCATAGAAACTATATAGTTTTCTATATAGCTTTTCTTTTTTTTTTTTAGCATGCAAGTTATCATACTATAGTCATTCTTGTGCAATTTATTAATTTTTATGCTCAACAATATATCTCAGTAATTAATCCATGTTAGATGTGCCATGTAGTTGGTTCCGACTCATAGAGACCCTATAGGACAAAGTAGAACCACCCCCATAGGGATTCCAAGGAGAGGCTGGTGGATTCGGACTGTGGATCATTTATTTAGCAAACTCTTTTTTGATTTTGATTTATTTATTGTGCTTTAAGTGAAAGTTTACAAATCAAGTCAGTCTCTTATACAAAAAGTTATTCACACCTTGTTATGTACTCCTAGCTGCTCTCCCCATAATGAGACAGCATATTCCTCCTCTCCATCCTTTATTCCCCATGTCCATTCAACCTCTTCCTTCTCATCTCATCTCCAGACAGGAGTTGCCCACATAGTCTCATGTGTCTACTTGAGCCAAGAAGCTCACTCCTCACCATTATCATTATCTGTCTTATAGTCCAGTCCAATCCCTGTAGCAGACAAACTCTTAAACACTGCTCCAAGGGCTCCAACTTTCAATAGCAAGGACATATTCCACATTATCTATATTCTATTACTGTTAGGTATTTAGATCATTTCCATTTATCCCAATTTTTATCAAGGTTGTAATTTATATCCTTTTGAATGCTTCCTGGGGGCATTTCACTAGATCACATGCCGATTCCTTAAATCATCATCAAAATTTGATATGCTCTGGTTTTTACAAAACTTATAAGTATCATTATTTAATTTGTATTTCCTTGATTCCAATCAGGTTGAGTATTTTTATGTATGCTCATTGGCCATTTATAATGTTCTTTCTGTGTATTGCCTATTCAAATGATTTGCTTTTTTATAAAACTGGGTGGTTGTTTATGTTGTTGTTGTTGTATGCTGTCATGTTGATTCTAACTCAGTGACCCTATGTGACAGAGTAAAACTGCCCCATAAAGTTACTCGGGCTGAAATCTTTACAGGAGTAGATAACCAGGTCTTTTCTCCTGCAGAGCCACTGGGTGGGTTTGAACTGCCAACCTTTCCATTAGCAGACAAGCGCTTAAAAATTATGCCCCCTAACCAAACCAAACCCATTACTGTCAAGTCGATTCTGACTATAGTGACCATATAGGGTAGAGTAGAACTGCCCTGCAGAGTTTCCAAGGAGTGTACTGAAACTGTTGACCTTTTAGTTAGCAGCCAGACTCTTACCCACTGCTCCACCAGGGTTCCTATTGTGCCACCAGGGCTCCTTAAAATCTGGTTACTAATCTTTATTATTAATATTATTGATTCTGCCACTTTTTAAAACTTTTCATATGGAGTTTTTTCATACAGAAGTTTTAATGTATTATAATTTTTCTTTATGAATTTGCTGCCCTAAAATAACAATAGTTATGCTTCCAATATTATTTTCTAGTCTGGTTTGATATATTTGTATCTTTCAACCATCTGGGATATATGTATATTTTTTGAATAATGAGGTTTTTTTGTTTTTTTTTTTTCAGATGGAGATTTAAATTCCTAACATCTGTTACCAAAAAGTCCATTATGTGACACTGATACGAAATGTCAACTTAAATACAGAATAAATTTTAATATATTTATGCTTGTGTGTATTGACTTTCTTCCAGTCCACCAATCTATTTGTCTATCCCAATACAGCTTTGCTTCTTGCCATAGCTACATAATATACTTCAGTGTTTGGAAAGGTATGTCTATCTTTTTTGTTCTTTTTAACAAGTTAGCCCAACTACTATGAATATTTGGTATTTCTGAATTTTGGAATCAGCTTTTCACATTCCATAAGAAATTATGCTGCACTTTTTATTTTAAATTATTGAATGTATTGATTAATTTGAGAAGAACTAGGTCTTTACTATATTGACCTTTTCTAACCTTAAACATGCTGTATCTCTTTACTTACTTCAGCTTTTTTATATCTTTTAGTAAAATTCTATATTCAAGGATATGATTCTATTTTCAAGGTCAGGATAGGTGACTAACTTTTTATTAAAAAGTAAATTGCTCTACTGTTCAGGACTACTGCAGTTGGACTTTTACTTATACGACAGTGATGCTTCCAGTGATTTTGCAAGAAATTAGACCACAGGGTGTTAACTTGGTGTCCATGGATGTAATTCAAATCAACAGTCTATGGAATCCCTAAAATAATACTTAATATCTCTGTGTATGTTACATGTGAATTTTTCTGAAACAGTTTTATGGGAACCCATGCAATTCAAAAGACATTGTCCAATTGCCACCCCAACCCTTACAAGCATGCTGACAAATTTGAATCACTGTGTGAGTTTAGTTTTTATAACATTGAGCCTTGAGTTTAGCAGTTTTGTGACACTTTCTAGATCAGGTTACTATGAAAAGGAAGTAGTGTAATATTGTGCACCAAAGAAATATTTTCTTTTAAACAAGAGCATTCCAAGACTTGGCTCCATGAGTGTGCAGTGAGCCTCGTAATGAAAGAAAGTGATTCCATTCAAAGAGATACAAAGTAGGGAAACAGATGAAGTAAAGAAGAATCTCTGGATGCAATTTGTTCCTAAAGGTTGCAGCCATAAGTGGACGAAAAGGCAAACATGATGAAAACCCATGGCTTAGACTAAAAAGTGAACTGAGAAATAAGGTAAATTCTAAGAAACCTTAACTGCCCTGGATGCCCATGCAATGGAGAAGACCCTTTCCCCGAAGATCTACTTATTGCTCTTCCTTTTCTTTCAGTCTTTTTTTTTTTCCCAATATTTGAGGAAATGTTCTGAAGGTGGTTTCTGGAATTGTGACCCAGAGATTGAATATTTAAAATAATGAGCTGATTGCAGTCTAATGGCATAACTGAACTTTCAGGATTTACATCAGTGCTAGACCCAGCAAAGGGCTGAGAATATATAGTGCCCTTCCTGCCTTTCAAGAACAGATGGCATGCTGTTTTGTAGATGCCATTAGTAAGTCATTATTAACGTTTAATACTGAAATTTCATCTCAAAATTTACCCGAAAATGAATGTTTCATCTTTTAAGTGTTTACCCTGTTGTTCACGGTAAGTGTTCAACTTTAGAATTTATCACAATTGCAACTGGTTAACTTTTTTGCCATTACTGTTACTATTTGTCTGTTCTAATGAACTACACTGTACATGTGCATAGAGATAATATTTATTTTATTCATTGTTGTGCCCCTTACACAGAGTAGAGTGAGTGAATTGCAATTAAATAAAAGGAAAACAAACATATATATATAACGTATGACTTTGAAAATAAATCAATAATTACAAAAAATTCTAGTGTATTAACCTATACCTCTAAACTATCAACCTCACAGAAGCCATGGGACATGAAAACATCACGGAATTTATCCTCCTGGGACTTTTTAGTGATGAGGGCACAAAGGCTGCCTGCTTTGTACTGTTCTCACTTTGCTATATTGCCATTCTCTCAGGAAACCTGCTCATTTTCCTTACCATCAAGGGCAGCCACCTCAGTGAGCAGCCTATGTACTTTTTCCTCAGCTACCTGTCCTTCATTGATGTCTGCTTTACCTCCACGGTAGCCCCAAAGCTGATCACAGACTTGCTGGTCCAGCAGAAGACCATATCCTATAACAGCTGCATGGCCCAGATGTTTTATGCCCACTTCTTTGGTGCCACTGAGATCTTCATTTTGGTAGCCATGGCCTGTGATCGCTATGCAGCCATCTGTAGACCCCTTCACTACATGGTCATCATGAGCAGACAGGTGTGCTATGTCCTGGTGATGGCCTCTATTATGGGAGCATTTATCCATTCCACCCTGCAAGTATTGCTTATTATTGAACTTCCTTTCTGTGGTCCCAATCAGATAGACCACTATTTCTGTGATGTATTCCCACTGCTGAAGCTGGCCTGCACAGACACTAGTTTGCTGGTGATTGTGATCATCGCCACCACAGGGGTGTTGTCCATTTTGACCTTTGTTGCCTTGGTTATTTCTTACATCATCATCCTGTTAACCCTGAGGACCTGCTCCTCTGAGGGCCGCCGCAAAGCCCTCTCCACCTGTGGCTCGCACATCACTGTGGTGTTCATGTTCTTCTTGCCCCTCATCTTCACCTATGTCCCCACAGCTGATTCTGTCAGTGATGACAAGGTGTTTGCCCTATTTTACACTATGATTGCTCCCATGTTCAACCCCCTCATCTATACACTGAGAAACACAGACATGAAGAATGCCATGAAGAAAGTGTGGTGCCGACGCAAGCTGTTTGAAGGGAAATGATGCCCTTGGTAGTGAGCTCTTTGCCTGATCTTGTTCTTGCCACAGCATTATTAATGTTGATCAGTGCAGCAGGTACAGAGAGGTGGTATGCTGTCATCTAAAGTCACAAGCCTTGAAGACAGAAGACCGGTTTGCCACTCTCTTTCTGGACTTCACTTCACTGATTCTCTTCAAAAGAAGTGGATCAGAGGATCTCCAGAGCCATTTTGGCTCAGACATTCTGGAAACTATTCTCTTCTTCATGTTTCCAGACAGAGTGACATTATTATACTTCTATCAGGGCAGATTATAAAGACTACATGATTTGGAAGTCATGCTTTAGGAAACAGATATCCTGACTGTGACAATTTTCATAGAGAGAGACAGCTCCTAGGCATTTCTGTTTTTTGAGGTTTCCATTACAATAAGAAATAAAGCAATGACAAAAAATTTTTTAAAGTGTTACATATTTTAACTGTTCACATTGAACAAATTATGCGATGCAATTGTATTATTTACATTATACTGTACTTCTGAAGTCACTGTAATTAATTCTGATTCGTTCTGTTATGTATAAGGTCACCATGAGTTGGAGCTGACTCCATGGTAACTAACAAGAATAGCAACTCTATATGTAGTATATTCTAGTAATTAGAAGTTTCAAGTTGGATGAAGAACATCTTTTTTTTTTTAATTTTATACACCTACTTCTCACTTATCAATTTTCTCATTTTCAGACATTTCACATTTACAACAATAGTAAAAAATCTACTATCAATTATTTTGTCCATTAACAACATATGTCTGGCATTAACGAATGCCAAAGAGAGAGGTGAGAGTAACACTGGCTGTGATGTTGAGGTTATATGTCAACTTGGCTGGACCACGAGTCTCAGTGGTTTGCCAGTTGTGTACTGATGTAACTTGGCACTTGTGTAATGATGTAATCATTCTCCATTTCGTGATCTGATGTGGTGGTCCTCCATTTTCACATAACACCAATTTTTGCATAACTACCTGGTCTTTGAAATCTCAACACTTTGATGATAAGGGAAGAGTGGGTGTAAATACATATGTATGACTTATTTAGGAGCTCTGATGGTGCAATCTTTGAGAGCTCAGCTGCTAACCAGAAGGTTAGTGGTTTGAATCCATTGGAGACTCCCTGTGAGAAAGACCTCTTGATCTGCTTCCATAAAGATTACACTGTATGAAAACTTATGGGGCACTTCTGTTATGCAACATGGGGTCTCTATGAATCAAAAATTGACTCAATGGTGCACAACAACATGACTTATTTAAAACCTCATTTAAAAAGCCTTCATGAGTATACACACTGATGCTCTTTGTAAAGTGCCAAATGGAAATCTCACACTGTGTGAATGACCCTGAGTTTAAGAAGGCCCATACATGAAGAGGTGGATGTACCTGTTGTGATATTTGTTAATCAGCACTGCTCCATGTAAATAGTATCTTTTGAGGTGTTTTCTCACCGTTTATATTATGTAAAGCTGTTTTTGACACACTAAGAAGAAATAAAGAAGATCAGACTAAGAAAAAAGTGGGACCAATTGAAGACCAGGGCATAGGCCAAGATCACCTTTGGCACATTGAGGCATTTCTTTCGCTTATAGATAATTCCTTGAGTTTTGTGAACTGGAACGGAGTTTCTAATATCACCTACTGTCATCTACTACCACAAAACACACAAGGAAAATGGGTGAGAAAATAGCTAAAAGCTCACCAAGTTTACAAATATGAGAGAACCAGAATGATATTTTTTTGCTTCTTTTTTCTACACCACAGCTTCAACTAAGAAAATGAATTATATACACTTAAAGCATTATCTTTCCGAGTGTGGCAGGAATAAACATTTTAAGATCAGGGTATTTTTGAAGAAATTATCTGCAGGGTGAGGGAAGATTTCAGCAACAGGTTTTCTTTCCAAAATTCCACATGCGTATTGCCAAAAAAAATCAGGATATTTAGGATCCTAAGAGGAGGAAGAGAAGGGATAAACTACATTGAAAAGGAGGCAAGAAAGACCATAGCTGAGGAAGCCAGGGTCTAGTTTTGATGTTGGTTGGTGGCGATTACCTCCTGACAGGAGTTTCCAATTCAGGAAGGTGAGATGGACAAAGATATCTATAGTTTATGGGCAAGCGTCTAATTCTGACACCTATTTTTAAGTCTGTTGTTGATACATACGTAGGCCCCGTTCTGCAGCAATGGGTTAAGTTTGCTTATTGTGACAAATTCTCTATTTGGTTTCTCCCCCAAAAGAACAGGTCTTTCAGGAGTCTGTTTGAACATGGATCATAGTTGTCTTTTGTTAACCCTTGTTTTATAATTTATCAATGAAGAAAATGTCAAGGGGAATCTATCCAAGTGTGCTTAATGTTACGTTGAACTCTTCTTATATATCACCCATGAAGAAATAGTGGAAGAGAGACTGACTGCACACTTAGAGTATAATATTTGGCTTACATGCATAGAATCAAAGGTATGTGCTTTCCTTCATATCTGTTCTTTCAAGCTTGACCTTTTTACCCTTCTCCTGGCAAAGTAAACAACAACAAAAAAACCCAAACCCATTGCCATCAAGTCAATTCCAATTCATGGTGAACCCACATGTTACACAGCAGAACAGATCCATAGGATTTTCTTGGCTGTAATCTTTATGGAAACAGATAGCCAGATCTTTTCTTCCATGGCACTGCTAGGTGAGTTTGAACTGCCTCCCTTTTAGTTTAGCAACTGACAGTAAACTGCTTACACCACCCAGGGACATCCTGGTAAAGTATCTTTCACTAAATATTTAGAAGGTTTTAAAAATTTAAAAGCATTACCGAAAATCCCTACTTTCACAAATTGACCATGACATTCTTGGATAAGTCAGCTCGCTAATGCTGTGTAACAAGGTATTCTAAAACTTATGGCTTACACAAGAATCATTTAATTCTTGTTCATGTGTCTGTGGGTCAGGGACCAATCATCTGACCTTGCCTGGTCTTAACTCCAGGCTTCAGTTTGGGTTCAGGTATTCTCTATGACTATAATTCTTCTCATATATCAAAAAGAAGTTTCATCTTTTTCTTGGTTGGTCAGATTGTATTAAAGATTGGTAACCACACAAAGAAGGACTGGAAACATCAAAATGAACCATCCCCAATCAGGTACTACAAAAATAGTAAAATTCTTCAGACCTTGGCATGTGACTTCGTACCAAGAGTGGGTACAGAGAAACAGAATTATAAGGGTGAGTTTTCTAAATTTGTCCTCAAGTGTGGTTAGTCTTAAAGATGTTGATGACTCTGCTTCCAGTAGTTTTGAGGGCACTGCTAATCCATGGTGTGAGGGGTAGCAACAGAAATACACAAAATATCACCACCAATAGGTAGGTATTGGTGACAGGTAAGGCTCTGGGTAATCACAGGTTTGATACCTCCCTACACTTTTTTCAGAACGAGAAGTATAAATTAGCTGGTTGGTTGGTCCTATGCTCATTAGACAAAGTAGTGAAAACAAAAAAAAAATGAGCTCAAGTGCCACATAAACAACCTCAGATTTGCACTTATGCCCTGAAAGAAGCCTTATTTCTTGTTGTAACAAAGCTGATATTGCCAAAAAATAAATCCAGAGTCTTATCCAAAGAGGCCTAATTACAACACCAATTGAATTTCCAGCTTAGAATGGTGTCTAAAGTTAAAGTGAGGGCTTTGATTGGGAAGAAATGGAATCCTGAATCTTTGGATGGGGAAATATGCACAGTGGTTAAGAGCTCAACTGCTAACCAAGAAGTCAGCAACTTGAATCCACCAGCTGTTCCTTGCAAACCCTATGGAGCAGTTCTATTCTGTCCTATAGGGTTACTATGAATCAGAGTCAACTCTATGGCAATGGGTTTGGTTTGGTTTGAAATCAAGAAGCTGAGCCCCTAAATTACACTTAATCACTCCTGCCAACAGAACCAGCCCTCTCACTCCCATCTGAAAGGATAAGTCCATCTTTGTCTGCTAAGCCACCCTACCCAGTAAAACCATTAGCCCCCCCCATTCTCATCTGATGCGATTAACCCAGCTAGGTAGGAAGAGCCTTTGACTGAGATATTGCCTGGGATGGCATCTGAGTCATCACGTGATGAGGCATCTGAGTTATTACCTGGGGTGTCTCCTGAGGCAGATGACTTACAGAACATTGCTGAATGTTCTCAAAACACATCCCCGCCAATCATTTTTGCTTCTAGACCTCTAACTAGACTTAAATACCAGTGAACCCCAAAAGGTAAAGTGCAAAATATGACTCAGCAGGAGGTACACTACCCTCCAAAAGAACTGCTTAACTTTTCTAATGTGTACAAACAGAAACCTGGGGAATATGTCTGGGAATGGCCATAAGGGTGTGGGATAATGATACAAGGGACATAAATTTTGGTCATTTTTTTGAGCCATTTATTTGGTTTTGTTTTTAAATTAAACCTTTTACGTTTTGCATATTGTATATTCACACGCACTTCTAAGAAATAATACAAAGAAATCCCATGTATCCTTTACCAGTTTCTCCTGGTGGTAAAACCATATGTCATGGATTGAAATGTGTCCCCCAAAAATATGTGTATTGATTTGGCTAGGCCATGATTCCCAGTATTGTGTGATTGTCCACATTTTGTCATCTGAAGTGATTTTCCTATGTGTGGTAAATCCTATCTCCAGGATGTTAATGAGAAGGCATTAGTGGCAGTTCTGTGAATGAAACAGGACTCAATCTACAAGATTAGGTTGCATTTTAAGCCAATCTCTTCTGAAATGTAAAAGAGAGAAGTGAGTAGAGAGACATGAGGATCTCACACCATCAAGAAAGCAGCACTGGGAACAGAGTGGATATTTTGGACCCAGGGTTCCTGAGAAGAAAAACTCCTAGACCAAGGGAAAATTGATGACAAGGACCTTCCTCAAGAGTTGACACAGAGAGAAGGCTTTTCCCTGGAGCTGGCACCCTGAATTCAGACTTTTGGCCTAACGGACTGTGAGAGCATGAACTTCTGTTTGTTAAAGCCATCCACTTGTGGTACTTCTGTTACAGCAGCACTAGATAACTAAGACACCCTAGTAGAGTATCATAACCAGAATATTGATATTGACACAGTCCAGCAATATTATTCAGACTTCTCCAATCTTACATGCACTCATGTGTGAAACTAGCTTCTCCCTGCTTTTTTTCCCTGCAGTACTTATTGCTCTTATGCTATAAGATTTACTTTTTTTTAAAAATTTTATTGGGCTTTACGTGAAAGTTTACAGAGAAAATTACTTTCTCATTCAAAAATTTATATAAAAATTGTTTTGTGACATTGGTTGCATTCCCCAGAATGTGTTAGCACTCTTCTTTCTAACCTTAATTTCCCATGTCCATTTGTTCAGTTTTTGTGTCCATTCCTCTCTTTTAGTCTTTGCTTTTAGGCAGATTTTGCCTAACTGATCTCCTATACTTGATTGAACTGAGAAGCACGTTCCTCACATGTCTTAATGTTTGTTTTATAGGCCTTTGGCTAAAGGTGGGCTTCAGGAGTGGCTTCAGTTCTGAGTTAGCAGTTCTGAGTTAGCAAGATATCATAGTCTCGGGATTTCTCCTATCTCTGTCAGGCAAGCAAGTCTGATCTTTTTTGTGAGCTTGAGTTTTATTCTACATTTTTTCTCCCACTCTATCTGGGACCCTCTATTGTGATTCTTGTCATAGTAGTCAGGGGTGAGAGTTGGACACTACCTAGTTCTTCTAAGCTCAGGTTGGTGGAGGCTGTGGTTCATTTGGTCCATTAGTCC
This sequence comes from Loxodonta africana, assembly GCF_030014295.1. NCBI lineage: Eukaryota > Metazoa > Chordata > Mammalia > Proboscidea > Elephantidae > Loxodonta > Loxodonta africana. The sequence goes on from NC_087363.1 coordinate 3,182,581, forward strand.
TTTGGACTATTTTCCTTGAGACACTGGTTTTCTTCATTCCACTTTACTCCAGACAGGATAGGATCAATAGATGTATATGAGATGGGCACACACAAGTTTTTAAGGCCCCAGGAGCTACTCACCAAAGTAGGATGTAGAACATTTTCGTTAAGAGTTATGTTATGTATGTTGACCTAGATGTCCCTCAAGACCATGATCCCCTGCCCTCAGCAGCAGTAATTTGCTCCCTTGATTTTGCCTTTGTCAAGTTGTGCTGACTTCCCAGATACTGTGTGTTGTCTTTCTTTCCCTTTGCCAAAGTTAACACTTGTCTGCTATCTAGTTAATCATTACCCTTCCCTACTCTCACCACCCTCATAACCACCAAAGATTGTTTTTTTTTTTCTATGTGTAAACCTTTTCTTGAGTTTTTATAATAGCCGTCTTCTACAATATTTGTCCTTCTGTGACTGACATTTCACTCAGCATACTGCCCTCCAGATTCATTCTTGTTGTCAGGTGCTTCATAGATTGATCATTTTTTTATCATTGTATAATATTTCATTGTGTGTATGTACCAAAATGTTATCCATTCGCCTGTTGATGGACACTTAGGTTGTTCCCATGTTTCTGCTATTGTTAATAATGCTGTAATGAATGTGGGTGTGCATGTGTCTATTCATGTGGCAGCTCTTAATACTCTAAGATATGTTCTTAGAAGTGGGATTGCTGGACCATACATTATTTCTATTGCTAATTTTTTAAGGAGGTGCCATATTGATCTCCATAATGGAAACAAATATTTGTGTTATGTCCTGTCAAAGAGAACCAGGACATGAGTATCAGATAGTCAATAAAGACTATTATAATATCTGCTCTTAAATAATCTGATTAACTTCTTCACATTGTCATGTCGAATCCAAAAAAACATTGCCATTGAGACAATTCTGACTCATATCGACCCTATAGGACAGAATACAACTGACCCTTTAAGTTTTCAAGGAGCATCTGGCGGATTTAAACTGCCAACTTTTTGGTTAACGTTCACAGCTCTTAACCACTACGCCACCAGGGTTTCCATGTCACGTCATCAAAGTGCGAAAATATGATCCAATGAATGGTGTGACTCTAGATATAACATTTCACTTCTAAAGAAAACAATTCTCAATTTTGTAGCACAATGTCTTCAGCCATCATTCATGTATTCAATGAATATTTGCTGATTTTAAAAATTCTGTGAATCATGCTGTTCAGATGATATTTACTCTTTCAGGCTTTTTCTTGTTTTAACTGTCCATGGTTCTATGATTCTAATTTTATCTTGTGTTCGTACACGTTTTAACTTCCTTATTAGACTATGAGCTTGGGTAAGTTGTTGAACAACTTTTGGAAAATATTCCATAGGAAATCTGAGGGAATTGAGGCCTTAATGCATGTTAAAATATATATATATGCTGCTTTGTACTGAAATGTTGTATAGTTAATACATGTAATTATCATTTTTTGTTATCATTATATTATTATTTTATGTCAGTATCGCTATCATTTCTTCATTATATGAAGAGGCTTTTGAAACAAAGAAAGTATCATTAAGTAATTCATTTATCGAACTACTAAAATTAAAGTTTATTCCCAACCATAGTTGCCCAGAATGGCCTTGAAATCCTCCCAGAAATGGCCCAACTCTCTAGTCTGCCATTGTAATAGATTCTCTATTAATTTATTAAACACTTAGTGTACGATGTCCACCTATACTTTAAACAATATATATGTTTACATACATACATGCACACACACTTCTGTTTATCAAGTTAATCTGTGAATATCAATTTTATATAATATTCTTAATATTTTTTCTAGGCCTTAAGTATATACATTAATGACCAACCAATAGTCTAAGATGAAGAAAAGTGTTTATAATTTATCTCATTTCCTTTATTTTTAGTAAATTGAACAAAATAAAAGGTATAAGAGCAGGTATTTATTGAGCACCAAATGCAATTTGGCATATTATCTAGTTTACTTCTATGCCTTTAAAAATTATCATTATTTGAAGTTAATATGTCAGTAGTGTGACTCTTAGTGATAAAGTGTTTTTCCTTGTTCAAATAACTAGTGCATAACAATGGAAAGATTTGAACTCATATCTGTATAAAAGCTAATTCCATGATTTTTATACCATTTCTTTTTATATGTAATGACTATTATATACATAATCCTCTCATACAAATAATGAATTCTTAAAATTTTAGAATTTCTCTAAGTATTTTCAAATGACTTTCTTGTCAGTTTTATAAATGCATTCATTGACTGCTATATGATAAATCTTGTTCCCTTTTTTCCAGAATAAACTCCAAAGATTTAATAATCGCTGTCCACTGTCCTTGTGTAGGACTCCCTGGCTTGTGCAACAGTTCACATGCTTGGCTGCTAACCACAGAGGTGGAGGTTGGGTCACCTACATGTGCCTCAGAAGAAAGACCTGATAATCTATTTCTGAAAAATCAGCCAACGAAAAACCTGTGTAGTACAGTTCTACTCTGACACACATGGCTTCACCATAAGTTGGAATTCACTAAATTGCAACTTTTTTTTGTTTGTTTGTTTTTTGGTTTAGTCGTACCTAACTTACAGTCCACAGGGGGATATGCTCTCAATGAATATGATTTCATTCCATGTGCTGAGTGCAATGACAATTTACAAACTTAAAATGGAAGAACTCTTGGAGAAAATAACACCAGAGTTGAATCTTGAATGATTAGTCACACTTTCAGACACTAAAAAAGATGGAAAAGGCAATCCCTACAAAGAGAATAGTACGAATGCCCAAACTGTCTCAGCATCATTAACAGTACTCTCCCTGACCTCCTCCATGTGTCTTTCAGTTTGTCATACTGTGGGGGCTTGCTTGTTGCTGTCTTGCTGGAAGCTGTGCTACAGGTATTCAAATACCACCAGGGCCAGCACGGTGGACAGATTTCAGCTGAGCTTCCAGAATAAGACAGCCTAGGAAGAAGGACCTGGTGGTCTACTTCTGAAAATAATTTTAAAAATATTGTTGCCATCCAGTCAATTCTGACTCATAGTGACCCTATAGATTAGAGTAGAACTTCCCCATAGGATTTCAAAGGAATGCCTGGTGGATTCAAACTGCCTACCTTTTGGTTAGCAGCTGAACTCTTAACCACTACACCACTTTAAGAATAGCAGCAGAACATTGTCTGATATAGTGCCAGAAGAGCCCCTCAGTTTGGAAGGCACTAAAAGATGACTGCAGAAGAGCTGCCTCCTCAAAGTAGAGAAGACCTTAATAACTTGGATGCAGTCAAGTTTTCGGGACTTTCACTTGCTGATGCGGCATGACTGAAAATGAGAAGAAACAGCTACAAACATTTATTAGTATTCAGAACATGGAATGAACGAAGTATGAATCTAGGAAAATTGGAAATCATCAAAAATGAAATGCAACACATAAAGATCGATATCCTAGGCATTAGTGAGCTGAAATGAACTGGTATTGGCCAGTTTGAATCAGACAATCATATGGTCTACTATGCTGGGAATGACAACTTGAAGAGGAATGGCTTTGCACTCATCGTCAAAAAAAAACATTTCAAGATCTATGCTGAAGTACAACGCTGTCAGTGATAGGATACTATCCATATGCCTACAAGGATACCAGTTAATACGACTACTATTCAAGTTTATGCACCAACCACTAAGGCCAAAGGTGAAGAAATAGAAGATTTTTACCAACTGCTGAGGTCTAAAATTGATGGAATATGCAATCAGGATGCATTGATAATTACTATTGATTGGAATGCAAAAGTTGGAAAGAAAGAAGAAGAATCTGTATTTGGAGAATAGGGTCTTGGTGACAGAAATGATGCTGGAGAGTGCCTAATAGAATTTTGCAAGACCATTGGCTTCTTCACTGCAAATACCTTTTTCAACAACATAAATGGTAACTACACACATAGACCTAGCCAGATGTAATAAACATGAATCAAACCACCTACATGTGTGGAAAGAGACTATGGAAAAGCTCAGTATCATCAGTCAGAACAAGGCCAGTGTCTGATTGTGAAAAAGACCATCGATTGCTCATATGCAAGTTCAAATTGTAACCAAAAAAAATTAGAAGTCCATAAGAGCCGAAGTATGGCCTTGAGTATATTCCACTTGAATTTAGAGGCCATCTGAAGAATATATTTGATGCATTGAACACTGACTGAAGACCAGACGAGTTGTGGAATGACATCAAGGACATCATACATGAAGAACGAAAGAGATCATTAAGAAGACAGGAAAAAAAGAAAAGACTAAAATAGATGGTTAGAAGAGACTCTGAAGCTTGCTCTTGAATGCAGAGTAGCTAAAGCGAAAGGAATAAAGGATGAAGTAAAAGAGTTGAACAGAAGATTTCAAAGGGCATCTCAAGAAGACAAAGTCAAGTATTATAATGACATGTGCAGAATCCTGGAGTTAGAAAACCAAAAGGGAAGAACATGCTTGTCATTTCTCAAGTCGAAAGAACTGAAGAAAAAAATTCAAGCCTTGAGTTGCAATACTGAAGGATTCTACAAAGAAAATATTAAATGATGCAGGAAGCATCAAAAGAAGATGGAATGAATATACAGAGTCACTATACCAAAAAGAACTGACCAACATTCAACCGTTTCAGGAGGTAGCATATCATCAGGAACTGATGGTACTAAAGGAAGAGGTCCAAGCTGCACTGGAGTCACTGGTGAAAAACAAGGCTCCAGGAATTGAGTGAATACCAATTGAGATATTTCAACAAATGGATGCAGTGCTGAAGTGCTCACTTGCCTATACCAAGAAATTTGGAAGACAGCTACCTGGCCAACCGACTGGAAGAGATCCGTATTATATCTATTCCCAAGAAAGGCAATCCCCCCGAATGTGGAAATTATTGACCAACATCATTAATATCACAAAGTTTTGCTGAAGATCATTCAAAAGTAGTTATAGCAGTATGTTGGCAGGGAAATTCCAGAAATTCAAGCCAAAATCAGAAGAGGGCATGGAACCAGGGATATTATTGCTGATATCAGATGGATCCTGGTTGAAAGCAGAGAATACCAGAAAAATGTTAACCTGAGTTTTATTGACTATCCAAAGGCATTGGACTGTGTGGATCATAACAAATTATAGATAACATTGCTAATAATGGGAATTCCAGAACACTTAACTGTGCTCTTGAGAAGCCTGCACCTAGATCAAGAGGCAGTCATTCCAACAGAACAAGGGGATACTGTGTGGTTTAAATTCAGGAAAGTTATGTGTCAGGCTTGTATTCTTTCACCATGTATATTCGATCAGTATGCTGAACAAATAATCTGAGAAGCTGGACTATACCAAGAAGAATGGAACATCGGGATTGGAGGAAGGCTTATTAACAACCTGCCTTATGCAGATGACGCAATCTTGCTTGCTGAAAGTGAAGAACACTTGAAGCACTTGCTGATGAAGATTAAAGACCACAGCCTTTAGTATTGATTACACTTCAACATAAAGAAAACCGAAATCCTCACAACTGGACAAATAAACAACATCATGATAAACAGAGAAAAGTTTAAAGTTGTCAAGGATTTCATTTTATTTGAATCTACAATCAACACTCATGGAACTAGCCGTCAAGAAATCAAATGACACATTGTATTGGGCAAATCTGCTGCAAAAGATCTGTTTAAAGTGATAAAAGGCAAAAATATCACCTTGAAGACAGGTGTGTCTGACCCAAGCCATGGTGTTTTCAATCACCTTATGTGGATGGGAAAGTGGACAATGAATGAGGAAGACTGAAGAACAATTGACACCTTTGAATTACGGTGTTGGTGGAGAATATTGTATATAACATGGACTGCCAAAAGAATGAACAAATCTTTCTTCTAAGAAGTAAAACCAGAATGCTCCTTAGAAGCAAGGATGGGGAGACTATTTCTCACGTACTTTGGAAATGTCATCAGGAGGGATCAATCTCTGTAAAAGGACATCATGCCTGGTAAAGTGGAGGGTCAGCAAAAAAGAAGAAGACTCTCAGTGAGGTTTATTGATACAGTGCCTGTAACAATGGGCTCAAGGATAACAACAATTGTGAGAATAGTGCAGAACCCGGCAGTGTATTGTTCTGTTGCATATAGGGTTGCTAGGAGTCGGAATAGCCAGGACAGAGCCTCTTTGTCCTTTGTTCATTTTCAGTAATCTCATAGGCCTTATAATCCAAAAAACCCATTGTCATCGAGTCGATTCTGACTCATAAGCGACCCTATAGGACAGAGTAGAACTGCCCAACAGAGTTTCCAAGGAGCACCTGTTGGACTCGAACTGCTGACCTCTTGGTTAGCAGCCGTAGCACTTAACCACTATGCCACCAGGGTTTCCATATGCCTTAGAGGCTCTAAATCTTGAACTCACATTAGCTGTCTTACTTGGTTCCTCTGATAGAACTTTCTCCTTAAATCCATTCTTTTTGTCTTCCCTTTAAATTTGTGATCTGGTTTATCTCTGTTTTTCTAGTTATATTGCCTGGTATCTAGGCAACAAGTCCCCTTGGTTGCACAGTACATAATAGCCAGGTGCCAGTCTTGCCCTTATCTGGGGATATGACTCCTAATTGTTTCACATGTGTGGAGGCCAGCTGTATATACCACCCTAGTCACCCCTGGCTCCCAAGTTTTAGTCTGGGAGAAAGAGCAAGGTATATCCTGGTCATCCAGTATAAGATATCAGAGTTTTCAGATCCAAGAATGGAGAGGTATGACAAGAACAATTTTTAATATTGCTCTGTGGAATATATTTGATTGAAGAGGGTGTTGCCATACAAAATAACTGATATCATATGTTCAAAAATTTTATTTTGCATGTATTCTCATGTATTTTATTATGAAAATGTTTATTGCAAAAATTATGAAAAATTTCAAACACAAAATTTACAAATGAATAAAACTGTGTAACTCAAATATGTATCAGGATATATAAATTTCCATTAACCTAGGCATTTTGCTTATGCTGCTTTCCAGATAATCTCCGCCCCATCAAATCTCACAGCCAACTGCTATTCTGATTTTTTTTTCCCCACCATGGCTTAGTTTTGCCTGTTTTAAAACTTAATATAAATGAAAGTATGTAGAATTTACTCCTTTATATATGGCTTCTTTACTCAGCAAAATATTTTTGGGAATTATCAATGCTGTTGTGAGTATCAGTAGTTCATGCTTTTTTTTTATCACTGAGGAATATTTTAATCTGTATTAGCAAACCACAGTTCATTTTTTTGACTGATGGATACTTGCATATTATACACAAAACTGCTGTGAACATTATAGCAGAAGTTTTTTTGTGAACATATTATTTTTCTTGGAAAAATAGGAATGAAATTGTTGGGACATATGATAAGTGTAAGGAACCCCAGTGGTGCAGTGGTTAAGCACTTGGCTGCTAAACAAAAGGCCAGTGATTTGAACTCACCAGCTGCTCTGTGGAATAAAGATGGGGCTGTCTGCTTCTGTAAAGATTATAGCCTTGAAAACCCCATAGGGCAGTTCTACTCTGTTCTATTGGGTCTCTATGAGTCAGAATTAACTCAATCCCTAATGGGTATAATAAGTGTAAGGGGCCCTGGTTCTGCAAATGGTTAAGCAGCTTAAGACCAAAAAACCAAATCTGCTGATGTTCAATCGATTCTGACTCATAGCGACCCTATAGGACAGTGTGGAATGGCCGGTGTATTTGAACTGCCAAACTTTTGGTTAGCAGCCTTAGCTCTCAACCACTGCACCTCTGCTAACAAAAAGGCTGGTGGTTCGAACCTACGCAGCAGATCAATGGGAGAAAGATCTGGTGATCTGCTTCCATAAAAATTATAGCTAAGAAAATCCTATGCATCAGTTCTACTCTGTCACATGGGGTGGCTATAGCTGAAAATGACTCAATGGTACCAAACGACAACACAGCAAGTGTCTTAGTTATCTAATGCTTCAATAACAGAAATGCCATAAGTGGATGTCTTTAATAAACACAGATTTATTGTTTCACAGGATAAAAGTCCAAATTTAGGGCATCAGCTCCAGGGGAATGCTTTCTCTCTCTGTAGGCTTAGGGGGAAGCTGCTTGTCATCAATTTTCCCTGGTACGGGAGCTGCTCAGTGGAAAGACTCCAAGTCCAAAGAACTCATTCTGTTCCCGGGGCTTCTTTCTTAGTGCAAAATTTCCCTCTCCTCTCTGCTGGCTTCTCTCTTTTACACCTCAAAAGAGATGGACTTAATATATAACCTAATCTTGTAGACTGAGTCTTGCCTTATTAGCATAAATGCCTATAATTCTGCCTCATTAACATCATAGAGGTTAGGACTTACAACACATAGAATAATCACAGCTGATTACAAAATGGTGGACCACCACACAATACTGGGAATCATGGCCTAGCCAAATTGATACACATTTTGTGGAGACCCAATCCAAACCATAACAATAACCCCGTATTACATTTTATAATAAACAGCCAGAATCTACTGCAATAGGGCAAATGTTGTGAACATAATATTCACAAATAGGGTTTCTGTTTTATACAGGGGAGAATTAACAAGACAAAAAAAAAAAAAACCAGGGTGGGGAAATGGAATGAAAGCGTACCATAATTGGATAGTAAGTCAAGGAACTTTATGCTAATGATAGTCTATTTTTACAATGGGCTCTTAATGAGGGGTTGTATGCTGGCTCAGGTTGAGCAGGGGCCAAAGTTCAGGGACCTGGAGAAAGGAGAGATGCTTAGCCAAAGTTTGGTTACCAAGCATCTTGTTCCAACTGGCCCATGGGACAAGCTGTTCAGCTAATCATTTATGAAGCAAAGAATGGAAATATGGGAGTATGTCTAGCCTTGTCATAAGTAAAGAAGGTGCACTCTTGAGTTGTATTTAAGTCATATGGTAAAGGATGTTTGGCAGTTTTCCAGAACATGAAAGTGCGTTGGGGGTGGGAGGGTTAACCATGGCTATTTTCCAGGATCAAAGGGATCACCTAAAATTCAATACTGTCAAGGACATTTCCATTCTCTGTTAAATACATGGCCCTCCTCATGCATGAAAAGTTAACTTGGGGACACTAGTTTAGTCTCCAAACTTCTTAATGTCTTTGAAAATAAGAAGTGAGAACACAGGAAACAAGTAATATTTTATTAAATTTATCTTAAAAATAACCTCTGACAGGAGGGCATTGTTAGTATTGGTAAGTTTTGTGTGACTAAAGAATTAAAAGCCACATTAAAATGCAGTGGACCTTGGTAATGGTAAAACTATATTACGTTTTAGTACACTGATATGCAGGAATATCAAAGTTTATGACATAACCCATAGCATACACAGCCGAGGTGCTACTGTTAAAATGCTTTATCCACCGTGGGCACCAAAATTTTGCTGGCAATTTTAACCTGGGAATCTACACAGCCTTCTATTACAAATTATTGTTCCTGCTGCAGTAGTGGATTCTTCTTACTCTAACTGGGGAAAAGTTTCCTGTGAATTTTCTGAATGCCTATGGTAATTTTCCTGACACAATACATCTTTAAACAAAATAATATTGTATCATTAATTGGCTTTAACTAAGTTTCGAATTATCTGCCTTTCTGTCTAAGAAAATGCATACTATCTCCAGTTTATTTTTATTTAATCCTGATGATACACATTATTTCACTTTCCTACTTTCAGAGTTTCAAAGTTCTGTAGCTGAGCTTCTGCACACCAACCACATTCCATAAATAGCTGAATATGGCAAGCCCCACTGTAATGCTAAATTAAAAACAGCATGTAAAAAAATCCTGTGGCATCTTAATAACACAAGAAAATAATGAGAAAAAACTACTTTGGAGAATCAGTAAATAAAAAAAGAAGGCTTTGATTAAAAAAGATGGACTTTCTAAAGACAATCCAGGGATAAAATGGAATGGATTTCTCAATATCTCAGTACACTGAGTTCCTTTCCTTGGAGATGTTCAAAAGAAGAAGGACACCTTATTGGAAATGAATTATAGACAGAATGGAAGATCACAGAGAATTAGTTGCACTCTATTTATGGATTCTCACAAGTCTGAATGGCTGCGATTACATAAATATCTATTTATCAGAACACAAACTACTGAATTCAGAATCGTGATGTTTAGCCCACGGTCAGCAATGTCAGAGTTGCGCTCGCAGAAAAAGATTGGGTCAGGCTGATGTCAGTTTGGTCCATAATTATCTGACTTATTCTGACACTCTAGCTATGACACAAAAGATGATGCTAACCATTTATCTTGCTTGTATACTGGGAAAAAAAGAGCAACACAAAGCCTTACATATGATTATATATTATTCACACAATAATCACACATTATCATATTTGATGTCTGTACTAATTCAGTCAAACCATTACTGGATAATCAAATCTCCAATTCAGCCTTTGCTTTCTGAGGTAATTTTGATACTCCATAACTTTCTCATGGCATTTTTCACTTCTGCATTCCTTAATGTATAGATAAGTGGGTTGAGAAAGGGTGTTCCAATGGTATAAAATACTGCCACCATCTTGTCCATGGAGAAAGTGGTTTGTGGATGTATATATATGAATATACACGGAACAAAGAATAAGACAACTACAATGATGTGGGAGGTGCAAGTGGAAAGGGCTTTTTTCCTCCCTTCTGCACTGTGGTTTCGCAAAGAATACAAGATGACAATATATGAGATCATCAGAATGAAGAAACTGATTGAGCAAGTGGCCCCACTATTGAACACTACCAGTAGGTTACTAACATAAGTGTCCATGCAAGCAAGTTTTAAAAAGGGCTGCAAATCACAGCAATAATGATCAATTAAATTGTTTCCACAGAAGGGCAATTTCCAGACCAGGACATTCTGAATAATAGAATGTATTAAAGCAGCTATCCAGGCAAGAATGATCAAGATAATGCAGACCTCTGGTCTCATGATGGTCGGATAATGCAAGGGATTACAGATGGCCAAATAGTGATCAACAGCCATGAGGACGAGGACAAAGATCTCCATGGGTCCAAATAAATGCATTGCAAAGACTTGTGTCATACACTCATTACAGGATATGACTTTCTCTGCAGAGAGAGCATCTACAATTAGCCAAGGGGCTGTGGAAGTTGAAAAGCAGGTATCAGCAAAGGACAAATGAAATAGCAAGATGTACACGGGACTCCCAAGAGACCGGCTGAACTTGATGGTCACAATAATGAGCAAATTCCCCACCACAGTTCCAATGTAGAAAATGAAGATTATAAACACCATTTTCTGCCTCAGAGGATCCTGTGTCAATCCTAACAGTATGAACTCAGTTACACTCTTATTTTGCTGCATTGTTTCAATAGATGTGGGGAAAGTAGAGGTTAGAAATAGTTTATCTGAAAGGAAAAAAGCAATAATTTTATAAAACTAATACTGCATTTGAAGCTTGAATACCTAAGCTGGATCACGAAACTTGCACTTATGAATGGGTAACCATTTATTTTTCTGTATGATTTTTCCTGAATATAAATAAAATAGAATTCATAATACTTAATCTAGTTCCCTGATTGCATGTGACTGTGTAATAGGAAAATAATGAAAAAATAAAGAAGTCTTCAGGCACAATACACTTTAATGCTGGGGATTTGATAAAAGTGAATAATTTCCTGAGTTGAATGTATTTCTTCACTTTTTAATCAGGGACCTGCCAATATTATAGGGAATGTGCTGAAAAAATGGAGAAAATTTTTGCATAAAAATTTCAGAAATCAATTTGTAGTAAGGAACATGTAAATAAATAATAAGCCCATTGCCACCAAGTCAGTTCTGACTCAAAGCAATCCTATAGGACAGAGTAGACCTGCCCCATAGAGTTTCCAAGGAGTGCGGTTAGCAGCTACAGAACTTAACCACTATGTCACTAGGGCTTCCAAATAAATAATAGACAAAAAATTAAAATAACTTAAACAATAAAAGAGACCCTGTACTTAACAAAAGAACTAAAGAAATTAAAAGATGCCCATACACAATTAAATCCATCACCATTAAAACTGCAATTTGATATCATTTTCACCTATCAGATAGCAATGTGACCTTTTTGATAAACGTTTGTTAATGTATATACAGTGCATGCAAAGGTGTGGAAAACCATCAGTCTCACACATTTTTGGTAGGAGTTAAAGTGGGTGCAATCTCTTAAGGGGTGATCCCCCATAGAGAGGATATTACAAGTGCACATCCACATCAGCCAGTAATTTTGTTATTCTGCAGATATACTTACTCACACGCACAAAGAAAACCACTGGGTCACTTTCCATGGTAGCAAAAGATGGGAAACAATTTAAATGTTCATCAGAACTTAATAAACCAGAGTTGGCCCTTTTACACAATCATAGTTTAAAGAAAAAAAGGACGAGTATGTATGTAACGGTCTTTAAAATGTATTGCAGAATGAAAAATAGGGAATATAAACGTATGCTTAGACTGTAATATTTCCATTAAAATCAGGATAATTTATATCACACATACATAGGCTTATACAAATAAATTGTGCTGAGAAGAGTACCAAGGACAATCATAATATCTAGAATATCTAGAATGCAGGAGAGGGAACCTGCATTCTAGGCATCAGAGATGGAGAGAGATCTACTTTTAGAGATGTGTCCTTTGGAAATCATAAAAACATTCTGTAATCATGTGTTGCATTAAAAAATAAAGATTTAAAAAATCTTACCTAAGGAGATGATCTGATTAACTTATTTGCATTTGCATGTTACTGAGCCCTCAGATGGCCTTCATACTTATGCAGGAGGCACCACAATATTCTAGGGCTACACTGGATTCCAGGAACTTGAGTAAACAATGAGTCAGCTACAGAGGCAGTTCTGAAACTCAGTGCTCTTTAACTACATGATACCTCACCACACTGCCATGCAACTGCAGGCTCTTAGTCTTGGATGTTTTCCAGAGGTACTGTTAGTCAAACTCTTAACCACAGAAATGAAAAAGTGTTTGTAATGTCTATCAACTAATTATGATATCTTGATCTATCTAATCTATCATCTATCTGTCTATCTATCTGTCTACCTACCTACCTACCTACAGACAGGCTTACACACATAAGGCACATAATTGGTATCCATTAGAATGATATACAATACGAGTGACACGCTAGAACTAAGCAACATAAGGAGAGGGATTTTTGTCTTCTCACTGCTGAATTTCAGGAAATAAAAAAAAGAAGGTGTTTAATAAATATATATGTATACAAGGAATGAAAGAATTAAGGAGGAGTTTCCATAGGTAAAATTCTATAATGTCTCATACTAGTCTACACTTGGTTGCCACTGAGGAGATACGAAGCCTGGAGCCTACTCTAACCACAGCAAAATAAATGTTGGTGGCGTAGTAGTTAAGTGCTACAGCTGCTAACCAGTGTCCGCAGTTCAAATCCGCCAGGCACTCCTGGGAAACTCTATAGGGCAATTCCACTCTGTCCTGTACAGTCGCTATGAGTTGGAATCGACTCGATGGCACTGGGTTTAGTTTTGGTTTTGAAGCATTTCTGGAACACTCAAAATATAATATTTCTATTTGCTATCTTCCTCATCCTCATCTATCAAAACCATTTACCTTGTAGTGCTCGAATACCATACACATATTTTATTTCTGCCTTCTCACTTTAGATTGTAAATCCCTCATAGAAAAGTCTCTAAACTATCCTTCCACAATTGACTTCTATGTGTTACTGCAGTCACAACAAACAGATGGATTTTCTTAAAATACTAAAGACATCTATGTTACTATCAAATAAAAATGTTACCAGATTTTACACAGAGTTGAAAATGCTCAGCTACTTTCTTTTCTTCCCAGGATAATTTAGAAGTCTCATGCTTTTTAGAAAAAAAAAAAGCTTCTAAAATTATCTTAGATCTCAAAAGGATGCTTAGGTTCCCATCTATTAGAAGGCAATCTGAGTTGCTGATAGTTTCATTCCACACACTTGGAAATCTAACCTCACACAAGATTTTGACTGGGAGATGCTTGCCTTTTGCCTTCCCTAGAGGGGCATTTAGCGTGAATGGTGCAAAATATAGAAGTCTGGGGAAAATCATTCCCTAAGTGTCCATTTCCTCCTAATTAAGAAACTTGAGCCAGGTGTGATACAGAGCTTTTCCTCAATTTGTCTTCTTAGATTATGGGGAAAAATGTAACCTATTTTTGAAATTAAAGGTGCAAGTTTTGGTCATAAATGACACTTTTTTACTAGAGAAAGGAAAGTGGTCATCTATTACCCAGATCTCTGTAATAACATTCTTTGATAAAAAGAATCAGGACTTCTCAGAAAATGGCTGCTGATTATAGGACTGGGACAAGGAACGTACAAGAGGAATTGAGGCATCTTGCAGCGCCAGAGAGGAAGAAAGTACTCAAGCACGCATTTGCCCGTGTGAGTGCACGCGGGCGCACGTGCGCGCGCACACACACACACACAAACCCATGCAAACACACACGAAGAATGGTGAGGATATGCCAAATGAACACAGGATACAATTGAAAGAGCTCCCATTGATCAAAACTTTAAAAATGTGATCAACAAAATACAACAGTACTAGACTATACATCAAAGTATAAAATAAATATCTATTAGTCCATACTGAGATATATATATATATATATATATATATATATATATAAATACACATAACTGAATACACAACTGAATGGGGAGAAAAAACTAATTTAATTTCCTGTACATAAGAATTCCAAATGATTTGTGCAGATATGACAACCTTAAAGAAATAGAGCATAGCTTTCTAACTTTTATGTGTGGACGGCAAAGTGGCTTCCTTCCAAAGAGTACAATATGGAAATAAGACCAGCAGTACATCAGCCACCTTGATTAAACAAGGGGCCGTGCCAAGCGGCTGAGCATGTCTTCTTCAGTAACACAGAGTTAACTCCCAGTGTGGAAGCTATTCCTTTATTAGGCAAAACAGGAACTAACCTATCCTTTTAGAGTATCTCCTTATTTAGGTATACTTCTTCTGTCTCAGTTAAAGAAAACAAGAGACTGGGGTCTCCAGTCCAGTTAATACCAGTCTTGGATCAGCTCAGGCAGTCTTGAACTGTGCAATACTAATGACATTGCCCCTCAAACGGCTTATTGACGTCAGAGGCCAAAAACATACCCAGTCTACACTCTGGACATGGGCAAAATGCCATCTTTGAGCCCCCCCTTTCAGGCTGAATAGGCATAGCATACTGGACCACCCCAAAAATGCCCTCTCACGTCAAACCAATCAGCAAGCTGGCCCCAGCCTGGGGTGCTCCTGGGGACCCCGGACCCAATTTACTTTATCCACATAAACCCCTTGGGCTATTGTTTTGGGAGACACCTTGGCGACCCGAGTCCCGGTGTTCTCCTTTACTTGGCCAACTAAATAAAGCTTCTTCTTTCACTTTCATCCACTCCATGAGTCTTCACAGCCACGCCAAGCAGATCTTGGAGTGTCAGGTTATAAAAAAAAAAAAATAGAAAGGGGAAAAAGAATAAGTTTACTGTAGAGAAATCTGACAGACATTGCCTCAGACAGTGATCAAATTTAACATCATCAGTGATAAGTCATATTGATATTATGTAATCTTGATGTGATGAAAATGACATTTTACATCTGTGGTCTTCATTCAAGGAATTCAAAACCCTAGTTTGTTGTTGTTAGGTGCTGTCTGGTTGGTTCCAACTCATAGCAACCCCACGCACAACAGAACAAAACACTGTCCAATCCTGCGCCATCCTCACAATTGTTGCTATATTTGAGCCCACTGTAGCAGCCACTGTGTCAATCCATCTCATTGAGGGTCTTCCTCTTTTTTGCTCACCCTCTACTCTACCAAGCATGATGTCCTTCTCCAGGGACTGATACCCCTGATAACTTTCAAAGTAAGTGAAATATAGTCTCGCCATCCTTGCTTCTAAGGAGCATTCTGGTTGCACTTCCTCCAAGACAGATTTGTTCTCTCTTTTGGCAGTCCATGGTATTTTCAATATTCTTCGCCAATGCCACAATTCAAAGGTGTCAATTCTTCTCAGGTCTTCCTTATTCTTTATCTAGCTTTTGCATGCATATAAGGTGATTGAAAACACTATGGCTTAGGTCAGTCACACCTGAGTCCTCAAGGTGAAATCTTTGCTTTTCAACACTTTAAAGAGGTCTTTTGCAGCCACATTCCCAATGCAATGCACCTTTTGATTTCTCGACTGCTGCTTCCGTGGGAGTTGATCGTGGATCCAAATAAAAATGAAATCCTTGACAACATCAATCTTTTCTCCATTTATCATGATCTTGCTTACTAGTCCAGTTGTGAGGATTTTTCTTTTCTTTACGTTGAGGTGCAAGCCATACTGAAGACTGTGGTCTTTGATCTTCATTTGTAAGTGCTTCAAGTCCTTTTCACTTTCAGCAAGCAAGGTTGTGTTATCTGCACATTGCAGGTTGTTAATGAGTCTTCCTGCAATCCTGATGCCCTGTTCTTCTTTTTATACTCCAGCTTCTCAGGTTATTTGCTCAGCATACAGATTGAATAGCTATGGTGAAATTATACAACCCTGACACCCACATTTCTTGACTTTAAACCATGTAGTATCCCCTAGTTGTGTTTGAATGACTGCCTCTTGATTCTTGTACAGATTCTTCATGAGCACAATTAAGTGTTCCAGAATTCCCATTCTCTGCAATGTTATCCACGATTTGTTATGACCCACACATAGATTAGTTTTGCCTGTCCTAGAGCTTAATATAAATGAAAGTATGTAGAATTTACTATTTTATGTATGGATTCTGTATTCAGCAAAATATTTTTGTGATGAGGCGGGGCCAAGATGGCAGAGAAATCAGACACTTCCTGTGGTCCCTCTTACAATAAAGACCCCCAAAAAACAAGTAACTCAAATATATATGACAATCTAGGAGCCTTGAACATCAAAGACAAAGTTGAGAAATCAGATTGAGCAGAAAGGGGAGGGAGAAATGGTTCAGAAGCATCAAGGAATTACCAAAGCTGACCTGGCTGGCATCAGCACCCCATAGGTTGGGTTGGCTGGCATGAGCTGTGAGATAAGCTGTGGTGCTTGGGATATGTTTTCCACATTGGGAGAGACCAGTGGTGGAGAGTCTGATTCAAACTCCACAACCATCAAAAAAGAGTGGTGTTCAATTGTCTATCAAGCATTCAACCTACAGCAAGGATCAAAAAAAAAAAAAAATTGGAACATACCTCTCTACCATTCCCTGCTGTACTCTGGGTCCTGGTCAGCTTCACTGATTGCTGAGCTCCCTGGGCCTCAAATAGGACTTATCGAGTGTCCCGAGCCATTTTCCTAGCTTTGGAGATGGAACAAATTAACAAACAGGAAAAAAAGAATCTGCCAACTCCCCTAAGCCAGAAACTTGGGGCAGGCACGGCCCCTTTGCCTAGGCTCAGGCTTAAGGGGTCCATGGACTTTGAATGCTTTTCACCCCTGCATAGACTAGTGTGGGCCAATTACAACAGTGTAAGGCCTCATTAGAACAGTTTAATAGGGTATATACCTGAAGCCTATCTTCATCTGTATCTGCTATAAAAGGGTGAGGCAGGTTTGTGACATTTGACCCCACCTTGCCCATTAAGCAGGGTCCTCACCTACCCACATCAGCAGCCTGAGTGGTGGTGACTCCACCTACTCCAACAAGCCACCCATGACAGGGGTTCAAGAATAAGTGGTGACTCTCAATCCTTACAACCAACAGCATTGGGTTACCATATCCTGACTGCAAAGTCCACCTACCTACACAACCTATGGAACAGGGACACGCTTTCCACAGAGGCACTCAGGGGCAGCAGTCACCCACTGACTTGACAACTGCATGACCCCCTATTGCACCCAGATATCTATGCCTAATCCAATCACTCCAGCCAGTGTAAAATCATAGGTGAGAGCCTGCATCACACATGTGGTGACAACCTGGACAACTGAGCTGAATCCACCCAAGAACAGTAAACAGGCTACTGGAATCTCATACCTAGTAACAGCTTCAGCCATTTGGAGACAGATGTGAGAGCTTCAAATTTGCCAATAATAAAACTAGCTCACAGAACCAGCCTCTTTGGGCACATCAAAACAAAACAAAACAAGAAGCTAGGACACAGTAAGCAAACATAAAACATATAATTATTATAACTTATTGATGGCTCAGAGAAAACAGTCAACATCGAATCACAGAAAGAGGCAGACCATGATGGCTTCAGAAAGCCACCAACACAAAGAATCCAGAAACTTCCCAGATGAAGATAGTTTCTTGGAATTACCAAAGGTACAATTCAAGAGACTAATATACAGAACTCCTCAAGAGATTAGGACGAAGATCAGACAAAACTCAGAATAAGCCAAGGAGCACAAACAAAGCGACAGAAGAACTTAAGATTAGAGAAGAGCATAATGACAAATTTAACAGGCTATAAGAATCTGTAGAGAGACAGGAAACAGAAATTCAAAAGACTGACAAGAGAATGTCAGAATTAGACAACTCAATAGAACGTTATAAGAACAGAATTGAGCCGATGGAAGTCAGAAGTAGTGAGACTGCACTTGACAGAAATTTATTTAAAGAAAAATCAGATAAAAGAATTTAACATAAATGAACGAACCCTAAGAGTGATGTGGAACTCTATTAAGAGGAATAATCTATGAGTGGAGTACTAGAACAGTGGGAAATAACAGAGAATACAGAGAGAATTGTTGAAGTTTTCTTGGCAGAAACATTCCCTGATACTGTGAAAGATTAGAACATATCTATCAAATAATCTCATGGAAACCCACGCAAGGTAGATCCCAAAAGAAAGTCACCATGACATATTACAATCAAACCTGCCAACACCAAAAATAAAGGGAGAATTTTAAGAGCAGCTCGGGATAAATGAAAAGTCAACTACAAAGGAGCATCAATAAGACAAAGCTCTGACTACTCAGCAGGAACCATGCAAGCAAGAAGACAATGGGGAGACATACATAAAGCCTTGAAGGAAAAAAAAATTCCCAGCCAAGAATTATATATCCAGCAAAATTGTCTCTCAAATATGATGGCAAAATTGGTGCATTTCCAGATAAACAGAAGTTAAGGGAATTTGTAAAAAACAAACCCAAGTGATAAGAAATAGAAAAGGAAATCCTCCAATTAGAAAATCAATAACATCAAAGAACAACCCAAGACTTGAACACAGTGAAGAGCAACCAGATATCAACTGATATTGGGAAGTCACAAAAATGAATCAAAGCTAAAACACTGAAAATAGGCAAGCAGTGAAATCAATATGTAAAAGCTGACAACATTAAAAAAAAAAGAGGAACTAAAAAGTGTGACCATAGATCTTTCATATGGAGTGGAAGTCAAGGAGATATCGAAATATGAAAGATTGATTTAAACTTAGAAAAGCAGGGATAAATATTAAGGTAACAACAAAGGATAGGAACAATCCTACACATCAAAATAAATAAATAAAATAAAACAAGAAAAATATAAAGACTCAGTATAAAAAAGCAACAACAATGAAAAAGACAAAAAGAAAATGCATAAAGAAAAATGAGTCTGCACAGAAAATTAAGTGGAACAAAGAAACTGTCAGCAACACACAAAAAAAGACATGAAAATGACAGCACTAAACTCATACCTACCAATAGTTATGCTGAATGTAAATGAAATAAATGCACCAAAAAAGAGACAGATCATGGCAGAAAGGATTAAAAAACACTATCCGTCTATACATTGCCTACAACAGACACGCCTTAGACTTAAAGACACAAACAAACTAAAACTCAAAGATAGAAAAAATATATCATGCAAACAACAATCATAAAAGAGGAGGAGTGGCAATATTAACCTATGACAAAATAGACTTTAAAGTAAGATCCACCACAAAAGTTAAGTAAGGACACTATATTATGATTAAAGGGTCAATAAACCAGGAAGACATAACCATAATAAATATTTATGCACTAAATAACAGGGCTCCAAAATAAAGAAAACAAACTCCAACAGCGTTGAAAAAAGAGACAGTTCTACAATAACAGTAGAAGACTTCAACATACCACTTTTTGGTGAAAGACAGTACATCCAGCAAGAAGCTCGATGAAGACACGGAACATCTAAATGCCACAATCAATCAACTTGGCCTCATAGACATATATAGAATGCTTCACTCAACAGCAGCCAAGTATACTTTCTTTTCCAATGCACATGGAACATTCTTCAGAATAGATCACATATTAGGCCATGACGCAAGCCTTAACAGAGTACAGAGCACTGAAATATTACAAAATATTTTTTCTGACCATAAAGCCATAGAAGTAGAAATCCATAACAGAAAAAGCAAAGAAAGAAAAAAAAAAAAAAAACACAAGGAAAATGAACAACACCTTGCTCAAAAACTACTTGCTTATAGAAGAAATTAAGGACTACGGACAAAATAAAGAAATTCACAGAATCAAATGAGAATGAAAACACATCCTTCAAGAACCTTTGGGACACATCAAAAGCAGTGCTCAGAGGTCAATTTATAACAATAAATGCACACGTCCAAAAAGAAGAAAGAGCCAAAACCAAAACATTATCCCTACAACTCAAACAGAAAGAGAGCAAGAAAAGAAGCCCTCAGGCACCAGAAGAAGGCAAATAATAAAAATTAGAGCAGAACTAAATGAAAAGCTGAATAGAAAAACGATTGGAAGAGTTAAGAAGATCAAAACATGGTTCCTTGAAAAGATCAACAAAATCAATAAACCATCTGCCAAACTGACAAAAGAAAAACAGGAGACCAATAAGAAATGAGATTGGTGGTATCACAACAGATCCAACTAAAATTAAAAGAATCAAAACAATACCGTGAAAAATTGTATTCTAACAAATTTGAAAACCTAGAGGAAGTGAACAAATTTCTAGAAACACACCACTTACCTAAACTAACACAAACAGAGGTAGAACAACTAAATAAACCTATGAAATGAAAAGGTAATTAAAAAACTCCCAATAATAGGAAAAAAAAAAAAAGCCCTGGCTCTGACAGCTTCACTGGAGAATTCTACCTAACTTTCAGGGAAGAGTTAACACTACTACTACTAAAGGTATTTCAGGGCATAGAAAAGGATGGAATACTCTCAAACTCATTCTATGAAGCCAGCATAACCCTCATACTAAAACCAGATAAAGACAGCACAAAAAAAATTACAGACCAATATTCCTCATGAACATAGACACAAATATCCTCAACAAAATTCTAGCCAACAGAATTCAAAAAAATAATTCACCATGACCAAGTGGGATTCATGCCAGGTATGTAGGGATGGTACAACATTAAAAAAATAAATAAATAAAAGGGTAATCCACCACATAAATACAACAAGACAGGAACAACATGATCAATTGATGCAGAAAAGGCATTTGACAAAGTCCAACACTCATTCGTGATAAAAACTCCAAGCAAAATAAGAATAGAAGGGAAATATCTCAACAGAATAAACAGCATCTATACAAAGCCAACAGCCAGTATCACCCTAAATGGAGTCTGAAAGCATTCCCCTTAAGAAAGGAAATCAGACAATGATGCCCTTTATTACCACTCTTGTTCAACCTTGTGCTGTAGGTCCTAGTCAGAGCAATTAGGCTAGAAAAAGAAATAAAGGGCATCCAAATTAATAAGGAAGAAGTAAAAGTATCCCTGTTTGCAGATGTTATGATCTTATGCACAGAAAGCCCCAAAGAATCCACAAGAAAACTACACAAACTAATAGAGTTCAACAAATTATTAAGACACAAGATAAACATACAAAAATCAGCTGGATTCCTCTACACCAACAAAGATGACATAGAAGAGGAAATCACCAAATCAATACCATTTACAGGAGCCCCCAAGAAGATAAAATACTTAGGAATAAATCTAACCAGAGACGTAAAAGACCTATACAAAGCAAACTACAAGACACTACTGCAAGAAACTGAAAGAGACCTACATAAGTGAAAAATGTACCTTGCTCATGAATAGGAAGACTCAAACTTATGAAAATGTCAGTTCTACCAAAATTGATCTACAGATACAATGCAATCCTGATCGAAATTCCAAAGGCATTTTTTAATGAGATAGAGAAAGAAATCACCAACTTCATATGGAAAGGAAAGAGTCTCTGGATAAGTAAAGCATTACTGAAGAAGAACAAGATGGAAAGTCTCACACTACCGGATTTTAAAAACTTTTATACTGCCAGGGTAGTTAAAAAGTCTGGTACTGGTACAACAACAGATACATAGATCAATGGAACAGATCTGAGAATCCACATGTAAATCCATCCACCTCTGAGCACCTGATATTTGACAAAGGCGCAAAGTCCACTGAATGGGGAAAAGACAGTCTCTTTAACAAATGGTGCTGGCATAACTGGATATCCATCTGCAAAAAAAGGAAACAAGACCCATACCTCACACCGTGTACAAAAACTAACCCAAAATGGATCAAAGGCCTAAATAAAAAATACAAACCAATAAAGATCATGGAAGAAAAAAACAGGAACAATGTTAGTAGTCCTAATACATGGAACGTTGTTGCTGTTAGGTGCCATTGAGTCGGTTCCGACTCTTAGCGACCCTATGTACAACAGAACAAAACACTGCCGGGTCCTGGGCCATCCTTTACAATCGTTGTTATGCTTGAGCTCATTGTTGCAGCCACTGTGTCAATCCACCTCGTTGAGGGTTTTTCTCTTTTCCACTGACCCTGTACTCTGCCAAGCATGATGTCCTTCTCCAGGGACTGATCCCTCCTGACACCATGTCCAAAGCAGGTAAAACACAGTCTTGCCATCCTTGCTTCTCAGGAGCATTCTGGTTGTATATCTTCTAAGAGAGATTTGTTCGTTCTTTTGGGAGTATATTCACTATTCTTCACCAGCACCACAATTCAAAGGAGTCAACTCTTCTTCGGTCTTCCTTATTCTTTGTCCAGCTTTCACATGCATATGATGCGATTGAAAATACCATGGCTTGGGTCAGGTGCACCTTAGGGTTCAAGGTGACATCTTTGCTCTCCAACCCTTTAAAGAGGTCCTTTGCAGCAGATTTGCCCAATGCAATGCGTCTTTTGATTTCTTGACTGCTGCTTCCATGGCTGTTGATTGTGGATCCAAGTAAAACGAAATCCTTAACAACCTCAATCTTTTTTCCGTTTATCATGATGTTGCTCATTGGTCCAGCTGTGAGGATTTTTGTTTTCTTTCTGTTGAGGTGCAATCCATACTGAAGGCTGTGGTCTTTGATCTTCATTAGTAAGTGCTTCAAGTCCTTTTCACTTTCAGCAAGCAAGGTTGTGTCATCTATATAATGGAGGTTGTTAATGTCTCCTCCTCCAATCCTGATGCCCCATTCTTCTTTATATAGTCGAGCTTCCAGTATTATTTGCTCAGCATACAGATTGAATAGGTATCGTGAAGGAATACAACCCTGGCACACACTCCTTTCCTGACTTTAAACCAATTAGTATCCCCTTGTTCTGTCTGAACAACTGCCTCTTGATCTATGTAAAAGTTCCTCATGAACACAATTAAGTGTTCCACAATTTCCATTCTTCACAATGTTATCCATAATTTGTTGTGATTCACACAGTCGAATGCCTTTGCATAGTCAATAAAACACAGGTAAACATCCTCCTCGTATTCTCTGCTTTCAGCCAGGATCCATCTCACATCAGATATGATATCCCTGGCTCCACGTCCTCTTCTGAATTTCTGGCAGTTCCCTGTCAATATACTGCTGCAGCCCTTTTTGAATAATCTTCAGCAAAATTTTGCTTGAGTGTCATATTAATGCTCTTTTTCTGTAATTTCCACATTCGGTTGGATTACCTTCCTTGGGAATAGGCATAAATATGGATCTTTTCCAGTCAGTTGACCAGGAATCTGTCTTCCAGATTTCTTGGCATAGACAAGTGAGAACCTCCAGCGCTGTATCTGTTTGTTGAAACATCTCAATTGATATTCCATCAATTCCTGGAACCTTGTTTTTCACCAATGCCTTCAGAGCAGCTTGGACTTCTTCCTTCAGTACCATAGGTTCCTGATCATATGCCACCTCTTGAAATGGTTGAACATGAATTAATTCTTTTCGGTATAATGACCCTCTGTATTCCTTCCATCTTCTTTCGTGGGTCCTGCGCAGTTTAATATTTTCCCCATGGAATCCTTCACTATTGGAACTCGAGGCTTGAATTTTTTCTTCAGTTTTTTCAGCTTGAGAAACACTGAGCATGTTCTTCCCTTTTGGTTTTCATCTCCAGCTCTTTACACATGCCACCAATACATGGCATAAACAGAATAAAGAACATAACTATCAAGGCACAAACACCAGAGAAGAAACTAAATAACTGGGAAGTTCTAAAAATCAAATATTTATGCTCATCCAAAGACTTCACCGAAAGAGTAAAAAGACAACTTACAGGCTGGAAATAAAATTTCTAGCTATGACATCTTCGATCAGTATCTAATCTCTAAAATCAACAACATATTGCAAAACTTCAACCACCAAAAGACAGATAATCCAATTAAAATAATGGGCAAAGGATATGAACAGGCATTTCACCAAAGAAGACATTCAGGCAGATAACAGATACATGAGGAAATGCTCACGGTCATTAGTCACTAGAGAGATGCAAATCAAAACTACAACGAGGTGCCATCCCACCTCAACAAAGCTGGCGTTACTCCAAAAAACAGAAAACAATAAATGTTGGAGAGGTTGGGGAGAGACCGGAACACATACACACTGCTGGTGGGAATGTAAAATGGTACAACCACTTTGGAAATAGATTTGGCGCTTCCTTAAAAGTTAGAAATAGAAGTACCATAGGATCCAGCTATCTCACTCCTTGCAATATACCCTATAGAAATAAGAGCCATCTCACTAACAGATACATGCACACCCCTGTTCATTGCAGCACTGTTCTTTTTCTTTTTTTTTTTTTACAACAGCAAAAAGATGGAAACAACCTAGGGGCCCATCGATGAATGAATGGATAAAAAAAATTATGGTATATTCACACAATGGAATAATGTGCAATGATAAAGAACAGGGATGAATCTGTGAAACACCTCATAACATGGATGAATCTGGAAGGCATTACGAAGGGTGAAATTAGTCAGTTGCAAAAGGACAAATATTACATGAAACCACTAGTATAAGAATTCAAGGAAATGTTTAAAAAGAGTAGAAAACATCTGATGGTTACGAAGGTGGGGAGGGAGAGAGAGGTGTATTCACTACTTAGATTAAAAAAAACCCCAGTGCCATTGAGTCGATTCCGACTCATAGCAACCCTATAGGGACGCTATATGAATCGACTCGATGGCACTGGGTTTTTTTTTTTATCTAAGTAGTGAATACACCTCTCTCTCCCTCCCCACCTTCATTATCTTGGGTAAAGAGAAAGGCAACTCACGATACAGTGGAAGTCAGTACCACTGGACTAAATAAACCAAAAGCTAAGAAGTCTTCTGAACACCACCGAACAATTCGTGGGACAGTGTTATAGGGGTGAGGTCCAGGGACCATGCTTTCTGGGGATATAGGGGTCATGGGCATAGCAAAGTTTATTGAGAAAACGTTCTGCATCCCACTTCGGTGAGTGACATCTGGCATCTTAAAAGCTAGTGAGTGGCCATTTTAAATGCATCAATTGGTCCCAACCCACCTGGAGCAAAGGAGAATGAACACCAAAGACACAAAGAAAATATTAGCCAAAAAAACAAAACAGGCCCCGTAAATCAGAGACTCCATCAGCCGGAGGCCAGAAGAACTAGATGCTGCCTGGCTACCGCCAATGGCTGCCCTGACAGGGAACACAACATAGAGTCCCTGATGGAGCAGGAGAAGAGTGGGGTGCAGAGCTCAAATTCTAGAAAAAAGATCAGGCTTGGTGGTCTGACTGAGAATGGACGAATCCCAGAAGACATGGCTCCCAGACTCTCTTTAAGCCCAGAACTAAAACCATTTCCAGGGCCAACTCTTCAGACAAAGAATAGACTGGACTACAAGACATAAAATGATATTCGTTAAGAGTGTGCTTCATAGTTCAAGTAGATACGCAAGACAAAATGGGAAGCTCTTGTCCCAAAGGGGATAGAAGCTGCCTGAATGGATATGAGAAATCTGGGGTGGAAAGGAGGAATTTGTGGTCACATTATAGGGATGGCAGCTAGGGTCATCTAACAATGTGTGTATAAATTTTTGTATGAGAAACTAACTTGAGCTGTAAACTTTCGCCTAAAGCACAATAAAAAATATTTGTGTGTGTGTGTGTGAATTATCAATGCTGTAACAGTAATTCATTCTTTTTTATTACTGAGGAATATTTTAACTTAGAATATCACAGTTCACCCATTTTTATATTGATGGATGCCTGGGGATTATATACAAAGCTGCTCTGAACATTATAGTACAAGTCTTTTTGTGAACAAATTATTTTTCTTGGATAAATACTTGGGAATGGAATTGTTGGGACACATGAGAAGCGTAAGGAGTGCTGGTGGTGCAGTCGTTAAGCACTTGGCTGTTAAATGAAAGGTTGGTGATTCAAACTCGTCAGCCCCTCTGTGTAATAAAGATGTGGCTGTTGGCTTCTGTAAAGATTACAGCCTTGAAAACCCTATAGGGCAGTTCTACTCTGTTCTATAGGGTCTCTATAAGTTGGAATTGACTGGATGACAACAGGTATGATAAGTGTACAGAGCCCTGGTCATGTAAACGGTTAAGCAGCTTAAGGCCAAAAAACCAAACCCATTGATTTCCAATCAGTTCTGACTCATAGCGACCCTACAGGACAGTGTAGAATGGCTGGTATATTTGAACTGCCAAACTGTTGGTTGGCAGCCCTAGCTCTCAACCACTGTGCCCTCTGCTAACAAAGAAGGTGGTGGTTCGAACCTATGCAGCAGCTCCATGGGAGAAAGACCTGGCAGTCTGCTTCCATAAAAATTATACCTAAGAAAGCCCTATGTATCAGTTCTACTCTGTCAAATGGGGTTGCTTTAAGTTGAAAACAACTCAGGGGTACCAAACAACAACACAGTAACTCTCTTAGTCCTCTAGTGCTTCTATAACAGAAATGCCACAAGTGGATGTCTTTAACAAACAGAAATTTATCCTTTCACAGTTCAGAAGGCTAAGAGTCCAAATTTAGGACATCAGCTCTGTGTTGACTCAGCAGGAAGCTGCTTGTCATCAATTTTCTCCTGTTCTAGGAGCTGCTCAGTACAAAGACTATGAGTCTGAAGAATTCATTCTGCTCCCAGAGTTTCTTTCTTGGTGCAAAGGTTTCTTCTCCTCTCTGCTGGCTTCTCTCTTTTATATCGCAAAAGAGATTGCCTCAGAATTTAACCTAATGCTGTAGATTGAGTCTTGCCTCCTTAATGTAACTGCCTCTAATTCTGCCTCATTAACCTCATAGAGGTTAGGATTTACAACACATAGGAAAATCACAGCTGATTACAAAGTGGTGGACCACCACACAATACTGGGAATCATGGCCTAGCCAAATTGATACACATTTTGGGGAGACCCAATCCAAACCATAACAATACCCCCATGTTACATTTTATAATAAACACCCAGAATCTACTGCAATAGGGTGAATATTGTGACCATAAGATTCACAAATAAGGTTTTTATTTTATAAAAGAGAGGATAAACGAGGCTAGAAAAAACCAGGGTGGGGAAATGGAATGAAAGGGTGCCATAAATTGGATAGTAAGTCAAAGAAATTTATGCTAGTGATAGTCTATTTTTAGGCTGGGCTCATAATAAGGGTCTATATGCTGGGCTCTGGTTGAGCAGGGGCCAAAATTCAGGGACCTGGGGAAAGGAGAAATGCTTAGTCAAAGTTTGCTTAGGCAGCATTTTGCTCCAATTGATCAGTGGGACAAGCTGTTCAGCTAATCATTTAGGAAGTAAAGAATGGAAACATGGGAGTACTTCTGGACTTGTCACAGGTAAATAAGGCTCCTCCTTGAGTTGTATTTAAGTGAAGGAAGCTTTTTTGGCAGTCTTCCACAAAAGTGTGTTGGGGGTGGGAGAGTTAACCATGGGTGTTCTCCAGGTAAAAGGGATCACCTAAAATTCAATCCTGTCAAGGACAGTTCCACTCTCAGTTAAATACATGGCCCTCCTCATGCACTGAATGTCAACATAGGGACACTGGTGTAGACTCTAAACTTCTTAAAGTCTCTAAAAATAAAAAGAAATAGGAAACAAGTGATATTTTATTAATTTTTAAAATAATCTGACAGAAACACAATGCTGGTTTTGGTAAATTTTGTTTTTTAAAGAATTAAAAGCAGCATTAAAATGACATGGACCCTAGTAATGGTAAAAAATACGTTACATTTTAGAACACTGAAATGCATGAATACCAAAGTTTATGACATAACCCGTAGCATACACAGCCATGGCCTTACTGTTAATCTGCTTTATCCACCTTGGGCACCAAAATTCTGCTGGCAATTCTATCTTGGGAATCTACACAGCCTTCTATTACAAATTATTATTTCTGCTGCAATCATGGATTCTTCTTACTCTCACTAACTGGAGACAAGTTTCCTGTGAATTTTCTGAATGCCCATGGTAATTTTACTGACACAATACATCTTTAAACAAAATAATATCATATCATCAATGGGCTTTAACTAAGTTTTGACTTTTCTGCCTTTTTGTCTAAGAAAACACATATTATCTCCAGTTTATTTTTATTTAATCCTGATAATGCACATTATTTCACTTTCCTACTTTTAGAGTTTCAGAGTTCTGTAGCTCAGCTTCTGCACACCAACCACACTGCATAAATAGCTGAATGTGGCAAGACCCATTGTAATACTAAATTAAAAACATCCTGTAAAAAAATCCTGTGTCATCTTAATAACACGAGAAAATAATGAGAAAAACTAATTTAGAGTATCGGTATATAAAAAAGGAAGGCTTTGATTAAAAAAGATGAAATTTTTCAAAGACAAACTGGTGATACAATGGATTTCTCAATATCTCAGTACACTGAGTACCCTCCCATTGAAGATGTTCAAAGGAAGATGGATACTTTATTGGAAATGAATTGTAGAGAATGAAAGATCGCAGAGAATTAGTTACACTTTATTTATGGATTCTCACAAGTTTGAATGCCTGTGATTACATAAATGTCTATTTATCTAAACACGAACTACGGAATTCAGGATTGTGATGTATATTTTATGGTCAGCAATGTCAGAGTTAAGCTCACAGGAAAAGATTGGGTCAGGCTAATGTCAGTTTGGTCCATAATTATCTGACTTATTCTGACACTCTAGCTATGACACAAAAGGTGGTGCTAACCATTTATCTTGCTTGTAAACTGGGGGAAAAAAGAGAGCAACTCAAAGCCTTGTATATGATTATACAGTATTCACACAATAACCACACATTAGCATACTGATGTCTGTACTAATTCAGTCAAACCATTACTGGATAATCAAATCTCCAATTCAGCCTTTGCTTTCTGAGGTAATTTTGATACTCCATAACTTTCTCATGGCATTTTTCACTTCTGCATTCCTTAATGTATAGATAAGTGGGTTGAGAAAGGGTGTTCCAATGGTATAAAACACTGTCACCATCTTGTCCATGGAGAAAGTGGTTTGTGGACGTATATGTATGAATATACATGGAACAAGAATAAGACAACTACAATGATGTGGGAGGTGCAAGCGGAAAGGGCTTTTTTCCTCCCTTCTAAACCGTGGTTTCGCAAAGAATACAAGATGACAATATATGAGATCATCAGAATGAAGAAACTGATTGAGCAAGTGGCCCCACTATTGAACACCACCAGTAGGTTGTTGACGTAAGTGTCCATGCAAGCAAGTTTTAGTAAGGGCTGCAAATCACAACAATAATGATCAATCAAATTGTTTCCACAGAAGGGCAGTTTCCAGATCAGAACATTCTGAGTAATAGAATGTATTAAAGCAGCTATCCAGGCAAGAATGATCAAGATAATGCAGACCTCTGGTCTCATGATGGTCGGATAATGCAAGGGATTACAGATGGCCAAATAGCGATCAACAGCCATGAGGACAAGGACAAAGACTTCCATGGATCCAAATAAACGCACTGTAAAGACTTGTGTCATAGACTCATTATAGGATATGACTTTCTTTGCAGAGAGAGCATCCGCAATTAGTCTAGGGGCTGTGGAAGTTGAAAAGCAGGTTATCAGCAAAGGACAAATGAAATAGGAAGAGGTACATGGGCCTCCCAAGAGACCGGCTGAACTTGATGGTCACAATAATGAGCAAATTCCCCACCACAGTTCCAGTGTAGAAAATGAAGAAGATTATAAACACCATTTTCTGCCTCAGAGGATCCTGTGTCAATCCTTACAGTATGAACTCAGTTACACTCTTATTTCGCTGCATTGTTTCAGGAGATGTGGGGAAAGTAGAGGTTAGAAATAGTTAATCTGCAAGGAAAAAAGCAATAATTTTATAAAATGAATACTGCATTCGGAGCTTGAATACCTAACCTTAATCACGAAACTTGCACTTATGAATGGGTAATCACTTATTTTTCTGTATATTGGTTTTTCCTGAACATAAATAAAATAGAGCTCATACTTAATCTAGTTCTCTGATTGCACAAGACCATGTAATAGGAAAATAATAAAAAAGTAAAAGATTCTATGGACATAATAAACATTAATGTTGGGGACCTGGTACAAGTGATAGTTTTCTGAATTGAATGTGTTTCTTCATTTTTTATCAGGGACCTGCCAATATTTTAGGGAATGTGCTGCAAAAATAGAGAAAATTTTTACATAATAGATTTCACAAATCAATATTAAAGTAAGGAAAATGTAAATAAATAATAAACCGATTGCAGTCCAGTGGTTTCCGACTCATAGGGACTCCATAGGAGAGAACAGACCTACCCCATAGAGTTTCTAAGGAGTGTTAGGTGAATTTTAACTGCTGACCTTTTGGTTAGCAGCCACAGCACTTAACCACTCCACCACTAGGGCTTCCAAATAAATAATAGGGAAAAAGCTAAAATAATTTTAAAAATAAAAGAGATCCTGTTCTTAACAAAAGAACTAAACAAATGAAAAGGTGCTCATACACAGTTAAATACATTACCATTAAAATTGCAATTAGATATCCTTTTCACCTATGAGACAGTAATGTGACCCTTTTGATAAATGTTTGTTAACATATAGTGCTAGCAAAGGAGTGGAAAACCATCAACCTCGCACTTTTTTGGTAGGAGTGAAATTGGGTGCAATCTCTTAACAGGATTTTTAACATAGAGGATATTACAAGTGTACATCTACATCAGCCAGTAATTCTGTTACTTTGCAGATACACTTGCTCACACGCAGAAAGAAAATCTTTGGGTCACTTTCCACGGTAGCAAAAGATGAGAAGCAATTTAAATGTTCATCAGAACTTAATAAACCAGAGCTGGCACTTTTATGCAATCATTGTTTAAAAAAAAAAAAAAAGGACCAGTATTTACGTAATGGTCTTTAAAATGTATTGCAGAGTGAAAACTAGGGAACATAAATGTA
This sequence comes from Loxodonta africana, assembly GCF_030014295.1. Taxonomy (NCBI): domain Eukaryota; kingdom Metazoa; phylum Chordata; class Mammalia; order Proboscidea; family Elephantidae; genus Loxodonta; species Loxodonta africana. The sequence goes on from NC_087363.1 coordinate 3,214,248, forward strand.
TGCTTACACTGTAATATTTCCATTACAATCAGGATAATTTATACCACACATATGTAGGTTTATGCAAATAAATTGTGCTTAGAAGAGTATCAAGGACAATCGTAATATTTATAATCTCTGGAGAGGGAAACCACATTCTAGGCATCAGAGATGGATGAAGACCTACTTTTAGAGATGTGCACTTTGGTAATAATGAAAATATGTTGTAATCATGTGTTTCATTAAAAAATAAGGATTTTTAAAATCTTACCTAAGGAGATGATCTGATTAACTTATTTACGTTTTCATGTTACTGAGCCCTCAGATGGCCTTCTTTAGGCAGGAGGCATCTCAATATTCTGGGGCAACACTGGATTCCAGGAACTTGAGTAAAAAATCAGTCAGCTGTATAGGCAGTTCTGAAAGTCAGTGCTCTTTAACCAGATTGTACATCTCCACACTGCCGTGTAACTCCAGGCTTTCATTCTTGGAAGTTTTCCAGAGGTAGAACTAGTCAAACTCTTAATCACAGAAATGAAAAGCTGTAATTTCTACCAACTAAGCATTATATCTTTATCTATCTATCTATCTATCTATCTATCTATCTATCTATCTATCTATCTATCTATCTATCTATCTATCTATCTATCTATCTACCTATCTACCTACCTACCTACCTACCTATCTCTCTACCTATCTATCTTATCTACCTACAGACAAGTTTATACATATAAGTCACATAATTACTATACCAAAACCAAACCCGCTGCCGTTGAGTCGATTCTGACTCATAGTGACCCTATAGGGCAGAGTAGAACTGCCCCATAGTTTCCAAGGAGCACCTGGCAGATTTGAACTGCTGACCTTTTGGTTAGCAGCCATAGCACTTAACCACTATGCCACCACAGTCATTAGAATAATATACATTATGAATGACACATTAGAACTAAGCAACATAAGGAGAGGGATTTTTGTCTTCTCACTGCTGAATTTCAGCAAAGAAAAAAGTAGGTGTTTAATAAATATGTATGTATATAATGAGTTAAATAATTAAGGAGGATTTTCTATAGATAAGATTCTATAATATCTCATACTAGTCTACACTTTGTTGCCACTGAGGAGGTGTAAAACCTGTAGGATACTCTAACCACAGTAAAATAAATACCTCCCTGAAGCATTTCTGGAACACTGAAAAGATATTATTTCTATTTGCTTATCTCTCTCACGCCCATCTTTCAAAAGTATTTACCTTGTCGTGCTCAACTACCATGCACATATTTTATTTCTGCCTTCTCACTTTAGATTGTAAATCCCTCATAGAAAAGTCTCTAAACTTTTTATCCTTCTACAACTGACTTCTATATATTAGATACTTAGCGTGGTCAGTGTGAACAGATTGATTTTCTTCAGATACTAAAGACAACTGTGTTATTATCCAATAAAAATGTTACCAGCTTTTATGCTGAGTTGAAAATTCTTAGTTGCACTCTTTTCTTCCCAGGATAATTTGGAAGTCACTTGCTTTTAGAAAAAAAAAAAAAATGCTTCTCTCTTTGATCTCACAAGGATGCTTCGATTCTCATCTGTCTTTTCGTGCTGACAGTTTCACCACACAGACTTGGAAATCCACCCTCACACAAGATTTTGAATGGGAAATGCTTGCCTTTTGCCTTCCCTAGAGGAGCATTTAGCATGAATGATGCAAAATATAGCAGTCTGGGGAAAATCATTCCCTAAGTGTCTATTTCCTTCTAATTAAGAAATTTAAGCCAGATGTGATACAGAGCTTATCCTCAATTTGTCTTCTTAGATTATGGGCAAAAATGTGGCCTACTCTTGGAATTAAAGGTGCAAGTTTTGGTCATAAATGTACTTTTTACTAGAGTAAAAGAAATGGTCATCTTGTACCCAGATCTTGGTTTTTAATAACAATCGCCAACAAAAAGAACCAGGACTTCTTGGAAAATGGCTGCCAAATATAGGATTGGGACAAGAAAGGTACAAAAGGAATTGGAGCAACTTCTAGTGCTGGAGAGAAAGGAAGTGCTCAAGCACACATATACACACATGAACACACACACACATACACAAACACCCACACAAACACACAGAGTGGTGGGCATACATCAAACGAACACAGGATACAACTGAAAGAGCTCTTATTGACCAAAACTTTAAAAATGTGAACAACAAAATATCACAGTACTGGACTATACTTCAAAGAATAAAAACATATCCATTAGTCCATACTGATATATATATGTATATATATATATATATATATATATATATATATATATAAATAACTGAATGGGGAGAAGAAACTAATTTCCTGTACATAAGAATTCCAAATAATTTGTGCAGATTTCGAGCATAACTTTCTACCTTTTAAGTGTGGACTGAAAAGTGACTTCCTTCCAAAGAGTACAATACGGAAAGGGGAAAAAAAGAATAACTTTACAGTAATCTCACAAACATTGCCTCAGACAGTGATCAAAATTAACATCATCAGTGATAAGTCATGTTTATAGTATGTAATCTTGATGTGATGAAAATAACATTTTACAACTGTGGTCTTGTTTCAAGGAATACAAAACCCCAGGCTGTTGTTGTTCTTAGGTACCATCCAATCAGTTCCTACTCATAGCGACCCTATGCACAACAGAACAAAACACTGTCCGATCCTGTGCCATCCTCACAAGTGTTGCTGTACTTGAGCTCACTGTTGCAGCCACTGTGTCAAATCCATCTTGTTGAGGGTCTTCCTCTTCTTTGCTGTCCCTCTACTTTACTAAGTATGATGTCCTTCTCCAGGGACTGATCCCTCCTGATAACACATCCAAAATACCTGAGATGTATTCTCCCATTCTTGTTTCTAAGGAGCATTCTGGTTGTAATTCTCCCAAGCCAGATTAGTTAGTTCTTTTGGCAGTCCATGGTACATACGCTATTCTTTGCCAACACCACAATTCAAAGGCATCAATTCTTCTTCGTTCTTCCTTATTCATTGTCCAGCTTTTGCATGCATATGAGGCCATTGAAAACACCATGACTTCGGCCAGGCACACCTTAGTCCTCAAGGCGAGGTCTTTGCTTTTTAACACTTTAAAGAGATTTCTTGCAGCCAATTTGCCCAATGCAATGCGTCTTTTGATTTCTTGACTGCTGCTTCCATGGCTGTTGACTGTGGATCTAAGTAAAATGAAATCCTTCACAACTTCAGTCTTTTCTCTGTTCCTCATGATGTTGCTTATTGGCCCGACTGTGAGGATTTTTGTTTTCTTTATATTGAGGCTTAATCCATACTGAAGGCTATTGTCTTTGGATCTTCATCAGTAAGTGCTTCAAGTCCTCCTCACTTTTAGCAAGCAAGGTTGTGTCATCTGCATAACGCAGGTTGTTAGTGAGTCTTCCTCCAATCTTGATGCCCCATTCTTCTTCCTCAGATTATTTGCTCAGCATACAAACTGAGTAAGTATGGTGAAAGGATACAATCCTGACACACATCTTTCCTAACTTTAAAACTCAGACTCCCCTTGTTCTGTTCTAGCAACTGCCTCTTAATCTGTGTACAGGTTCTCAATGAGCACAATTAAGTGTTCTGGAGTTCTCATTCTTCACAATGGTATCCATAATTTGTTATGATCCACATAGTTGAATGCCTTAGTATAGTCAATAAAATAGGTAAATATCTTTCTGGTGTCCTCTGCTTTCAGCCAAGATCCTTCTGACATCAGCAATGATATCCTTCATTCCATGTTCTCCTCTGAATCCAGCTTCAATTTCTAGCAATTGCCTGTTGATGTACTGGGGCAACCACTTTTGAATGATCTTCTGCAAAATATTACTTGCAAGTGATATTAATGATATTGTTTGATAATTTTGCATTTGGTTGGATCACCTTTCTTGGGAATACATATAATATGAATCTCTTCCAGTCGGCTGGCCAGGTATTTGTCTTCCAAATTTCTTGGCATAAACAAGTGAGTACCTCCAGTGCTGCATCTGTTTGTTGAAACACCTCAGTTGTTATCCCATCAATTCCTGGAGCCTTGTTCTTAACCAACGACTTCAGCGCAGCTTGGACTTCTTCCTTCAATACCATCAGTTCTTGTTCATATGCTACCTCCTGAAATGATAGAACGTCCACCAATTCTTTTTGGTAAAATGACTGTGTATTCCTTCCATTTTCTTTAGATGCTTCCTTTGTTGTTCTGTATACATACATACATATATACACATATGCAATTATTATATATGTGTGTGTGTGTATATATATATGTATATATATATATATATATAATCGTTGCCGTTGAGTTGATTCTGACTCAAAGTGACCCTATAGGACAGAGCAGAACTGCTCCAAAGGGTTTCTAAGGAGCTGCTGGTGGATTCGAACTGCTCACCTCCTTTTGGTTATCAGCTGAGGTCTTAACCACTGTGCCTCCAGGGCTCCACATATAATTTTTTTTTCCAGGTTTCCTTATATCAAATATCTCCTTGCAGAGGAATGGGGGATGGAAATATATCTAGTAGTTATATTTACATTTTATATGCACCTGGAATTCAAATAATGGCAATTTTCATGGAATATAACAGTTAAAGAATAGCATCTATGTATACATTTACTAAAGTAATTAGGAAACAATACAGTAACTAAGAAAGAATGAGTTATATAATTACATTCATTACATAATGCATTCTCTCTAAACAATATTAAAATTAATAACTTTTAAATTAATTTTTGATTAACTGTTGTACTGTGGTGGTTTGTGTGCTGCTGTCATGCTGTAGTACGGTGATGTTGAGTTACTTCAGACTTACAACCACCCTACGTACAGCAAAAAGAAACACTGCCCAGTCCTGCACCATCCTCACAATTGTTGCTACGCTTGAGTCCATCATTGTGGCCACTATGTCAATCCAAATCATTGAGATCTTCAACTGGAAGTTACTCACAGGTATTTCAAATACCAGCAGCATCATCCACGGTGGACAGGTTTCAGTGGAGCATCCAGACTAAGACAAACTAGGAAGAAAGATCTTGCAACCAAATTAAAAAAAAAAAAATTAGTCAGTGAAAACCTTATGAATAGCAGTGAATGTCCAAATCTATCTTGGAAGAATTACAGCCAGAATGCTCCTTAGAATTGAGGATGGGAGACTTTGTCTCATGTACTTTGGACATGTTATCAGGAGGTACCAATCCCTGGAGAAGGACTTCATGCTTGGTAAAGTACAGGGTCAGCAAAAAAGAGGAAGACCCTCAACAAGATCGATTCATACAATGGGGTCAAACATACCCATGATTGTGGGGATGGTGCAGGACTGGGCAGTGTTTTGTTCTGTTGTGCATAGAGATGCCAGGAGTTGGAACTCAGTCACCTAACAACAACATTGGAATATAATCTTCTAATAGAGAAATCAGAATATTTACAATGTGAAAATTCCCTTTGGCCATCACTTTTTTCCCCAGAGGCAAATATATCCTTCCATATATTTTTGAATGCATTAATAAGCACACAGATGCTCATAGAAACTATATAGTATTATATATATAAACATGCAAGTTATCATACTGTGATTATTTTTGTGCAATTTATTAACTTTATGCTCAACAATATATCTCAGTAATTTATCCATATTAGATGTGCCTTAGAGACCCAATATTTAAACTTCTGCCTAATTTTCAATAAAATTTTTTTTTTCAATAGTAAGATAATATTTCATGTTATCTATATTCTATTACTGCTAGGTATTTAGATTATTTTCATTTATCCCAATTTTTAACAAGGCTGCAGTGTATATCCTTCTGAATGTTTTCTGGGTGTATTTCACTAGATCACATGCTGATTAATTAAATCATCGTTAAAAGTTAATATGGTCTGCTTTTTACAAAACTTATGAGCATTTCATTGTAATTTAATTTTGTATTTCCTTGATTCCAATGAGGTTGGGTATTTTTATATATGCCTGTTGGCCAGTTAAAATGTTCTTTCTGTGTAGTGCCTATTCAAATATTTTGCTCTTTTATAAAATTGGGTGGTTGTTTTCATTGCTGTTGTATGCTCTTCAGTCAATTCTGACTCATAGTGACCCTGTGAAACCAAGTAAAACTGCCCCATAGAGTTTCCTAGGCTGAAGTTTTAATAGAAGAAGATCACCAAGTCTTTTCTCCTGCAGAGCTGCGTGGTGATTCTGAACTGCTGACCTTTCAGTTATCAGATGAGTGCTTAACCATTATTCCACCAAGTCTCCTTAAATTTGAGTTACTAATCTTTACATTGGAGCCCTGGTGGTGTAATGGTTAAGCACCCAGCTGCTAACCAGCAGGTTGGTGTTTTGAACCCACAATCTACAACTCGGGAGAAAGACCTCTTGATCTGTTTCTGTAAAAATTACAGCCTAGGAAACTTTATGGGGCAGATCTACTCTGTCACATGGGATAGCTGTGAGTCAAAAATCGACTTGGTGCACAACAACATTACTTATTTATAACTTCATTTAAAAAGTATTCATGAATATACACATCAATGCTCTTTGTAAAGTGAAGCATGGAATATCTCACACCCAGTGAAAGACCTTGAGTTTAAGAAAGCACATAGATGAAGAGATGGATATTCCTGGCGTGTAATTTGTTAATCAGCACTGCTCCATGCAAACAGCATCATTTAAAGTGTTTTCTCCCCATACATACTATGTAAAACTGTCTTCCCTCTACTCAGGCAGGGAGTCACACTAGGGGAAATGAAGATTAGACTAAGAAACAAGTGGGGCCAACTGAAGTTTGGATCATGAGCCAAGATCACCTTTGGTATATTGAGGCATTTCCTTCATTTATAGATGATTTCCTGAGCTTTGTGAGCTAGAGGAGAACCTCCAACATCCTCTACTGTCATCGATTACAATAAACAAACAAGGAAAATGGGTGAGAAAATGGATAAAAGTTCACCAAGTTTGCAAGCATGAGAGAACTAGAAGTGGTATTTTCTGATTCCCTTCCTCCACACCACTGATCCCACGAAGAAAATGAGCTATATACACACCTGGGGACACAGTAGTTGTGTTCAGTTGCTAACCAAGAAGTCAGCAGTTCAAATCCACCAGCTGTTCCTTAGGAACCCTATGGGGCAGCTCTACTCTGTCCTATAGGGTTGCTATGATTTGGAATTGACTCTATGGCAATTTTTTTTTTCCTTAAAGCATTATCTTTCCATATGTGACAGGAATACAAGTTTTCAGATGAGGGGTACCTTTGTAGAAACGAGCTGCATGGTAAAGGAAAATTTCAGCAACAGTTTTTCTTTCCAAAATTCCACACTTTACTGCCTAAAAATATCAGGGTACTTAGGATCCCAAAAGGAAGAAGAGAAGTGATAAACTACATTGAATAGGAGGCATGAAAGACAATATAGCAGAATAAGTCAGGGTCTAGTTTTGATGTTGGTTGCTGGCAATTACCTCACTGTAGGAGTTTCCAGTTCAGGAAGGTGAAGGTGGACAGATATTTCTATAGCTGTGTGGACAAGCGTCTAATTCTGGTGCTTATTTTTAAGAAGTCTGCTGTGGATGATTACATAGGCCAGCAATGGATTAAATTTGCTTATCGCGACAAATTCTCTGTGTGGTTTCTCCCAAAAGAGACTGGCCTTTCAGAAATTTGTTTGAACATGGATCATAGTTATCTTTTGTTAATCCTTGTTTTATAATTTATCAATAAAGGAAAGATCAATGGGAATCTACCCAAGTGTGTTTAATATTGTGTTGATCCCTTCCTATATTTTATCCACTGAAGAAATAGTGGAACGGAGGCTGACTACACATCTAGGATATAGAATGTGGCTTTCATGCATAGAATCAATGTACTTTCCCTCATGCCCCTTATCTTGAGCTTGACCTTTTTACACTGCTCCTGGCAAAGTAAACAACAACAAAGAAACCCAAACCCATTCCCATCGAGTCAATTCCAACTCATGGTGAACCCACGTGCTATAGAGTAGAATTCTTGGCTGCAGTCTTTATGGAAACAAATTGCCAGGTTTTTCTTCCAAGACACTGCTCAGTGGGTTTGATCCGCCAACCTTCAGTTTAGCGGCTGATGATAAACAGCCTATACTACCCAGGGAGATCCTGGCAAATTACTTTTCATTAAATATTTGGAAAGTTTTATAAATTTAAGAGCATGACAGAAAATTCCTACTTTCACAATTTGACCATGTTATTCTTGAATAAGTCAGCTCACCAATGCTTTGTTACAAGCTATTCTAAAACTTATGGCTACACAAGAATCATAAAGCTCTTTTTCACGTGTCTGTGGGCCAGGGGGCATTCTTCTGATCTAGGCTGGGCATTCCAGGCTTCAGGCTGGGTTCAGGCACTGCTATGTGACTATTATTCTTCTCCTGCATCAAATAAAACTATTATTTTTTATTGCTTAGATTGTATTAAAAATTGGTTACCATACGAGAACTAGAAACACTGAAGTGAAGCATCCCCACTCAGGCATTACAAAAATAGTGAAATTCTGGAGACCTTGATATGTGAAAAATGTTTTAATCTCCTGGAAATGTTAAACGAGAAAAAGGACAAAATATGGAGGAACATAACAGATATCTTTACATATTCAAGTGAGCACTGCATGGAAATGTGTTTAAAATATTTTGTGCTGCTCCAGAAAACAGAAGTATAACCAGTGGTTAAAAGGCACAGGGAGACCTATTTTCATGGTTTTCCATTATGAAATAAATTATTCTCTTCATCTGGAAAATGAAAAAGATTGTCATTTATTTTCATTAATGAAGGCTCCAGTCAAAGTCACATCTCCCGTCTTGTGACAGCAGGGTTATAAAGCTGTTATAAAGGATAAAAATGTTGTGATGATAAATCTATGGAATAAAATGCTATTGTTGACCTGCCTTGACCCCACTGAAACTGAAGAGAACTGAGTTCTCATCATTCTTAGTCATTTCCTTCCAAGGAACCAAGGGGAGGTTCTCTGAGCTTCTCTGATAGGGTTTGACTAAGTTTATAAAGTCGCTGGTGGAGGCTTGAGTAATATTTCATGTGTGCTCCTTCCCATCTGTTGAAGAGTCAGGAATCTGGCATCTTCTACCTTCTCAGGAACCTCAGACCCCTAATATCAATCATACTATTACCCAGTGTTCAAACACGTATTGCAAAGGAATAAGAGAAAGAGTATTGTGAAGAAAATTATCAAATGGACAATGATTTATTCCACAGCTTTGTAAATTCAGTTCAATTTTAGCTCCCTTTGTTGTGGTTATGAGAGCAGATGGGGACATCTATGCAAAACTAAGGCTCATTAGATTCATTGACTCATAGGCCTCTGAAGCTCTAAGAGCATCAAATATCATCTAGTCTCAGTGTTTCCAACTTCAAGTTCCCTGACTGCATACAAATGACCAAGAAGAGCTTGTTAAAAATAAAGATTTTTATATAACATTCAACCCTGGCTACTGAGCAAGAATCTCTTTGAATAGGTTCTGTCATCTGTTCAAATATCTCTCAAGGTGATTCCAATGATCAGCCAAGGTCAAGAAGCACTGATCTAGCCCTCATTTTAAAATCAAAGAAATAGAGGTCTTAGAGACCCAGTGAATACATGCCCAATCGCGGACAATAGCCACGTATTCACATATACATGATCCCAGGGCAAGAGTTTCTTGATTATAACTTCTAACTTAGATGTCTTGCTTCTTTCTGATGTTTCTTCTCTTTAATTCTGTGCTTGCATCAATATCAGCAAGTATTTTTTAAGCACTAATGTACAGTCCTTAGTGCGAGAAATGTTTGCACATACACACATGCACACACACATACATACACACACACCCTGCAACCACAAACAGGCATAAAGGATATATATAATAACTCGATAATCAGAATTGTGGCAAAGAAAATGAAATAGCAGAGAGGAAATCAGTGATATGCTCACCTGCAACAAGAAGAAAAAAAAAAAAGTCCAGGTTTGCATCCCAAGGTGAAGCAGAAAGGTGTTACTAGGAAAATTTTTTAGTTCACATGAGAAAGTGTTTGTTTGACCTGAATGAGTTTCTCTGAAATTCGCAGATGGGAACCTGCTTAGTTAAGACAAGGAAGCAGTGGAAAATCACTCACTGTGTTCTGTAAAGCTGCTTGGTCAAACATGGTAAATTGATAAAATTTGTATTCGCCCTGTTTACTGAATCACAGTCACCAATTCATCACAAGTGATTGTTTTCATTCAGTCTCTTCAGCTTTTTCTGTTAGTCATCTCACATTAGCAGGGGTTGCTGGCTATAGATTCCAGGTAACTAACAGAGTCAGTTAACAGCAGCATATTCATAGGCTATTACGATTAAAAAAAAAAAAAAAAATTTTTTTTTTAACGGTGGTAAATTTGCCCAATAACCTTAGGGTTTGCGCAAAGAAAATGAGTCCTCTAGAAATCATTTTTTTTTTCCTCCAAGACCAGAGAATGAGAAAATAACATTTGTCTTACAAGCTTGTGTTTTATCCCTTTCACATTCTGTACACCTTTCTCTTCCCATCTCAAACTTTCTAGGCTTAGTTGTAAGAATCTGTGTTTTGGGAGGACTTACATCAGCATGCTTTAGTTTGGGTTCTTTTTGAGTTTTCTTATGCTCTGTTTTTCATACAACATATGCATATTGAGTGCTTAATATGTACAAGTCACAATTCTAAACACTAAACAGGTTTTCACTCTTTAAAGAAAATAGGCAAAAACAGGGAGGAGAAAACAATGATGCTGAACAGGAGTATGATGATATTCTGAGTTTAATAACATTTCTCTGGTTTAAATATTTTCATAAGTTATCCGATTATGAAATATTGGAATAAATGTCATGATAATGATAAATAATACCTACTTCAGTAGAATGAGCCACTGTGTCATTTGCTTCTCTCAACAACCCTGCAAACCAAACCATTCTCATTGCCGTCGAGTCAATTTCGACTCATAGCGACCCTATAAGACAAGGTTGAACTGTTCCATAGGGTTTCCAAGGAGCGGCTAGTGGATTTGAACTGCCAATCATTTAGTTCCCAGCTGCAGCTATTAACCACTGCTCCACCAGGTCGGTATTATTAATTTCATTGCAGAGATGCACTAACCAAGGTTTCTATTAACCATTATTTCTATTAAAATCATCGAGCTTAAAGTATCATTACTTCAAACTATTTGCCATTACCCTCCCGGAAAACCCTTCTACCCCATGGTTTCTTCATTGCCTTTTTTACTTCTGCATCTCTCAGTGTATAAATTAGGGGATTTAACACGGGGGTGATAACAGTGTAAAATACAGCCACCATCTTATCCTCAGAAAAGGCAGTATCAGGGCACACGTACATGAAAGTACATGGGCCAAAAAAGACGGAGACCACAGCAATGTGGGAGCCACAAGTAGAGAGAGCTTTGTGCCTGCCTTCTGCTGACTGCTTTCTCAGGGACACCAGGATGACAATGTAGGAGATTAGCAAGATAACAAAGCTCCCCAAAGCGATGGTCCCACTGTTGGCTGTCACAAAAACGCGCCAACAACATATGTGTGCAGGCCAGTTTCAGCACAGGGTGGACATCGCAAAAGTAGTGATCTCGTTGGGTCCACAAAAGGGTAGCTGGACCACCAAAGCCACCTGGATAATGGAATGTAAGAACCCACCTACCCAGGTCCCCAGCAACATTTTATTACATGTGTCCCGGTCCATGGTAGTCATATAATGTAGAGGTTTACAGATGGCCACATACCGATCATAGGCCATTATGGTAAGGATGAAGATCTCAGTGCAACCAAAGAAATGTACCCCAAAGAGTTGCAACATGCACCCCACATAGAAGATAGTTTTACTTTTGGCTAATAGGTCAATAATCATTTTGGGAGCTGTAACCGAGGAGTAACAGATGTCTACAAAAGACAAATAGTTGAGAAAGAAATACACAGGAGACTTAAAGAGGTTGCCCACACACACTGTCAGCACGATGAGAGGGTTTCCCAGAAGAATAACTGTGTAGAAGAAAGAAAACACCACGAAACAAACTTCTTCCACCTCTGGGTTCTGAGAAAGGCCCCCCAAAATGAACTTGGTTACATTGTTTATTTTTTCCATGGAATTAATCCAGCAGGGGACACTTCCAAGAGACAATTAAATTGTCCGAAAAAAATAAAAAAGGACCAACAGCATTATTTCTATTACAGAAAAAAGTGGATAATCACAGTAGTTGAAGATGTGGACTTACTGCTGTTTGGCATACACAGAGAAATTGAAGCGTATATATTCTGACCATCTTACCTCCATACAACAGTCCATTACGTGAGGAAAAAAAGTCCAGAGATATCAAACAAACCCATTAAATCAGCCATCAAACCAAGAGTTCTATTCTCTCTGGCTGTTTATTAAGATTTATTCATCTGTTTGCTTTTAAACATTTACTTAGTTCTTATTCTGTGTAAGTAAAAAAAGTACTAAACCTGATTTTAAAAGAACTCCTGTATTTGGGGTCACTGGATGGTGCAAACAATTAACATGCTCAGCTGCTGACTGAAGGGTTGCAGATTCAGGTCTACTTAGAAGCACCTCGGAGAAAAGGCCTGGCAATCTACGTTCAACAAAATCCGCTATGAAAACCCTTGACTAGTAAAAAAAATAAAAAATAAAATAAAATAAATGCCTTTAGCATTATGCTTTTTTTTAGAACTATGGGATCAAACTGACAACAGCAACTCAAAAGATTAGATGGGAAACTTAGGGGGCAGTAAGTTTATGTTATTGGGGGAGGAACAAGTCAGAAAAGCAGGGTAGGAATGACTGCACAACTCTAAGACTGTAATCAATCCCACTGAATTGTACATGTTGAAACTGTTAAATTGACGTATGGTTTTGCTCTACATATTCTCAAAAGCTACAACAACAAAATAAATAAAATTAAAAAGTCAAAACGAAACAAAAAAACCCTCTGGAGCACAGTTCTCCTCTGACATACACAGGGCCACCGTAAGTTGGAATCCACTCTACAGCAACTGGTTGGTCTGTGTTTGTGGACATGGCAACATCTATATATCTGGAGAAGTTCACCTCTTGACACAGAAATGGAAACGTAAGCCTGCAATTTCTCTTCTGCGTATGGACATGCCTGTACCTCTCAGTCACCAGTGAGATCAAGTAGTAGAGACTGGGTGAACTCAACAGGTTCTCCTTCTTATGAAATTTGGATCTTCATGTGCATGTGTTTATGCTCTCCTACTTGATCTCCAGGTCTTTACAGTCAGGAAGTGGTGTGTTGTAGTAGAAAGAGGAAAAAAACTATACAAACCTGACCCTTAAATAATGGTACTGTTGAGTTGATTTTTTTTTTAATTAAGTTTTATTAAGCTTCAAGTGAACATTTACAAATCCAGTCTGTCACATGTAAGTTTACATACATCTTACTCCCTTCTCCCACTTGCTCTCCCCCTATTGAGTCAGCCCTTTCAGTCTCTCGTTTCGTGCCAATTTTGCCATCTTCCCTCTCTCTATCTTCCCATCCCCCCTCCAGTCAAGAGTTGCCAACACACTCTCAAGTGTCCACCTGATTTAATTAGCTCAGTCTTCATCAGCATCTCTCTCTCCCCCGCTGACCAGTCCCTTTCATGTCTGATGAGTTGTCTTCGGGGATGGTTCCTGTCCTGTGCCAACAGAAGGTCTGGGGAGCATTGCCGCCGGGATTCCTCTAGTCTCAGTCAGACCCTTAAGTATGGTCTTTTTATGAGAATTTGGGGTCTGCATCCCACTGATCTCCTCCTCCCTCAGGAGTTGTCTGTTGTGCTCCCTGTCAGGGCAGTCATCGATTGTGGCCGGGCACCAACTAGTTCTTCTGGTCTCGGGATGATGTAGGTCTCTGGTTCATGTGGCCCTTTCTATCTCTTGGGTTCTTAGTTGTCGTCTGACCTTGGTGTTCTTCATTTTCCTTTGCTCCAGGTGGGTTGAGACCAATTGATGCCTCTTAGATGGCCGCTTGTTAGCATTTAGGACCCCAGACGCCACATTTCAAAGTGGGATGCAGAATGTTTTCATAATAGAATTATTTTGCCAATTGACTTAGAAGTCCCCTCAAACCATGTTCCCCAGACCCCCGCCCCTGTTCCGCTGACCTTTGAAGCATTCATTTTATCCCGGAAACCTCTTTGCTTTTAGTCCAGTCCAATTGGGCTGACCTTCCTTGTATTGAGTGTTGTCTTTCCCTTCACCCAAAGCAGTTCTTATCTACTGATTGATCAATAAAAAACCCTCTCCCTCCCTCCCTCTCTCCCCCCTTCATAACCACAAAAGTATGTGTTCTTCTCCATTTTTTCTATTACTCAAGATCTTATAATAGTGGTCTTATACAATATTTGTCCTTTTGCTTCTGACTCATTTCACTCAGGATAATGCCTTCCAGATTCCTCCATGTTATGAAATGTTTCAGAGATTCGTCACTGTTCTTTATCGATGCGTAGTATTCCATTGTGTGAATATACCACAATTTATTTACCCATTCATCCGTTGACAGGCACCTTGGTTGCTTCCAGCTTTTTGCTATTGTAAACAGAGCTGCAATAAACATGGGTGTGCATATATCTGTTTGTGTGAAGGCTCTTGTATCTCTAGGGTATATTCTGAGGAGTGGGATTTCTGGGTTGTATGGTAGTTCTATTTCTAACTGTTTAAGATAACGCCAGATGGATTTCCAAAGTGGTTGTACCATTTTACATTCCCACCAGCAGTGTATGAGAGTTCCAATCTCTCCGCAGCCTCTCCAACATTTATTATTTTGTGTTTTTTGGATTAATGCCAGTCTAGTTGGTGTGAGATGGAATCTCATCGTAGTTTTAATTTGCATTTCTCTAATGGCTAATTATCGAGAGCATTTTCTCATGTATCTGTTGGCTGCCTGAATATCTTCTTTAGTGAAATGTGTGTTCATATCCTTTGCCCACTTCTTGATTGGGTTGTTTGTCTTTTTGTAGTTGAGTTTTGACAGAATCATGTAGATTTTAGAGATCAGGCGCTGGTCTGAGATGTCATAGCTGAATATTCTTTCCCAGTCTGTAGGTGGTCTTTTTACTCTTTTCGTGAAGTCCTTAGATGAGCATAGGTGTTTGATTTTTAGGAGCTCCCAGTTATCCGCTTTCTCTTCATCATTTTTGGTAATGTTTTGTATTCTGTTTGTGCCCTGTATTAGGGCTCCTAGGGTTGTCCCTATTTTTTCTTCCATGATCTTTATCGTTTTAGTCTTTATGTTTAGGTCTTTGATCCACTTGGAGTTAGTTTTTGTGCATGGTGTGAGGTATGGGTCCTGCTTCATTCTTTTGCAAATGGATATCCAGTTACGCCAGCACCATTTGTTAAAAAGGCTATCATTTCCCCAATTGACTGACACTGGTCCTTTGTCAAATATCAGCTGCTCATACATGGATGGATTTCTATCTGGGTTCTCAATTCTGTTCCATTGGTCTATGTGCCTGTTGTTGTACCAGTACCAGGCTGTTTTGACTACTGTGGCTGTATAATAGGTTCTGAAATCAGGTAGAGTGAGGCCTCCCACTTTCTTCTTCTTTTTCAGTAATGCTTTGCTTATCCGGGGGTTCTTTCCCTTCCATATGAAATTGGTGATTTCTTTCTCTATCCCCTTAAAATATGACATTGGAATTTGGATTGGAAGTATGTTATATGTATAAATGGCTTTTCGTAGAATAGACATTTTTACTATGTTAAGTCTTCCTATCCATGAGCAGGGTATGTTTTTCCACTTAAGTATGTCCTTTTGAATTTCTTGTTGTAGAGCTTTGTAGTTTTCTTTGTATAGGTCTTTTACATCCTTGGTAAGATTTATTCCTAAGTATTTTATCTTCTTGGGGGCTACTGTGAATGCTATTGATTTGGTTATTTCCTCTTCGGTGTTCTTTTTGTTGATGTAGAGGAATCCAAGTGATTTTTGTATGTTTATTTTATAACCTGAGACTCTGCCAAACTCTTCTATTAGTTTCAGTAGTTTTCTGGAGGATTCTTAGGGTTTTCCATGTATATGATCATGTCATCTGCAAATAGTGATAGCTTTACTTCCTCCTTGCCAATCTGGATACCCTTTATTTCTTTGTCTAGCCTAATAGCCCTGGCTAGGACTTCAAGTACGATGTTGAATAAGAGCGGTGATAAAGGGCATCCTTGTCTGGTTCCCGTTCTCAAGGAAAATGCTTTCAGGTTCTCTCCATTTAGAGTGATATTGGCTGTTGGCTTTGCATAAAAGATGCCCTTTATTATGTTGAGGAATTTCCCTTCAATTCCTATTTTGGTAAGAGTTTTTATCATAAATGGGTGTTGAACTTTGTCAAATGCCTTTTCTGCATCTATTGATAAGATCATGTCGTTTTTATCTTTTGTTTTATTTATGTGATGGATTACATTAATGGTTTTTCTGATATTAAACCAGCCTTGCATACCTGGTATAAACCCCACTTGATCAGGGTGAATTATTTTTTTGATGTGTTGTTAGATTCTATTGGCTAGCATTTTGTTGAGGATTTTTGCATCTATGTTCATGAGGGATATAGGTCTAAAATTTTCTTTTTTTGTAATGTCTTTACCTGGTTTTGGTATCAGGGAGATGGTAGCTTCATAGAATGAGCTGGGTAGTATTCCGTCTTTTTCTATGCTTTGAAATACCTTCAGTAGTAGTGGTGTTAAGTCTTCTCTGAAGGTTTGGTAGAACTCTGCAGTGAAGCCGTCTGGGCCAGGACTTTTTTTTGTTGGAAGTTTTTTGATTACCATTTCAATCTCTTTTTTTGTTATGGGTCCTATTTAGTTGTTCTACTTCTGAATGTGTTAGTTTAGGTAGGTAGTGTTTTTCCAAGAATTTATCCATTTCTTCTAGGTTTTCAAATTTGTTAGAGTACAATTTTTCATAGTAATCTGAAATGATTCCTTTCATTTAATTTGGTTCTGTTGTGATGTGGTCCTTCTCGTTTCTTATTCGGGTTATTTGTTTCCTTTCCTGTTTCTCTTTAGTCAGTCTAGCCAATGGTTTATCAATTTTGTTAATTTTTTCAAAGAACTGGCTTTTGACTTTGTTAATTCTTTCAATTGTTTTTCTGTTCTCTTTAATTCATTTAGTTCAGCTCTAATTTTTATTATTTGTTTTCTTCTGGTGCCTGATGGATTCTTTTGTTGCTCACTTTCTATTTGTTCAAGTTGTCGGGACAGTTCTCTGATTTGGGCTCTTTCTTCTTTTTGTATGTGTGCATTTATCGATATAAATTGGCCTCTGAGCACTGCTTTTGCTGTGTCCCAGAGGTTTTGATAGGAAGTATTTTCATTCTCGTTGCTTTCTAAGAATTTCCTTATTCCCTCCTTGATGTCTTCTATAACCCAGTCTTTTTTCAGGAGGGTATTGTTCATTTTCCAAGTATTTGATTTCTTTTCCCTAGTTTTTCTGTTATTGATTTCTAGATCATTGCCTTGTGGTCTGAGAAGATGCTTTGTAATGTTTCAATGTTTTGGACTCTGCAAAGATTTGTTTTATGACCTAATATGTGGTCTATTCTCGAGAATGTTCCATGTGCACTAGAAAAAAAAGTACATTTTGCAGCAGTTGGGTGGAGAGTTCTGTATAAGTCAATGAGGTCAAATTGGTTGATTGTTGTAAGTAGGTCTTCCGTGTCTCTATTGAGCTTCTTACTGGATGTCCTGTCCTTCTCCGAAAGTGGTGTGTTGAAGTCTCCTACTATAAATGTGGAGGTGTCTCACTTTTCAATTCTGTTAAAATTTGATTTATGTATCTTGCAGCCCTGTCATTGGGTGCGTAAATATTTAATATGGTTGTGTCTTCCTGATCAATTGTCCCTTTTATCATTATATAGTGTCCTTCTTTATCCTTTGTGGTGGATTTAAGTTTAAAGTCTATTTTGTCAGAAATTAATATTGCTACTCCTCTTCTTTTTTGCTTATTGTTTGCTTGATATACTTTTTTCCATTCTTTGAGTTTTAGTTTGTTTGTGTCTCTAAGTCTAAGGTGTGTCTCTTGTAGGCAGCATATAGATGGATCGTGTTTCTTTATCCAGTCTGTGACTCTCTGCCTCTTTATTGGTGCATTTAGTCCATTTACATTCAGGGTAATTTTAGATAAATAAGTTTTTAGTGCTGTCATTTTGATGCCTTTTCATGTGTGTTGTTGGCCATTTCATTTTTCCACATACTTTTTTGTGCTGAGACGTTTTTCTTAGTAAATTGTGAGATCCTCATTTTCATAATGTTTAACTTTATGTTAGTTGAGTCGTTACGTTTTTCTTGGCTTTTTCTTGAGTTATGGAGTTGATATTCCTTTTTGTGGTTACCTTATTATTTACCCCTATTTTTCTAAGTAAAAACCTAACTTGTATCATTCTATATCGCCTTGTATCACTCTCCATCTGGCAGTTCAATGCCTCCTGTATGTAGTCCCTCTTTTTGATTATTGCGATCTTTTACCTATTGACTTCCATGATTCCCTGTTATGTGCATTATTTTATTTATTTATTTATTTTTTAGAATTAATCTTAATTTGTTTGTTTTTGTGTTTTCCCTATTTGAGTTGATATCAGGACGTTCTGTTTTGTGATCTTGTATTGTGGTGGTACCTGATATTATTGGTCATCTGACCAAACAATCTCCTTTAGCATTTCTTGTAGCCTTGGTTTGGTTTTTGCGAATTCTCTAAACTTGTGTTTATCTGTAAATATCTTAATTTCTCCTTCATATTTCAGAGAGAGTTTTGCTGGATATATGATCCTTGGTTGGCAGTTTTTCTCCTTCAGTGCTCTGTGTACGTTGTCCCATTCCCTTCTTGCCTGCATGGTTTCTGCTGAGTAGTCTGAACTTATTCTTATTGATTCTCCCTTGAAGGAAACTTTTCTTTTCTCCCTGGCTGCTTTTAAAATTTTCTGTTTATCTTTGGTTTTGGCAAGTTTGATGATAATATGTCTTGGTGTTTTTCTTTTTGGGTCAATCTTAAATGGGGTTCGATGAGCATCTTGGATAGATATCCTTTCGTCTTTCATGATGTCAGGGAAGTTTTGTATCAGGAGTTCTTCAACTATTTTCTCTGTGTTTTCTGTCCCCCCTCCCTGTTCTGGGACTCCAATCACTCGCAAGTTATCCTTCTTGATAGAGTCCCACATGATTCTTAGGGTTTCTTCATTTTTTTAATTCTTTTATCTGATTTTTTTTCAGCTATGTTGATATTGATTCCCTGGTCCTCCAGATGTCCCAGTCTACATTCTAATTGCTCGAGTCTGCTCCTCTGACTTCCTATTGCGTTATCCAATTCTGTAATTTTATTGTTAATCTTTTGGATTTCTACATGCTCTCTCTCTATGGATTCTTGCAATTTATTGATTTTTCCACTATATTCTTGAATAATCTTTTTGAGTTCTTCAACAGTTTTATCAGTGTGTTCCTTGGCTTTTTCTGCAGTTAGCCTAATTTCATTTGTGATGTCTTTAAGCATTCTATAAATTAGTTTTTTATATTCTGTATCTGATAATTCCAGGATTGTATCTTCATTTGGGAAAGATTTTGATTCTTTTGTTTGGGGGGTTGGAGAAGCTGTCATGGTCTGCTTCTTTATGTGGTTTGATATGGACTGCTGTCTCCGAGCCATCACTGGGAAACTAGATTTTCCAGGTAATCAGCTAAAAAAAAATGCAGTCAGATCCCTATCTGAATTCTCCTTCTGGCTCAGGGTATTCAGATGTTATTGGAGCCGCCTGGGGAGGGTGGGGGAGGGATCAGAGAGCTAGGCGTGTAGTACCACAGAATATAGAGCTGATCCCCACGTTCACGCTCCACCCCTGTCCGCCAGAATCCCGGCAGGACGGCTTCCCGGCTGGGGCGCTACTCTCCCCGCTCCAAGATCCGTCACTTCTTCCCGGGGATTTCTCCCTCAGGCGCAAACAGCTCGCGCAAACTGGGTGGGCGTGGCCCTCATGAACAGCTGGGCCCGCCCCCGGGGTCTATTCAGAGGAATGTGCTCACACCCTGCCTGTTCTCGCCAAGATCCCAGCAGGACAGCTCCCCAGCTGGGACGCTGCTCTCCCCGCTCCAAGACCAGTCACTTCCTCCCGGGGATTTCTCCCTCCGGTGCACTGCACCGCTCGCGCGAACTGGGTGGACGTGGCCCTCACAAACGTCTGGGCTCCCCCCGGGGTCGCTTTAGGGAAATATAGGTGATCCCCACACTCACGCCTCGCCCGCCTCCCGCCAAACTACGGCGGGACGGCTCCCTGGCTGGGACACTGCTCTCCCCACTCCAAGATCAGTCACTGCCTCCCGGGTGTTTCTCCCACCGGCTGCACTGCTACGCCGCACAAGCCAACCAGCTAGACTTCCTCCCGGGATGGGTTCGGGGGGGGGTAGGACTGGGCCCCTTGTGTGTGCCGTCTGCCCCTCTGGGCTCTGCCCCAGCCCGGGCTCCAAAGGTCACCTGCCTGGTACACTGGCTCTTAGTTCTGAAAATAATCGCTGTCTGCCCATATTTGTTCATTCTCCATCTCTAAGTCTGTGTTTGTTGTTCAGAGTTCATAGATTGTTATATATGTGATCAATTCACTTGTTTTTCCGAGTCTTTGTTGCAAGAGGGATCCGCGGTAGCGTCCACCTAGTCCGCCATCTCGGCCCCCCCGTGTGTAAACTTTTTTATGAGTTTTTATATTGTCATCTCATACAATATTTGTCCTTTTGTGATTGAACTATTTCACTTAACATAATGCCCTCCAGATTCATCCATGTCGTGAGATGCTTTGCAGATTCACCATTGCTCTTGATGAAGTGTCTATTCATTTCCTTTGCCCAATTTTTACCTGGATTACTTGTCTTTTTGTTGTAGGGATGTTGGATTTTCCTGTAGATTTTTAGAGACTAGACCTTTGTCTGATTTGTAATAGCCAAAATTTTTTTCCCAGTCTGTGACCTCTCTTTTTACCCTTTTTGTGAAGCCTTTTGATGAGCATAAGTGTTTAATATTAAGAAGATCTCAGTTACCTCCCTTATCTTCTGAAGTTTGTGTTGTTAGTTATGGTTTGTATCCTGTAATGCTGTGTATTAGGGCCTCCAGCATTGATTCCATTTTTTCTTCTATGATCTTTATAAATTTTGGTTTCACATTTATGTCTCTGACCCATTTTGAATTAGTTTTTATGTATAGTGTGAGATATGGGTCCTGTTTCATATTTTTGCAGATGGGCACCCAGTTTCGCCAGCACTTGTTAAAAAGACTGTCTTTTCCCCATTTGATGGACTTTGGGCCCTTGTTGAATGTCACGATTTTTTTTTTTTTCAAGAAAGGCTGATATTTGCAGACAGGTTGTTAGTCAGCATCAAGGCATAAGGAGACAGGCTAAAAAATTCTTTTTAAAAAATGCACCTTTGACCTATAATAATAAAAAAAAATAGTCCACCTTAAATTGATATTTATATCATAATCTCAAAAACGCAAGATGTTTTTAAAGCAATTTAACACCACTCCCAGCTTTTCAGCTGGATACATTATACCTTTAACTTATCCCTGTTATTTGGGAAAATATCTTGAGGTGGAAATCATCTCCCTCTCCAGCTGCACTTTGTCAACTAAGGGTTTACTCTGCCTTTCTGGCCCAAATCCCCAAATCCCCAAATCACTGTCCACCCCCTGCCAATAAAAAAGTCCATTTGGGAAATTAGATGATTGCTTGAGGATCTTTTTAAGAATATCTCTTTTTCTTCATTGTGGATTTTTTTCTAAATATTTTTCCATCGATTCTGGAAAATTGAGTTACTACCTCTTTAAATATCTCTTTTCACTCTTTCCAAAATCCAGGAGCATGACTTGCTGGGAGCCAGGCTGCAAGGGCGGCCCCTCTGCACCCACTGCCCCCAGCATAAACATCGAAGAATTCCTGAAAAGTCAGGAATATCTCTGTCATCTGTGTTCTGTTTCTGTTTCATTTTCAGCCTGTGTATAGCAGAATGTATAAGCATAAAATTCCATTATAGATTTAGGGACCTTTGGAGGGGGGCGTCCTACTCATAATCCCCTGGTGAAATCCCAGGTAGGGACAGCCCGTGTATTACCTGGGGATCAACATGAAGTTGTCTTAGGGGGAAAACGAATAGCTCGACTATGGAAAACAAAAACAGGATGGTGGAATCCTGGTACTTACCGAGGCCCTTTTGTGATTAAACCACCACCCACACATGATCCCATAAAAGTGGAAAAACAATATTTTGAATTTCTATTGGCAAGAAATTGGGATTATGACGCTGATTGGAGACCATATAGAGTAGAAGGAAGTTTTATTACTCCAAAACCGGTTTGGGGGTGTAGAGATTGGGCTAATTGTCCTTGGCATAATCGTGGACAATATGATGTAACCCAAAGTGGCTGGACTTCAAGAACTTGGCCACCCTGGACAAGATGGACAAAGCCTATGTGGCAATGGTTTTGCAAAAAGATTAATTGTTATAAAAACTGTGGAAAGTATTGCAAGATTAAGCGTAAGTGTAAAGCAGTATGAAGTCAATTGTTACTTTGTGTAAAAATAAATCAACAAAATGTTCTCTTCAATTAGACAAAAACTCATTGTATTTGTGTGCGTATGCAGAACTGTACTATGTGTCACTTGGAAAATTATGTCTCTGGAAAATGATGTTATCTATGATGATTATATCTTGTGCTGCCCCTTTGTTGATCATGCGATGTTATGCTTATGTAAGCTTATGATATAAAAGACCATGTAAAAAATAAAGAAGAGGCTTTTTTTTCTGCAGAATGAAAATATAAGACACACTACGTCTCATTCTTTTTCGCCAAACTCTACTCTTCCTCTGGTGACCCTGTTCTTTGCTGAGGCTGGCCCCCGGCAATGACTGAAAATGGTTCTTCTTTTTACTCTATTCCTAATGTGTCTTTACGTCTCTTTCCTTTTTCTATCTTCTTACCTCTCTACTCCATGTTCTTAGTAATTTATTAATATCTAGAATTCAGTTTGCTGATTCTTTTTTAAGATATAATTACTCTGGTATATCCATCAACTGTCTAAAATAATCTTCTTTTATTTTTTTAAGTTGTTTGTTTTTTAACAAATTGGGCAATTGTGAGACTTTCTATCCTATATCATGTTTTCAAAATTATCACTTATGCAATTAACATATTCATACTATATTTTGTTTGTGATATCAGTAATAAATGTAGTTCTATTCTGCAATATGCTATTTACAGTCTAATTTTGTCCTTTACTCAATACTTTTTTTTATTGTGAGAGCAGAGTTTTTGGACAAAAAGTAGAATACTTTTTCTTTTGTTATTGTTGTTGTTAGATGCTGTCGAGTAGGTTCTGACTCATAGTGACAATACTTAGAATGAAACACTGCCCTGTCTTGTACCATCCCCATAATCATTCCTATGTTTGAGCCCATCATTGCAGCCGTTATGTCAATCCAATGACCGGCTACCTTACTAAGCATGTTGTCTTTTATTTTAGTTTTATCCATATAAGCATGTTTAATCCTGCAATTATGACAGGAATAAAAGCCCCAGGGAAGATCCCTTTCTCTACAATGTGTGTGTGTATGTGTGTGTGTGTGTGTGTGTGTGTGCGCGTGCATGTGCCTATGTGTAAAAATCGAGTGTTAGCCTGAACTCACAAAATCTCTTCTTTACCTGGACTCACTGTCTTTATTTGGAGCCCTGGTGATGCAGTCGTTAAGAGCTCGGGCTGCTAACCAAAATGTCTGCAGTTCAAATCCATCATCTGCTCCTTGGAAACCCTTTGGGGTAGTTCTGCTCTGTCCTATAGGATCACTAAGAATCAGAATCAACTCAAGGGCAATGGTTTGGTTTGGTCTGAACTTTTATTTGGAGGCCCTGAATTACATTTTTTTTTCCTTCTCAAAACCCTAATGTAGACCTTTCTCCATTTTACTTAATATGCCAAGCGACTCCATATGCTATACTAAGGATCCCATTTGATAATATTTCTCAATGGTGATTTCCTATGTGTTAATCTTGCTAATGTAATCTGATGATCTATCCATAGGAATTTTTTCTGAGCTCAGTTGTATAAACTATCTTTCTTAGACCCTTCCTCCCTCTACCTCCTTTTATTTCTAAGTAGTTTTCTGTGTTTGCCAGGTTGGTTGAAATTAATCAGCATATGCCATACACCATCACATCGATCCTAGAAATATCAGAAGTTTCTCATATTGCTAAGGCTTTTTTCCATTCTTCCTACTAATAACTTTTTTTTTCCTTTTACATATCTTTTATTTTGTGTCAGTAATATATTAGAGAAGGGTATTAACACTAGGACACAATCACTATCTTAAATTTTTAAGTCTTAATTACAAATGAAACATGCTTAACAAAGCCATAGAAGACATATATTCACTTTTTTTCAAAATATTCACAGCAGCACTAGTCACATATAGCAATAAGAAAATGAATAAACTGTCATATATTCATATGAGATACTGTACATCAATGAAAATAATCAGAAAATGCACACATCAAGAGTCAGTCTCATAAAGCTTACCACAAGAAGTCAGACACTGAAGAGTACAATCTGCATCATTCCTTTGACAAAAAGTACAAAAACAGATAAAACTAATCTATGATCTTAAGAGATAAAGGGAGTGGTTATCTTTGGGATATAGTGCTTACAAAGGGGGATGGGAAGGTCTTCCAACTGGTAATTTTTGGTTCCTGATCTGGGTGCTAATTACATGACAGTACACAGCTTGTGAAAATTAATGAGGTGAGCACGCACGATATGTGCAATTTTCTATGTTTGTCATTCAGTAAAATGTTTTAAAAATTTGAAGGTGTTTTATTTACAGCATTTTAAGACATAAAAAATTACATAATCTGTTTCCCTTTCACTAAAAGGTCAAATAGGTGATATAATCCTCTATCTTTAAGAAGCTGGTTATTTCATATCATATGAGCACTACCTTAAAGATTAAGTAAGATAGCCAAAGGGTAGGGGGAAAAAAAACCTGTTGCCAGTCGAGTTGATTCCGACTCATAGCGACCCTATACAACAGAGCAGAACTGCCCCACAGGGTTTCCAAGGAATGGCTGATGGATTGAAACTGCCAACCATTTGGTTAGCAGCCAAGCTCTTAACCACTGAGCCACCAGGGAGAGTATAAATAATAATAATGCCCAGTTTATTGATAATGTGTCATACAGAAGACTAAAAAAACAGAGGGGATGTGTCTTCTGTTTTCTGATTTCTCTCTCCAAACAGTGAGTCAGGACAGATGATGGGAATGGATCTTATTAAGAGCTGTGGTTCCAGGGGACCAAAGACTGAAAAGCAGAAATGGTTCTGAAAAGTTACTTTCCTTCCAAGAGCGTTTGACGGCACCAAACTTTCCTCATGGCATTCTTCATCTCCATGTTTCTCAGTGTGTAGATCAGAGGGTTGAACATGGGAACAATGATGGTGTAGAAAAGAGCAAACACTTTATCTTCTGGAAAAGTTATGGCTGGTCTAATATAAATGAATAATGCAGGGGCAAAAAATAGAACCACCACTGTTATGTGAGAACTGCAGGTGGAAAGAGTTTTACTGGGGCTCTCTGCAGAGTATGCTCTGAGGGTGTATAATATAAAAAAATAAGACAACAACAATACAACAAAAGTCACCAAAGCAATTAGATCTGAATTAGCAATGACTAAGAGACTTATTATGAGTGTATTAGTGCAGGTCAGTTTCAGCAAAGGATACACATCACAGAAGTAGTGATCTACCTCATTGGGGCCACAGAAGGGTAAGAAGATAGTGAGAAGAAACTGACAGGCTGAGTGTATAAACCCCCCAGTCCAACAAGCTATGACGATTGCGTTACACCTCTGCCTGCTCACGATGGCAGCGTAGTACAGGGGCTTACAGATGGCCACGTAGCGGTCAAAGGTCATCCCTGTAAGGATGAAGATCTCAATGCCTCCAAAGAAATGTGTGGTAAAGAGCTGTGTTACGCAGCTATTATAGCAAATGGTCTTTCTTTCTGCCAGTAAGTCAGTCATCAGTTTGGGTATCACTGTGGATGTGTAGCAAAGGTCAGAGAGAGAGAGGTAATTAAGGAAGAAATACATGGCTTGGTCAATTAGCTGACTGCATGTGATAGAAATCATTATGAACAAGTTTCCCATCCAAATAGCAATGTAACAAAATAAAAATAATGCAAAGCAGAAGATTTCAATATTTTTGCTTTGAGAAAGTCCCAAGAGAATAAATACAGTGACATTATTGTTTTTTTCCATGGTCTAGTGTACACAGAATACTTAAATCATTTGAAATAACATAAGATTGTATTTAGAAGTGTTTCTCGAGAACAGTGATAATCATATTCTATTCAAGTAACAATGAACTGACTTTGCATAGTTGTCTTCTTTGAGAATAAAAATCAAATGTTCAATTAAAATGGCTCTCTAGTAACACTCTGCGTGAATACATACTAGATGATTTCCATTAAATCTTCCAGAAAATTGTGATCCATCCAAACTGAGTAGACATGAATGTCCTTAATCAATCAACAATATTAAACTTATATTTTTAGGTAATATCTATTTCCAAAGCCTAATGTGATATATAATAATATTTGGAAAGAATGTAACTCTTACCATCTTGGACTAAAAAACTAAGGAATTAAGTATAAATTACACAGGCATTACTTTTTTAATTGTGTACAAGACAATGCGATGTTTAAGCTTTCTTACTAATGGAATATAAAAAAAATAATAACATTACCTTAAATCCATTTCAAGTGAGGAAGCATAAAAATAAAACCTACATAAATCTATAGACAAATATTTAAAAATGAAAGACTCTTTCCAATAGGCTTATGTGAACGTTTTTTGAAATATTTTGATGTTATCTGCTTTCTTGTTTATACGCTTCATTAGTGGCTTAGTGAGAAGTATGTGTTGCTATTTTAAAATACAAGAGTGTTTAGTCTTACAGTTAAATCAATGAAAACAGTAAAGTTGAATAGACCACCAAATAAACCCAGAAGTAAACTCCTTAAAGGACTAAGCAGAAAAAAAAAGAGAGTGTTATATTAAAGTTTTACCCTCAATGCAGTTTATTATATTCGACAAGTCAAACTGCTCTTAACTGTCTAACCAGGAGGTATATTCTTTTTCCCGTATTTGTCCAATACAATTCTTTCATCCAAATCCATGAACTGCCCAGATAATGACTACTTGATCAGAAAAATGTGATTTCTAAGGAGATGACAAGTTGGGACCTGTCTTCTACTCTTTGCATTATGCCATAATATGCTTTTACCTTGGGTGCCAATCATTTTGTCTGTTGGAATATGAGTGAAATGGGAAAACTTGCATTATTTTTAAAATATAATCTTTGTGACATTCCATAATGGAATATAAAGCTGCCTTATAAATTCTAGTGATATTAATGGTAAATACTATTACCTAAATATTAGTGAAAACATTTCTGTAAGCTTGACTCTGAGGCAATAAAATATCAGAGAAATTTGAAATTATTTTGAGTCCAAAGTTTCTTAATCCATTTATCTAGTCTCTTCCTTACAACAATGGTAGATTTTAATTGCAAGTCAAGGAAAATAGTATATGAGTAGTATAACTGTCATCAATTGTCCCATGATTATGTCAGGTTGTCATACTGTGGGGGCTTGTGTGTTGCTGTGATGCTAGAAGCTATGCCACTGGTATTCAAAAACCAGCAAGGTCACCTATGGTGGACAGGTTTCCAGCTGAGCTTCCAGACTAAGACAGGCTAGGAAGAAAGACCAGAGGGTCTACTTCTGAAAAAAATTAGCCAGTGAAAACCATCAATTAACAAAAATGGTATCAAACCAATAGGACCTGGTTACATAAACTAGAAACATTGTTGTAGAATATGACCAAACCTGGTATGAACTTAGATTGTTAGAACTGGGGATATTGATGAAAAAATGACACTAGCTATAAAAAAAAAAAAAGCTATATGTTTCATCAAATTCATTCATAATTTTAAGTCAAAATTCCTATAATTAATCTTTACCAGTAGTGCTCAAATTGTCTTACTTTTATATTATACTTTTTCAGTCCTAGTCTCAGACCTGGCTTCTCAATCAAATCCTACTTTAATTTTCTCTTCAACTCTCCCTGTTATTGATTAAGTTAACATTGCAACTCATACAATAAATAATCACATTGTAATAGTAATGGAACTATAAGACTAAGGCCTTAATTTCCTTAGCAGAATTGTAAGAAATAGAATTGTATTAAGGAAAAATTATTGAGAAATAGATTTTAATCATTACAAAACCATACTAGAGTAATACTTTGCCTATAAGAAAGGCTATTTTTTTCTTATTTGAATAAAATAACAATATTGAATATACTCCTGGTGTGAGTTATCCTTAAAATAGTTTATTGTATTTAGAGTTTTCGTAAAGAAATAACATATATGGGATTCAAAACCCACCTGAACTATGCACATTATCCCCCCGCTAAGCATACTAAGGGCCTTAAATGAAACTAATCCTCTAATGAAAGTAAGACTGGGTGGGGGGGTGTTCTCAGGCAAGCTAGTTAATCAATCTGTCTGCGTTTATGAATGAAAAAAAAATTTTCCCATAAGTAGGCACGTTTACGCTTTTAAAACTATATGGGTTTGCTAAAAATATTTCTTGAATCTCTAGTTAGAAAAAAAAACTTTTTTAATTTTTTTTTTCTAGTTGTCTTGGTTCGGAAGGCTACATTCAGCTGATGCTCAGTTCCCCTACTTGGCAATCGTTCTTGATTCAAATTCCTCACAGACAGGAACACCTGCTTAACAGTCTTATAGTACTAGTAAAAACCTAACAATTCTTTATAGTGTAGGGGGTCCCTGGTTGTATTTCTTTAATCAGCCACTAACTTAAAATATTACCTTTGCAAGTCGCTTAATTTGTTTTGAAAGGGTTTTTCTTTATCTGAAACCTAGGAAAATATGCCCTGCTCTAAATAATTCGAACACTGGCCCGAGGGCTCCAGTTTGATAACAGATGAGAAAGAGCTTGTAAATGAGAGAATGGCGTACAAATGACAATGGCATCTGTGTTAAGGTTAATGCACACCAACACAAATAAATTACTTTAAGTTCATAGAGGTTAACGAACTTCTACAGAGTAACACAACTAAAAAAAAAAAAAAAATTTTTTTTCTTTTTTTTTTTCACTGTACTGTCCCTGGTGCCACAATGGTTAAGAGCTTGGCTACTAACCAAAAAGCTGACAGTTTGAAACCATCAGCCACTCCTTGGAAACCCTATGGGGCAGTTCTACTGTGTCCTATGAGGTTGCTGTGAGTAGGAAGCAACTCCACAGCAATGTTTTTTTTTTTTGGTCCCTCAAAAGTGAAAAACTGAAAACAACAAAATGATTTTAAGATTAAACCTGGCTCCCTTAACCCCAAAGTTTGCACATTACTGAACTTATTGGGTAAAAACAGGGAACCTCCTAAATTTTGAGCATTGCCTCATTTTAGCCACTCACATTTAAATGTGTAAATGAAAACACAGAAATATAAGTTAGGTGCAAGTCTCAGTGAAAAACCACAAACCGAATACTTCAGGATTCTTACATATATAAATAGCTCTAGAAAGTAAGAAATGTACAGTTCACATATTTCTACAGGAAGCAATCAATGTATTTCTGAGTCTCCCAAACATGAGTGATTTTGCAGCCCCAGCTAGTTGCCATATAAGAAAAATAGGTATGAAAAAAGAGATCTGGACTCACGCCCAGTCCTGGCTTCTGTTTTGCTCTGTGAACTTGTTTATTTTTGTTTCATACATTTCTTATCTGTAAAATGAAAGAACTAATCTCAATGATCCCTTAGATTTCTCCCCTCCATGATGTCCTTTTTATCACTTTATTCTTGATCAATTTTTACTGTTATTCTTCACAGAGTTATAACAGAGTATTCCTTATTTATTTATAATGTGTAGTCCTCTAATAAAATTAGGGCAATAGCTTTTTTTTTTTTTTCTTTAATTCTGTTAATTTCACCCTCATTTTCTGGAGTACGCCATCTTCAACAGGTACGCAACTCCTCCCTGAATTTACTGCTCTCTTCATCCAAAGATATCTAAGTTTATAGAATTCACAAAAAAAGCCTGTTTTAAAATTAGCTGCTAATCATAAATGTTTCTTAAGACTGAAGTAAAAATATTTTCAACAAATATATTCGACGGCACTGGGTCTGGGTTATCATATTTATGCAGGATAATGAGAACAGAGAAAAAAAAGTTACTCACATATGTTCTTCTGCACTTATTTTGAATCAATTTGTGTTTTCCTTTATACTCTTTTCTGTCCTCTCTTTTTGAAATTCCAGTCATTCTTCAACCAGGGTTTTGAACCAGCGCAGCTTGGTTTTAGTTACCGCCAATGAAGCAACACCGGAATGGACACGAATTTTTCAAATATGGGTGAACCAGAACACTAACAAGAGCTGAAAAAATTACAGGTGGAAGCCCTGCTAAAAATTTAATTTCCCTCTTAGAAAACAAGGGCAGCGTGCGTAGAGCATTTTCACCAAATCTCTTGACCAGCTGAGTGGAAAGCCGTGGGCGCAGCTCAAAGATGGCAGCCGACCGAGCTGCTTTGAGCGGGTGTGTGTCTCCACGGAACCGGTGACTCTTCAATGTCACACGTCAGGCTTCTGAAAGAGCTCCTCCCGCCTTTTCCAAGTGTCCCACTCCTAGGCTTCAACCCGTAATTTTTCCCATTCCGGTTCGCGTTCCGATCAGCCAAATTTTAAAAATTTGTGTCTGTTCCTGCTTTACTTCCTCAGTCAGGGCTGAACCGGTTCAAACCAGTTCAAAGTCCTATCTTCAACAATTTAAATGATTTCAACATTCCGACTTGACATTTTCCTCAGCACCATCCAATAGTGCTGCTGATGGGTGTCACTTTCTATTTCTCACCAATTTATGTAGAGAAAAATACAAATTTTGTACCATTGTAGGAACTATTGCCACTTGTGACACAACCAGCTCAAAGAAATGATGTCAGCCACAGAGAAAAACTTGAAAGCAGTAGCAATATTTTCTTTTCCAAGACTAGTCAAATCATGGTCCATATGGACTCTGTATTGTATCACTAAATTATTCCTGAAGATTTCTAGGCTCAAATGCTAAATAAAATTATAGGTAAAGAACTTACTCTAAAGGTGCATTTATTTCCTTTCGCAGCATTGCTTATTTTATGAAACATAATTATTTATACATCTCCACATAATCAACTTACCAGTTAGTGTCCCTTTAGATCCAAGTTACCAGAATGACTCCACAATTAGATCATAATGGAAACAAAAACTAACTCCACAGCATGTTGTTTTATTTCCATTCGCTATCCAGTCCACATGAGCCTTGATGTCCGAAATCTGTGCTTATGCAATTTGAGTTTCTTTTCCCTTTCCTATAATCTGGGGAGTAAATTACAGCCTGATCCTTATGTTAGGAAATGAGCTCCATCCATACCTAGGTAGTGTCTTTATCATGCTCTCTGGGGGAAAAAAAAAAAAAAAAACTATGCGTGTATGTGCTGTATGCATTTCCCTTTAAGGTAAATTTTCTAGAAAATTAGAGATGCAGAACTTTTTTGGGGAGGAAGGTTTACAATATGCTCATCAGGCTAATTTGTTAACAACACTGTTGAACATTCTGCAGTTCTAGTCTTTTATCATTACCAATAAGTCTTTTTTTTTTTTTTAGTTGTTTATTTACCAACCAGAAACTACTCATTAGCCCACATAGTCATGGTTCATAGTTCAGTGACATTATTTTTTTCTCCCTTCTCCAAAGTTACCACTTGTCTTTTGTCTATTTAGTGTCCATCTTTTTTTTTTTAACATCTATGCTCAAAGACAGTGCTTGCTTCTGCTTTGCTTTGTGAACCCAATGAATAATAGTAAATATTTAATAAACTTGTACTCCATGTCAGGCATGAACCTATTGATGGGCTTTAGCTCATTTACCTTTACAACAATCCTATAGGATATATACCATTACCATAAAAATCAAGAGAAGGAGAGAAGAGGCTTAATTTTACAGCTAAAATAAAATGTCAAAGTACGGAGAACTTGCATGTATGTGAGGAGAATAGAGTAAGAATCAATACAAAATATATATCAAAATTGTCCAAACAGGAAGAGTTCTAGGAAAAAGCTCAAGATATTGATCTGTCTTTTGCATACTCTTGTATACACATTGTATATCATTCTACATCAATTTTAAAGCTAAGTGTTGAACTCTAAAGTAGAATTCAAAATGGTTTTCATGCAAGCTACTTTTCTTGCAAAAACAATTGATAGTACCACATCTTCTTCATGGCTTTCTTCACATCCATATTTCTCAGTGTGTAAATCAGAGGGTTAAACATAGGAGCAATGATGGTATAGAAAAGAGCAAACACTTTATCTTCTGGAAAGTTTGCAGCTGGTCTAATATAAATGAAGAGGACAGGCACAAAGAACAGGACTACAACTGTTATGTGAGAGCTGCAAGTCGAAAGAGCTTTGAAACGGCTTTCGGCAGGGTAAGCCCTGACGGTAAATAATATCAGAACATAAGACAACAACAAGACAACAAAAGTCACCAAAGCAATTAGACCTGAATTAGCAATGACTTATTATGTGTGTATTAGTGCAGGCCAGTTTCAGCAAAGGATACACATCACAGAAGTAGTGATCTACCTCATTGGGGCCACAGAAGGGTAAGAAGATAGTGAGAAGAAACTGACTGGCTGAGTGTATAAACCCCCCAGTAAAACAAGCTATGACGATTGTGTTACACCTCTGCCTGTTCATGATGACAGTGTAGTGCAGGGGCTTACAAATGGCCACGTAGCGGTCATAGGCCATCCTTGTAAGGATGAAGATCTCAATGGCTCCAAGAAAGTGAGTAATAAAAAGTTGCGCCATGCAATTATTATAGGAAATGGTCTTTCTTTCTGCCAGTAAGTCAGTCATCAGTTTGGGTGTCACTATGGATGTGTAGCAAAGGTCAGAGAGAGAGAGGTAATTAAGGAAGAAATACATGGGTTGGCCATTTAGCTGACTGCATGTGATAGAAACCATTATGAGCAAGTTTCCCATCCAAATAGCAACGTAGCAAAATAAAAATAATACAAAGCAGAGAATTTCAATGCTCTTGTTTTGGGAAAAGCCCAAGAGAATAAACACAGTGACATTATTCCTATTTTCCATGGTCCAATGAAGTTAAAATGCATAGTAGTCACCTGAAAAGATATAATTTTTAAGTCAATGTCAGAAATATTTATGAATAATATTAACAATAATACACATATTATAAAAAGTATGTTTAATTGAACTGACTGCAGTGTTTCAGAAATTGACAATTATTTAATAAGAATATTTTTTTCTGGTTAGTCTCGTGATTATTTCGTTAAGTACTTCGGGACATTATATTAAATGTTTATATTAATAGAAATGAATGCATTCAGTCAGTCAATCAAAATAAAATAAAAATCCTAGGCACTGCTCATTTTCAAATTCCAATGGAACATACAGCTAAATTTTAGAAAGGATATATATCTGAATCCTTACTAACTGCAAATTTGTTAAAGATGCAAGTTTTTTATTTTTATTTTTTAATTGGCATAGAACCAAATGTAAAGCTTTAGCCGTGGTCACTACTCAAAAATGCCGTTCTTGTTAGCGGTCTTTGAGTCAGGTCTGACTCATGGAGGCCCCGTGTATAACAGAACAAAATGCTGCCTGGTTGTGTGCCATCTCCAGGATTGGTTGGGGGATCGATTCCATTGCGATCCATAGGGTTTTCATGGGTTAATTTTTGGAAATAGAGAGCCAGGCCTTTTTCCTTAGTCCGTCTTAGCCTAGAAGCGCCCCTGAAGCCTGTTCAGGATCACGGCAACACACAAGCCTCCACTGAGAGACAGTAGGTAGACATGCATGAGATGCGTTGGTTGGAAATCAAATCCAAGTCTCCTGCACGGAACGTTAAGATTCTACCACTGAACCACCGTTGCCTCACAGTGGAGTATACGCTACCTTAAAATTATTTTAAAATGAGGCATAAAATAAAATGAAAGATTAATATGATGATAAATAAGTATTTAAAAAGTGAAAGATAAAAGTTCTCTGCAAGAGCCTCATACGATTGGTTTGGCTAGTTTTTTGATTGCTTGTTTAATGTTTTCTGACAGTAAGATGTTGAGATTTTGTAGCGGGAGTATATTTCTACAAGTTGTTGCTGTTTTTGTTAGCTGCCCTGGAGTCAATTCCTACTCATTTGACCCCGTGCGTGCAGAGTAGAACTGTTCCATAGGGTTTTCAATGGCTGTGACCTTTCAAAAGCAGATTGCCAGGTTTATATTTTGAGGCGCTTCTGTTGAGTTGATTCTGACGCATAGCTACCCTATAGGACAGAGTAGAACTCCCCTACAGGGTTTTCTAGGCTGTAATCTTTATGGGAGCAGATTGCCAAGTCTTCTCCAGCAGGGCTGCTGGTGGGTCTGAACCACTGAACTTCCGATTCACAGCCAATCACTTAACCATTGCCCCAGCAGGGCTAAGAGGCCTTCTTGGGTGGGTTCAAACCGTCAACCTTTACACTGGTAGTCCAGTTCTTAACCATTTATGTCACCCAGGGACTTCATTTCCACGGGTAGTTCAATTAAAATTATATACTTAAGTGAACAACAGAATAAAGTAGTAGTTTAAAAAGAGGGGCAGAAGCCAGTTTTACTTTGTTTTTCCTCCTGACTCAGCATATCATTTTTTCAAGTCAATTTCACCACATTGTTTTGAATTGGAGATTTAATTTCTGTTTCTGTATTTTTACAAGTTAACCATTTTGCCATAAAACTATAAAGTATTCTAATACCGCCTAATTCAAGGAAAAAGTTTATAGGAAGTTCTTGGGATAAGTTTTATGGGAAGACAAATAGCTGGGATCTGGGCTCTATTATTCAATTATACCACGGTGTGTGAATTTGGATACTACTCACTTATATCTCCGAACTTAAGTTATCTCATCTGTAAAATGGGGTAACCTGCCCAGACTTTATCAAAAATGGTTGTGAAGCTCAAACAAATCAACAAATGACCATTGTTTCATAAACTATAGGAGGATTAATGTTTGAGTATATTATCTAAATGTTACTGTTACTAAATTAGTATTCTAAGAGTTGTCAAAAGCACAGCCCAGTAAAATTAACTACCATATAGAAAATAAAATTGCATGATCATAAAGTCACTTTGACTAAAAGTAAACTTTGACATCTTCTAGTCAAATCCCTTCATTCAAAATAGAATCTATTTAAATAAAAATTCACATGTACAATAAATAAATGCAGTTTGAATCTCTTCATCAGTCAGCAAATATATTAGTCCGACAGGATCAATTTATGAAAATATAGCCATTACAGTTGGTGTTGACCAGAGCTTCTTACAATTTGGAAAAATAACATAACATTGATAACTTCATCATCCAATTGGCTTTATACAGTTTTGGGCCCTGATGTTCAGCATCAATTCTTATCCCTTTTCCTTAAAATTTGTAATATATCTTCTCTCCTACTTTTATAGCTATATTTTCTTATCAATTTAATTTTAAATTCTCTCCTTACCTCTGTATTTTATAGATTAGGTTAACTATGTTTTCCTTCAAATTAAAGGATTCCATTGCAATGAAAATGGAATCATAAAACTGTTACATAGATGTTTATATATTCATACAAGGTCAATTTTATAGGTTTATCTGGTTTCAGAAAAGATCCATGGGTGGAAGGATGTCCCCCAGCAAAAACTAGGAGGTACTTCCGTGAACAAAAGCCAGCTGGGATACTGGATGGAAGGCCAAGGGCAGGGAGAGAGATAGGAAAAAAAAAGGGGGGGGGAGGGGCAGAACAATATTTTGACATACCATTAGGTCATGCAGAACAAAATGTAAAGAACCCTAAACATTTAAATGTACCAGTTCACTAAAGTCTGTTTAATATCTGAACTAAAACTTCTAAGCAAGCAGACAAATCAAAACATGTATGTCAGCAGAAATATTTTTATGCATACCAGTAAAGCCGGAGGTGATAAGATTTTTAAACAGGAGGGAGCATCCGAGCCTCTGTAACACTTTTATTCTTTATAGGGCCTTTTTGGCTCCAGCAAGCCTGGAGAACAAAATACAAATTTAACAAACAGTTGAATCTATTTCTATGGTGTAATTTTATGATTTAGAATTGGCTATAGGTAACCGTTGAGGAGTAAGTCTTCTTAGCATACCTCCAATTATACTAAACAAATAATTCCTCACTTATAAATAAAAAGTCTAACTTTAATTCTTAAAATGATAATTAAACTATTGGTTTGGACAGCTATTAAAATAATGACTTGTTCATTTGAATGAAATAAAACCATCCTTTTAATCGTATGCACAGAACTTTTTAAAAAATCTGAATTATTTCCCTCCTATCCCTCGCCTGATAATAAAACAAGAGAATTATGGCTCACGAATGAAATTACGCCTCTGCAGAAGCTTAGGTTGCTGGATAACTCAGACAAAGCCAATCGTTTTGTATGTATATACTGACAGAAACTATCTCTATTAATTAAATGTATTCTGACATTGTAACCAAACAATTTTGCAGAGTAACTGTATGTATGAATCTCCAATTTTCTCCATTTCCAAATCCACAGATGAGGCTTTATTTCACTTCTTGGCAATTCTTCCTTTTCATGTAACCTTCACCATAGACCAATGAATGATTCACCATGTATAAACTTCCACGTGTGTTCCTAGCTCCGTAATAACAACGGCAGTGTTAGAATAAGGAGCCCTGGTGACACAATGGTTAAGTGCTCGACCGTTAAGTGAAAGTTGGGTGGTTGGAACCAATCAGTGATTCCGCAGGAGAAAAGACCTGGCGATCTGCTTCTGTAAAATTACAGCCTAAGAAAAAGGCCTTATGGGGCAGTTCTACTCCATCGTACAGGGTCATCGTGAGTTAGAATCAACTCAAGTACACACATCAACAATTTTAGACTAGTTTCTAATCTTAACTCAGCCATCAATTTTAGATGTGTACTATACAAGTGACTTCATTTCTTTCAGCAATATTTCTTTGTCTGTAATGGAGAGATATAATTCTCCCTTTACTAAATCAGTAAATAAATTCTGAATTTCATATTTAAAAAGAGATAAAGGAGAACTTCAAAAAAAATAAACTGCTATGTGAGTAAGTATGGTATTGTGTTCAGTTTGATGAACCTTTAAAAGTATTAATACCTTAAATAACCATCTCCTGGAGATCTTATAGGACAGAGAACTACTCAAAGGGTTTCTAAGGCTGTCATCTGACAGAAGCAGACTGCCACATCTTTCTCCCTTGAAGCAGCTGGTGGGTTAGAATGTCTGACCTGTTGGTTAGCAGCTGAGTGTATAGCCATTGCACCACAAGGGCTCCTTACTAATACCATAAACCAAACCAAACCCATTGCCATGGAGTCAATTATGACTCATAGCGACCCTAAAGGGCAGAGTAGAACTGCCCCATAGTGTTTCCAAAGAGTGTTTTTTGGATTCAAACCACCGACTTTTTGGTTAGAAGCCCAACACTTAACCACTTAGCGACCAGGGCTCCACTAATACCGTAGAGAGGTAAAAAGTAGTTGAGGTTGTCCTGGGTTAAGTGTATGCAGAACACCTAACTAGCATTTTTCAAACCAGACCTTGAAACCAGAAATTTCTGAGTTCAGAGCCCAAGTTCATAACCACAAAAGATGTAGAAATGAGGCAGGGGAATAAATTTCATGTTCAACCCCCCACTTTTTCGTAACTTCCTAATTCTTTCATGCAAAACCAGATAACCTCCTAGATTATCTGCATTAAACCATTTCAACCATTCTAATTTTACTACATAAATGGTGATTGGACAGTAAGTTAAACCCAAACTTTTAAGTCTATAAAAATGATAGATGATTAATACTCAAACAAAAACTACGAACTCCTCTGTTCCTTTCTCCTGCACACGTAACCCATCTATAAAGAGTGAGAAAGTTCCAGCTCACATATCTGGATGAAAAGAGCCGAGTCTCCTCATGCTCTCAAACATGAGGGATGCTATGGCAGCCGCAAATAAACCGGTTGCCTTAGAACTGACTCTGACTCGTAGTGACGCCATGTGTGTCACAGTAGAACTGAGCTCCATAGGGTTTTCAGTGGCAGATTTTCTGGAAGTAAATTGCGAGGCCTTTCTTTCAAGATGTCTCTGGGTGGACTCAAACCTCCAACCTTTTGGCTACTAGCCAAGAGCGTTAACTGTTCACACTGCCCAGAAATGCCACAATAATTTTATGAAATATATATTATTTTACTAAAAAGGACACTGAGCTTATAGAAGTTAAGTAACCACCCAATGTACTAGAGCTAATACGTGGTAGAGTCCTGATTTAAAGCAGCGAATTCCTCACATGGCAAGACTCTTAACAAAATATCATACACTTAGCAGGGTGCCTGATTCACAGTGTGTAATCAAGAATTACTTGATACTTTGTGATTTGAAACAGAAGATTCACTGGCTCAAGTCTTTCAATCTTCAATTCATACCAAAGTAAACTCTATAAATGCTTAATATGCAGGACCCTGAGCTAACCAAAGGCAGAGAGACTGTCTTACACTGCTCCTTGAAATATCTGGAAATGCTGGGACAAATTTAATCTCGAATTCCATCTCTACGTCTTCCTGACCTGTGTGACTTCTGACATGTAGTGTATTCTCTACAACCACCCTTGTTGCTGACGTGTACATTGGGGATACTGATATCTATGCCCCAGCAGTCTTGTGAGAATTAAACTGGATAAAGTGTATGAAAGCGTCACCCACTTCATGGTAGGGGTTCAACAAGTAACTATTTCCATTTCTTTGACCTCTGTTCTATCCCTTGTTAAATGCATGCTACCATTAATTTAACCAATAATCAGTACATATTTGTTGAATGAAGAAAAATTTTAAACATTAAAAACAGTATAGGTTACATGTAAGATAGTGAACAAGTAAAACCATTATCACCATAATTATTACAGATAGGAAACAAAGCCAAGAGAGATAAGGTAAACACAGATTCTAGTTTTGAGATACTTCCTTTGGCTTTTCAGTGCCCTACCTGGGACTTTTGGTTAAGTTTTATTTGCTGTTTTGTTGGAGGAGGGGAGAAGGATGATCTTGGTAGCGGTTAATGCAGGGGGATTATTTGTCCTTTCCGTTTGGGTTTCCCACTTTCTCAGTAATTTGTCAATCACTTTTTTCTTACTCAATACTGTTTTGACTTTCTATAAGAAGTGCAAATAATGTTTTCTTCTGTTTTGAAAATTGCTACCCAGCTAAGAATCATTACCCTGTCACTGACTGAATGCTTGTCCTTTAAAAACATCATATTACATCCTCCATGGACAGCTTCTTGAAATTATTGCTGTCCTAATTTCAAAAGAAATTAGTAGATAGAATTTAGACAGGATGCCTATATTTAACTTTAATTCCCAGTCATTCTGTTATTTATAATATGGAGTCAAAACTACTTTGAACAGACACGACATATTTGGGCAGCATAAACGGACGGGAGGAGAAGTAATTCACCCCAGGTTCTTCTGCTTCAGTTGTTGTGGTTCCTTTCCTAAGCTTTCTTGCCTTGCCATCTCCCTTTCCTCAGTGACATGCTGGCCATTCTCCTACTGTGCAGGTTATTTTATTTAAGCTTCTTGAATTCACATTTCCTGCAACATAGTCCTTTCATTATTCTTGGCAGGGGGTAGGGGGAGGGCTTGTGCCTTTATACGGACAACTGACACATGTTATTCAACCAGTGTTCCCACAAGCAACGGGAAGTCATATGTTCAGAGCAACAGTTGAAAGGCAATCAGAATAATTTGCACATCCAAACAAGTCAAATCACAATCTCTATTTGCATCCCTAAAATCAACCCAAGAGGTATCCAGGCTCACATGATTAACTAAATAAAAAGTAAGGTATAAACTCAAAAGCTACTTTTTTATTTTAGGACATTAAGAATCCCTTGTATGTTGTTTGCATTTACCTTCCCAAGTACTCAACTCACCAAGTGGATTTCCTTTAGATTCACGTTATCAGACCCACTGCACAGCTGGAAAAGAATCTGGGTTATAAAGGGTATGCTGGCCACAGTTAACTCAGCTGCATGCAATTTAGCAGCCTCAGTCATCAGACATTCTCCCCTGGGCCACAGTGACTGAATCCTCTTGCTCTTTATGTAAAGAGCTGTGCTGAAATCAAATTTGAGGAACTTTTGCTTTCAGGAAAGAGCTCTGGTGGTGCAGTGGTTAAAGCACTTGGCTGCTAACCAAAAGGTCTGAGGTTGGAACCCACCATCTGTTCCTAGGGAGAAAGATGTGGCAGTCGGCTTCCATAAAGTTTATAGCCTTGTAAACCCTTTGGGGGCAGTTCTACTCATAGGGCCGCTATGAGTTGGAATCAACTAGAAGGCAGTGGGTTATGTTTGGTTGCTTTGAGGCCCTTTTCATTTCCATAATTTCTATAAATTGGTGGTATCGATGATACAAAAATATGTTCTTCTATTTTCTTTGGGCTCCCTTGAGGAATTTTTCTCAGAAATCTACTTGTCACATTATCTGTAATTGATGTGCTTTATCCAAGTGCCATGGTGTTATATTTTTTATTCCATACGCAATTGTCACTTTCTTGTTTCTTTTCTACATATTAAAATGAAAAAAAGATTTCTGCAAAAATAATTATGCTAAAGAAAAAAAAAAAATTTTGCCCCTTGGCCATATTCCCTGCCAACTAGGATGGTTATTGAAATCGTGTCTGTGCCTATACATCAGAATAAGCTAATATGTATAGTTTTTGTTGTTGCCGTTTTTCCAAATGGAGAGATATAGCCATTCATCTGGTGGAGATTTATTAATACATAAATATTTGTTGAATGAAGAAAGAAAGTTTAAAGTTTCAAAACAGTATATATTACATGTAAGATATTAAACAAATTAAACCGCAATCGCCATAATCATTACGTACAGGAAACAAGGATAAGAAACAAAGTAAACAGAGATAAGGTAAACACGGGTTCTAGTTTTAAGATACTTCTATTGTATTTTTAGTGACCTACCTGGGGTTTTGGGTTAAGTTTTATTCGATGTTTTGTTTGAGGGGGAGGAGGAGTGGAGATCATGGTAGAGGTTGTTGCACATTCCGCATTCTGAATGTCTACAGTGTAATGAACACTACAACCAAAATGTAAATTGTCTGTAAACCCATTGCCATCAAGCCAATTCCAACTCATTGGGACCCTGTAGGACAGAGTAGAACTGCCTCATAAGGTTTTCAAGGAGTGGCTGATGGATTCGAACTGCCAAACTTTTGGTTAGCAGCTAAGCTCTTAACCACTGTGTCACCAAGAGTCCATTATAAACTGTCACTAGGCCATTAAAATCTTTACCACTGCCTATAACACTTCAAGGAGGTGGTAAGGAATGGGTGGTGAAGGTTCTGCACCAACCAGAGCATAGATGCTACTACCTTGTTTTCTTCACACTTTAAACCAAACTATACTATGAGGACTTCATTACATAATTTATCTAAGAGTGTCATCATGTAAGATTTAGTTAAATAGTCTACCAGCAAATAAAGTTTCTTATTTTAATTTTCTGAGAATCATATTTAATGTCCTTTGTTTCTAAACAAAGTCAAAATGTTTCCATGTTTAATGTTTGCAAAGAAATCATTATTAATGTTATTATTAAAATGCAAGTTTAATCTCAGAGTTGCATACTCTATATGGCATAGTCACTCTTCTTTGAGCCTTGAATATCTTCATACAACTGTGCTGCTTTGCTATCTCAGTCCGACAAGTGAATTTGTCACTTTATACATCACTCTTCAGCTCCCCATTTCTGAAATCCGTAAGATGAGAAAGTTAGGTCTATTTATCCAACAGCTAATACAGTTTCTTGATTCCAAGTCCACTTTTATGCCTGCATAAAGTTTTTTTTTTTCAAGTATGAAAATATCTTTTGACACCAAACCATTTTCATGGCCCTTTTCATCTCTGTATTTCTCAGAGTATAAATTAAGGGATTGACCACAGGAACAAAAATGGTATAAAATAGAGCAAATATTTTATCCTAAGGGAAAGTGGTAGGAGGTCTAAGGTAGGCAAAGATTGAAGGCCCCAAAAATAAGACCACCACAGTGATATGAGACCCACAGGCAGACAGGGCTTTGCGTCTTCCCGCAGCTGAGTGATTCCTTAAGGTGAATAATATAATGACATAAGACCCAAACAAGAGAACAAAGGTTACTAAGGTGACCGCACCTGAATTGGCAACTACGAGGAAACCAATGATATAAGTGTTAGTGCAGGCAATTTTCAGCAAAGGGAAAATAGCACAGTAGTAGTGATCAATTTCATTGTGGTCACAGAAAGGCAACCAGATTATCATAGAAAACTGGGAAAAAGAATGGACAGCCCCACCAGCCCAAGCAGCCAAGACTAGGAAATTGCATCTTGTCCTGTTCATGATTATCACATAGTGGAGAGGTTTGCAGATGGCAACACACTGATCAAATGCCATGACTGTAAGGATGAAGATTTCAATCATTCCAAAGAAGTGCATGGAAAAGACCTGTAACATGCAGCTACCAAAGGAGATGGTTTTTGTTCCGACTAACAGGTCACCAATGAGTTTGGGTGTCACGCAGGAGGTATAGCAGATGTCCATGGAGGATAAGTGGCTGAGGAAATAATACATTGGTTGGTGAAAAAGAGAGCTGCATCGAATGGAGACAAGAACCAGAAGGTTTCCCATCAAGAGGTTAACATAACAGAATAAGAAGAGTCCAAAGCAAAAGAGTTGTATGTTCTGGTCATGAGAAAGTCCCATAAGAATGAATTCTGAGATGTTCCTCTGTCTTTCCATGTATTGAATTTGTTGTACGCTATGCATGAATAGTTAGGCATCTGGAAGAAATGAGAACAAAGATTTAGATGTAAACATTTGCAGTATGATCGCTGATGGATTTGAACTGCCAACCTTTGAGTTAACAGCCATAGCTCTTAACCTTCGGACCACTAGGGCTCCAGTATGATCATAAAAAATTTTTTATGGAAGTTAATTCATGCCTTATTAATATTTGTTCTTGGGAATCACACTTGATTACTATATTTTCCCAAATAGTCTATTGATGATATAAATATAAATTTTCTTCAGATTTTAATATACAATGTTTTAAATATAACTATGCCTAAAACAGAAAATGTTCTATACAATTATTTATAACTTTTTGATAACAAAAGTTAACTTAGTGCAGGAAATTCAGTCAGTTGATAATTTTCAATTGTGTTCTTTATTCTCAGCAGCATTTTAATTTTACATTATGTCCATTTCCCCTGGTAGGATAGGGATCACCTCCAGGAATTATCCGCATAGGTTTGATTAAGGAAAAAAGCAGTTGCAATTAAAAATATGTGCCTAATTCTTGAGCTGCTTGATTTGCAGTGTGGGCAATGTTCCAAGAAATGAGGGGGCTCAAAGTGAGGAGTGCATATTGAACTTGGAAAACCAAATTTACTGAATATTTTACAGGGCAAAAAATGGTTGAAATGCATGCAGCAGAAATAGAATTTTTGTCAAATCATGACTATGACAAATAATTAGAAAAAATATTTATGTCTCCTATTTGTACTTTAGTATTAAAGAATGTTTTAAGGTGAACCCTACGATCATTAAAATCAATGGTGCAAATTACTAAAATAAAAAAAAGCTAATTGAATGCACAAGTACTTTGAATTCTGTACAATTTATTGAGTTCTACTAATTTTTAGTCACCAAAAATTAATAAACGATGATGTTGCACAATGTAACTGTAAAACACATGTTATGGTACTTATTCATGTATTTCTGTATAATATTATTCTGTACAATGTTCTGTATAAGATAATCATATATTATTCTGTATAATGTAATCAGAACAGGATTTACACAAAGGTATTGGAAGAATGCACTACAAAAGTGTATGCTTCTGACTGCTATTCTCCCTCTCTTGAGGAATTAGGAAGGCTCTAGGTGAGCTTTTTACCTTAACCTAGATCAGGTGCGGCAGGCACAGCTGGAGCCTACAGATGCTGGTTTTTAATGATATAGTTACAACAATATGTATGGATTGACAAACTCAGTATTTTTCAAATTGCTATCTTACAGGTAATACTGAGGTTATTTTAGGTGCTAAACAGACATGGCTTTAAAATACCCTTTTGAAATCTAGTTTAGTGGCTTTGACTACCCTAAGAAAATGAAGTCTCAATGTGGTCGTATTTTGTCTCTAATATTGTCTCTCTTTTTAACACAAAGACAACAAATCTCATACTTGAAATTGTCCACAAGTTAAATTACCCCCAAGGAATTTAATCTTTGCTAATTTA
Source organism: Loxodonta africana (assembly GCF_030014295.1). Lineage (NCBI taxonomy): Eukaryota > Metazoa > Chordata > Mammalia > Proboscidea > Elephantidae > Loxodonta > Loxodonta africana. Next base: position 3,258,741 of record NC_087363.1, read on the forward strand.
AAAAGAAAAATAGTTACAATTAGAATTGTAAATCACAGTTTATGAAAATATTATCTTCATTATTTTCTATAAATGTGCATAATTGAAATTAATTTAAAACAAATTATTAAATAATCAGCAAGGCTAGTTATTAGAATGACTAAAGAATTAAAATATTCATCTAATTTAATCACATTATTTTACAGTGTTGGAAGAAACATAATGAGAAACTGAATTTCCTTCCCATGTCAGTGATGTTTCTATGTTCAAATGTTTGACATCAGGTGAAATAATAAGACCTGAAGTGTGGGTGATTTCTTGTTTAAATCTTTGACTCTTAGGTTTTATGTAGTAAAATAAAACCTTTGTAGGTTAGTAGAAGATGACAATCATACACGTGACTTTAAGCAACCTCTACACCTTATTCCCCACAACTGTTCCATATAATTTAATTTCTGTTACAATTTATGACAAAATCTTAACAAGGAATAAATAGAACTGTTTTGAATGGTTCCATTTACACTAATGTTCTTACCTGGGCAAAACATTGGCCCTCCCTAAACTTGACTTAGAACATCTACTAAACTGAGATATAGATACTTCATGGAAACAATGAGGGATACATGAGGTAAGAAATCCTAAGGTAGGATAGGTAGTATATCATTACCAAGTATATACATTTTTCTTACCCTCTTCTTGCTTTGAATGTAGGGTTTATGAACTAGTTAAATTGCCCTGCAAATAGATGCATACATCACCAATCAGATCTTATTATGAAATATATAAAAATGAAACTGCAACATACATTTAGGAGGGAAATCAGGAAAAACATTAATGTGGATAATACGTCGTTGACAAAATTAAATCGAGCTGGTGATACCATTGATTATGTGGGCACTTAATATTAAATCAGTAGCCTATATTTTTCATGCTACTAAAGTTAAAAAGTTAATTAACATCTTTTGTAGTATTCTTTAATAATCCTGTTTGCTCCTTAGGATACAAGTCAACACTGTTAAATATGGTTCCTACTCTAAGTCAACTAGTGTAGCCACTAAGTATACACAGTTTCTTTTGTTGGCATTAGCATGTGACTGACTACAAACTTACCTTATTGGATTCTGATGAATCTAAACAATTTTATGAAAATAGTCTTTGGAAATGTGGACAATTCTCCAATGATTAGAGACTGAAAGGTTACTGACAATTTGAAGATTTCATTCTTTTTAAATATATTTTCCAAAAATTAAAGCCTTGTTTAAAATACACAATCAAAACTAAACATTGTAAGCAAATGTTTTTACAATTCAAATTGTGATATGCCACATCACAACTTGTAGCCTCAAAATAACAGAATAAATTCCAAAATAAGGATAATAAAGATGATTACCTGCACATCAATTCTGGATGCCCTTAGTTTTAAAGTACTCAAGAAAATATCCTGGTCACACATCTCCCCCCTGAGTTACGGTTTACTAACAATTCACTAGCATTTAAATCGTAAATAAAACGTAAGATTATAAGCCAATGATTTAAGCAAATCTAGGATGATTCTTTCAAAATGTCTTCTGAATTACTTTCCTTGCATTTAAAGGAGGAAAATGGTACTCTTTTGCAGGGTAACTGAAGAATTAGTTATCCCAGCAACTACCCTGGATTCACAGAGAAGTGTGTATTCATGCCAGAAGAAAGTGGTCTAGGATTTTAAATACTGACACGACTCCCTGACATCTGCTCAAACTCAAAAGTAAACAGTGCATTTTGAAATATCTGCTAAAGCTCTGGCATATATATATATATATATATCCTAGAAGTCATCTCTTTTATGCCTATACCTGACAAAATCTGGTCTGGAAGAGACAAATGTAAACTAAGAAGAGAACATGAGAATTTCTTTTCCGACTGTGAAAAATATAATTGTTTGCCCAAATGCATTACTTAAGTGATCCTTACCAAATAACACTAACCAGTTGCCCAAGGTTATATTCTTCAGCCTCCTGGGAATTTTCTTTTTTTTTACGAAGTTTATTTCAGGCTCTAAATTTACTTTCCAGTTTTGCACGACCCAGGCTCTGGACACTGTTTCTCTAGAGGTCAGTACTGTTATCGAGACCAAGAGAGGCTCAGAAACTTCTGCCAGCTCTGGCTAATCCCTCCTCTGAAGAGCAGAAGGGAAACTTGTGTAGACCTCTGGGAGCACTGGCTTTGCATTGGAGGAAGTCCCTATTTCTGGAGAGGGGGAGGACAAAGAAAATCAAAGCAAGAGAGAAAGTGATACAGAAACCCAACAGAACTCATGAAAAAAAGCAATAGAGATGAATAAGAATCAGTTAGCAATTAAGTCAGTGGCCTGATGCCCCACTTTCCCCTGGACCATTAACCATCCTCAACAGCAGTGAACTATCATTGTTGAAATGGAGACCTGGGTTGCAGAAAAAAAAAGAAAAGAGAACAAGCAAAATGAATTATAATTAACAGAAATCTCCTGCTCCTATTGGTAGGTGGAACAGGACTCACACTCTTTTTCAAAGATTTTGGAGAGTTAAAGAAGTCTTGAACAGAAAAGAGAGAGAGAAAGAGAGAGTTCTATTTTGATTACTATCAGACACTTTCCCCTAAGTAGTTGCATTTGTGCAATGTGTATAGACTTAGAGTCATCTGTACTGATAAACAGTTGGAATCCCCTTTATGAACAGATAGAACAATATATCTATGCATCACAAGTAGCACGTGAAGTCATATAAGACTTCAGAAAAATCAGTATTTTATAATATCTCATCTACATCAGATAAATTATCTTGAGGAAAATAATCACAATCATATTCACAAACATTTTTGGAAGCTAATTACATGCCAGTCCCTGTACTAAGCATTTTAAATGCAGCTCTGATTTAAATCCTTAAAAAAGACAATTTCATGAGAATTATTCCCTCTATTAATCAGGCAAAAAAAAAAAAAAGAGAGAAGGCTTCTAGAAAATAAATAACTTGCTCAAGATCACAGGCTTTGTTTCACAATTAATAACAATATTTGGTGTTTGCAACCTATGTAGATATAAAATGTATGAAAACAATGCATAAAGTCAGGATGGGGGGAATGGAAGTGCACTATTGTAAAGTTATTATACCACATGTGAAGTATAAAATAACTTAAAGGTAGCTGTGGTATGCTAAAGTTGCCTACTATAAACTCTAAAACAACCACTAAACTGACAAAAAAATTATAGCTAACAAACCAAGAATATAAAAAGGAATCATAAAAACACTCAATTGATCCAAGAGAAGGAAGAGGAAGAAGAAAGGGGAATAAACAGATAAGATAAATATGAAAAAACCATCAAGATGATAGACATAAACTCAACCATATCAGTAACCACATTCAATTGGAATTGTCTAAGCACTCCAATTAAAAGGCAGAGATTACTAGTTAGGATACAAAAAAACACAATACAACAAAATGCTGCATATAGAAAATGGACTTTATAAAAATACAATTAGGTTAGAAATAAAGGGATGAAAAAATATATAATGCTAACACCAGGGGAAAGAAAGATGGGGGTTAACACCAGGGGAAAGAAAGAGAGTAAACGTAATTATCAGACAAAGAAAATTTCAGAACAAAGGCTATTACTCTCATGGATTGAATCATGTCCCCCAAAAATGTGCATCAACTTGACTAGGCTGTGATTCCCAATATTGTGTGGTTGTCCACCATTTTGTGATCTGAAGTGATTTTCCTATGTGATTTAAATCCTTACGTCTATGATGTTAAGGCAGGATTAGAGGCAGGCATGTTAATGAGGCTGGACACAATCTACAGGATTAGGTTGTGTCTTGAGTCAAACTTGGAACCCTGATGGCTCAGTGGTTAAGACCTCAGCTGCTAACCAAAAGGTCAGCAGTTCAAATCCACCAGCCACTCCTTGGAAACCTATGGGACAGTTTTACTCTGTCCTATAGGGTTGCTATGAGTTGTAATTGACTCAAAGTCAATGAGTTTGGTTTTCAGGGTTTGAGTCAATCCCTTTTGAGATATCAAAGAGAGGAGTGGAACCTCATACCACTAAGAAAGAAGCACTGGGAGTAATATGTGTCCCTTGGATCTGGGCTTCCTGCACTGAGAAGCTCCTAGATCAGGGGAAGATCAATGACAAGGTCCTTCCCCCAGAACCAAGAAAGAAAGCCTTCCCTGGGAGCTGGTGCCCTGAATTCAGACTTCTAGTCTCCTAACACACAGAAATCAAATTGACAACATCTGTGGAAAGACACGACAGAAAAGCTCAATATCATCAGTCAGAACAAGTCCAGGGGCCAACTGTGGGAACAGACCATCAATTGTTCATATGCAAGTTCAAGCTGAAACTGAAGAAAATCAGAGCAAGTTCACAAAAGCCAAAATATGACCTTGAGTATATCCCACCTCAATCTGGAGACCATCTGAAGAATAGATTTGACACATTGAACACTGGTGACCTAAGACTGGAGGAGTTGTCGAATTACATGAGGGACATCATACATGAAGAAAGCAAGAGGTCATTGAAAAGAAAGGAAAGAAAGAAAAGACCAAGATGGATGTCAGAGGAGACTCTGAAACTTGCTCTTGAATGTCAAGCAGCTAAAGCAAAAGAAAGAATTGATGAAGTAAAAGAACTGAACAGAAGATTTCAAAGGGCGGCTCAAGAAGACAAAGTAAAGTATTATAATGACATGTGCAAAGAGCTGGAGATGGAAAACCAAAAGGGAAGAACACGCTCGGCTTTTCTCAAGCTGAAAGAACTGAAGAAAAAATTCAAGCCTCGAGTTGCCATAGTGAAGGACTTCATGGTGAAAATGTTAATCTATGCAGGAAGCATCAAAAGAAGATGGAAGGAATACAGAGAGTCATTATACTGAAAAGAATTAGTCAATGTCCAAACATTTCAAGAGGCAGCATAAGATCAGGAACAGATGGTACTGAAGGAAGAAGTCCAAGCTGCTCTGAAGGCATTGGTGAAAAATAACGCTCCAGGAATTGATGGAATATCAATTGAGATGTTTCAACAAACAGATGCAGCGCTGGAGGTGCTCACTCGTCTATGCCAAGAAATATGAAAGACAGCTTCCTGGCCAACTGACTAGAAGAGATCCATATTTATGCCTATTCCCAAGAAAGGTGGTCCAACCAAATGTGGAAATTATAGAACAATATCATTAATATCACACGCAAGCAAAGTTTTGCTAAAGATGGTTCAAAAATGGCTGCAGCAGTATATTGATAGGGAACTGCCAGAAATTCAGGCCAGTTTCAGAAGAGGACATGGAACCAGGGATATCATTGCTGATGTCAGATGGATCCTGGCTGAAAGCAGAGAACACCAGAAGAATGTTTACCTGTGTTTTATTGACTATGCAAAGGCATTTGACTGTGTGGATCATAATGAATTATGGATAACATTGCGAAGAATGGGAATTCCAGAACACTTAATTGTGCTCATGAGGAACCTTTACATAGACCAAGAGGCAGTTGTTCGGACAGAAAAAGGGGATACTGATTGGTTTAAAGTCAGGAAAGGTGTGTGTCAGGGTTCTATTCTTTCAACATACCTATTCAATCTGTATGCTGAACAAATAAATATGAGAAGCTGGACTATATGAAGAAGAACGGGTTATCAGGATTGGAGGAAGGCTCATTAACAACTTGCATTATGTAGATGACACAACCTTGCTTGCTGAAAGTGAAAAGGACTTGAAGCACTTACTAGTGAAGATCAAAGACCACAGCCTTCAGTATGGATTGCACCTCAACAGAAAGAAAACAAAAATCCTCACAAGTGGACCAATGATCAACATCATGATAAAAGGAGAAAAGATTGAAGTTGTCAAGGATTTCTGTTTACTTGGGTCCACGATCAACAGCCATGGAAGTGGCAGTCAAGAAATCAAAAGACACATTGCATTTGGTAAATCTGCTTCAAAGGACCTCTTTAAAGTGCTGAAGAGCAAAGATGTCACCTTGAAGACTTAGGTGGGCCTGACCCAAGCTATGTATTTTCAGTCACATCATATGCATGTGAAAGCTGGACAATGAATAAGGAAGACTGAAGAAGAATTGACGCCTTTGAATTGTGGTGTTGGCAAAGAATATTGAATATACCATGGACTGCCAAAAGAATGAACAAACCTGTCTTGGAAGAAGTACAACCAGAATGCTCGTTAGGAGCAAGATTGGCAAGACTGGGTCTTACATACTTTGGACACATTGTCAGGAGGCATCAGTCCCTGGAGAAGGACATCATGCTTGGCCAAGTACAGGGTCAGTGGGAAAGAGGAAGACCCTCAATGAGGTAGATTGACACAGTGGCTGCAACAATGAGCTCAAGCATGACAACAATTGTAAGGATGGTGCAAGTTTGGGCAGTGTTTTGTTCTGTTGTGCATAGGGTCGCTATGAGTAGGAACCAACTAGACAGAACCTAGCAAAAACAGCCTCCGAAACTGTGAGAGAATAAATTTCTGTTTGTTAAAGCCATCCACTTGTGATATTTGTTATAGTAACACTGGATAACTTAGACAATTATCAAAGATAAAGGATTTTACTTCATAAAGATAAAGGGTCAATTAATCAAGGGGACATAATAACCCAAACGTTTATGACCCTAATAACAGTGCTACAAAATACATGATGAACATTTTATAGAATCTCAAAGAGAAATTGTCAAATCCACAGCTACAGTTGACTATTTCAATATCTGTCTATGAATAGCTAGTAGAAAGAGTAGACAGAAAATAATCAAGGGTGTAGCTTCTGTTGTTGTTGTTAGGTGCCACTGAGTCATTTTCCACTCATAGCAACCCCATGTGTTACAGAGTGAATTGCCCCATAGAGTTATCTAGCATGTAATCTTTGCAGAAGTAGATCACCAGGTCTTTCTCCCATGGAGGAGTTGGGTGGGTTCAAACCTCCAAACTTTCAGTTAGCAGCTGAGCACTTAACTCTTTGTGCCACCTGGGATCCTTAAGGATGTAGTAGATTTGAGCAAAACTATCAATTGAATTGAATTAAATGATTTGTAAAACATTTTACTCAAACTTAGCAGAATACACATCTTCTCAAGTTCACTCAGAATATTTACCAAGATATGTCATATTCTAGGCCATGAAAATATTGCAATTAATTTCTGAAAATCCTTGTCTTCCAAGTGTGTTCTTTGACCACAAAGGAATTAAATTAGAAATATCAGAGAGATTGTAGAAAATCCTCACATTTCTAGCAATTATATAAAATACTTCTAAGAACTAGACATGCCAAGAAAAATAAAAAAGGAAATTAGCATGTATTTGAATATTAATTAAAATAAAAACACATATGTAAGAATGGTGGGATACTGGTAAAGCAGTATTGAGAGGAAATTTGCAGCACCATTACATATATTAAAAAAAAAGAAAGGCCTCATATCATCATTAAAGTTGTGTGTCAACTTGGCTGGGCCATAAGTCTCAGAGGTTTAGCAGTTATGATGTAGTTTGGCACTTATATGAGGATGTGATGACTCCCATGATGAGATTTGATATAATATGATCACCTCCATGATGGGATCTGCTTTGAGCAGCCAATCAGTTGAAAGGGAGTTTCCTCCCAGGTGTGGCCTGCATCCAATATAGGTAGGCTCTCTGGTAAGGCTACAGGGCTCTTGTTCACTCTGGATACTGCAGTTGGCTCCTGTTCTTCTGACCTCTGGTTCTTGGGACTTGAGCTAAGAGCTTACTTGCACTATTGCTTGCTGATCTTGGTATTCACCAGTATTCTCAGCCTGTGAACAAGAGCCCTGCTCTCTGAACTGAAAATAGATCAAAGAACTAAATATAAAATCTAAAATGATAAAGATCATGGAAAAAAAATAAGGACAATGCTAGGATCCCTAATACATGGCATAAACAGTACATAAAACATTACCAACGATGCACAAACACCAGAAGAGAAACTAGATAAATGGGAGGCCCTAAAAATCAAACACCTATGCTCATCCAAAGACTTCACCAAAAGAGTGAAAAGGTTACCTACAGACTGGGAAAAAGTTTTTAGCTATGACATCTCCAATCAGCCTCTGATTTCTAAAATCTACTTGATACTGCAAAAAAATCAACAACAAAAAGGCAAATAACCCAATTAAAAAATGGGCAAAGGATATAAACAGGCACTTCACTAAAGAAGACATTGAGGTGGCTAACAGATACATGAGGAAATGCTCACGATCATTAGTCATTAAAAAAAAAAAAAAAAGTCATTAGAGGAATGCAAATCAAAACTACTGTAAGGTTCCATCTCACTCCAACAAGGCTGGCATTAATCCAAAAAACACAAAATAATAAATCTTGGAGAGGTTGTAGAGAGTCTGGAACACTTATAGACTGCTGATGGGAATGTAAAATAGTTTAAACAGAGAAGAAAGTATTCGTCAATGGTTATGAGAGTGGGGAGGTGGGGAGGGAAAGAGGTATTCACTAATTAGATAGTTGGCAAGAACTATTTTAGATGAAGGGAAAGACAACACACAATACAGGTGAGGTCAGCACAACTAGACTAAACTAAAAGCAGAGAAGTTTCCTGAATAAACTGAATGCTTCTAAGGCCAGCATAGCAGGAGCAAGGGTTTGGGGACCATGGTTTCAGGGGACAGCTAGGTCAATTGGCATAATAAAACCTATTAAGAAAACATTCTGCATTCCACTTTGGAGAGTTGTATCTGGGGTCTTAGCAAGCAGCCATTTAAGATGCACCAATTGGTCTCAACCCACCTGTAAGAAAGGAGAATGAAGAACATCAAGGACACAAGGTAATTACGAGCCCAAGAGACAGAAAGGGCCACATAAACCAGAGACTACATCAGCCTGAGACCAGAAGACCTAGATGGTGCCAGCTACAACCGAAGACTGCCCTGACAGGGAACACAACAGAGAACCCCTGAGAAAACAGGAGAGCAGTGGGATGCAGACCTCAAATTCTCGTAAAAAGACCAGACTTAATGGTCTGACTGAGACTAGAAAGACTCTGGAGGTCATAGTCCCCTGACCTTCTACTAGCCCAAGACAGGAACCATTCCCAAAGGCAACTCTTCAGAGATTGGACTGGACTATAGGATAGAAAATGATACTGGTGAGGTGTGAGCTTCTTGGATCAAGTAGACATATAAGACTATGTGGGCAGCTCCTGTCTGGAGGGGAGATGAGAAGGCAGAGGGGATCAGAAGCTGGGTGAATGAACACAAAATATAGAGGGTGGAGAGAAGGACTGTGCTGTCTCACTAGGGGGAGAAAGACTAGGAATAGCAAGGTGTATATAAATTTTTATATGAGAGACTGACTTGATCTGTAAACTTTCACTTAAAGCACAACAAACATTTAAAAAAAAAGTTGCTCAACATCGTTATTAATTACGAAAATGCAATTTAAAGCTACTATGAGATATCAGTTCACATATTTTAAAATTGCTAAAACTAGTAAGATTGACTGGGGTGATGTTTTTACAAAAGTATCCCTGTGTCAAAACTTATCAAATTGTATACTTTAAATATGCACAGTTTACTGTATGTCAATTATGCTTCAACAAAGGTGTTAAAATATTTTAGGACTCAGTAAGAGTGACCAGAGAAGGAACTAGAAACAGTGGACCCCTCCCCAAGGCTGAGATTCAAACTTTACTGGAGAATGTGCAGTAGCAATGCAGAAACTGTCATACTTGTTAAGCAAGCAGGAGCAGTGCCTCCAGATTGCGTAGGCTGGTACAGGGGATGCCCAGATGGAGTGAAGAGAGTCAGCTCACCAGCAGGGCTGTGCATGGATTGGGGTGTGCAATGTTCCTTTGGGGAAGGACATGGGGAAACAACCACGTGGGTTCAGCTGGCAGATGTGAAGGAATAAATGATCAGATGTAGGCAGGGCACTGGCTGCCATGTTGTGGGCAGGGAGACACAAGGACAGATGTGCAAGATATCTGCATTGGGAAGGTTGCAGCTCACTACAGAATTGCATGCCCTGAGCAGAGCCCCATTGGCAGTGGTGCAACAGGAGCAAAAAGAGTACAAAACAGAAGCACCAGAGCCAGAAGGAGAGACCCTTCCTCCTCCAATGTACCCTTGGGTCATCTACTGACAAGATCAATATCAGTGTTTAAGGGGCTCCGCCCATTACCACGGAGTAGGTAATGTAAGGACGGATTATGCTGAGATGAGATAACTTGACAACTGATTCCCAAACAGAGCTCAATAGTGAAAATAAATACATTTTTAAGAGCTCATCATTTCTTGGAGCCCTGGTTGCTCAGTGGTTGAGAGCTTGGCTGCTAACCAAAAGGTTGGCGTTTTGATTCTACCAGTCAATTCTTGGAAACACTGTGGGGTAGTTCTATTCTCTCCAATAGCGTCATTACGTTTTCTGCATTGCCACAGAGTATGTCAGCTATTTTTCTCCCAATCTGACATTTACATGTGAGTGATTAATAAAATTATTTTATTTTTTACCATTGACTACTCCATATGATATGCTACCGTTGTTTTAGCCCAGAATCTTCTAAATGCCAATAAACCTAACCCATCTAAGACTCAGAAGTCACCATAAATTACTGAAGTTGTCACTTGACTCAAAATCTTTCAGCTCAAAGTTTCTGACATTTATGAACATTTATAAGCATTTATAAAATGAGTAAGTTGGGGTTATTGATCTGACAGCTAATAGAACTGATTCTATGTTCACATTTATTCCTGGATTTTTTTTCTCTAATTTGAGAACAAATCAATTGTGTTTTTATTCTGACACCAAACATTTCCCAAGGCTTTTTCATGTATTTCTCAGTGAATAGGTTAAAGGATTAAACATAAAACAAATGATGGTTTAAAATAAAGCAAATACTTGATTTGCAGGGAAAGTGGTAAGAGTGTAAGCTAAGCAAAGATTGAAGGGCCAAAAAATAAGACCACCACAGTGATATGAGACCCACAAGTAGAAACAGCTTGGGGTCTTCCCTCAGCTGAGTGATTTCTTAAGGTAAATAACATAAGACCCGAATAAGAGAACAAAGACTACTAAGGCAATCACTCCTGAATTGGCAACCACAAAAACACCAGTGAAGTAGATATAAGCACAGGCAACTTCCATTAAAGTGAAAATGTCACTGTTGTTGTTAGGTGCCGTCAAGTCAAGTCTGACTCAGAGTGACCCCATGCACAACAGAAGGAAACGCTACCTAATCCTGCACCATCCTCATGATCCTTTGTTATCCATGAGCCTATTGTTGCAGCCACTGAATCATTCATCTCCTTGAGGGTCTTCCCCTTTTTCTATGACCCTCTACTTTATGAAGCATGATGCCTTTCTCCAGGGAATGGTCCCTCCTGATAACATGTACAATTTTATGTGAGTTGAAGTCCCAACATCCATGTTTCTAAGGAAGATTCTGGCTGTACTTCTTCTGTGACAGATTTGTTTGTTCTTTTGGCAATTCATGGTATATTCAATATTCTTTGCCAGTGCTATATAATACAAAGGCATCAATTCTTTCTCAGTCTTTCTTATTCATTGCTCAGTTTTTGCACGCATACGAGGCAACTGAAAACACCATGGCTTGGGTCAGGCGCACCTTAGTATTAAAGTGACGTCTTTGCTTTTTAACACTTTAAAGAGGTCTTTTGCAACAATGTTGTCCAACGCAATGCGTCTTTTGATTTCTTGACTGCTGCTTCCATGGGTGTTGATTGTGGATCCAAGTAAAATGAAACTCTTGACAACTCCAATCTTTTCTTCGTTTATCACTATGTTGGTTATTGGTCAAATTGTAGGGATTTCTGTTTTCTTTATGTTGAAGTGTAATCCATACTGAAGGCTGTAGTCCTTGATCTTCATTAGTAAGTGCTTCAAGTCCTTTTCATTTTCATCAAGCAAGGTTGTGTCATCTCCATTACGAAGGTTGTTAATGAGTTTTCCTCCAATCTTGATGCCCTCTTCTCCTTCATATAGTCCAGCTTCTTGGATTATGTGCTAAGCATACAGATTGAATAAGTATGGGGAAAGATAAAACCCTGATGCACATCGTTTGCAACTTTAAATCACAGTTTCACCTTGTTCTGTTTGAACAAATGCTTCTTGATCTGTATTCAGGTTCCTCAAGAGTACAATTAAGTGTTCTGGAATTCCCATTCTTCAAAATGCTTTCCGTAATTTGTTATTATCCAAACAGTTGAATGCCTTTGCATAGTCAATAAAGCATGGGTAAACATCCTTGGAAACTCTATGGGGCAGTTCTACTCTGTCCTATAGGGTCGCTATGAGCCGGAATCGACTCCACGGCAGTGGGCAAGTGGGTAAATATCTTTGTGATATTCTCTGCTTTCAGCCAGGAACTGTCTTACCTCAGCAATGATATCCTTCCTTCTACAGCCTCTTCTGAATCTGGCTTGAATTTCTGGCAGTTTCCTGTCAATGTACTGTTGCAAAAACTTTTGAATGATCTTCCACAAAATTTTACTTGCGTATGATATTAATGATATTGTTCAATAATATGCACATCAGTTAAATCACCTTTCTTTGGAATAGGCGTAAATACGAATCTCTTCCAGCATGTTGTCCAGGTAGCTGTCTTCCAGTTTTCTTGTTATAGATGAGTGAGTGCTTGTTGAAACATCTCAATTGATATTCTGTCAGTTCCTGAAGCCTTATTTTTTGCCAATGTTTTCAATGCAGCTTGGACTTCTTCCTTCAGTATCTTTGGTTCTTGATCATATGTTAAGTCCTAAAATGGCTAAAGTTTAACCAATTTTTTTTTTGATCAGTCACTCTGTATTCCTTCCATCTTCTTTTGATGCTTCCTGCATTGTTCAGTATTTTCCCAATGAACCCTTCAACAATTGCAACTTGAAGCTTGTTTTTTTCTTCAGTTCTTTCAGCTTGAGAAATGCTGAGTGTGTCCTCTTTTAGTTTTCTAACTCTAAATCTCTGAAGGTTTTATTATAATACCTTGTCTTTTAGAGACACTCTTTGAAATCTTCTGTTCAGCTCTTCTATGTCATCATTTCTTCCATTGGCTTTAGCTACTGGACTTTCAAGAGCAAGCAGGAGAGTCTCTTCTGACATCCATTTTGGTCTTTTCTTTCTTTCCTGTCTTTTTAACGACTTCTTATTTTCTTGATGTTTGATGTCCTTGATGTCCTTCCACAACTCATCTGATCTTTGGTCATTAGTGTTCAATGTATCAAATGTATTTTTGGGATGGTCTGTAAATTCAGGTGGGATATATGCAAGGCTGTACATTGGCTCTGGTGGACTTATTCTAATTGTCTTGAGCTTTAACTTGAACTTGCATATGAGCATATAGATCACAGTAGTAATGATTAATTTCATTTGGGCCACAGAAAGGCAACTAGGGTTCATAAAAAATGGGGAAACAATGGAAAGCCCCAAAAGCCCAACTAGCCAAGATTAGGAGACTGCATGTTGCCCTGTTCATGACAATCATGTAGTGGAGAGGTTTGTAGATAGTAATACACAGATCAAATGCTATGGGTCTAAGAATGACAATTTCAATCATTCCAAAGAAATGCATGGAAAAGACCTGTAACATGCAGCTACCACAGGAGGTGGTCTTTTCCCCACTAGCAGGTCACCAATGAGTTTGGTTGTTGCACAGGAGGTAGAGCAGATGTCCATGGAGGATAAGTGGCTAAGGTAATAATAGTACATTGGTTGAGAAAAAAAAACGGTCACTGCATCAAATGGATACAAAGATCAGAAGTTTTCCTACCAACAGAGCAAAATAGCAGAATAAGTGGAAAACGAAGCAAAACATTTCTGTGGTTTTAGGTGAAGGGAAAGTCAACACACAATACAGGGGAAGTCAGAACAACTAGACTAAACCAAAACCTGAACCAAAACCAAACACTTTGAGGGACAGAGTAGTAGGGGCAGGGGTCTAGGGATAATGGTTTCAGGGAATATCTAGGTCAATTGGCATAACAATATGTATTAAGAAAATGCTCTGTATCCCACTTTGGAGAGTGACATCTGGGGGCTTAAAAACTAGCAAGTGGTCATCTGAGATGCATTAACTGGTTTCAGCCCACCTGGAGCAAAGCAGAATGAAGAACACCAAAGACACAAGGAAAATAAGAGCCCAAGAGACAGAAAGGGCCACATAAACCAGAGACTTCATCAGCCTGAGACCAGAAGAACTAGATGGTGCCCAGCTACCACAAATGACTGCCCTGACAGAGAACACACCAGAGAATCCCTGATGGATCAGGAGAAGAGTGGTATGCAGGCTTCAAATTCTAGTAGAAAGACCAGATTTAGTGGTCTGACTGAGATTAGAGGGGCCCCAGAGGACATGGCCCCTGGACTCTCTGTTAGCCCAAAACTAAATTCATTACTGAAGCCAACTCTTCAGACAAAGATTAGACAGGGCTATAAGACATAAAATAATACTGGTGAGGAGAGTGCTTCTTAGCTCAAGCAGACACATGAGACTAAGTGGATAGCTCCTGTCCAGAGGCAAGATGAGAAGGCAGAGGGGGACACATTGAATGGACACAGAAAATACAGGGTGAGAGGAGGAGCGTGCTGTCACATTATAGTGAGAGCAACTAGGGTAACATAACAATGTGTGTATAAGTTTTTGTATGAGAAACTGACTTGAATTGTAAACTTTCACTTAAAGCACAATAAAAAAAGAAAAAAATTGTGTTTTGGTTATAAGAAAGTGCTATGAGAATGAATTCTGAAATATCCCTCTGACTTTCTAGATATTGAGTTTGTTGTATGTTATGCACAGAATTGAGTGTCTGAAAGAAAAGTGAACAAATGTTTAGATGAAAACATTTACAGTATGACCACAATCACATAAAATCCATCACCAAAGTATAAAACTAATTCATAATTTTCATTATGCTAAATAAATATGTAACAAAACATTTTCTGCTTCAACATTTTTTGTGTGTATAATTCAGTGATACTCAACCTGGTGAACACGTGGATATTATACACAAAGCTACTGTGAACATTATAGTGCAAGTCTTTTTATGAACGTATTATTTTTCTTGAATAAAGAGCCCTGGTGGTGCAGTGGTTAGGCACTTGGTTGCTAATGGAAAGGCTGGCAATTTGAACCCACCAGTCGTTCTGTGGAATAAAGATGTGGCCATCTGCTTCTGTAATGATTATAGCCTTGAAAAACCTATAGGGCAGTTCTACTCTATAGGATCTCTATGAGTTGGAATTGACTCAATGGAAACTGGCATGATAAGCATAAGGAACTCTGGTGGTGTGAACAGTTAAGCAGCTTAAAGTAAAACAAAACAAAACGGAAAAACTATTGCTATGCAGTTGATTCTGAATGCTATCCATCCTGTAGGACATAGCACAGCTGCGTTATAGAGTTTCAAAGGAGCATCTGGTGGATTTGAACTGCTGACTTTTTGGTTAGCAGCCATAGCTCTCAACTACTGCACCACTGCTAACAAAAAGGTTGGTGGTTTAACCTATACAGCAACTGCATGGGAGAAAGATCTGATGATCTGCTTCCGTAAAACTTAGAGACAGGGAAACCCTATGCAGCAGTTCTACTCTGCCACATGGGGTTGCTATAAGTTGAAAACAACTCAGTGGTACACAAAAAACAATAAGGTAAGTGTCTTAGTCATCCAGTTCTTCTATAACAGGAACGCCACTAGTAGATGTCTTTAACATAAATTTATTATTTCACAATTTAGAAAGATAGAAGTCCAAATGTAAGGAACGACCTCTTTGTGGTCTCTGGAGGAAGGTCCTTATTATCAGTCTTCCTTTTGTCTAGGAACTCCTCAGTGTAGGGACTACAAGTACAAAGAACACACTCTGCTCCCAGAGCTTCTATCTTGGTGCAAAATTCCCTCTCCTCTCTGTTGACTTCTTTTATATCTCAAAAGAGATTGACTCAAAATATAACCTAATCCTGTAGAATGAGTCCTGCCTTATTAACATAATTGCCTCTAACCCTACCTCATTAATATCATAGAAGTTAGGATTTGTAACACATAGGATAATCACCTTTGATCACAAAATGGTGGACAGCCACACAATACTGGGAATCATGGCCTAGCCAAGTTGATATGAATGTTGGGGAGACCCAATTCAATCCATAACAATAATCCAGTGTTAAAATTTATAATAGACAACCAGAATCTACTGCAACAGGGTGAGCATCGTGACCATGAGATGAACAAATAAGGTTCTTATTTTATAGAGGCAAGAATAAACAAGGCTGGAAAAAACCAGGGTGGAGAAATGGGATAAAAGTGTGCTGCAATAGGATAGTAAGACAAAAAACATGCTAAGAAGAACTTATTTTTAGGATGGGCTCTTAACAAGGGACTGTATGCTGGCTCAGGTTGATCATGGGACAAAATTCAGGGAACTGAGGAAAGGAAAGGTGCTTAGCCAAAGTTTGGTTAGCAAGCATTTTATTCCAGTTCATCAGTGGGACAACCTGCTCAAGTAATCATTTATGAAGCAAAGAATGGGAATATGGAGGGAGTGTGTCTAGCCTTGTCATAAGTAAACAAGGGGCATCCTTGAGTTGTATTTAAGCCATATGGTGAAAGATGTTTGTTTGGCAGTTTTCCAGAACACAAAACTGTGCTGGGGACGGGGGGTAACTATGATTGTTTTCCAAAATCACAGGAATCACTTCAAATTTAATATTGTCAATGACATTTCCATTGTCTGTTAAATATTTGGGCTTCCTCATGCATTAAGTGTCCACTTTGCGACACTAGTGTGGAAACTAAATCTCTTAATGTCCCTTAAAGCAAAAAGAAGTGAGAAATAGGAAACTAGTGATATTTTACTAAACTTATTTTTAAAATCACCTCTGACAAGAGGATATTTTTGGCATTGATAAGTTTTGCGTGACTAAAGAATTGAAAGCAACATTAAAATGAAATGGACTCTGGTAGTGGTAGAGATGTGTTACATTTTAGTACAATGAAATGGATGAATATCAAAGTTCATGACATAACCCACGGCATACACGGCCGAGGAGGTGCTCTTAATCTGCTCTGCCCACTGTGGCCACCAAAATTCTGCTTGCAATTCTAACTTGGAAATCTACACAGCCCTTCTATTACAACAGCTCGAATAGCAGATTCCTGCTGCAGTCATGGACTCTTCTTACCCTCACTAACTGGAGACGAGTTTGCTGGGCATTTTCTGACAGCCAATGGTTAATTTACCAATATAATCCATCTTTAAATAAAACTCGACAGCCCTGGGTGGGTAATTGACTTTAAGTAAGTTTCTACTTTTCTGCTTTTCAGTCTCAGAAAATATGTACTATCTCCAGTTTATTTTTAATTGATCTTGACAATATGCATTATTTCACTTTCCTAACTTTCAGAGTTTCAGTGTTCTGTAGCTGAGCTTCTGCACACCAGCCACAATGAATAAATAGCTGAATACCACAAGATTCATTGTAATACTAAACTAAAAACATCTTGTAAAAAATCATGCCATCATCTTAATAACACACATACACACACACACACACAAAAAGACAAAAAAAAATTAGGAAATCAGTACATAAAAAAGGAAGGCATTGATTAAAAAAGATGGAACTTTCCAAAGACAAACTAGTGATAAAATAGAATGGACTTTCTCAATATCTGTCCACACTAAGTTCCCTTCCCTTGGAGATGTTGAAAGGAAGCTGGACACCTAATTGGAAATTAATTGTAGAGAGAATGAAAAATCATAGAGAATCAGCTGTACTTTATTTATGCATGCTCACAAGTTTGATGGTTGTGACTTCATAAATATCTGTTTATCCAAACAAATTTCAGAATTCAGACTTGTGATGTATAGTTCAAGGTCAGCAATGTCAGAGTTGAGCTCTCAGGAAAAGATTGAGTCAGGCTGATGTCATTTTGGTCTGTAATTATCTGACTTATTGTGACTCTGTATCTAGTTCCAACACAAAAGATGATGCTAGACATTCACCTTGCTTGTAAACTGGAAAAAAAATAGTAACCTACAACCTTATATATGATTGCATATTATTCGCACAATAATCACACACTGTCATATTTGATACCCATACAAATTCAGTCAGATTATTATTGAATAATCAAGTCCCCAACTCATCATTCACTTTGGGCGGTAATTTTGATACTCCACAACTTTTTCATGGCATTTTTCACTTCTGCATTTCTTAGAGTGTAGATAAGTGGGTTGAGAAACGGAGTACCAATGGTATAAAATACTGTCACCATCTTGTCCATGGGGAAAGTGGTTGATGGACGTATATATATGAATATACACGGACCAAAGAATAGGACAACTCCAATAATATGGGATGTGCAGGTGGAAAGTGCTTTTTTCCGCCCTTCTGAACTGTGGTTTCTGAGAGAATACAAAATGACAATGTATGAGATCATCAGAATGAAGAAACTGATTGTGCAAGTGGCCCCACTATTGAATACTACCAGTAGGTTGTTGACATAAGTGTCCATGCAAGCAAGTTTTAACAAGGGCTGCAAATCACAGCAATAATGATCAATCAAATTGGGTCCACAGAAGGGCAATATCCAGACCAGGACATTTTGAGTTACAGAATGAATAAAAGCCCCTATGCAGGCAAGGATTATCAAGATGATGCAGACTTCTCGTCTCATGATGGTCAGGTAATGTAAGGGATTACAGATGGCCAAATAGCAATCAACAGCCATGAGGACAAGGACAAAGATCTCCATGCAGCCAAATATATGCAGTGCAAAGACTTGCATCATGCACTCATCGTAGGATATGATTTTCTTTGCAGAGAGAGCACCCACAATTAGTCTTGGGGCTGTGGAAGTTGAAAAGCAGGTATCAGCAATGGACAAATAAAATAGGAAAAAGTACATGGGACTCCCAAGAGACCGGCTGAACTTGATGGTCACCATAATGAGCAAATTCCCCACCACAGTTCCCGTGTAGAAAATGAAGAAGATTATGAACACCATTTTCTGCCTCAGAGGATCCTGTGTCAATCCTAACAGTATGAACTCAGTTACACTCTTGTTTGGCTGCATTGTTTCAGTAGATGGGGGGAAAGTAGAGGTTAGAAATAGTTATTCTGCAAGGAAGAAAGCAATCATTTTAGAAGATGAATGCTGCATTTGGAGTTTGAATACCAAAGCTTGATCAAGAAACTTCCGCTTAAGAATCGGTAATCACTTATTTTTCCATATATTTATTTTTTCATAAATATACATAAAAAAGAATTTGTAACAATCTATTGCTGTATTGCACATAAGAGCATAATAGGAAAATAACATAAAAGGAAATGATTCTTAAGACATAATAAACACTAATGTTGGGGTTTGGTATGAGTGAATGATTTCCTGAGTTGAATGTCTTTCTTCAGTTTCAGCAGGGGCCTGTCAATAGGAGAGACAGTGTGTTACAGAAATACAGACTCCTTTTACATAATAGACTTCACAAATCCACCTTACAATAAAGAATATGCAAATAGACAATAGGCAAAAAAAATTAAATAATTAAAAAAATAAGAGACCCTGTTCTTAACAAAAGAACTAAAAAAATGAAAAGACCCTCATTCTCAGTTAAATACATTACCATTAAACTTGCAATTAGCTATCCTTTTCACTTATCAGATAGTAATGTGACCTTTTAGATAAGCATTTGTTAACATATAGTGCTTGCAAAGGTAAGGACAACCATCAATCTCACACATCTTTGGTAGGAGTTAAAGTGAGTGCAATCTCTTAAAGGGTGATTTCATATATGGAAGGTATTAGAAGTGCACATTCTCATTAGCCAGTAATTTTACTACTTTGCAGATACACTTACACACACAAAAAAAATCATTGTGTCGCTTTCCATGGTAGCAAAAGATGAGAAACAAATGATATGTTCTTCAGAACTTAATAATTCAGGGTTGGCACTTTTATGCAATCATTGTTTAAAAAAATAAATAAATAAAGTACCAGCTGTATGTGTAATGGTCCTTAGAATGCATTGTAGAGTTGTAGAGTGAAAAATCAAAGAAGGTAAATGTATGCTTAGAATGTAATATTTTCATTACAATAAGGATAATTTATACCATACATACACAGGCTTAGATAAATAAATTATGTTTAGAAAATTACCAAGGACAATCACAATATTTATAGTCTCTGGAGAGGGAAGCTAACTGTATTCTAGGCATCAGAGAGGGAGGAAGATCTACTTTTAGAAATGTGGCCCTTGTTAATAATGAAAATATGTTATAATCATGTGTTGCATTGAAAAATAAAGATTTTTTTAAATCTTACCTCAGGAGATGATCTGATTGACTTGTTTATGTTTTCATGTCACTGAGCCCTCCAACTGCCCTCTGACATAGGCAGGAAAAACACCACAATATTCTGGGGCAAGGCTGGATTCTAGGAACTTGAGTAAACACTGAGTCAACTGTGGAGGCAGTTCTGAAACTTAGTGCTCTTTAACCACATTGTATATCACCATTCTGCCATGCAACTCCAGACTCACTTTCATTCCAGAAAGTTTTCTAATGTACTGTTTGTCAAACTCTTAATCACAGAAATGAAAAAAATTATTTGCAATAAGTCTTATCTCTCTCTTTCTCTGTCTATCTTATCTATCTACAAACAGCCTTACACACACACACAAAAAAATAAGTCACATAATTGCTATACATGAGAATGACATAGCATTCGAATGACACATTAGAACTAAGCAACATAAGGAGAGGGATTTTTGTCTTCTCACTGCTGTGTTTCAGCATGGAAAAGAAGTATGTGTTTAATAAATACGTATATGTAATGAGTGAAAGAATTAAGGAGAATTTTCTGTAGATAAAATTCCATAATTTCCCACACTAGTCTACACCTGGTTGCCATTGAGGAGGTGTGAAGCCTGCAGCCTCCTCTAACCACAGCGAAATAATACCTCCCTGAAGCATTTCTGGAACACTCAAAAGATATTATTTTTATTTGCTTATCTCCCTCATCCCTGTCTACCAGGAGCATTTACCTTGCAGTGCTCAACTATCATACACACATTTTATTCCTGCCTTCTCACTTTAGATTGTAAATCACTCATAGAAAGTCCTTAAACTTTCTGTCCTTCCACACGTGCTTTCTATGTATTAGATACTTACTGTGGTCTCACTGAACACATTGATTTCCTCCAACTAGTAAAGACAACTATGTTGTTATTCAATAAAAATGTTATCCGATTTTATGAGGAAGTGAGAATGCTCACTCTCTTTTCTTCTTAGGGTAATTTGAGAGTCACTTACTTTTTAGAGAAAAGAAAATGCTTCTAAAATTCTCTTGGGTCTCACAAAGACATTTAGGTTCTTAGCTGTCTGTTAGGAGGCAACCTAAGTTGGAGACATTTTCATCCCGCTCGCTTGGAAACCTAACCTCACACATGAGTTTGACTGGTAAATGCTTTTCTTCTGCCTTCCCTGGAGGAGCATTTCGCACGAATGATGCAAAAAATAACAGTCTTGGAAAGATCATTCCCTAAAGTGTCCATTTCCTCCCAATTAAGAAACTTGAGCCAGATGTGATAAAGAGCGTATCTTCATTTTGTCTCCTTAGATTGTTGTTGTTGTTGTTAGGTGCCCTCAAGTCAGTTCCGACACATAGCAACCCTACGCACAACAGAACGAAACACTGCCCAGTCCTGCACCATCCTCACAATTGTTGTTATGCTTGAGCTCATTGTTGCAGCCACTGTGTCAATCTACCTTGTTCAGGGTCTTCCTCTTTTCCGCTGACCTTGTACTCTGCCAAGCGTGATGTCCTTCTCCAGGGACTGATCCCTCCTGACAACATGTCCAAAGTATTTAAGATGCAGTCTCACCATCCTTGCCTTTAAGGAACATTCTGGCCGCAGTTCTTCCAAAACAAATTTGTTCATTCTTTTGGCAGTCCATGGTATATTCAATATTCTTCACCAACACCACAATACAAAGGTGTCAACTGTTCTTTGGTCTTCCTTATTCATTGTCCAGTTTTCACATGCATATGATGCGATTGAAAATACCATGGCTTGTGTCAGGTGCACCTTAGTCTTCATCGAGGTGACATCTTTGCTCTTCAACACTTTGAAGAGGTCCTTTGCAGCAGATTTGCCCAATGCAATGCGTCTTTTGATTTCTTGACTGCTTCTTCCATGGCTGTTGATTGTGGATCTAAGTAAAATGAAATCCTTGGCAACTTCAATCTTTTCTCCATTTATCATGATGTTGATCATTGGTCCACTTGTGAGGGTTTTTGTTTTCTTTATGTTGAGGTGTAATCCATACCGAAGGCTGTGGTCTTTGATCTTCATTAGTAAGTGCTTCAAGTCCTTTTCACTTTCAGCAAGCAAGGTTGTGTCATCTGCGTAATGCACGTTGTTAATGAGTCTCCCTCCAATCCTGATGCCCCGTTCTTCTTCATATAGTCCAGCTTCTCGGATTATTTGTTCAGCATACAGATTAAATAGGTATGGTGAAAGAATACAACCCTGGCACACACCTTTCCTGACTTTAAACCAATCAGTATCCCCTCATTCTGTCCGAACAACTGCCTCTTGATCCATGTAAAGGTTCCTCATGAGCACAATTAAGTGTTCCGGAATTCCCATTCTTCGCAGTGTTATCCATAGTTTGTTATGATCCACACAGTCAAATGCCTTTGCATAGTCATACCCTTAGATTATAAGGGTAAAATTGTGGCTTATTCTTGAAATGAAATGTTCATGTTTTGGTCATAAATGATATTTTTTGGCTAGGGTAGAAAATCAGATGGCCACCTATTACCCAGATCTTGAATTTTCGTAACCTTCTCCAACAGAAAGAACCAAGATTTCTTGGAAAATGTCTGCTGATAATAGGGTTGGGGCAAGGAATGCACAAGAGGAATTGGAGCATCTTACAGTGCCAGAGAGTAAGGAAGCGCTCAAGCATGCATGTATACACATGCATACACATATAAAACGCACAAGAGAAAAGCAGTGAGGATATGACATAGGAACACAGGAGTCAACTGAAAGGGTTCCCACTGGACAAAAGTTGAAAAACATGAGAAACAAAATACCACAGTACTGGACTATACCTCAAAATATAAAAATAAATATCTATTAGACCAGACTGATGTATATATAAATGACTGAATAAATAACTGAATGAGGAGAAAAAACCTAATTTCTTCTTTGTAAGAATTCCAAACGATTTATGCAGATATGCCATCCTCAAGGAAAGAGTGCGTAATTTTCTACCTGTCAAGTGTGGAGCAAAAAGTGACTTCATTCCAAAGAGTACAATATGGGAATGGGAAAAAAAAAAAAAAAAGTAAGTTTACATTAGAGAAATCTGACAAACTCTACCTTAGCCAGGAGATCAAAATTAACATCACCAGTGACAAGTCATGTTGATAGTATGTAACCTTGATGTGATGAAAATGATATTTTATCTCTGTGGTCTTCCTCCAATGAATTCAAAACCCTAGTCTAATCATGAGAAAAATATTAGACAAACCTCAGTTGAGGGATATTATACAAAATGCTAACAAGTCTTCTTCAAGTCCATCAAGGTCATTAAAACTGGAAACGCTGAGAAACTGTCACTATCTACAGGTACCTAAGGAAACATGGTGATTAAATGTAATACTGTATTTTAGACATGATTCTGGAAAGAAATAGAACATTGGGTAATAACTAAGGTAATCTGAATAAAGTATGGATTTTCATTAATAATACTAACCTGTCAACATCAGTTCATTAGTTGTGAGAAATTTACCATACTAGTTGTTATGGATTGAATTATGTCCCCCCAAAAACATAAGTAGAAAATCCTAACCTCTATTCCTGTCATTATAATCCCATTCAGAATGGGTTGTCTTCCTTATATTAATGAGGTAGGATTAGTGCAGGGTGTATCTTGAGTCAATTTCTTATGAGATATAAAAGAGATTAAATAGAAAAGCAGAGCAGAGATGGGGTAAAATAGAGAAGATACAGGGAGATCTCCAAGGAACCAGGAAGCAGAAACTGAATAGACAAGAACTTTTCTTCTCTGGAGCTGGCATCCTGAATTTGAACACCTACCCTCCTAAATTGTGAGAAAATAAATTTCTGTTCATTAAGGCCATCCGTGTGTGGTATATCTGTTAAAGCAGCATTAGATAACTAAGGCTAGTGTGAGATGATAATAATAGGGGAAATTGTACAATTTTGAGATCTTTTTTAGTAAATCTAAAATGATTTTAAAATATATGTTAATTTAAAAATGGTGGTGGAGCTAATGATATAAAAGGACACTTCTCTGAAGAAGATAAACAGAGGGCAAATAAGCATTGAGGGGGTGAGGATGCCACATCTGTGCATCAACATGGGGCCAAGACCCAGGGTTGAGGGGCCTCCACCCAAATCTGGAGCACATGTCCAATGCCCAGTGTCTGGAGATCAGGGCCATTTTCAGACGTACTTGGAAAACAGAGGGCTATTTTCAAGTCTTGAAAGTAAATGAAATTTGTCCTCCTGGGTTATTGGATTTGCTTGATACCTATGATTTCTTTCTGTCAAATTTTTCCCTTTGGGAGTAAGAATTTCTATCTTGGACCTTTCCCATCACTGTACTTTGGAAGCAAATAACTTATATCCCAGGTTTCACTGGTTCACAGATGGTGAAGAATTTTTTTTTTAATTGTACTTTTGATGAAGGTTTGCAGAGCAAATTAGTTTTTCATTAAACAATTAATACACATATTGTTTTGTGGCATTTTTTGTCAACCCCACAGCATGTCAATACTCCCCTTCTCGACCTTGGGTTCCCCATTGCCAGCTTTCCTGTCCCCTCCCGCCTTCTCGTGCTTGCCCCTGGGCTGGTGTGCGCATTTAGTCTCATCTTGTTTTACGGGCGTGTCTAGTGTTTGGATGAACGGTAAACCTCAGAAGTGACTTTATTACTCATACATAAGGGAGGGTATCTGGGGTTCATACTTTTGGGGTTTTTCCAGTCTCTGTTAGTCTAGTAAGTCTGTTTTTTTGTGTGTGTGTGATTTAGAATGTTGTTCTACATTTTTCTCCAGCTCTGTCTGGTCACCCTCTACTATGATCCCTTGTCAGAGCAGTTGGGTTGTGGTAGCCAGGCAGCATCTAGTTGTGCTGGACTCATTTGGTGGAGGCTGTGGTACTTGTCACCCACTAGTCTTTTGGACTAATCTTTCCCTTGTGTCTTTGGTTTTCTTCATTCTCCCTTGCTTCAGATGGGGTGAGACCAATGGAGTTTCTTAGATGGCTGCTCACAAGCTTTTAAGACGCCAGGCACTACTCAGATGGGGAAGAATTTTGCCCCATGAAGGAACATACCCCACAGTCTCATCCATACTTGATTTAGATGATTCAGAGGACGAGATTTTGAATTGATAGATGATGCTGGAGTGGGTTAGGACTTTTGGGGATGATGTGATAGAGTGTGATTTGTGTGTGTGAAGAACATGAAATTTTTGCACAACAAAGAGTGGAATGCTACAGAATGAAGTGTATCACCCTAAAGCCTGTTTTGAAGTACCCCTGTACCTGTGAATCTGACCCTGTTTGGAAGGAAAGTTTTGCTTGTTATGTTAATTGCATCGAACCTGAGTGTGGGGTGGGTCCTAAACTAATCACTCTGAGTTATAAAAAGAGCAGAACAGGCACACAGACACACATATACAGGGGGCAGATAGACCCCAAGGAAGAACCGACGAATACCAGTGCATACCAAGGATCATTTGCAGACACAAGAAACTAGGAGAGGCTCACAGAAGGAATCCTAATTTGAATCTTCCCTTCAGAACTGTGAGAAAATGAAGGTCTGTTTTTTAAAGCTACTCACTTATGGTATTTCTGTTATGGCTGCATTAGGTAACTAAGACAGTGGGAAGAGGTGAAATGGGTGGTTATAAAAGGGAAAGTTTTTATAAAATAAAAGAGGATTTTGCATGGACCTGTGAGGATTGTATGCTCTGAGTAAAGAACTATATTTAACTAAACTCTGCTCCGTTTAGGTTGTACTGACACTCACTCTCCTACCCTCTGACAAGGAGAATAAAAGACAAAGCAAAGCAAAAAGAAAGGAATATATTATTGATTATGATTATGCATTTCGGCATTTCTTAATTAATTAGTACCCTAACAAAATGATACCTAATAACCCAAAACAGTGTAAGTGGCTTCTAAGTTTCAAATGTATGTAATTAAATATTTAGAAACTATTTCCAAATTGTCAACTTGAAGGCAATAATTCTACATTGCTGAGGAAAATATTGATGCTCTTAAAGCTGTTCTGAAAATCTTAACGCTCTTCTGATACCCTGTTAGCACACTGATTCAAATGGATGTTGTTTTTGTTGTTATTGTTAGGTGCCTTCAAGTTGATTCCAACTCATAGGCACCCTCTGTACAACAGAACAAAATCACCGCCCAGTCCGGTCCCATCCTCATAATCATTGCTTGAGCTCATTGTTAAATCTAACTCATAGAGAGTCCTCTTCTTTTTTCCTGACCCTCTACCTTACCAAGCTTGATGTGCTTCTCAGGAACTGGTCTTTCCTTATAGCATGTTCAAAGTACGTGAGACAAAGTTTCACCATCTTGCTTTCAAGAAGAATTCTGGCTATACTTCTTCCAAGACAGATTTCTTCATTACTCCGGTAGTCCAGGGTATATTCAATATTCTTGGCCAACACCATAATTCAAAGGCATTGGTTCTTCTTTGGTCTTCCTTATTCAAGGTCTTCTATCGCGTGCATACGAGGCAATTGAAAATATCATGGCTTGGGTCAGGCTCACTATATTCCTCAAAGTGACACCTATGTTTTTTAAAACTTTAAACAGGTCTTTTGCTGAAGATTTGACCAGTCCAATAAATTGTTTGATTTCATGACTCTTGCTTCCATGGGCATTGATTGTGCACCCAAATAAAACGAAATCCCTGACAATTTCAATCTTTTGTCCCTTTATCATGATATTGGTTATTGGTCCAGTTATGAGGATTTGGTTTTCTTTATGTTCAGGTGTATTCTATACTAAAGGCTATAGCCTTTGATCTTCATTGTAAGTGTTTCAACTCCTCCTCACTTTCAGCACCAAGGTTGTATCATTTGCATATAGAATACTACTTCAAACCATTTTATTATTTTAAGCCATGCAGTATTTCCTTGTTCTGTTTGAATGACTGTCTCTTGGTCTATGTACAGATTCCTCATGAGCACAATTAAGTGCTCTCGAATTCCTATTCTTCATAATGTTATCCATAACTTGTTATGACCCATAGTCAAATGTCTTTACATAGTCAATAAAACACAGGTAAACATCTTAATGGTATTGTCTGCTTTTAGTCAAGATCCATCTGACATCAGCAATGACATCTTTTCCACGTCCTCTTCTGAATCAGTTTCAATTTCCTGGCAGTTCCCTGTCACTGTACTGTTATAACAGCTTTTGAATTATCTTTAGTGAAATTTTGCTGCCTGTGATATTAATAATAATTTCTGCTTTCTGTTGGATCACCTTTCTTTGGAATGGGCACAAATATGGATGTCTTCCAGTCAGTTGGCCAGGAAGCCAACTCCCAAATACTTGGCATAGATGGGTGAGCACCTCCAGGACTGCATCCGTTTGTTGAAACATCTCAATTGATAATCCATCAATTCCTGGAGCATTGCTTTTTGCCAATGCCTTCAGTGCAGCTTGTAATTTTTCCTTCAATATCATTGCTTCTTGATCGTATGGTACTTTCTGAAATGTTTGAACTTGGACCAATTTTTTTGGTATAGTGACTATGTATTCTTTCCATCTTCTTTTGATGTTTCCTAAGTCGTTCAGTATTTTGCAGCCAGAATCCTTCAAAATTGCAATATGAGGCTTGAAATTTTTTTTTTCCCAGTTCTTTCAGATTGAGAAATGCTGAACGTGTTCATCCTTTTTGTTTTTCTTACTGCAGGTCTTTTCACATTTCATTACACTACTTTACTTGGTCTTCTCCAGCTGCACTTTGAAATATTTTGTTTGTCTCTTTTGATTCATCATTTCTTCCATTCCCTTTATCTACTAAACACTTAAGAGCAAGTTTCAGAGTCTCTTCTGACATCCATTTTGGTTTTTCTTTCTTTCCTGTCTTTTTAATGACCTTTCGCTTTCTTCGTGTATGATGTTCTTGATATCATCCCACAAGTGTGTGGTGTTTAGTGATTAGCATTCAATTTGTCAAATCTATTCTTGAGATGGTCTCCAAATTCATCTGGAGTATGCTCAATGTCATATTTTAGTTTCCCTTGACTTATTTTAAACTTCTTCAGCTTCAACTTGAACTTGCATATGAGAAATTGATGGTCTATTTCATAGTCAGCCCCTGGCCTTGTTCTGACTGATGGTACTGAGCTTTTCCATCACCCTTTTTTTTTTTTTTTCCCACAGCGATAGTCGGTTTGATTCCTGTGTTTTCCATCTAGTGAGGTCCACGTGTATAGCCATTGTTTATGTAGTGGTGCTCCATTCGCCAGTAATTATCAATGCATTTTGAGTGTATGTTTAATAATTTCAGACTGCAGAAGTTGATAAAAATTTTCAGTTTCTTCCTCTTTGGCCTCAGTGGATGTGCATTGATTATTCATGTGATGGTTGTCAATTCTCTAAGTTGTATTCTCAGGAGAGAATTGCTGAATCATACATCATTTCTATTTCTAGCTTTTTAAGCAGGCACATTATTGGTCTCTGTAGTGGTTATAGCATTTTACATTCCCACCAGCTCTCAACCTCTCCAATGTTTGTTATTTATTTTTCTGATTAGTGCCAGTAATGTTGGTGTGACATGGTATCTCATTGTAGTTTTGATTTGCATTTCTCTAATGGCTAATTGCTGAGAGCATTTCCTCATGTGTCTGTTAGCTGCCTGAATGTCTTCTTTGGTGAAGTGTCTACTCATCATTTGCCCTTTTTTAAAATTGAATTATTTGATTTTTGGTGTTGAGGTGTTGAAGTATTTTATAGGCTTTAGAGATTAGACCTTTGTTGCAAATGCCATAGCCAAATACTTTTTCCAAGTTGTGATTCTCTTTTTTCAAGGTGGATTTTAACATTAAAAGTGAAGAAAAATCTGTACACTCTAAATCTATCTCCAGAAGGATTCAAAAGGAATGAATAATTGTGTCAGTCTCTAAAAGAGAACTGGGATGTATGTATCGGATACTCAGTAAAGACAATTGTAATACCTGCTCTTAAATAATCTGATTAACTTCTTCACAATATCACATCAAAGTATAAAAATATGAACCAATGAATGGTATGACTTGAGATATAACACTTCACCTCTAAAGAAACCAAATCTCAACTTTCCAGCAATACAATGTCATCAGTCATTATTCATATATTCAATAAGTATTTGCTGATTTTTTAAAAAATTCTGTGCATTATTTCATTCACATGATATTAAATGTTTTCTTATGCTCTTTCTTATTTTGACTGCCTATGGGTCTATGATTCTTGAATTTACCTTGTGTTTGTATGTTTTAACTTCCCTATTAGACTATAAGCTTGAGTAAGTTGCTGATGAAATTTTTGAAAATATTCCATAAGAATTGAGGGCTTAATACATGTTTATATATATATACCACTTTGCACTGAAACATTTTATAGTTAATACATGTAATCATTATTATTTTATGTTATCACTATATTATATTATTTTATATCAGTATCACTATCATTTATTCATTACATGAAGAGACTTTTGAAACAAAGGAAGTATCATTAAGTAATTCATTCACTGAATTACTAAAATTAAAGTTTATTCTCAACCATACAGTTCAAGGTGCCCAGAATGGCCTTGAAGTCTGTCTCAGAAATGGCCCAACTCTCCCATCTTCAATTATATTAGATTCTTCTGTTCATTTAATAAACATTTACAGTGTGCTATGTTTACCTATACTTTAAACAATATATATGTATGTATGTTGTGTTTATCCATCTATCTATCTATACACACACCTGTTTATCAAATAATCTGTGAATATGAATTTTATATAATATTTTTTTCTAGGCCCTGGTTATATACATTAATGACCAACAGATAGTCTAAGATGAAGAAAAATATTTATAATTTATCTTTTTTTCTTTATTTTTAGTAGGTCAAACAAAGTAAAAGGTATGAGAACAGATATTTATTGAGCACCAAATACAATTTGGCATATTATCTAGTTTACTGCTATACCTTTAAAAATTGTCATTATTTGAAGTTAATATGCCAACAGTGTAAAGCTTAGTGATAAGTGTTTTTCCTTGTTCAAATAACTAGGGTATAACAATGGAAAGATTTGAACTCAGATTTGTGTAAAACCGAATTCCATGATTTTTATACCTCTTGGTTTTACATGTAATGACATATATATAAAATCTTCTTACACAAATAATGAATTCTTAAAGTTTTAGAATTTCTCAAAATATTTTCAAGTGACTTTCTTGTTATTTTCATAAATTTAGCCATTGAATACTATGTGATAAACCTTGTGCTCCTTATGCCAGAATGAAATCCAGTTATTTAACAATCACTGGTCTTTTGTAGACATAGTTAACACCCTTGGCTGGTAGCCAAAAAGATAGAAGTTGAGGTTCACCCACATTTGCCTCAGAAGAAAGACCTGGTGCTCTATTTTTAAAAAATCAGCCATCTAAAAACATATGGAGCACAATTCCACTCTGATACACATAGGCTCACCATGAGTTGGAATTGACTGACGACAACTTTTTTTTTGGTTTGGCCATGTGTAATTTACAGTCCAGTGCTGGATATGTTCCCACTGGATATGATTTCATTTCAAGTGCTGAGTGCAATAAAAACTTACAAACTTAAAATGAAATAACTCTCAGAGAAAA
The DNA here is from genome assembly GCF_030014295.1 of Loxodonta africana. NCBI lineage: Eukaryota > Metazoa > Chordata > Mammalia > Proboscidea > Elephantidae > Loxodonta > Loxodonta africana. The sequence goes on from NC_087363.1 coordinate 3,289,628, forward strand.
TAATATCAGGATTGAATCTTGAAGGATTAGCCACACTTTAGGACATGACAAAAAAAATGGAAAAGACACTTCCTACAAAGAGAACAGTACAAATGCCCAAACTATCTCAGCATCATTAACAGTACTCTCTGTATTCTTAGTTCATTTTCAGTAATTTCATACGGTTTATTAAGGCTCTAAATCTTGAACCCACATTAGCTGTCTTTCTTGCTCTCTTTGGTAGAACTTTCTTTTTAAATCAGTTTTTTAATATTCCTTTTAATTTTATTATCTGGTTTATTTCTACATAGGAGCTTGACTGCTAACCAAGAGGTTGGCAGTTCAAATTCACTGGCAGCTCCTTTGGAAACCCTGTAGGGCAGTTCTACTCTGTAACTATAGGGTCACTATGAGTTGAAATAGACTTGATGAGAACTGTGTTTTGTTTTTTCGTTTTTTCCTCCACCTGAGATCTAGACAATAAGTCACCTTGGTTACACAGGCCATAATGGCCAGAGGCAAGTCCTGCCCTTATCTGGGAACTTGACTCCTTTTCTAATTGTTTCACAAGTGTGGAAACCCGCTTTACATGCTCCTCTAGCAACCTCTGACTCCCAAGCTTCAGTCTCGGAGAAATAGCAGGGTATATCTTGGTTATTCAGTATAAAATATCAGAGTTTTCAAGTCCAAGAATGGTGAGGAATGACAAGAACCATTTTTAATATTTCTCTGTGGAATACTTTTCACTGATATAGTAGGATGTTGAAAAATTTATTTTTCCTGCAACTTATTAGGAAATATGAAAAATTTATAACATATAATAAAATTACAAATGAATGCAATGGTGAACTCAAATGCTTATCAAGGTACAGAAATTTTCATTAACCTAGACATTTTGCTTATGCTGCTTTCTGGATAATCCTGGACCCCTTGAATTTCACAGTCAACTACTGTTCTGATTCTTTTCCCACCATAGATTAGTTTTGCTTGTTCTAGAACTTAATGTAAATGAGAGCATGTAGTATTTACTCTTTTATGTATGGCTTCTTTCATTCAACAAAATATTTTGTGAATATTTTGTGAATCATCGATGCTTTTGTAAGTATCTATAGTTCATTTTTTTTTTATTGCTGAGTATTTTAATTTGTATTAACATACCACAGTTTATCCATTTTTCTATGATAGACACTTAGGTATTATACACAAAGCTGCAGCGAACATTATAGTACAAGTGTTTCTGTGAACATATTATTTTTCTTGGGTAAGTAGTTAGGAATGGAATTGTTGGGACATATGATAAGCATAAGGAGCCCTGGTTAAGGTAGTGGTGCAGTGGTTAAGCTCTTGGCAACTAAGCAAAAGGTTGGTGATTCGAGCCAACCATCCACTCCATGGAATAAAGATGTGGCCGTCTGTTTCTATAAAGTTTATGGTTTTGAAAGCCCTACAGGGTTGTTCAACACTATTCTACAGTGTTCCTGTGAGTGGAAATTGACTTGATGGCAATGGGTATGATAAGGGTAAGGAGCCCTGGTGGTGCAGATGATTAAACAGCTTGGTTGTTAAAAACTTTGGTGGTTCAAACATGAACAGTAGATCCATGGTAGAAAGACCTGATGATCTGCTTCTGTAAAGATTACAGCCAAGAAAACCCTATGTAGCAGTTCTACTCTGTCCTATAAGGTTGTTATGAGTTGAAAACAACTCAACGGTACCCAACATCAACATGATAAGTGTCTTAGTTGTCTAGTGCTTCTATAACAGAAATTCCAAAAGTGAATGGCTCTGACAAAAGAAATTCAGAGTTTAGAAGGCTAGAAGTCTGAATTCAGGGCACCAACTGCAGGGGAATGCTTTCTCTCTCTGCTGGCTCAGGGGAAAGGTCCTGGTCATCAGTCTTCCCCAGTCTAGGAGCTTCTCAGTGCAGGAACTCCAGGTTCAAAGAATACACTCTGGCCCCAGTGCTTCTTTCTTGGTGGCAAAATTTCCCTCTCCTGTCTTCTAGGTTCTCTCTTTTACATCTCAAAAGAGGTTGACTCTCGATATAACCTAATCTTGTAGATGGAATCCTACCTCATTAATATAAATGATTCTAATTCTGCCTCATTAATATCATAGAGGTTAAAATGTTCAACACATGGATCATTACATCAGATAACAAAATGGTAGACCACCACACAATACTGTGAATCATGTCGATACACATTTTGGAGGAACCCAATTCAATCCATAACAATATGCCTATGCTAAGTTTTATAATAAGCAGCCAGACCATGAGATCAAAAAATAGGGTTTTTATTTTATAGAGGAGAGAATGAACAAGGCTAGAAAAAACTAGGGTGCAGAAATGGGATGAAAGGGTGCCATAATCAGACAGTAAGTCAAAGAACTTTACACTAAGGATAGCCTGTTTTTAGGATGGGCTCTTAACAATGCTCTGTATTCTACCTCAGGTTGAGCATAGGTCAAATTTCAGGGACCTGGGGAAAGGATAGATGCTTAATCAATGTTTGGTTAGCAAGCATTTTGCACTAAATGATCAGTGGGACAAGCTGTTCAGCTAATCATTTATGAAGCAAAAAATAGGAATATGGAGGGTCTGTGTCTAGCCTTGTCATAGGTAAACAAGGGGCATCCATGAGTTATATTTAAGTCATGTAGTGAAGGATGTTTGCTTGACAGTTTTCCACAACACCAAAGAATGTTGAGGGAGGGAGTTAACCATGGCTAGGATCACAGGAATCACACAAAATACAGTACTTTCAATGACATTTCCATTGTCTGTTAAATTTATGGCCCTCCTTATACATTAAATGTCAACTTTGGTACACTAGTGTAGACACTAGACTTCTTAATGTCTGGGAAAACAAAACAAAATGAGAACACAGGAAACTGATGATATTTTACTAAGTTTATTTTTAAAATAATCTCTGACAGGAGGACATTGCTGGTATTGGTCAAGTTTTGTGTGACTAAAGGATTAAAAGCAACATTAAAATGAAATGGACTCCAGTAATGGTAGAGATGTGTTACATTTTAGTACACTGAAATGGATAAATATCAAAGTTCATGACATAACTCATGGCGTACATGGCCAAGGTGGTGCTGTTAATCTACTTTGCCCACTGTGGCCACCAAAATTCTGCTGGCAATTCTAACTTGGAAATCTATACAGCCCTTCTATTACAACACCTCAAATAGCAGCTTCCTGCTATAATCATGGATTTTTCTTGCCCTCACTAACTGGAGACAAATTTCCTGGGCATTTTCTGAATTCCAATGGCAATTTTACTGATACAGTCAATCTTTAAATAAAATAATATACCATTCCTTAATGGGCTTTAAATAACTTTCTACTTTTCTGCCTTTCAGTCTCAGAAAATATGTACTATCTCTGGTTTGTTTTCATTTAGTTCTAACAATAGGCATTATTTACTTTCTTAACTTTCAGAGTTTCAGTGTTCTGTAGCTGAGCTTCTGCACACCAGCTGACTATCTCAAGGCCCATTGTAATACTAACTTAAAAATATCCCCTAAAAAATCCTGTGGCCGCCAAGAAAACAATGAGAAAAAAAATAATTTAGAATGTTAGTACGTAAAAAAAAAGGAAGGCTTTGATTAAAAGGATGGAAATTTTCAAAGACAAACTAGTGATGAAATGGAATGGACTTTCTCAACATCTTATTACTGAGTTCCCTTCACTGGGAGGTATTCAATGGAAGCTAGACACCTAACTGGAAATATAGAATGAACAAAAGATCATACAGAAATAGTTGCACTTTATTTATGGATACTCACATGTTTGAATGACTGTGATTGTATAAATATCTATGTATCAAAATAAAAAGTACTGGATGCAGAATTGTGATGTATAGTTCATGGTCAGCAATGTGAGGGTTGAGGTCTCAGGAATGGCTGAGTCAGGCTGATGCCACCTTGGTTCAAAATTATGTGACTTATTCTGACACTGTATCCAGCTACAACACAAAAGATAATGCTAGTCATTCATCTTGTGTGTAAACTACTAAAAAAAAAAAAAAAAGAATATTACAACCATATATATGATTGTGTATTATTTCCACAATAATCACAAACTAAGGAGTCCTTGTTGCCCAGTGGTTAAAGCTATCAGCTGCTAACTGAAAGGTTGGAGGTTAGAAACCACCAGTGGCTCCACAGGAGAAAGATGTGGGTGTCAGCTTCTGTAGAAATTTACAACCTTGGAAACTCTATGGGGTCGCTACTTGTCAGAATGCTCAGCTGCAGTGCGTTTGGCTTTTTTGGGTTTGGATCATACTTGATATCTGCACAAAATCGGTCAAATCATTACTGAAAATATAATCTAAACCCCAATTCATCATTTGCTTTCCGAGGTAGTTTTTATATCCCTTAACATTTTCATGGCATTTTTCACTTCTGTGTTCCTAAGGGTGTAGATGAACGGGTTGAGAAATGGTGTCCCAACGGTAAAAAATACTGTCAGCATCTTGTCCATGGGGAAAGTGGTTGGTGGACGTATATATATGAATATACACAAAACAAAAGATAAGAGAACTGCTATGATATGGGAGGTACATGTAGAAAGGGCTTTTTTTTTTTCCTTCTTCACTGTGATTTCTCAGGGAATACAAGATGACAAGGTATGAAATCATCAGAATGAAGAAACCGATTGAGCAAATGGCTCCGCTATTGAAGACTATCAGTAGGTTGTTGACATAAGTGTTGATGCAAGCAAGTTTTAACAAGGGCTGCAAACCACAGCAATAATGACCAATCAAATTGTTTCCACAGAAGGGCAATTGTAAGGCCAGGATAACCTGAGCTATAGAATGTATAAAAGACCCTATCCAGGCAAGAGTAATCAAGATGATGCAAACCTGTCTTCTCATGATGGTCAGGTAATGCAAGGGCTTACAGATGGCCACATAGCGATCAAGAGCCATGAGGATAAGGACAAAGACCTCCACGCAGCCAAATAAATGCAGTGCAAAGACTTGCATCATACACTCATTGTAGGATATGACTTTCTTTGCAGAGAGAGAATCCACAATTAGTCTTGGGGCTGTGGAAGTTGAAAAGCAGGTATCAGCAAAGGACAGATAAAATAGGAAGAAGTACATGGGACTCCCAAGAGACTGGCTGAACTTGATGGTCAAGATAGTGAGCAAATTCCCCACCACAGTTCCCGTGTAGAAAATGAAGAAGATTATGAATACCATTTTCTGCCTCAGAGGATCTTGTGTCAGTCCTAACAGTATGAACACAGTTACACTCTTATTTGCCTCCATTTTTTCAGTAGGTGTAGAGAAAGTAGAGATTAGAAGTAGTTAATCTGCAAGAAAAAGCAATAATTTTATGAAATGAATACTGCATTTGGAGTTTGAATGCCTAAGCTTGATCAGGAAATCCCCACTTATGAATAGATAATCACTTATTATGTCATTCTCTATATTGATTTTTCCATAAATATAAATAAAATTCACAGCAGTTAATCTATTTCTCTGATTGCACATGATGGTGCAATAGAAAATATTAAAAAAAGGAAATGACTCTTCAGACATAATAAATATTAATGTTGGGGATTTGGTACAAGTGAATAATTTCCTGAGTTGAGCATTTTTCTTCAGTTTTCAGCAGGGGCCTGTTGATATGAGAAATGGTGTGCTACAGAAATACAGAATATTTTTACACAATAGATTTCACAGATCAACCTTAAAATAAAGAAAATACAAATATACAATACCCTCCAAAATTAAAATAAGTTAAAAAATAAAAGAGACCCTGTTCTTAACAACAACAAAAAAAGAACTAAAAAAATGAAAAGAGACTCATTCTGAGTTAAACACATTACCATTAAATTTGCAATTAATTGTCCTTTTCACGTATCAGATAGTAATGTGACCTTTTTGTTAAATGTTTGTTAACGTATAGTGCTTTTGAAGGTGTGGAAAACCATCACTCTCATACATTTTTGGTAGGAGTTAAAGTGGGTGCAATCTCTTATGTGGTGATTTTCAATATCTATGATATTACCACTGTACATCCACATTGGCCAGTAATGCTATTACTTTGCAGGTACACTTACTCCCATGCACAAAGAGTCATTGCATCCCTTTCCATGGTAGCAAAAGATGAGAAACAATTTAAATGTTCATCAGAACTTAATAAATCAGGGTTGGCATTTTTATGCAATCATTATTTTAAAAAAAAACAAAAAAAGTACCAGCTATATACGCGATGCCCTTTAGAATGTATTGGAGAGTGAAAAATCAGAAAAGACAAATGTATGCTTAGAATTTAATATTCCCATTAAAATAAATAGAGTTTATATCACACATACATATGCTTATAGAGATAAATTGTGTTTAGAAGAGTACAAAGGACAGTCACGGTATTTGTAGTCTCTGGGGAGGGGACCTGCATTCTAGGCATCAGAGATGGATGAAGACCTACTTTTAGGAAAGTGACCCTTGGTAATAATGAAAATATGCTGAAGTCATATGCTGCATTAAAAAATAAAGATTTTTTAAAATCTTACTTCAGGAGATGATCTGATTAACTTATTTACATTTTCATGTCACGGAGCCTTCAAACTGCCTTCTGACGTAGGCAGGAGGCATCACGATATTCTAGGGCAACACTGGATTCCAGGAACTGGAGTAAACAATGAGTCAGCTGTAGAGGCAGTTCTGAAACTCAGTGCTCTTTAACCAGATTGTACATCCCCACACTGCCACATAACTCCAGGCTCACTTTCATTCTTCAAAGTTTTCCAGAGGTACTGTTTGTCAAACTCTTAATCACAGAAATGAAAAATTGTTTGCAATTTCTATTGACTAGGTATTATATCTTGATCGGTCTGTCTATCTGTACGCCTGTCTATCTATCTTCAGGCAGGCTTATACACATAAGTCACATAACTGCTATACATTACAATGACATACAATGGAATGGCACATTAGAACTAAGCAACATGAGGGGGATTTTTGTCTTCTCACTGCTGAATTTCAGCATAGAAAAAAGTAGGTGTTTGATAAGTATAGGTACAATGAATAAAAGAATTAAGGAGGGTTTTCTATAGCTAGAATTCAATAATATCCCACACTGGTCTACACTTGGTCACTATTGAAGAGGTATGAAGCCTGCAGGCTACTCTAACCTCAGCATACTAGACACCTCCATGAAGCATGTCTGGAACACTCAAGATATACCATTTTTATTTGCTTATCTCCCTCATTTCCATCTACCAGAAGCATTTACCTTGTAGTGCTCAACTGCCATACATATATTTTATTTCTGCCTTCTCGTTTTAACTGGTAAATCACTTGGAGAAAAGTCCCTAAATTTTCTATCCTTCCACAAGTGACTTCTGTGTATTGGATACTTACTGTGGTCACATTGAACAGATTGATTTCCTCCAAATACTAAAGACAACTGTTATTCTCCAATAAAAATGTTACCAGCTTTTATGCAGAGGTTAGAATTCTCAGCTGCTCTCTTTTCTTCTCAGGGTAATTTGGAAGTCATTTACTTTTTAGAAAAAAAAAGAAGTGCTTCTAAAGCTCTCTTTAATCTCACAAAGATGCTTAGGTTCTCATCTGTCTGTTAGGAGCAATCTAAGTTGCTGACAGTTTCATCCCACCCAAGAACCACTTGGAAAGCCACCCTCACACAAGATTTTGACTGGGAAATGCTTGTTTTTTTGCCTTTCCTGGAGGAGTATTTAACACAAATAATGGAGTCTGGGGAAGATCATTCCCTAAAGTGACCACTTCCTGCCAATTAAGAAACTTGAGTCAGATGTGATAAAGAACTTATCTTCAATTTTTCTTCTTAGATTAAAGGGAAAAATGTGGCCTAATCTTGACATTCAAAGTACAAGTTTTGGTCATAAATGATATTTTTTGACTTGAGTAAAAAAAAAAAGTCATCTAGTACCCAGATTTTGGCTTTACTAACATTCTCTAATAAAAAGAAGTAGAATTTCTTGGAAAATGGCTGCTGATTGTAGGGTTGGGGCAAGGAGTATACAAGAAGAACTGGAACATCTTGTAGTGCCAGAGAGTAAGGAAGTTCTCAAGCATACATGTGCACATGTACACACACACACACAAACACACACAAAAACACACAGGAACAGTGGTGAGGATATGCCATAGAGACACAGCAATCAACTGAAAAAGCTCCCATTAGTAAAACTAGAAAAATATGAGCAACAAAATACCACAGTATTGGACTAAACCTCAAAATAGAAAATAAATATCCATTAGTACATACTGATATAAAACCCAACCACTGCCGTCGAGTCTATTGTGACTCATAGTGACCCTATAGGGCAGAGTAGAACTGCCCCATAGAGTTTCCAAAGAGCGTCTAGTGGATTTGAACTGCCCGCCTCTTGGTTGGCAGAAGGTAACCCATTCTCACGGAAAAACTTTCTACCTTTTAGTGTGAACTGAAAAATGACTTCCTTCCAGTGAGTACAATAGGATAAGGAGAAAAAAGAGTAAGTTTACAGTAGAGAAATCTGACAAACACTGCCTCAGCCAGATGATCAAAGCTAACATCACCACTAATAAGTCATAATGATAGTATGCAACCTTGATGTGATGAAAAAAGACATTTTGCCTCTCTGGTCTTCTTCTGAGGAATTCAAAATCCTAGTCTAATCATGAGAAAAATATTAGACAAACCTTAATTGAGGCATATTATACAAAATGCTGACAAGTCCTCCACAAATATTTCAAGGTCATCAAAACTGGAAATTATGAGCAACTGTCATTTTTTTTTTTTTTGTCACTGTCTAGAGGTGCCTAAGGAAATATGATGATTAAATGTAATATTGTATTCTGGATGTGATTAGGGATAAAAACTAAGGTAATCTGATTAAAGTATGGATTTTCATTAATAATACTAAACTGTCAACATCAGATCATTAATTGCAAGAAATTTACCATACTAGTTGTCCTGGATTGAACTATGTTCTCAAAAAACATGTGTTGTAAATCCTAACCTCTATTTTTATGTTTATGTTTTTGTATTTTTTATTCCTGTAGTTATAATCCCATTGGGAATGGGTTGTCTTTGTTATGTTAATGAGGTAGAATTAGTGTTGGTTGTATCTTGAGTCAATCTCTTATGAGATATCAAAGAGATTAAACAAGCAAGCAGAGCAGAGATAGGGTAAAATAAAAGACACGCAGAGATCTCCAAGGGACCAGGATGCAGAATCTGAAGAGACAAGGACATTCCTCCAGCGTTTAGAGAGAAAGCTTTCCCTAAGAGCTGGCACCCTGAATTCAGACTTCAAGCTGCCTAAACTGTTAGCAAATAAATTTTTGTTCATTAAGGCCATCCATGTGTGGTATTTCAGTTATAGCAGCACTACATAATTAAGACACTAGTATAACATGATAATAATAGGGGAAACTGTACTATTTTTGTAAATTTTCCATAAATCTAAAACCGTTTTAAAATAAATGTTAATTTAAAAATGGTGAAACTGAAAAAAACCAAACCTGTTGTTATCAATTCGATTCCTACTCATACTGATCCTACAGTGAAGGGCCAATGATATGAACAGACACTTCTCCAAAGAAGATATACAGATGGCAAATAAGCACTGAGAGGATGAGGCCACAATGTCTGTGGGCCAAGGCAGGACCAACACCCAGATTTGAGGAATTGCCATCAAAAATCTGAAGCACATGGCCAATGTCCATGGTCTGGAGATTAGGTCCATTGCCAGATATACCTGGAAAACAGAGGGCTATTTTCAAGGCTTGAGAGGTAATGAAATTTGCCCTGTTGGGTTTCTAGACTTACTTGGTACCCATGACTTCTTTCCCTCAAAATTTTTCCCTTTGGGAATGAGAATGTCTGTCTTGGGCCTTTCCCACCATTGTACGTTGGAAGCAGATAACTTACATCCCAGGTTTCACAGGTACACAGAAAAGAATTTTGCCCCAGAAAGAAACACACCCAGAGTCACACCCACACTTGAGTTAGATGATTCAAAGGATATTTTGGATTGAGAGACGATGCCAGAATGGGTTAAGGCTTTTGGGGATAATGTGATAGATAGGGTGAATATGTTTTGCATGTGGGAAGCACATGAAATTTGGAGGCAACAAGGGATGGAGTTTTACAGAATGAATTGTGACCCCCCCAAAATTTGTATTGAAGTCCTGGCCCCTTTACTTTTGAATATGATCCTGTTTGGAAGCAGAGTTTTGCTTGTTATGTTAATTGCATCAAACCTGAATGTAGGGTGGGTCCTAAACCTAATCACTCTGAGTTATAAAAAGAGCAGAATAGACAGAAGGACACAAACATACGGGGGGGAGAAAGACCTCAAGGAACAACCAAAGAACAAGAAGGAATGTCAAGGATCATCTGCAGACACCAGAAACTAGTACAGTATTTAAGAAAGAATTCTTAATTTGAATATTCCCTGCAGAACTATGAGAAAATGAAGTTGTGTTTTTTAAATCTACTCACTTGTGGTATATCTGCTACGGCAGCATTAAGTAAATAAGACAGTGGGAAGAGAAGAAATGGGTAATTAAAAAGAAGGAAAGTGTTTATAAAAGAAAAGAGGGATTTTGCATAGACCTGTGAGGAGTGTATGCTCTGAACAAAGAACTATGTTTAACTCAACTCTATTCCATTTTTAAAAATTTTTTTTTTTATAAATATTCTACTGAAACTCATTCTCCTACCCTCCTGTAGTGAAAATAAAAGACAAAGCAAATTAAAAACAAGGGAAAATAAGAAAAAAAGTGATTAGGCATTGTGGCATTTCTAATTAATCAGTACCCTAATACAAAATGATACCTAATAACCCAAAATAGTGTACCCGAGTTTCAAATGGGTGTAATTAAATATTTATTAACTATTTCCAAATTGCCAACTTAAAGACAATAAATCCATGTTGATGAGGCAATCTTAATGCTCTTGTGATATTCTCTCAGTATATTTTAGTTGTTGTTAGGTGCTATGGAGTAGGTTTCGACTCATAGCCACCCAGTGTACAACAGAACAAAAACACTACCCGGTCCTGCTCCATCCTTACAATCAAACTCATTTTTATAGCTTCTGTGTGAATTCATCTCATTGAAGGTCTTCTTCTTTTTTGATAACCCTCTATCTTACCAAGGATGATGTCCTTCTCCAGGGACTGGTCTTCCTTGGAGAAGACCATCATGCTTGGTAAGATAGAGGGTCAGAAAACATGTCCAAAGTACATGAGACCGTCTTGCCATCTTGCTTCCAAGAAGCAGTCTGGCTGTACTTCTTCCAAGACAGACTTGTTTCATTACTCTGACAGTCTAGGGTATATTCAATATTCTTGGCCAACACCATAATTTAAAGGCATCAATTCTTCTTTAGTCATTTTTATTCAATGTCCTACTTTCACATGAATATGAGGCAATTGAAAATATCATGGCTTGGCTCAGGCACACCTTAGTCCTTGAAGTGACATCTTGGTTTTTAATACTTTAAAGAGACCTTTTGCAGCAGATTTGCCCAGTGCAAAGAATTGTTTGATTTTGTGGTTGTTGCCTCCATGGACTTTAATTGTGGATCCAAGAAAAACGAAATCCTTGGCAATTTCGATGTTTTCTCCCTTTATCATGATATTGCTTATTGGTTCAGTTGTGAGGATTTTTGTTTTCTTTATGTTCATGTGTAATCCATACTGAAGGCTGTAGTCTTTGTTCTTCATCGGTAAGTTATGATCCACACTGTCGAATGCCTTTGCACTGTCAATACAACAACAACACAACAACAAACAGAACACAGTAAACATCTTTCTAGTATTCTCTTCTTTCAACCAAGATCTGTCTGACATCATCAAAGAAATCCCTCATTCCATGTTCTCTCTGAACTCGCTTGAAATACTGACAGTCCCCTGTAATTGTGCTGCTCCAAAAGCTTTTGAATTATCTTCAGCAAAATTTTACTTGCCTGTGATGTAAATGATAATTTCTGCATTCTGTTGAATCACCTTTCTTTGAAATCAGCACAAATATAACTCTCTTTCTATCAGTTGCCCAGGAAGCTGTCTCGCAAATTTCTTGGCAGAGATGAGTGAGGACCTCCAGTGTCGTGTCCATTTCATTAATGCCTTCAGTGCAGCTTGTAATTCTTCCTTCAGCACCATTGCTTCTTGATCGTATGGTACATTCTGAAATGTTTGAACTTTGACCAATTCTTCTTGGTACAGTGACTCTGTGTATTCTTTCCATCTTCTTTTGGTGCTACCTGAGTCATTCAATGTATTGCCCCTAGAATCTTGCAAAATTGCAACATGAGGCTTGAATTTTTTTTCAGCTCTTTCAGATTCAGAAATGCTGAATGGGTTCATGCTTTTTTTTTTTTTTTAACTGCAAGTCTTTACACATTTCATTATGATACTTTACTTTGGCTTCTCGAGCTTCACTTTGAAATATTCTGTTCATCTCTCTACTTCATCATTTATTCTATTCCCTTTAGCTACTCGATGTTTAAGAACAAGTTTCATAGTTCCTCCTGACATCCATTGGCCTTTTTTCATTCCTGTCTTTTTAATGACTTTTTGCTTTCTTCACGTATAATGTCCTTGATGTCATCCCAGAACTCACGTAGTCTTTGGCCATTATTGTTCAATGCCTAAATCTATTCTTGAGATGGTCTCCAAATTCAGTTGGTATATACTTAAGGTTGTATTTTGCCTCTTGTGGACTTGTTTCAAATTTCTTCAGCTTCAACTTGAACTTACAAATTGGTGGTCTGTTTCACAGTCAGCACCTGGCTTTCTTCTGACTGATGAAATCGAACTTTTCCATCATCTCTTTCGCAGATGTAGTCAATTTGATTCCTGTGTTTTCCGTCTGGTGAACTCGTATGTACTGTCACCGTTTCTGTTTTTGCATTCCAAGCACCAGTAATTACCAATGCATCTTGATTGTGTGTTTAATCAATCTCAGACTGCAGGAGTTGGTAAAAATTTTCGATTTCTTCATCTTTGGCCTCAGTGGATGTATGTTGACTATTCATGTGATGGCTGTTATTTCTCTAAGATACATTCTTAGTAGTGAGATTGCTGAATCATATGGTATTTGTATTTCTAGCTTTTTTAGGAGATGCCATATTGGTCTCCATAGTGGTTGTACTGTTTCACATTCCCACCAGCTTTCAGCCTCTCCAATGTTATTTGTTATTGTCTGTTTTTTTTTTTTTTTTTTTTGATTAGTGCCAGTAGTGTCAGGGTGAGATGGTATCTCATTGTAGTTTTTATTTGCTTTTCTCTAATGGCTAATGATTGTGAGCATTTCCTCATGTGTCTATTAGCCACCTGAAAGTTTTCTTTGGTGAAGTGTCTGTTCATAACCTTTGCCCATTTTAAACTGGATTATTTTTTGTTTGTGTTTGAGATGTTGAAATACATTTAATAGTTTTAGAGATTAGACACTTGTCGGTTATGTCATAGCCAAATATATTTTCCAAGTCAGTAGATTTTCTTTTTCAGGGTGTATTTTAAAGTAAAAAGTGCAGAAAAATATGCACACATTGAATCCATCTCTAGAAAGATTCAAAAGAAAAAATAATTGGTTCTGTCTCTAAAAGAGAACTGGGGCATGAGTATCAAATATTCAAAAAAGAATATCTTCTCTTAAATAATCTGGTTAACTTCTTCACATTGTAATGTCAAAGTACAAAAGTATGAACCAATTAATGGTGTGACTTTAGATATAACATTTTACCTCTAAAGAAACCAAGTCTCAATTTTCCATCAATACAATGTCTTTAGTCATTATTTATGTATTCAATAAATATTTGCTGATTTTTAAAATTCTGTGCATCATGCTGTTCACGTGATATTAAATATTCACTTTGGCTTTTTCTTGTTTTGACTGTCCATGGTTCCATGACTCTTAAATTTACCTTGTGTTTGTATGTGTTTTTACTTCCCTATTAGACTAGGAGCTAGAGTAAGTTGAGAACAACTTTTGGAAAATATCCCATAGGAAATTTGAGGGACTTGAGGACTTAACGCATGTTAAAAAATATATACTGCTTTGCACTGAAACATTATATAGTTAATACATGCAATCATTATTATTTTATGTTATCATTTTATTATCATTTTATGCATCACTATCATTTCTTCATTATATGAAGAGGCTTCTGAAACAAAGGAAGTATCATTAAGTAATTCATTTATTGAATTACTAAAATTATAGTTTATTCCCAACCATATGGTTCAAGGTGCTTAAAATGGCCGTGAAGACTCTTCCAGAAATAGTCTAACTCTCTCTTCTGCCATTATAATAGATTCTCTTAGTCACTTGTTAAACATTTACAGTGCGCTGTGTTCACCTATACTTTAAACAATATATATGTGTGCATGTTTGTGTGTATATACGTATATATATTTGCGTAGGTGTATAAATTTGCGTATGTGTATATGTTTGTATATATATATATGCACTTTTTGGCCTGGAATCTAGGCAAAAAGTCCTTTTGGTTGTACAAGTCCATCATAGCCAGGGGCCAGTCCTGTCTTTATCTGGAAACATGACTCCTTTTCAAATTGTTTCACATGCTTGGAGGCCACCTTTGCATACTCCCCTAACCATCCCTGGCTCCCAAGTTTCATTCTCACAGAAAAAGCAAGGTGTATCTTGGTCATCCAGTATAAAATATCAGAATTTTCAGGTCCAAGAGTGGAGAGGTATGACAAAACCATTTTTAATATGGCTTTATTGAATATATTTGATTGAAGAGGATGTTGCCATACAAAGGGACTGATGTTATCAGATGTTCAAAAATTTATTTTTCCTGCATTTTATTATGGAAATGTTTATTATGAAATTTACAAAAAATTTCTAACATAAAATTACAAAGGAATACAACTGTGAAATTCAAATACCTATCAAGATATACAAATTTCCATTAACCTAGACATTTTCCTTATGTTGCTTTCTAGATAATCCTGCCCCTCTTATCTCACACGTAGCTACTGTACTTATTTTTTTTTTCTACCATAGATTAGTTTCACCTGTTCTAGAACTTAGTATAAATGAAACCATGTTGTATTTACTATTTTACATATGGCTTCTTTCACTCAGTGAAATATTTTTGTGAATAATCAATGTTTTTGTGAGTTTTACTAGTTCATTTGTTTTTACTCCTGAGGAATACTTTAATTTGTATTTGCATATCACAGTTTACCCATTTTTCTGATGATGGACACTTGGGTATCATACACAAAGCTGCTGTGACCATTATATAATACAAGTCTTTTGTGAACATATTACACTTCTTGGATAAGTAGTTAGGAATGGAATTGTTGAGACATATGATAAGCATAAGAAGCCCCGGTGGTGCAGTGGTTAAGTACTTGGGTGGTAACTAAAAGGTTGGTAATTCAAACCCACCAGCCTCTCTGTGGAATTAAGATGTGGCTTTCTGCTTCTGTAAAGATTACAGCCTAGAAAACTGTATAAGGCAGCTTTATTCTGTTCTATAGGGCCCCTATGAGTTGGAATCAACTTCACAGCAATGGGTATGATAAGTGTAAGGATCTCGCATGGTGCAGACTCTTAAACAGCTTGACTGCTAACAAAAAGATTGATGTTTCAAACCTGCACAGCAACTCCATGAGAGAAAGACCTGGTTAATCTGCTTCTGTAAAGATTACATCCAAGAAAACCCTATGTAGGAGTTCTACTCTGTCACATGGGGTGGCTAACAGTCAAAACTAACTCATTGGTACCCAACAACAACTCGTGTCTTAGTCATCTTGCACTTCTATAACAGAAATACTTTAAGTGGGTGGCTTTGACAAACAGAAATTTATTCTTTCACAGGTTAGAAGGCTAAAACTCCAAATTCAGTGCTCCAGCTCCAAAGGAATGCTTTCTTTCTCTGTTGGCTCAGGGGAAAGTTCCTGGTCATCAATCTTCCCCTGGTCTAGGAGCTGCTCACTGCAGGGACTCCAGGTTCAAAGAATGCACTCTGCTCCCAGTCTTCTTTCTTGGTGACAAAGTTTCCCTCTCCTGTCTGTAGGCTTCTCTCTTTTGCATCTCAAAAGAGATTGACTCTAGATATAGTCTAATCCTATAGATTGAATCCTGCCTCCTTAATATAACTGCTTCTAATCCTGCCTTATTAACATTATAGAGGTTAGGATGTAGAACACATGGATAATCACATCAGATTACAAAATGTTAGACAATAACACAATACTGGGAATCATGGCCTTGTCAAGTTTTTACACATTTTGGGGGGACCAAATTCAATTCCTAACAGTAAGCCTATGTTAAGTTTATAATAAACAGTCAGAATCTACTGCAATAGGGAGAACGTTGTGAACATAAAATCAACAAATAGGGTTTTTGTTTTAAAGAGGTGAGAATAAAGAAGGCTAGAAAAACTGGTGTGGAGAAATGGGATGAAATGGTACCATAATAGGATAGTGAGTCAAACAGCTTTATGCTCCAAGTGCAGAAATTATCAAACAATATCATTAATATCACAAGCAAGTAAAATTTTGCTGAATATCATTCAAAAATAGCTGCAATAGTATATTGACAGGGAACCGCCAGAAATTCAGGCCAGATTCGGAAGAGGACATGGAACCAGGGATATCATTGCTGATGTCAGATGGATCCTGGCTGGAAGCAAAGAATACCAGAAAGATGTTTACCTGTGTTTCATTGACTAGCTAAGGCATTCAACTGTGTGGCTCATAACATATTATAGATAACATTGAGAAGAATGGGAATTCCAGAACCCTTAATTGTGCTCATCAGGAAACTGTAAACAGATCAAGAGGCAGTCGTTTGAACAGAACAATGGGATACTTCGTGGTTTAAAGTCAGGAAAGTTGTGCGTCATCTGTATGCTGAGCAAATAATCAGAGAAGCTGGACGTATGAAGAAGAACAGGGCTTCAGGATTGGAAGAAGTCTCATTGATAACCTGCATTATGCAGATGACACAACCTTACTTGCTGAAAATGACGAGGAATTGAAGCACTTACTGATAAAGATCAAAGACCACAGTCTTCAGTATGGATTACATCTCAACATAAAGAAACATCATGATGAATGAAGAAAAGACTGAAGTTGTCAAGATTTCATTTTACTTGGATCTACAATCAACATCCATGGAAACAGCAGTCAAGAAATTAAAAGACACACTGCATTGGGCAAATCTGCTGCAAAAGAACTCTTTAAAGTATTGAAAAGCAAAGATGTCACCGTAAAAACTAAGGTGCACCTGACCTAAGCCATGGTATTTTGAATAGCATCATATGCATGCAAAACATGGACAATGAATAAGGAAGACAGAAGAAGAATTGATACCTTTGAATTGTGGTGTTGATGCAGAATATTGACTATATCATGGACTGCCAAAAGAATGAACAAATCTATCTTGGAAGAAGTGCAACCAGAATGCTCCTTAGCATCAAGAATGCCGAGACTATGTTTCCCATACTTTGGACATGTTATTAGGAGGTATCCATCCCTGGAGAAGAACATCATGCTTGGTAAAGTAGAGGGTCATCAAAAAAGAGAAGACCCTCAATGACATGGATAGACACAGGGGCTGCAACAATGGGCTCAAGCATAACAACGATTGTGAGCATGGCGAAGGAATGGGCAGTGTTTTGTTCAGTTGTACATAAGGATGTTATGAGCTGGAACCGACTCGATGGCACTTTACAACAACTTATAGAGGGGTTGTATGCTGACTCTGGTTGAGTGTGGGCCAAAGTTCAGGGAACTTGGTGAAGGAGAGACGCTTATCCAAAGTTTGGTTAGCAAGCATGTTGCTCTACTTGATCAGTGGGACAGACTGTTCAGCTAATCATTTTTGAAGCAAAGAATGAGAATATGAAGAGTCTGCATCTAGCCTTGTCAAAAGTAAACAAGGTGCACCCTCGAGTCGTATTTAAGTCGTATGGTAAGGGATGTTTGTATGGCAGTTTTCCAGAACACAAAACTGTGTTTGGGGGGCGGTTAACCATGGCTGTTTTCCAGGATCACAGGGATCACATAAAATTCAATACTGTTAATGACATTTCCATTGTCTGTTAAATATTTGGGCTTTCTCATGCATTAAATGTCAACTTTGGGACACTAGCGTAGACACTAAATTTCTCAAAGTTGCTGAAAGCAAAAAGAAATGAGAACACAGGAAACTAGTGGTATTTTACTAAATTTGTTTTTAAAATAATCTCTGACAAGAGGACATTGTTCGTATTGGTAAGTTTTGTGTGACTAAAGAATTAAAAGCAGCATTAAAATGAAACGGACTCTGGTAGTGGTAGAGATGTGTTGTTATATGTTAGTACACTGACAAGGATGAATATCTAAGTTCATGACATAACCTACGACATACAAGGCCAAGGTGGTGTTGATAATATGCTCTTGCCCCTGTGCCCACCAAAATTCTGCTGGCAATTCTAACTTGAGAATCTACACACCCTTTCCATTATGACAGCTCAAATAGCAAATTCCTGCTGCAATTGTGGATTCTTAACCTCACTAACTGGAGACAACTCTCCTGGGCATTTTCTGAATCCTGATGGTAAATTTACTGACATAATCCATTTTTAAATAAAATAATATCAGACCATTAAAAAAAAAATTTTTTTGCCATTAATTGGCTTTAAATAAATTTCTACTTTTCTGCTTTTTAGTCTCAGAAAACGTGTACTATCTCTAGTTTATTTTTATTTAAACCCGACAATATGCATTATATCACTTTCCTATCTTTTAGAGTTTCAGGGTTCTGAGGCTGAGCTTCTGCACACCAGGCAGTCCACATAAATAACTGAAGACCCCAAGGCCCATTGTAATACTAAATTAAAAACGTCCTGTTAAAACCCCTGAAGTCATCTTAATAACACAAGAAAACAATGAGAAAAAAAATTAATTTAGAGTAACAGTACATAAAAAAAAGAAGGCTTTGGTTAAAAAAGATGGAACTTTTCAAAGATGAACTAGTGATAAAATCGAATGGACTTTCTCAACATCTCAGTACTGAGTTCAAAGGTGTTCAAAGGAAGCTGGACACCTAACTGGAAATGTATTATAGATAGAATGAAAGATCATGGAGAATTAGTTGCACTTTATGTATGCTCACTAGTTTTAATGGTTGTGATTGTATAAATGTCTATCAAAAGAAAAAGTACAGAATTCAGAGTTGAGCTCTCGGGAAAAGATTAAGTCAGGTTGATGACATCTTGGTCCATAAATATATGACTTATTCTGACACTGTATCTAGCTACAACACAAAAGATGATGCTAGGCATCCATCTTGTTTGTGAACTACAAAAAATAGAAACCCACAACCTGTATACGATTGTGTATTAGTCCCACAATCACACACTAACAATCCCTGATGACACAGTGGTTAAATTGATTGACTGCTAACTAAAAGGTCAGTGGTTCAAAACCACCAGAGTTTCCATGGGAGAAAAATTTGGCAGTCTGCTTTTGTAGAGATTTACAGTCTTGGAAACCATGTTAGGTCACTACGAGTGGGAATCGACTTGAGGGCAGTGGGTTTGGTTTTTGGGGGTTTGGATCATATTTTATGTCTGTACAAAATCAGTCAAACCATTACCGAAAAAATAATCAAGTCCCCAATTCATTATTTGCTTTCTGAGGTAATTTTGAAACTCCTTAACTTTCTCATAGCATTTTTCACTTCTGTATTCCTTAGTGTGTAGATGAGTGGGTTGAGAAAGGGTGTCCCTATGGTATAAAATACTGCCACCATCTTGTCCATGGGGAAAGTGGTTGGTGGACATGCACTGTGGTTTCTCAGGGAATACAAGATGACCACATATGAGATCATCAGAATGAAGAAACTGGTTGAGCAAATGGCCCCACTGTTGAACACTACTAACAGGTTGATCACGTAAGTGTCCATGCAAGCAAGTTTTAATAAGGGCTGCAAATCACAGCAATAATGATCAATCAAATTATTTCCACAGAAGGGCAGTTGTAAGGCCAGGATAATCTGAGCTATAAATGCATAAAAGACCCTATCCAGGCAAGAATAATCAAGATGATGCAGATCTGTCGTCTCATAATGGTCAGGTAATGCAAGGGCTTACAGATGGCCACATAGCGATCAACAGCCATGAGGATGAGGACAAAGATCTCCATGCAGCCAAATAAACGTAGAACAAAGACTTGTGTTATGCACTCACTGTATGATATGCCTTTCTTTGCAGAGATAACATTGAAAAGTAGTCTCGGGACTGTGGAAGTTGAAAAGCAGGTATCAGCAATGGGCAAATAAAATAGGAAGAAGTACATGGGACTCCCAAGAGACCGGCTGAACTTGATGGTCACAATAATGGGCAAATTCCCCACCACAGTTCCAGTGTAGAAGATTAAGAAAATGATGAACAGCATTTTCTGTCCCAGAGGATCCTGTGTCAATCCTAACAGTATGAACTCAGTTACACTCTTATTTTGTTGCATTGTTTCAGTAGATGTGGGGAGAGTAGAGGTTCAAAATAGTTAAATCTGCAAGGAGAAAAGCAATAATTTTATAAAATTACTATTGCATTTGAAGCTTGAATACCTATACCTGATCATGAAAGTTCCACTTACAAATGGGTAATCACTTATCTATTTGTGTGTTGATTTTTCATAAATATAAATAAAACAGAATTCAAAATACTTAATCTATTTCTCTGATTGTATATGAGGATTAAAAGAAAAATCAGAGAAGAGTAAATGATTCTTCCAACATAATAAACATTAATGTTGAGGATTTGGTATGAGTGAATAATTTCTTGAGTTGAACATCTTTTTCAGTTTTAAGTAGGAACCTGTCAATATTAGCGGTGTACTGCAAAAATGGAGAAAATTTTTGCATAATAGATTCCACAAACCAATCTGAAAATAAAGAAAATGTAAATAAAAAATAGGCAAAAGAAGTTAAAATAAATTAAAAAATAAAAGAGACCCTGTTCTTAACAAATGAACTAAAGAAGTGAAACATGCTCAATTACAGTTAAATACATTACCATTAAAATTGCAATTGGAATTCTTTTTACCTGTTGGATAATAATGCAAACTTTTTGATATGCATTTGTTAACAGATAGTGCTTTCAAAGGTGTGGAAAACCACCATCGATTTCACACAACTCTGGTAAGATATAAGTGGGTTCAATCTCTTAGTGGGTGATTC
Source organism: Loxodonta africana (assembly GCF_030014295.1). Classification (NCBI taxonomy): domain Eukaryota; kingdom Metazoa; phylum Chordata; class Mammalia; order Proboscidea; family Elephantidae; genus Loxodonta; species Loxodonta africana. Next base: position 3,310,816 of record NC_087363.1, read on the forward strand.
TCAACATCAATATTGCAACTGCACATACACCTCAGCCGGTAATACCATTACTTTGCTTATACACTTACTCCCACGCACAAAGAAAATCATTGCTTTCCTTTCCAAGGTAGCAAAAGATGAGAAAAAACATAAATGCCCATCAGAACTTAATAAACTAGGGTTGAAACTTTCTAGTAATCATTATTTAAAAAAAAATAAAAGGTAGTAGCTATATATGTAACAGTCTTTAGAATGTATTGTAGAGTGAAAAATCACAGAACGTAAAAGTATGCTTAGAATGTAATATTTCAATTAAAATCAGGATAATTTATACCACACATACATGTGCTTATATAAATAAATCAATAAATTCTGTTTGGAAAAGAACCAAGGGTAAACATAATATCTGTAGTCTCTGGGGAGGGAGACTGCATTCTAGGCATCAGACATGGAGCGAGACCTACTTTTAGAGCTGTGCCCTTTGGTAATAATGAAAATATGTTATAATCACGTGTTGCTCTAAAAAAAAAGATATTTTAAAATCTTACCTCATAAGATGATCTGATTAACTTATTTATTTTGTCGTGTCATTGAGCCATCAAACTCCCTTCTGACAAAGGCAGGAAGAACCACAATATTCAAGAGAAACACTGGATTCTAGGAACTTCAATAAACGATGAATCAGCTATGGAGGCAGTTCTGAAACTCAGTGCTCTTTAACCACATTGTACCTTACCACACTGCCATGTAACTCCAGGCTCACCTTCATTCTTTGAAGTTTTCCAGATGTACTCTTTGTCAAACTCTTAACCACAGAAATGAGAAATTGTTTGCAATTTCTATCTGAGTATTTTATCTAGATCCATCTATCTATCTGTCTATTTATCTATCGTCTGTCTATAGACAGGGTGACACACATAAGTAACATAATTGCCATATGTTGGAATGATGTACAATACAAATGGCACATTAGAACTAAGCAGAGTAAGAAGGGTTTTTGTCTTTTCACTGCTGAATTTCAGCATGGGAAAGAAATGTCTTATATATATATATATACATATAAAATGAGTGAAAGAATTTAGGGGCATTTTCTATAGATATAATTCTATAATGTCCCACACCAGCCTAAACTTGGTTGCCATTGAGGAAATATGAAGCCTACAGGCTACTGTAACCACAGAAAAATAAACACCTCCATGAAACATTTATGGAACACTCAAAAGATACTATTTCTATTTGCTTATCTCCCTTATTTCCATCTATCAAAATAATTTACCTTGTAGTGCCCAGCTACAGTACACATATTTTGATTCTGCTTTTTCAATTTAGATTGTAAATTACTCCTAGAAAAGTCCCTTAACTTTCTATCCTTCCACAAATGCCTTCTATGTGTTAGAAACTTACTGTGATGGCATTGAACGGATTGATTTCCTCCAAATACTGAAGACAGCTATGTTATTTTCCAATAAAAATGTTACTGACTTTTATATGGAGGTTAGAATGGTCAATTGCTCTCTTTTCTTCTGAGGGTAATTTGGAAATCGCTAACTTATTAGGAAAAAAATGTTCTTTAAAATTTTCTTTGATCTCACAAAGACACTTAGGTTCTCTCTTGCCTGTTAGGACACATTCCAAGTTGGTCACAATTACATCCCACAAGCGTGGAACTTCACCCTCACACTAGGTTTTGACTAGGAAATACTTCTCTTTTGCCTTCCCTGGAGGAGCATTTAACATGAATGATGCAAAATATAACAGCCTAGGGAAGATTATTCCCTAAAGTGTCCATTTCCTCCCAATTAAGAAACTTGAGCCAGATGTGATAAAGAACTTACCTTCAATTTGTCTTCTTAGATTATAGGAGAAAACGTGGCCTATTTGAAACTAAAGATACAAATATGGGTCATAAACAGTATTTTTTGACTAGAGTAAAAAACAATGGCCATCTAGCACCCTGACCCTTTTCTTTAAATAACATTCTCCAATAAAAAGCAAAAAGACTTCTTAGAAAATGGCTACTGATTATACACTTGGAACAAGAAATGTACAGGAGGAGCTGAAACATCTTGTAGTGCTAGAAAATAAGGAAGTGCTCAAGCATACAGGTGCATAGGTGCACACACACACACCCATACACAAACACACACAAGAACAGTGGTAAGGACATAGCAAAGGAACACACAAGTCAACTGAAAGAGCTCCCATTGGTCAAAACTAGAAAAATATGAGCAAGAAAATAGCACAGTACTGGATGATGCCTCAAAGTATGAAATAAATACCCATTAGTACATATTGATATTTATGTGTGTGTGTGTGTGTATATATATGACAATAAATAACTTGAATGAGAAGCAACTAATTTCCAAAGTATAAGCATTCCCAATGACTTACGCAAATATGCCATCTTTAGTAGAACATAACCCTCTACCTTTTAAGTGTGGACAGAAAAGTGATGTCCTTCCAAAAAGTACAGTATTGGAAGGGGAAAAAACAGTAAGCTTACAAGAGATAAATCTGACAAACACTACCTTAGCCAGGCGATTAAAGTTAATATTACCGTTGATAAATCATGTTTATAGTAATTACCCTTGATGTGACGAAAATAATGTTTTACTCCTGTGGTCTTCCTCCAGGAATTCATAACCCTAGTCTAATCATGAGAAAAACATTAGACAAAACTCAATTGAGGGATAGTATACAAAATGCCCCACAAGTCCTCCTTAAATCTGTCAGGGTCACCAAAACTTGGAACTCTCAGAAAAGGTCACTTTCCAGTGGTGTCTATGGAAACATGATAATTAAATGTAATATTGTCTTCTGGATGTGATTCTGGAAAGAAATAGTACATTAGGTAAAAATTAAGGTAATTTGATTAAAGTATGGGATTTTCGTTAATACTAATATCAACATCAGTACATTAGTTGTGAAAAATTTACCACTGTTTTACATACCTAATGCTGCCATAACAGAAATACTACAAGTGGTTGGCATTAAAAAAAGAGAACTTTATTTTCTCCCAGTTCTGAAGGTTAAATTCAAATTAGGGATTCCTTCTGTAAGTCTCTCCTAGTTTCTGGTGTCTGCAGATGATCGTTGACATTCCTTGGTTTTTCCTTCGTGTCTATTTCCCCTGGATGTGTGTGTCTCTGTGCCTATTCTGCTCTTTTCATAACTCAGAGTGATTAGGTTTAGGACCCATCCCTTGTTATGGATTGAATTACATCCACCCAAAATATGGGTTGTAAATCCTAATCCCTCTGCCTGGGGTAGTAATCAAATTTGGTTTGAGTTGTCTTTGTAAGGTTAATGAGGTAGGATTAATGTAGGATGTATCTTGAGTCAATCTTTTATGAGATAAAAAAGAGATTAAACAGGTAAACAAAGCAGAGTTGAGGTAAAACAGAAGAGAAAAAGAGAAGACTTCATGGTGATCTCTAAGGAACCAGGAAGCAGAATCTGAAGAGACAAGAAACTTCCTCCTGTCAGAAGAGAGGAAGCATTTTCTTAGTGCAGGCACTCTGAATTTGGACTTCTTGTTTCCTAATATGTGTAAAAGTTAATTTCTGCTCATTAATGCCATCTACTTGTGATATTTCTGTTACAGCGTCATTAAATAACTAAGACACTTGTGTAAGATAATAATAATGGGGAACCTACTATTTTTGCAAATTTTCTGTAAATCTAAAATGATTTTAAAGTATATGTTAATTTAGAAATGGTGTTGGGACCAATGGTATGAACATACTCTTCTCCAAAGAAGATAAACAGAGATTAAATAAACATTGAAGGGTTGGGGCTGCCCATCTATGGGCCAACACCCAGAGCTGAGGGACCTGACCTGAAAACCTTGAGCACATGACCAGTGTCCAGAGTTCTGAGATCAGGGCCATTTTCAGATGTACCTGAATAACTGAGGGCTATTTTCAAGCCTTGAAAACTAGTGAAATTTGCCCTGCAAGGTTTTGGACTTGCTTGGTACCTGTGACTCCTTTCCCTCAAATTCTTCTTTTGGGAATGAGAATGTGTATCCCATCATTGTACTTTGGAAGCAGATAACTTATATAACAGGTTTCACACGTGCACTGATGGGGAAGAATTTTGGCCTAGGAAGGAATACACCCAGAGTCATATCCATACTTGATTTAGGTGATTCATAGAATGATATCTTGGATTGACAGATGATGCTGGAATGAGTTAAGGCTTTTGGGGATTATGTGATACAGTGAATGTGTTTTGCATGTGAGAAGAACATGAAATTTTGGGGCAACAAAGGGTGGAATGTTGCAGAATGAATTGTGTACCCCCAAAATCTGTATTGATGTCCTGGTTCCTATACCTGTGAATATGATCCTGTTCGGATGGAAGATTTGCTTGTTATGTTAATTCAATCACAAATGAGAAAGGGGTGGGTCCTAAACCTAATCACTCTGAGTTATGAAAAAAGCAGAATAGGCACAGAGACACACACATCCAGGGGAAACAGACATCAAGGAAAAACCAAGGAACACCAAGGAATGCCAAAGGTCATCTGCAGATACCAGAAACTAGGAGAGACTTACAGAAGGAATCCCTAATTTGAATTTACCCTTCAGAACTGCAAGAAAATAAAGTTCTCCTTTTTAATGCCAACCACTTGTGGTATTCTGTTATGGCAGCATTAGGTAAAGAAAACAGTGAGGAGGGTGGAAATGGGTATGAATCTAGGAAACTTGGAAATCATCATTAATGAAATGGAATGCACAAACACTGATATCCTAGGCATTAATGAGCTGAAATGAACTGGTATTGGCCATTTTGAATGGACAATCATATGGTCTACCAGGACAAATAGAAAAGGAATGGCATCCCACTCAGGGTCAAAAAGAACATTTCAAGATGCATCCTGAAATACAATGTTGTGTGATAGGATAACATCTTAAGCATACAGGGAAGACCAGTTAACATGAGTATTCAAGTTTATGCACCAACCACTAATGCCAAATATGAAAAAATTTTTACCAACTTCTGCAGTCTGAAATCGATCAAACATGTAATCAAGGTGCATTGATAATTACTGGTGATTGAAATTCAAAAGTTGGAAGCAAAGAGGAAGGATCAGGAGTTGGAAAATAGGGCCTTGATAATAGAAATGGCTCCAGAGTTCTCATGATAGAATTTTGCAAGACCAGTGACTTATTCATTGCAAATACCTTTTTTCAACAACAAAATGGTGACTCTACGTTTGGACCTTGCCTAAGGGAGTTTACAAGAATCAAGACTGTTACATCTGTGGAGAAAGTCAGAACAAGACCAGGGGCTGACTGTGGAACAATCAATTGTTCATATACAAGTTCAAGTTGAAGAGGAAGAAAATTATAACAAGTCCTCCAGACCCTAAATATGATCTTGAGTATATCCCACCTGAATTTAAAACCATTTCAAGAATAGATTTGGCACATTGAACACTAATGATGGAAGAGGAGAAGAGTTGTGAGAGGACATCAATGACATGATTTATGAAGAAAACAAAAGGTCTTTAAAAAGATGGGAAAGAAAGAAAAGACCAAAATAGGTGTCAGAAAAGACTCTGTAACTTGTTCTTGAACACAGAACAGCTAAAGCAAATGGAGGAAATGGTGAAGTAAAATAGCTGAACAGAAGATTTCAAAGGCAGCTCCAGAAGACAAAGTATTACAATAAATGTGCAAAGACCTGGAGTTAGAAAACCAAAAGGAAAGAACAGACTTGGCGTTTCTCAGTCCAAATGAACTGAAGAAAAAAGTCAAGCCTGAGTTACAATATTGAGAGATTCTATGGGCAAAAAATGGAACTATGCAGGAAGCACAAAAAAGAAGACAGAAAAGAAAATTGGTCGACATTCAAACATTTCAGGAGGTAGCGTATGATAAATAACAAATGATACTGAAGGAAGAAGTCAATGCTCTGAAGGCATTGGCGAAACATAAGCCTCCAGAAACTGATAAAATACCAACTGAGATGTTTCAACAAAGGGCTTCAGCACTGGAGGTGCTCACTTATCTATGCCATGAAATTTGGAAGAGAGTTACCTGGCCAGCAGAGTGGAAGAAATATACATCTGTGCCCATTCCAAAGAAAGATGATCCAACAGAATGTGGAAATTATAAAACAATATTTGTAATATCACACTCAAGTAAAAAAAAAAAAATGTACTTTAGGTGAAAGTTTAGAGCTAAAGTTAATTTCTCATATGAAAATATGAACCAAAAAAAACCCAGTGCTTATCCAAATATTATTTTGTGACATTGGTTGCAATTCCCGCAATGTGACAGCACACTCTCCTTTTCCACCCCAGGTACCCTGTGTCCATTTGATCAGCTCCTCTCCCTTCCCGCCTTCTCATCCTGCTTTAGGACAGGAGCTACCCATTTGGTCTCGTGTATCTGATTGAACTAAGAAGCACATTCCTCAGACGTATTATTTTTTGTTTTATGGTCCTGTCTAAACTTTGTGTGAAGAGTCAGTTTCAGGAATGGTTTCAGTTCTGGGTTAACAATGCATCTGGGAATTATAGTTTCCAGGATTCCAAGTAAAATTTTATGCTAGATAATTAAAAAAGCAGTTGTAGCAGTACATTTACAGGGAACTGTCAGAAACTCAAGCAGGATTCAAAAGAAGACAAGGAATGTGGAATATCATTGCTGCTGTTAGATGGATCTTGGCTGAAAGCAGAGAATACCAGAAAGATGTTTACCTATGTTTTATTGACTATAAAGGCATTCAACTGTGTGGATTATAACAAATTATGGATAACATTATGAAGAATGAGAATTCTAGGACACTTAATTGTGCTCATGAGGACACAGATTAAGAGAAAGTCATTCAAACAGAACAGTGGGATACTTCCTGGTTTAAAATCAGGAAATATGTGCATCAGGGTTGTATCTTTTCACCATACATATTCAATGTAAATGCTGAGCAAATAATCCAAGAAGTTTGTCTGTATGAGGAAGAACGCACCATCAGGATTGGAGGAAAACTCATAAACAACCTGCGATATGCAGGTGACACAACCTTGAATGATGAAAGGAGAGAAGACTTGAAGCACTTACTGATGAAGATCAAAGACTACAGTTGCAGTATGAATTACACCTCAATATAAAAAAAAAAACAACCTCAGAACTGGAATAATAAACGATAAAAGGAGAATGTTGAAGCTGTCAATGAGTTTATTTTACTTGAATTCACAATTAATGATCATGAATGCATCAGTCAAGAAATCAAACTGCATATTGCATTGGGAAAATAGGTTACAAAAGACCTCTTTAAAGTGGTCTTTTCAGGGCTAAGGTGCACTTGACCCAAGCCATGGTATTTTCAATTGCCCATATGCAAGGGAAAGCTGGGCAATAAATAAGGAATCCAGATGCCTTTTAGTTAAGACATTGGTGAAAAATACTGAATATGTCATGGACTTCCAGAAGAATGGACAAATCTGTCTTGGGAGAAGTACAGCCAGAGTGCTTCCTGGAAGTGAGAATGATGAAACTTCATCCCACACACTTTGCACATGCTATCAGGAGGGACCAGGCTGGGAGAAGGACATCATGCTTGATAGGGAAGACAGCAAAAAAAAGGAAGACCCTAAACGAGATGATTGACAGAGTGGATGCAACAACGGGCTCAAACATAGTAACCATTGTGAGGATGTTTCAGGACTGGGCAGTGTTTTGCTCTGTTGTACATAAGGTCAATTTGAGTAGGAACTGACTCTTTGGCACCTAACAGAAACAGGTTATTCTCATATTTTCAAGACCTAGGAATCACCTACGATATGGTCACTACGTATCCTAGATATTTTAAAACAAAGTTTAATTCAAATATTCCCTCCATCCTTTATTCTCTACCAAAAACATCGTTTTTCCCAGAACATATTGATTTTACCAAAATTTTTTTTTATTGTTTAGATACCTGTTTATCTGAAAGTGCACATTTTGTCTTATTTTATTTTGTGTTCTGAAAAGTTTATTGTAAAATTAGTCACAATCTCCATTTTGTCCACTCCAAGGAACATTGGACTAGCCGCTGTTTTCTCCAAATATCTTTATTCTAAGGTCTAGAAATAATGACAAAAGGTCCTTGACTTTAGGCTTCCGTATTATATCCAAGCACATAATAGCAACAGAAACACATGTGATTTGTTCCTTCACTAACTGGAGCTACCTATTGGTGAGACAGGGAGATGGAGATGATGATGTTTTTTTTTTTTCTGAAGGTAAACGGGTTCAGTTTGAAGTTCTTTCCTGATGTGTAAGAGTGTGCCTGACTTCAGTTTTTCCTGAAGGGGAAGGAAGAAGTTGGAAGGCCCTGGTCGTTCCTGCCCAGTGACCTGGCTGCAAGCTCTGACTATCCTCAATGTTGGCAAGTTGTACCACTCACTCTTTCTGGTACATATGTTCTTTGTGATTGGATTCCCAAGCCTTTTAGCATTGTATTTACTAAACAATCCTTGTCGTTGCTGTCAAGGTGGTTCCAATTCACAGTGACCATATGTGCAACAGAAGGAAACTCCACCCGATCTTGTGCCATCCTTACAATTGTTGTTATGTTTGAGCCCATTCTTGCAGCCTCTGTGTCAATTCATTTCACTGAGGGTCTTCCTCTTTTTTTCTTACACTCTGTCTACTTTTTCAAGCATGATGTCCTTTTCCAGGGACTGGTCCTTCCTGATGACATATCCAAAGTTAGCAAGACAAAGTACAACTATTCTTCCTTCTAAGGAGAATTCTAAAGTATAGACAGAAACATTCCTTACCTTACTTTAAAAGTTTTGCTTTCACTAGTCTTATTTACCTTCCCTTACCAATGTCGTGAACTCTCACAAATTTATGAGGTGATGAATATAAACTCTAAAAATTGATCTCCTGAGATTTTAAATATATTTAAAAAACTTGGAAAATATGGGTTTGTATACGCTGCAGAGAGGCAGAGCTTGAAATTCAGTGCATGCAGATGGGGATGAAGAAAAACTTTGCTATAATTTGATTTTAGATTTCCTCTGATTTTTCCCTTTTTTTTTTTTTTTTACTTAACAATGTATCCTTGTCGTCTTGCCAGGTGTACTGGGCAAAGAATATCACTTCTTTTTTCTTTTCTTTTATCTCTCATTCATCAACCATCTGTTCCAACAAAATTAGTTCCAGACAACAAATAGCCTTGTCCTAGTCAGGATCCTGCAAGTCATTTATTTTATTGGTCTATTTACTCCTACTTCTATGGAAACTCTGGTGACTTAGTGGTTGAGTACTATGGCTGCTAACCAAAAGGCCGGCAGCTCGCATTCACCAGGCTTTCCTTGGAAACTCTTTGGAGTGGTTCTACTCTGTCCTACAGGGTCACTATGAGTCTGAACTGACTAAATGGCAACAGCTTTGTTTTTTTTTCTTGGCTCATCTACTTCTACGCACCTAGGTTGCTCTTGATAGTGATGCCTATGTAGACTGTCAATGCCTGTCTTTGTTTCTCTTTGTCCTTCATCTCAGATTTCCTGATAGTTGATCTAATATTATTCCAGGCTAATATTATTTTTCCAACTATTCTTCAGAAAGCTAGCATAGATTCAGAAGGAGTTTTGTGAATTGCTCTGTGGGTTGGGGGGGGAAGTGTAACATTTTGGGGCCTCCAGAGAAACAGTGCCTAAACCAGGCTAATGCAGGCCAGAAAATGCCCAGAGCACCAGGACCATTAAGATAGACAGCAAGTTAGTGCTATTTGGCTAAGATTTATTTAGAAATACACCAAGGAGCACAATTTTTTCGATCTTCAAAGACACATCAAATCTTTTTTTTTTTTTGTAATTTTCTTTTACTTTTTTTTTTTTTTGCTGTTGGAAATGTACACAGCATTACATGCACCAATCCAACAATGTCTACACTTACTATTCAATGACATTGATTACTTTCTTTGAGTTGTGCAACCATTCTTACCCTCCTTTTCCTAATTGTTCCTCCATTAACATAAACCCACTGCCCCCTAATTTTCATATCTAATCTTTCCAGTTTCTGTTATCAAGTTGATCCCATTTAGATAGTTCAAAGTCCTAATAATTCTTCCGTTGTCACATCAGTTTATACTCTGCACTTCCCCATGACATTTCCTTCAGACTCATGCATAAAACAGATGGCAACTAGAAATATGTACATGTGTTCTCTTTTGCAGGAACTTCTAAATAAGTTTTGTTAATTTTTTAGCATAGCTAGTTTTTGATGGTAAATCTACATTCAAAAGTCTCTTCTTCTATCTTAATATCCAAAGGAACAAATGAGAAATAATTTAGCTTAGAATATCAGTATGTCAAAAAAGACTCTGATTCAGAAAAATGGAACTCTTCAAAGACAAACTATTGATGAAATAAATTGGATGATCTTGATACACTGAGTTCCACTGACCTAGAGGCATTAAAGAGGAATCTGGATACCTAATTCAAAGTATATTATAGGCAGAATTAAAGACCACAGAGAATCAGTTATACTTCATTTATGGATACTCACAATTACACATGGCTGTAGATTGTATAAATATCTTCCATATCAAACTAACGAGTACAGATTAATAATTATGGTATATAGTACACCGTCAGTAATGCCAGAATTGAACTCTCAGGAAAAGATTGAGTCAGGCTGATGTCAGCTAAGATCACAATTGTCCGAATTATTCTAATACCATATCTAGCTCAAACACAAAAGATGATGCTAGGCATTCATCTTATTTGTAAACTAAAAAAAAAATTAAAAAAATAAACCCACCACCTTATATATGATCAGATATTATTTCCATAATTATCACACACTATCATATTCGGTGTCTGCACAGATTTAGTAACATTCCTGAATAAATAATCATACTCCTATTTCATCATTTACTTTCTGAGGTAATTTTGATACTCCATAACTTTCTCATGGCATTTTTCACTTCTGCATTCCTTAGTGTATAGATGAGTGGGTTGAGAAAGGGTGTCCCGATAGTATAGAACACTGCCACCATCTTGTCCATGGGGAAAGTGGTAGGAGGACTTGTATATATGAATATACACGGACCAAAGAATAAGATAACCACAATGATGTGAGAGGTATGAGTGGAAAAGACTTTTTCCCTCCCTCCTGCACTGTGATTTCTCAGGGAATGCAAGATTATCAAAAGCAAGAAACTGCTCGAACAAATGGCCCCACTATTGGACACCAACAGCAGGTTGATCATATAAGTGTCCATACAGGCAAGGTTTAACAAGGGTTGCAAGTCACAGCAATAATGATCAATTAAATTAGGTCCACAGAAAGGCAATTTCAAGGCCAGAACAATCTGAGCTATAGAATGTATAAAAGAGCCTATCCAGGCAAGTATAATCAAGATGATGCAAACCTGTCTTCTCATGATGGTTGGGTAACGCAAGGGCTTACATATGGCAACATAGCGATCAACAGCCATGAGGATGAGGACAAAGATCTCCATGCAGCTAAATAAATGCAGTGCAAAGACTTGCATCATGCACTCGTTATAGGATATGATTTTCTTTGCAGAGAGAGTGTCCACAATTAGCCTAGGTGCTATGGAAGTTGAAAAGCAAGTATCAGCAATGGACAAGTAAAACAGGAAGAAGTACGTGGGACTCCCAAGAGACCGGCTGAACTTAATGGTCACAATAATGAGCAAATTCCCCACCACAGTTCCAGTGTAGAAGATTAAGAAAATTATGAACACCACTTTCTGCCTCAGAGGATCCTGTGTCAATCCTAACAGTATGAACTCAGTTACACTCTTGTTTTGCTGCATTGTTTCAGTAGATGTGGGGAAAGTAGAGGTTAGAAATAGTTAATCTGCAAGGAGAAAAGCAATAATTTTATCAAATTGCATTTGGAGCTCAAATACTTATGCCTGATCATGTATCTCCCACTTACAAATAGGTAATCATTCATCTTTCTATAATTAAATTTTTCATAAATATAATAAAACAGAATTCATAAAAGTTTGTTTATTTCTCTGATTGCATATGAAGATGTAATGGGAAAATAATAAAAATGTAAATGATTATTCAATCATAATTAACATTAATGTTTGGGGTTTTGTATGAAGGTTTTCTTAAGTTCAATGCCTTCCTTTAGTTATCTGTAAGGACCTGTCAATATTAGAGATGATGTGCTGCAAAAATAGAAAAATATGTGCATAATTGACTTCAAAGTGCTTTTACATTCCTTGAAGCTGGCAATCCAGTTATAAAATTATCTTCCAGTAAAGGTTCTGAACATTCAAGTAACAATTACATAAACATTTGAGAGTGTCTTCCTTAATAACACTTTCAGGCACACACACACACACACACATAAAAATGCACTAAAAAAAGCACTTAAAAACAGTGATGGAGACAGTCTAAGGTTAATTATATTTGCTTTTACTTTACATCTCAATTCCATTTCCAGTTCTAAAGTAAGCCTGTTTCATTAACCTTCATACTTTTTTTTATCATAACATGCTGTCCAAAGTTACATTCTTCCCCTTATTCATTCTTTTATTCTTCTTATTCTTATTCATGTTTTCTTAAGAAACAGGAAAATACTGAGACTGTAGTCAATTACAAAGAGAGAGAGAACATTTTCCGTAAAATCAGAACATTCTTCTCATATGTAAAATTTCCTGCTAATGCCAGGGATCCATAAAGTGAGCTCAGAAGGCTCCAAGTCATAGTTGAAGCTTTTCAATATAATTGTTGTCACCTAAGCTCTTGAGTGCCTTATACCCTGGGTTCAAGTAAGAAAAGCTGGAATAAAAAGGGAACTAATATTTATTTATATCTAACTATATGCTAATATGCCAGACACTGAACAAATAATTTTATTAACATTATCATGTTTATGTTCGAATTAGTAACATAGTCAAAATAAAAAGGTAAATATATTTACAGCAATATGACAGGCAAAAACATGCTTCCTTCAAATATTAATAGATTTCACTAATCAATCTTGAAACAAAGAAAATGCAAATAAATAATAGGCAAAAGAAATTAAATTAAAAAATAAAAGAGACCCTGTCCTTAACAAAACAATTAAATGAAAAAGAAAGTCTTTCACAGTTAAATACATTATTACCATTAAAATGCAATTAGATATCCTTTTCACTTATTAGGTAGCAAAGCGACGTTTTTGATAAACGTTCCTTAACATGTTGTGCTTGCAAAGGTGTGGAAAACCATCAATCTCACACGTTTTTGGTAGGAGTTAAAGTGGGTGCCATCTCTTAAGGGGTGATTTCCTACTATGATGATATTACAACTGCACGTTCTCATCGGCCAGTGATTCCATTCCTTGCAGATACGCTTACTCACACGTACAGAGAAAATCATTGCATCCCTTTCCCTGATAGCAGAAGATGAGAAACAACATAATGTCCATCAGAACTTAATAAACCAGGGTTGCTACTTTTGTGTAATCATTGACAAAAGAAAAAAAAAAAGTAGCAGCTATATACGTAATGGTCCTTAGAATGCATTGTAAATGAAAAATCAGAGAATATAAATGTATGATTGGAATGTAATATTTCCATTAAAATCAGGATACTTTATATCACACATCCATGTACTTAAATAAACTGTATTTGGAAGAGAAGCAAGGGTAATCATGGTATTTATAGTCAATGAGGTGGGAAACTGCATTCTAGGCATCAGAGATGAAGAAGGCCTACTTTTAGAGATGTTTCCTTTGGTAAAAATGAAAATATGTTGTAATCATGTGTTGCATTAAAAAAAAAATTTATAATCCTCAGGAGATGATCTGATTAACTTATTTATTTTGTCATATCACTGAGCCCTCAAACTGCCTTCCAACTTAAGCAGGAGGCACCACAACATTCTAGGGCAACACTAGACTCCAGAGAACTTAAGTAAACCATAAATCAGCTATAGTGATAGTTCTGAAATTCAGTGCTCTTTAACCACATTGTATATCACCACACTGTAACTCCAGGCTTATTCCATTCTTGGAAGTTTTTCAGATGTAGTGTTTGTCAAGCTCTTAAACATAGAAATAAAAAACTGTTTGAAGTCTTTATCACTAAATGTTATCTCTAGATTGATTTATCTATCAATCTATCCATCTATTTATAATCTATCATTTTTCTATCCATCCTTCTACACTTCTATATATCTCTGTCATCTACCTATCAACTTACTAATCTATGTAATCTATTATCTATCTAGTCATCCATCTATCCTACTACATATATCTATCATCTATGTACTTATGTACTTATCTACCTAGTTATCTACTTACCTAACCTACCTACCTGGCTTCCTATCTATCTATGTATCATCTATCTATGTATCATCTATCTATCTATCTATCTATCTATCTATCTATCTATCTATCTATCTATCTATCATCTATCTATCTCTCTCTCTCTCTCTCTCTCTCTCTATCTATCATCTATCTATCATCTATCTAATCTGTCTATCATCTATCATTTATCTATCCATCTACAGAAAGACTTACACATATAAGTTATATGATTGCTATATATTAGATGACATAGAATACAAATGACATTAGAACTAAACAACATTAAAAAAAAAAAAAACTTGCTGCCATCGAGTCAGTTTTGACTCATACCAACACTATACTGCAGAGTAGAACTGTTCCATAGGGTTTCCAAGGAGTGGGTGGTGGATTTAAGCTGCGGAACTTTTGGTTAGCAGGCTGACATCTTAACCACTGTACCACCAGCGCTCCATAAGGAGAGGGATTTTTGTCTTCTCACTGCTGGATTTCAACGTGAAAAAGAAGTAGGTGTTTAACAAATACATATACAATGAGTAAAAGAATTAAGGAGGATTTGTTATACATAAGATTCTATAAAATTCCACAATAGTCTACACTAGGTTGCCATTCAGGAGGTATCAAGCCTGCAGCCTACTGTAACCACAGCAAAATAAACACCTTACGAAACATTTCTGGAATGCTCTAAGATATTATTTATAACACTGAGATATTATTTCTATTCGCTTATCTCCCGCATCCCCATCTATCAAAAGCATTTACGTCATAGTGCTCAGCTACCATAAACATATTTTATTTCCGCCTTCTCACTTTAGATTGTAAGTCACTCTGAGAAAAGTCCCTGAACTTTCTATCCATCCACAAGTGACTTCTGTGTATTGGATACTTACTGCCGTCACATTGAACAGATTGATTTCTTCCAAATACTGAAGACAGCTATGTTACTCTTCAATAAAAATCTTAGCAGGTTTTACGCAGAGGTTAGAATGCTCAGTTGTTCTGCTTTCTTCCCAGGATAATTTAGAAGCCACTTACATTTAAAAAAAAAAAAAGTGCTTCTAAAATCCTCTTTGATCTCTCAAAGACACTTGGCTTTTCACCTGTCTACTAGAGGCAATCTAAGTTGGTCAGAGTTTCATTCCACAAGTTCAGAAATCCTTCCTCACTCAACATTTTGACAGGGAAATACTTCTCTTTTGCCTTTGCTGGAGGAGTATTTAACAGGAATGATGCAAAATATAATAGCCTGGGGAAGATCATTCCCTACCCAGTTAAGAAGCTTGAGCCAGATGTGGTAAAGAGCTTATCTTCAATTTGTCTTCCTAGATTATGGGAAAAAATGTAGCCTACTTTTGAAATTAAAGGTACATATTTGGGTCATAAATAGTATTTTTGACTAGAGTAAAAAAAGTTGGTCATCTAGTACCCAGATTTTGGTTTTTAATTATATTCTCCAATAAAAAGAACCACGACGTCTATAAAATGGCTGCTGATTATAGAGTTGGGGCAAAGAATGTACAAGAGGAACTGGAGCATCTTGTGGTGCCACAAAGTACGGAAGTGCTCAAACCCACGTGTGTGCACAGGCAAACACACACACAAACACACACAGGAACAGGTGAGGATATGCCAAGGGAACACAGGAGTCAATTGGAAAAGCTCCCATTGGTCAAAGCTAGAAAAATGTGAGCAAGAAAATAATACAGTACTGTATGATACCTCAAAGTATAAAATAAATACCCATTAGTGGAAAAAAAAATTTTTTTTTAGTACATACTGATAAATATATATATATACACGCTCACACACAACTGAATAAATTTAATGAGAAGAAGAAACTAATTTTCTGTGCATAAGAATTCCAAATAATTTATGCAGATATGCCATCCTTAAGGAAATACAACTTAACTCACCACCTTGTAAGTGTGGACTACAATGTGATTTCCTTCCAAAGATCACAATATGAGATGAGGGAAAACAGGAAGTTTGCAGTACAGAAATCTGACAAACACTGCCTCAGCCAGGTGATCAAAGTTAACATCATCAGTGATAAGTCATGTTGATAGTATGCAGTGTTGATAAGATGAAAATGATATTTTACTTCTGTGGTTTTCCTCCAAGGAATTCATAGTCCCAGTCTAATCACATGAAAAATACTAGACAAATTTCAATTCAGGGATGTAATAAAAAATGTCTCACAAGTTCTCCTCAAATCTGTCAAAACCACCAAAACTAGGAAAAACTGAGAAACTATCCACCATTTAGTGGTGCCTAAGGAAACACGAAAATGATTAAATGCAGTATGGTATTCTGGATGTGATTTTAGAAGAGAAATACATTAAGTAGTAATTTAGGTAATCTGATCAGAGAATGGATTTTAGTTAATAATACTAACATTTTTTTAATCAACATCCATTCATTGGAGCCCTGGTGGTGCAATGGTCAAGAGTTTGGCTGCTAACCAAAAGGTGGGCAGTTTAGTACAACGGCTAGGGCTACCAAACCAAACCCAGTGCCACCGAGTCGGTTCCGACTCGTAGTGACCCTATAGGACAGAGTAGAACTGCCCCATAGAGTTTCCAAGCAGCGCCTGGTGGATTCGAACTGCTGACCCTTGGGTTAGCAGCCATAGCAGTTAACCACTATGCCACCAGGGTTTCCACATGTTAGGGATAAAAAAAAAAAAAAGATACTAACCAAAAAGTCAGCATTTCAAATCCACCAGGCACTCCGTGGAAACCCTATGGAACAATCCTGCTCAGCCCTCTAGAGTCTCTTTGAGTTGGAATGGACTTGATGGCAGCGGGTTTGTTCTGGCTTTAGTTGTTAATTGATTGAATTATGTTCCCATCAAATATGGTTGTAAATCCTCTGAACCAGGGGTTAAAATCCCATTTGGGAATGGGTTGTCTTTGTTATGTTAATGAGGCATGATTAGTTTAAAATATATCTTGACTCAACTGCTTTTGAGATGTAAAAGAGATCAAGGAAGCAGAGCAGAGACAGGGTAAAATAGATACCAGGACACATGGAGATCTCCAAGGAACCAGGAAGCAGAAGCTAAAGAGGCAAGAAACTTCCTCCAGTGTCCACAGACAGAAATAGAAAACATTCCCCCAGAGCTCTGAATTCAGACTTTTAACCTACTAAACTGTGAGGAGCTGCTGGAGGATTCCAACTGCCAGCCTTTTGGTTAGCAGCTGAAAACTTAATCACTGAGCCATCAGGGCTCCCTTAGGTATACAAATATGCCTATATTGCAGCCGTAAATATAAGCATATACCTTCCTATACACATATATACATACATGTCTACCTATGTAAATACACTCCTATGTTTTGATTGTTATGGTAGTTGTTGCTAAAATGTGTATGTTACAGTATTTACCAATACTGTCCCTTATTGTTGTGTTCTTATTATTGTCATCATTTATCTTGGTTTAGTTGTGCACATTTCAACTACTTTCAATAACATCTTTTCCAACACCAAAAATAACAAGTGTCTACTATGTAGAGCCACGACTCATCTGTCAGTTTGTTGTACTTTTTTTTTTTTTTAATTATGCTTTAGGTGAAAGCTTACGGCTCAAATTAGCTTCTCATACAAAAATTTATACAGGCATTGTTATGTGACCCTAGTTCCTATCCCTATAATGTGACCGCACATTCTTCCTTTCCACTCCAGATTTCCAGTGTCAGTTCAACCACTTCCTATCCCTTTCTGCCTTCCCATCTTGCCTCCAGATGGGAGCTGCCCATTTAGTCTCCTGTATCTACTTGAACTAAGAAACACATTCTTCACGGAATCATTTGATGTCTTATATATATATATTTTTTATTCTTTGAAGAGTTGACTTTGGGAATGATTTTAGTTCTGGGTTAACAGAGAGTCCGGGAGCTATGTCTTCTGGGGTTCCTCCAGCCTTAGTCAGGCCATTAATTCTGGTCTTTTTACTAGAATCTGAGTTCTGAAACTCACTTTTCTCCTGCTCCATCAGGAACTCTCTGGTGTGTTCACTGTCAGGGCAGTTGTTGGTAGTTGCAGGACACCATTTAGTTCTTCTAGTCTCAGAGTGATGGAGTCTCTGGTTTATGGGCCCCTTTTGTCTCTTGGGCTAATATTTTCTTTGTGTCTTTGGTGTTCTTTATTCTCATTTGTTAAAGGTAGGTTGGGCCCAACTGATGCATCTTAGATGGCCTCTCACTAGCTTTTAAGATCCCAGACATCACTCACCAAAGTGGGATGCAGAATATTTTCATAATGAACTTTGTTACGCCAATTAACCTAGATGTTCCCTGAAACCATGGTCCTCAAACCTACACTGTCCCTCGAAGTGTTTGGCTGTGTTCAGGAAACATCTTAGCTTTTGGTTTACTCCAGTGGTGCTGACATCCCTTGTATTGTGTGTTATCTTTCCCTTCACCTAAGATGATTCTTGTTTGCTATCTAACGAATTCTCCTCTCACTCCCTCCCCAATCTCATAACCATCAAACAATATGTTCTTCTGTGTTTAAATCTCTTCTTGAGTTCTCGTAATAGTGGTTTCATACAATATTTGTCCTTTTGTGATTGACTAATTTCGTTCAGCATAATGCCTTCCAGATTCATCCATATTATGAGATGTTTCATGGATTCATCATTGTTCTTTACTGTTGTGCAGTATAATATTCCACTGTGTGCATATACCATAATTTATCCATTCATCCATTGATGGGCACCTAGATAGTTTCCATCTTTTAGCTATTAAGAACAGTCCTGCAATGAACATGGGCAGGCATATATCTATTCCTGTGATGGCTCTTATTTCTCTATGATATATTCCAAGGAGTGGGATTGCTGGGTCACATGGTAGATTGAACGCATTGAACACATCAAGGACATCAGACATGATGAAAGCAAGAGGTTATTGAAAAGACATGAAAGAAAGAAAAGACCTAAATGGATGTCAGAGGAGACTCTGAAATGTGCTTTCGAACATTTAGCAACTAAAGCAAAAGAAGGAATTGATGAAATAAAAGAACTGAACAGAAGATTTCAAAGGGTGGCTCGAGAAGACCAAGTAAAGAATTATAAAGACATGTGCAAAGAGCTGAAAATGGAAAACCGAAAGGGAAGAACACACTTGGCATTTCTCAAACTGAAAAAACTGAAGAAAAAATTCAAGCCTCAAGTTGCAATAGTGAAGGATTCTATGGGGAAAATATTAAATGACACAGGAAGCATCAAAAGAAGATGAAAGAATACACAGAGTCATTATACCAAAAAGAATTAGTCAATGTTCAACCGTTTCAAGAGGTAACATATGGTCAGGAACCAATGGTACTGAAGGAGGAAGTCCAAGTTGCTCTGAAGGCACTGGCAAAAAACAAGGCTCCAAGAATTGACAGAATATCAACTGAGATGTTTCAACAAATGGATGCAGCACTGAAGGTGCTCACTTGTCTAGGCCAAGAAATATGGAAGACAGCTTCCTGGCCAACTGACTGAAAGAGATCCATATTTATGCCTGTTCTCAAGAAAGGTGATCCAATTGAATGTGGAAATTATTGAACAATATCTTTAATATCACACACAAGCAAAATTTTGCTGAAGATCATTCAAAAACAGCTGCAGCAGTATATCAGCAGGGAACTGCCAGAAAGTCAGGCCAATTTCAGAAGAGAATCTAGAACCAGGGATATCATTGCTGATGTCAGATGGTTCCTGGCTGAAAGCAGAGAATACCTGAAGGATGTTTACCTGTGTTGACTATGCAAAGGCATTCGACTGTGTGGGTCATAAAAAATTATGGATAACATTGCAGAATGGGAATTCCAGAACACTTAATTGTGCTCATGAGGAATCTTTACATAGATCAAGAGGCAGTTGTTTGGACAGAACAAGGGGATACTGATTGGTTTAAAGTCAGGAAAGGTGTGCACCAGGGTTGTATTCCTTCACCATACCTATTCAATCTGTATGCTGAACAAATAATCCGAGAAGCTGGACTGTATGAAGAAGAATGGGTCACCAGGATCGGAGGAAGACTCACTAACAACCTGCATTATGCAGATGACACAACCTTGCTTGCTGAAAGTGAAAAGGACTTGAAGCACTTACTAATGAAGATCAAAGACCACAGCCTACATTATGGTTTGCACCTCAACATAAAGAAAACAAAGATCCTCACAATTGGACCAATGAGCAACATCATGATAAACAGAGAAAAGATTGAAGTTGTCAGGGATTTCATTTTACTTGGATCCACAATCCACACCCATGGAAGCAGCAGTCAAGAAATCAAAAGATGCATTGCATTGGGCAAATCTGCTGCAAAGGACCTCTTTAAGGTGTTGAAGAGCAAAGATGTTCCATTGAAGACTAAGGTGCGCCTGACCCAAGCCAAGGTATTTTCAATCACATCATATGCATGTGAAAGCTGGACAATGAATAAGGAAGACCAAAGAAGAATTGATGCCTTTGAATTGTGGTGTTGGCAAAGAATATTGAATATACCACGGACTGCCAAAAGAATGAACGAATCTGCCTTGGAAGAAGTATGACCAGAATGCTCCTTAGAAGCAAGGATGGCAAGTTTGAGTCTTACCTACTTTGGACGTGTTGCCAGAAGGGATCAGTCCTTGGAGAAGGACATCATTCTTGCTAATGTAGAGGGTCAGTGAAAAAGAGGAAGGCCCTCAAAGAGATGGATTGTCACAGAGGCTGCAACAATGGGCTCAAGCATAATAACAATTGTGAGGATGGCTCAGGACCGGAGAGTGTTTCGTTCTGTAGTGCATAGGGTCGCTATGAGCTGGAACCAACTTGAAGGCACCTAACAACAACAACATTGATCAACCATGTATTCCATCAAAGTTAGCCTCAGACAACAAATAACTTGGTCCCAGTCATGATCCTGCAGGTCATTTATTTTATTGGTCTATCTACTTCTAAACACCTAGGTTACTCAATAGTGATCCATATTTGAACTGTTAATGCCTGTCTTTGGCTCACTTTGTCTTTCATCTCTGGTTTCCTGATGGTTGTTCTAATGTTATTCCAGGCTAACATTATTTTTCATTACTTTTTCTACCATTCTTTAGAAAGCTAGCACAGAGCTGAAAGGATTTTCTGAATTTACCTCTGCTTAATTATAGCTCTTTGGGGCCTCCAGAGAAAAAGTGCCTAAACCAGGCTAATACAAACATGGAAAGTAAAGTTAAGGCCAGAAAATTTCCAGAGGCACCAGGACCATTACTATGGACATCCAGTTAGCGCCACATGGTGAAGATCTGTTTGGAAATACGTTACAGCCTATGATTCTTTTGAGTTTCAAAGACATATTAAACCTTTTTTTTAATAATTTATTTTTTGTTGTTGTAGGAAATGTACACAACAGAACACACATCAATTAATTCAACAGTTTCTACATGTAAAATTCACTGACAGTGATTACATTCTTTAAGTTGTGCAACGATTCTCACCCACATTTTCCTTATTGTTACTCCCCCATTAATATAAACTCACTGACCCCTAATTTCCTGTATAATCTTGAGAGTTGGTGTGTCAATTTGATCCCATATAGTTAGTTCAAGGTCCCAATAATTCTTCTGCTGTCACATCAGGTTTATATTCTGCACTTCCCAATGATGTTTCCTTCAGATTTATACCTAAAATAGATGATCACTAGGATTAAGTACTTGTGTTCTATATTGCAGGAATTTCTAAATACTTCTTATTTATTTTTAGTCTTAGCAATTTTTTTATGGTAAATCTACATTCAAAAGTCCCTTCTATTATCTTAATATGCAAAGGAAACAATGAGAAATTATTTATTTAGAATATCTGTGCATCAAAAAAGGCTGCTTAAATGAATGATCTTGATACACTGAGTTCAGTTGACCTGGAGGTGTTAAAGATGAAGCTGGATACCTAATTCAAAATGTAATACAGACAGAATTAAAGATCATAGAGAATTGGTTTCATTTTGTTCATAGATGCTCAGAAGTTTGAATGGCTATGATGGCATAAATATTGTTCTTATGGATGAAAGCATACAGATTCAGAATTGTGATGTATGGTTCATGGTCAGCAATGCCAGAACTGAGCTCTCATGAAAAGATTGGGTCCATAATTATTGGAATTATTCCAACACTATCTCAGACACAAAAGATGATGCTGGATATTCATCTTGTTTGTAAACGAAAAAAATTATTAACCAACCACCTTATATATGATTGTGTTATTCCCACAACAATCACACACTATCATTTTTTTAATAATTTTTATTGTGCTTTAAGTGAAAGTTTACAAATCAAGTCAGTCTCTCACACAAAAACCCATATACACCTTGCTACACACTCCCAATTACTCTCCACCTAATGAGTCAGCCCGCTCTCTCCCTCCACTCTCTCTTTGCGTGTCCATTTCACCAGCTTCTAACCCCCTCCACCCTCTCATCTCCCCTGCAGGCAGGAGGTCCCAACATAGTCTCAAGTGCCCACCTGATCCAAGAAGCTCACTCCTCACCAGCTTCCCAATCCAACCCATTGTCCAGTCCAATCCATGTCTGAAGAGTTGGCTTTGGGAATGGCTCCTGTCCTAGGCCAATAGAAGGTCTGGGGGCCGTGATCACCAGGGTCCTTCCAGTCTCAGTCAGACCATTAAGCCTGGTCTTAAGAGAATTTGTGGTCTGCATCCCACTGCTTTCCTGCTTCCTCAGGGGTTCTCTGTTGTGTTCCCTGTCAGGCAGTCATCAGTTGTAGCCAGGCACCATCTAGTTCTTCTGGTCTCAGGCTGATGTAGTCGCAGGTTCATGTGTCCCTTTCTGTCTCTTGGGCTCATAATCACCTTGTGTCCTTGATGTTCTTCATTCTCCTTTGATCCAGGTGGGTTGAGACCAATTGATGCATCTTAGATGACTGCTTGCTAGCGTTTAAGACCCGAGACGCCACTCTTGAAAGTGGGATGCAGAATGTTTTCCTAACAGATTTTATTATGCCAATTGACTTAGATGTCCCCTGAAACCATGCTCCCCATACCCCTGCCCCTGCTACGCTGGCCTTTGAAACATTCCGTTTATTCAGGAAACTTCTTTGCTTTTGGTTTAGTCCAGTTGTGCTGGCCTCCCCTGTATTTGCATACTATCATTTTTAATGTCTGTATAGATGCAGTCCCATTACTAAATATAGCATCATACCCTCCTTTTGTCATTTGATTTTTGAGGTAATTTTGATACTCCATAACTTTCTCATTGCATTTTTCACTTCTGCATTCCTTAGCGTGTAGATGAGTGGGTTGAGAAAGGTGTCCCGATGGTATAAAATACTGCCACCATCTTGTCCATGTGGAAAGTGGTAGGTGGACATGTATATATGAATATACATGGACCAAAGAATAAGACAACTATAATGATGTGGGAGGTGCAAGTGGAAAGGGCTTTTTTTCTTCCTTCTTCACTGTGGTTTCTAAGTGAATACAAGATGACCATGTATGAGATCATCAGAAGCAAGAATCCACTTGAGCAAATGGCCCCACTATTAGACACCAACAGCAGGTTGATCACATAAGTATCCATGCAGGCAAGGTTTAACAAGGGCTGCAAATCACAGCAATAATGATCAATCAGATTGGGTCCACAGAAGGGCAGTTTCGAGACCAGGGCATTCTGAGTTGTAGAATGTATGAAAGACCCTATCCAGGCAAGAATAATCAAGATGAAGCAGACCTCTGGTCTCATGATGGTTGGGTAATGCAAGGGCTTACAGATAGCCACATAGCGATCAACAGCCATGAGGACAAGGACAAAGATTTCCATGGATCCAAATTAATGCATTGCAAAAACTTGTGTCATACACTCACTATAGGATATAACTTTCTTTGCAGAGAGAGCATCCACAATTAGTCTTGGGGCTGTGGAAGTTGAAAAGCAGGTATCAGCAATGGACAAATAAAATAGGAAGAAGTACATGGGACTCCCAAGAGACCGGCTGAACTTGAGGGTCACAATAATGAGCAAATTCCACACCACAGTACCAGTGTAGAAGAGTAAGAAGATTATGAACACCATTTTCTGCCTCATAGGATCCTGTGTTAGTCCTAGCAGAATGAATTCAGTTACATTCTTATTCTGTTGCATTTTTTCAGTAGTATGGAGAAAGCAGAGGTAAGAAATAGTTAATCTGCAAGGAGAAAAGCAATAATTTTATGAAATGAATATTGCATTTGGAGCTCATATACCTATGACTGATCTTGGAACTTCTACATACAAATGGGTAATTATCTTTCTGTATGAAGATAAATAAAATAGAATTCATAATACTTAGTTTATCCATTTTTCTGATTGCATATGAGGGTATAACGAAAATGGAAATGATTCTTCAGTCGTAATAAATATTAATCCTGTGGATTTGATATGAGTGAATAATTTCTTAAATTGAATGTCTTCAGATTTCTGCAAGGAACTGTCAATATTATAGGCAGTATGCTACAAACAGAGAAATGTGCTCATAATTGACTTCAAACTGTTTTTATATTTCTTTAATCTGGTAGTCCTGTTATAAAATTATCTTCTAATAAATGTTCTGAACATTCAAGGAATGATTTTCTAAACATTTCGGAGTATCTTCCTTAATGAAACATTCACATATACACACACACATCCATACATACGCACATAAAAATAGAGAAAGAGATGCGAGGGGGAACAAAAATAAACATAAAATTTTAGTTTGCCAAATAATTATTGGATAATAATGAGAATGAGAAATAATTAAGTCAATGAATAACCTTACACTCAGTGTAGTCCAGCATAGTATTCATTCTGATGTGTTGCCTTGACTACGTTTAATTATATTTCTTTTTACTTTACATCTCAATCCTACCTAGTTGTTTCCAGTTCTAAATTGAGCCTGTTTCATTAATTTTCATATTTTTTCTCATGACATGTTGTCTAAAGTTACATTCTTCCCATTATTCATTCTTATTCTAGCTATATGGTTTCTTATGAAACAGGAGAATACTGAAACGGTAGTTTAGGAAAAAGAGAGAGAGAACATTTATCATAAATCAGAGCCTCCTTTTCAAATTTAACCTTTACTGCCTAGTGCCAGGGAATAAGAAAATAAGCTCAGGGAGCTCCAAGTCCTAGTCAAGGCTTTTCAATATAATTCTTTTCACCTAAGCTTTTCAGTGTCTCATACCCTGATTTCAAGTAAAAAAAGCAGCAATAAAAAAGGAATTAGTGTTTATTTATATCTAACTATGCTAGACACTGGAAAAATTATTTTATAAACCTTTCACATTTATTTCCCAAATAGTAACATATTAAAACAAAAAGGTAAATATATTCACAATGAAAATGATAGGCAAAAACATACTTTTATCAACTATTAATAGATTTCACCAATCTATAAACAAAGAAAATGCAAATAAATAATAGGCAAAAGATATTCAATTAAAGAATAAAAAAAATACTCTGTCCTTAACAAAAGAATTAAATGAAAAGATGCTTATTCTCAGTTAAATACATTACCATTAGAATTGCAATTAGATAACCTTTCCACCTATCAGAAAATAATGTGACCTTTCTGATAAACACTTGTTGACATATAGTGCTTGCAAAGGATGGAAAACCATCAATCTCATCCTTTTTTGGTAGGAGTTAAAGTGGGTGCAATCTTTTAATTGTTGATTTTCAACATCTATGATATTACAACTTCACATCTATATCAGCCAGTAATTCTATTGCTTTGTTGATATATTTTGTCACTTGTGCAAAGGAAATCATTGCAT
Organism: Loxodonta africana; assembly: GCF_030014295.1. Lineage (NCBI taxonomy): Eukaryota > Metazoa > Chordata > Mammalia > Proboscidea > Elephantidae > Loxodonta > Loxodonta africana. The sequence continues at coordinate 3,336,847 of NC_087363.1, forward strand.
CACTTTACCTGGTAGCAAAGATGAGAAACAAATGTCCATCAGAACTTAATAAACCAGGGTTGCTACTTTTGTGTGATCATTGGTAAAAGAAAAAAAAGTAGTATGGATTGATTTATGTCCCCCCAAATGTGTGTCTCAACTTGGTTAGGCCATGATTCCCAGTATTCTGTGGTTTTCCTCCATGTTGTGATTATAATTTTATGTTAAAGAAGATTAGGGTGGGGTTATAACACCACCCTTACCCAGGTCTCATCCCTGATCCAGTGTAAACGGAGTTTCCCCGGGGTGTGGCCTGCACCAACTTTTATCTCTCAAGAGATAAAAAGAAAGGGAAGCAAGCAGAGAGTGGGGAACATCATACCACCAAGAAAGCAGCACCAGGAGAAAAGCATGTCCTTTCGACCCGGGGTCCCTGCGCCTGAGAAGCTCCCTGACCATGGGAAGACTGAGGACAAGTATTTTCTTCCAGAGCTGACAGAGAAAGCCTTCCCTTGGAGCTGACATCTTGAATTTGGACTTCTAGCCTACTTTACTGTGAGGAAATAAATTTCCTTTTGTTAAAGCCATCCAGTTGTGATATTTCTATAATGGCAGCACTAGATGTAATGGTCTGTAGAATGTATTGTAAATGAAAAATCAGAGAACATACATGTATGCTTAAAATGTAGTATTTTCATTAAAATCGGCATAATATATGTAACACATACATACGCTTATATAAATAGTGTTTGGAATTAAAGCAAGGAAAATCATAATATTTATAGCCTCTGAGGAAGAAAATTGCATTCTAGGCATCAGAGATGGAGGAAGACCTACTTTTAGAGATATACCCTTTAGTAATGAAATTATGTTGTAATCACATGTTGCATTAAAAAAAGACTTTTAAAATCTTACCTCAGGAGACGATCTGATTAACTTATTTACATCGTCGTATCACTGAGCCTTTGAACTGCATTCTGACTTAGGCAGGAGGCACCACGATATTCTAGGACAACACTAGATTCCAAGAATTTGAATAAACAATGAATCAGCTATAGAGGCAGTTCTGAAACTCAGTACTCTTTAACCACATTGTACATCACCACACTGCCATGTAACTCCAGGCTTTCATTCTTGGAAGCTTTTCAGATGTAGTGTTTGCCAAGCTCTTAATTACAGAAGTGAAAAATTATTTGAAATTTCTGTCAAGTTATTATAACTAGATCTATCTATCTGTCTGTCTGTCTATCATCTATCATCTATCTATCTATCTATCTATCTATCTATCTATCTATCTATCTATCTATCTATCTATCTATCTATCTATCATCTACTATCTATCTATCTATCTAATCTATCTATTTATCTATCTATCAATCATATATTTTCTGTCTATCCATCCATCAACCCATCCATCATCTATACTTCTATCTGTATCATCTATTTCCCTATCTATCTACAGACAAGGTTACATACAAAAGTCACACAATTGCTGTATATTAAAATGACATAAAATATGAATACACATTAGAACTAAGCAACATAGAGAGATTTTTGTCTTCTCACTGCTGAATATCAGCATAGAAAAGAAGTAGATGTTTAACAAATATATATATAAAAAGTGAAAGAATTAAGGAGGATTTTCTACAGATACAATTCCATAATATCCCACACTAGTCTGCACTTGACTTCCATTGAGGAGATGTGAAGCCTGGAGCCTACTCTAACCACAGCAACTTAAACATCTCCATGAAGCATTTCTGGAACACTTAAAAGATGTTATTTTTATTTGCTTATCTCCCTCATCCCCATCTTTCAAAAGCACTTACCTTGTAGTGCTCAACTACCATATACAGATTTTATGTCTGCCTTCCCACTTCAGATTCTAAATCCCTCATAGAAAAGTGTCTAAACTTTCTATCCTTCCACAAGTGACTTCTACGTATTAGATATTTTCAGTGTCTGCACCTAGCAGATTGATTTCCTCCAAATTCTGAAGACAATTATGTTATTCGCTAATAAAAATCTTAGCCGCTTTTAGGCAGGGGTTAGAATGCTCAGATGCTCTATTTTTTTTCTGGGGTAATTTGGAAGCCGCTTAATGCATATCTATATCCATGTATATATTAAGTGCTTCTAAATTTCTCTTTGATCTCACAAAGACACTTAGGTTCTCACCTGTCTATTCAGAAGCAATCTAAGTTGGCCACAATTTCATCCCACACACTTGGAAATCCACCCTCACACAAGATTTTTACTGGGAAATGCTTGTCTTATCCCTTCCTTGGAGGAGTATTTAACATGAATGATGCAAAATATAGCAGCCTGGGGAAATCATTCCCTAAAGTCTCTAATTCCTCCCAATTAAGAAACTTAAGTCAGATAGGATAAAGAGCTTATCTTCAATTTGCTTTATAATAGTATGGGGAAAAAAATGTGGTCTATTTTTGAAATTACAAGTACAAATTGTGGTCATACATTATATTTTTTACCAGCATCCAGATATTGGATTTCAACAACATTCTTCAATAAAAAGAACCATGACATCTTGGAAAATGGCTGTTGATTATAAAATGGTAAAGAGTGAACAAGAAGAACTGGAGCACCTTGCAGTGCCAGAAAGTAAGGAAGTGTTCAAGCATACATGTGAGCACATGAAAACAACATAAACACCCACACAAACAGTGATGAGGATATACCAAGGAACATGGGAGTCAACTGAAAGAGCTCTCATTGGTCAAAACTTGAATAATATGAGCAAAAAAATAAAACGATATTGAACTGTACTTCAAAGAATAAAATGAATATCCCTTAGTCCACACTGACATAAATTACTGGTAGAGTGTCAGCAAAAAAGATGAAGACCCTCAAGAGATGGATTGACACAATGACGGCAACAATGAGTTCAACCATAACAACAATCATAAGGATGGTGTAGAATGGGGCAGTATTTCTTTCTGTTCTATGTCCAGTTAAAATGAGTCAGAACCAACTGGATGGAACCTAACAACAGCTATCTATCTATCTATCTATCTATCTATCTATCTATCTATCTATCTATCTATCTATCTATCTATCTATCATCTATCAATCATCTATCTATGTATCATCTACCTATCTATCTATCATCTATCTATCTAATCTATCTATCATCTATCTATCATCTATCAATCATCTATCTATCATCTATCTATCATCTATCCATCATCTATCAATCATCTATCTATCATCTACCTATCTATCATCTATCATCTATCTATCTATCATCTATCAATCATCTATCTATCATCTATCAATCATCTATCTATCTATCATCTACCTATCTATCATCTATCTATCTAATCTATCTATCTATCATCTATCTATCCATCTATCTATCATCTATCAATCATCTATCTGTCATCTATCTATCTATCATCTACCTATCTATCATCTATCTATCAAATCTATCATCTATCTATCATCTATCTATCTATCTATCATCTATCTATCTATCATCTATCTATAAAAGACTAAATCAATAACTGAATGAGGAGAAGAAACTAATTTCCTGTGCATAAAAATTCAGAATAATTTATGCAGATGTGCCATCCTTAAGGAAATAGAGCATATCTTTCTACCTCTTAAGCATGGACTGGAAAGTGAATTCCTTCCAAGAAGTACAATATGGGAAGGGAAAAAAAGTGTAAGTTCACCACATAGAAAACCGAAAAAGACTGCCTCAGACAGGTGATCAACCTTAACATGATAAGTCAAGTGATAGTATGTACCCTTGATATGATGAAAATAACATCTTACCTCTGTGGCCTTCCTCCAAGGAATTACTAACACCAGTCTAATCATGAGAAAAATATTAGACCTCAGTTGAGGGATATTTTACAAAATGCATGACAAATCCTTCTCAAATCCATCAAGGTCATCAAAACTAGAAACTCTAAGCAAATATAACTATCTAGAGGTGCCTTAAGAAACATGATTATTAAGTCTAATATGATTATTAAATGTAATATATTTTGGGTGTGATTCTAGAAAAAAATAGAACCTTAGGTGAATACTAAAGTAATCTGATTAGAGTATGAATTTTAGTTAATAATAATACTAAAGTATCAGTATCAGTTCATTAGATGTGAGAAATTTAACATACTAGTTGTTATGTGTTGAATTACATCCCTCCATAGTATATGCTGTAAATCCTAATCTCTATGCCTGTGGTTAGAACCCCATTTGGGAATGAATTGTCTTTGTTATGTTAATGAGGCAGGATTAGGGTAGGGTGTACCTTGAGTCAAACTCTTCTGAGATACAAAAGACATTAAATAAGCAAGCAGAAGAGATGGGGTAAGATAGATGACAAGGCACATGAAGATCTCCAAGGAACCAGGAACCAGAAGCTGAAGAGACAAGAACATCCCTCCAGTATCCACAGAGAGAGAAAAACTTCTCCTAGAGCTGGCACCTGAATTTGGACTTCTAGCCACCTAAACTGTAAGAAAAAAAAAAAATATATATATATATATATATATATATATATATATCTGTGCATTAAAGCCATCTACTTGTGATATTTCTGTCATAGCAGCACTAGATAACCAAGACATTAGTGTAAGATGATAATAATAGAGGAAACTACCCTATTTTTGCAACTTTTCTGTAAATCTAAAATTATTTTTAAATAAATATTAATTTAAAATGGACATCATGCTAGAGGTCCTAGCCAGAACAATTAGGATTGAAAGAGAAATAACTGCAACATTCAGTTTGGTAAAGAAGAAGTAAAAGTATCCCTATTTGCAGATGATATGATCTTACACAGAAAATCCTAAAGAATCCACAAGAAAACTATTTGAACTAATAGAAGATTTCAACAAAGTATCAGGATACAAGATAAACACAAAAATAAGCTGAATTCCTCTACACCAACAGAGAGGATGTTGAAGAGGAAATCACCAAATCAATATCATTTATGATAGCCCCGAAGAAGATGAAATACTGAGGAGTAAATCTAACCAGAAACGTAAAAGACTTATACAAAGAAAACTACAAGATAGTACTGCAAGAAACCAAAAGAGACCTACAAAAGTGGAAGAACATACCCTGTTCATGGATAGGAAGACTCAACATTGTGAAAATGTCTATTCTACCCAAAGCAATCTATAGATACAATGCAATCTTGATCCCAATTCCAGTGGCATTTTTTAATGAGATGGAGAAACAAATCACCAACTTCATATAGAAAGGGAAGAGGCCCCGGATAAGTAAAGCATTACTGAAAATGAAGAACAAAGTTGGAGGCCTCACACTACCCAATTTTTGAAATTATTATGCCATCATGGTAGTCAAAACAGCCTGGTACTCATACAACAACAGGTATGCGGACCAATGGTACAGAATTGAGAATCCAGACATAAATTCATCCATCTCTGAGCAGCTGATATTTGACAAAGGCCCAAAATATGTTAAATGGGGAAAAGATAGTCTCTTTAACAAATGGTGCTGACATAACTGTATATCCATCTTCAAAAAAATGAAACAAGACCTATACCTCACACCATGCACAAAAACTAACTCAAAATGGATCAAAGACCTAAATATAAAATCTAAAATGATAAAGGTCATGAAAGAAAAAATAGGAAAAATGCTAGGAGCCCTAATACATGGCATAAACAGAAAACAAAATATAAGAAACAATACACAAACAACGGAAACTAGAATAACTGGGAGCTCTTAAAAATCAAACACTTATGCTCATCAAAGGACTTCAGCAAAAGATTAAAAAGAGAACCTACAGACCGGGCAAAAAATTTGGCTATGGCATATCCGATCAGGGTCTAAACTCTAAAATCTACAAGGTACTGCAAAACTTCAACCACAAAAACAGCAATAAACCAATTAAAAAATAGGCAAAGGATATGAGCAGGCACTTCACCAAAGAAGACATTCAGGCAGCTAATAGATACATGAGGAAATGCTCACTACCATTAGCCATTAGAGAAATGCAAATCAAAACTACAACGAGACACCATCTCACCCCAATAAGGCTACCATTAATTCAAAAATCAGAAAATAATAAATGTTGGAGAAGTTGTGGAGAGACTGGAACACTTACTTATACACTGCTGATGGGAATGTAAAATGCTACAACCACTTTGGAAATCGATTTTGTGCTTTCTTTAAGAAGTCAGAAATAGAAATACCATACAATCCAGCACACCCATGTTCATTGCAGGACTATTCACAATACCAAAAAGACAGGAACAACCTAGGTACACATAAATGGGCAAACTGATAAACAAATTATGGTATATTCACACAATGAATATAATAAAGAACAATGATGAATCTGTGAAACATCTTATAACTTGGATGAATCTGGGAGGCATTATGCAAATTAGTTGGTCATAAAAGGAAAAATATGGTATGAGATCACTATTATAAGAATTCACGAAAAGGTTTAAACACGGAAGAAAATATTCTTTGATGGTTATGAGGGTAGGGAGGGGTGAGGGAGAGGGGAATTCACTAACCAGACAGTAGACAAGAATTATCTTAGGTGAAGGGAAGGACAACACACAATACAGGGTAAGTCAGTAGCACTGGACTAACCCCAAAGCAAAAAAGTTTCCTGAACACAATGAAACACTTGGAGGGACAGAGTAGTGGGGGCAGGGATCTGGGGACCCTGGTTTCAGGGAGCATCTAGGTCAATTGGCATAACAAAGTTTATTAAGAAAATGTTCTGCATCCCACTTTGGTGAGTGGTGTCTGGGATCTTACAAGCTAGTGAGTGGCCATCTAAGATGTTTCAATTGGTCCCAACCCACCTGTAGCAAAGGAGAATGAAGAACACCAAAGACACAAGGAAAATATTAAACCAAGAGACAAAAAAAAAAAAAAAAAACCCATTGCCATTGAGTTAATTCCTACTCATAGTGACCCTATAGGACAGAGTAGAACTGCCCCATAGAGTTTCCAAGGATCGCCTGGTGGATTCAATCTGCCAACCCTTTGAGTAGCAGTTGTAGCACTATGCCACCAGCATTTCCAAAAAACTCATTGTCATCGAGTTGATTCTGACTCTTAGCAACCTATAAGACAGAGTTGAACTGCCCCATAGAGTTTCCAAGAAGTGTTTGGTGGATTTGAACTGCCTACCTTTTGGTTAGTAACCATAGCACTAACTGCTACACCACCAGGGTTTGCTCAAGAGATAAAAGGGGCCACATAAACCAGAGACTCCACCAACGTGAGACCAGAAGAACTAGATGGTGCCCAGCTACCAGCAATGACCGCCCTAACAGTGAACACAACAGAGTGTCCCTGAAGGTGCAGGAGAAAAGTGAGGTGCAGAACTCAAATGCTAATAAAAGTACAAGACTTAATGATCTGACTGAGACTGCAGGAACCCCAGAAGACATGACCCCCTGACTCTGTTAACCCAGAACTAAAATCATTCCCAAAGCCAGCTGTTCAAACAAAGAATAGGCTGAACTATAAGACATACAATGATACTTGTGAAGAGTGTGCTTCTTAGTTCAAGTAGACACATGAGGCTAAATGGGCAGCTCCTGTCCCGAAGTGTGATGAGAAGGCAGAAAGGGGTTGGAGTTGGTTGAATGGACATGGGAAATCCGGAGTGGAAAAGAGGAATGTGCTGTCACATTATAGGGATTACAGCTAGGGTCACATAACAATGTGCATATAAATTTCTGTCTGAGAAGCTAACTTGAGCTGTAAACTTTCACCTAAAGCACAATAAAAAGAAAAAAAATGGTGGTGGGGTAAAAAATATGAACAGACTCTTCTTCAAAGAAGATACACAGAAGGCAAATAAGCATTGAGTGTGGGAGGCTGCCATGCCTGTGGGGCAAGGTGGGACCAATATCCAGGTCTGAGAGACTTCCTCCACTAATCCGGAGAACATAACTAGTGATGTCCAGACTCTGAAGATCAGGGCCGTTGCCATATGTACCTGGAAAGCAGAGGGCTATTTTCAAGCCTTGAGAGTTAATGAAATTTACTCTGCTGGGATTTGGACTTGCTTGGTATCCCTGACTCCTTTCCCTAAAATTTCTCCCTTTGGGAATGAGAATGTCTGCGGTGGACCTTTCCCACCATTGTACTTTGGAAGCAGATAACTTATATTCCAGGTTTCACAGGTCCAGAAATGGAGATGAATTTTGTCCTAGGAAAGAACACACCTGGAGTTAAGCCCATACTTGACAGAGAGGATAAGATTTAATTTTGGAGTGAGTTAAGGCTTTTGGGGATGATGTGATAGAATAAATGTGTTTTGCACGTGGAAAGAAGGTGAAATTTGGGGGCAACAAAGGGTGCAATGTTACGGAATGAATTGTGTCCCCTCAAAATCTGTATTGAAGTTCTGTGCCCTGTACTTGTGAATAAGATGCTGTTCAGAAGGGAGGGTTTGCTCATTAAGTTAATTGCATCATACCTGAGTAAGGGATGTGTACTAAACCTCATCACTCTGAGGTACTAAAAAAAGCAGAATAAACTCAGAGACACACACATACAGGCGGAACACAGACACCAAGGAATAACCAACGAATACCAAGAAATGCCAAGGATTGTCCACAGACACCTGAAACTAGGAGAGACTCACAGAAGAAATAACTGGTCTGAATTTTACCCTTCAAAACTGTGAGAAAATAAAGTTGTTTTTGTTTTAAAGCTATTCACGTGTAGTATTCTGTTATGGTAGTCCCAGGTAACTAAGCGAGTGGAAAGAATGGAAATGAGTTATTTAAAAAAAAAAAAAAAGTTTTTTAAAAAAAAAAGTACAATAAGGACCTTGCATGGCCTCGTGAGGACAGTATGCCCTGAACAAAGACCTAAGTTTAAATAAACTGTTTCATTTAGGTTCTACTGAAACTCCGTTTGCCATCTTCCATGGGGAAAACAAAAGACAAAGGCAAAGCAAAACAATAACAAAGTAAAATGAAAAAATACTTAGCCATTTTAGCATTTCAAATTTAATTAATACTCTCATACAAAAAGATAACTGAAAACAGTGTACATGGCTTCTCAATTTAAAATGTGCCTATGTCAAGAAATATGGAAGACAGCTTCCTGGTCATCTGACTGGAAGAGGTTCATATTTATGCCTATTCCCAAGAAAGGTGATCCAAGCGAACGCGGAAATTATAGACCAATATCATTAATATCACATGCAAGCCAAATTTTGCTGAAGATCATTCAAAAACGGCTGCAGCAGTATATCGACAGGGAACTGCCAAAAATTCAGGCTGGTTTCAGAAGAGGACGTGGAACCAGGGATATCATTGCTGATGTCAGATGGATCCTGGCTGAAAGCAGAGAATACAAGAAGAGTGTTTACCTGTGTTTTACCGATTATGCAAAAGCATTCGACTATGTGGATCATAATTAAGAACACTTAATTGTGCTCATGAGGAAACTCTACATAGACCAAGAGGCAGTTGATTGGACAGAACAAGGGGATGCTGATTGGTCTAAAGTCAGGAAAGGTGTGCATCAGGGTTGTATTCCTTCACCATACCTATTTAATCTGCATGCTGAACGAATAATCCGAGAAGCTGGACTATATGAAGAACGGAGCATCAGGATTGGAGGAAGACTTATTAACAACCTGCGTTATGCAGATGACACAACCTTGCTTGCTGAAAGTGAAGAGGACTTGAAGCACTTACTAATGAAGATCGAAGACCACAGCCTTCAGTATGGATTACACCTCAACATAAAGAAAACAAAAATTTTCACACCTGGACCAATGAGCAACATCATGATAAATGGAGAAAAGATTGAAGCTGTCAAGGATTTCATTTTACTTGGATCCACAATCAACAGCCATGGAAGCAGCAGTTAAGAAATAAAAAGATGCATTGCGTCGGGCAAATCTGCTGCAAAGGACCTCTTCAAAGGATTGAAGAGCACAGATGTCACCCTGAAGACTAAGGTGCGCCTGACTCAAGCCAAGGTATTTTCAATCACATCATATGCATGTGAAAGCTGGACAATGAATAAGGAAGACCGAAGAAGGGTTGACATCTTTGAATTGTGGTGTTGGCGAAGAATATTAACTATACCATGGACTGCCAAAAGAACGAACAAATCTGTCTTGGGAGAAGTACAACCAGAATGCTCCTTAGAGGCAAGGATGGCGAGACTGGGTCTTACATGCTTTAGACAAGACATGTTGTCAGGAGGGATCAGTCCCTGAAGAAGGACAGCATGCTTAGCAGAGTACAGGGTCAGCGGGAAAGAGGAAGACCCTCAACAAGGTGGATTGACACAGTGGCTGCAGCAATGGGCTCAAGCATAACAATGATTGTAAGGATGGCTCAGGACCAGGCAGTGTTTCGTTCTGTTGTGCATAGAGTCGCTATGAGTCAGAACCAACTGGATGGCACCTAACAACAACAATAATTAAATATTTAGAAACTCTATCTAAATTTCCATCTTAAAGGCAATAATTCTATGTTGCTGAGGAAAATCTTAATGTTCTTCTGAATCCCTCTTAACACATTGATTCAAATGGATTGTAAGAATTTAACACTCATTAAGTATATATTGTATATATAAGTAAAGACTTCAGTCTTTGAATAGCTCAGTTTATGAGAAAAGTTGGAAAAGGTGTGCATCAGGTTGGTATCCTTTCACCAAAACCAAAAAAAAAAAAAACCATTGCCATCAAGTTGATTCTGACTCATAGTGACCCCATAGGACAGAGTAGAACTGACTCAGAGTTTCCAAGGAGCACCTAGCAGATTCAAACTGCTGACCTTTTGGTTAGCAGCCATAGCACTTAACCCAGTGCCACCAGGGTTTCTGTCTTTTTTTTTTTTTTAATTGTGCTTTAAGTTTACAATTCAAGTCAGTTTCATACATTAAAAAAAAAAAAAATACACACGTTGTTATGTGACCCTAGTCAATCTCCCTGTAATTTGACAGCACACTCCTTCTCTCCACCCTGTATTTCCCATGTCTGTTCAACCAGATCCTGACCCTGTCTAGCTTCTCATCTTGCCCTCAGATGGGAGCTGCCCACATAGTCTCATGTGTCTACTTGAGCTAAGAAGCACACTCCTTACCAGTATCATTTTATGTCTTATAGTCAAGTCTAATCTTTGTCTTAAGAGTTGGCTTTGGGGATGGTTTTAATTTTGGGCTACCATGGGGTCTGGGGGCCATGACCTCTGGGGTCCCTCCACTCTCAGACCATTAAGTCTGGCCTTTTTACTAGAAATTGAGGTCTGCATCCCATTTTTCTCCTGTTCCATCAGGGATTCTCTGTTGTGTTCCCTATCAGGGCAGTCATTGGTGATAGTCCGGCTCCAGCTAGTTCTTTTGGTCTCAGGCTGATGTAGTCTCTGGCTTATGTGGCTGTTTCTGTCTCTTGGGTTCATATTTTCCTTGTGTCTGTGGTGTTCCTCATTTTCCTTTGCTCCAGGTAGGTTGAGACAAACTGATGGATCTCAGATGGCCGCTTGTTAGCTTTTAAGACCCAAGAAGCCACTCACCAAGGTGGAAAGCAGAATGTTTTCTTAATAAAATTTATTAGGCCAATTGACCTAGATGTCTCCTGAAAACATGGTCCCTAGACCCCTACCCCTGCTACTCTGTCCCTCAAAATGTTTGGTTGTATACAGGAAATCTCTAAACTTTTGGTTTAGTCCAGTTGTGTTGGCTTCCCCTGTATTGCGTATTGTCCTTCCCTTCACCTATGATAATTCTTGTCTACTATCTCATTAATGAATACCCTCTCTCTCACTCCCCATACTCTTAATCATCAAGAATGTTTTGTTCTGTGTTTAAGTCTTTTCTTGAGTTCTTATAATAGTGGTATCATATAATATTTGTCCTTCTGTAACTATTTTCACTTCCCATAAGGCCTTCTAGACTCCTCCATTTTATGAGATGTTCCACAGATTCATCATTGTTCTTTATCTTTGCGTAGTATTCCATTGTGTGAATATACCATATATTTTTTTTGTCCATTCATCTGTTGATGGGCACCTAGGTTGTTTCCATTTTTTGCTGTTGTAAACAGTGCTGCAGTGAACATGGGTATGCATGAATCTATTCATATAAGGGCTCTTATTTCTCTAGGGTGTGTTCCAAGGAGTAGGATTGCTGCATCCTTTGATAGTTCTATTTCTAGCTTTTTAGGAAGCTCAATATCAATTTTCAAAGTGGTTGTACCATTTTACATTCCCATCAGCAGTGTATAAGTGTTCCAGCTTCTCTATAACTTCAACATTTCTATTGTGTCTTTTGGTTTAATGACAGCCTTGCTGGGGTGAGATGGTATCTCGTTGTAGTTTTTATTTCCATTTCTCTAATGGTAGTGATCCTGAGCATTTCCTTATGTATCTGTCAGCTACTTAAATGACTTCTTTGGTGAAGTGTCTGCTCATATTCTTTGCCCATATTTTTTAAATTGGGTTATTTTTCTTTTTGTTGTCGAAGTTTTGCAGTATCTTGTAGACTTTAGAGAACAGACCCTTATTGGATTTGCCATAGCCAATTTTTTTTCCCAGTCTGTAGGTTGTCTTTTTACTCTTTCAGTGAAGTATTTGGATGAGCTAAGTGTTTGATTTCTAGGAGCTCCTAGTTATTCTAGTTTCTATTGCTCGTGTATTGTTAGTAATGTTTTGTATACCGTTTATGCCATGTATTAGGGCTCCATGACGGTTATCATTTTTTATTTTATATTCAGGTCTTTCATACATTTTGAGTTAACTTTTGTACATAGTGTGCGGTATGGGTCTTTTTTCATTTTTTTGCAGATAGATATCCAGTTATCCCAACACCATTTGTTAAAGAGACTGTCTTTTCCCCATTTAATATTTTGGGCCTTTGTCAAATATCAGCTGCTCAGAGGTGGATGAATTTATGTCTGGATTCTCAATTCTGTTCCACTGGTCTGTGTTTCTGTTGTTTTGACTATCATGGTGGTATAAGATATTCAAAACTCAGGTAGTGTGAGGACTACAACTTTGTTCTTTTTCAGCAATGTTTCACTTATTTGGAGCCTCTTCCCTTTCCATATGAAGTTGGTGGTTTGTTTCTCTATCTCATTAAAAGATGCCATTGGAACCTGGATCGGGATTGCACTGTATCTATAGATTGCTTTGGGTGGAATAGACATTTTCACAATGTTGAGTCTTCTTATCCATGAGCAAGGTATGTTTTTCTGCTTATGTAGGTCTCTTTTGGTTTCTTGCAGTAGTGTCTTGTACGTTTCTTTCTATGGGTCTTCTATGTCTCTGGTTAGATGTATTCCTAAGCATTTCATCTTCGTGGGGGCTATTGTAAATGGTATTGATTTGGTGATTTCCTCTTCGACGTTCTCTTTGCTGATGTAGAGGAATCCCATCATTTTTTGTATGCTTATCTTGTATCTTGATACTCTGCTGAACTTTTCTATTAGCTCCAGTACTTTTCCTGTGGGTTGTATAGGGTTTTCTGTGTATAAGATCATATCATCTGCAAATAGAGATACTTTTACTTCTTCCTTACCAATTTAGAGGCACTTTATTTCTTTTTCTAGCTTAATTGCTCCGGCTAGAACCTCTAGCGCATTGTTAAATAAGCGTAGTGATAAAGGGCATCATTGTCCGGTTCCCGTTCTCAAGGGGAATGCTTTCAGAGTCTCTCCATTTAGGATGATTTTGGCTGTTGGCTTTGTATAAATGCCCTTTATAATGTTGAGGAATTTTCCCTCTATTCCTATTTTGCTGAGAGTTTTTACTATGAATGGGTGTTGGGCTTTGTCAAATGTGTTTTTTGCATCACTTGATAAGGTCTTGTGATTCTTTTCTTTTATTCATGTGGTGAATTACACTGATTGTTTTTCTAATGTTGAACCATCCCTGCATATCTGGTATGAATCCCACTTGGTAATGGTGAATTATTTTTTTGATATATTTTTGAATTCTTTTCGCTAGAATTTTGTTGAGGATTTTTGCCTCTAAGTTCATGAGGGATATTGGTCTGTAATTTTCTTTTCTTGAGGTGTCTTTACCTGATTTTGGTATCAGGGATATGCTGGCTTCGAAAAATGAGTTTGGGAGTTTTCTATCCTTTTGTATGCTCTGAAATGCCTTTAGTAGTAGTGGTGTTAACTCTTTTCCAGAGGTTTTGTAGAATTCTCCTGTGAAGCCATCAGGGAAAGGGCTTTTGTTGTTGCTGTTGGGAGTTTTTTAATAACTTTTTCAATCTCTTCTTTTCTTACAGGTTTATTTAGTTGTTTTACCTCTGTTTGTGTTAGTTTAGATAAGCAGTGAGTTTCTAGAAATTTGTCCATTTCCTCTACGTTTTCAATTTTTTTAGAGTGTAATTTTTCGTATTATTCTCTTTTGATTCTTTTAATTTCACTTGGGTCTGTTGTGACATCACTGATCTCATTTCTTATTCATGTTATTTGCTTCCCTTCTTGTTTTTCTTTTGTTAGTTTGGCCAATGGTTTACTATTTTGTTGATCTTTTCAAAGAACCCTCTTTTGGTCTTTTAACTCTTTCAGTTGTTTTTCTGTTCTCTATTTCATTTAATTCTGCTCTAATTTTTATTATTTACTTTCGTCTGCTGCTGCTCTCTTTCTATTTCATCAAATTATAGGGAAAATTGTTTGATTTTGGCCCTTTCTTCTTTTTGGATGTGTGCATTTATTGCTATAAATTGACCTCTGAGCACTGCTTTTACTGTGTCCCAAAGGTTCTGATAGGAAGTGTTTTCATTCTCATTGGAGTCTATGAATTTCTTTATTCTGACCTTAGTTCCTTCTAGAACCCAGTAGTTTTTTGAGCAAGGTGTTCTTCAGTTTCCTTGTGTTTGATTTTTTTTTTCCTCTTGCTTTTTCTGTTATTGATTTCTACTTTTATGGCTTTATGGTCAGAAAAGATGCTTTGTAATATTTTGATGTTTCATATTCTTTAAGGCTTGCTTTATGACCCACTATGTGGCCTATTTTGGAGAATGTTCCACGTGTATTTGAAAAGAAATTATACTTGGCTGCTTTTGAGTGGAGTGTTCTGTACGTGTCTAAAAGGTCAAGATGGCTGATTGTGGCAATAAGGTCTTCTGTGCCTTTACTGAGCTTCTTTCTAGATGTTCTGTCCTTCACTGAAAGTGGTATGTTTAAGTCACCTACTATTATTGTGAAGCTGTCTATCTTTCTTTTCAAAGTTGTTAGAGTTCATTTTATGTATTTTGGAGCCCTGTTATTGGGTGCATTAATATTTATTATAGTTATATCCCCCCAATATATTGACCCATTGATCATTATATAGTGTTCTTTCTTTATCCTTTTCTGTGGATTTAACTTTAAAATCTATTTTGTCAGAAATTACTATTGCCACTTCTTTTTGGATCATTGTTTTCTTGATATATTCTTTTCCATCCTTTGAGTTTTAGTTTGTTTGTGTCTTTAAGTCTAAGGTGTGTCTTTTATAGGCAGCATATAGACAAATCTTGTTTTTTATCCATTCTGACACTCTGTCTCTTTATTGGTGTATTTAGTCCATTCACATCCAGCATAATAATTGATAGGTATGAGTTTAATGCTGCCATTTTGACGTCTTTTGTGTGTGTGTGTGCTGTTGACAGTCTCTTTTTTCCACTTAATATTCTGTGCTGAGTGTTTTTTCTTTATATATTGTCTTGTCCTCTTTTTCATTGTTGTTTCTTTTGTATTTGCTGAGTCTTTACATTTTTCTTGGCTTTTTTTTTTTTTTTTTTTTGGTTGTGTAGGATTGTTAGTTTCCTTTGTGGTTACCTTAATGTTTACCCCTATTTTTCTAATTTAAACCAAATTTTATCTCTTTGTATTGCCTTGTCTTCCTCTCCCTGTGAAAGATCCATGACTACATTTTTTAGTCCCTCTTTTTTTAATTTAATTTTGTCATCTTTTACATAATGACATCTCTGTTTCCCTGTTTTGAGCATTTTAGCTTTGACTTATTTTTGTGATTTCCTTATCTGGCTGCTCTGTCTTGTGTTCTAGTCTTGGGTTGTTTTCTGATGTTATTAATTTTCTAACTGGAGGACTCCCTTTAGCATTTCTGTGATTTTGATTTCTTTTTTGCAAATTCCCTAAACCTCTGTTTATCTGGAAGTGTCCTTATTTCACCTTCATATTTGAGAGACAGTTTTGCTGGATATATAATTCTCGGCTGGCAATTTTTTTCCTTCAAGGCTTTATATAAGTCATCCCATTCCCTTCTTGCCTTCATGGTTTCTGCTGATTAGTCCAAGCTTAGTCTTATTGACTCTCTTTTTTAGGTGACTTTTCATTTATCCCTAGGCGCCCTTAAAATTCTCTTCATCTTTGCTTTTGGCATGTTTGATCATAATATGTCTTGGTGACTTTCTTTTGGGATCTACCTTGTAAAGGGTTCAATGATCATCTTGAATGTCTTCTCATCTTTAATGATATCTGGGAAGTTTTCTGTCAACAAATCTTCAATAATTCTCTCTGTATTTCCTGTTATCCCCCAAATTCTGGTACTCCAATCACTCATAGGTTATTTCTTTTGATAGAGTCCCACATAATTCTTAGTGTTTCTTCATTTTTTATGCTCTTTTATCTGATTTTTCCTCAAATATGTTGTTGTCAAGTGCTTTATCTTCAGTCTCACTAATTCTGATTTCCATTGCCTAAGTTCTGCTCCTGTGACTTTCTACTGAGTTGTCTAATTCTGAAATTTCATTAATATGGATTTCTGTATGCTGTCTCTCTATGGATTCTTGTAGCCTATTAAATTTCTCATTATATTTTTCTCTAATTTCCTTAAGTTCCTCTAATGCTATTTCTTTGCATTCTTTGACTTGTTCTGCATATTGCCTGAACCTTCCTGAACAGTTCTGTAATTAATCTTGCGTATTCTACCTCCGCTAGTTCCAGGAAGTTTTCTTCATCTAGAAGATTTCTTGATTATTTGTTTTGGGAGTTTGCTGAAGCCATCATGATCAACAATACTGACTGTTGTCTCCTAGCTGTCAATAAATTATTGTATTTATTTATTTTGTTTGCTTACTCTGTCCTAGTTTCTTGTTTTCTTTTGTTTTGATATGCCCCAATAGGTTCCTTGAGTGAGCTAGTTCGATTATTGATGCCTTTGAAGTTCTAATATCCTGTCAACAGGTGGTTAGAACTGTTACTGGTACTGTGGTAGTTGGTCACCAAGTACGTGGTGCAGGTTCTCACCCACAGTCTTAGACAAGCAGGGGTGATTGGTGTAGTTACAGCTATCTGGCTGCAGTAGGGTCACACACTGAGAAAGTCACGGGACTGATATCCATCCCTGAGTGTCTGTGAGGAAAGTGTGTCCCTGTTCCCTAGAGTACCTAGGTGGGTGGGTTTTGCAGCTGAATTATGGGCACCCAATGCTGTTGGCTGTAGGGACTGGAAGGCACCACTAATCCATTGAGCCCTGTCAAGGTTGGCTAGGTGGCATGAGTGAAGCCACCAGTCCTCAGGCCTCTGATGTGGGTAGGTAAGGACAATGCTTTATAGGCAGAGTGGCATCAAACCTCACAAGCCTGCTTCTCCACCATATAGATGAAACAGTTGAAGTTAGACTTCAGGTATATACCTTGTTGTACTGTGCTAATGAGGGCCTAGGCTATTGAAATGGGCCCACACAGTTCTATGCAGGAGTGAAAAGTATTCAAATGTTGTGGACCGCTTATGCCTGTGCCTAGGCAAAGGAGCTGTTTCTGCCCTGAGTTCCAGCTTAGGGAAGCTGGCAGATTACTTTTTCCCCATTAATTAATTTGTTCCTTCTCCAAGGCTGGGAAGATGGCTCAGGATGTATGACAGGTCTTACTTCCAGCCCAAGGAAAGCTACTACCTCTGAAGCTGGCTCAGGAGGGAGGAGGGGTCTGCTAAATGGGTGTTTTTTGGTCAGTGTGGTAGATTAGAATTAAGTACTTACCTTAAGCCAACAGTGCCACTCTTCTCTGATTCCAGAGGTGTAAGTGAACTCTCTGCTGCTCAGTTTCTCCCAATGTGGAAAACATTCTGAATGGCACTGATTGCATCACTGCACTCAAGCTAGTGGATTTGGCCTGCGGGGTGCCAGTTCCCACCAGGTCAGTTCAGGCCAGGCAACTCCTCACTACTTTTGAACCATCCTCCTCCCCCTGCTGCTCAGTCTGGTTTCTCAAATTTGCCTTTGATGTTCAGGTTGTCATACATAATTAATTCACTGTTTTTTGGGGGGGTCTTTGTTGTAACAGGGACCTCTGCAAGCATCTGACAACTCTGCCATCTTGGCCCCACCTCTTTTTTCTTTTGCTTTATCTTCCATTCATCAACCATCCATTCTAACAAAGTTAATTTCAGACAATAAATAACTTTGTTCCATTCATTGTCCTGCAGGCCATTTGTTTTATTGGTCTATCTTCTTATACACACCTAGGTTACTCTTGATAGTGATGTATATGTGGATTGCCTATGCCTGTCTTTTTTCCCTTTGTTCTTCATCTCAGATTTCCTGATAGTTCAACTAATATTATTCCAAGCTAACATTATTTTTCCTAGTATTCTTCAGAAAGATAGCATTGATTCAGAAGGATTTTCTGAATTGCTCTGTGTCTAATTATGAGATTTTGGGGTCTCCAGAGAAACGGTGCCTAAGTTTTGCTAATTTAAAGACAGAAGGTAATGCTAGAGCCAGAAAATGACCAGATGCACCAGGACCATTAAGATGGACGGCAGGTTAATGCCATGTGGTAAAGATCTGTTTGGAAATACATTACAGAATATGATCTCTGAGCTTCAAAGACATATTAAAACTTTTTCTTTTATAGCCATTTTATTTTTTGTTGTTGTAGAGAATGTACACAGCAGAACATACAATAATTCAACAATTTCTAAATGTACAATTCAATGACAGTGATTACATTCTTTAAGTTGTGCAACCATTCTCACCCTACTTTTCCTAACTTGTTCCTCCATTAACATAAACTCACAGCCTCTTAATTCTCCTGTCTAATCTTTCCTGTTGCTATTGTCAAGTTGTTCACTTTTAGATAGTTCAAAGTATTAATAATCCTTCTGTTGTCATAACAGCTTATATTCTTCACTTCCCAATGACATTTCCTTCAGACTTATGCATGAAACAGATGAACACTAGGAATATGTACCTGTGCTCTGTTTTGCAGGAATTTCTAAAGGCTTTTCATTAATTTTTTAGCATAGCTATTTTTTCTTGTTAAATCTACATTCAAAAATCCCTTCTGTTATATTAATATCCAAAGCGAAAAATAATTTAGCTTAGAATATTAGTACATCAAAAAAGACTCTGATTCTGAAAAATGGAACTCTTTAAAGACAAGCTAATTATAAAATGGATTGGATGATCTTAATACACTGAGTTCAACTGACCTGGAGGTGTTAAAGAGGAATCTGGATACCTAATTCAAAATGTATTATAGACAGAATTAAAGACCACAGAGAATCGGTTTCACTTTGTTTATAGATTCTCTCACAATTATGTACGGCTGTAGACTGTATAAATATCTTTCTCATCAAACTAATGAGTGCAGATTCACAGTTATGGTATATAGTTCATGGTCAGTAATGCCAGAATTGAACTCTCAGGAAAAGATTGAGTCAGGCTGAGGTCGGTTTGGATCACAACTATCTGAATTATTCTGATACGGTATCTAGCTCAGACACAAAAGACGATGCTAGACATTCATCTTACTTATAAACTAAAAAAAAAGGAAAATTATTAATGCACCCCATTATATATAATTGAATGTTATTCTCACAATAATCACACACTATTATATTTGATGTCTTTACAGATTTAGTAACATTCCTGAATAAATAATCATACTGTCATTTCATTGTTTGCTTTCTGAGGTAAATTTGATACTCCACAACTTTCTTGTGGCATTTTCCATTTCCGCATTCCTTGGGCTGTAGATGAGTGGGTTGAGAAAGGGTGTCTCAATAGTTTAAAATACTGCCACCATTTTGTCCATACGAAAAATGGTAGGTGGACATGTATATATGAAGATACAAGGACCAAAGAATAAGACGACCACAATGATATGAGAAGTACAAGTGGAAAGGGCTTTTTCCTCCCTTCTACACTGTGGTTTCTCAAAGAACTCAAGATTACAGAATATGAGGTCATCAAAAGCAAGAAACTTCTCCAGCAAATGACCCCACTATTACACACCAACATTAATTTGGTCACATAAATGTACATAGCTAAAGCAAAAGGTTTAACAAGGGCTGCAAATCACAATAATAATGATCAATTAAATCAAGGCTAGAACAATCTGAGCTATAGAATGTATAAATGACTACATCCAGGCAAGAATAATCAAGATGACGCAAAGCTGTTTTCTCATGTTGGTTGGGTAAAGAGAGGGCTTACAGATGGCCACATAGCAATCAACAGATATGAGGACAAGGACAAAGACCTCCATGGATCCAAATAAATGCATTGCAAAGATTTGCATCATACAATCATTATAGGATATGATTTTCTTTGCAGAGAAACCATCCACAGTTATTGTAGGGGCTGTGGAAGTTGAAAAGCAGGTAGCAGCAATGGAAAAGTAAAATAGGAAGAAGTACGTGGGACTCCAAGAGTCTGGTTGGACTCGATGGCCAAAGTAATGAGCAAATTCTCCACCACAGTTCCAGTGTAGAAGATTAAGAAAATGATGAACAGCGTTTTCTGTTTCAGAGTATCCTGTGTCAATCCTAATAGTATGAACTTGGTTACACTCTTGTTTTGTTGCATAGTTTCAGTAGATGTGAGGAAAACCAACGTTAGAAATGTTAATCTGCAAGGAGAAAAGCAATAATTTTATGAAATTTCATTTGGAGCTCAAATACTTATGCCTGATCATGGAATTTCCACTTACGAATGAGTAATCACTTATCTTTTTGTATATTGATTTTTCATAAATATAAAAAAATAGGATTCATAGCAGTTTGTTTATTTCTCTGATTGCATAGGAAGATGTAATGGAAAAATAATTAAAAATGAGAAAAATCAACTTCAAACATCCATTCATAATTGGAACATGGAATTTATGAAGTATGGATTTAGGAAAATTGGAAATGAAACGGAACACGTAAACATCAATATCCTAGCTGAAATGGACTGGTATTGGTCTTTTTGGATGTGACAATCATATGTTCTACTATGCTATACTATATATATATAAGCTCATTGCCATCAAGTCGATTTCGATGCATAGTGACCCTACAGGACAGAGTAGAACTGCCCCCTAGGGTTTACCAGGAGAGACTGGTGGATTTGAACTGTCCACTTTGATTAGCATTCGTAGCTCACCGTAGCTGTTAACCACTGTGCCATCAGAGTTCCATACATATATGAACCAAAAAAAAAAAAAAAAAAAACTTCGCCATCGCGTGGATTCTGCTTTCTGAGGTAATTTTGATACTCCATAACTTTCTCATGGCATTTTTCACTTCTGCATTCCTTAGTGTGTAGATGAGTGTGTTGAGAAAGGTGTCCCGATGGTATAAAATACTGCCACCATCTTGTCCATGCGGAAAGTGGTAGGTGGACGTGTATACATGAATATACATGGGCCAAAGAATAAGACGACTACTATGATGTAGGAGGTGCAAATGGAAAGGGCTTTTTTCCTCCCTTCTTCACTGTGGTTCCTAAGTGAATACAAGATGACCATGTATGAGATCATCAGAAGCAAGAATCCACTTGAGCAAATGGCCCCACTATTAGACACCAACAGCAGGTTGATCACATAAGTATCCATGCAGGCAAGGTTTAACAAGGGCTGCAAATCACAGCAATAATGATCAATCAGATTGGGTCCACAGAAGGGCAGTTTCGAGACCAGGGCATTCTGAGTTGTAGAATGTATGAAAGACCCTATCCAGGCAAGAATAATCAAGATGAAGCAGATCTCTGGTCTCATGATGGTTGGGTAACGCAAGTGCTTACAGATAGCCACATAGCAATCAACAGCCATGAGGACAAGGACAAAGATTTCCATGGATCCAAATAAACGCAATGCAAAGACTTATATCATACACTTATTATAAGATATAACTTTCTTTGCAGAGAGAGCATCCACAATTAGTCTTGGGGCTATGGAAGTTGAAAAGCAGGTATCAGCAACGGACAAATAAAATAGGAAGAAGTACATGGGACTCCCAAGAGACCGGCTGAACTTGAGGGTCACAATAATGAGCAAATTCCACACCACAGTACCAGTGTAGAAGATTAAGAAGATTATGAACACCATTTTCTGCCTCAGAGGATCCTGTGTCAATCCTAACAGTATAAACTCAGTTACACTCTTGTTTGGTTTCATTGTTTCAGTAGATGTGAGGAAAGTAGAGGTTGGAAATAGTTAATCTGCAAGGAGAAGATTAGTTATTTTTTGAAACGAATACTGCATTCGGAGCTTAAACACCTATGCCTGATTATGGAACTTCCATTTACAAATGGGTAATCACTTATCTTTCTGTATATTGATTTTTTGTATACAGAAATAAAATATAATTCATAATACTTAGTTGATCTATTTCTCTGATTGCATATCAGGGTGTAATAGGAAAATGATGAAAAAACGGATGAATATTCAGCCATAATAAATATTAATGTTGGGAATTTGGTATGAGTGAAGAATTTCTTAAGTTGAATGTCTTTCTTCAGATTTCTGCAAGGAATTGTCAATATTAGAGGTGGTAGGCTACAAACAGAGAAGTGCGTGCATAATTGACTTCGAAGTACTTCTATATTTCTTGAATTTGGTCACCCTGTTATAAAAATATCTTCTAATAAATGTTCTAAACATAAGAGGAGTGATTTTGTAAACATTTGAGAGTACTTTTGTTAATAAAACCTTTACATACCTACACACACACACACACACACACAAAGCCATACATAGGCACAAAGAAAGAGAAAGAGATGGGACAGGGGAGAAAAAAAAATAAACATAAAATTTTAGCTTCCCAAACAATTATTGGATAATAATGAGAATGAGAAATAATTAGGTCAATGAACAACCTTCCATTCAGTCTAGTCCAACATGAGTATTTATTTTAATCTGTTGCCTTGACTAAGTTTAATTATATTTCATTTTACTTTACATCTCAAGCCTATATAGTTATTTCCAGTTCTAAATTGAGCCTATTTCATTAACCTTCATATTTTTTATCATAATATGTTGTCCAAAGTTACAGTCTTTCCCTTATTATTCTTATCCTATTTACATGGCTTCTTAAGAAAAAGAGAATACTGAAACTATAGTTAAGAAAAAGAGAGAAAGAACATTTCACATAAGTCAGAATTCAAATTTAAACTTTACTGCTAAGTGCCAGATATCCAGAATGAGCTCAGGAAGCTCCGAGTCATAGTTAAAGATTTTCAGTATAATTTTTTTTACCTAAGTTCTTGAGTGCCTCCTACCCTGGCTTCAAGTAAGAAGAGCAGGAATAAAAAATAAATTAACATTTATTTATATTTAAAGATATGCTAGACACTAGACAAATTATTTTATGAGCCTTATCACATTCATTTCCTAAGCAGTAACATCATAAAAATTAAAAGGTAAATAAATATATTTATAACAAAAATGATAGACAAAAGCATATTTTCATCTAATATTAATAATTTTTCACAAATCAGTCTTGAAACAAGGAAAATTCAAATAAATAATTGGCAAAATAAATTAAAATAAATTTAAAAAATAAAAGGGACTTTGTCCTTAACAAAAAAATGAGACAAATGAAAAGATTCTCATAAACAGTTAAATACATTGCCACAAGGTGACCTTTCCAATAAATGTTTGTTAACATGTAGTTCTTGCAAAGGGTGGAAAACCATCAATCTCACATATTTTTGGTAGGAGTGAAATTGGGTGCAATCTCTCAAGGGGTGATTCTCACATGGAGGCTATTACAACTGCACACACATACATATCAGCCAGTAATTCTATTACTTTGCAGGTACACTTACTCACATACACAAAGAAACTCATTGCATCCCTTTCTGTGGTGGCAAAAGATGAGAAACAAATGTCCACCAGAACTTAATAAACCAGGGTTGCTACTTTTGAGTAATCATTGATAAAAGAAAAAAAATGTAGCAGCTATATATGTAACGGTCCTTAGAATGTATTGTAAATGAAAAATCAGAGAACATAAGTGTATGCTTAAAAAAAAAAAGAATGTAATATTTCCATTAAAATCAGGATAATTTATATCACACAAGCATGTGCTTATATAAATAAATTGTGTTTGGAAAAGAAGCAAGGGGAATCATAATATTTATAGTCTCTGAGGTGGGAAACTGCATTCTAGGCATTAAAGATGAAGAAGACCTACTTTTAGAGACGTGTTCTTTGGTAAAAACAAAAATATGTTGTAATCATGTGTTTCATTAAAAAATATTTTTTAAATCTTACCTGAGGAGATGATCTGATTAACTTATTTACATTGTCATATCACTGAGCCCTCAGACTACATTCGACTTACACAGGAGGCACCACAGCGTTCTAGGGCAACACTAGATTCCAGGACTTTGAATAAAAAATGAATCAGCTATAGAGGCAGTTCTGAAACTCAGTGCTCTTTAACCACATTGTACCTCACCACACTGCCATGTAACTCCAGGCTCACTTTCATTATTGGAAGCTTTCCAGATGTACCATTTGTCAAACTGTTAATCACATAAATGAAAAATTATTTGAAATTTCTATCAACTTATTATTATATCTAGATTTATCTATCTTCCATCTATCCATCAATCCACCTATTCATCTATCCTTCTATGTACCTTTATCATGTATTTCTCTCCTTATCTATCATCTATCTTCTATTTATCCATTATCTATCCGTCAATCCATTCATCCACCTATCCTATCTCTATTATCTATCTATCTATCTATCTATCTATCTATCTATCTATCTATCTATCTATCTATCATCTATCATCTTTCTATCTATCATCTATCTGCAATCAAGCTTACAAGCATAAGTCACATAATTTCTATACATTAGAAAGACACAAAATATGAATACACATTAGAACTAAGCAACACAAGGAGAGGGATTTTTGTCTTCTCACTGTTGAATTTCAACATAGAAAAGAAGTAGATGTTTTACGTATATATATACAATGAGTGAAAGAATTAAGGAGGATTTTCTATAAGTAGAATTCCAAAATGTCCCACACTAGTCAACACTAGAGTTCCATTGATGAACCCTCTAGCCTACTTTAACCACAGCAAAATAAACACCTCCATGAAGTATTCCTAGAACACTTAAAAGATATTATTTCTATTTGCTTATTTCCCTCATCCCCATCTATCAAAAGCGTTTACTTTGTAGTGCTCAACTACCTTACACATATTTTATTTCCGCCTTCTCACTTTAGATTGTAAATCTCTCATAGAAAAGTCCCTAAACTTTCTATCCTTCCATAAGTGACTTCTACCTATTAGATAATTTGTGTCTGCACCAAACAGATTAATTTCCTCCAAATCCTGAAGACAACTATGTTATTCCCCAATAAAAGTCTTAGGAGATTTTATGCAGAGGTTAGAATGCTCAGTTGCTCTATTTTCTTCCCAGGGTAATTTGGAAGTCACATATATATATGTATACGTATATATGTATATACATACATATATATATGTGTACGCTTCTAAATTCTCTTCAGTCTCACAAAGATGCTTAGGTTCTTACCTGTCTATTTGGAGACAATCTAAGTTGGCCACATTTTCTTCCCACAAGCTCAGAAATCCATCTCACATAAGATTTTGACTGGGAAATTCTTCTCTTTTGCCTTCCCCGGAGGAGTATTTAACACGAATGATGCAAAATATAGCAGCCTGGGGAAAATCATTCCCTAAGGTGTCCATTTTTTTCCAGTTAAGAAACTAGAGCCAGATATGATAAAGTGCTTATCTTTAATTTGTCTTGTAAGATTATGGGGGAAAATGTGGACTATTTTTTAAATTACAAGTACAAGTTGGGGTCATACATTATATTTTTGACTAGAGTGAAAAATTATGGCCACCTAGCACCCAGATCTTGGTTTCCAATAACATTCTTCAATTAAA
The DNA here is from genome assembly GCF_030014295.1 of Loxodonta africana. Classification (NCBI taxonomy): domain Eukaryota; kingdom Metazoa; phylum Chordata; class Mammalia; order Proboscidea; family Elephantidae; genus Loxodonta; species Loxodonta africana. Next base: position 3,362,920 of record NC_087363.1, read on the forward strand.
AAAAAAAAAGACTTCTTGAAAAATGCCTGCTGATTATAGGGTTGGGGCAAGGAATTTGCAAGAGGAACTGGAGCATCTTGTAGTGCCAGAAAGTAAGAATATGCTCAAGCACACATGCACACACGTGCACACACAGACACACACACACACACACACAGGAACAGTGGTGAAGATATGCCAAAGGAACACAGGACTCAACTGAAAGAGCTCCTGTTGGTCAAAACTTGAAAAATGTGAGCAAAAAAATAACACACTGTTGGACTATACTTCAAAGTGTAAAATTAATATCCATTAGTCTACACCGATACATAGTGGGACATATATATTTCTGTAGAGTGTTTGCAAAAAAGAATAAGACCTTCAAGAGAGGGACTGACACAGTGGATGCAACAATGGTCTCGAGCATAATAACAATCATGAGGATGGCACAGAACTGGGAAGTGTTTTGTTCTGTTGTACACAGGGCTGCTATGAGTCAGAACCGACTTGATGGCACATAGAAACAACAAATACGGGGGTGGAGCCAAGATGGCGGAATGGACAGACACTTCCATAGAGCCCTCTTTACAATAAAGACCTGAAAAAACAAGTGAAATGAGCATATTTGTGACAAGCTGGGAGCCCCGAGCAACAAAGGCAAGCTTAGACAATGAACTGAGGGGCAGGGGAAGGAAGAGGCCATTCAGAAGTGGAGAGGAGTTACTGGACCTGAATCGAGGGGAGCCCTCAGGCACCATTCCTGGAGTGGCGGTGGTGTCGGCGGCTGCAGCGGCAAGATGGTCTTCGCGTTTGGCCACAGTTGCCTCAGGAAGAAGCAGCAGCCACACAGCCCACTCCTATTTCCGGAACCTGAGGAGAAGAGCGCTCTTGGCAAAAGTTAAGTACTTGCGTACATCCTACCGCACCCTCACACCCCCAAGCCAGCTTCAGCTGCTGAATCCCTAGGCCAGAGATAGACCCTGGTGAGCACCTGGAGCCATTCTCCTGTCCTGGCCTTAGGGGAGGAAAAATTTGCAACTGGGGAGAAAAGATAATTTGCTAGCTCCATTAACTGGGGGAGCTCAGGGCAGAAGCGGCTCCTGTCCAGGCATAAACTGTCTGTGGACCCTGAGCACCTTTCCCTTCTGCATGGGCCTGTGTGGGCCTATTTCGGGAGAACAGGCCTTTGTTGGCAAACTCCAACCATTTCAGCGGTGTGGTGGAGAGATGGGTTTTTGACATTTGACATTGCTTTGCCTATTAAACAAGGTCCTCACCTACCCACAACAGGGACCTAAGGACTGGTGGCTCCACTTGGGTCGCCTGGCTACCCGTGACAGGGGTCCAAAGAGAACTGGTAACTCCCAGTCCTTACAACGAAAAACTTTGGGTGCCCACGGTTCCTCTGCAGAGCCCACCCACCAGCACGCTCTAGGGAACAGAGACGCATTTTCCTCAGAGACACTTGGGGGTCGGTTCTCAGCCCCCTGCCTTGTTCAGAGGGTGACCCCCTGCTGCAATCAGATACACATATATACACCAATCACCCCTGCCCCTCTAAGACTGTACGACAGAGCCTGTACCACACACTTGATATCAGCTACCTGGAAACCTGACCTGAATTCATACAAGAAACCTGAATGGACTCCTAGACTGATATACCTGATAACAGCTCTAGCCAGCTGGGGACAGGACACCAGAGCTCCAAAGCTGAAAATAATCAAGCTAGCTCACTCAAGCAACCCATAGGGATATACCAAAACAAAACAAAGCAAGCAGCTATGACACAATAAGCAAGCATAAACTAATACAATAACTTATAGATGGCTCGGAGACAACAGTCAGTATCAAGTCACATAAAGAAACAGGCCATGATCACCTCAACAGGCTCTCAAAATAAAGAATCCAGGGATCTTTTAGATGAAAGTGCTTTCCTGGAATTACCAGATGCAGAGTTCAAAAGTTTAATATACAGAACCCTTCAAGACATCAGGAAGGAAATGAAGCAATACACAGAACGAGCCACGGAACACACAGATAAAACAACTGAAGAAATCAGAAAGATTATTCAGGAAAATAAGGAAAAGTTTAATAAGCTGGAAAAATCCATAGACAAACAGCAATCAGAAATTCAGAAAATTAACAATAAAATTACAGAATTAGATAACTTAATAGAAAGTCAGAGGAGCAGAATTGAGCAAGTAGAACCTAGAATTTCTGAACTTGAAGCTAAATCACTTGGCACTAATATATTTGAAGAAAAATCAGATAAAAGAATTAAAAATATGAAGAAACCTTAAGAATCATGTGGGACTCTATCAAGAGAAAGAACCTCCGAGTGATTGGAGTACCAGTACAGGGAGGGATAACAGAAAATACAGAGAAAATTGTCGAGGGTTTGTTGGCAGAAAACTTCCCTGATATTGTGAAAGATGAGAAGATATCTATCCAAGATGCTCATCGAACTCCACATAAGGTAAATCCGAAGAGAAAGTCATCTGGACATATTATAATCAAGCTTGCCCAGAACAAAGATAAAGAGACAATTATAAGAGCAGTGAGGGATAAAAGAAAAGTCACCTACAAGGGACAGCCGATAAGAATAAGCTAAGACTACTCGGCAGAAACCACGCAGGCAAGAAGGCAATGGGATGACATATTTAAAAAATTGAAGGAAAAAATTGCCTGCCAAGAATCATATATCCATGAAAACTGTCTCTTAAATATGAAGGTGAAATTAAGACTATTCCAGATAAACACAAGTTGAGGGAATTTGTAAAAACCAAACCAAAACTACAAGAAATACTAAAGGGAGTTCTTTGGTTAGAAAATCAATAATATCAGGTATCAACTCAAGACTAGAACACTGGGCAGAGCAACCAGAAGTCAACCCAGACAGGAAAATCCAAAAAAAAAAAAAAACAAAGCAAGATTAAAAAAAAAAAAAAGCCCAGCACAGGGTAACGGCGATGTTATTATATAAAAGACGACAACATTAAAATAATAAAGAGGGACTAAGGAATGTAATCATAAACCTTCCATATGGAGAGGAAGATATGGCGATATAAAGAAATAAAAAATAGGGGTAAATAATAAGGTAACCATAAAGGAGACAAACTACCCTACTCATCAAAATAAAATACAAGACAAAAATACAGGCTCAGCAGTAACAAAATCAACAACAACAAATATGAGGAAAGGACAATATATAAAGAAAATCTACTCAGCACATAAAATCAAGTGGGAAAAAGAAGCTGTCAACACACAAAAAAAGACATCAAAATGATAGCACTAAATTCACACTTATCCAAAATTTCCCTGAATGTAAATGGACTAAATGCACCAGTAAAGAGACAGAGTGGCAGAATGGATTAAAAAAAAAGATCCGTCTATATGCTCCCTACAAGAGACACACCTTAGACTTAGAGACACAAACAAACTAAAATTCAAAGAATGGAAAAAAATATATCGAGCAAACAACAATCGAAAAAGAGCAGGAGTGGCAATATTAATTTCTGACAGAATAGGCTTTAAAGTTAAATCCATCAGAAAGGATAAGGAAGGACACTATATAATGATTAAAGGGACAAAACATCAAGAAGATATAACCGTATTAAATATTTATGCACCCAAAGACAGGGCTGCAAGATACATAAAACAAACTCTATCAGCATTGAAAAGTGAGATAGACAGCTCCACAATAATAGTAGGAGACTTCAACATACCACTTTCGGTGAAGGACAGGATACCCAGAAAGAAGCTCAATAAAAACTCTGAATATCTAAATGCCACAGTCAACCAACTTGACCTCATAGACACATACAGAACACTCCACCCAACAGCAACCAACTATACTTTCTTGTGCACATGGAACATTCTCTAGAATAGACCACATATTAGGTCATAAAGCAAGCCTTAGCAGAATCCAAAACATTGAAATAATACAAAGCACCTTCTCTGACCATAAGGCCATAAACGTGGACATCAATAACAGGAAAAGCAGGGAAAAGGCATCAAACACTTGGAAAATGAACAATACCCTGCTCAAAAAAGACTGGATTATAGAAGACATTAAGGATGGAATAAAGAAATTCAGTTAATCCAATGAGAATGAAAACACTTCCTATCAGAACCTTTGGGACACAGCAAAAGCGGTGCTCAGAGGCCAATTTATATCAATAAATGCACACATTTAAAAAGAAGAAAGGGCCAAAATCAAAGAACTATCCCTACAACTTGAACAAATAGAAAGAGAGCAACGAAAGAAATCCACAGGCACCAGAAGTAAACAAATAATAAAAATTACAGCTGAGCATAAGACCAAAATCTGGTTTTGTGAAAAACTCAATAAAATTGATAAACCACTGGCCAAACTGACAAAAGAAAAACAGGAGAGGAAGGAAATAACCCGAATAAGAAATGAGATGGGCCATATCACAACAGACACAACTGAAATTGGAAGAATCGTATCAGATTACTATGAAAAACTATACTCAAACAAATTTGAAAAGCTAGAAGAAATGGATGAATACTTAGAAACACACTACCTACCTAAACTAACACAAACAGAGGTAGAACAACTAAATAGACCCATAACAAAAGAAGAGATTGAAAAGGTAATCAAAAAACTCCCCCCCAAAAAAGCCCTGGTCCAGATGGCTTCACTGCAGAATTCTACCAAACTTTCAGAGAAGAGTTAACACCACTACCACTAAAGGTATTTCAGAGCATAGAAAAGGATGGAGTACTACGAAACTCATTCTATGAAGCCACGATATCCCTGATACCAAAACCAGGTAAAGACACCACAAGAAAAGAAAATTATGGACCTACATCCCTCATGAATGTAGATGCAAAAATCTTCAACAAAATTCTAGCCAATAGAAATCAACAACACATCAAAAAAATAACTCACCATGACCTAGTGGGATTCATACCTGGTATGCAGGGATGGTTCAACATTAGAAAAACAATTAATGGAATCCACCACAACAATAAAACAAAAGACAAGAATCCCATGATTTTATCAATTGATGCAGAAAAGGTATTCGACAAAGTTCAACACTCATTCACGATAAAAACTCTCAGCAAAATAGGAATAGAAGGAAAATTTCTCTACATAATAAAGGGCATTTATACAAAGCCAACAGCCAACATCACCCTAAATGGAGAGAGCCCGAAAACATTCCCACTGAGATCAGGAACCGGACAATGATGCCCTTTATCACCACTCTTATTCAACATTGTGCTGGAAGTCCTAGCCAGAGCAATTAGGCTAGACAAAGAAATAAAGGCCATTCAGATTGGCAAGGAAGAAGTAAAAGTATCTCTCTTTGCAGATGACATGATCTTATACACAGAAAACCCTAAGGAATCCTCCAGAAAACTTCTGAAACTAATAGAACAGTTCAGCAGAGTATTGGGTTACAAGATAAACATACAAAAATCAGTTGGATTCCTCTACACCAACAAAAAGAACATCGAAGAGGAAATCACCAAATCAATGCCATTTAAAGTAGCGCCCAAGAAGATAAAATACTTACGAATAAATCTTACCAAAGATGTAAAAGACTTATACAAAGAAAACTACAGTACACTTCTGCAAGAAACCAAAAGAGACTTACATAAGTGGAAGAACATACCTTGCTCATGGATAGGAAGACCTAACATTATAAAAATGTCTATTCTACCAAAAGCGATCTATACATTTAATGCAATTCCGATTCAAATCCCAAGGACATTCTTTAAAGAGATCGAGAAACAAATCACTAATTTCATATGAAAGGGAAAGAGGCCCTACATAAATAAGGCATTACTGAAAAAGAAGAACAAAGTGGGAGGCCTTACTTTACCTGATTTTAGAACCTATTATACCACCACAGTAGTCAGAACAGCCTGGCACTGGTACAACAACAGATACATGGACCAATGGAACAGAATTGAGAATCCAGACATAAATCCATCCACATATGAGCAGCTGATATTTGACAAAGGCCCCAAAACAGTTAAATGGGGAAAAGACAGTCTTTTTAACAAATGGTGCTGGCATAACTGGATCTCCACTTGCAAAAAAATGAAACAAGACCCATACCTCACTCCATGCACAAAAACTAACTCAAAATGGATCAAAGATCAAATATAAAATCTAAAACAATAAAGATCATGGAAGAAAAAATAGGAACAACATTAGGAGCCCTAATACATGGCATAAACAGTATAGAAAACATTATAAAGAACACAGAAGAAAAACTAGATAACTGGGAGCTCCTAAAAATCAAACACTTAAGCTCCCCCAAGGACTTCACCAAAAGAGTAAAAAGACTACCTACAGACCGGAAAAAGGTTTTAGCTATGACATTTCTGATCAGCGCCTGATCTCTAAAATCTACATGATACTGAAAAAATTCAACTGCAAAAAGACAAATAACACAATTAAAAAATGGGGAAAAGGTATGAACAGACATTCACTATAGAAGACATTCAGGTAGCTAACAGACATATGAGGAAATGTTCACGATCATTAGCCATTAGAGAAATGCAGATCAAAATTACAATGAGATTTCATCTCACTCCAGCAAGGCTGGCATTAATGCAAAAAACACAAAATAAATGTTGGAGAGGCTGTGGAGAGATTGGAACACTTCTACACTGCTGATGGGAATGTCAAATGGTACAACCACTTTGGAAATCGATTTAGTGCTTCCTTAAAAAGTTAGAAATAGAACTACCTTACGATCCAGCAATCCCACTCCTTGAAATATATCCTAGAGAAATAAAAGCCTTTACATGAACAGATATATGCACACCCATGTTTATTGCAGCACTGGTTACAATAGCAAAAACATGGAAGCAACCAAGGTGCCCATCAACGGATGATGGATAAAAAATTATGGTATATTCACATAATGGAATACCATGCATCAATAAAGAACAGTGAGGAATCTGTGAAACTTTTCATAACATGGAGGAAACTGGAAGGCATTATGCTGAGTGAAATTAGTCAGTTGCAAAAGGTCAAATATTGTATAAGACCACTGTTATAAGAACTTGAGAAATAGTCTAAACTGAGAAGAAAACATTCTTTTGTGGTTACGAGAGGGAAGAGGGAGAGATGGTAGCACAGTGGTATTCACTAATTAGATAGTAGATAAGAACTACTTTAGATGAAGGGAAAGACAGCACACAATACAGGGGAAGTCAGCACAATTGGACTAAACCAAAAGCAAAGAAGTTTCCTGAATAAACTGAATGCTTCAAAGGCCAGTGTAACAGGGGCAGGGGTCTGGGAAGCATGGTTTCAGGGGACATCTAAGTCAATTGGCATAGTAAAATCTATTAACGAAACATTCTGCATCCCACTTTGAAGAGTGGCATCTGGGGTCTTAAATGCTAGCAAGCAGCCATCTAAGATGCATCAATTGGTCTCAAACCACCTGGATCAAAGGAGAATGAAGAACACCAAGGACACAAGGCGATTACGAGCCCAAGAGACAGAAAGGGCCACACGAACCTGCGACTACATCATCCTGAGACCAGAAGAACTAGATGTTGCCCAGCTACAACCTATGACTGCCCTGACAGGGAACACAACAGAGAATCCCTGAGGGAGCAGGAGAACAGTGGGATAAAAAAAAAAAAAATTTTTTTTTTCTTTTTGGGATGCAGACCCCAAATTCTCATAAGACCAGACTTAATGGTCTGACTCAGACTGGAAGGGTCCTGTTGGTCACAGCCCCCATACCTTCAGTTGGCCCAGGACAGGAACCATTCCCGAAGCCAACTCTTCAGACATGGATTGGACTGGACAATGAGTTGTAGAGCGATCCTGGTGAGGAGTGACCTTCTTGGATCAGGTGGACACTTGAGACTATGTTGGCATCTCCTGCCTGGAGGGGAGATGAGAGGGTGGAGGGGGTTAGAAGCTGGCAAAAAAGACAGGAAAAGAGAGAGTGGAGGGAGAGAGAAGGCTGTCTCATTAAGGGGAGAGTAATTGGGAGTGTGTAGCAAGGTGTATATGGGTTTTTGTGTGAGAAACTGACTTGATTTGTAAACTTTCACTTAAAATACAATAAAAATTATTTTAAAAAACAACAAATATGTATATATATATATATATATGATAATGACTAGATAAATAAATGAATGAAGAGAAGAAACTAATTTCCTGTGCAAAGAATTAGGACATAACTTTCTACCTCTTAAGTATGGACTGAAAAGTAAATTCCTTCCAAAGAGTACAATATAGGAAGGGGGAAAAAGTCTAAGTTTACGGTAGAGAAATCTGGCAAACACTGCCTCAGACAGGTGATCAAATTTAACATCACCAGTGATAAGTCATGTATGTAACCTTGATGTGATGAAGATGACAATTTACCTTTTTGGTCTTCCTCCATGGAATTCATAACCCCAGCCTAAACATGAAAAAAATATTAGACACACCTCAACTGAGGAATATTTTACAAAAGTCCTCCTCAAATCTGTCAAGCTTATCAAAGCTAGAAACTCTGGAAAATATCACTATCTAGAAATGCCAAAGGAAACATGATTATTAAATGTAATATGATATTTTGTATGTCATTCTGGAAAGAAATAGACCATTACATAAAAACTAAGGTAATCAGATTCAAGTATGGATTGTAGTTAATGATACTATGTATCAACATCAGTTCATTAACTGTGAGAAATTTAAGACACTAGTTGTTATGTGCTGCATTACATCCCTTCAAAACGTGTTGAACTCTTTAACCTGTGGCTATAATCCCATTTGGGAATGGGTTGTCTTTGTTATGGTAATGAGGCAGGATTAGTATACAGTATATCTTGAGTCAGCCTCTTCGGAGATAACAAAAGCAAGCAGAACAGAGATGGGGTAAGATAGATGCCAAGTCACATGAAGATCCCCAAGGAACCAGTAAGCAGAGACTGAAGGGACAAGAACATCCCTCCAGTGTTGACAAAGAAAGAAAGACTCCTCCTAAAGCTGATGCTCTGAATTTGGACTTCTAAACTATGAGGGGGGAAAAAAATCTGTTAAAGTCATCCACTTGTTGTATTTCTGTTACAGCAGCACTAGATAACTATGACATTAGTGTAAGATGATAATAATAGGGGAAAATGTGCTATTTTTATAACTTTGATAAATCTAAAATTATTTTAAAATAATTGTTAATTTAAAAGTAGTGGTGGGGTAAAATATATGAACAGGCTTTTCTCCAAAAAAGATAAACAGAGGGTAAATTAGCATTGAGTGGGTGAGGCTGCCATGCCTGTGGGCCAAGGTGGAACCTACACCCAGGGCTGAGTGACTTCCATCAAAAATCTGGAGCACATGGCCAAAAATCCCCAAACTTCGAAGATCAGGGCCATTGTCACATGTACCTGGAAAGCAGAAGGCTATTTTCAAGCCTTAAGAACTAATGAAATTTACTCTGCTAGGATTTGGACTTGCATGGTGCCCATGGTTCCTTTCCCTCAAATTTCTCCCTTTGGGAAAGAGAAAGTCTACCTTGGGCCTTTCCCACAATGGTACTTTGGAAGCAAATAACTTATATCCCAGGTTTCACAGGTCTAGAGATGTGGAAGAATTTTGTCCCAGGAAGGAACACACCCAGAGTCACACCCATGCTTGATTCAGAGAATGAGATTGTGTATTGAGACTTGATCTTGGAATGGGTTAAGGTTTTGTGGATAATGTGATAGGGTAAATGTGTTTTGTACCTGGGGAAAACATGAAATTTGGGGGGAACAAAGGGTAGAATGTTATAGAATGAATTGTGCCCCCCCCCCCAAATCTCTATTGAAGTCATTGCCCCTGTACCTGTGACTATGATCCTGTTTGGAAGGAAGATTTTGCTTGTTATGGTAATTGCATCACACCTGAGTAAGGCGTGAGCACTAAATCTAATCACTCTGAGTTATAAAAAGAGTGGAATAAACAGAGACACACACATACAGGGGGAAGACAGACAACAAGGGACAACCAATGAACACCCAGGAATTCCAAGACACCTGAAACTAGGAGAGGCTCACAGAAGGAATTCCTGATTTAACTTTCAGCCTTCAGAACTGTGAGAAAATAAAGTTGTTTTTTAAAGCCATCCACTTGTGGTATTTCTGTTAAGGCAGTCCTAGGTAACTAAGACAGTGGGAAGAGTGGAAATGAGTGATTTAAAAAAAAAGGGAAATTTTTACTAAAAAAATAAATACAAGAAGGACCTTGCACAGCCTCATGAGGGTAGTGTGCTCTGAGCAAAGACCTAGGTTTAACTAAACTCTGTTCCATTTCGGTTCTACTGACATTCCCTCCCCCACCATTTTATGGGGAAAACAAAAGACAAAGCAAAGCAAAACAAGGAAAAATGCTTATGCATTGTAGAGTTTCAAGTTTAATTAGCACCCTAATACAAAAGGATACCTAATAACCCAAAACAGTGTACACGGTTTCTAAATTTCAAGTGGGTGTGATTAAATATTTAGAAACTATTTCTAAATCTTCGTCTTAATGGTGATAATTCTATGTTAATAAGGGAAATCTTAATGCTGTCCTGAAACTCTCTGAGCGCATTGATCCAAAAGGATTGTAAGAATTTACTTACATAAAATATACATAAAATGTATATTGTATACATATCTATATAAAGACGTCAGTCTTTAAGCAGCTTAAAAAAAAAAAAAAGTTGCAGTTGAGTCGATTCTGACTCACAGTGACCCTACAGAACAGAGTAGAACTGCACCTTAGATTTTCCAAGGAGCACCTGGTGGATTCAAACTGCCAACCTTTTGGTTAGCAAACACAGCACTTAAGCACTACACCACTAGGGTTTCCATCTTTTCACCATACTTATTGAATTTATATGGTGAGCAAGTAACTCGAGAAACTGGACTATATGAAGAAGACTCTTTAACACCTTGTCATATGCACATGACCCAACTTTGCTTGCTGAAAGTGAAGAGAACTTGAAGCACTTACTGATGAAGATCAAAGACCATAGCCTTCAGTATGGATTACAACTGAACATAAAGAAAACAAAAACTCGCAACTGGACCATTAAGCAACACAATGATAAATGGAGAAAAGACTTAAGTTGTGAAGGATTTCATTTTATTTGGATCCACAATCAACACTCACGGAAGCAGCAGTCAAGAAATTAAATGATATATTGCATTGGGGAAATCTGCTGCAAAATACCTCTTTTTCCTTTTTTTTAGTTATAATATTTTATTGTGTTTTTGGTGAAAGGTTACACAGCACATAAAGTTCCCATTTAACAGTTTATAAACATATTGGTTAGTGCCATGGTATTCATTTTTCACAATGTGCCAACATTCTCATTATTTCAGTTCTGTTTTTTTTTTTTTTTTGTGACCATTAATCTTATTTCCTGCCCCCCTTACCTTCCCATCTTTGCTTTAGGGTAAATATTAACTGGTCATATCAATTTTTTTTTTTTTTTTGAGAAGCACAGTGCTCACAGGTGATCTTTTTTTATTTTATGAGCCAATTCGTTATTTAGCTGAAAGGTGACCTCTGGGTGTGATTTGAGTGCAAAGTTTTAAGCATATCTCAGAACAATGGTCTTGGGGATTCCTCTAGTCTCTATTCTCCAGTAAGCCTTGCCTTTTTTAAGAATTTGAGGTTTCTCTTACATTTTTATTTCAATCTGTCTAGACCATCTTTCATGTCCCTAGTCAGAATGGTTGGTAGTGGTAGCCAGGCACCATCTAGTTCATTTGGTCTCAGGTTACATGAGGCCGTGGTTTGTGTATGCTACCAGTCCTATAGACTAGTTTCTCTTTTGAGTCTTTGGTTTTCTTCTTTCTCTTTTGTGCCAGGCAAGTAGAGACCTATAGTTTTATCCTAGGTGGCTGCTTGCAAGCTTTTAAGACCCCAGATGCTACTCATCAAACTCGGATGTAGAACATAAAGTTCATATACTATATTATACCATTGACCAAATTGTCCCATGAGATTATGGTCCTATGCCTTCAAATCCAGTAAACCAACTCCAAGAGTTATTTGGTTATGTTCAAGAAGTATCTGTAACTGTGCCCCTATGTGCTTTATTATGTATATCAAAATATATGCAGCACACACATAAATTTGTACACATATGCCTACAGGTACACCTGTACATGCAGCCATAAATAGAGACATATACCTTCTTATACACATATATGCATACATATCTACCTATGTATCTACACATATATATTTGGTTGTTAGTCATGGTGTTGCAAAATAGCATATGTTATGGCATTTACCAAAAATGCCCCCTTTTCTTATGTACTTCTTAGTGTCATTATTTACCATGGTCAAGTTGAGCACATTTCCACCACTTTAGGTACTGTCTTAACCATCACTCAAAATAACAAGTGTCTATTATCTAGAGCTACCAATCATCTGTCAGTTTTTCATACTGTGGTGGTCTTGTGTGTTGCTATGACGCAGGAAGCTATGCTAATGGTATTTCAAATGCCAGCATGGTCACTTACAGAGGACAGATTTCAGTGAAGCTTCCAGACTAAGATAGTCAAGGAAGAAGGACTTAGTTGTCTGCTTCTGAAAAAATCGGCCAGTGAAAACATTATGAATAGTAGTGGAACACTGTCTCATATAGTGTCAGAAGATGAGCGCCTCAGGTTGGAAGGCACTCAAAATGTGAATAGGGAATGGCTGCCTCCTCCAATTAGATTTGTGGTGCCTCTCAAATTGAGAAGAAATAGCTGCAAACATCCATTAATAATTGGAACGTGGAATGTACTAATGAATCTAGGAAAACTGGAACTCATCAAAAATGAAATGGAACGCATAAACATCAATATTCTAGGCATTAGTGAGCTGAAATGAACTGGTATGGACCATTAGGAGTCAGAAAATCATATAGTCTACTATGCCTTGAATGACAACTTGAAGAGAAATGGCATTGCATTCATTGTCATAAAGAACATTTCAATATCTATCCTGAAGTACAGCACTATCAGTGATAGGTTAACACCCATACACCTACAAAGAAAACTAATTAATTCAAGTATTATTCAAATTTACACACCAACCGCTAAGGCCAAAGACGAAAAAATTGAAGATTTTTACCAGCATCTGCAGTCTGAAATTGATTGAACATGCAATCAAGATACATCAATAACTACTGGCTATTGGAATGCGAAAACCAGAAACAAAGAAGAAGGATTGGTAGTTGGAAAATACGGCCTTGGTGATAGAAACTAAGCAGATCACATGATAGAATTTTGCAAGACCAATGACTTCTTTGTTACTAATACCTTTTTTCAACAACATAATCAGTGTCTATACACATGGACCTAGGCAGATGGAATACACAGAAATCAAACTGACTATGTCTGTGGAAAAAGACAATGGAAAAGCTCAATATCATCAGTCAGAACAAGGCCAGAGGCCAGCTTCAGAACAGACCATCAATTACTCACATGCAAGTTAAAGTTGAAGTTGAAAAAAATTAGGACTAATCCAGGAGGGCCAAAGTATGATTTTGAGTATATCTCACCTGAATTTAGAGACCATCTCAATAATAAATTTGATGCATTTAACACTAATGACCAATGACCAGATGAGTTGTGGAATGACATCAAGGGTATTATACATGAAGAAAGCAAGACACCAATTAAAAGAGAGGAAAGAGAGAAAATACTGAGATGGATGTCTGAAGAGACTTTTAAATTTGTTCCTGAACATAGAATAGCTAAGGCAAAAGGAAGAAATGATGAATAAAAGAGGTGAATAGAAGATTTCAAAGGGCAGCTTGAGAAGACAAAGTATTATAATGACATGTGCAAAGAACTGGAGATAGAAAACCAAAAGGGAAGAACACACTAGGCATTTCTCAAGCTGAAAGAACTGAAGAAAAACCTCAAGCCTCAAGTTGAAATATTGAAGGATTCTGCAGGAAAAATATTAAACTATGCAGGAAGCAACAAAAGAAGATGGAAGAAATACGAAGAGTATATGAATTGGTGGCTGTGCAATCATTTCAGGAGGTACCATATGATCAAGAACAAATGGTACTGAAGGAAGATATCCAAGCTGCACAGAAGGCACTGGTGAAAAACAAGGCTCCAGGAATTGAAAGTATACCAATTGAGACATTTCAACAAATGGACACAGCACTGGAAGTGCTCACTTGCTATGCCAAGAAATTTGGAAGACAACTACCTGGTCAACTGACTCAAAGTAATCCATATTTGTACTCATTCCAAAGACAGGAGATCCAACAGAATGTGGAAATTGTTGTACAATATCATTAATTTCACACACAAGTAAAATTTTGCTGAAGATCATTCAAAAGTGGTTTACAGCAGTACGTTGACAGGGAACTGCCAGAAATTCAAGCTAGATTCAGAAGAGGACATGGATGAGGGATATCATTGCTGACGTCAGATGGATCTTGGCTGAAAGCAGAGACTACCAGAAAAATGTTTGCCAGGGTTTTATTGACTATGCAAAGGTGCTCTACTGTGTGGATCATAACAAATTATGGGTAACATTCAAAGATTGGGAATTTGGAACACTTAATTGTGCTCATGAGGAACCTATACTTTGGCCAAGATGCAGTCATTTGAACAGAAAGAGGAAATACCACATGGTTTAAAGTCTAGAAAGGAGTGTGTCGATATTGTATCCTTTCACCATACTTATTCAATCTGTATGCTGAGAAAATACTTTGAGAAACTGGACTGTAAGAAAAACTCAGCAAGAAAATTGGATGAAGACTCATTAACAACCTGTAATATGCGATGACACAACCTTGCTTGTTGAAAGTACGGAGGGCTTAAAGTACTTACTGATGAAGACCAAAAACCACAGCCTTCAGTAGGGATTACATCTCAACATAAAGAAAACAAAAATCCTCACAACTGGGCCGATAAGCAACATAATGGAAAAAAGAGAAAAGACTGATGTTTTCAAGGATTTCACTTTAGTTGGAGCCACAATCAACACCCAGGGAAGAGTCAGTCAAGAAACCCAAGGATGCATTCCACTGGACAAATCTGCTGCATGAGATACCTTTAAAGTGTTAAATAAAAAAAAAGAAAAAGCAGAGATGTCACTTTAAGGACAAAGGCGTGCCTGACTCAAGCCACGATGTTTTCAATCTCTCATGTGCATGTGAAAGCTGGGCAATGAATAAGGAAGACTGAAGAAGAATTGATGCCTTTGAATTATGGTGTCGACAAAGAATATACAATATACAATGGAATGCCAGAAGAAAGAACAAATCTGTCTAGGAAGAAGTCCAGTTGGAATGCTCCTTAGAAGCAAGGATGGAGAGACTTGGTCTCACATACTTTGGACATGTTATCAGGAGGGACCAGTCCCTAGAGAAGAACACCATGCTTGGTAAAGTAGATGGTCAGAGAAAAATAGGAAGACCCTCAATGAGATGGATTGACACAGTGGCTGCCACAATGGGCTCAAACATATCAACAATGATGAAGATGGCATAGGACAGGGCGGCTTTTCATTCTGTTGTACAAAGTGCACTTATGTGTTGGAATCTACTTTATAGCACTAATAATAATGACAACAAAAACCCAATGAATGTGGAAGCTCCATAGACACATTCAGATTCCCCGAGGGACTGAATTTCTGGGTTAAGGGCTGTGGGGACCATGGTCTCAGGGAACATTTAGCTCAATTAATATAACATAGTTTATAACATAGTTTATAAAGAAAATGTTTGACATTCTACTTTGGTGAGTAGCGTCTGGGGACTTAAAATCTTGTAAGCAGCCATCTAAGATATTCCACTGGTCTCACCCCATCTGGAGCAAGAGAGAATGAAGAAAAGCAAAGACACGAGGGAAAGATTAGTCAAATGACTAGTGGACCACAAGTACTATAGTCTCTACCAGACTGAGTCTAGCACAACTAGATGATGCCTGGCTACCACCACTGACTTCTTTGACAGAGATCACAGTAGAGGGTCCCAAACAGAGCAGGAGAAAAATGCAGAACAAAATTCTAACTCACACACACACAAAAGTCCAGACTTACTGGTCTGACAAAAAAAAAAAAAAAACTGACAGAGACTGAAAAAACCCTGAGACTATGGCCCCCAGACACCCTTTAAGATCAGTACTGAAATCATTCCTAAGATTCACCCTTCAGCCAAAGATTAGGCAGACCCATAAAATAAAACAAGACTAAATGGGCACAGCAGCTCAGGGGCAAGTACAAGAAGGAGTAATAGGGAACCCAAGGCCAAGAAGGGGTGAGTATTGACCTGTCATGGGTTTGACAACCAGTGTCTCAAAACTGTTATGTATGCTAATATTCTAATGAGACAGTTTGTTCTGTAAACCTTCATCTACAGTACAATTTAAAAAAAAAGGAAAAGAAGAGAAAGAAACCAAATATGCTAAAACAATAACTACAACAGCAACAAAAACACGTGTGTATACATATCATAGGAGTATATATGCATGTTTGTGTTGTGGTGTTTGTATGACAGAAAGAGAGATGGCGGAGAAAGAGAGAGAATCAATATTTCATATAACTATGGCCCAAGGAAAGGTCTCTAGGTGCCACACAGTTTGTACTCACCTATTAACCTAAAGAAGGTTGGTGGCTCAAACCCACCTAGCAGTGCTACAGAAGAATCACCTGGAAATCTGCTTCTGTAAAGATCATGGTCAAGTAAACCCTACGGAGCAGTTCTACCCTGCAACACATGGGTCACCACAAGTTTGAATGGACAAGGAGTTTTTTTTTTTTTTTATTATTGCACTTTAGATGGTTTACGGAACAAATTAGTTTCTCATCAGTTAGTACACACATTGTTCTATGACATTGGTTAACAACTCTACAACTTGTCAACACTCTCCCTACTCAACCCTGGGTTCCCTATTACCAGCTTTCCTGTTCCCTCTTGCCTTCCAGTCCCTGCCCAGGGCTGGTGCATCCTTTTAGTCTTGTTTTTTTTTTTTTTTTTCCCATGGGCCTGTTCAATCTTTGGTTGAAGGGTGAACCTCATGAGTGTGTCTCATTACTGAGCTGAAAGTGTCTCGGGGCCGTACTCCCAGGGTTTCTCCAGTCTCTGTCAGGCCAGCAAGCCTGGTCTTTCTTTTTTAGTTAGAATTTTGTTCTACATTTTTCTCCAGCTCTGTGCAGGACCCTGTATTGTGATCCCTGTCAGAAGAGTCAGTGGTGGTATCCAGGCACCATCTCGTTGTACTGGACTCAGTCTGGTGGAGGCTGTGGGAGATGTGGCCCATTAGTTCTCTGGACTAATCTTTCCCTTGTATCTTTAGTTTTCTTCTTTCTTCCTTGCTCATGAAGGAGTGAGACCAGTGGAGTATCTTACAAGGCTGCTCACAGGCTTTTAAGACCCCAGACACTACTCAGCAAAGTACAATGTAGAACATTTTCTTTATAAACTCTGTTATGCCAATTGAGCTAAATATTCCCTGAGATCATGGTCCCCATAGCCTTCAGCCCAGCAATTTGGTCCCTCAGGGAGTTTGGGTGTGTCTATGGAGCTACCATGACCTTGCCTTATACAGGTTGTGCTGGCTTCCCCAGTATTGTGTATTATCTTCCCCTTCACCAAAGTTTCCACTTATTATTGTGTATTAAGTATTTTTCCATCCCCACCTCTCCCCTCCCTCTTAACCATCAAAGATTGTTTCTTTTTGTATGTAAACCTTTTCATGAGTTTTTACAGTAGTGGTCTCATACAATATTTGTCCTTTTGTGATTGACTTATTTCATTCAGCATAATGCCCTCCCGATTTATCCATGTTGTGAGATGCTTCATAGATTCATTGTTGTTCTTTATCGTTGCATAATACTCCATTATGTGTATGTACCACAGTTTGTTTATCCATTCATCTGTTGATGGGCATCTAAGTTGTTTCTATCTTTTTGCTATTGTGAACAATGCTGCAATCAACATGGATGTGCATATGTCTATTAGTGTGACAACTCTTCTTTCTCTAGGATATATTCCTAGGAGTGGGATTGCTGGATCGTATGGTATTTCTACTTATAGCTTTCTAAAGAAGCACTGTAACATTTTCCGAAATGGTTGTATCATTTTGCATTCCCACCAGCAGTGCATAAGAGTTCCGATCGCCCCCCAGCCTCTCCAACATTTTTTATTTCTTCTTTCATTGATTCGTGTCAGTAATGCCGGGGTGAAATTGTATTTTATTGTGGTTTTGATTTGCATTTCTCTAACAGAAACCCTGGTGGCGTAGTGGTTAAGTGCTATGGCTGCTAACCAAGAGGTCAGCAGATTGAATCTGCCAGGCACTCCTTGGAAACTCTATGGGGCAGTTCTACTCTGTCCTATAGTGTCACTATGAGTCGGAATCGACTCGACGGCACTGGGTTTGGTTTTGGGTTTAATGGCTAGAGGGAAACACTTGTGGCGTAGTGGTTAAGTGCTACGGCTGCTAACCAAAGGGTTGGCAGTTCAAATCCGCCAGGTGTCCCCTGGAAACTCTATGGGGCAGTTCTACTCTGTCCTATAGGGTTGCTATGAGTCAAAATCAACTCAACAGAACTGGGTTTATTTGTTTTTTTTTTTTGGAATGGCTAGAGATCGTGAACATTTCTCATGTGTTTGTTGGCCACTTGAATGTCTTCTTTGGTGAAATGTCTGTTCATTTCCTTTGCCCATTTTTTAATTGGATTATTTGTCTTTTTGTTATAGAGGTGTTAGATTTCTTGTAGATTTTAGAGATTAGAACTTTGTCTTGATTTGTAATAGCCAATTTTTTTTCCCCCTCCGTAGGTTCTCTTTTTACTCTTTTGGTGAAGTCTTTTGATGAGTGTAAGTTTAATTTTTAGAAGATCCCAGTTACCTAGCTTATCCTCTGGAGTTTGTGTATTGTTGGTTGTGGTTTATATCCAGTTAATGCTGTGTATTAGGGCCTCAAGCGTTGATCTTATTTTTTTTTTCTTCTATAAACTTCATGGTTTTTGGCTTTATATTTAGGTCTTTGATACATTTTGAGTTAGTTTTTGTATATGGTGTGAAGTATGGGCCCTTTTTCATTTTTTTGAAGATAGACATCCAATTTTGCCAGCACCATTTGATAAAAGACTGTCTTTTCCCCATCTGATGGACTTTGGGACCTTGCCTAAGATCAAGTGACCATAGGTGGATAGGTTTACATCTGGGTTCTTTATTCTGTTCCATTGGTCAATGTATCTGTCACTGTACAAGTACCAGGCTGTTTTGACTACCGTAGCCGTATAAGAGCTTCTGAGGTCAGGAAGTGTGAGTCCTTTTACTTTATTCTTCTTCTTCAAAAGTGCTTTACTTATCTAGGGCTCCTTCTCTTTCCATATAAAGTTAATGATAAGTTTTTCCATCTCTTTAAAGAATGCTTTTGGTATTTGGATCAGTATTGCATTGTATTTGTAAATCGCTTTGGGTAGAATTGGTATGTTTTTCCATTTATGTAGATCTCTTTTGGTTTCTTGAAGTAATGTTTTGTAGTTTTCTTTGTATAGGTTTTTTACATCCCTGGTTAAATTTATTTGCAAGTATTTTATTTTTTTAGGGGCTATTATAAATGACATTTTTTTCTGATTTCCTTTTCATCATTGTCTTTATTGGTGTCTAGGAGTCCAACTGATTTTTGTATGTTTACCTTGTATCCTGCTACTCCACTGAATCATTCTATTAGTTCCAGTAGTTATCTTGTGGAGTCTTTTGGGTTTTCTATGTATAGTATCATATCACCCACAAATAGGGAGAGTTTAACTTCTTCATTACAAATTGGGATATAAAAAAAAAAAAAAATTTTTTTTTTTTTTTTCTGTTTCTGGGCAAGGAGATTTTAAGGCTCAAAAAATAAAAAAAGACCTGGGGGGAAATGAGTTAAAATGAGACCAGGGGATATTTCACCGTTAGGTACTTTTTCAGAGGGTCCTGGTAAACACTCTATGGAAACTGCTTTGAAGAAACTTTGTCCACATGGTTGTTTTTTCAAATGATATTCAATACTTTTAAGTACAGCAAAACTAGATCAAATGATAAGAGATTCTGAAACTTGTAGGAATGTTAAGAAAACATTCTAAACCAAGAGATGGGCTATATATTGTTTTAATTCTCTTGTTTTCCCATAGTTCTGTTCTAGTTTTCCCACAGTTTTAATGATATACCTAGATCTCTATATGCTATCTAACTCATCAGATCTTGTTACATAGATAAACAATAGGTTTGGATATCCTCAATTTGTAGATAAAGAAGTTTGCTAAGCTGTATTTTGAACCAGAGTAAATTTATACCAATTACCAATTTTTTTTTTCTTTTTATGTAATATCTACCCACCATGAGTTCTTTCATCTATTACCTTGTGGCAGAACACAAACATTCACAACAAGTTAAACAAATAACTGGTGAAATACTGGTATCCATTGCTTTAGACAACAATTTGTTCCTCTGTGGGCTTAAGTTAGAATCATAAATCTTTTATACGATATGTTCTTTACATGAACTTCATTTCTTTTGATCTCACCTTTTACCATAGATAAATAGATCCAATACTGTCAGGTTCAGTTGTCAGTTGAAGAAAGAGGTTCCAAGAGAATGAATTGCCCAGTGCTAGCAACATAAAATTTAACAAGGTATCCAAGACTGGATGATAGTCCTTGGGATTCTGAGACTAGAGATATGCCTCTACATCATATTATTCCCTCATTGCTGCCATTAAAAACAAACAAAGAAGCAAACAATACTCCATTGAAATTGAAATTAAAAGTCTTCTCAGGAAAGCCATGATTTTGGTGACTATGATATCTGGTTTTGGGTAAAAAGTGATTATTTCAACTTTTAACTCTCTCTTCCCATATATGCTTCATGAGAAAGATTTCACTGTTCTAGATGTGTGTTTAAATAAGCAGGTCATATTTAATACCATTAGTTTCTTTTACTTGTCAGTAGAAAATAATTATCTTTCATAACTGTTTCTAATGTGTTAACAGCAGCTTCTAAATTGTGCCTTTAGAATAATTTGGAGGATGGTGAAGCTTTCATGTAATAATATCCAATGTTCCTATATAGCTGGAAATTTCTGCCTCTAGTTACCTATTTCAGGTCTATCCAAGTCCTGAAACTAGATCAAACCTGTCAATTTAAGAAGAGTTAGTGAAAAAATTAACAGTTAATTCAGGCTATTCTCTGTTACAGTTAAGAGGTTGTCTTTTTTTCCTCTCTCTTTCTCTTTTTAATCTCAAGAATAAATATTTACTTCCACTGAATGTGTGGAATGTTAGTGTAATATGCAACTTAACAGAAAAATTACACACAGGATGGAAAAGTGGAAGGACTGGCTTAAAGTTATATAGGTAGTTAGTGAAAGAGATGGAGAAAAATTCCAGTTCTTTTACATAAGCAGAAAAGAGTTGGAAGTCTATTTGGTCTGTGTCCACTGTAGCATAGCTCTTTGGAACATGGGATCTGGCATCGGATACAGGTTTATGTTTTAGATTTGCTACTTAATATGTTAGTAATTTGGTGTAATTAATTGAACCTTCTTATGTTTCGGTTTCCTTTCTTGTAAAATGAGTACAAGAATAGTACCTACTTACTCACTAGTTGTTATGCAAGCTAAATGCATGGCAAATATCTATGAAAGTTTCAGGCACAAAATATGCTCTCATGATAACATAATGACATGATAATGAGGCCCTTAATCTAATAATGATTTTAAAGATTAAGCTTAAAAAAAGGTATTAAATATTGAGCCTGTAAATCCACTAGGAACTGCAACTTTAAAAAATTTTTAAACATCTGTAAAAATTGAAAAACTATTTATATATATATATATATTATGTTCTGTATAGTTTCAGATGAAATACATTTCTGATACGATCTCTGTCTCATGCTGCGCTATCCTCACAATTTTGTTATGCTTGAACCCATTGCTGTAGCCACTGTATCAGTCCATCTCATTGAGGCTCCTTCTCTTTTTCACTGACCCTCTACTTTACCAAGCATGATGTTCTTCTCCAGGGACAGATCCCTTAGGATAACACGTCCAAAGTGCCTGAGACTTAGTCTCACAGTTCTTGCTTCTAAGGAGGATTCTTGCTGTACTTGTTCTAAGATTTGGTCATTCTTCTGGTAGTCCAGTTTATATTCAGTATTCTCCCCCAACACTAATTGGCATCAATTCTTCTTTAGTCTTCTTTACTCATTATCCAGCTTTTGTAAGCATATGAAGTAAATGAAAATGCTACAATTTGGGCCAGGCATACCTTAATCTTCAAGGTAATATATTTGCTTTCTAACACTTTAAAGAGGTCTTTTGTAGCGGATTTGCCCAATGCAATATGTCATTTGATTTCTTGACTGCTGATTCCAGGATTGTTGATTGTGGCTCCAAGTAAAATGAAATCCTTGACAACTTCAATCTTTTCTCTATTCATCATGATGTTGCTTACTGGTCCAGTTGTGAGGATTTTCTTTTCCTTTATGTTGAGGTGTACTCCATAATGAAGGCTGTGGTCTTCGATCTTCACCAGTAAGTGCTTCAAGTCCTCTTCACTTTCAGCAAGGAAAATTGTGTCATCTGCATAACGTAGGTTGTTAATGAGTCTTCCTCCAATCCTGATATCCCATTCTTCTTCATATAGTCCATTTTCTCAGACTGTTTTCTCAACATGCAAATTAAATCAGTATGGTGAAAAGATACAACCTTGATACACATCTTTTCAGACTTTAAACCATGCAGTATCCCTTCTTCTGTTTGCAGAACTGCCTCTTGGTCTAGTATAGGTTCCTCATGAGCACCATTGTGCTCTGGAATTCCCATTCTTTGCAATGTTATCCATAATTTGTTATGATCCACGCAGTCAAATGCCTTTGCATAGTGAATAAAACACAGGTAAACATCTTTCTGGCATTCTCTGCTTTCAGCCAAGATCCATTTTATATTGGCAATGATATCCCTTGTTCCACACTCCCTTCTGAATCCAGCTTGAATTTCTGGCAGTTCCCGTCAATGTACTATTGCAACTACTTTTGAATGATCTTGAGCAAAATTTTACTTGTATATGATATTAATGATATTGTTCAATAATTTCTACATTCTGTTGGATCACCTTTCTTCGGGATGAGCAAAAATATGGATTTTTCCCAGTCGGTTGGCCAAGTAGCTGTCTTCCAAATCTCTTGGTAGAGACAAGTGAGCACTTCCAGCATTGCATCTGTTTATAAATAATCATGCATTGATAAAAAAATGAGTGATGTCTTAAAGGACAAAAACTTTAACTCACATTCCCATGTGCCTGTTAGGACGAGAATGAAATTCATCAGACTATCAGTCTCTTATGAGGTCTTTTTAGTTATTTATTTTCTGCCATTGAGGAGGCACTGCTATTTCAGTTAAAATTTACCTCCACTTATTACAAATCACAAAAGCCAATCTCAGCTCTGTGTCTTGGATCCCTTTTCTGCAGACATTTTTCCTTGTCCAAGCACTCGTTTTTTTCTCTACAGAATGGTTGCATGACTTTGTCTTCTTCGAGTTACTCCTCCCCCACAGTCATGGGGAAATCCAAGAAAAAACATAAAGAGAGGATTCTCATCTTTTGGGCCAGGACCTTCTTTTGGTATTTCATTTCTGGCATTGCATGCATCTAACTAAATTTTTTTTTTTCTTTTCCTCTTGGTGTCCCAAAAGACTTGAAGGAGCAGGGAAGACATTATATACATTACAAAAGAAATTAGCTTTGATCAGTTAGTTATTTATAGTTCTTTTCGATTTGGTTTTATGTGCTACATTTTTTTTTAAGGAGTACTTGGATTTTTTTTTTAAGGAAAGAAACATGAAATGTGTGTGTGGGTGTGTACTGAGTATGGTACTGGAAGATTTGGGGGTCTTCAGGGGAGGTTAGTGAAAAAATCAATCCCATCAAAAAATGCCATGCAAAAAAAAAAAAAATCATGAAGTCTTATCATTTTTTTTAAAGAGGACACAAAAATTTTATTGGCAAAAAATTCAATGCCATTATATATTAAGCCAACAAACAAAATCTTTCGAACTAAGATTAATTGTTTTTTTAGTTTTTCTTTCTAGCACTCGTTTTCCAGCCTGGTGCAATGTTTCATCTACAAACATATCTGATAAACAAATGTATAAAAGAACTTGATCAGCTGTTTTGCTTAGCATGTGATTATGAGCATTTGGGTCATTAATGCATAATTTTAGAACTTCTATCCATTAGTATATGATTTTATTGGAAGTTGAAACATACCCCATTTCTTAATTTTATTATTGGAATAGGTTATGATAGCTTATGAACACTCATATGCATAGGCACATTATTTAAGTCCCAGGATGGTCAGAAATCACCTGGCTGAAAGAAGCTTAAAAGTTTAGGATGAGGACAAAAGGAAAGTCTGAAGGCCATATTAGATTGTGAATGATACAATTCTATATGACTTCCTGTCTCAGTCACACTCTTCCTATCCTTTACCCATTCCTTCAACTCTATAACTCTGTCTAGGTGTCCATTGAGGGGAACTGATTTAGAGACTTCTAGGCTATTCTTCAATATTCTTCGCCAACACCACAATTCAAAAGTGTGAACTTTTCTTCAGTCTTCCTTATTCATTGTCTAGCTTTCACATGCATATGATGTGATTGAAAATAACATGGCTTGGGTCAGGTACACCTTAGTCTTCAGGGTGACATCTTTGCTCTTCAACACTTTGAAGACGTACTTGCAGCAGATTTGCCCAATGCAATGCATCTTTTGATTTCTTTACTGCTGCTTCATGCCTGTTGATTGTGGATCCAAGTAAAATGAAATCATTGACCACTTCAATCTTTTCTCCGTTTATCATGATGTTGCTCGTTGGTCCAGGTGTGAGGATTTTTGTTTTCTTTATGTTGAGGTGCAGTCCATACTGTAGGCTGTGGTCTTTGATCTTCATTAGTAAGTGCTTTAGGCCCTCTTCACTTTCAGCAAGTAAGGTTGTGTCATCTGCATAATGCAGGTTGTTAATGAGTCTTCCTCTAATCCTGATGCCCCATTCTTCTTCATATAGTCCAATTTCTTGTATTATTTGCTCAGCATACAGATTAAATAGGTATGATGAAAGAATACAACCTTGACGCACACCTTTCCTGACTTTAAACCAATCAGTATCCCCTTGTTCTGTCTGAACAACTGCCTTTTGATGTACATAAAGGTTCCTCACGAGCACAATTAAGCATTCTGGAGTTCCCATTCTTCGCAATGATATCCATAATTTGTTATGATACACACAGTTGAATGCCTTTGCATAGTCAATAAGACACAGGTAAACATCCTTCTTTTGAATTGAGTTGTTGGAGAAGCATATTGTTATACCATGGACTGCCAAAAGAACTAACAAATCTGTCTCGGAAGAAGTGTGGCCAGAATGCTCCTTAGAGGCAAAGATGGCGAAACTGTGTCTTACGCACGTTGGACATGTTGTCAGGAGGGATTAATCACTGGAGAAGGGCATCGTCCTTGGCAGAGTACAGGGTCAGCGGAAAAGAGGAAGACCCTCAACAAGGTGGATTGACATAGTGGCTGCAACAATGAGCTTAAGCATAACACGATTGTAAGGATGGCTCAGGACCGGGCAGTGTTTCGTTCTGTTGTGCATAGGGTTGCTATGAGTCGGAACCGACTCGATGGCATCTAACAGCAACAACAACAGGCTATTCTAGTATTTTCCTCAAGACCTCAGAGTCACCTATGGTAGGGTCTGTATGTATCCTAGATATTTCAAAGTAATATTTAATTCAAATTGTTGGTCCTTTATTATCTATCAAAAACACCATTTTTCACAGAACATTTTGATTTTACTAAAATGTCGATTAACCCATTGCTGTCAAGTTGATTCCAACTCATATTGACTTTACAGGACAGAGTAGAACTTCCCCCATAGAGTTTCTAAGGAGTGGTTGCTGGATTTGAGCTGCTGACCTTTTGGTTAGCAACCAAAATCTTAACCACTACACCACCAGGGTATTGCTTAGATATCTGTTTATCTGAAAGGGCAGAAATTGTCTTATTTTATTTGGTGTTTTGGTAAGTTTATTAAAATTGGCCACAATCTGTATTTTGTCCATCACAACTTTGGACTAGCTGTTTTCTCCAAATATCTTTGTTTAAATACCTAGGAAAATATCAGATTATGACAACAGGTCTTTGACTTATGTTTCCACATTCCAGTCAAGCATATAATGTTTTAGTAAAAGAAGCCCAAGTGTTCGGCTCTGTCAATGATGGACCCCCCCCATTACTGAGAGAGGGAAATGGAGTTGTTGGTAATTTTCTTTTATTTTTTTTTCCTTGAAGATAACTGTGGGTTTGGTTGGAGCTTCTTGCCTGAGGTGCAAGAGTGTGCCCTGACTTCAGTTTTTCCTAAAGGAAGGGAAGACGCATGAAAGGCCGTGGTTAGTCTGACCTAGTGACCTGGTTCCAATCACTGAATACCCCAACGTCGTTCAATTGTACCGTTCTTTCTGGTACACATGTTCTTTGTGATTGGATTCTCAAACTCTTTAGCATTGTATTTCCCAAACATTCCTTGTTGTTGCTGTTGTTGGTTGCCTTCAATTTCTCTCTGGCTCATAGTGACCTCATGCACAACAGAATGAAACATTCCCCAGTCCTGCGTGATCATCACAATTTTTGCTATGTTTGAGCCCATTATTGCAGCCACTGTGTCAATACATCTTGTTAAGGGTCTTCCTCTTTCTCACTGACAATCTGCATTAGCATACATGATGTTCTTCAGGGACTGGTCCTTCCTGATAATATGGCCAAGTTAAGTGTGACCAAGTCTCACTATCCTTGTTTCTAAGGAGCATTCTGAAGTACAGCCAGAAACATTCCTTACCTTACTTTCAAAGTTTTGCTTTCACTTGTCTTATTTATTTCCCCTTCCCATTATTGTGA
Organism: Loxodonta africana; assembly: GCF_030014295.1. Taxonomy (NCBI): domain Eukaryota; kingdom Metazoa; phylum Chordata; class Mammalia; order Proboscidea; family Elephantidae; genus Loxodonta; species Loxodonta africana. The sequence goes on from NC_087363.1 coordinate 3,389,831, forward strand.
ACGCTTGGTGTTTGGATTTTTGTTTTTATATGTAAACTCTAAAATCTGAGTTCCTGAAATTTTAAATGTATGAGAAAACTTGAATTCAGGAATTTGTGTATGCTGGGGAGAGAGAGAGAGACAACACTGAATTTCAGTGTGTACAAATGAGGATGAATAAAAGCTTTCTACACTTTAATTTTAGATTTCCTCTGATTTTTCCATACTTTTTATTTAATAATACATCCTTGTCCTTTTATCAAGTGTACAGAGTAAAGAATGTCACTTTTTTCTTTTCTTTTCTTTTGTATCCCATTTATCAGCCATGTATTTCAACAAAGTTAGTCCCTGACAGCAAATAACCTGTTCCCAATCAAGATCCTGCAGGTCATTTATTTTACTGGGCTACCTACTTCTACACACCTAGGTTATTCTTGATATGATCCGTATGTGAACTGTCAACACCTGTCTTCGGTTCTCTTTGTCCTTCATCTCAGATTTCCTGATAGGTGATCTAATATTATTCCAGGCTAACATTTACATTTGCCACTACTCTTCAGAGAGCTAGCACAGATTCAGAAGGATTTTCTGAATTGCTCTAATTGTAGCATTTTGGGGCCTTCAGAGAAACAGTGTCTAAGCCAGGCTAATGCAAAGATAGAAAGTATGCAGGGCCAGATAATGCCCAGAAGCACCAGGACAATTAAGATAGACAGCAATTTAGTGCCATTTGGCCAAGATCTATTTAGAAATACATCAAGGTACACATTTTTTTTTGAGCTTCAAAGACATATTAAATCTTTTTTTTTTAATAATTTATTTTACCTTTGTTATTGTTGTTGGAAATATACAGAGCATATACACCAATTCAACAATGAGTACACTTACTATTCAATAACATTGATTACATTCTTTAAGTTCTGAAACCATTTGCACCCTCTTTTTCCTTATTATTCCTCCTACATTAACATAAACAGACTACCTCTTGTTTCCTATCTAATCTTCAGAGTTGCTGTTGTCAATATGATCCCATACAGATAGTTCAAAGACCTATTAATTCTTGTGTTGTCACTTAGTTTATATTCTGCTCTTCCCAATTACATTTCCTTCAGACATACGTATAAAACAGATGATCCATAAGTTTAAATACATATGTTCTGTTTTGCAGGAATTTCTAAATACTTTTTGCTTATTTTTTAGTTTTAGCTATTTTTAAGGTGGTAAATATGCTTTCTAAAGTCCCTTTTATTGTCTTAATGTCCAAAGGAATCAATGTGAAATAATTCATTTTAGAATATCAGTAAGTTCAAAAAAAAAACTCTCTGATTCAGAAACATGGAACTCTTCAAAGACAAACTGTGATAAAATAGAGTGGAAGATCTTGACACAATGAACTCAGTTGCCCTGGAGGTGTTAAAGAGGAAGTTGGATATCTAATTCAAAATGTATTATAGACAGATTTAAAGATCATAGAGAATCAGTTGCATTTTGCTTATGGCTTTTCACAAGTTTGCACGGCTATGATTATATAAATATCTTTCTTATCAAGCCAAAGAATACAGATTCAGAACTATTATGTATAGTTCATGTCAGCAACGTCAGAATTGAGCTCTCAGGAAAAGACTGAGTCAAGCTGAGGTCAGCTTGGTCCACAACTCTCTAAATTATTCTGACCCAATATCTAGCCCTGACACATAAGATGATGCTAGATATTCATCTTGTTTGTAAAGTTAAAAAAAAAAAAAAAAAAACTCTTAGCAACATTATAGGAAAGTGTAAAACTGTCCCATAGGCTTTCCAAGGAAAGTCTGGTAGATTTGAACTGCCATCCTTTTTGGTTTGCATCCGTAGCATGCCATGGTTCTTAACCATTGTGCCACCAGGGCCTCACCTTATATATGATTGGATGTTATTCCTACAATAATCACAAACTAACATTTGATGTCTGTACAGATTAAGTCACATTACTGAATATATAATCATACCCTCATTTTGTCGTTTGCTTTCTTAGGTTTGATACTCCACAACTTTTTCATGGCATTTTTCACTTCTGCATTCCTTAGTGTGTAGATGAATGGGTTGAGAAAGGGTGTCCCAATGGTATAAAATACTGTCATCATCTTGTCCATGGGGAAAGTGGTTGATGGGTGTGTATATATAAATATACCCGGGCCAAAGAATAAGACAACCACAATGATGTGTGAGGTGCAAGTTAAAAGGGTTTTTTTCCTCCCTTCTGCACAGTGGTTTCTCAGCGAATGTAAGATAACAAAGTATGAGATCATCAGAAGCAAGAAACTGATTAAGCAAATGGCCCCACTGTTGGACACAAACAGTAAGTTTATCCCATAAGTGTCCGTACAAGCAAGTTCCAACAAGGGCTGCAAATCACAGCAGTAATGATCAATTAAATTTGATCTACAGAAGGGTAGTTTCAAAACCAGCACAATCTGAGTTACAGAATGTATAAAAGACCCTATCCAGGCAAGAGTAATCAACATGATACAAACTTGTTGTCTCATGATGGTCGGGTAATGCAAGGAATTACAGATGGCCACATAGCGATCAACAGCCATGAGGACAAGGACAAAGATCTCCATGGATCCAAATAAATGCAGTGCAAAAACTTGTGTCATACACTCGTTATAGGATATAACTTTCTTTGCAGAGGGAGCATCCACAATTAGTCTAGGGGCTATGGAAGTTGAATAGCAGGTATCAGCAACGGACAAATAAAATAGGAAGAAGTACATGGGACTCCCAAAAGTCCGACCGAACTTGATGGTCACAATAATAATCAAATTCCCCACCACAGTTCCAGTGTTGAAGATTAAGAAGATTATGAACACGATTTTCTGCCTTATAGGATCCTGTGTCAATCCTAACAGTATGAACTCAGTTACACTCTTGTTTGGCTGCATTGTTTCAGTAGATGTGGGGAAAGCAGAGGTTAGAAATAGTTAATCTGCAAGGAGAAAAGCAATTATTTTATAAAGTGAATACTGCATTTGTAGCTTGAATATCTATGCCTGATCATGAAATTTCCACTTAAAGATGGGTAATTACTTATTTTTCTTTATATTGATTTGCCATAAGCTTAAATAAAATAGAATTCATGATACTCTGTTAATCGACTTCTGATTGCATATGAGTGTGTAAAAGGAAAATAATAAAAACGTAAATGACTATTCAGTCATAATAAATGTTAATTTGTTCCCTGAGTGAATAATTTCTTTAGTTGAACACCTTTATTCAATTTTCAGCATGGACCTGCCAAGAGCTGGTGTGTTGCAAAAGTAGAAAAATTTGTTCATAATGACTTAAAAGTGCTTTTACATTTCTTCAATCTGGCAGTCCAGTTATAAAGTGCTCTTCTTGCAAATGCTCTAGACATTCAAGGAATGATTATCTAAACATTCGAGAGTATCTTCCTTAGTAAAACCTACGCACACACAGACCAAGAGACAGTCATATGAACCTAACAAGGGAATGCTGAGTGGTTTAAATCAGGAAAGGTGTGACTCAGGGTTGTATCCTTTCACCATACTTATTCGGAGTATATGCTGAGCAAATAATCTGAGAAGCTGAAGTATACAAAGACCTATAGGAAGTCGCATTAACAACTTGTGATATGCAGATGACACAACCTTCCTTGCTGAAAATGAAGAGGACTTGAAGCATTTACTGATAAAGATCAAAGACTACAGCCTTCAGTATGGATTGCACCTCAACATGAAGAAAACAAAAATCCTCACAATTGTACTAACGAGCAACATCATGATGAATGGGGAAAAGGATGAAGTTGTCAAGGATTTCATTTTACTTTTCCTGATTTAAACCACTCAGCATTCCCTTGTTGGGTTCATATGACTGTCTCTTGGTCTGTGTGTGTGTGGGTTTTATTTTACACTTTGTAGATTTTCATTTCACACTATTAAGCCCATGGAAACAACAGTCCAGAATTCAAATGATGTCCTGCATTGAGCAAATCTTCTGTAAAAGACCTCTTTAAAGTGTTTAGAAACAAATACGTGACTTTAAGGACTAAGGTGCCCCTGACTCAAGCCATGGTATTTTCAATTGCCTCATATGTATGAGAAAGCTGGACAATGAATAAGGAAGAATGAATTGATGCCTTTGAATTAAGATGTTGATGAAGAATATTGACTATATTACGTACTGTCAGAATGAACAAATCTGCTTTGGAAGAAGTAAACCCGGAATGATCCTTAGAAACATAGATGTTGAGACTTCATTTCATGTGTTTTGGCATTTTATCAGGAGGGACCATAAAAAACAAAAAACCTTTGCCCATTGTTGTCAAGTCAGTTCCGACTCATAGAGACCCTATAGGACAGAGTAGAACTGCCTCATAAGTTTTCCAAGGAGTGGCTGGTGGATTCAAACTGCTGACCTTTTGATTAGCAGCCAAGCTCTTAACCACTGTGTCACCAGGGCTCCTTAGGAGGGACCAGTCTGTGAAAAAGGACACCATATTTAGTAAAATAGAGGGTCAGCAAATAAGAGGAAGGTTGTCGATGAGATGGAGTGTCACAATGGCTACAGCAATGGGCTAAAGTGCAACAAGGATTGTGAGAATGGCACAGGACTGGGTAGTGTTTGACTTGACAACACCTAACAACAACACGTACCCACACACATTCATACACACACACACATAGAAATAGAGAAAAAGAGAGAGTAATTGGGGGGGAGCATATGGAACAAGAAACATAGAAGTGTAGCTTGCTAAACAATTGTTGGATAAATAATGACAGCGATATAAAATTAGTTCAATGAACAACCAGCCAGTCTCTCCAGTCCAGCATAGGTATTTATTTTAGTCTTTTGCCTTACCTATTCCTTTTGCTTTACATCTCAAGTCTGTCCAGTTGTTTACAGTTCTAAAGTGAGCCTGTTTCATTAAACTTATGCTTTTTTTTATCATACCTTCTTGTCCAAAGTTACGTTCTTTCCTTTATTCATTCTTATTCTATATATAGTTTCTGAAAAAAACAAGGAGATGCTGAGAGTTTAACACCAAAATCCAAACCTGCTGCAGAGGAGTTGACTCCAATTATAGTTAAGGAAAAAAAGAGAGAATGTAAATCAGATTACCTTTTTCATAAGCAAATGTTCTGCTAAATGCCAGGGATCCAGAAAACAAGTTCAGGAAGCTCCAAGTACTAGTTGAAGCTTTTCAGTATAATTCTTTTCACCAAAGTTCTTGAGTATCTCATACACTGTCTTCAAGTTAGAAAAGCAAGAATAGAAAGGGAATTAATATTTATTTATATCTATATCTAATTATAAAGGAGCCCTGGTGGTACAGTGGTTAAGAGCTCAGCTGCTAACCAAAACGTTGGCAGTTCGAATCCACCAGCTGCTCCTTGGAAGTCACATGGGAGCAGTTCTACTCTGTCCTGTAGGGTCACAATGAGTTCAGAATCAACTTGACGGCAACCAATTTGGGGTTTATGGTTATATTCCAGACATTGGACAATTTTTTTTTGTGAACATTATCACATTTATACATATGACAGGCAAAAGCACACTTTCCTCAAATATTAATAAAGTTTACAAACCAATCTTTAAGTAAATAAAATACAATTGATAATAAGCAATAAAGTAAAAAATAAGAGACCCTGTCCTTAACAAAAGAACTAAACATGAAAAGACGCCCATTCAAAGTTGAATATATTAGTATTAAAATTGCCAGTAGATATCCTTTTTGCTTATTAGTAATATAACCTTTTTGATAAATGTTTGTTACCATACGGTGCTTTCGAAGGTGTGGAAAACCATCAGTCTCATACATTTTTGGTAGGAATCGAAGTGGGTGCAATCTCTTAAGGGGCGATTTTCAACGTCAATGATATTACAACTTCACATAAACATTGGCCAGTGATTCTATTACTTGGCAATACCCTTACTCACATGCACACAAAAAAATCATTGTGTTGCTTTTCATGCTAGCAGAAGATAAGAAAAAACTTAAATGTCGATTAGAACTCAATAAAATAGGGATGACACTTTTACGAAATTATTGATTTAGAAAAAAGTAGCACATATTTATATAACATGTGAGTAATTATATATGTAATATATAAGACCATTATATATCCATGGGATGGTCTTTAGAATAATTGTAAAGTGAAAAATCAGAGAACACATATGTATGATTAGAATATAATATTTCCATTAAAATCAGGATAATTTATAGCACACATACATAAGCTTATATAAATAAATTGTGTTTGAAAGAGAACCAAGTAAAATCATAATATTTACAGTCTCTGAGGAGGAAAATTGCATTCTAGGCATCCGAGATGAGGAAGATCTACTTTTAGAGAGGTACACTTTGGTAATATTTGAAAATATTTTTTAATCATGTGTTGCATTAAAAAACAGATTTTTAAAATCTTACCTCAGGAGATTATCTGATTAAATTACGTTCATTGCCTTATCACTGGGCCCTCAAATTGCCTTCTGACATAGGCAGGAGGCACCACAATGTTCTAGGGCAACACTAGATTCCAAGAACTTGAGTAAACAATGAGTCAGCTCGGGAAGCGGTTCTAAAATTCAGTGCTCTTTAACCACATTTTACACTACCACACTGCCATGTTACTCCAGGCTCACTTCCATTCTTGGAAGTTCTCCAAAACTACTGTGAGTCAAACTCTTAATCACAGAAATAAAAATTTGTATTCAATTTATATTAACAAAGACTATATCTATATCATCTATACCTATACCTATACCTATACCTATACCTATACCTATACCTATACCTATACCTATACCTATACCTATACCTATACCTATACCTATACCTATACCTATACCTATACCTATACCTATACCTATACCTATACCTATACCTATACCTATAAAAAACCTATCTATGTCTATATCTATATCTATATCTATATCTATATCTATATCTATATCTCTATCTCTATCTCTATCTCTATCTCTATCTCTATCTCTATCTCTATCTCTATCTCTATCTCTATCTCTATCTCTATCTCTATCTCTATCTCTATCTCTATCTCTATCTCTATCTCTATCTCTATCTCTATCTCTATCTCTATCTCTATCTCTATCTCTATCTATATCTATATCTATATCTATATCTATATCTATATCTAATCTATCTATATCTATAAAAAAAATCTATATCTATATCTATATCTGTCTTCTCAAAGTCTGTCTATCCATCTACCTACCTACCTATCTCTATCCATCCATCCATCTCACTCTCTCTCTCTCATCTACCTTTCTATCCATCTCTCTCTCTCTATCTATTTGCCTCTGTATCTATCTACAGATACATTAGAATGACACACAACACAAACAGCATATTAGAACTAAGCAACATTAGGAGAGGGATTTTTGTCTGCTTACTGCTGAATTTCAGCATAGAAAAGAAATAGGTTTTTAACAAACATATATTGAATGAGTGAAATAATTAAGGAAGATTTTCTATAGGCCCAGTTCTATAATGTCCCACAGTAGTCTACACTTTGTTGCCATCGAGGAGATGTGAAGCCTGTAGCCTACTCTAACAACAACAAAATAAACACTTCCATGAAACATGTCTTGAACACGCAAACAGATGCTATTTTTATTTGTTTATCTTTCTTATCCCCATCTATCAAAAGCATTTATTTTTGGTGCTCAGCTACCACACACATTTTTTATTTCTGCCTTCTCACTTTACATTGCAATTCATAGAAAACCCCTAAATTTCTGTCCTTCCACAGTGCCTTCTATGTATTAGATTCTAACTGGCAGCATTGAACAGATCAATTTCCTCCACATACTAAAGGCGACTATGTTATTCTCCAGTGAAAACCTTACCAGCTTTTATGTGGTGCTGCTCAGTTGCTCTCTTTTCTTCCCATGGTAATACGGAAGTCACTTACTTATTAGAAAAAAAAAAAAAGTACTTCTAAAATTCTCTTTGATGCTTAGGTTCTCACCTGTCTATTAGGAGGCAGTCTAAATTGGTCACAGTTTCATCCCACACAAAATTTTGACTGGGAAATGTATCCACCCTCACACAAAATTTTGACTGGGAAATGTATCTCTTTTGCCTTCCCTGGAGGGGCATTTGACATGAATGATGCAAAATATAGCAGCCTGGGGAAGACCGTTCCCTAAAGTGTCCATTTCCTCCCAATTAAGAGACATGAGCCAGTTGTGATAAAGAGCTTATCTTCATTTTGTCTTCTTAGGTTATGGGGGAAAAAAAAAATAATGTGGCCTATTCTTATAATCAAAGGTAGAAATTTGGACCATAAATGTTATTTTTGACTAGAGTGAAAAAACAATGGTCATTGGCATCAGATCTTGGTTTTTAATTACGTCTGTTAAAAGAAACCAGGCGGCATTTTGATATTGGTCAGAGATGGCACGCACGGAGAAACCCATGTACAATCACAGAATAAGAGTAAACCCTTTACTTAATGAATTAGGTTGATATGGGTTATTGAATGACCCTCAAGGCAACATAGGAATTATAACCCAGTTTCTTGAATTCCAGTCTACCTAGAATTCAATGTCCCTATTAGAAATTTAAATCTTTTTTACTTAAAGGACCTATATTACTTAAAGATGCATATTGGATCCCAGTAAAAATCAATAATTTGTAGACTTTAAAAGATAGAACGTCAATAAATTGTATTTACTATTTTAATGTTTTATGTTGAAGTTTTAATTATTATTTAATGAATTTATATTTGTTTTGTTAATGTCTTTCTTTGAAGTTCTTACTTATTAAAATTTCAGCCTATAATTAAAAACAGACTTTATATTACCTGCTACACATTTAATACAGTGGAGTGCTATTCAGTCAAGTCTATATTCAAGATCGTTTGTAAAATATAATTGGCTTAACTTGAAACAAAAAATTATTTTTTTAAAAAAAGGAACCAGGACTTCTTGGAAAATGGCTGCTGATTATAGGGTTGGGGTAAGGAATGTACAAGATGAACTGGGACATCTTGTGGTGCCAGAAAGTAAGTGAGTGCTCAGGCACACATGTGTGCACATGTACATACACACACACACACAAACACACACAGGAACAGTGGTGAGGATACACCAAAGGAACAAAGGAGTCAACTGAAAGAGCTCCTATTGGTCAAAGCTAGAAAAATGTGAGTGACAAAACAACATAGTACAGGATGAAACCTCAAAGTGTAAAATAAATATCCATTGGTGCACACCGAGATATATGTATATATATATAATCGGTATATATAAATGACTAAATAAATAACTGGATGGGGAGAAGAAATTAATTTCCTGTGCAAGAGAATTCCAAATGATTTGTACAGATACCCTATCCTCAAGGAAACAGAGCATAACTCTCCATCTTGAACGTGTGAGCTGAAAAATGACTTCCTTCCAAAAAGCACATTATGGGAAGAGGAAAAAAGAGTAATTTTATAGTAGAGAAATCAGACAAACATTGCCTCAGCCAGGTGATCAGAGATAACATCACCAATGATAAGTAATATTTATAGTAGGTGCCCTTGGTGTGATGAAAATGGAGTTTTACCTCTGTGGTCTTCCTCTAAGGAATTTATAACCCCAGTCTAGTCATGAGAAAAATATTAGACAAAAATCAGTTGAGGGATATTATACAAAATGCCTCACAAGTCCTCCTCAAATCTGTCAAGGTCATCAAAACTAGGACCTCCGAGAAACTGATACCTAGTGGTGCCCAAAGAAACATGATGGTATTCTGGAAAGAAAGTGAACATTAGGTAAAAATTAAGGTAATCCGATTAAAGTATGGCTTTTCATTAATAAGACTAACATATTAACATCAATACATTAGTTGTGAGAAATTTACCATACTTGTTATGGATTGAATCATACCCCCCCCCCAAATATGTGTTGGAAATCCTAACCTCTATGCCCGTGGTTGTAATCAATTTTGGTAATGCGTAGTCTTTTTTTATGTTAATGAGGCATAGTTAGTGTAGGGTGTATCTTGAGTCAATCTCTTTTGAGATATAAAACATCTTAAACAAGCAAGCAGAGCAGAGATGTTGTAAGATAGACGACAAGGTACATGATGATTTCCAAGAACAAGGAAGCAGAAGCTGAAGAGGCAAGGACCTTTCTCCAGAGCTGACTGACACAGAGAAAAAGCATTCCCCTAGAGCTGACACTCTGTTTTCAGACTTTTAGCCTTCTAAACTGTGAGAAGATAAATTTCTGTTTGTTACAGGCATCCATTTGTGGAATTTCTGTTATAGCAAAACTAGATAACTAAACAGCACTGTCCCAGGGTCTGGAGATCAGGGCCACTGTCAGATGTACCTGGAAAACAGAGGACTATTTTCAAGACTTGAGAGCTAATGAAACATTCCCTTCTGGGTTTTCGAATTTCTCGGTTCCCAAGACACATTTCTTTCAAATTTTTTCCTTTGGGAATGAGAATATCTATCTTGGCCCTTTCCTACACTTGTGCTTTCGAAGCAGATCATTTATATTCCACGTTTCGAGGTCCATATTTGGGGAAGAATTTTGTCCCAGGAAAAAATGCACCAAGAGTCACACTCATACTTGATTTAGATGGTTCGGAGGATGATATTTTTGACTGAGAGAAGATACTGGAATAAGTTAACACTTTTGGAGATGATGTGATACGGTGAATGTGTTTCGGATGTATGAAGAACATATTTTTAGGGCAGCCCAAGGTGGAATATTACAGATTGAATTGTGTCCCTCCCCCCACCCCTAAATTTATATTTAAGTTCTTTCCCCGTACCTTTTACTATCCTGTTTGGAAGAAGGGTTATGCTTGTTATGTTAATTGGATCATACCTGAGTAAGTGGGTGGTTCCTAAACCTAATCCCTCTGAGTTATAAAAAGAATAAGAAAGACGTAGAGACACACACATCCAGGGGGGAGACAGACACCAAGGAACAACCAAGAAATGTCAAGGCTCATCCACTGACACCAAAAACTAGGTGAAGTTCACAGAAGGAATCTCTGATTTGAACTCTTAGCCTTCAGGACTGTGAGAAAATAAAGTTCTTTTTTTAAAGCTACCCATTGTGGTATTTCTGTCCTAGTAACACTAAAAAAAAAAAAAAAACTAGTGCCATCGAGTAACTAAAAAAGTGGGAAGAGTGGAAATGGGTGATCAAAAAAAGAGTAATTTTTTTTTTTTAAATAAAAGAAGGACCTTACATGGATCCGTGAGGACAGTACGCACTTAAGAAAAATCTATGTTTAACTCAACTCTGTTCCATTTAGATTCTACCGACACTCCCTACTCCATCACCTTATGTGGAAAACAAAAGACAAAACAAAGCAAACAAAAAACAAAGTAAAATAAGAAAAAAAAATGATTATAGGTTGTGGCATTTCTAATTTGATTATTATCCTAATACAAAATAATAACTAATAACCCAAAAGAGTGTACATGGCTTCTAAGTTTCAAATGAGTGTAAATAAATATTTAGAAGTTATTTCAAAATCTTCACCCTAATGGCAAAAAATTCCGTTGATGAGGAAAATCTTAATACTCTTCTGACACTCTCTTAGCACATTGATCGAAGTGGATGACAAGTAAGAATTCATGCGTACACAAATATATGTGTAAGACTGCAGTTTTTAAAGAGATTAGTATAAGAGAAAAATCAGAAAATGTGTGTATAATGTTGGTATCCTTTATTTAATTTGTATGCTGAGCAAGTAATGGGAGAACCTGGCTACATGAAGAACAGGCCATTAGGTTTGGAGGAAACCTCACTAACAGCCTGTGATATGCAAATGACCCAGCCTTGCTTGCTGAAAATAAAGAGGGCTTGAAGTACTTACTGATGAAGATCAAAGACTACAGACTTCAGTACTGTAGTTACACCTCAACATAAAGAAAACAAAACTCCTCACAAATGGTCCCAATGAGCAACATCATGATAAACAGAGAAGATGGAAGTTGTCAAGGATTTAATTTTACATGAATCTACAACAATGTTCATGGAAGCAGCAGTCAAGAAATTAAATGATATATTGCATTGGGCAAATCTGTTCCAAAATACCTTTTCTTTAAATCATAATATTTTATTGCATTTTTGGTGTAAGTTTATACAGCAAATAAGGTCTCCCATTAAACAATTTCTATACATTTTGATTGAGAGATGATAGGGTTGGGGCAAGGAATATACAACGACATTGATTACATTTTTCAAAATGTGCTAACATTCACATTATTTCAGTCCTGGTTGCTCCATTTCTATTAATCTAGCTTCCCTTCCCCCCTTACCTTCTCATCTTTGCTTTATGGCAAGTGTTGACTGGTCTCACGTAGATTATTTTTTAAAGAAGCACAGTATTCACAGGTGATATTTATTTTATGAGCTGATAGGCTATTTAGCTGAAAGGTGACCTCTGGGTATGGCTTCTGTGCAAAGTTTTAAGGGTATCTGGGGCCCTGGTGGCGTAGTGGTTAACAGCTCAGGCTGCTAACCAAAAGGTTGGCAGTTTGAATCCACCAGCCATTCCTTGGAAACCCTATGGGGCAGTTCTGTTCTGGCCAATAGGGCTGCTATGAGTCAGAATTGACTCTCTGGCAACAGGTTTGTTTTTTGGTTTTAAGGACAACAGCATTGGCGGTTTGTCTAGTCTTTGTCAATACAGTAAGCCTTGACTTTTTTAAGGAATTGAATTTTCTTCTACATTTTTCTCCCATTGTATCAGGAACTATCAATTGTAGCCCTAGTTAGAATGGTCAGTAGTGGTAGCTGATCACCATCTAGTTCTTTGGGTGTCAGGATACATGAGGTCATAGTTTGTGTAGGTTACTTGTCCTGTAGACTAGTTTCTCCTTTCAGTCTTTGGTTTCCTTCTTTCTCTTTTGCACCAGATGAGATCAAAAGTTATATCTTAGCTGGCCATTCACAAACTTTTAAGACCCCACACACTATCCACCAAGCTAAGATGTAGGATATAAAGTTTATAAACTATGTTATGCCAATTGACTGAGTTGTCCCATGAGATTAGGGTCCTAAACCTTCAAATACAGTAAAACAATCCCACAAGTTGTTTGCATAGGTCTAGGAAGTATCTCTAACAGTGCCCCCATTTGCTTTATTTTATATATACATATATATACACATGCAGCACATACATAAATGTGTACACGTATGCCTATAGATACACCTACATGTGCAGCCATAAATACAAACATATGCCTTTCTATGCACATATTTTTTGGTTGTTATTGCTGTTGTTGCAAAACGGTATTTGTTATAGCATTTACCAAAAAGTCCCTTATTCTTGTGCACTTATTAGTGTCATCATTTACCTTGGTAAAGTTATGCATATACAACCACATTTGGTATTGCCTTTCCCATCACCAAAAATAACAAATGCCCGCTATTGAGAGCCACCACTCATCTGTTAGTTTGTCATACTATGGTGGTCTTGTGTGTTGCTGTGATGTCAGAAGCTAGGCCACAGGTGTTTCAAATATCAGCAGTGTCTTCCATAGTGAACAGGTTTCAGTGGGGTTTCCAGACTAGACAGACTAGGATGATGGACCATGGTCTACTTTTGAGAAAACTGGCCGGTGAAAATCTTATGTGTAGTAGTGGAGCATCGTCTGATGTAGTGTCTGAAGCTGAGCCCTTCAGGTTGGAAGGCACTTGAAATATGAATGGAGAAGGTCTGCCTCCAAAAAGTAAAGTAGACGGTAATGATGTGGATAGGGTAAAACTTTCAGGAACTTCATTTGCTGATGTGGCAGGACTCAAAATGAAAAGAAACAGCTGCAAACATCCGTTAACCCTTTCTTTAATACATTTTTTTCTCCTTAATTTTTTTTTTGATGGCGTATGTTTTCTGTATTGGAATGCATGAATATTAATTGAGTGTGTTTACATTTTTGGTTGCTAATATGGATTTTGAGAAATATGATCTGGTAATACAAGCCACCAATGAGGCAAATGACACTCTGGCACCACTTATTTGTAGTATTACAACATGAGTGATAGATAAGTGATTTATTGCAGATAACTTTTTCATTAAGCTACAAGGAGAACCTCTGGTTTTCCAAATATAGCAAAGAAAAACTAAAACAAATCCAGCAGGGCTCCATAACTTTCATACAGGAAAGCCGTAATTATGTTTCCAAGCCTTCTATCACAAAATTGAAGGGAAAAGGAAAAAGTTTATGAAACTGACACTTCCAGGAGGCATCAACTTGTTGAATGCTTAACATATACAACAATGATGCTCCAATTCTAGCCTGCTAAGCTTCGCACATTTCAAGAGACCCACCTTGTAGCTCAATGTCTTAGAACCAAAATAATGCCTGACCTCTGAGGTCAAGAGGCATAAAAAGTGGCTGGCATAAGTTTATGCCAATGATAATGAAGGTGTTTTAATAAACATAAAGTGGGATGTATAAAATATAAACCTAGGAAAACTGGAAGTCATCCAAAAAGGATATGGAACACATAATGATCTATATCCTAGGCATTAGGGAGCTGAAATGGACTGGTATTGGCTATTTTGAATCAAACAATCATATGTTTTACTATGTCAGGAATGACAAATTGAAGAGGAATGGTATCACACTCATCAACAAAAAGAACATTTCAAGATCTATCCTGAAGTACAACCTTGTCAGTGATAAGGTAATATTCATCCAAAGACCAGTTAATATAACTATTATTCAGAATTACACACCAACCACTTATGCCAAAGAAGAAAAAAATTGAAGATTCTTACCAACTTTTGTTTTCTATAATTGATCAAACATGCAATCAAGATGCCTTAATAATTACTAGTGATTGGAATGTGACAGTTGGAATCAAAGAGGAAGGATGGCTAGTTGGAAAGTAGGGCATTGGTGATAGAAACGTCAGAGATCACATGATAGAATTTTGCAAGACCAACAACTTATTAATTGCAAATACCTTTTTTCAACAATATAAACTACGACTGTATACGTAGACCTCTCCAGATGCAATACACAAGAATCAAATCAACTACGTCTGTGGAAACAGTCAGAACAAGGCTGGGGCTGACTGTGGAACAGACCATCAATTGCTTCTGTGCAAGGTCAATTTGAAGCTGAAGAAAATTAAAACAAGTCCATGACTCAAAATAAAACCTTGAGTATATTGTTTTTGTTAGGTGCTATCAAGTTGGTTGATGTATCGAGTTGGTTTCAACTCATAGTGACCCTATGTACAAGGAAACAGAACACTGCCCCATCCTGTGCCATCCTTACAATTGTTGTTATGCTGAAGCCCATTGTTGCAGCCACTGTGTCAATCCATCCCATTGAGGGTCTTCTTCCTTTTCACTGACGCTCTACTTTACCAAGCATGATGCCCTTCTCCAGGGACTGAATCCTTCTGACAATATATCCAAAGTATGTGAGACATATTCTTGCCATCCTCACTTCTAAGGAACATTCTGGTTGTACTTCTTCCAAGAATCTTGAGTATATCCCACCTGAATTCAGAGGCCATCTCGAGAATAGATTTGACACACTGAACACTAGTGACAGAAATCAGATAAGTTGCGTCATGACATCAAGGACATAATACATGAAGACAGCAAGTTCATTAAAAGAAAGACAGAAAAGAACAAAATGGGTGACAGAAAGACTCCGAATCTAGCTCTTGAACGTAGAGCAGCTAAAGCAAAATGACTGAAGAAAAAATTCAAGCCACAAGTTGAAATATTGAAAGATTCTATGGGGGAAAATATTAAATGACACAGGAAGCATCAAAAGCAGATGGAGAGGCAGGGCCAAGATGGCGGACTAGGTGGACTCTACTGCGGATCCCTCTTGCAACAAAGACTCAGAAAAACAAGTGAATCGATCACATACATAACAATCTACGAACTCTGAACAACAAACACAGATTTAGAGACAGAGAACAAACAAATACGGGGAGACAGCGATTGTTTTCAGAGCCAGCGTACCAGGCAGGTGACCTTCGGAGCCCGATTTGGGGCAGAGCCCAGGGGGGCAGATGGCACAGACAAGGGGCCCAGGCCTAGCCCCCCGAACTCATCCCGGAAGCGAGCCCAGCCGGTTGGCGCGGGCGGCGTGGCGGCGCAACCAGTGGGAGAAGTCCCCGGAAGGCAGTGACTGGTCTTGGAGCAGGGAGAACAGCTTCCCAGCCAGGGAGCCGTCCCACCGGGAGTTTGGCAGGGAGCAGGCGGGGCGCGAGCGCGGGGACCAGCTACATTTCCCTGAATTGACCCCGGGGGGGGGCCCAGTCGTTCATGCGGGAGGCGCCCACCCAGTTTGCACGAGTGGCGCAACGCGCCGGAAGGAGAAGTCCCCGGGAGGAAGTGACAAGTCTTGGAGGGGGGAGAGCAGCATCCCAGCCGGGGAGCTGTCCCGCCAGGATTTTGGTGGGCGCGGGGGGGCGTGAGCGCGGGGACCAGCTATATTCCCCTGAATTGACCCTGGGGGGGCCCCAGCCGTTCGTGCGGGCGGCGCCCACCCAGTTTGGGCGAGTGGCATGGTGCGCCGGAGGGAGAAGTCCCCGGGAGGCAGTGGCTGGCCTTGGAGCAGGGAGAGTGGCTTCCCAGCCGAGACCAGCAGTCGCGACTCAGGTGCGGGGACCTGCTCCGCTCTCCTGAGCTGACCCCAGGGGGAGGGAACACATCCGGTTCACGGGAGCGGCATGCGACGAGGCTGGCAGGATGGGGAGTCCCCAGGAGGCAGCGACGGATTTTGGAGACGGGAGTGCTCCTTCCCAGTAGGGGAGCCTTAACCTTGGGGGTGGGGCTGACAGCGGAGGATCTGACCGTGACGCCAGCGGGCCAGACCCTCCGGGGGGCAATCTCCACACAGCCAGCACATATAGGTGACGCGCACCGTGGAAATCCCAGATATAAGAGTCATTCCAGGTAAGACAAACAACTCTGGCTATATTCTGAGGTGCTACACTCCTAGCTCTCTGATCCCTCCCCCACCCTTCCCAAGCGGCTCCATTAACATCCGAATAGCCTGAGCCAGAGGGAGAACTCTGATAGGGATCTGACTGCATTTTTTTTAGCGGATTTTCTGGAAAAACTAGTTTCCCAGTGATGGCTCGGAGACAGCAGTCCATATCTAACCACATAAAGAAGCAGATCATGACAGCTTCTACAACCCCCCAAACATAAGAATCAAAATCTTTCCCAAATGAAGATACAATCCTGGAATTATCAGATACACAATATAAAAAACTAATTTACAGAATGCTTAAAGACATCACAAATGAAATTAGGCTAACTGCAGAAAAAGCCAAGGAACACACTGATAAAACTGTTGAAGAACTCAAAAAGATTATTCAAGAACATAGTGGAAAAATTAATAAGTTGCAAGAATCCATACAGAGACAGCATGTAGAAATCCAAAAGATTAACAATAAAATTACAGAATTAGACAACGCAATAGGAAGTCAGAGGAGCAGACTCGAGCAATTAGAATGTAGACTGGGACATCTGGAGGACCAGGGAATCAACTCCAACATAGCTGAAAAAAAATCAGATAAAAGAATTAAAAAAAATGAAGAAACCCTAAGAATCATGTGGGACTCTATCAAGAAGGATAACTTGCGAATGATTGGAGTCCCAGAACAGGGAGGGGGGACAGAAAACACAGAGAAAATAGGTGAAGAACTCCTGATACAAAACTTCCCTGACATCATGAAAGACGAAAGGATATCTATCCAAGATGCTCATCGAACCCCATTTAAGATTGATCCAAAAAGAAAAACACCAAGACATATTATCATCTAACTCGCCAAAACCAAAGATAAACAGAAAATTTTTAAAGCAGCCAGGGAGAAAAGAAAGGTTTCCTTCAAATGAGAATCAATAAGAATAAATTCAGACTACTCAGCAGAAACCATGCAGGCAAGAAGGGAATGGGACGACGTATACAGAGCACTGAAGGAGAAAAACTGCCAACCAAGGATCATATATCCAGCAAAACTCTCTCTGAAATATGAAGGCGAAATTAAGATATTTACAGACAAACACAAGTTTAGAGAATTTGCAAAAACCAAACCAAGGCTACAATAAATGCTAAAGGAGACTGTTTGGTCAGATGACCAATAATATCAGGTACCAGCACAATACAAGGTCACAAAACAGAACGTCCTGATAATTAACTCAAATAGGGAAAGCACAAAAACAAACAAAGTAAGATTAATTCTAAAAAATAAACAAAATAATACACATAACAGGGAATCATGGAAATCAATAAATAAAAGATCACAATAATCAAAAAGAGGGACTAAATATAGGAGGCATTGAACTGCCAGATGGAGAGTGATGCAAGGCGATATAGAACGATACAAGTTAGGTTTTTACTTAGAAAACCAGGGGTAAATAATAAAAAAAATAATAATAAGGTAACCACAAAAAGGAATATCAACTCCATAACTCAAGAGAAAAGCCAAGAAAAATGTAATGACTCAAATAACATAAAGTTAAACACTATGAAAATGAGGATCTCACAATCTACTAAGAAAAACGTCTCAGCACAAAAAAGTATGTGGAAAAAGGAAATGGCCAACAACACACATGAAAAGGCATTAAATGACAGCACTAAAAACTTATTTATCTATAATTACCCTGAATGTAAATGGACTAAATGCACCAATAAAGAGACAGTCTCGGACTGGATAAAGAAACACGATCCATCTATATGCTGCCTACAAGAGACACACCTTAGACTTAGAGACACAAACAAACTAAAACTCAAAGGATGGAAAAAATATATCAAGCAAACAAAAAGCAAAAAAGAAGAGGAGTAGCAATATTAATTTCTGACAAAATAGACTTTAGACTTAAATCCACCACAAAGGATAAAGAAGGACACTATATAATGATAAAAGGGATAATTGATCAGGAAGACATAACCATATTAAATATTTATGCACCCAATGACAGGGCTGCAAGGTACATAAATCAAATTTTAACAAAATTGAAAAGTGTGATAGACACCTCCACATTTATAGTAGGAGACTTCAACACACCACTTTCGGAGAAGGACAGGACATCCGGTAAGAAGCTCAATAGAGACACGGAAGACCTACTTACAACAATCAACCAACTTGACCTCATTGACTTGTACAGAACTCTCCACCCAACTCCTGCAAAATATACTTTTTTTTCTAGTGCACATGGAACATTCTCTAGAATAGACCACATATTAGGTCATAAAACAAATCTTTGCAGAGTCCAAAACATTGAAATATTACAAAGCATCTTCTCAGACCACAAGGCAATGAAACTAGAAATCAATAACAGAAAAACTAGGGAAAAGAAATCAAATACTTGGAAACTGAACAATACCCTCCTGAAAAAAGACTGGGTTATAGAAGACATCAAGGATGGAATAAGGAAATTCACAGAATGCAACGAGAATGAAAATACTTCAGATCAAAACTTCTGGGACACAGCAAAAGCAGTGCTCAGAGGCCAATTTATATCGATAAATGCACACATACAAAAAGAAGAAAGAGCCCAAATCAGAGAACTGTCTCAACAACTTGAACAAATAGAAATTGAGCAACAAAAGAATCCATCAGGCACCAGAAGAAAACAAATAATAAAAATTAGAGCTGAACTAAATGAACTAAAGAACAGAAAAACAATTGAAAGAATTAAAGCCAAAAGCCGGTTCTTTGAAAAAATTAACAAAATTGATAAACCATTGGCTAGACTGACTAAAGAAAAACAGGAAAGGAAACAATTAACCCGAATAAGAAACAAGAAGGAGCACATCACAACAGAACCAAATGAAATTGAAAGAATCATTTCAGATTACTTTGAAAAATTGTACTCTAACAAATTTGAAAACCTAGAAGAAATGGATAAATTCTTGGAAAAACACTACCTACCTAAACTAACACATTCAGAAGTAGAACAACTAAATAGACCCATAACAAAAAAAGAGATTGAAACTGTAATCAAAAAACTTCCAACAAAAAAAGTCCTGGCCCGGACGGCTTCACTGCAGAGTTCTACCAAACCTTCAGAGAAGACTTAACACCACTACTACTGAAGGTATTTCAAAGCATAGAAGAAGACGGAATACTACCCAACTCATTCTATGAAGCTACCATCTCCCTGATACCAAAACCAGGTAAAGACATTACAAAAAAAGAAAATTATAGACCTATATCCCTCATGAACATAGATGCAAAAATCCTCAACAAAATTCTAGCCAATAGAATCCAACAACACATCAAAAAAATAATTCACCATGATCAAGTGGGATTTTTACCAGGTATGCAAGGCTGCTTTAATATCAGAAAAACCATTAATGTAATCCATCACATAAATAAAACAAAAGATAAAAACCACATGATCTCATCAATTGATGTAGAAAAGGCATTTGACAAAGTCCAACGCCCATTTATGATAAAAACTCTCACCAAAATAGGAATTGAAGGAAAATTCCTCAACATAATAAAGGGCATCTATGCAAAGCCAACAGCCAACATCACTCTAAATGGAGAGAACCTGAAAGCATTGCCCTCGAGAACGGGAACCAGACAAGGATGCCCTTTTTCACCGCTCTTATTCAACATCGTACTTGAAGTCCTACACAGGGCAATTAGGCTAGACAAAGAAATAAAGGGTATCCAGATTGGCAAGGAGGAAGTAAAGCTATCACTATTTGCAGATGACATGATCGTATACATGGAAAACCCTAAGGAATCCTCCACAAAACTATTGAAATTAATAGAAGAGTTTGGCAGACCCTCAGGTTATAAAATAAACGTACAAAAATCACTTGGATTCCTCTACATCAACAAAAAGAACATCGAAGAGGAAATAACCAAATCAATACCATTCACAGTAGCCCCCAAGAAGATAAGATACTTAGGAATAAATCTTACCAAGGATGTAAAAGACCTATACAAAGAAAACTACAAAGCTCTACTACAAGAAATTCAAAAGGACATCCTTAAGTGGAAAAACATACCCTGCTCATGGATAGGAAGACTTAACATAGTAAAAATGTCTATTCTACCAAAAGCCATCTATACATATAACGCACTTCCGATCCAAATTCCAATGTCATATTTTAAGAGGATAGAGAAACAAATCAGTAATTTCATATGGAAGGGAAAGAACCCCCGGGTAAGCAAAGCATTACTGAAAAAGAAGAAGAAAGTGGGAGGCCTCACTCTACCTGATTTCAGAACCTATTATACAGCCACAGTAGTCAAAACAGCCTGGTACTGGTACAAGAACAGGCACATAGACCAATGGAACAGAATTGAGAACCCAGATAGAAATCCATCCACATATGAGCAGCTGATATTTGACAAAGGACCAGTGTCAGTTAATTGGGGAAAAGATAGTCTTTTTAACAAATGGTGCTGGCATAACTGGATATCCATTTGCAAAACAATGAAACAGGACCCATACCTCACACCATGCACAAAAACTAACTGCAAGTGGATCAAAGACCTAAACATAAAGACTAAAACGATAAAGATCCTGGAAGAGAAAATAGGGACAACCCTAGGAGCCCTAATACAGGGCATAAACAGAATACAAAAGATTACCAAAAATGATGAAGAGAAACCAGATAACTGGGAGCTCCTAAAAATCAAACACCTATGCTCATCTAAAGACTTCACCAAAAGAGTAAAAAGACCACCTACAGACTGGGAAGGAATTTTCAGCTATGACATCTCAGACCATCGCCTGGTCTCTAAAATCTACATGATTCTGTCAAAACTCAACCACAAAAAGACAAACAACCCAATCAAGAAGTGGGCAAAGGATATGAACACACATTTCACTAAAGAAGATATTCAGGCAGCCAACAGATACATGAGAAAATGCTCCCGGTCATTAGCCACTATAGAAACGCAAATTAAAACTACAATGAGATTCCATCTCACACCAACTAGACTGGCATTAATTCAAAAAACACAAAATAATAAATGTTGGAGAGGCTGTGGAGAGATTGGAACTCTTATACACTGCTGGTGGGAATGTAAAATGGTACAAACACTTTGGAAATCCATCTGGTGTTATCTTAAACAGTTAGAAATAAAACTACCATACAACCCAGAAATCCCACTCCTCGGAATATACCCTAGAGATACAAGAGCCTTCACACAAACAGATATATTCACACCCATGTTTATTGCACCTCTGTTTACAATAGCAAAAAGCTGGAAGCAACCAAGGTGTCCGTCAACGGATGAATGGGTAAATAAATTGTGGTATATTCACACAATGGAATACTACGCATCGATAAAGAACAGTGACGAATCTCTGAAACATTTCATAACATGGAGGAATCTGGAAGGCATTATGCTGAGCGAAATGAGTCAGAGGCAAAAGGACAAATATTGTATAAGACCACTATTATAAGATCTTGAGAAATAGGAAAAACTGAGAAGAACACATACTTTTGTGGTTATGAGGAGGGGAGGGAGGGAGGGAGGGAGAGGGTTTTTTATTGATCAATCAGTAGATAAGAACTGCTTTGGGTGAAGGGAAAGACAACACTCAATACAAGGAAGGTCAGCCCAATTGGACTGGACTAAAAGCAAAGAGGTTTCCGGGATAAAATGAGTGCTTCAAAGGTCAGCGGACCAGGGGCTGGGGTCTGGGGAACATGGTTTGAGGGGACTTCTAAGTCAATTGGCAAAAGAATTCTATTATGAAAACATTCTGCATCCCACTTTGAAATGTGGCATCTGGGGTCCTAAATGCCAACAAGCGGCCATCTAAGATGCATCAATTGGTCTCAACCCACCTGGAGCAAAGGAGAATGAAGAACACCAAGGTCACACGACAACTAAGAGCCTAAGAGACAGAAAGGGCCACATGAACCAGAGACCTAGATCATCCTGAGACCAGAAGAACTAGTTGGTGCCCGGCCACAATCGACGACTGCCCTGACAGGGAGCGCAACAGAGAACCCCTGAGGGAGCAGGAGATCAGTGGGATGCAGACCCCAAATTCTCATAAAAAGACCATACTTAATGGTCTGACTGGGACTAGAGGAATCCCGGCGGCAATGCTCCCCAGACCTTCTGTTGGCACAGGACAGGAACCATCCCCAAAAACAACTCATCAGACATGAAAGGGACTGGTCAGCGGGGGAGAGAGAGATGCTGATGAAGAGTGAGCTAATTAAATCAGGTGGACACTGGAGAGTGAGTTGGCAACTCTTGACTGGAGGGGGGATGGGAAGATAGAGAGAGAGGGAAAATGGCAAAATTGGCACGAAACGAGAGACTGAAAGGGCTGACTCAATAGGGGGAGAGCAAGTGGGACAAGGGAGTAAGATGCATGTAAACTTACATGTGACAGACTGATTGGATTTATAAATGTTCACTTGAAGCTTAATAAAAGTTAATTAAAAAAAAATCAGATGGAAGGAATACAGCGTCACTGTACCAAAAAGAATTTGTTGATGTTCAACCATTTCGGGAGTTAGCATATGATCAAGAAATGATGGTAGTAAAAGGAAGATTTCCAAGGTGCACTGAAGGCACTGGCAAAAAAACAAGGCTCCAGGAATTGATAGAATACCAACTGAAGATGTTTCAATAGATGGAGTGCTGGAAGCCCTCACTTTTTTGTTCCAAGAATATGGAAAACAGCTACCTGGCCAACTGACTGGAAGAGGTCCATATTTTACCCGTTCCAAAGAAAGGTGATACAACAGAATGTGGAAATCATGGAACAATATCATTAGTATCACGTGCCAGTAAAATTTTGCTGAGATCATTCAAAACGGCTTGCAGCATTACATCCACAGGGAAGTGCCCGAAAGCTGGATTCAGAAGAGGATATGGAACAAGGGATATAATTGCTGACTTCAGACGGATCCTGAAAGCAGAGAATACCAGAAAGATGTTTACCATTGTTTTATTGACTATGCAAAGGCTTCCAACTGTGCAGATCATAACAAATTATGGCTAACATTTCAAAGAATGAGAATTTCAGAACATTTAATTATGCTCATGAGAAACATGTACCTAGACCAAGAGGCAGTAGTTCCAATGGAAAAAGGGGATACTGCGTGGTTTAGTCAAGAAAGGTGTAAGTCAGGCAGGGTTTTATCCTTTTGCCATATTTATTCAATGTGTATGATGAGTAAATAATCTGCGAAACTGGACTACATGAAGAAGAATGTGGCATCAGGATGGAAGCAACACTCATTAACACCAGTGATATCCAAATGATACAATGCTTTGACTCTTTGATTACTAATGACCAAAGACCAAATGAGTTGTGAGATGACATCAGAGACATAATACCAGAACTGACACCTTTGAATTATGGTGTTAATGAAGAATATTGAATTTACCATGAACTGCCAGAAAAATAGACAAATATGTCTTGGAGGAAGTATAGACAGAATGCTTCTTGGAAGCAAGAAAGGTGAGACTTCTTCTCACATGCTTTGTACATGCTATCAGGAGGGACCAATTGCTGGAGAGGGACATCATGTCTGATAAAGTAGAGGGTCTGCGCAAAAGAGGAAAACCCTCGATGAGATGAATTGACACAGTGGCTGCAACAATGGACTCAAGCATAACAACAATTGTGAGGATAACACAGGAATTCGTTCTATTGCACGTAGGGTCACTATGAATTGGAACTGACTCGACAGCATCTAACAACAACAGCATAATATATTTTGAGAATCCATCAATATTATTTATAGATGTGTACTACTCCATTGTTTGTATGTAACACATTTTCTTTCTCCATTCATCTATTGATGGGCACTTAGGTTATTTCCATCTTTTTGCTATTGTGAATAATGCTGCAATGAATATAGGTGTGAATATGTCTCTTCATGTCATTGGTATTAGATTTCTAAAGAATATGACTAGGAGTAGCATTGATGAATCATAAGGTATTATTATTTCTAGTTTTTTGAGGAGGTGCCATACCATTTTTGATAGTGGTTGTACCGTTTCACAATCCCACTAACAGTGGATAAGGGTTCCAATCTCATCACAACCTTGTCAGCATTTGTTGTTTTCTGTTTGTTTAATTTTTGTCAGTACTGTTTTTGCAGTGGTGAGATGATATATCATTGTCACTTTGATTTCCATCTCAATAATGACTAATGATCACAAGTGTCATTTCATATATTTATTGGCCACCTGAATATCCTCTTTGGAGAAGTGTCTGCTCATGTCCTTTGCACATTTTTTTTTTTACATTTTTTGTAGTTTTTTTTTATTAACTTTTATTTAGCTTCAAGGGAACGTTTACAAATCAAGTCCGACTGTCACATATAAGTTTATATATGCCTTACTCCGTGCTCCCATTTGCTCTCCCCCTAATGAGTCAACACTTCCAGTCTCTTCTTTCGTGACAATTTTGCCAGCTTCCAACTCTCTCTATCCTCCCATCCCCCCTCCACACAGGAGATGCCAACACAGTCTCAAGTGACCACTTGATATGATTAGCTCATTCTTTATCAGCATCTCTCAACTACCCACTGTCCAGTCCCTTTCATGTCTGATGAGTTGTCTTTGGGGATGGTTCCTGTCCTGTGCCAACAGAAGGTTTGGGGACCATGACCGCCAGGATTCCTCTAGTCTCAGTCAGACCATTAAGTATGGTCTTTTTATGAGAATTTGGGGTCTGCATCCCACTGATCTCCTGCTCCCTCAGGGGTTCTCTGTTGCGCTCCCTGTCAGGGCAGTCGTCGATTGTGGCCGGGCACCAACTAGTTCTTCTGGTCTCAGGATGATCTAGGTCTCTGGTTCATGTGGCCCTTTCTGTCTCTTAGGCTCTTAGTTGTCGTGTGACCTTGGTGTTCTTCATTCTCCTTTGCTCCAGGTGGGTTGAGACCAATTGATGCATCTTAGATGGCCGCTTGTTGGCATTTAGGACCCCAGATGCCACATTTCAAAGTGGGATGCAGAATGTTTTCATAATAGAATTCTTTTGCCAATTGACTTAGAAGTCCCCTTAAACCATAGTCCCAAATCCCCCGCCATTGCTCCGCTGACCTTTGAAGCATTCATTTTATCCCGGAAACTTCT
This sequence comes from Loxodonta africana, assembly GCF_030014295.1. Classification (NCBI taxonomy): domain Eukaryota; kingdom Metazoa; phylum Chordata; class Mammalia; order Proboscidea; family Elephantidae; genus Loxodonta; species Loxodonta africana. The sequence continues at coordinate 3,415,859 of NC_087363.1, forward strand.
TTGCTTTTGGTCCAGTCCAGTTGAGCTGACTTTCCATGTATTGAGTATTGTCCTTCCCTTCACCTAAAGCAGTTCTTATCTACTAATTAATCAGTAAAAAACCCTCTCCCACCCTCCCTCCCTCCCCCCTCCTAACCACAGAAGTATGTGTTTTCTCAGTTTATACTATTTCTCAAGATCTTATAATAGTGGTCTTATACAATATTTGTCCTTTTGCCTCTGGCTCATGTCGCTCAGCATAATGCCTTCCAGGTTCCTCCATGTTATGAAATGTTTCAGAGATTCGTCACTGTTCTTTATCGATGCGTAGTATTCCATTGTGTGAATATACCACAATTTATTTACCCATTCATCCGTTGATGGACACCGTGGTTGCTTCCAGCTTTTTGCTATTGTAAACAGAGCTGCAATAAACATGGGTGTGCATATATCTGTTTGTGTGAAGGCTCTTATTTCTCTAGGGTATATTCCGAGGAGTGGGATTTCTGGGTTGTATGGTAGTTCTATTTCTAACTGTTTAAGATATCGCCAGATGGATTTCCAAAGTGTTTGTACCATTTTACATTCCCACCAGCAGTGTATAAGAGTTCCAATCTCTCCGCAGCCTCTCCAACATTTATTATTTTGTGTTTTTTGGATTAATGCCAGCCTCGTTGGAGTGAGATGGAATCTCATCGTGGTTTTAATTTGCATTTCTCTAATGGCTAATGATCGAGAGCATTTTCTCATGTATCTGTTAGCTGCCTGAATATCTTCTTTAGTGAAGTGTGTGTTCACATCGTTTGCCCACTTCTTGATTGGGTTGTTTGTCTTTTTGTGGTTGAGTTTTGACAGAATCATATAGATTTTAGAGATCAGGCGCTGGTCGGAGATGTCATAGCTGAAAATTCTTTCCCAGCCTGTAGGTGGTCTTTTTACTCTTTTGGTGAAGTCTTTAGATGAGCGTAGGTGTTTGATTTTTAGGAGCTCCCAGTTATCTGGTTTCTCTTCATCATTTTTGGTAGTCTTTTGTATTCTGTTTATGCCCTGTATTAGGGCTCCTAAGGTGGTCCCTATTTTTTCTTCCAAGATCTTTATCGTTTTAGTCTTTATGTTTAGGTCTTTGATCCACTTGCAGTTAGTTTTTGTGCATGGTGTGAGGTATGGGTCCTGTTTCATTGTTTTGCAAATGGATATCCAGTTATGCCAGCACCATTTGTTAAAAAGACTATCTTTTCCCCAATTAACTGACACTGGTCCTTTGTCAAATATCAGCTGCTCATATGTGGATGGATTTCTATCTGGGTTCTCAATTCTGTTCCATTGGTCTATGTGCCTGTTCTTGTACCAGTACCAGGCTGTTTTGACTACTGTGGCTGTATAATAGGTTCTGAAATCAGGTAGAGTGAGGCCTCCCAATTTCTTCTTCTTTTTCAGTAATGCTTTGCTTATCCGAGGCTTCTTTCCCTTCCATATGAAGTTGGTGATTTGTTTCTCTATCCCCTTAAAATATGACATTGGAATTTGGATCAGAAATGCATTGTATGTATAGATGGCTTTTGGTAGAATAGACATTTTTACTATGTTAAGTCTTCCTACCCACGAGCAAGGTATGTTTTTCCACTTAAGTATGTCCTTTTGAATTTCTTGTAGTAGAGCTTTGTAGTTTTCTTTGTATAGGTCTTTTACATCCTTGGTAAGATTTATTCCTAAGTATTTTATCTTCTTGGGGGCTACTGTGAATGGTATTGATTTGGTTATTTCCTCTTCGGTGTTCTTTTTGTTGATGTAGAGGAATCCAAGTGATTTTTGTATGTTTGTCTTATAACCTGAGACTCTGCCAAACTCTTCTATTAGTTTCAGTAGTTTTCTGGTGGATTCATTGGGGTTTTCTGTGTATAAGATCATGTCATCTGCAAATAGAGATGATTTTACTTCCTCTTTGCCAATCCAGATGCCCTTTATTTCTTTGTCCAGCCTAATTGCTCTGGCTAGGACTTCTAGCACAATGTTGAATAAGAGCAGTGATAAAGGGCATCCTTGTCTGGTTCCCGTTCTCAAGGGAAATGCTTTCAGGTTCTCTCCATTTAGAGTGATGTTGGCTGTTGGCTTTGCATAGATGCCCTTTATTATGTTGAGGAATTTTCCTTCAATTCCTATTTTGGTGAGAGTTTTTATCATAAATGGGTGTTGGACTTTGTCAAATGCCTTTTCTGCATTAATTGATAAGATCATGTGGTTTTTGTCTTTTGTTTTATTTATGTGGTGGATTACATTAACGGTTTTTCTAATATTAAAGCAGCCTTGCATACCTGGTATAAATCCCACTTGGTCGTGGTGAATTATTTTTTTGATATGTTGTTGAATTCTATTGGCTAGAATTTTGTTGAGGATTTTTGCATCTATGTTCATGAGGGATATAGGTCTATTATTTTCTTTTTTTGTAATGTCTTTACCTGGTTTTGGTATCAGGGAGATGGTGGCTTCATAGAATGAGTTGGCTAGTATTCTGTCATTTTCTATGCTTTGAAATCCCTTTAGTAGTAGTGGTGTTAACTCTTCTCTGAAAGTTTGGTAGAACTCTGCAGTGAAGCCGTCCGGGCCAGGGCTTTTTTTTGTTGGAAGTTTTTTGATTACTGTTTCAATCTCTTTTTTTGTTATGGGTCTATTTAGTTGTTCTACTTCTGAATGTGTTAGTTTAGTTTAGGTAGGTAGTGTTTTTCCAAGAATTCATCCATCTCTTCTAGGTTTGCAAATTTGTTAGAGTACAATTTTTCATAATAATATGATATGATTCTTTTAATTTCAGTTGGGTCTGTTGTGATGTGGCCCATCTCGTTTCTTATTCAGGTTATTTGTTTCCTTTCCTGTATTTCTTTAGTCAGTCTAGCCAATGGTTTATCAATTTTGTTAATTTTTTCAAAGATCCGGCTTTTGGCTTTGTTAATTCTTTCAACTGTTTTTCTGTTCTCTAATTCAGTTCAGCTCTAATTTTTATTATTTGTTTTCTTCTGGTGCCTGATGGATTCTTTTGTTGCTCAATTTCTATTTGTTCAAGTTGTCGGGACAGTTCTCTGATTTGGGCTCTTTCTTCTTTTTGTATGTGTGCATTTATTGATATAAATTGGCCTCTGAGCACTGCTTTTGCTGTGTCCCAGAGGTTTTGATCGGAAGTATTTTCATTCTCGTTGCATTCTATGAATTTCCTTATTTCCTCCTTGATGTCTTCTATAACCCAGTCTTTTTTCAGGAGGGTATTGTTCAGTTTCCAAGTATTTGATTTCTTTTCCCTAGTTTTTCTGTAATTGGTTTCTAGTTTTATTGCCTTGTTGTCTGAGAAGATGCTTTGTAATATTTCGATATTTGGATTCTGCAAAGGTTTGTTTTATGAACTAGTATGTGGTCTATTCTAGAGAATGTTCCATGTGCGCTAGGAAAAAAAGTATACTTTGCAGGAGTTGGGTGGAGAGTTCTGTATAAGTCAATGAGGTCAAGTTGGTTGATTGTTGTAAGTAGGTCTTCCGTGTCTCTATTGAGCTTCTTACTGGATGTCCTGTCCTTCTCCGAAAGTGGTGTGTTGAAGTCTCCTACTAGAATTGTGGAGGTGTCTATCTCACTTTTCAATTCTGTTAAAATTTGATTTATGTACCTTGCAGCCCTGTCATTGGGTGCATAAATATTTAATATGGTTATGTCTTCCTGATCAATTGTCCCTTTTATCATTATATAGTGTCCTTCTTTATCCTTTGTGGTGGATTTAAGTCTAAAGTCTATTTTGTCAGAAATTAATATTGCTACTCCTCTTCTTTTTTGCTTTTTGTTTGCTTGATATATTTTTTTCCATCCTTTGAGTTTTAGTTTGTTTGTGTCTCTAAGTCTAAGGTGTGTCTCTTGTAGGCAGCATATAGGCGGATCGTGTTTCTTTATCCAGTCCGAGACTCTCTGTCTCTTTATTGGCGCATTTAGTCCATTTACATTCAGCATAATTATAGATAAATAAGTGTTTAGTGTTGTCATTTTGATGCCTTTTTATGTGTGTTGTTGACCATTTCATTTTTCCACTTACTTTTTTGTGCTGAGGCGTTTTTCTTAGTAAATTGTGAGATCCTCATTTTCATAGTGTTTGACTTTATGTTTGTTGAGTCGTTACGTTTTTCTTGGCTTTTATCTTGAGTTATGGAGTTGTTATACCGCTTTGTGGTTACCTTAATATTTACCCCTTTTTTCTAAGTAAAAACCTAACTTGTATTGTCCTATATCGCCTTGTATCACTCTCCATATGGCAGTTCAATGCCTCCTATATTTAGTCCCTCTTTTTGATTATTGTGATCTTTTACGTATTGACTTCAATGATTCCCTGTTATGAGCATTTTTTTTTAATTAATCTTAATTTGTTTTTGTGATTTCTCTATTTGAGTTGATATCAGGATGTTCTGTTTTGTGACCTTGTGTTGTGCTGGTATCTGATATTACTGGTTTTCTGACTAAACAATTTCCTTTAGTATTTCTTGTAGCTTTGATTTGGTTTTTGCAAATTCTCGAAGCTTGTGTTTATCTCTAAAGATCTTAATTTCACCTTCATATTTCAGAGAGAGTTTTGCTGGATATATGATCCTTGGCTGGCACTTTTTCTCCTTCAGTGCTCTCTATATGTCATCCCATTGCCTTCTTGCCTGCATGGTTTTTGCTGAGTAGTCCGAACTTATTCTTATTGATTCTCCCTTGAAGGAGAACTTTCTTTTCTCCCTGGCTGCTTTTAAAATTTTCTCTTTCTCTTTGGTTTTGGCAAGTTTGATGATAATATGTCTTGGTGTTTTTCTTTTTGGATCAATCTTAAATGGGTTTCGATGAGCATCTTGGATAGATATCCTTTTTTCTTTCATGATGTCAGGGAAGTTTTCTGTCAGCAGATCTTCAGCTATTCTCTCTGTGTTTTCTGTCCTCCCTCCCTCTTCTGGGACTCCAATCACACGCAAGTTATCTTTCTTGAGAGAGTCCCACATGATTCTTAGGGTTTCTTCATTTTTTTAAATTCTTTTATCTGATTTTTTTTCAGCTATGTTGGTGTTAATTCCCTGGTCCTCCAGATTTCCCACTCTGCATTCTAATTGCTCGAGTCTGCTCCTCTGACTTCCTATTGCGTTGTCTAATTCTGTAATTTTATTGTTAATCTTTTGGATTTCTACATGCTGTCTCTGTATGAATTCTTGCAACTTAGGAATTTTTCCACTATGTTCTTGAATAATCTTTTTGAGTTCTTCAACTGTTTTATCAGTGTGTTCCTTGGCTTTTTCTGCAGTTTGCCTTATTTCGTTTCTGAGGTCATCCCTGATGTCTTGAAGCATTCTGTAAATTAGTTTTTTATATTCTGTATCTGATAATTCCAGGATAGTTTCTTCATTTTGGAAAGATTTTGATTCTTTTGTTTGAGGGGTTGTAGAAGCTGTCATGGTCTGCTTCTTCATGTTGTTTGATATCGACTGCTGTCTCTGAGCCATCACTAAGATAAAAAAAAAAAAAGATATAGTAGTGGTTTATTCTGTAATTGCTCACTGAGTCTTATCTTGTTTTGTTTTCTTTCAGTATACGTGGATGGGCTATTAGATTGTGCTGTCTTGTTTGTTGTAGCCCTTGACTTACTTATGACCTATTACCAGCTGGTTTGAGCTGTTGCCAGATATATATGCCTGAGTCTATTCACTATTCTTGAGTAGAATCTGATTTTAGGTCATCAAGTGTGTGCTGCACCCTAACACCTATCCACCTCGAGAAGTAGTGGTGATAGTTGTGTGCACCAGATTCTATTAGCAGCTGGGGTTCACCCTTTAGGGGGGCAGGATGCTGACAGGCTTCCCCCAAGTGTCAGTGAGGTAGGTGTGTCTCTATTCCTGTAGCACATTGGTTGGAGGGCACTGCAGCTGTACCTTAGGCCCCCAATGCAAGTACCTCTACTGATTGGTAGGTGTCACCCTCCTTAGACCCCTAAGGCAAGAGGCTAGGTGGTCTGGGGGGAGCTTCAGCCCTCAGTTCCCTGTTGTGGGTCAGTTAGGGCTCTGTTGAATAAGCAGAGATATCAGACCTGGGAACCTTGTTTTTCCAGAAAATCTGCTAAAAAAAAAAATGCAGTCAGATCCCTATCAGAACTGCCTTGGGATTATAACCACCACCTTGTTCCCTGTAAGGATGAAAGTCCGAGATTTGGATCATATATGCTTGGCTGTAGCTGTTTCTGTGTTTTTAGTCCAATTAGGGATGGATTTTTGGTCCCTGTGTTTTTTGTGGTTCCTTCTCTCCGGCTGGAAGAATGGGTTAGGAAAAGACCAAAAAAAAAAAAAAAAAAAAGGGAAAAGCAAAGCCTCTGCAGAGCCGGAGCTGTTCTCCCTCTGGCTCAGGAAATTCCAATGTTAATGAAGCCGCCTGGGAAGGGTGGGGGAGGGTTCAGAGAAACAGGAGTGTAGTACCCCGGAATATAGCCAAAGTTGCTTATGTTGCTTGGAATGACTATTTTATCTGAGATTCCTGAGGGGCGTTTTGCCTATGCTTTGCACATTTTTTAATTGGATTGTTTGTGTTTTTTTGTGGAGTTGCTGAGGTCTGATATATATTTCAGAGATTAGACCTTTACCAGATATGTTGTCCCCAAAGATTTTCTTCCCAGTCTATATCTTTCTTTCTAGTCTTTTCTTAAAGTGTTTTGATGAGCTATACAGAAGGGGAAAAATCTTTGGAATTGATATCCAAAAAGGGTCTAATCTCCAAAATATATTGAAAACCTCAACAGCTCAACAGCAAAAAGAGTATTTAATTTTTAGGTGACCCCACTTATCTAATTTGTCTTGCATTTTTCATGGGTTTGTAGTTGTGTTTGATAATCTATTTTTTGAAAAAAATTAGGTCCCATAATTTAGTCCCTATGTTAACTTCAGGAACTTTATAATTTTACCTTTAACATTTAGGTTTTTGATACATTTTTAGTCAGTTTCTGTGAATGACCTTTGTGTTGCTGTTGTTGTTAGCTCCGACTCAGTGACCCTACAGGCAACATAACAAAACACTGCCTGGTCCTTCGTCATCCTAACAACTGCTGCCATGTTTAAGCTCATCGTTACAGCCACTGTGTCAGTCTGTTTCATTGAGGGTCATCCTCTCTTTCACTGACCTTCTACTTCACCAAGCATGATGACCTTTCCAGGGACTGATCCCTCCTGACAACAAGTCCAGAGCATGTGAGATGTAGTCTCACCATCCTTGCCTCTAAGGAACACTCAGGTTTTACTTCTTCCAACACAGATCTGTTTGTTCTTCTGTCAGCCCGTGGTATATTCAATATTCTTCTCCAACGCCACAATTCAAAGGCATCAATCCTTCTTCTATCTTCTTTATTCATCATGCAGCTTTCACATGAATATAATGTGATTGAAAATACCACGGCTTGGGTCAGGTGCACCGTAGTCTTCAAGGTGACATCTTTGCTTTTCAACGTGTTAAAGAGGTCATTTGCAGCGGATTTCCCCGAAGCAACATGTCTTCTGATTTCTTGTCTGCTGCTTCCAAGGGTGTTGACTGTGGACCCAAGTAAAATGAAATCCTTGACAACCTCAGTCATTTACCCATTCATTATGATGTTGTTTATTGGTCCAGTTGTGAGAATTTTTGTTTTCTTTATGTTGAGGTGTAATTTATACTAAAGGCTGTGGTCTTTGATCTTCATCACTAAGTGCTTCAAGTTCTCTTCACTTTCAGCAAGCAAGGTTGTGTCATCTGCATAACTCAGGTTGTTAATGAGTCTTCCTCCAATCCTGATACCCCTTTCTACTTCAGAAAGTCCATTTTCTTGGATTGTTTGCTCATCATACAAATAGGTATGGTGAAAGAATACAGAACCGACACACACTTTTCCTGACTTAAACCACGCAGTATCCCTTTGTTCTGTTTGAAAGACTAATAATTTGTTATGATCTACACACTCGAATTTATTTTTTACACACTCAAATGTCTTTTCATAGTCAATAAAACACAGGTTAACATCTCTCTGGTATTCTCCGCTTTCAGGCAGATCCATCTGACATCAGCAATGATATCCCTGGTTCCACACCATCTTCTGAATTTGGCTTGAATTTCTTGCAGTTCCCTGTCAATATATTGCTACAGCTGCTTTTGAATAATCTTCAACAAAATTTTACTTGCCTGTTATATTAATGATATTCTTCTATAATTTCCGCATTTGGTTGGATCACCTTTCTTGGGAACAGGCTTAAATATAGATCTCTTCCAGTCATTTGGCCAGGTAGCTCTCTTCTAAATTTCTTGACGTAGACGAATGACTGCTTCCAGTGCCTCATCCATTTGTTGAAACATCTAAATTGGTATTCCATCAATTCCTGCAGCCTTGTTTGTGACCAATGGGTTCAGTGCAGCTTGGACTTCTTCCCTCAGTACCTTTGGTTCCTGCTTATATGGTACCTCCTGAAATGGTTGAATGTTGACCAATTCTTTTTGGTATAGTGACTCTGTGTATTCCTTCCATCTTCTTTTTATGCTTCCTGAGTCTTTCAATATTTTCCCTGTAGAAACCTTCAATATTTCATCTTAAGGCTTGAATTTTTTCTTTGGTTCTTTCAGCTTGAGAAATGTAGAGCATGTGTCAAAACTAAACCCATTGCCAATGAGTCAATTCCGAATCACAGTGAACCTATAGGACAGAGTAGAACTGCCCCATAGAGTTTCCAAGGAGATCCTGGTAGATTCAAACAGCTGACCTTTTGGCTAGCAGCCATAGCTCTTAACCACTAAGCCACAGCCCCAAAATCTAGGTGCTTAGCATAAGGAGAGGCTTCTGCAAGGAATATAGGCCAGGATTCCATTTTTTGTTATTTACTGCTCACTCTGAGATAACTCTCCAAATTAAGTTAGCCAGAATGCTTCAGGGAGCCTGTGGACTCCCCTCTCATTCCCTCTCTTCCTCTCACAGTATGACCCTAAGAATAATTACTCAGACTGGCCTCAAAATATCCATTGATTAACAATATGTTAACTGACTGAAACTTTATGATGAACAAAACAATTCTTAAGGGACCTCATAATTGTCTAGTGACTGCTAAGACATGATTTAGTTCATGTCAACCAATCAGAATTTTTTCCTGTAAGTTGCTGACTTTTCTGTATTTAAAATTTGTGGAAAATTTCTTTCACTGGAGTACTTTAGTGAATCCTAAGTAATAGCTGCCTGATTCAGATCATTCTATTCCTTCAATAAAACTCTTTAATTTTAACAGACTCAAGTTTGCTCTTTGATAGGTGTGATATACGGATTCTGCAAATGAATATCTACGTTTGCCAGAACCACTCGTTAGAGATGGTTCCTTCCCCATTGAATAGACTTTGACCCCTCATTGAAAATCACCTTCACATAGATGGATGAATTTGCTTCTAGGTTCTCAATTCTATTCCATTGGTTTATGTGTCTGTTGATGAACCAATACCAGGCTGTTTTGATTACCTCTTTAAAGTGTTAAAAAGCAAAAATGTCACTGAGGGCTTAGGTGTGTCTTACCATTGCCTCATCACTTCCAGTCACCTCACATGCATGTAAAAGGTGGACAATGAATAAAGAAGACCTAAGAATTGATGTATTTGAATTATGGTGATGACAAAGACTATTGAATATACCATGGACTTCCAGAAGAATGAACAACTCTGTCTTGGAAGAAGTGCTGCCGGAATACTTTTTCAAGGAGAAAATTGCAAGACTTTCTCTCCTGTACTTTGAATATATTATCAGGAGGGATGAACCCCTGGCGAAGGACATCATGATTGGTAAAATAGATGGTTGGTGAAAAAGATGAGACCCTCAAGGAGATGGATTGACACAGCGGCTGCAACAATGGGCCCAACATAGTAACAATTGTGAGGATGGCACAGGACTGGGCAGTGTTTTGTTCTTTGGTTCTTTGGAGCTGGAACTGACTCCATGGCCCCTAAGAACAACAAATACGAACATTTTCCTCCAAATGCATCAAATAATTAAGCCTGTATTTTCCACTTTCACAATTTTTGATTTGTTCCCCCTCTGTTACTTGCAGTTTTAATGGAAAACTTCTTCATCTTACAATCACTTGCAGCCATCTAATTGAACAACTAATGTGCTACTTTCTCTGTCACCTCTTCCTCATGGACCTCTGTTTCACCTCAACTCTGGTCCCCACGCTAACCAGTGACAGAGCTGCAGAGAAGAAACACATTTCCTCTAACAACTGTATGACTCAGCTCTTTACTGCCCACTTGCTTGCAGGTGTGGAAATACTTATCTTGGTGTACATGGCATCTGACTGCTATGTTGCCATCATCAAGCAAAACATTACATGGTCATCACGAACCGTCACAGGTGCAGATGGTGATCATAACGACTTGGATCATAGGTTTTTGGCACTCTATTGCTCTACTGGAAACCCTAGTGGTGTAGTGGTTAAGTGTTATGGCTAACCATAACTTCCTCTATGGGGAAGTTCTACTCTGCCCTGTACGGTTGCTATGAGTCAGAATGGACTCCACAGCAGTGGGTTTTTTTTATTGCTCTACTGCTCACGGTACTGAATTTACCTTTCTACGGCCATAATGAAAGAAATCACTACATATGTGATGTGAAAGCTCTTTTAAAACTGGTCTCCAAAGATATTCACATTGTTAATATCTTGGTTATTGTCACTTCAGGGAAGGTGGGAGTTGTAGTTTTTGTTGTTGTTGTTCTAGTGGTTTCTTACATACTTACATAGTGCACTCTTTTTGTATGCTCCTCTGCAGGGTGAAGCAAAGCTCTTTCAATCTCCAGCTCTCAGATAATGATTGTAGTTTTATTCTTTGAGCCTTGTGTCTATACTTTTGTCCTACCTGATGCTAGTGTGAACATGGATAAGGAAATGTCTGTTATACACTGTGATTGCCCCCATGATGAATCCTCTCTTATTTATCCTTAGAAATGTGGAGATGAAAATTGCCATGTGGATGGTATAGTCTTGAATGACACATTCAGAAATAAAGTCAATGAGGTGGTAATCATTGTGGTTCCTGTGCTATGTCAGCAGGGTAGTTATCATTAGAGATGCTGAAGAAAGAACATAAGCTTTCTTTAAGGGATTGGACTAAATAACCTCTGAAATTGCATAAGCAAAAGAATCAAAATACTGTTATTCATATGATAATCTGCACTTTAAAGGGTCCAACCAGTCCCAGGTGTGATCACTTAGGTTTGAAGAAGGAGGAAAATGCCTTCCTATAGTTCATGTCTGGCCATATCACCCTTCTCTTCAAAAAGTGACTTGAAACTCTATTCTCCCAGGAATAAATTCGGCCTTCTCTCTCTCTCTCTCTTTTTTTTTTTTAACATAAATAACATTTTTTTTGTACTTTAGATGAAGGTTTACAGAACAAATTAGTTTCTCATTAAACAATTAGTGTACATATTGTTTTGTAACATTGGTTGCCACCCTCATGACATGTCAGTACTCTCTCCTTCTCGACCTTGGATTCCCCATTACCAGCTTTCCTGTTCCCTCCTGCCTTCTAGTCTTTGCCCTTGGGCTGGTGTGCCCCTTTGGTCTTGTTTTTCTTTATGGGCTTTTCTTAGTCATCTAGCATTGCTATAACAGAAACACCACAACTGGATGTATTTAAGAGAAGTTTATTCTCTCACAGTCTAGTAGGGTAAAAGTCTAAGTTCAGGTTGTCAGCTCCAGGAGGAGGCTTTCTCTTTGTTTTGGCTCTGGAGGAAGGTCTTTGTCATCCATCTTCCCCTGAACAAGGAGCTTCTCAGCTCTGGGGCCCTGGGTCCAAAGGACCCACTATTCTCTTGGCTCTTGCTTCTTGGTGGTATGAGGTCCCCGTGTCTCTACTGGCTTATCTCTTTTATATCTCAAAAGAGGCTGGCTTAAGACACTATCTAATCTTCTAGATCTCATGAATATAACTGCTGATAATCCACGTCATTAACATCATAGTGATAGGATTTACAATACATGGGGAAACCACATTAGATGACAAAATGGTAGACAATCATACAATCCTGGGAATCATGACCTAGCCAAATTGGCAGGTATTTTTAGGAAACAAAATTCAATCCATGACAGATTCTGTCTAATCTTTGGCTGAAAGGTGAACTTTAGGAGCAACTTCATTACTAAGCTTAAAGGGTATCCAGGGGCCATACTCTCAGGGTTTCTCTAGTCTCTTTCAGAGTAGTAAGTACGGTCTTTTTTCTTTTCTTGTGAGTTAAAGTTTTGTTCTACATTTTTCATCAACTCTGTCTGGGACCCTTTATTGTGATTCCTGTCAAAGCAGTCAGTGGTCATAGCCAGACACAGTTCTGCTGGACTGAGTCTGGAGGAGGCTGTACTACTTATGGTCCATCAGACCTTTGGACTAATCTTTCCATTGTGTCTTTGATTTTCTTAATCCTCCTTTGCTCCAGATGGGGTGAGACCAGTGAAGTGTTTTAGATGACCACTCACAAGCTTTTAAGACTCCAGATGCTGCTCAACCAAAGTAGAATGTAGACCATTTTCTTTACAAACTATGTTATGCCAATTGAGCTAGATGTTCCCTGAGGCCATGGTTCCCAGCCCTCAGCCCAGTAATTCAGTCCCTGAGGGAGTTTCAATGTGTCTATGGAGTTTCCATGACCTTGCCTTGTACAAGCTGTGCTGGCTTCCCCAGTGTTACGTACTGTCTTACCCTTCACCGAACTTACCACTAATCTATTGCCTACTTAGTGTTTTTTATCCCCGTAAATGTATGAGAAAACTTTTAATGTTCAGATTTGTATATGTTGGGAGAGAGAGAAAAAAAGGGGAGAGAGAGAGAGAGAGAGGGAAAGAGAGACTAACTGAAGGTCAGTGTGTGAATATTAGTATGAGCCTAAACTACCTGTCAGTGACATAGAAAAGACAACCAAATGGTGAACAGAATAAAAGCTTTACTGCACTTTGGTGATTTCTTCTGATTTTTCTATTTCTTTTCTTTTTTTTTTAGTTAATGATATACCTTTTCCTCTTGCCAAGTGTACTGAGCAAACAATGCCATCTTCTATTCTCTTCTTCTGTTCTTTCTTCTCCCATTCCCCAGCCATCTATTCCAGCAATGTTAGTTCCTGACCACAATTAATCCGGTCCCAGTCATGATCTTGCGGGTCACTGATTTTATCAGTCTGGTAGATTCTTCACAGGAGTCTTGGTGGCACAATGGTCATGTGCTTGGCTGCTAACCAAAAAGTTGGCAGTTTGAACACCCCTAGCAGCTTGAGGAAGAAAGACCTGGTGATCTGCTCCCATAAAGATTACAGCATAGAAAAGCCTATTGGGGCAGTTATACTGTGTCACATGCTGTGGCTATTTGTCTAAAATTAACCCTGTAGCATCTAACATCAACAACAGGTTCTTCACACCTAGGTTAATGCTGATAACCAAAAAAAAAAAAAAATCAATAAACAAACAAACAAACATATTGCCATTGATTCTGACTTGTAGAAACCCTATAGGACAGAGCAGAACTGCCCCATAGCGTTTCCAAGGGGTGCCTGGTGGATGTGAACTGCTGGCCCTTTTTGGTTAGCTGCCTTGCTCTTAACCACTATACCACCAGGGTTTCCTTAATGTTGATAATGAGCTATATTTGCAGTGTAAATGCCTGTCTTTGGTTCTCTCTGTCTTATGTCATCTCAGATTTCCTGACCTGATATTCCAGGCTATATTTTTTCCTCCTGCTCTTCAGATACCTAAATGATCAGGGAGTCAGAAGGATTTTCCAAGCTGTTCTTGTCTGACTGTAGCATTAGGAGGTCTGTAGAGAAACAGTGCCTAAGCCAGGCTAACACAAAGATGGGAAGTTGGCACAAAAGAATCCCTGGCGGCACCGGGGCCATTAAGGTGGACAGCCAGTTAGTGTGCCATTTGGCAAAGACCTCTGTAGAAATGCATCCGGAAATACAGTTACTTAGAGCTGTCAAAGACCTATTAATTCCTCCATTGCCACATATATTTATATTCTGCTTCCCAATCAGATTTCCTTTGAGCTTAAGCATTATACAGAAGATTCCTCGGAATTAAGTAGTGTTAGATTTTTCAGGAATTTCAAAACACTTTTTCTTTACTTTTTAGTCTTAAGCAGATTTAAGATGTAAATCTGCATTCAGAAGCCCCAGATTGCTTTCTGTGGAAAAAAAAAAAAAGAAGACCTTCCTCTTGCTTCCCTGATGATTTAAGCTGACGTTTAAAGTCCGCTTACTTTGCAAATGTGTAGAATATTCTCAGGGATTTTGAGATTTTATGTATATTCAGCAAATTAGCCTAAGGTGTGTTTGAATTACTGGCTTGCAATTTATTGCATTTTATTTTAGATCCGTGTGCTGCAGAAGAATTAGCAGGGTGAGTATCTTGGGGAGAAATTCTTCCTGATTCAGCCTAAAATGAATCTGGAGGACACTCAGGCCTGATGGTCAGTGAATTATCCATGTTGCCTTGGACCGAAGAGAGCACACCAATTATTTTTGTACTGACTATGGGCTGTTTGTTGTCATTCCGTCTGTTTTCTCTCTTTAGGTTATGACTTCTCTTGCAGCATAAAGTAATTTGATTAGTATAAAAGTACTAGAGCACAGTTTTAAGTTTCCATTATTCACTTGAGAAAAGTAGGGTTTAAATGAATGAAATCTTCGAGTTGTCAGTGAAATTCACTGAGTCCCATTCTTGTATTAATATATTTACTTTCATATTCCAGTTAAGGAAAAACCTTGTTTATGCTTCAATATCTACAGTTATGTGGAATTTCTCACCTTTCAATAAACATGCTATCCTACAATAGACTAGATGCATCTGTGTTAAGTAAGGTAAGTTTATAGCAGGTTGTATTCTGTATTTACTCTGAGAAAATTTGACCTTGTGGTGGAAATTGTTCTTTATCTATAAGAGCATGTATTCTTACTATGCTAAAAGAACACCAAAAAAAAAAAAAAAAATGCAGATTTTTTTATTCAGTGCTACCAAGGAATAAAGCAGTCATTTGAGTATATTTTTTCAGTGCAAGAAAAAAAGTCACTGACTGGTGTCAGAGAATGCTCTTAGCTAGTCGATCATCTGCGTAACTTATTTTTAATTCATGAATTGTCTAAATTGAAGTTTTACTTGATCATTAACTCGTTACATTTATGTTGTACCTTTTGTTTTTGTTTCTTTTATTTATTTCTTTGTTTAACTTGATTATATATGTGTGAATAGCAACTTAAATAGTTTGTAAACTAACTTCTCACTCAAAGAAGAAATAAAGAAAAAGGAAAACAAGATGTATGACACAAACCATGTACAACACTGCGCTATTTATATTACTTCATGTATTCTTCATTACATGTCTGAACTAGGTACTGATAGCTCAGCTGCATAGATGAGGAAAATGAGGCTTAAAGAATTCAAGCAATTAGCTCAAGATCCACCCCTGGTCAGTTTGTTTTACAGCCGTCAATGTTTCTGCCTCTTTCTGTGTTGCCACTGTTCTAAACACTTACACAAAAGTTGCTTAATATTTCTTTCCTTTCATCAATTCTGATTTCACTTGTTTCATAGAAGCTTTCCTTATTATCTACATGAACAAGAATTTTTTTTTTTTTTTTTTTAATGACACTTTCTCACCTTAAGGAACTTACAGTCCCCAATACCTCTGCTAATAGCACTGATTATAATAGCATGCTCCCATTCAGGATGGAATTTTAAGTGCTATTTTAGATTAAACACCTATGATAATCTAGGAAAAAAAGGAAGTATCTTGACTTAAAATAAATTACATTTTTGTAAAACTAAAGGAAAATTATTTCATAATGACTGTTTTATTAGGTGCTATCAAACCTTTTTTTTATCAAACCAGTTTTGACTCATAGTGACCCTATGTACAACAAAATGAAACACTCCCTTGTCCTGTGCTGTCTTCACAGTCTTTGTTATACTTGAGTCCATTGTTGCAGCCACTATATCAATCCGTCTCATTGAGAGTCTTCCTCTTTTTGGTTGACTCTCTACTTTACCAAGCATGATGTCCTTCTCTAGGTACAGGGCCCTCCTGATAACATGTCCAAAATATGTGAGATGAAGTCTTGCCATTTTCTCTTCTAAGGAACACTGTGATTGTACTTCTAAGAAATTTGTTCATTCTCCTGGCAGTCCATGGTATATTGAATATTCTTCACGAACACCATAATTCAAAGGTGTTAATTCTTCTTCAGTTTTCTTTATTCACTGTCCAGCTTTCACACGCATATGAGAGAATTGGAAAATGCCATGGCTTGTGTCAGGCACACCTTAGTTCTCAAGGTGACATCTTTGCTTTTTAAAACTTTAAAGAAGTCTTTTGCAGGAGCTTTGTCCAATACAATTCTTAGAATCAGAGAATTTCCAAAGTAAGTTTGGGTGATCTAATAGTCTCTCAAATTAAATTTTCTTTGCTGCTGATGAAGATTCAAAATAGTTCCTCTCATTCCTCTGGTCCATGACACCCATGCTCTCCCACCCATATCCCACTTAGCTTTTAATTACACATGGGATACAGCACTAGACCGAGGGAGATAGGGACATCTGGCTTCTGGTGTCCAGAGTGTTATTTTCTGATCCTGAGAAATTACTTAGGTCTTCTTGATCCCAATCTCTTATTTTCCCTGTTTTTAACAGCTTTATTGGGAAATAATTCACATGCCATACAATTCACCCATTTAAAGTATAGAGTTCAATTTTTTTTAGTATATTCATAAATATTTGCAACCATCGTCAGTCAATGCTAGAACATTTTAATCACTGCAAAAAAACCCTTAGCATTTGGTTATCACCACTCCCTTGAAGAACAGTGTGGATTAATCAAGCATTTAATGCTTTTAATTTTTCACCAGCCTACTAATATAATAACTTCCTATAAGCCAATTTCTTTTGTTATATAAATGTATTTGGAAACTGAACTTTATACTCACTCAAAAAGTAGGAATTTGCATTAGTTTAAAGAAGGAAAAAATAGGTCACCCCCAAAAACTCTTTGCCATCGAGTTGATGCTGACTCATAGTGACCCAATAGAACAGAATAGAATTGTCCCAAGGGTTTCCAAGGCTGTAAATATTTATAGAGGCAGGCTGCAATATCTTCCTTCCACAGAGTGGCTGGTGGGTTTGAACCACTGACCTTTTGGTTAGCTGCTGAACTCTTAGCTGCTGCCCCACCAGGCCTTCTTAGAGAACCCTCAAAAAAAATTAAAATCTATTTAAAAATCTATTTAGTCACTGTTAAATACTGAACCTTCTGAGCCTGATAATTATTTTTCTTTGTTAAAAAAAAAAAAAGAGAAGACTAGGAAAGCTTATATCGATAGTGAAGTACTGGTGGGAACAAACTGAGACTTTCTTTGATAAAATTAAAGTTTTGAATATATGTAAAAAATATAATTGGTTTCTCATAGTAAAATGTCATGCATGTTATCTAATTGCCGTCCAAAATTTCAAAGACTATAAATAATACAGATTTTGGAATTATGTATTCCTGGATTTGATGGTTTCTGAATAACCTTACTACCGAAGCATTATGTGTTTTAAAAAATAAACAACTGGTAAGGCCACCATGGTTGCCACATCAGATCCGAACTAAGATAGAAGTTGTGCTTAAGTTTTTGCCCCTCCACTGTGTGCCTTAACATCCCTTACCACTGGATAAAATAGCCCTTGGAAGGTCATTCTTTCCATTCTGCACTCTCTTTTCCCCTGTGTTATTGTCTCAAGATTAATCAAAAGACATATGTGATTCACGAACTTTTTGTCCATTTATTCATAAAACAAATAGCCTAACTGACCACTAAGTTTGTTTTAGTTGCTTTCGTTATAATCTTCTTTTATAGACATCTGTTGCCTAGAATGCATATAAAAAGATTAGATTTCTGTAAGAAACTATAACATATGCACAATTCAAACACAGTTGGGTAATTCAACCTTTTTATCTTTCCTTTGCCTTCACAAACTTGAATGACTGTATATTTGATGTTTTTCTCTAACCTGTGAGATGTAAATAAGAGAACTGAATGGGTTTGCAGTTACTTTTCACAACTTCAAACTTTAATTGAAATTTCTTCTTTTACTGTGTAGTTTTTAATGTAACCAGACCTGCATAGGTTTAGCATAACTCATTGCCAATGTTTACTCGCATAGCATAGAAGAATACACTCTCCACACACTAAAATTCAGCATTTTAAGCTGAGTTTTTTTAAAACACATGTTTGGATTTTCTGAATATACATTCAGAAAATAATTCAGAGGAGATGGCCCAGAACATGCTGGAAGAATGAAAGTTGAATCTATGGATAAGATACACATAAAATATGCATTTTTAAATGAGTAAATTAAACAAATGAATACAACACCGGAAGTGCTCATTTGTCTATGCCAAGATATTTGGAAGAAAGCTACCTGGCCAACCAACTGGAGGAGATCCATATTTCTGCCTATTGCAAAGAAAGGTGATGCAACAATGTAGAAGTTATTGAACAATGTTATTAATGTGACACACAAGTAAAATTTTCTGGAGATAATTCAAAACAGTTGCAGCAGTACATCAACAGGGAACTGCCAGAAATTCAAGCCAGTTTCAGAAGTAGCTGTGGAATGAAGGATATCATTGCTAATGTCAGATAGAGTTTGGCTGAAAGCAAAGAATACTAGAAAATGTCTACCTGTATTTTATTGACTCTACAAAGCATTTGACTGTGTGGATAATAACAAATTGTGGGTAATATTGTGAAGAATGAGATTTCTAGAACACCTTATTGTGCTCACGTGAAACATGTACACAGAACAAGAGGCAGTCGTTCGAACAGAACAAGGGGATGCTATGTGGTTTAAAATTAGGAAAGGTGTGTGTCAGGGTTGTATCCTTCCACGATACCTATTCAATCTGTATGCTCAGCAAATAATCCAAAAAGTTGAAATATATTAAGAAGAATGGGACATCAGAAGTGGAAGAAGACTCATTAACAACCTGTAATATGCAAATGACAGGACCTTGCTTACTGAAAACAAAGAGGACTTGAAGCACATATTGAAGATCAAAGACTACAGAATTCAGTATGGATCACACCTCAACATAAAGAAAACAAAAATCCTCACAACTAGACCAATAAGCAACATCATGATAAATGGAGAAAATATCGAGGCTGTCAAGGATTTCATTTTACTTGAAACAACAGTTGAGGCTCGTGGAAGGAGTCATCAAGAAATCAAATTAAATATTGCATTGGGCAAATCTGCTGCAAAAGAACTATTTAAAGTGTCGAAAAGCAAAGATGTCACCTTGAGGTCTAAGGCGCTCCTGACCCAAGTCATGGTAGTTTCAATCATCTCATATGCATAGGAAAGCTGGAAAATGAATAAGAAAGACTGAAGAAGAATTGGTGCCTTTTAAATTAGTATGTATGGCAAAAAATATTGGATATACCATGAAATGCCAGAAGAAGAACAAATCTGTCTCGAAAGAATTACAGCTGGAATGCCCCTTGAAAGGGAAGGTGGGGAAGCTTTGTCTTACATATTTTGGACTTGTTATCAGGAAGGACCAGTCTCTGGAGAAGGACATCATGCTTGCTAAAATGAGAATCAATGAAAAAGAAGAAGCCCCCCAATGAGATGGATGGCCATAGTGGTTGCAACAATGGGTTCAAACGTAGCAACCATTGTGAGGTTATTGCTGGACCAGGCAGCATTATTTTCTGTTGTACATAGAGTCACTACGTGTTTGAATCAACTAGGTGGCATCTAACAGTAACAACGACAAGAACAAATTAAACCTTTTTTGTTTTATCAAAATTTCATACTTAACAGTAAACGATGTTTTCTTCATGAGCAAAGTAACATTTAAAATATTCTTTAATGTTTACTGGTAAAATTGAATAAAGTATATTCTTAATACCATCATTCCCATTGTAAAATTAATTCACAATATATTTGTTAAATTAACAGAAGTAAAAGAAAAAGGAGCTTAATTTCATACATAAAAATATCAATAGCATTGCGTACTAAGCCATTTTGGTATATTGTGTATTATTATTATTATACTCAACTTTTCATTTAAATTAGTGTTTTCTTTATTTTTAGATATTCAATCATTTGTTTATAACATACACCAAAGTGACATATATGGAAAGCCAGAGAAATGTCTCAGAATTCATTCTTTTGGGACTTTCTTATGACAAGAACATACAAATATTTTGCTTTGTTTTATTCTTATTCTGTTATATTTCTCTCTTGGTTGGAAACGTTCTGATCCTTGTTTCCATTCCAAGCAGCACCCTTTTTCACCAACCAATGTACTATTTCCTCAGCCACTTAGCCTCCCTGGACATCTATTATACTTCTAGTATTACACCTAAACTCATAGGCGATCTGTTATTGGGGACAAAATCCATCTCCTATGGTAATTGCATGTTACAGGTATTTACTATGCACTTCTTTGGCAGTACTGAGATCTTCATTCTTGCTGCCATGGCCTTTGATAGCTATGTTGCTATCTGTAAACCTCTCCACTACATGATTATTATGAATAGAACAAGATGTAATCTTCTTGTCTTAGCTGCTTGGGTTGGTGGGGCTGTCCACTCCTTTCCTCAATTATTTATGGCAATCCAGTTACCCTTTTGTGGTCCTAATGAAACTGATCACTATTTTTGTGATATCTTCCCTCTGCTAAAGGTTGCCTGTACTGATACCCACATCACTGGTGTTCTTGTGCTTGTCAACTCAGGTATGGTTGTCTTAGCCACCTTTGTTCTCTTGTTTGGGTCTTATGTCGTTATGTTATTCACCTTAAGAAATCACTCGGCTAAGGAAAGACGCAAAGCCTTGTCTACCTGTGGCTCCCATATCACTGTGGTGGTCTTATTTTTTGCTCCTGCAATCTTTGTCTACCTTAGACCTCCTACCACTTTTCCTGAAGATAAAGTATTTGCGCTGTTTTATACCATCTTTGCTCCAATGTTCAACCCCTTAATCTATATCCTGAGAAATACAGAGATGAAAAACGCCATAAGAAAAGTTTGGTGTCAAGGTTATTTTCAAAAGAAGCTCACAATTAATTGATGAAGCCTGTCAGTTAAACAATTTTGTGAAATAGAGTGGCTAATTGTGAAATCAAATGTTATAGTCTTCTCATACTTTATGTAAACCTTGCCTGTCAGTAATGAGTTAAATGTGGGAAATAGGAATTAAAAGTTAATGTAATTACTAATGCAATTACTAGTCTACCATATAAAAATTAATTGGAAACCTAGTTAATTTTGTGGGTCATTATCATGGATTGAATTGTGTCCCCCCCAAAATGTATAAACTTGTCAATGCCATGATTTCGAGAACTGTGTGGTTATTCTCCATTTTGTGACCTGATGTAATTTTCCTATGTGTCCTAAATCTCAGTCTTTGCCTGTGGTTAATAAGGCAAGGTTAGGTTATGTTAAAGATGACTAGGGTGGGATGCAGTACCCTTATTTAGGTCACAGACCTGATCTGATGTAATGGGAGTTTCCTGCGGGTGTGTCTGGCATCATCGTTTATTTTATAAGAGATACAAGGACAGAGAAGCCAGTAGAGGGGGAGGGAGCTCCTACCACCAAGAAAGAAGAGCACTTCACTTGGACCTGGGTCCCTGCACTGAGAAACTCCTAGACCAAGAGGAAGATTGATGAAGATTGAAGATTGATGTTGGCTCTTCCCCCAGAGCCAACAAAGAGAAAAAGCCTTCCCTTGGAGTTTTCATCCTGAATTCAGACTTCTAGCCTCCTATACTTTGAGAGAATACATTTCTTTTTGTTAACGTCATCCACTTATGGTATTTCTGTTATAGCAGCACTAAATATTTAAGACACTATATTAACACTATCTTGAGGAGTCCTTTTCTACTTAGAATGAGTTCTTTCCAAGCTGCTCCTGCATGTCTACAAATATGTTTCCCTTAGACTATCCCTCATATTTCTCCAAACTATCATTCTTTAATTGAATTCATTTCTGGATCCAGTTTGATAGTTTTACAGCAATGAATATTTGAGATCATTGGAAATAAACTTCTGGAATGTTAGACTGCCCAGAATGACCAACTTGTCCACTCTTCTCAGGTTCTTGTGGCATGCACATCATTCAATTGGGTACATGTTGGTAAGTTAAACTGGCCTCAATTTTTTTTTTTTTTTTTTTAGTATCTCACCCTGAAATGAATATATAATCTCACTTGAAGACCAAGGATAATTTATCTTCCCTTGGGGTTCAATTTTCTCATCTGCTCTTTGAAATTATTTGCATGCAAGATCAGTTATGATAGAAGTGTAAGCCATATGCTCATGCAACTTATTGTTCCTGCTAAGTCTAGATACAATTCTAAATCTGCACTTTTTATTGATGATACTTTCATGCAAATCATGTATTTTTATAATATTTTAAATCAATACCTAGAGGTAGATTTGTGGATTATAATTTATAGTAGCTTCAATAGGTACTGTCTAACTGTAGTTCATAGTTTTTATAATTTTATACTACTAGCAGCAATATGGAAACCCTGGTGGCATAGTAGTTAAGAGTTAAGCTGCTAACCAAAATGTGTGCAGTTCAAATCCACCATGTGGTCCTTGGAAATTCTGTGGGGCAGTTATACTCTATACTATAGGGTAGCTATGAGTCAGAATCCACTCAACAGCAATGGGCGAGCAGGTAGCAGTAATATGAGTTAAAAAAAAAAAATTGCATTGGAGTCCATTCCAACTCACAGCAGCCCTATAGGACACAGTACAACAGTCTCATAGGGTTTCCAAGGAGCAGCTGATGGATTCAAACTCCTGGACTTTTGGTTAACAGCTGAGCTCTTAACCACTGAACCACCAGTACGTCCCTCATATTAATAATTTGCTTTTTTACCCTCCCTTTTCTCTTGTTTGATCATGATGGAAATTTCTAACTTTAATTATTCTCTTTGAAGAATCAAATTTTGGCTTTAACTCAATTTTAATTGATATTCTCTTTAGTACTGTTAGTTGGAAACCCACCTGGTGAGTTGAGTCCTCGGGAAGATAAATTCAAATAATATGTGAGGGATTCTTAATGCCCTAAAATAAGAAGAAATGTAGGTTTAGAATTTGGACTTAATATTTAGTTTGGAGCCCTGATGACTTGGTGGTTAATAGCCAGGCTGCTAACCAAAAGGTCAACGGCTTGAATCCACCAGCTGTTCCTTGGAAACTCTATGGAGCAGTTCTACTCTGTCCTATAGGGTCACTATGAGACGGAATTGACTGGACAGCAATGGGTTTAGGATTTAGTTAGTCATGTAGCCTGAATATCTTAGAATCATTTTAGTGATGCAAATAGAGATTGTGGTTTGACTTGTTTGGATGGGCAAATCATTTCTCTTGCCTTTGAGCTGTTGTTCTGAATACATGACTTCCTCTTGTTTCTGGGAACATTTGCTGAATAACATGTGTCTGTTGTCTCTATAAAGGTATAAGTCCCCCTCCCCCCAAGAATAGTGAAGGACTATGTTGAAGGAAATGTGAATTCGCGAAGCTTAAATGAAATAATCAGCGCAGTAGGAGAATGGCCAGCATGTCCCTGAGGAAAGAGAGATAGCAAGGGAAAGAAAGCCTAGAACAGAGCCCCAACAACTGAAGCAGAAGAACCTGGGGTGAATTATTTCCCCTCCCTTCCCTTTATCCCACCTAAGTGTGTGATATCTGTTCATTGTAGTTTAGAATCCATATTTTAAATAACAGATTGACTGGCAATTAAAGTTAAATATAGGCATCCTCTCTGAACTGTATAGACTAATTTCTTTTGAGATTAAAACAGCAATAAATTTAAGTTGCTGTCCACTGAGAGTGTAATGGTGTTTTTAAAGGACAAGCAGTCAGTCATGGACAGGGAAATGATTCTAAGCTGAGTAGGAAATTTCAAAAGAGAAGAAAACATTATAAGCACTTCTTATAGAAAGTCAACAGAGTATCGATTAAGAAAAAATATGATTGACAAGTTACCAAGAAAATAAGAAAACCTAAACTGAAAAGACAAATAAGCTCCCTGCAACAACCACTACAGGATCACTCTTCCTCCTCCCCGTCAAACAAAACATCAAATAAAACTTAACCAAAAACCAGATGGAGCTCACTAAAAATCAGATAGAAGTATTTCAAAACCAGAGTCTGTGTTTACCTCATCTCTATTTACTGTCTTTCATAATTACAATTATGGCGATAATGGTTTTACTCATTTAATATCTTACATGTAACATATACTATTTTCAATCTTTAAATTTCTTCATTGAACAAATATTTACTGATTATAGGTAGCATGCATTTAACAAGGGATATAACAGAGGTAAAAGACATGAAAATAGTTACTTGTTGAACCCCTACCATGTTCTGGGTGACATTTGGATACCCTTTATCTAGTTTAATTCTCACAAGATTTGGGGAGCATAGATATCTTTATCCCCAGTGTACACATCAGCAGTGTGGTGGTCTTAGAGAATACATTGCATACGGAAGTCACACAGGTTAGGAAGACATAAAGCCGAAATTCAAAATGAAATTTGTCCAAGCATTTGCCAATATTTCAAGGAGCCGTATAAAAATGTAAGATCACCCATTTTAAGCATTTATAGAGTTTGGTATGAATTGAAGATAGAAAGTCTTGAGGGAGTGATTCTTCCCTTTCAAATCATAATAGTATCAAACATTTATCGATTATACTCTGTGAATCTTCACTGTGCTAAGTATATCACATTTTGCTAAGTGTCTTGCCATGTGAGGTATTTGCTGGTTTAAATCTTGACTACCTCTTATTAGCTCTAGGACTTTGGGCTGGTTACTTAATGTCTATACGGTCAGTGTCCTTTTTAGGAATATAAGTTTACTGATAATGCATACTTTATAAAATTATTGTGGTGTTCATGGGCAATGCAAACAGTTAACACTCTTGCTGCTAGTAAAAAGGTTGGAAGTTTGAATCCACCCAGAGGCACCCTGAAAGAAAGGCCTGGTGATCTCCTGAAAAATCAGCCACTGAAAATCCTGTGGAGCACAATTCTACTTCGAAAAACGTGGATTTATCTTGAGCCTGAGTCTATTCTAAGGCAACTGGTTTATTTGTGTCTGTAATAGCATCCCTCGTGTTTGAGAGAACGAGGAGATTCAGCACTTTCGATTCAGATATGTGAGCTGTAACTGTCTTACTCTATACAGGTGGGCTGCAGGTGTCGGGAAGCCCTGGTGCTGTAGCCGTTAAAGCTCGGCTGCTAACTGAACGTTCACAGTTCAAATCCACCAGCCAATCCTTGGAAACTGTATGGGGCAATTCTACTCTGTCCTATAGGGTCACTATGAGTCGGAACATAATTGATGGCATCTTTTTTTTTTTTTTTAACAACAATGACAACACATGTTATCTATCATTTTTTTATCTTCAAATTTGGGTTTAACTTATTATCCAATTACTAGCCACATATTAAAATTAGGATGGCTGAAATGGCTTAATGCAGATAATCTAGGAGGTTATCTGGTTTTGCATGAAAGAATTAGGTAATTATGAAAAAGTGGGCGCTTTAACATCAAGTTTTCCTTTCTATATCTTTTTGGTTATGAACTCAGGCTCTGAACTCAGAAATTTCTGCTTTCAAGATCTGGTTTGATAAATGCTATTTAGATATTCTGTATGCACTTAACCCAGGAAAGTCTCTACTATATTTTACCTCTCTGGTGGAGCCCTGGTTGGACGGTAGTTAAGAGCTTAGCTGTTAACCAAGAGGTTGGCAGTTTGAATCCACCAGCAGCTCCTTGGAAACATATGTGGCAGTTCTATCCTATAGGGTTGCTATGAGTCAGAATTGACTCAATGTCAAGGGTTTGCTTGTTTGTTTTTTCAAAGGGATTAGTAAGGAGCCTTTGTGGTGCACTGGTTAAGTACTCGGCTGCTAACATAAATATCAGCAGTTCAAACCCACAAGCTGCTCCATGGGAGAAAGATGTGACAGTCTGTTTCCATGAAGAATCAGCCTTGGAAACTCTATGGGGCACTTCTACTTTGTCCTATAGGGTGACCAGGAGTTGGAATGGACTCAGAGGCAGTGGCTTTTAAGGTGTTATTAGTCTTATTTGTGCATCAAACTGAATATTTTATTCTTTTTGAAGTTTTCCTTCATCTATTTTTAAATTTGAAACTCAGAATTAATTTACTGATTTAGTTAAAAGAGAATTGTATCTCTACAGGATAGGTGAAGAAATATTGTCAAATAAAATGGAGTCACTTGTAGAGCTCACACCTAAAATTGATGGCTGAGTTAAGATTAGTAACCAGTCTAAAACTCTTCTTGCTGTTGCATGCAGTTGATTTGATTTGGACTCATAGCAACCCTGTAGGACAGAGTGGAACTGCCCCACAAGGTTTCTTTCCAAGGTTGTCGTCTTTAGAGGAGCAGATCGCCAGGTCTTTTCTCCTGCAGAGTGGCTGATGGGCTCGAACCGCTAAACTTTCAGTTAGCAGTTGAGCACTTAACCATTGTGCCACCAGGACTCCTTAGTTCAAAATTGTTGTTGCTATTAAGGAGCTAGAAATAGAGGTGAAAGTTTACATATGGTGAATCACTCATTGGTCTATGGGGAAAAAAAAAAATTAAAAAATTAAAAAAAAAAATGGGGAAGGTGGTACGAAAAGGAAGAACTGCCAAGAAGGAAAACAAAGCCAAATCTGTGGCCTTGGAATTAGAGAAAATTGGAGATACATGCAGAATTCTTTGGTTAGAATGTCAGAGTGCATTTAAATTAGTTTGGATGTTAATTTCCTATCAATACATCCAAATGGAATGATTGTCTTTGAGTACACTAGCAACCTTAGTTTCTGCAGAGGCTGAATTTCATGTATGAGCCATAATTTTCAAATTTTATTATCGGGGAGAGATGGGGGAAAATAATTCAGTTTTTTTTTAAATTTCTGCACACATGATTAAAATAATGGCTTTATGTTCATTCAAATGAACAAGCCATTACTTTAATAACCATCCAAACAAATATTTTAAAATTTAAAAGAGGATTTTTATTTATAGGTGAGGAAATAGTTATACAGTAAAATTGGAGGTATGCTAAAAAGACTTCCTTCTCAATGGCTTGCCTACAGCTAATTCTAAATCATAAGATTACACCATAGAAATAAATTCATCTGTTTTGTTAAATTTGTGTTTCAACTCCAGACTTGCTGGATCAAAAAGGCTCTGCAAGGAGTGAAAGCCTTAAAGAGGCTTGGATGGTTCCACCTCAAGTCCCCCTGTTTAAACATCTTATCACCTCCAGCTTCATTGGTACGAACACAAAGATTTCTGCTGGCATACATGCTTTGATTTGTCTGCTTGCTCAGAAGTTTTACTTGAGACATTAAACAGACTTTGCTAAATAGATAAATTTAAATGTTAAGGGTTCTTTACATTTTGTTCTGTATAACCTACTGACATGTCAAAACATATTAGAAGTGGTTTGTTTTGCTCTTTGTTTTTACTTTCTTGTTTCTTCCTTTCTCCCTGCCCTTTGCTTTCTATAAAACCTCCCACTTGCTTTTATTCAGGGAAGTACCTCCTAGTTTTTTTCTGGGAGATGTGCTTCCATCCATGGATATTTTTGAAACTGGATAAACTCTATAAAATTAACTGTGAAAGAATACATATATATATATATTCAACAGTTTTACGGTTCTATTATCATTGCATTGAAAGTTTAGTTAGCAGTTGAGCACTTAACTGTTCTGCCACCAGGACTCCTTAGTTCAAAACTGCCAAGACTTTGTAAAAATGGTTGTGAAGCTCAAAAGAATCAACAAATAACAATTGTTTTATAAATTATAGAGGCATTAATGTTTCAGTTATTATCTAAATGTTATTGTTACTAAATTAATTTTCTAACAGTTCACAATAGCACAGTCCAATAAATTTAGCTACCATATAGAAAATAAAACTGCATGATCTTAACATCATTTTGACCAGGAAGTAAACTTTGAGATCTGCTAGTCAAATCCTTTCATTCTAAATAGAATGCAATGTAATCAAAACTTATATGTACAATATATAAAGACAGTTTGAATCTCTTCATCAGTCTTCAAATATCATATTAAACCAACAGGATCAACCTGTGAAAATTTAGCCTTTGTAGTTGGTGTTGTTCAGGGCTTCTGATAATTTGGAAAAATAACATAAAATTGATAACGAAATCATCCAATTGCCTTTATATAATTTTAAGTCTCAAAGTTCATTACTAATTCTCATCCTATTTCCTTAAAATTTGTGATATACCTTCTGTCCTAATTTTGAAGCTATATTTTCTTATCAATTTAATTTTAAATCCCATCCTTACTTCTGATATTTCATAGATTAAGTTACTATATTTTTATCCAAATTAACGTCACTGTGTTTATTCTCTTGAGCCTTTCCCAAAACAAGAGCGCTGAAATTCTCTGCTTTGTATTATTCTTATTTTGTTACATTGCTTTTTGGATAGGAAATTTGCTCATAATGATTTCTATCACCTACAGTCAGTTAATTGACCAACCCATGTATTTCTTCCTTAACTACCTCTCTCTCTCTGACCTTTGCTACACGTCCACAGTGACACCCAAACTAATGACTGATTTACTGGCAGAAAGGAAGATCATTTCCTGTAATAATTACATAGCACAACTTTTTATTATTCACTTCTTGGAAATATTGAGATCTTCATCCTCACAGGGATGTCCTATGACCACTACGTGGCCATCTGTAAGCCTCTGCACTACACTGTCATTATGAGCAAGCAAAAGTGTAACGTGATCATCATAGCTTGTTGTACGGGGGGATTTATACACTCTGCCATTCAGTTTCTTCTATCTTCTTACCTTTCTGTGGCCCCAGTGAGATCACTACCTCTGTGATGTGTATCCTTTGCTGAAATTGGCCTGCACTAATACACACAGCATTGGTCTATTGGTAATTGTCAATTCAGGTCTGATTGCTTTGGTGATCTTCGTGATTTTGATGGTGTCTTTTGTTCTGGTATTATTTACCATCAGGGCTTACCCTGCCAAAAGCTGTACTACAGCTCTTTCAACTTGCAGTTCTCACATAACAGTTGTAGTCCTGTTCTTTGTGCCTGTCCTCTTGGTTTACATTAGACTGACTGTAACTTTTCCAGAAGATAAAGTGCTTGCTCTTTTCTACTCCATCATTGCTCCCATGTTCAACCCTCTGATCTGTATGCTGAGAAATATGGAGATGAGGAATGCCATGAAAAAGATGTGGTACGATCAATTGTTTTGGGAAAGAAAGTAGTTTGCATGAAAGGCACTTTGAATTTCACTTTAGAATTCACCACTGAGCCTTAAATTGATGTACAATGATATACAAAGAATATCCAAGAGTATGCAAAAGATGGATCCGTATCTTGAGCATTTTCCCAGATCTCTTCTTGTTTGGACAATTTTGATATATATTTTGTGTTGACTCTTACTCTATTCTCCTCATATACATGCCTCAAGTTCTCCATACTTTGACATTTTATTTTTACTTTACAATTAAGCCTCTTTTCCCCTTGTTTTAATTTTTAACTTCATTCTAGTGAGCCCCTAGCCCCTATTGACAGAAATAGGAACCCAACTGGTAAAGGAGAAATATATTTTTAATAGTCCCAGTCCCAGCATCATCAATCAGTTGATAAAATGATGTATTTTTGAGTCTAGGCCAATAATTAGTGGAACATTTATTCCCTTTAGGTTCTCAGCCTTCATAAACATGATTGAACACACATAAAGGAAAAAGAAAAAAAAGAAGTCAACAAGATCTTTCTTCCTCACCTGACAAGATGCTTCTATAAAGTTATTCTCATCCTATCACCCATAAAGGCAGACACAATATCCCAAAAGCCTTGGTGAACATGTCTGGACAATGTTAATTTCAAGGTTGGTTGTATTCAGGTTATAACACCATCTAAATAATCTGTAACATAATGATTAGATTGTACAATTGATTACAAAATATAACACTATATAAAATAATGGAAAAAGAGGAAAGAAGAAAGAAAAAATAATATATAAACAAATATAAGATATAAATAAATATATATTTACAGCACTGTGCATATATAAAATACCACTGATTTGTGTGTTTTAATATGATTAATTTTATGTTAGGTGAATTTCATCTCAATTAATAAAAATGAAAAATCCCAGCACCTTACCTGTCACTTGCATCACATCTCTTTTAACACAGGGAAGGTGCTCTGGTCAGCCCCCTGCATGTGCAATCTAGATGTGAAGGGATTTAAGGGCTGAAGAGACAATGCTGACCAATGGACATTGGATCGTGGGACATTCTCTCTTCCTCCTTCCAAGTGGAATGCCTGAGACACAATATTTTATATGCCTTTCTGGGACGATAATCCAGTGAGTGGAAGAAATATTTGCTTTTAATGCCAAAGAATAACCAGTTAGATAATTCACATTCTTATCTTCCCTGTCTTATTTCCATTTTATCTCACTCCTGACTTTTAGCTAATAAGGCTTTGCTCAGTCTCTGTTTCTTAGGAAACCCAGGTTTAGATATTTAATATCAGGAGTCACCCTAGAAAGCAGACCCTCGTGATGGAATTTTATTTTTTTTAAGAGTATACGGATCCCACTGCTGGTGGGAAGTGGCAATTGCAACCATATTAAACATATGAAAACTGTTGAAAGGAAATATACCAGAATGACAACAGGATTATACAGAGATTTTATATATATATATATGTGTGTATGTGTGTGTGTGTATATATATATATATATAAATAATATGTATAATATTTATAGGTGTTTGTGTACATGAATGTGAAGAAAACAAAAATCATCACAACTGGATCAATCAGCAACATCATGATAAATGAAGAAGAAATTGAGCTTGTCAGTGATTCCACTCTACCTGGATCCATAATCAATGTCCATGGAAGACAAAACCAAAAGCCAAATTTGTTGCCATCAAATTATTTTTTGACTCTTAGGGGTCCCAAGAATTATATTCCATAGGGTTTTCAAGACTGTGACCTTTCAGGAGCAGGTCACTAGGTCTTTCTTCCAATGTGTCTCTAGGTAGGTTCAAGCTGCCAACCTTTCCATTAGTAATATTGAAGAGGAAAATTAATAACACACCTTTGCTGTTGTTGTTAGGTGCTGTCGAGTCAGTTCTGACTCATAGCGACCTTATGCACAACAGAACGAAACAGTTGGATTTAAAGTTTTTCTTATTCATGAAACAAAATATTAACCATAAAAAAGCCTGACAGAAACTTCTCTACACCAATATAAATTTCTCTTATCCTGCTAAATGAGAAGAGTCAACAATCCATTACCTCCTAAAACAAATCTCAAAAAGTCTGTTGGCTGAAGTTGGGTGGAAGGCCAAATTATTAGCAGCCAGATCAGAAGTAAACTGATATCAGCTGATCTCAGCAAAACGAGAAGGCAGGTTTCAATCAATCATGTTAAGATTAGCAAATGTTTAATCTTCTGTATTCCCACTCTTCTCTTTATAAGCCTCATTATGCCTAACTTCTTTGAGTCACTTACTTTTGCTAGAATCAAAATGACCTCTTTATGGGCATATAGAATAACTCCTCAGAATAAACCTTAGGTTCAAATTTTGATGAGTTTTGATATTTTAAAGAGTAGTCAAACATTTAACAATTTGTGTCACCCAGCAACTCCGTGGTAGCAGCAGTCAAAAAACCAGCGATGCATTGTGTTGGGCAAATCAGTCACAAAATACTATTTTAAAGTATTAAAAGGAAAGTTGTCACTCTGGTGGCCAAGGTGTGCCTGACCCCAGCCTGGTATTTTCAATTGCCTAATACAATGAGGAAACCCTGGTGGCGAGGTGGTTAAGAGCTGCACTGCTAACCAAAATGTTGGTAGTTGAATCCACCAGGCACTCCTTGGAAACCCTAAGGAGCATTTCTACTCTGTCCTATAGGGTCACTATGAGTCAGACTCAAAGGCAACTTTTTTTTTTTTTCGGTAATATGTATGAGGAAACAGGATAATGAAAAGTGAAGACAGAAGAAATGTCGATAAGTTTGAATAGTGGTGTTGGTGAAGACTATAATATTCAGTGGACTGCAAACAAAACAATTTTAGAAGAAATACAACCAACCAGAATGCTCCTTAGGAGTGAGGATGCGGAAACATTTTCTTACTTTGGACAATTTATCAGGAAAGATCAATTGTTAGAGAAAGACATCGAGTTTGGTAGAGTGTCGATGTAAACGCATGAAACACTCAATGAGGTGGATTGACACAATAGCCACAATATTGGTACCAAGTATATTAATGATGACGAAAAAATTTCATTCTGTTATATATAAGGTCTTAATGAGTTGGAGTTGACTAACCGCCAACTAATAACAACTATCTATGTATCTATCTTCGTATCTATGTATCTACCTGTCTTAGTTATCTAGTGCTGCCATGATAGAAATACCACACAGGGATGGCTTTAACAAAGAGAAATTTATTCTCTCATAGTCTAGTAGATTATAAGTCCACATTCAGGGTGTCAGCTCCAGGGGAAAGTTTTCTCTTTCTCTCTTTGTTGACTCTGGAGAAAAGTTCTTGTCCACAATCTACCCCTGGTCGTGGAGCTTTTCAGGAGCAGGGACCTCTGGTCCAAAGGATGCGCTCTGTTCAGGCGCTACTTTCTTGGTATGAAGTCCCCAACTCTCTGCTTGCTTCCCTTTCCTTTTACCTCTGGAGAGATGAAAGGTGGTGCAGGCCACACCCCAGGGAAACTCCCTTCACCTTGAATCAGGAAGGTGACCTGGGAAAGGGTGGTGTTACAACCCCACCCTAATCCTCCTAACATAAAATTACAATCACAAAATGGAGGATAACCACACAATACTGGGAATCGTGACCTAACCAAGTTGACACATATCTTATGGGGGACATAATTCAAACCATGACACTATCTATCCATCTATTTATGCATTTATTATCTATCAATCTGTCTATACATACATATATGAATGTTTATATAATTTTGCATATTATAAAATATGTTGAATAAAAGTCATGCCTAAGGAGGAAAAAAAATCCCTGACAATATAAAGTGTCAAAGTGTTACCTTTAATTTGCAATATTTGGAATAATATGTTTTCAGTTATGGTTATCTGTGTTTTCTAAAATGTCTAAAATGTGGATTCATTATTTTTATTTATAGGTATTGTCTTAGTCATTTAGTGCTGCTTATAACAGAAATACCATAAGTTGATGGCTTTAACAAAGAGAAATTTATTCTCTTGCAGTCTGGTAGGCTACAAGCCCAAATTCAGGGTGTCAGCTTCAGGGGAAGGCTTTCTCTGTCAGCTGTGGAGGAAGGTCCTCATCAACAATCCAGTCTCCCCTTGGTCTGGGACCTTCTCCACATAGGAACACTGGGTCCAAAGGAAGTGTCCAGCTTCTGGCACTGCATTCTTGGTGGCATGAAGTCCCCACTCTCTGCTTGCTTCCCTTTACTTTTATCTCTTGTAAAAGGCTCAACGTATCTGTCAGTTCATTGTACTGTGGGGGCTTGCTTGTTGCTGTGATGCTGAAAGCTATGCCACCAGTTTTCAGATACCAGTAGGGTCACCCATGGAGCTGAGCTTCCAGACTAAGAAAGACTGGGAAGAAGGACCCAGGAGTCTATTTCTGAAAAGAATTATCCAGTGAAAACCTTATGAATAGCAGCAGAACATTGATATAGTACCAGAAAATGTGCATCACAGGTTGAAAGGCACTCAAAAGACGACCAGGGAAGAGTTCCCTCCTCAAAGTAGAATCAACCTTAATGATGTGGATGGATTAAAGCTTTTGAGACCTTCATTTGCTGATGTGGCATGATTCTAAATGAGAAGAAACAGATGTAAACATCCATTAATAATCAGAACCTGGTAGGTACAAAGTATGAGTCTAGGAAAATTGGAAATCATCAAAAATGAAGTGGAATGCATAAACATCAATATCCTAGGCATTAGTGAGCTGAAATGGATTGGTATTGGCCATTTTAAATTGGACAATCACATAGTCCACTATGCCAGGAATGACAACTTGAAGAGGAACGGTGTTGCGTTCATCATCAAAAAGAACATTTCAAGATGTATTCTGAAGTACAATGCTGTCAGTGATAAGATAATATCCATACGCTTACAAGGAAGACTAGTTAATATGACTACTGTTCAAATTTATGCACCAACCCCTAAGGCCGAAGGGGAAGAAATTGAAGATTTTTATCAGCTTCTGCAGTCTGAAATTAATCAAACATGCAATAAGGATGCACTGATAATTACTGGTGATTGGAAAACAAAAGTTGGAAAAAAAGAAGAAGGAATGGTAGTTGGAAAGTATGGCCTTGGTGATAGAAACAATGCTGGAGATCGGAGATCCAAAGATAGAATTTTGCAAGACCAATAATTTCTTCATTGCAAATACCTTCTTTCACTAACATAAACGGCAACTATACACATGTACCTCACCAGATGGAATACAGGGGAATCAAATTAACTACATCTCTGGAAAGAGACAACAAAAAATCTCAATATCATCAGTAAGAACAAGGCCAGGGGCTGCCTATGGAACAGAACATCAATTGCTCATATGCAAGTTCAAGCTGAAACTGAACAAAATCAGAGCAAGTCCACGAGAGCCAAAATATGACCTTGAGTATATCTCACCTGAAATTTAGACACCATCTCAAGAACAGATTTGACACATCTAAAACTAATGACTAAAGACCAGACAAGTTGTGCAATGACATTAAGGACATCATAAACAAAGAAAGCAAAAGGACATTGAGAAGACAGGAAAGAAAGAAAAGACCAAGGTGGATGTCAGAGGAGACTCTGAAACTTGCTCTCGAATGTTGAGCAGCTAAAGCAAAAGGAAGAAATGATGAAGTAAAAGAACTGAACAGAAGATTTCAAAGGGCAGCTCGAGAAGACAAAGTATTGCAATGACATCTGCAAACAGTTGGAGATAGAAAACCAAAAGGGAAGAACACGCAAGGTGTTTCTCAAGCTGAAAGAATTGAAGAAAAAATTCAAGCCTCAAGTTTCAATAGTGAAGGATTCTATGGGGAAAATATTAAACGACACAGGAAGCATCAAAAGAAGATGGAAGGAATACACGGAGTCATTATACCAAAAAGAATTAGTCAACGTTGAACCATTAAAAAGAGGTAGCATATGATCAGGAACCGATGGTACTGAAGGATGAAGTCCAAGCTGCCCTGAAAGCATTAGTGAAAAACAAGCCTCCAGGAATTGATGGAATATCAGTTGAGATGTTTCAACAAATGGATGCAGGGCTGGAAGTGATGACTCCTCTATGCCAAGAAATTTGGAAGGCAGTTACCTGGCCAAACAACTGGAAGGGATCCATATTTATGCCTATTCCCAAGAAAGGTGATCCAACCGAATGTGGAAATTATAGATCAATATCATTAATATCACAAGCAAGAAAAATTTTGCTGAAGATCATTCAAAAGCAGCTACAGCAGTATATCGACAGGGAACTGCCAGAAATTCAGGTTCCATTCAGAAGAGGACATGGAACCAGGGATATCATTGCTGATGTCAGATGAATGCTGGCTAAAAGCAGAGAATACCAGAAGGATGTTTACCTGTGTTTTATTGACTATGCAAAGGCATTCTACTGTGTAGATCATAACAAATTATGGATAATATTGTGAAGAATGGGTATTCCAGAACACTAAATTTTGCTTATGAGGAACCTATATACAGATCAAGAGGCAGTTGTTCAGACAGAACAAGGGGATACTGATTGGTTTTTTTAAGTCAGGAAAGGTGTGTGTCAGGGTTGTATCCTTTCTCCATGCCTATTCAATCTGTATGCTGAGCAAATAATCCAAGAAGGTTGACTATATGAAGAACGGGGCATCAGGATTGGAGGAAGACTTATTAACAACCTGCGTTATGCAGATGACACCAACTTGCTTGCTGAAAGTGAAGAGGACCTGTAGCACTTACTAATGAAGATCAAAGACCACAGCCTTCAGTACAGATTGCACCTCAACATAAAACGAAAACCCTCACAACTGGTCCAATGAGCAACATCATGACAAAAGGAGAAAAGATTAAAGTTGTCAAGGGTTTCATTTTACTTGGATCTACAATCAACAGGCATGGAAGCAGCAGTCAAGAAATCAAACGACACATTGCATTGGGCAAATCTGCTGCAAGGACCTCTTCAAAGTGTCGAAGAGCAAAGATGTCACCCTGAAGACTAAGGTGCGCCTGACCCAAGCCATGGTATTTTCAATTACCTCATATACATGTGAAAGCTGGACAGTGAATAAGGAAAACCCCAAAAGAGCTGACACCTTTGAATTGTGCTGTTGATGAAGAATATTGAATGTACCATGGACTGCCAAAAGAATGAACAAATCTGTCTTGAAAGAAGTACAGT
Organism: Loxodonta africana; assembly: GCF_030014295.1. Classification (NCBI taxonomy): domain Eukaryota; kingdom Metazoa; phylum Chordata; class Mammalia; order Proboscidea; family Elephantidae; genus Loxodonta; species Loxodonta africana. The sequence continues at coordinate 3,452,368 of NC_087363.1, forward strand.
CCTAATTCTCCTTAGAAGCAAAGATGGCGAGATTGTGTCTTACATACTTTGGACATGTTGTCAGGAAGGATCAGTCCCTGGCGAAGGACATCATGCTTGGTAAAGTACAGGATCAGCAGAAAAGAGGAAGACCCTTAACGAGATGAATTGACACAGTGGCTCCAACAATGGGCTCAAGCATAACAATGATGGTAAGGATGGCGCAGGACCACCCTGTGGTACATAGAGTCACTATGAGTCGGAACCGACTTGACAGCACCTAACAACAACAACAATAAGATCAAAGGCGGTACAGGCTACACCCCAGAGAAACTCCCTTTACATTGGTTCAGGGAAGTGACCTGGTCAAGGCTGTTACGTGTCACCCTAATCGTCTTTAGCCACAGGCAGAGGTTATGGTTTATAACACACAGGAAAATCACAAAATGGAGGACAACCACACAATACTGGGGGTCATGGCTTAACTAAGTTGACACATATTTTTGAGGGACACAATCCATGACAGGTATTTATATTAAAACAAAATTTGAATCAAGCATTTTATTCAAAATTATCTCTGCAGGTGTAGAGAGAATCCATGAGAAGAAAGGAATTTCAAAACAAGAGTAGAATATTGGTATAAAAGTAAAGTGTGCCTGGCCAAGGAGAAGGTATCTAAAATGACAGAAGTGATGGATCCATGTGAACTCTGTCAGATACTCTAAGGGAGTTTAGAGGAAGAGATGATTTGCTACCACTTATTTCAAGACATCTAGGACAAAAAGAAAATCAACCTGCCAATCCTAAATAAAATTTGAGTGGGTTGAAGCACTGGACTGAATTAACAAGAATTCCCTTTGTAGTAGTCTTGGTTTCCCTACATTCACAGCCTGAGGCAATACTTACATAAAAAAAAAAACAAAACATATGAGTGGTTTATTTGGGAAATAGTCCCAAGTGGTAGGAATGTGGGACAGGAAGAATAAAGCAGGGAAAGAGAGGCAATATGAAGATGAATCACATTGTTGGCCACGCCCTTGACGACTGATGTGTCTTCTGAGAGGCCTTCCAGGAACCTTAGGAAACTCATCTCTGCCTGAGGACAAAGAAGAGACGTATTTTTCTATCAGATTCCATTGTTCTTACAGGTCAAGTGTGGCTCAGCAGGCTGTAACTTCCACATATTTCCAGATTGCCCTTCCCCAGATGTCCCGTGGGTGCCTGTGGCACCCCAAGCTGCAGTCAGACAAGCCCAAGGCCACCACAGGAGTGTATTGAGCAGCGGCGAGCAGGCAGAAAGGCTGTAGTTCGCACCTGCAGAGAACCGCTGGCCTCTGCCAGGACTGGAGTGAGATGTGGATGAGCAGCGGCGAGCAGGCAGAAAGGCTGTAGTTCGCACCTGCAGAGAACCGCTGGCCTCTGCCAGGACTGGAGTAAGATGTGGATGAGCAGAGGCGAGCAGGCAGAAAGGCTGTAGTTCGCACCTGCAAAGAACCGCTGACCCCTGCCAGGACTGGAGTAAGATGTGGAGCCATTTGGACTGGAAATAATGCACAGGAAGCGGCTCCACGCACTTTTCAAACAACTTAAACCCGAACAAACAACTTGTTATGGGACAAACCAAAATTCACATCCTGGGCCCGATGTCCCTGCCCTAACGTTGCTTTGGCATTTTCCATTTTGCCTCTGCTCAGACCTCACCACCAACTGGTTCCTCAGAATTGGTCACAACGTAAAGCATTTGCTTTATGGCCTATCAACATCGAATGAATATGAACCATTGGTTTATGATCCAAATACACAAGATATAAAGATTTATTGACGTTGACATACCCGTGCGTTCAGAACTTGAGAAGCATGAGACCAATTTCAGTGGCACATTTGGCCAGCATTTCTTTTGGGAGATTTTTCTTCCCACAAAAAAAGGGAGAATGAAGAATGGGTAATTATATCTCAGTTAAGTCACTTTAAATTCCATGGAAAACTAAACACCAAACTTATTTGTAATTTCCACCCCTGAGACCGCAGCAGACACAACTTTTGGATAGGAAAAAAAAAAAAAAAAAGCATTTTCAACATAAATGTTGGTGAGGACATTTATTTCCTATTAGTTACAGAAATCTGGAGAGAATATTCCTGTCTTCAGGGAACAGTGAAGGACTACACCCAGGACCAACCAAGGCTGATTGGATGGTGAAATTTATTAATGTTTAGCGTGGAGAGTGTGGATGGTAAGCATTTATTCTGACTACACTGTAAGTTCAGGATGCTGTCTTTGACTCAGAGCTAAAAGAATTTCTTTATGAGGAAATCGCTTGGTAAGTGAAAATTCAACCAACTTATAGTAAAAAAAAAAAATTGCATTAAACAGAAGAAATTAAGTTTGCATTATCTATACATGCACATATATCTAAAAAAAATATAGATACTGCAAACTTAATATATATTAGATAATATAAATTACATTTTTTTCTCTCAAAATATGCTGATTTTAATCCTTCTGAAATGTGATTTGCCCTCTTTTTTACAAGCTTTTGCAAACATTTAAAAAATAACTTCCCACTATTTAAGTAAAATCCATTGAATGATTCCTGTCCTATCCTGGGGCAGATGTCAAAATAAAGCTTTTTTTTTTTTTTTGTATAATATCGGGAAACTCATGAAGGAAATAATGATTGTACTCGGTGCATATACGGGGCTTATTAATGGAGATATTGAAGAAGCTGATAGATGAATAAAGTGACTGACTTGCATTTTAGGTAAAGGAGAAAGGATAGCTATAGAGAAAAAGAGGCACAAGTCAAAGAAATCAAGGGATGCTCTAAAGTGGAATTCATTGCTCCCTTTCTACTTTGCTACTACTTGTGTGAGAAGCATACAGTAGGTAATTAATAGCACGATGTTATGGGTTTAGATATTTTAGTATCAGAGTCTCCGGGGCACCAACGTGGAGCGCATTTAATGAGTGCTAGTTTTTTTTTTTTTTTTTTTTTAGAGAGAATAGAATGTGTGAATTGTACAGAAAAAAGAAAGGCTTGCTTTTTTTGTTTGTTTGTTTTTTTTTTTTTTTTGCTAAGGTGCAGAGTTACGACTAATAAGAGAATACAGCTTGGAAGCTGTTGGCAAAATTTCATTTCTTCTCTCACTTTTTGGGTGAAAAAACATGGATTGCAGGAAGAACTAACATGAAAGTTCCTAGAATAATTCCGAGAATAGAAGAACTATCAGTCACTTAGGCTTCAAATGTTATCCTATCTTTTTTATTGCTCTCCATAATGTTGTTATCTTTTTTTTTTTTTTTTTTGTATCCTGGGTTTATCATGTTGTTAATATAGATTAAGCTTTTAACAGTGTCAGGGTTAGCATGAGTCAAACGTGATACTTACCCTGGATGTAAACAACTAAATAATCAAGATAAATAATATTTTAATGAAATATTTAATGATTAGTGTGCTTACCAACTTCTCATTAAACAGTTAGTACACATATTGTTTAAGACATTGCTTGCCAACCCCACAACTTGTCAACACTCTCCCTTCTCAACCTTGAGGTCCCTGTTGCCAGCTCTCCTGTCCCCTCCTATATTCTAGTACTTGCCCCTGGGCTACTGTGCCCTTTTAGCCTTGTTTTCTTTTACGGGACTGTCTAACCTTTGGCTGAAGATTGAATCTCAGGAGGGACTTCATTACTGAACTAAAAGGGTGTATGAAATATTTTTTTAAATGATGCAAAAATGCACAATAAATGGTATACCAAAATTTAAATAAAGACAGGATTTGAACCTACAATAGCACACTTGATCCTGGTCTTTTCTTCAACCTATCAGGATGACAAGCTACTCCAGGAAAAGAAATGCATTCTCTGTAAGCTCTCATTTGCATCTCAACCATAGGCTGACTGTAAATCTTAATTTTTGCCTTGAGCTATTATAACTATTACTGTCACTCCAATTCACTCTCCAAATAACCTGATTAGAACAGTAAGTTATATGGTAAACCTACCAGTACAGGGTTTAGAATTAATGACTTCAAATATAGTATAGGATAGCTGCATGAATAACTTCTTATTACTATACTCATTCTGATTCACACCATGCTTAGTGAATATTTCTGATGCTAACTTGTCACTTTTTTCCAGTTATACTCTCTGAGAATTCACTGCATCAGACCATGGAAAATATCAATAATGGCACTGAATTTATACTTTTGGGGCTTTCCCAGAACAAGACAATTAAAAGTTTGTGCTTTCTATTATTCTTATTTTGTTACATAGGTATTTGGATGGGAAACTTGCTCGTAATCATTTCCATCAGTTGCAGTCAGCTAATAGGTCAACCCATGTATTCTTAATAACCTTGCTTTCTCAGACCTGTGTTATACCTCAATGGTGATGCCCAAGCTTTTCACCGACTTACTGAAAGAAAGGAACAGAATTTCTTATGCTAGCTGCATGGCACAGCTTTTTTCTCTGCACATCTTTGGTGGGGGGGGGGGTGTTGAAATCTTCATCCTCACAATCATGGCCTATGACCGCTACGCAGCTATCTGCAAACCCCTGCACTACACTGTCATCGTGAGCAGGAGGAGGTGTTATGTATTCGTCTTTGCTTGCTGTACTAGGGCATTTCTGCATTCCTCTGTGCAGTTCCTCCTCACTATCAACCTACCCTTCTGTGGTCCCAATGAGATAGATCACTACTTCTGTGATGTCTATCCTTTGCTGAAACTGGCCTGCACTAACACATACAGCGTAGGGATCCTGGTAGTCGCCAATTCAGGCATGATGGGTTTGGTGAATTTTGTTGTCTTGATGCTGCCTTACTTCTTGATATTGTACACCATCAGGGTCTATCCTGCCAAAAGCTGCAGCAAAGCTCTTTCCACTTGCAGTTCCCACATAACCGTTGTGGTTATATTATTTGTGCCTGTCCTGTACGTTTATATTAGACCAGCTGTAACTTTTCCAGAAGACAAAGTGTTTGCTCTTTTCTTCACCATCATTGCTCCCATGTTCAACCCCCTGATCTACACTTTGAGAAACATGGAGATGAAGAATGCCATGAGGAAAGTGTGGAGCCAGAATCCACTTTTTATTGGAAGGCAAATGTACTTACTGAAAAGTATGTTTATTTCGCACTGCACACCCTATTCAAGTTAGTTTGCCCCATCTTAGTTTTGTTAAAGCAGGAACTGACCATAAGAAACATAAGCATAGCCACTGACATCAGTTCATTAATATTATAATTTACCTTGAACTACTTTCTTGTTTCTTTATTGATCTGTGTCTCTTATTTAAATTGTTCCTGGTAATTTGAGTTCAACTTTTAAACTTTTCTTTGGTATTTTTTTCTTTGGGTTTTGTTCATAGGTTGCTAGTCAGAGCCCACATTTCTAACCTCTCTGCTTTGGTTCCAGTGACTATCCAAAATTACGTATGCTCCATTGGTATCTTCCAACCCAGGTTTAAACGGCCCATAGGGTCTACTGGCCCAGGGGTTAAGTGCTCAGCTGCTAACCAAAGGTCAGTTTTTCGAAACCACTAGCCCCTCCATGGGAGAAAGATGTGATAGTCTACTTTTGTGAAGATTCCAGCCTTGAAAACTGTATAACGCTATTCGTCTGTGGCCTGTAAGGTCACTAAGAGTAGAATTCTACTTGACGGCATTTTGTTTGGTTGTGGATGTATTGTCTATTATTCTCTCTGCATACCCCATCAAAAAGGGAGCCTTGGAAATTTAGAACCACTTTTTTCACTTAGTTCCCGATTTTCTACGGTCATTGAAAAAATGCTAAAACCAGAAATATATATATATTTATGTAGTGTTTAAACAATCAAATACCATTTATGTAAGAAATAATAACTACATAGAAAATTCAAAAGTATTTTTCCTAAATAATAGTGATGAAATTAAGTATTGTGCTTACAAAGGAAACTTCTTAACCTTGCTTTATTATTGTTGTAATTATTACTAGTATCTGTAAATGAACTTTTGGAAAATGATATTTAAATAAAGATTTTAACATAAATATTTTACTTGAATTTTCTTTGCACTCTAAAAATATTTTTATAATCTAAGAATTATAAGCATAACAATTTTGCCACTTATCTTCATACATGTTTAAGTAACCTTATAATGTAACATCATAATAACTTATTTCAGTCAGCACAAGGTATTTATTAAAATATTTTTCTCCTAAAGAAAAGCTACAGAAAGTCTAGTTTTGAAATGATGACTTAATTATCTACATTATTTTACTGATGAGTAAACAGAAACTCAGAGGATTAAAACTTTTCCTAACATCAAACTAAAAACTCTAGAGGCAGTTAAGTAGTCAAGTAAAGAAAAAACAACAAAAACAAAAAAGAAACAAACAAAAAGCCCATCTTATATTTCTGTATGAGAAAGTGTAGCTCACAGATCCACATTACTGAATGTGCTCTATATATTTTGTCAATATTATTCTACAATTTTTTTCAGCTTGAATTTAGATAAATGAAAATATTTTACTTAAAACTTTTTATTTATCTGCCTTGAGCATTGTGTTGTTTTAAGATCTATCTATATGGGATGAAACTGACATCAGCTTGCAATATTAGCTAAGAAACTTAGGGTGCAGTGAGTTTATATTAACAGCGGAGCAGCAGCTCAGAAAAGGAGAGGGAGAATGGTTGTACTACACGAAGAAGGCAATCAGTGTCACTGAAATAAATGTACATGTAGAAATTGTTGAATTGGTATATGTTCTGCTGTGTATATCCTCAATAACAACAAAAATACTATAAGCTATATAAAATATTTTACTTAAAAATATTATGTATTTTGATAAGTTTCCAGTGCACTGTCCTTATTAATCATATAGATCGAAAGTCAAACCAGCCAGGGTAGCAGCATCCATGGCATATCAAGCAGGACAATGGAGGCAATTTTAGGCATAATGAACTTGTGAGAAAGAAGTATGACTCTTGGGAAAATTAGTAGGCAAGAGAAAAAGGGGAAATGATTTAGATGGCATGGGGAATTATGTTCTACACAGCATCCCACCCAGTGCTGTAGTACGCATGTGAGATGTTTTTCCTCTCTTTGCGAATTTCAGCTGTCAGTTGCCTCTGATAGATTAAGTATCTTGCAGGCTGGATAGTTGAAGCACATCTTAACTATTTACTAGCTTTATGACCATGAATAATTGATATTATTTGTAAGATGTGACTTTACTATAACAACATAACTGTATTATAAAAATCACCCAAACTAACAAAGAGACATATTTGTAAAATGGGTACATATTTCTAGGTCATGGGGTTATACAGAGAGATCCTGGGGGACGGAGGATTCATTAGCCTATGATTTGCGAGACTTGAATTCCTTTTATTGCAACTATTCAATATTTCGTTTCCTATAAAATTACATAGTGATTAGTGTTATGAAAGCATGTAAAGGTGATTTAAGATGGAAGGCTTTAAAATAGATTTTTAAATGTATAAAGGGGTATACACTGTCAGGGCATTTTGCCATCCAGATTTTTCCAAAATCATCTAAAGAACCTTTAGAAAAAAAAGAGAATTTCAGTAAGAAATTTTAACTTGATGTGTCTGTGTGTGTGTGTCTGTGTGTGTGTGTGTGCACGATTTGAGTATTTTTAATGTAAGTTGTCCGTTTTTCTTGTAAGAAGAGACCTCATGAATAACAGCCCTATCATATATGCAGATTCTGTTATAATACCAGGAAAAGAATATGTAAATAAACCTAAATCACTCCAAAAGCCTTGGGCCAGTACTATGTTTCCTGTTTCTTCAGTGTCTGGGCTGGCTGACTTGGCCGTTGACTGATTGGACCGTGGGAGAAGCCTTTCTTGCCCACAGTCATAGGTATGAAGCCAGCGTGTACAGAAGTAGAAAAATCAGTGAAGTGGAATGAATGACAACATTATGGTGATTTTTAATGTCCAAATGTGTTACTAAAATATATGGATGATTACATTAGTGTATGAGAATCAGAGTTATGCAAAAAAAAATTCATACCTTAATTTGATACATAATTATTGAGTTTCTAATATATGTAATAAAGTTTGCTTGTTACTAGGAAAAGAGCAGTGAAATAAACATGACATGACCCCTACCTTCATGGAATTTAAAATCTAGTAAAGAATAAAACTAGGGAAGCAAGTCAGGAAAGGAACTGAAAGAGGAACTTCAGTGATGGCAAGCTGTAGATCAAGGCTTGGCTTTTTTTACATGGTCTGGAGTTATCATGAGATGATAATTCATGTGAGTCTTATTTTGCCCTTCAAATCATTTGCTTTCTTTCCACAAACATCTGATTGCAACACACTTGCCTTATAGCATTTTCATCTCCATGTTTCTAAGTATGTAGACAAGAGGGTTGAGCATGGGGACGATAATTGTGTAAAAAAATGTAAACACGTTATCTTCTGGAGAGGTTGTTGCAGGTCTTATAATTACAAATGACAGATGCAAAAAAAGCAGATTGCAACAGTGATGTGGGAACTGCAAGTGGAAAGTGCTTTGCAGTGGCTCTCTGCAGAATGTGCTTTCAAATTATACATTATCATAACATAGGAGGCCATCAAAAATGGGAAGATCACCAGTCCCATTAGACCAGAGTTGGCAATGACTAAGAAAACAATTTTATGTGCTCAGTGCAGGCCTGTTTCAACAAAGAGTAGACATCATAGAAATAGTTATCTAATTCACTGAGGCCACAGAAAGGTAAAGCAATTGTTAAGAAGAAATAGACCAAGGGAATGCAGAAACCCCCCAGCACACATGACACTATGACAACTGAGTTACATTTTTGCCTGTTCTCATGATGACATAGTGCAGTGGTTTGCAGATGGTGATGGACCAGTCATAGGCCATTCCTGTGAGGATGGAAGCCTCACAGGGCACCTGTGAAAAAACACATGGTAAAAAGTTGTGTCATGAAGTTTTTATAGGAAATGATCTTCCTTCCTGTCAGTAAATTGGTCAGTAGTTTGGGTGCCACAGTGGAGGTGTAGAAAAGGTCTGAGAGAGCAAGGCAACTAAGAAAGAAGTACATGGGCTGGTTAGTTAGTCAGCTGCTTGAGGTAGAAATCATAATAACCCGATTTCCCCACCATGTAGAAAGGTAACATAGTGCTACCAGGGCTCCTTAGCCTGAAATTGTCATTATTATTAGGGAGCTAGAAATATAGGTGGGAGTTTATACATGATGAATCATTCATTGGTCTACTAGGAAGGTGACATGAAAAAGAGGAATTGCCAAGAAGGAAATAAAGCCTCTTCTGTGGCTTTGGAAATGGAGAAAATTGGAGATTCATACAATTATTTAGTGACTTTTTTGGTTAGAATATCAGAAAGCATTGAAGTAGCAGGGATATTAATTTTCTATCAATAAATGCAAACTGATTGGCTTTTTCTGAGCTCTCCAATAACCTTAGTTTCTGCAAAGGCTAAATTTCATGTTTGAGACATAATATCTTGTTTTATTGTCAGGAGAAGGATACGGGGGAAATAATTCAGATTTTTTTTTTCCTGTGCACATGATTAAAATAATGGTTTTATGTTCTTTCAAATTAAGATGCCGTTACTTTAGCAGCTGTACAAAAATGTATTTTAATTATTATTTAAAAAATTAAAAATAGACATTTTATTTATAGGTGAGGAGATATTTATACAGTAAAATTGGAGGTGTGCTAAGAACCCTTCCTTCTCAATGGTTCACCTATAAAAAAAAAATAGCTAATTCTAAACCATAAAATTTTACCACAGAAATAAATTCATTTGTTTTGTTAAATTTGTATTTAAACCTCTGGACCTGCTGGAGTCAAAAAGGCTCTGTAAAGAGTGAAAGCCTTAAAGCAGCTTAGATGCTTCTACCTCAAGCCCCATTTTGAATGTCCTATCACTCTTTGTTATACACAAAAAACATTTCCGCTAGCATAGGTGTTTTGATTTGTGTGCTTGCTCACAAGTTTTAGTTCAGACATTAAACAGACTTTGCTGAAGAGACAAATTAAACGTTTAGGGTTTTGTACATTTTGCTCTGCATGACCTAATTATGAACAGTGGTTTCTTTTGCTCCTTTTTTTTTCTTTTTCTTTTTCTTTCTCTCTCCCTGCCCTTTGTTTTCTATAAAAACAGCCAGCTTGCTTTTGTTCAGGGAAGTACCTCCTAGTTTTTCCTGGGAGATATACTTCCATCCATGGATCTTTTCTGAAGCCAGATAAACTGTATAAAATCACCTTGTAAAAAAAATATGTATGTGTATATACATATACATATTTAACAGTTTATGGTTCCATTTTCAGTGCAATGGAATTCTTTGATTTGGAGGAAAACATAGTTAACTTAATCCATAAATAGAGAGGTAAGGTTGGGATTTAAAATTAAATTGATAAGAAAATATAGCTACAAAATTAGGACAGAATATGTATTACAAATTTTAAGGAAAGGGGTAAAAAGCTGATGATGTATTCTGAGGCCTAAAATTATACAGCTAATTGGATGATGTGGTCATCAATTTTATGTTATGTTTCCAAATTATCAGAAGGTTTGATCAACACCAACTGCAATGGCTAAAAAAAAAAAAAATTGTTCCTGTTAATTTAATATAATATTTACTGATCGATATAGAGATTCAAACTGCCTTTATTCTATATGCGTATTTTGACAAAAATCCATTCTATTTAGAATGAAGGGATTCGACTAGTGGATCTCAAAGTTCACTTCCTAGTCAAAACAAATTTAGGATTACACAATTTTATTTTCTATATGGCAGTAAATTTTATTGTGCTGTGCTATTGACAACTGTTAGAATATTAATTTAGTAACAGTAACATTTAGATAATAAATTCAAACATTAATGCTTCCATAGTTTATAAAATAATGGTCATTTGTCGATTTGTTTGAGCTCCACAACCATTTTTGGCAAAGTCTGAGCAGGTTACCCCATTTTACAAATAAGGTAAATTCAGAGTGGTAAAATGAGAAGTATCCAAATTTGTACACTGTGGTGTAACTCAGTAATCGAGTCCAGGTCCCAATTATTTGTCTTCCCATAAACATTTCCCCATAAACTATCCATGAACTTTCTCTTTGTATTAGGCAGTATTAGGATTCTTTAGGGTTTTATGGCAAACCGATAAATTGTTACAAAAATATGGAAACAGAAATGCACTTCCAATTCCAAAAACTGTGAGAAAATTGACTTGAAAAATAGGATATGCTGAGCCAAGAGGCAAAAATAAAAAAAAAAATGTAAAACTGTCTTCTGCTCCACTTTTTAACTATCACTTTATTCTGGTGTTCTTTTAAGTATATAATTTTCATTGAACTACCCGTAGAAACAGGAGCTCCTGGGCGGCAGAACCCTTCTTGCGTTGGACTACTAGCCCAAAGGTTCTGAACCTACCCAGCAGGGCCTTGGATCCCTGGTGGGGCAAAGGTTAAGTGTTCAGTTGCTAACCTAATGGTTGGAGGGAGATTCAAACCCTTCAGAGTCGCCACAGGAGAAAAGACCTGACGAACTACTCCTGTAAAGATTACAGCCTAGAAAACCCTATGGAGCAATTCTATTCTGACCTACATGGTCACTATGTGTTGGAATTGACTTGTGGTCACAAAACCACAACAGAATTGCCTCAGGAGACAAATTGGCAATCTGCTTTTGAAAGGTCACAGCCTCGAAGACCCAGTGGAGCAGTTCTACTCTGCACATACGGGGTCAAAATGAGGAGGTGTGGGCTCCAGGGCAACTACCAACAGCAGCAACAGCCTGTAGAAAGAAAGAAATTTCGGTTTTAAAATGTCAGCGTTTTACCCTCACATATCGTTGTGAAAATGTCAAACAAGCAATCAAAGAAATAGCCAAACCAATTATATAGACCCCTTACAGAGAACTTTTATCGTGTACTTTTTAAATATGTATTTATCATCAAGTAAATTTTTCATTTTATTTTACAATAAAATAATTTTAAGGTAGCATACATTCCACTGTGAGGCACTGGCGGTTCAGTGGAAGAATCCTTGCCTTTCACGCTGAAGATTTGACTTGAGTTTCAACCTGTGCATCTCAGCACAGCTACCGGCTTTCTCTCAGGGGAGGCTTGAGTGTTGCTATGATGGCTAACAGGTTTCAGCTGAGCTTCCAGGCTAAGACAGATTAGGAAGAAAGGCCTGGCTGTCTGCTTCCAAAAATTAACTGACGAAAATTCTACGAATTGCAAAGGAACTGATACCCCAACAATCGTGAGGATGTCGCACGACTGGGCAGAGTTTTGTTCCATTGTTCATGAGGTCACCAGGAGTCAATGCTGACTCACTGGTAGCTAACAACCACAATATTTTCAACTAGTGAGCACTGCTAAAACTTTGAATTTGCTTCTACATCATTAAACAAAAACTTGCATCTTTAACAAATTTTGAGTTAGTAAGAATTCAGAGTTACATCTTTTCTAAAACTTAGATGTATGCTCCACTGGAATTGGAAAACGATTAGTGCCTAGTTTTTTTTTTTTTTAATATGATTGAATGAGTACATTCATTCATATGAATATCAATATCTAACATGATGTCCTGAAATATCTAAGGAAATCATCATGAGACTAACCAGAAAAAATACTCTTATTAAATAAAGATTTTCAGTTTCTGAAACATGGCAATCAGTTCAATTGAACATACTTTTTAAAACATGTGTTGTATCATCAATATTATACAAAAACGTTTCTTACAGTGACTTATAAATTACAGCTTTTTAGGTGACCGCTATTTATTTTAACTGCATTAGATCAAGGAAAATAGGAATAAGGTCACTGTTTACTCTGTTGGGCCTTACCCAAAATAAGAACTTTGAATTCTCTGCTTTGTGTTACTCTTATTTTGTTACATTGCTATTTGGATGGGAAACTTGCCCCTAATGGTTTCTATCACATGCAGTCAGCTAATTGACCAACCCATGTATTTCTTCTTTAATTACCTCTCTCTCTCCAACCTTTGCTACACATCCACAGTGACACCCAAACTGATGACTGACTTTCTAGCAGAAAGGAAGACCATTTGTATAATAATTGCATGGCACAACTTTTTATCATTCACTTCCTTGGAGGCATCGAGATCTTCATCCTCACAGGGATGGCCTATGACCACTACGTGGCCATCTGTAAGCCCCTGCACTACACTGTCATCATGACCAGGCAGAGGTGTAACACAATCGTCATAGCTTGTTGTACTGGGGGGTTTATACACTCTGCCAGTCAATTTCTTCTCACTACCTTCTTACCCTTCTGTGGCTCCACTGAGGTAGATCACTACTTCTGTGATGTGTATCCTTTGCTGAAACTGGCCTGAACCAATACACACAAAATTGGTTTATTGGTAACTGTCAACTCAGATCTGATTTCATTGGTGACGTTTATGATTTTGATGATGTCTTATGTTCCCATATTATATACCACCAGGGTGTACCCTGCCGAAAGCTGTACCAAACATCTTTCAACTTGTAGGTCTAACGTAACAGTTGTAGTCCTCTTTTTGTGCCTGTTCCCTTCGTTTGTCTTAGACCAGGTAGAATATTTCCAGAAGATAAAGTGCTTTCTATTTTCTACACCATCCTTGCTCCCATGTTCAACTCTCTGATCTACTCACTGAGAAATACAGAGATGAAGAATGCCATAAAGAAGATGTGGTGTTTTCCACTATTTTTGGAAGGAAAGAGGTTTGCATGAAAGGCATTTTAAATTTCACTTTAAAGATCAACACTGAGCCTTAAAATTGATGTAGAATGGTAACAAAATGTATATGAGATTATGTGAAAGACAACAACAGGTCAGAGCTCAATATAGTTAGCATTTGCCCAAACCTCTTCCTTTTAGGAAAATTTTGATGTACATTTTGCATACATTTTTACTCTATTCTCCTCAGATACCTGCTTCAAGTTCTCCATACTTTGACGTTATAATGCAGTCTCTTCTCCCCTTCTCTTGATTTTTAATCTCATTCTAGTGAACCCCTATTTATAGGAACAGGAAGACACCTTTCAGAGGAGAGAGATAGTTTCATACTCTCTGTCCGAGGATCAAAGAGCAGAAGATAGGAGGGTGGATTTTCTAGTTCAGGCCAATAGATAAATTACTGAAACATTTAACACCTTTAGATACACATTGTCATAAACAAGATTGAAATCACTTAAAAAAGAATATAAAAAAAAGCAACAACATGTTTCTGCTTCCACTGGACAAGATGCTTCTACCTAGCTATTCTCATCCTCTCCCACATAACGGGAGATAGGATATCCCAAAAACCTTGGTAGACATATCTGGACAACGTTAATTTCAATGTTAGTTAAGTTCAGGTTACAATTGTATCTGAAAATTCTGTAACATAAAGATTCAAAAAAACCCAAACCCATTGCCATCGAGTTGATTCCGACTCATAGGGACCCTATAGAACAGAGTAGAACTGCCCCATACAGTTTCCAAGGAGTGCCTGGTGGATTCGAACTGCCGACCTGTTGGTTAGCAGCCATAGCACTTAACCACTATGCCACCAGTGTTTCCTGATAGTAAAAGACATTACAAAAAAAAAAAAAAAAAGGCTTATTTGAAATAATATAAAAATAAGAGGAAAGGAAAAATTATATAAATATATAATAAATAAATATAAATAAATTTATAGCTGCCCAACAATGTGAATATATTAAATACCACTGCTGCGGATTGAATTATGTCCCCCCAAAATGTGTGTATCAGTTTGGCTGGGCCATTACTCCTGGTATTGTGGGATTTTCCTAAATGTTGTAAATCCTTCCACTCTGATGTTAACGAGGGAGAATAGGTAGCAGTTGTGTTAGAGCGGAAGGACTCATTCTACAAGACTGGATTGTGTCCTGAGGCAATCTCTTGAGATATAGAAGAAAGATGCCAGCAGAGATGGGGGGGACCTCATACCAAGAAGGAATCACAGCCAGAAGCAGAGCGTATCTCCCTGCCAGGAAAACTCCTAGTCTGGGGGATTTTGATAAGAAGGTGGAGAGAGAGAGAAAGTCTTCTCCTGGAGCTGACATCCTGAATTTGGACTTTTAGCCTACCTTACTGAGAGAACATAAACTCTTTGTTAAAGCCATCCTCTTGAGGTATTTCTGTTATAACAGTACCAGATAACTAAGACAACCACTGATTTGTATGTTTTAATATGGTTAATTTTAGGTTAGGTGAGTTCCAGCTCAATATATAAAAATGCGAAACACCTAAAAATCCCAGCACCTCACCTATCCCTGCATTGCGTCTTTTAACACAGGTAAGGTGCTCTGTTCAGTCCCCTGCATGTGCAATTCAGTTGTGAAGGGATTTAAGGACTGTAGAGACAATGCTAAAGAATGAACATGGGGCTGTGGAACATTCTCTCTTCCTCCTTCCAAGTGGAATGTCTGAGACACAATATTTTATACAGCTTTCTGGGAAGAAAATCTGGTAGGTGGAAAAAACATTTGCTTTTGATGCCGAACAGTGACCAGCTAGAAAATTCACTTTCTCATTTTCCTGTCTTATTTCCATTTCCTCATGCCTGACTTTTAGCTAATAATATTTTGCTTAGTGTCTGATTCTTAGGAAACCCAAGTTAAGATATTTGGTTTCAGAAATGGCCCTAGAAAGCAGACCCTCATGAAAAAAAATTGCGTTTGGATTTTACAGAAGTCTGAGTGTATAGACCCCACTGCTGTTACAAGGTGACCGTCACAACCATTTATAAATATATAGAAAAAGGTTGGAAGGAAATGTACCAGGATGATAACAGGATTATATATATGTTATATATAAATTCATGAATGTGAGGAAAACAAAAATTCTTACAAGTGAATCGGTAAACATCATGAAAAATGAAGAAGAATTTGAACTTGTCAATAGTTTCATTCCACTTGCTTGAAAAATCAATGTACACGGAAGCCAAAACCAAAAAACAAACTTGTTGCCATCGAGGCATTTCTTACTCTTGGGGGCCCCAAGTGAAGCAGAATAGAATTACACTAGGCTGTGCTCTTTCAAGGTCAGATCACTAGGCCTTTCTTCCAAGGTTTCCCTGGGTGAGTTCAAACTGTCAACCTTTCCATCAGTGGTATTAAAGAGGAAAAGTAATAACAGACATCTTACTTTGATTTTAAGTCTTTTCTTATCCACAAAACCAAATATTAACCATAAAAACCTACCGGAAACTTCTCTACAGCAATGTATATTTGCCTTAACCTGCTAGAATAGTCAACAAACAATTACCTCCTAATATAAATCTCAAAAAGTCTCTTGCCTGCAGGTGGATGGAAGACAAAACTATTAGCAGCCAGGCCAAAAATAAACTGATAGCAGTTGATCTAGTAAAGGGGAGGAGGTAGGCTTCAATCAATCATGTTAAGATTAGCTAATGGTTAGTCTTCTACATTTCTCCTTCCTGTTCTCTTTATAAGCTCCATTGTACCTAGCTTCTTGGAGCCATTTGCTTTTTCTGGAATCCATATGGCCTCCTGATATGAATACAGAATAACTGCTCAGAATAAACCTTATGTTCAAATTTTGGTGAGTTTTGATTATTTTTAACAGTAGTCAAATGTTGAACCATTGTGCCACCCAGGAGCTCCATGGAAACAGCATTCAAACAACCAACGATGTATTGCTTTGGGCACACCAGTCACACAAAAACAAACCTGTTGCCATCCAGTGGATTCTCACTCCTATCAACCCTATAGGACAAAGCAGAAGTGCCCCATAGCTTCTGAAGAGCTGCTGGTGGCTTTGAACTGCTGATCTTTGCTTAGCAGCTGAGCTCTTAACCATTGTGCCGCCAGGGCCTTTTTTAAAGTATTAAAAAACAAAGACGTCACTTTGAAGACCAAGGTGTACCTGACCCAAGTCCAGTATTTTCAAGTGCCTTATATACATGAGAAAGCTTGACAATGAAAAAGGAAGATAGAAGAAATGTTGATGAGTTTGAACTGTGTTGGCAAAGACTGTTTAATACACCATGGACTGCAAACAAATCAGTCTTAGAAGAAATATAATTAGAATACTCCTTACAAGTGAAGATGAAAAAACTTCATTTATTACTTTGGACACTTTATCAAGAAAGACAAATTACTAAAAAAAACATCAAGTTTGATACAGTGTCAGTGAAAAAGATCGAAACCCCTCAATAAATGGACTGACACATAGCCACAACATTGGGCTCAAACATACTAAAGATCATGAAGGGATCATTTCACTTGTTATACATAAGGTTGCCATGAGTTGAACTCAACTGGTGCTGATGAATAACAAGTATGTACGTATACATCTTTGTATATTAAAAAGTATATTAAAATTAAAATCCAAGTTTAAGAAAAAAATTCCCCAAAAATATAAATTGTCAAAAATGTTACCTTTAGTTTGGAATATCTTAGGTAACAAGTTTTCCTCTATAAATACCTGAATTTTCTGAAATGTCTGCAGTGTGTATTATTTTTACTGACAGGTATTTTATACTAAAAGAAAATTTAAATGAACTATATATTTTTTTAATTTCACTGCAGGTATACAGAATCCATGGGAAGAAACAATTTTTTTCTAAAAAGAGTATAAAAGCAAAGTGTGCCTAGCCAAAGTGAGGGCATATAAAATGATAGACAATGAGGGATTCACGTGACCTCAGCCAGAAACTCCAAGACGGGTAAGATGAGGAATTGATTAAGAAAAGCAAACTCATTGTCAGAGTTGATTCCGACTCCAGTTGCTATGGAGAGTTGCTTTGCTGCCACTTAATACAAAGCACAGAAAACTTCTGGGAGAAAAAGACAATCAACCCGTCAATCCTAAATAAAATTTGTGAGGGCCGAAGCACTGGGCTGAATTAAACAGGAATTCCTTTTGTAGTAGCCTTGGTTTCCTGACAATCAGAGCCTGAGGCAATGCTTACATACAAGTGGTTTCTTTGGGAAATGATCCCAGGTGGCAGGAATGTGGGACAGGAGGAATAAAGCAGGGAAAAAAAGAGAGCCAATATGAAGATGAATCATATTGCTGGCCATTCTTTTGATGACTGACATCTCTTCTGAAAGACCTGCCGGGGACATTATGAAACTCATCGCAGAATGTCTGCCTGAGGACAAAGGGGGAACACATTTATCTATCAGATCCCATTGTCCTTACAGGTCAAGTGTGGCTTAGCAGGCTTTAACTTCTACATACTTCCTGATTGTACTTCTGGAGATGTCCTGTGGGTGCCTGCAGCATCCCAAGCTTCTGTCAGACCAGCCCAAGGACATCAGCAAGAGTTTCTTGGTCAGGGATGAACAAGTAGGAGGGCTGTAATTTTGCACCTACATGGAACTGGTTGTCATAGCAGGGCCTGGAGTAGCCATTTGGACTTGAAAAAAATACAGGAAGTATTCCACCCACTTTTCAAACAACTTATTGTGGGGTAAACTAAAATTCAAATCCTGGGTCCAATTTCCCTGCCCTAAGATTTCTTTGGCATTTTCCATTTTGTCTCTGCTCACACCTTACCACCAACTGGTTCCTCAGAATTAGTTACAACATAAAGCACTTGCTTTATGGCCTATCAATACTGAATGAATATGGGCCATTGCATTGTGATCAGAATATACAAGGTATAAAGAATTATTAACCCTGACATACCTGTGTGTTTGGAACTTGAGAGTCATGAAACCATTTTCAGTGACACATTTGGCCAACATTTCTTTTGGTAGATCTCAGCAAGAAACTCTTGCTGATGTCCTTGGGCTGGTCGGACAGCAGCTTGGGATACTGCAGGCACCCACAGGACATCTCCGGAAGTATAATCAGGAAGTATGTAGAAGTTAGAGCCTGCTGAGCCACACTTGACCTGCAAGGACAATGAGATCTGATAAATAAAAGTCAATAAAAATAGTGAGAGTGTGCAATGGGATAATTATATCTCAGTTAATGCACTTTAAATTCCATGGGGAAATTAATTACCAAACTTATTTGTAATTTCCACCCCTGAGACCACAGTGGATACAACTTTTGGATACAAAAAAATAAAGATAAGAAGCATTTTCAATGTAAATGTTGATGACGACTTTTATTTCCTATTAGTCACAGAAATCGGGAGAGACTATTCCTCTCTTCAGGGAATATAGTGCAGGACTACACCCAGGACCAACAGATGATGATTGGATGCTGAAATTTATTAATCTTTAGCAAGGATAGCAAGGATGGTAAGCATTTATTCTGACTGCATTGTAAGCTCCGAATATTGCCTTTGAGTCAGAGCTAAACAAATTTATTTATGAGCTATTCACCGGCTAAGTGAAAATGTGACCAACCTATATGAAGTAAGTATTTTATCCAAACAGAAGAAAGTTAAGTTTGCATATTATACATACATGTATGTATATCTAAAAAAAAAAATTACATTTTTCTCTGTAAATATACTGATTTTAATCCTTTTGAAATGTTTGTTTGCCCCCCTTCCTTCAAGCTTTTGCAAACATTTAAAAAATAACTTCTCATTTTCCAAGTAAAATGAATTGAATGATTCGTGTACTATCCCTGGTCAGATGTTAAAATAAAGCATTTTTTTTTTTAGTATAATATTGAGAATTTCATGATGGAAATAATGAAAGTATTCATCGTCATATCTGGCTCTTATTAGAGGAGAAATCAAAGGAGTTGATAGATTAATGAAGTGAGTAACTTGCATTTAGGTAAAGGAGAAAAGACAGCTATAGAGAAGAAGAAGCACAAGTCAAGGAAATTAAGGGGTGCACTAAAATGGAGATACATTACTCCCTTTCTCCTTCGTTACTCTTTGTGGGAGAAGCGTACAGTGGGTAGTTAAGAGCATGAAATGCTATGGGTTTAGACAACTTAATGTCAGAGTCTCCTGGGCACCAATGTGGAATAAACTTAAGGAGTGGGGGAGAGAATGGGTTAATTGTAAGAGAAAAAGAAGGGCTTACTTCAGTAAATAATTGGTACTAGTAACAGGAGAGAGCATAGAAGATGTTGAGAAAAATACATCTCTGCTTTGACTTTTTGGGCGAGAAACCATGGGTAGTAGCTGGCACTAACCTAAAAATTCCTACAATAATTCCAAGACTAGAAGAACTGTCACAGCCACTTAGGCTTCCAGTGCCATCGTATCATTTTTATTGCTCTTCATAACATTGTTAACATGTATTTAGCTCTTAACACAGGTTAGCATGAATCAATGAGGTATAAACCTTGGATATAAACAACTCGATAATCAAGATAAATAATATTTCATTGAAATATTTTTTTCAATAACGCAAAATTGCACAATAAATGGAATACCAAAATTTTAAATAAAGACAGGATTTGAACCTCCACTTGAACACTTCATTCTGGTCCTCTTTCAACCTATCAAGAGGATGAGCTACTCCAGGACAAGAAATGCATCTTCTGTAAGCTCCCTTTTGTGTCCCATCCATAAGGTGACTGTACTTCTTAACTTGTAACTTGAGCTATTACAACTATTACTATCTCTCCTTTTCACTCTCAAAAATAGCCTGATCAGAATGGTAAACTATATAGTAAGCCTACCAGTGTAAGGTTTAGCATTAATGACTTTGCGTGTATGTTATAGGATAGCTGATCGATTAACTAAATTTGTTTCTGCAATACTCACTCTGATTCACACATGCTTAATCAATTTTTCTGATGCTAATTTGCAACTTTTTTCCCAGTTATACCCTCTGAGAATTAACCATGGAAAATATCAATAACGTCACAGAATTTATTCTCTTGGGACTTTCCCAGAAAAAGACAATTAAAACTTCCTGCTTTCTATTATTCTTACTTTGTTACATAGCTATTTGGATGGGAAACTTGCTCATAATCATTTTCATTACGTACAGTCAGCTAATAGGCCAACCCATGTATTTCTTTCTTAAATACCTTGCTCTCGCAGACCTGTGTTATACCTCAACAGTGACACCCAAGCTTCTCACTGATTTACTGGAAGAAACAAACACGATTTCTTACGCTAGCTGCATGGCACAGCTTTTTGCTATGCACTTCTGTTCGGGGATAGGAATTTTCATCCTCACAGTGATGGCCTATGACCGCTACGTGGCCATCTGCAAGCCCCTGCACTACACGGTCATCATGAGCAGGAGGAGGTGTTATGTATTGGTCTTTGCTTGCTGTACTGGGGCATTTCTGCATTCCCTTGTGCAGTGTCTCCTCACTATCAACTTACCTTTCTGTGGCCCCAATGAGATAGATCACTATTTCTGTGATGCGTATTCTTTGCTAAAACTGGCCTGCACAGACACGTACATATTCGGGATCCTGGTTGTTGCCAATTCAGGCATGATGGGTTTGGTGAATTTTGTTGTCTTGATGCTGTCTTACTTCTTGATATTATACACTGTCAGGGTTCACCCTGCCAAAAGCCGCAACAAAGCTCTTTCTACTTGCAGTTCCCACATAACAGTTGTGGTTCTTTTCTTTGCGCCTATCCTGTACATTTACATTAGACCACCTGTAACTTTTCCAGAAGATAAAGTGTTTGCTCTTTTCTACACCATCATTGCCCCCATGTTCAACCCTCTGATCTACACTTTGAGAAACATGGAGATGAAGACTGCGATGAGGAAAGTTGGTATGAGAATCCATTTTTGGTTGGAAGGCATATGATCTGAAAGGCACATCTACTCCTCATTCCACACCCTATCCAAGTGAGTTTGCTCCATCTTAAGTTTATTAAAGCGAGAACTGACCGTAAGAAACATAAGCATAGGCACTGATACCAGTTCATTAATATTATAATTTACTTTAAAAGACCTTGGTCTTTCTTTATTGATCTGTATTTCTTATTTACACTATTCCCTGCTACTTTGAGTTATTATTTCCTTGTTCAACTGTTGTACTTTTATTTGGTACTTTTTTCTTTAGGTTTTGTCCATAATCAGAGCCCACATTTCTATCTCCTGAGTGCTTTGGTTCCACGAAGAATCTCCAAATTTACATAAGCTCCATTGGTATCTATCATCCCACATTTGAAGGGCTGTATGGATTTTTTTTTTTTTTTTTTTTTTTTATGGATTGTTGGCATAGTGGTTAAGTACTTGTCTGCTATCCAAACTGTCAGTGGTTCAAACCCACCAGGCACTCCATGGGGAAAAAAAAGTGGACATCTGCTTCTGTAAAGATCACAGCTTTGGAAACTTTATGTGGCAGTTCTACTTTGTTCTGTAGGGTCACAATGAGTCAGAATCGACTCAAGGGCACAGGGTTTGGTTGCGGATATATGGCCTGTTATTTTTTCTGCATTTCACATCAAAGGAGGAGCAACAGAAATTAAGAACCGTTTTTTCCACTCAGCCCATGCTTTTTTAATATTCACTGAAAATGCTAAATAAGAAGAAAAAAACTTTATATAGGGTCTAAACAATAAAATATCATTTATGTAAGAAATAATAGGTACATAGAAAAATTAGAAGTGTTTCTGTAAAATAACTGTAGTGAAAAAACAAGTACTGTGCTTTGAAAAGAAACTTAAAATTGTTTTATTATTTTTGTTATTAACTTTGGTAAAACAGTATTTAAATAAAGATTTTAACATTTTTATTTGCATTTACTTTATACTTTAAAAATATTTTTTCATACTATAAGAAATATAAGCATAAAGTCCTTATATTCACACATTTAAGTAATCTTGTAACTTTATAACTTATTTCAGTCAGCAAAAGATTTGTGAAAATCATTTCCTCTTAAAGAAAAGCCACATAAACTCTAGTTTTGAAATAATGACCTAATTATCTGCTTTATTTTACTCATGAGTAAACTGAAACTTGGAGGATGAAATAATTTTTAACATCAAACTGAAAACTAGAGAGGTAGTTAAATAGTCAAGTAAAGAAAAAACAGACAAAATGCCCATCTTATATTTCTATATGAGGAAGTATAGCTCACAGGTCCACATTACCAAATGTAGTCCCTATATCTCGTCAAATATTATTTTATGATTTTTTTTCAATTTGAATTTAGGTAACAAGTGTAAAATATTTTACTTAAAATTTTTTATTTAATTGTCTTGAGCATTGTGCTCTTCTAAGATCTATCTATATGGGATGAAATTGACAACATCAACTTGAAATATTAGCTAGGAAACTTAGGGGGCAGTGAGTTTATGTTAATGAAGGAGCAACAACTCAGAAAAGGAGAGTGAGAATGGTTGCACAACTTGAAGAAGGCAATCAGTGTCACTGAACTGTACGTGAAGAAATTGTTGAATTGGTGTATGTTCTACTGTGTATATTCTCAGTAACAACAAAATTACTATAAATTATATAAAAATATTTTACTTAAAAATATCATGTATTTTGATGGGCTTGTTTTCTTTCTTTTGGTGGCAAAGCCAGTGTGTTTTCCTTATTGATCTTATATATTGAATGTCAAAATAGTCAAAGTAGCAGCATCCATGACATATCAAGCAGGACAATGGAGTCACTTTCTAGGCATATTGAACTTGTGAGAAATAAGTATGCATATTGGGAAAAAACAGTGGGCAAAAGACATAAAGTGGAAAAGTTTTAATTGGTATGGGGAATTATGCCCTGCCCAATATCCCACCCAATGCTATAGTACATGCAAGATATGAGATGTTTTTTGCTCTTTTCTCTGTGAGTTTTAGCTGTCAGACACCTCTAATAGACTAAGTATCTTGCAGTCTGGATAGTCGAATCCCATCTTTGTCATTCAATAGTTTTGTGACCTTGTTATTGTTATTATTAGTTGTCATTGAGTCACTCCCGACTCCTAGCAGCCCTGTGTACAACAGGAGGAAACACTGCCTGGTCCTGCACCATCTTCGTGATCTTTGTTACGCTTGAGCCCATTGTTGCAGCCACTGCGTCAATCCATCTCTTTGAGGGTCTTCCTCTTTTTCACTCACCCTCTATTTTACCAAGCATGATGTCCTTCTCCAGGGATCTATCGCTCCTGATAAAATGTCCAAAGTAAGTGAGACGAAGTCTCACCATTCTTGCTTCTAAGGAGCATTCTGGCTGTACTTCTTCCAAGACAGATTTGTTCATTCTTTTGGCAGTCCATGGTGTATTAAATATTCTTCCCTAACACCATAATTCAAAGGCAGGCATAGATTCTTCTTTGGTCTTCCTTATTCATTGTCTAGCCTTGGAATGCATATGAGGCGACTGAAAACACCAAGGCTTGGATCAGAAGCACCTTAGCCTTTAAAGTGACATCTTTGCTTTTTAACACTTTAAAGAGGTCTTTTGCAGCAGATTTCCCTGATGCAATGTGTCATTTGATTTCTTGACCATTGCTTCCATGGGAGTTGATCGTAAATCCAAGTAAAATAAAATCCTCGACAACTTCAGTCTTTTCTCTGTACATCATAATGTTGCTTATTGGTGTGAGGATTTTTTTTTTCTTTATGTTGAGGTGGAAACCATACCGAAGGCTGTAGTCCTTGATCTTCATCAGTAAATGCTTCAAGTCCTCTTCACTTTCAGCAAGCAAGGTTGTGTCATCTGCATAACACAGCTTGTTAATGAGTCTTCCTCCAATCCTGGTGTCATGTTCTTCTTCATATAGTCCAGCTCCTTGGATTATTTGCTCAGCATACAGGTTGAATAGGTATGGTGAAAGGATACATCCCTGACACACACCCTTCCTGACTTTAAACCACTCAGTAGCCCTTTGTTCTCTTCTAAGGGCTGCCTCTTGGTCTATGTACAGTTTCCTCATGAGCCCAATTAAGTGTTCAGAAATTCCCATTCTTTGAAATGTTATCCATAATTTGTTATGATCCACGCAGTCAAATGCCTTTGTGTAGTCAATAAAACATAGGTAAATATCTTTTCTGTATTCTCTGCTTTCAGCCAGGATCCACTGGACAATAGCAATGATATCCCTTGTTCTGAGTCCTCTTCTGAATCCGCCTTTAATTTCTGGCAGTTCCTTGTTGATGAACTGCTGCAACTGCTTTTAAATGATGGTCAGCAAAATTGTACTTGCATGTGATACTAATAACATTGTTCAATAATTTCTGCATTCTCTTTTTTGAGTGCCTTTCAACTTGAGGGGCTCATCTTCAAGCACTATATCAGACAATATCACCCTCATATTCATAAGGTTTTCACTGGCTAATTTTTTAGAAGTAAATCACCAGATCCTTCTTCCTAGACTGTCTTAATCTGGAAGCTCAGCTGAAAACTGTTGACCGTGGGTGACCTGCTGGAATTTGAATACTGGTGGCATAGCTTCCAGCATCACAGCAACACTCAAGCCCCCACAGTATCACAAACTGACAGACAAACTGGGGAATATTTGTGACCTTAGGTAACTTAAACCACATTCAATTCACATCTTAAGTATATATGATGTGACTTTACTATAACATATATTTATCTACATTGAAAATAGCATCCAAACTAACTAGGAGGCATATTCATAAAATGTGTACATATATCTAGGTCATATAGGGTTATATAGAGATACCCTGTAGGACAGGGATTCATTGGCTTATGAGGTGTGAGGTTTGAATTCCTTTTATTGTGACTATTCGATATTTTGTATTATCTTTGTTTCTTATAAAATTTTGTAGAGATTAATGTTATGGAAACATGATAAAGTGGTTAGAGATAGAAGGCTTTAAAATAGATTTTTAACTATATAAAGGGGTATATTCTGTCAGTGTATTTTGCCATCCTGACTTTTTCAACATCACCAGAAGAACTATTAGACAAAAAAAAAAAAAAAAAGAGACTTCTAGTTAGACCTTTTTTAATTTGGAGGGTGTGTGACCCTTTTTAATACATAAATTGGCTATTTTTCTTGTAAGAAGAGACCTTATGGATAACAAGCTTATCATATATGAAGATTCTGTTGTAATATTGGGAAAAGAATATGTAAATAAATCTAAATCACTCCAAAAGCGTTGACTCAATACTATGTTTCCTGATTCTTCAGTGCCTGGGCTGGCTGATTTGGCCATTGGCTGATTGAACCCACATAGAAGCCTTTCTTGCCCACTATTGTAGCTATATGAAGCCAACATATACATAAAAATACATAGAAGTAGAAAAATTAGTGAAGAGGAATAAATACCAGCAATATGGTAATGTTTAATGTTCAAATGGATTACTAATACATGGAGATGATTCCAATAGTGTATGAGAACAAGAGCTATTCTATAAGATATTTATATATTAATTCAATAAATATTTATTGAGTTCCTTGTATATGGTAGAAAGTTTGCTTGTTACTAGGAAAAGAGCAGCGAAATAAACATGACATGACCCCTACCTTCATGGAGCTTACAAGCTAGCGAAGAATTAAAAGAAGGAAAGCAAGTCAGGAAAGGAACTGAAAGAAGAACTCCACTGATGATGAGCTGTAGTTCAAGGCTTGGCTTTTACATGGTCTGGAGTTGTCATGAGATGATATTTATTTGCATCTCAAAGTGCCCTTCAAATCATTTGCTTGCGTTCCACAAACATTTGATTACAACACACTTTACTTATGGCATTTTTCATCTCCGTGTTTCTAAGTGTACAGATAAGAGGGTTGAGCATGGGGATGATAATTGTGTAAAAAAGTGTAAACACTTTATCTTCTGGTAAAGTTGTTGTGGGTCTAATATAAATAAAGATGACAGGTACAAAAAACAGAATCACAACAGTGATGTGAGAACTGCAAGTGGAAAGTGCTTTGTGGCGGCTCCCTGCAGAGTATGCTCTCAAATTATACATTATCATAACATAGGATGCCATCAAAACCACGAAGATCAGCATTCCCATGAGGCCAGAATTGGCAATCACTAAGAAACCTATTTTGTCTGTTTTGGTGGAGGCCAGTTTCAGCAAAGGATAGACATCACAGAAGTAGTGATCTATTTCATTGGGGCCACAGAAAGGCAAAAAAAATGTAAGAAGAAACAGATCAAGGGAATGTAGAAGCTCCCCAGCACATGACGCTAAGAGAATTGAGTTACATCTTTGCCTGTTCATGATGATGGTATAGTGCAGTGGTTTGCAGATGGCAACGTATCGGTCATAGGCCATCCCTGTGAGGATGAAAACCTCAATACCGCCGAAGAAGTGTGTGGTAAAAAGTTGTGTCCTGCAGTTTTTATAAAAAATGATCTTCCTTTCTGTCAGTAAGTCAGTCATTAGTTTGGGTGTCACAGTGGAAGTGTAGA
The DNA here is from genome assembly GCF_030014295.1 of Loxodonta africana. Taxonomy (NCBI): domain Eukaryota; kingdom Metazoa; phylum Chordata; class Mammalia; order Proboscidea; family Elephantidae; genus Loxodonta; species Loxodonta africana. The sequence goes on from NC_087363.1 coordinate 3,479,545, forward strand.
AAAGGTCTGAGAGAGCAAGGTAACTAAGGAAGAAGTACATGGGCTGGTTAGTTAGCTGGCTGAATGTGATAGAAATCATAATAACCAGATTTCCCAACCATATAGCCAGGTAACAAAGTAAGAAAAATGAAAAGCAGAGCATTCAGACTTTCTTATTCTGAGAAAGTCCCAGAAGAAAAAATTCAGTAACATTATTTCTATTTTCCATGGTTTGATGAAATTACAGATAGCTCTGGAAAGTTACCTGAAATGACAAAGTTAATGAGACAAATTATTGATAAGGAAAAGGAAATCTATTATCTAATTGAAATGACGCAAATGCATTTTCTTAGACCCATGCTATCTTGAGGTTCATAGAAATCATTTGTTCATTCAAAATAATTATTTTGAACACTTAGTGGCACTACTGTTCTAAGAACTGAGGATACAGTGACAAATTAGGCACAATCCAAGATTTTGTGCAATTTGAATGTTTTGCTTAGGAAACAAAATTTTTATGATCAAGAATAAATTAACAAAATAATCAGTAATAATTTTATGTAGGTGACCATGTAATGTATTCTGAACTGGAGACTTTTGAGAGTGAAACCGGGCACTAATAATAAGTACACTGTAAGAACAGGCACTCAACAGAACTTTGTAGGGAGAACCAAGATGAGTTTCATAGTAATGATGGGCCCTCTAACCTCTGGGATCCTCATAGAAAACTGCTTTGTGTACCTCACAAGATTATTTTTCATAATTTACTAGAAAAATGGAGTATGGGATAATTTAATAATCCCAGAAGAATTACTTGAATATAAGATATTGCAACTGCCCAACTATTTAGGTATTTGTAAGACAGCTCCTTAATACACAATCAGAATCTTGTAATGTTAACTTCTAGGAAAAAATACAAAAAAATAAATAACGATTACTAAGATTTTACTCAGAAAAAAAATCAGGCGTTGTTATATTTTTACATGTATGAACTATTATGTGTTCAGTTTCTCTCACTAAACAGGTATTACTTTTTCCATTTTCAGATGAGGAAAGTGAAACCTTGAGTGGTTAAGTAATGGATACTAGCTCACAAATCTATTAAGCAACCAATATTGGTTTTGAAACTATGTAGACTAGCTTTGAGGCCCTGGTGGCACGGTGGTTAAGAATTTGGCTGCTAACCAAAAAGGTCAGCAGTTCGAATCCACCAGCCACTCCTTGGAAACCGTATGGGTTACTTTTACTCTGTCCTTTTTTAGGGTTGCTATGAGTTGGAATCGACTCAATGGCAGCAGGCTCTTTTTTTTAGACTAGGTTGTGGCTTGTGCTCTAAAACCCTATGCTATGTTACCTTCTAGAAATAGGGAGACTTTCAAAGTATCTTATCTAATCAACTTATTGTAGAACTATTGAGAAAGTATGTACCAAGTAAGTATTTGTAGCATACATGCCCAATTCCAAACCAGAAGAAATAATTTTAGGTAAAGAAGAGGAGTTGAGCTGTCAAATACTAACATAGGTCATACAGCCACAGAGAAGGCTAAAATGTTTTTAACTTGAAACGAAAAGAAAGAAAGAAAGAAAAAAGGATCTCAGCACAGAAGAATAAAATGCAGTTATTCTACCCAAGATTAAAGGCTTCTTGATATTGACAATCTTGGGTTTTTTTAGGAGGTCACCAGCTAGCCAGCTTAACTCTTGCCATATATCTTAACAGGCATATCCCACACACTCAAGTGAAAAACTATAGAGTTAACCCCAATATTTAGAGGCATGACCTACATAAACTAGAGAACCCTGTGCCTACTTTCTAGACTGATTTATAGTTATTCTGTTAATATGATTGGACAATTGAGAATCAACAGAATTTGTAGAAATCCTAAAGTATACAAGAGAATGATGTAAGCAAACAAAAAAACAACTGACCATGGAAGAAAGAAGAACTATTAAAAAATCTTTATAACTTTCTTCAAAAATAGTTAAGAAGATATTGTTAGGAGAAGTCCTTCTTCCTCACCACGCATTTCAATATAGAATTTTCAAGGGAGTCACAATGCTGGACTCTCTCTAGTCCTCTATTATGTTGCTCTGGGCTAGTTGGAGGTGTTGACTGACTAACTACTTTTGGAGAAAGATCTGGACAATGCAGCTTATCTCCTTTCTCCCAACTCTCATTAGGTCTCTGGTGGTATAAAATGGAGGTCACCATACTACTTACCTGACTAGGCTTTTCCTAATGAGATCACAAAAATGAGGGTGGGGGGAGCATTTATACTGTACTTGACACGTGAAAAAAACAAAACAAAAACAAACCAGTTGCCATTGAGTTGTTTCCAACTCATGGGACACCCCCATGTGTGTCATAGTAGAAATGTGTTTCATAGCTTTTCAATGGCTGACTTTTTGAAAGTAGATCACCAAGTCTTTTTTCCCAGGTGCCTCCAGGTGGACTCAAACCACCAACCTTTTACCAACTTTTTGAATAACAGTGTATTCATTAACCGTTTTCACCAACTTGGGACTCTGCTCGTCCCATAAAACCAAACCAAACCTACCGCTATGGAGTCGATTCTGACTCATAGTGACCCCACGGGGTTTCCAAGTTTGTAAACCTCTGCAGAATCACACTGCCACATCTTTCTTCTAAGGAGCTGTTGGTGGTTTTGAATCGCCGACCTTTCAGTTATCAGTCGATTGCTTTTGCTAAACTGATATTAACTAAGGAAAAAATTTGGAATTAAACAAAAATGTACTACAATTTTGAGCAAATAATGCAATATTAAAAATAACCAGTCATCCATTTGTCAGGTAACTCAGGATTAAACAGAAGAACAGATTATTTTTCTGAATTCACTTGTAATCTCTTTGCATTTATAAGGTGATTTTTTTTTCCATAACATTTTTTTCCAGATGTTTTTTGTAGCTCTGCTTTTTGTATACCTACAGCTCTTTTTTTTTTTTTTTTTAAGTTTATTTCTCTTGTAGGTTTAGAGTAAATGCGACTTGAGTTTTTAAACTTCATTCCTGGTTCAACATTTTTTTTAAGCAATTAAAACATTTTTAAACAACATTGCTGTCTTCTGCCTTTTACATTAAGTTGAATGTGTTCTTCTGTAAGCAAATTTATTGAGATACATGTGCTTGAAAGCATTTTAATAGTTTTTTTGATTTGGGGATTATTATTTAAGAGTCAGTGCTTCTTTTTGTAAGAAACATTTATCCAAAGTTTAGCAATTCTTCAGTTTCTGTTCTTCTGTGAAATTAAATATTTAAACAATTGTTAACAATGGCTATTCCTTGATAGTTAGACTATGTTGAATTTAATTTTTCAATTTATGCTCTTCTCTAATATGCAAGTGTTTTATCATACACTTGTATTTATATTCAGAAAATGAAAATATTTTATAAATATATTTTATGTTACCAATGAATATATGTTAAATTAATTTGAAAGTGTCTTTATAAATATGACTGCCTATTTCTCTTTTAAATGCAGTCTATAATATTTAAGAATTGTGACTATATGGATCTGGAACCCAACTAAGATCCTTATAGGAAACTAAGACCAGGAGTGCACACTGATAATTATTTATCCTAAGTAAAAGTGCATTAAGAATCAATAACGTTAACATTGTCAAGTTCCTTTTAGTTGAAAAATTGATATGGTCTTCTTATACTGTTCTGATTTCCTAAATAAATGTGAATATTTTGACTGAGTCAATATCACTGAAAGTCTTGCAATGTAAGACGATAGATGGACAAGGACTGAGAAAATCATAAAGCATGATGCAGTTTTCAATGTTGTTGTCATGTTACTCTGGGCATGAAGAGATGATAAGATAGTCAACATAAATTTATTACAAAATACTTTTTTTCCTAGTTACCTAAACTTTAAAAAAAAGGTAGATTTTTCGAAAACTCATTTGAATTACATCTTACCAATCAAATATGTTTGCCCAGATGGAAACACCACTTTTCTGATGTAAAAAAAGGTCCCTCCAGCACAGCATAAAACAAGTCATGCAGCCTGCTTTGCTCAACCATTTTTCTCCCTTAACTTTTTACAGACTCTACGCACACAAGCTGCAGGATTCCATTACAGAATTTATTCTCTTCATATTACCTTAAATAGAAGAAGCTACTGGAGGAAGTACAGCTAGAATGCTCCTTAGAAGCCAGGATGGTGAGACTTTGTCTCCCTTACTTTGGACATGTGATCAGAAGGGACAAATTCCTGGCCAAGGACATCATGCTTGGTAAAGTAGAGGGTCAACAAAAGGAGGAAGACACTCGGCAAGATGAACTGACACAACAGCCACTACAACGGGCTCAGTCCTACCTGCTGTGTTGACGACGGCACAGGAGGGAGCAGCCTGTGTCCTGTCCTACTCGGGGTCCCTATGAGTCAAACCTGACTCGACGGCATCTGATAACAACATGCTTCCTTTCCAAGTAACCGTCTGGTAAAATCACGGTATTAACACACAGCAGATCTAATTTTCCCTTCCTCTCTGTCATTTAACAGTTGATTCCACAGGAGCTTTCCCTCATTAAACAAAGTTGCTTCCTGGCCAGGAATAAGCCGATTCCAACATGTGTCATACTATATCTTGACTCTCTTTACTGGTTTGCAAAAAAAAATCAGGTAATTGAACTAAATGATCTTAGACCATCTTGAACCAAAGCTTTAAAAATGACCTCAGATCCATTTATCTTGTCCCTTTACCCATTACCATTTTAGTGTGGCCATTTCAAGTCAATGATAAGTCCTGAGTAGCTTTTATGCGTTATGCATCGTGCTAGGTAATAGGAGCACAAAGTTGGATGGGAACCAGTTCCTGCCCCAGAATATTTGTTTATTTATTCAACATGTATTGAATGCCTTCTCTTTACCAGGCATTGAATTAGATTCTTGAAGCAGCAGCCAAAAAAACCCCATTGGCTTCCAGGAGATTCTAACTCAGAGAGACCCTATAGGACAGAGTAGAACTGCCACATATAGTTTCCAAGGAGTGCCTGAGGGATTCAAACTGCCGGCCTTTTGGTTAGCAGCCATAGCACTTAACCACTACACCACCAGGGTTTCCTATTGAAGCACAATAGTGAACAAGTAGCTATAATTGCTAGAATGGCTTATAGTTCAGTGAGGCTTATTCACTTTGGAGATGGTGCTTCTAGGGAGTCACTTGGTGACAAATGCTCCTTCAGTTGTCTTCCTGTTGAGGTGAGGGGTTTTTACTGACCGATACACATTTTTTTCACCTGAGAATTAAAATTACATACTGATAAGACATGTATCATGGGATGAAAGTTGGAGAAAGAAATAGGATTGAATATTTTAGAATCTAGATCTATAGCTCATGAATTTTTCAAGATCTGAAAAATTACTATTCATGAGTCATGGTTAAGAAAACATTTTTTAATAAAAATCCACTCCTTCCATCTAATCATTAAGGAGTTTTTCCTAAGGAGAAAACACATCTCAAAGTGGTGACCAGTCTTTAACTATAGGATACTTTTGTCTACTCTTTCTGCTAGAAAGTTCCTGAAAATGTCCTTGAGAAAATAGTACCAAGACAAAGAAGGGTTAACCACAAGCCAAATTAATAATAATTAAAAAAAATTTAATCAAGCCATCAGTGGCATAGAAACACATCATTTAACTTACCATCTATCTACAGAGTGAGATTCTGTGTAAGGTTGGATAAGATATCTTTTTACATAAGTAGACAGCATATTTATTTAATAAGCATGTACAGTGTGTTTCTCTCCTGTGAAAAAGTATTGTATATTTTCCATCCAGATATTGCACTTAGCGGAATAGAAAAACAATTATTCATTATGAAAAAGATCCTAATATCTTTAGAATAAATGGATTCTTGGAAATATGTTTAAGACATAAAGATTGAAGTGTAGTTTACAGGTTACTTTCAGAGAGTTATGATGAATTTCCTGAATTTGTCTACCTGCTATAAACAATAATGCAAGTTATTATCTTGGCCCTTTAGAATTACAGAGATATAACCAGCAAAGTCACTAGAAATGGGAGGGGTTCACTGGAAATGCTCATGAGAAAGCTTTCTAATGCAATGGAAATGTCCTGTGTCTTGACAAGGACAAGGGTTACATAGAAGTGTGCACTGGTCAAAATGATTGGACTGTTCAGCTTGGGTCTGTGCATTTCGTTGAATGTAAATTATACCTCAATAAAAATATAAATTTAAAATTTGAAAAAGGGGAAGCTGTAATAAAAAGAAGGAATGTTTGCTTATTTCTCAAAAAAAAAAGACTAAGCTGATCTTGTATTCTTGAAAGTAATTGCTTGCTTATTTCAGTTGTTTAGCACTTTTATTTTCTCTCCTTTGAATCCATTAACCCTACTCAAGTTAGATAGATGTTCAGTCCTCCTCTCTTTGAAGAATGTTCTTCATCAGAAACAAATCATTCCTGAAATTAAAAGCTTAGAAGGAAGAAACATACACCACAGTTTTCATGCATTTGAGTAGATTTATAGAAAAATTTGCCATACATATTTTGCCTCTTCATGGTCTTAGAACCATACTGGTATTTTGCTTTTTGATAATTTTATATACATCTTCTCTAAAATATTGATCACTTTCCTACTGGAAAAGTGCTTCAAATTCTGAAATTCTAGAATAAAGCAAAACAGTTAGATTCAGTGCTATGTTGATACCTGCTGAAAGATATGGTGCTGATAATCTAACAGCAAAGTTCACCATATGTAGTTGTTTAGTATAGTCGGAAAGCAAGTTGAAGCATTCCCAAAACAGTAAAATTAGTACTTTTAATGATTCTGAATTTTTTTCATTCAAAGTGTTCTTAGAAAGACTAGATCATTAATACAGCAAAATAATTTAAATGTTCTTTTTAAGAAAAATAACTAGTGCATTTATGAACTGGCTTTAGCTTACCAGCAGCTTAACTCACCAGATTTCTTATAAACTGAGGTTTCACACCTGGGGTAAAATCAGAATAAAAAAAATTAACATAGATATGCAATAATAACTCTCAAATTGCATTGTCTTAAGATATGAGAAAATACCAGTAAACTCTATCTAAAGATGTAGATTTTACAAAAATACTAAATTCAAGATGTTTTGTTTGATTGTTTTTCAGCATACTATTTTCTATTTCTGAGAAAGAAAAGAAGTACCTCTCTGGTATTTACCTTTGCCTCTAGAGAAGACATGTACATATATATCTTTTCTTTTTGATGTCATATTGGTGTTGAAAGTGAATTCTGAGAAAATCTGTTATACAGAGTAACTCTTGATATCTCTCAGGATTTAGAAATTTCCCATCAGTATGCTGATATAGACCATAGCTTAAGCTTGTTCCTAGGAAATATGTATGCCAAAGTCAATTATTTTTTCCCATTGCATCAGCATCTAAGACACTGGGATTAGAGATGGGGCATGGGAACTATAAAGAAAAGTTTTGAGTAGTGCCCACATGTTAGGAGTGAGGCAGAGGCGAGCTGAAAGGGGAAGTACCAGGTAACCCTATGGTCATTGTTAGAAGTGCAGAATGTGAAATATGTATGCCAAAGTCAATTATTTTTTCCCATTGCATCAGCATCTAAGACACTGGGTTTAGAGATGGGGCATGGGAACTATAAAGAAAAGTTTTGAGTAGTGCCCACATGTTAGGAGTGAGGCAGAGGCGAGCTGAAAGGGGAAGTACCAGGTAACCCTATGGTCATTGTTAGAAGTGCAGAATGTGAACCAAGAGTTTAAGATTTTTTTTCTACAAAAGCAAACTTACTGGAGTACTGATGGCACAGTGGTTAAGAGACTGGGCTGTTAACTAAAACGTCAGCAGTTTGAATTCACCAGATGGGTCAGTTCTACTCTGTCCTACAGGTCACTATGAGTCAAAATTGACCGGACAGCAATGGGGTTGGTTGATTGGTTGGCCTGGAAAAGATTCTTTTTTTTTTTTACAACTGTTCTTTCAGGATGCCCATTCGTTCCCATGGGTTATTTTCCTGCATATACAGATAGCTTACAAATTTATCAATATAAAGAAATTAATTTCTAAAAACATAAATTTTTATTAGAGCATCACATATGCGTATTGCAAAAAATCTAGAGATTATAATAAAAAATAAAATGATCTCATTCATTAAAAAAAAAAAAAATTGCTGTCACCTCAACGGAATTGACTTGAAGGCAACTAAGAAGAACAATACCTCTAGATACCAAAATCTGAGTTGAGTATAACCCAGTGGGGAGCGTGTACACAATGGTGGTCAAAACAGACATAGTCTTTGCCCTGAATGAGGCCTGAAGACTAAAGGAGGAGACAGATAACAAACAAGCAAACAAACATAAAATTAGGAACAGTGGATCTAAAATAAAAACCAAACAAAATAAAAAACAACAAGATGCTTTCAATCTTTCCTTATTAATTTGCAAAAGCTTTATACAATAATAAACCTTTGACTCTTTATATTATACGGATATTAGCTTCTGGTTGTTTTGTCAATTTGTCTTCAAGTAACTCCACCGGAAATTGTATTTCCTCATTCCTCTTCTAGCGAAAACAATTTCCCCCTTACATTAGTCCGAAACCTGGAATCATCTGATGAATTTACTTTGTCTTTATTGCCTGAAAAAAAAAAAGCTTGTCATTTTTTTTGTTTGTTTATCATTGAAATTGTTTTAAACATTAAATAAGTGCCTACGAATGGATCTATTTTTATAGATCTAAAAAAAAAAAATTCAGGACATTTTAGACTTTAGATCTTCATGTTCAGACTTGTTTTTATGTATATTTTTTGTTTTGTTTTTCAAATCATGAAAGTTATATTTTAATCTCATAGTTTTAAGACTGTAACTACAGGAAAATGTATAATTCTTGCAGCATATTTCAATTTATCGGCCATATTAATTATAATCTCCCTCACTGTTTTCATCTCTTTTTCTCTTTCTTCTTCAAATTGAGAGAATTTCTCAAGTTTCTAGCATTTGATGGTCAATATTTTCAAATTTATTTTTTAAAAACCATTAGAGTTGATTTTAATTTTTCTGTTTAAGTTTTTCTTTCCTCATGATTTTTCCTAACCAACCCATTTCTGTTCTGACATTTTTTTTTCTAGTTAACATTAGCCTATTTTCCCTAAAAATTTTTGGCTCATTTTTATAGAGGCAACTTCTCACAACCTATTGAAGATAGCAAATGTTTTTTCTACTTGTCCCCACAAGAAATAATATTCACAGTTCTGCTTTCTATCCACGTTTTCCAATAATTTTATTTTTTCCTTTTTCTGCAATATTGTTTCACAGCCCTTTTTTTCTAATTTTTTTTTTTTTTTTTTTGGTGCATTAGGCAAATTTTACAGCTCAAGTTAACTTCTTCAAGAATTTATACACATTGTCTTGTGACATTGGTTGCAATCCCCACAATGTGGCAGCACACTCCCCCTTTCCACACTGGGTTCTCAGTGTCCATGAGACCAGTTCCTGTCCCTTTCTGCCTTCTCATCCTGCTTTTGGACTAATTTTGCTGGAATAAGTGAAAACATCTCTCTAGATCCATGTTCGCCAACTGACAGATTATTTGCATTATTTTCAGTTACAGTCTCTATCCTCCTGGATATCTCCATTGCCATTGAGTCAATTCCAACTCATAGAGACCCTACAGGACAGAGTAGAACTGTCTCCTAGGGATTTCAAAGCTGTAATCTTTATGGAAGCAGGTTGTCACATCTTTCTCCTACGGAGTGACTGGCGAGTTTGAACCACCAACCTTTCAGTTAGCAGATGAAAGTTCAACCACTGTACCACCAGGGCTCCTTCCTCCTTTGTATAGTTGAAGGGTATAGTTGAAATCTATTCTCTGATTTACGGCAGTAACTTAGATGTACTTTCATAGCTCCTTGATCGTGTGACTCTATCTACCTGGTTTTTACAATGAAGCTTTGTTTAACTGAGAAATCTGTCTCCCATTGAACTCTTAAGTCCGAGTGCACTTGCCATATTCTATTCATTTATTTCTCTGTGTTCAGTGTCAGTTCAGATAAAGTATCAATTAGCCTCTTCTGTTGTGAGTCAAAATAAACTTTACAGTGGTGGGTTTTGTTTTGTCTCAAAAATCACCTACTGAAGGTATCCAAATATGTGTTAATACCTAAAATTAATTGAATAACTACTATGTGCCAAATACTGTTCTAATTTGTTACTCACTTGGCACTCAGGCTATATTATGGTTAGGGACTATTATTATCTCCCCTTTATGGGGGAGAAGACTGTAGGACAGGGCTTGAGAAACTTTCCCAGGTTTACATAAGCAGTAAATGTGGGTCTGGGATGAAAACCCAGAAATCTAGTTTCAGATACCACATTCCTAATCACTATGCTTTGCTGCTTTCAGGATACTCTAAACAACAACAACAAAAACATAACAATGTATTAGAGAGTATAGCTGTGCTCCTTAGAGTTTTTTTTTTTTTTTTTTTGTCTGTAGTTTTTACACAAGCAGATTGCTAGGGCTTTTTTTCTACAGAGCAACTGTGGATTTGAACCATCAAATTTGATTAGTAGTTGAGAACAAACTGCACCATCCAGGGATTCTCCAAGGTTCATAACATCCCTATTCACATTCTCCAAAAGGTGGAAACAACTCCAGTGTCCGTCAGCAGTTGAATAGATAAATGGAGTATGGACTGTGCCCCTCAACACTAATGAAGAGTTCACTGAGACAAGCAGAAGACAGGAAAAGAAACTGCACATAGTTGTTAAAAACACAGGGGAAAAATCAGAAGAGTGTGGAGACCTCAAAGCCAAGTCAAAATGTCTTTTGATTAAAAAAATGATCAACTCTAGGAAATCCAGGATTTATCAATGTAGAAGTCTTTGGTGACCTTGATAAGAGAAGCTTAAGTAAAATGATAAAGGTAAAAAAAAAAAAAAAAAAAACTGATGAGAGAGGGCACAATAAAACTGGGAGGAGAGAAATTAGATACAGTGAGTACAGGAAGATAAGAAATCAGAATTTGGGAAAGAAGATGGGAAGGGAAAGCAGGCACAAAAGAGATGTTTGTTTTGTTTTTGATGACATGAATAAGTTTATTTTGTTAAAGAATAAATTTTAAAAGAGGATATAATCGTGATTCTTATACAAGTAAAATAAACACATGTTAAAGATTTTACTTAACTCATTGTTTAATGGGATACCACTAAGATGGAACCCTGGTGGCACAGTGGTTAACAGCTGGTTGCTAACCAAAAGATTGGCAGTTCAACTCCACCAGTAGCTCCTTGGAAACTCATGGGGCACTTCTGTCCTATAGCGTCACTATAAATCATAATCTACTTGATGGCAATGGGTTTGGTTTTTGTTATTAAGGTGTTACCATCGGTAAGAACACAAAATATCACACGTTGAGGCTGGTAAAAAAAAGGCTGAAGGTAATTTACAAGCAGATGCCAAACTGGCAAACCCCATCAATACTCACATTCAATGAACCAGTTTACATCTCCATGGACAGGCATTATTGGCCTTGCTAACATTTTCTACAAGTTGACTTCTACAACTACAAAGTTGTAAAATATCCTGTTGTTGTTGTTAGGTGCCGTTGAGTCGGTTCCAGCTTGTAGCAACCCTATGCACAACAGAACGAAACACTGCCCTGTCCTGAGCCATCCTTACAATCGTTGTTATGCTTGAGCTCATTGTTGCAGCCACTGTGTCAGTCCACCTCGTTGAGGGTCTTCCTCTTTTCCGCTGACCCTGTACTCTGCCAAGCATGATGTCCTTCTCCAGGGACTGATCCCTACTGACAACATGCCCAAAGTATGTAAGACGCAGTCTCACCATCCGTGCTTCTAAGGAGCATTCTGGTTGTACTTCTAAGACAGATTTGCTTGTTCTTTTGGCAGTCCATGGTACATTCAAGATTCTTTGCCAATACCACAATTTAAAGGCGTCAATTCTTCTTTGGTCTTCCTTATTCATTGCCCGGCTTTCACATGCATTGATGTGACTGAAAATACCATGGCTTGGGTCAAGTGCACCTTAGTCCTCAATGTGACATCTTTGCTCTTCAACACTTTAAAGAGGTCCTTTGCAGCAGATTTACTTAATACAATGTGTGTTTTGATTTCCTGACTGCTGCTTCCATGGCTGTTGATTGTTGATCCAGGTAAAATGAAATCCTTGACAACTTTAATTTTATCTCCATTTATCCTAGTCAAAGACAATTAGTGCTGGGTAATTGGAATGGAAAAGCTAGCCAGGATACCCACTAAATTGCAAAGAACACTCTCACCATTTTCCCCTACAGCTCTTATGTTGACATCAATTACCAAAGAGAGAAAAAACTGCTGACGCAGAGGAAGAGGGGTGACTCAGTGAAGTGATGCCCTTGAGAAGATGAGAAAGAATGAGAGCTGGTGCATAAAAGATGGAATTAAAGGAGGGATTCCTTGCTAATGATTGATATTTCCTTTTTTTTTTTTTTGCCACAGATGTTTAAATAATCCCTGTTCAAAACTTTTATTCCATGAGCAAAAATAAAAGAAACATCTGCAGTGTTTTTTTGAAGTTTTATTTTTCAGTAATTTAGGCCTTCTGAGTTGGAGGATAGAGCTTCGGAAAGAGAAGAAAAATTCAAGGGCTTGTAGGTTTTCGTACCAGAGACATTGTTTATCGTACTCCAGAAAGTGACCTTCCACATTTCTGTTGTCATGTTGTTCTCTGACATGTGTCCAGCTCACAACCCACTCAGGCACTTTCTAGATAAATGTCAAGAATTAGATAAAGAACATCCAGGAAAGTATGCTAGGATATTTTCAATAATTTTTAGTATGTAGTGTTTTCAATTTTTTTTTGTTGGGAAGTTTAAACTGAGCTCAAGTACTACTCTATCCTTTTGTTTATACTCTCCAGCCATCTTAGAATCCTTTGACAATATTAACCATCTTTATTTATTGCACCTTCTGTACCAATCGGAAACCCTGATGGCATAATCGTTAAGTGCTATGGCTGCTAACCAAAGGGTCAGCGGTTTGAATCCACCAGGCGTCCTTGGAAACTCTATGGGGCAGTTCTACTCTGTTCTGTAGGGTCGCTATGAGGCGGAATCAACTTGACGGCACTGGGTTTGGTTTTTTTTTTTTTTTTTTGGTTTTCTATACCAATCTGAAAATATATTTTTATGCAAAACTTTTTCTTGTCATAGAGTTTCTTATGGCCTTCGAGTTCCTCTCTAATCCTAAGCAATTACACAGCAACCTGTTTTTGCCCTAGTCCTTTCTGATTTGAGGCAAATTTGATTCTGGTTGACTTGAAATTACCACTGGACAAAAAAAACTTTTAGTTTTTATAAAGTTGTGAAAAACAGACAAAAAAATTTGCAGTGAGTTTAGGTGACATTATTTTCCCACACCAAGAAAAATTGTATTCTACCTGTTTCACAAATATGGTATTTGTGTATGAGAGTTCCCTCTCTTTTTTCCTTCCTCACACCCTCCACTGCTCCAGAGGAAAGTCATTATGAGAATGGTAAATAATAGAAGATTTGGTAATGTCTTAGTTATCTAGTGCTGCTATAACAGAAATACAACAAGTGGATGGCTTTAACAAAAGAAGTTTATTCTCTTACAGTCTAGTAGATTAGCAGTCGGAATTCATGGTGTCAGCTCCTCCTAAAGCCTTTCTCTCTTTGTTGGCTCTGGAGGAAGGTCCTTGTAATCAGTCTTCCCTTGGTCTGGGAGCATCTCAGCTCAGGTACCTCAGGTCCAAAGGACACACTTTTCTCCTGGTGCTGCTTTCTTGGTGGTACGAGGTCCCCAACTCTCTACTTGCTTCCCTTTCCTTTTATCTCTTGAGAGATAAAAGGGGGAACAGATCACAGCCCAAGGAAACTCCCTTTACATTGGATCAGGGATATGGCCTGAGCAAGGTTGTTACATTCCACCCTAATCATCTTTAACCACAGGAAGAGATTATGATGTATAACACATAGGAAAATCACAAAATGGAGGAGAGCCACACATGGCCTAACCAAGTAGACACATATTTCGGGGACACAATTCAATCTATTACAAGTAATAAAAATACCTTATACATATTGAGTACTCACTACGTGACAATTACTGTTGTAATTCCTCACATGTAATCCTCACAAACCTGTGAGTGGTGTACCATTCTTATTACCTCTGTACCATAGATGCTTTGTTGGGACATAGAGTTGCCCCCAACAGAGTTAGGGAACACATTTAGTAAGCTACCAAGTGTGACATTGAACCAAGAGATTCTGGCTCCAGGGTCCATACCCTTTACCAATACAATATATGGTGCTGAAGCCCTGGTGGTGCAGTGGTTAAGAGCTTAGACTGTAACCAAAAGGTTGGCAGTTCTAATCCCCTAGCCGCTCTTTGGACACCCTATGTGGTGGTTCTACTATGTCTTGTAGGGTTGCTATGAGTTGGAATCAACTCAACAGCAGCAGATTTTTTTTTTTTAAGTAGTGCTAGGATTCACCAGAGATGTGCAGTTGATTTGCATATGACCACAGCTAGGAAACAAAGTAAGTTAGAAGAAAAAAACATAGAGAGCATGTTGATGTTAGGCATATAAGAAACTCCAGAATGGCACCAGTTACATGATTATCAGAGAAGGTGAAAATTTTGAGAAGTGTTGTTGTGTGGTATAGATGAGATCTTTTAAAATATTCTCTGAGTGATGCATGTAAAAGATTAGAATTGCTTTTTACATTATTTTTTGATGGCTGGAATTGTCTTCACTAAACATGATGAGCTAACCACAAGAATGAGCTATGTGTGGGCTCTCTTCTGATTTGGGTTGCATACTTCTCTGAGTGGCCTGCTGCTAAACATCTAAATTATTAGTAGAACCAAAGAATCAGTAATGCACAAGATAAGAACATAGAAAACAAAGCACAGCAGAGGGAAAGTCTGTGTAAATCCAAGAAATATTAATTTTTTTTTCATATCTGAGCCTATACATGTCGCTAGATACAAGAGACAAAGACGAGCTTTATGCATTTTAAAGTTCTTAGGGTAGAGAAGATGTATATTCAACAAGCTCTGTGCTGAGAAGCAGGAATGTTTTTCAGTCTATTCCCTCACCTTCCTATAATATGGGAACATAGTTTCTTTATGGCATTCTTCATCTCCATGTCCTTAATGTGTATATCAGAGGGTTGAGCATGGGAGCAATCATAGTATAAAAAAGAGCAAACACTTTGTCTTCTGGAAAAGTAGTTGCTGGTCGAATGTAAATGAAGAGTAAAGGAGCAAAAAAAAAGGACCACCACAGTGATATGGGAACTGCATGTGGAAAGAGCTTTGTTACGATTCTCCTTGGAGTAGGACTTGATTGTGTATAAGATCACAGCATAAGATATCAGCAAGACCACAAATGTCACTAGACCCATCACAATTGGCGATGACCAAAAGGCCAATTCTGCTGGTATCAGTGCAGGCCAGTTTCAGCAAAGGATAGACATCACAGAAGTAGTGATCTATCTCATTGGGGCCACAGTAGGGTAGCAAGATGGCAAGCAGAAACTGACCAAAGGAATGCAGGAAACCCCCAGCACAAGAAGCAGCAACTATGGCATCACACTTCCGTCTGCTCATGATGACGGTGTAGTGCAAGGGCTTGCAGATGGCCACATAGCGATCATAGGCCATCCCTGTGAGAATGAAGACCTCGATCCCCCCAAAGAAGTACATGGTAAAGAGTTGTGTCATGCAGCCATTGTAGGAAATGGTTTTCTTTTCTGCCAGTAAGTCAATGATTAGCTTCGGTGTCACGGTTGAGGTGTAGCAAAGGTCTGAGAGTGAGAGGAAACTCAGGAAGAAATACATGGGCTGGTTGATAAGTTGGCTGCAGGTGATAGAAATCATAATAAGCAGGTTTCCTGCCAAAATTGCAATGTAACAAAGAAAAAATAGAAAAAAAACAGAGAATTTCTACTTCCTTTTGCTGAGAAAGTCCTAAGAGAATAAATTCTGTGATATTATTTCCATTTTCCATGATCCAGAGCAATTTTAGCCACCTGCAATTTAGACAAATTATGAATTCTTATGAGATCTATTTAAATGTGGTGATACACATCATTTCTTGCATGGGGGAGGTTATAATGAAAATGGCTCAAGGATAGAAGAAAATAGAAATTTGATTTTTTATTTAGGAACACTTCTGCAGACCGCCTTGTCCTTTTCTTGAAAACATTAATTACTGGCAATGTATTAGATTTCTGAGATGAAATTTACATATATATGCACATATACACACACTTGTTGTTGCAGTGTGCCCTCAAGTTGATTCCGACTTATAGCAACTCTGTATGACAGAGTAGAACTGTCCCATATCATTTCCTAGGCTGTAATCTTTATGGGAGCAGATCACCAAGCCTTTTCTCCTGCGTAGCTGCTGGTGAGTTCAAACAACCAATCTTTTGGTTGGCAGCTGAGAACTTAACTATTGCACCGTCTGATTCTTAGGTATATGTTGTGTGTTGTCAATAAATTTATAACATAGAATATGGTACATTTATTCAACCATTCTAACAACATGTATTATCAAACATCACCTGGATGTTATGCCTCGATAACTTTATAAAATTCACCCTTCTAGAGAAAAGAAAAATCAGATCTTTTTCTAGTCTTATCATTTTTATTGAGAAAATACAAATACAAACGAAATAGTAAGAGTGTAAACATCATTTTTAACCAAAAAATCACACAAACATCATGTGTATGTGGTATATATGTGCTTAAATCTTCAGTTCTAAGCACCAGAATGCATTACCCCAAAGCATGATCATGAAGATTTACTAAGTCAATAGATATAAAATTATTTGCATACGTCTGGTCCTATTAACTTTTTATATTATTTTACTTAATGTAATAAATTTTATCTATATCCTTTGCTATTTTCCTTCTTATTCAAGTTAGATTTTCAACCCTAAATGAAACAGTGTATTCAAAGTCCTAACTATTGCCACAATTGCCTCACCTATAAAATGAGAAAACTTGTGTTGAGTGAACAATTCATTGTTGTGCTACTTCCTAGAACACATATCTAGAATACTGGCTTCCAGTGGAAAATCTTAGATAGTAGATTCATAAAGATATTTCAAGTTGATAGAAATGGTAATTAAAGTTCAACCTCTTTAATTTAAAATGAAGGATTGTATTTCAAAGTCAATCCAAGGGATAATATTGTTTTGGTTATCCTTATTTTCAAAGCATGATAATCTCAAACTTAGAAGCTAAATATTGGTGTATTTGACATTCAGTAAGGCATTTGAAAATAGCAATGATAGGTTTAACATGGACTGTTGAAGTTTTACCCAATGCCATACCCATCTGGACAAATTGGCTTCTCTTTGATTAGTGTTCAAAACCTGTCCACCCAATGCCATACCCATCTGGACAAATTGGCTTCTCTTTGATTAGTGTGTAAAACTTGTCCAACTCTTACTAACAAGCCATTCTGAACACGTATTCTCTTTAGCGCCTGTGTTGTTAGTCTTAGAATCTCAGGCTGACTTTTCCCTCTTTCAATCTCATTATTTTTACCTTTTCTTCCTCTGTGTCACTATTATAAAGTAATACACTGCTGACTCCGTTGTTTCTACAGTGATACATTTTAAACCTTAAGGCAAATAAATAACTCTCTACTTGGAGAATTTCAAGCATCAGTGATAAACTAAGGATGAAACATTGGGGAATAAGCTTTTAATCATTCCATTAAATCACACCATAAAATTACATTCTACTTCAACTACAGAAAACACTGCACCATAATATTTAAAATATTTTATGTCAATTACTTATAATTTAAGTACCAAGATATTTATAATTAATAACAACTTATGAAAAATATCAATTATTTTCAAAACTATAAGTTTTCCCCCATCCCCTCCAACCCCCCTCCCTCCACTTTTTCCTTTCAGTGGTCTAAATCTCTTAAGATCAAGCAGGGTTTTTAGAAGGAAAAAAAAAATGTATCAATCTACACAGAGTATGAGAGTTCACCACACCATCAACTGCCACACCATGGCCTTTGGTATCCTTTGTACTGAATATGAAGACAGGATATCCTAAGTGGTTAAATAAACCCTCTAATCTAATTAATAACTACATTTTAGGCTTTTTAAGTTATTACTAATAGTTTAAAAGAATTTGCTGCTGTGTTGTAATTTATCCCCAAAATTATATTCTTGTGATTTAGTGTAAAGAATGTAAATAGAATTTTTAATTCCAGTCTAGCCTTTACTTCACATTCAGCTTGCTGTGTGAGCTTGGTAAATTAATGTAAGATTTCTCCACCTTTATTTCTTCACTGATAGCCCAGGATACTGCCTGATAGAACTCACTGGGCTTCTGTGTGCTTCTTCATCAGGTAACAGATGAAATCATCTTTTGAAAAAGATAACATAAATGCCGTTAAGACTGTCCTTTCAGACCGAAAGTAGAAAATAAAAGGAATGATCAAAATTTATCAGAAAAATAATAAAGCGTGTTTTAAAGAATGCAGATAAATTTTTTTCACAAAACTTATCTATTTCAAACAAAGCATAAAAAAATTTTGAAGAATTCTAATCAAATGAATGCGCCCAATCCAGTGTGCTAGAAAGATGCAAAAAAGATGTGTTAAAAGAAACCTTACCATTTAATTTACTTTTTGAATCGATAGAGACTCCACATACACTACTCACAAAATATATTTTCCTGAATCACTAACCAATATTATCGTCCTTATTTTCAAGTGTTGTTATAGAAACCAAGAAGGTATGACCCCTATCTTTCTACTAGAATCATTGAATATGTTCATATTTTTAAAACATACATAGTACTATTGCCTTATCAACAACCATCCTTTAAAACAGTGAACTATTTGACAAAATATTTCCCTCATCTGGCCATAAAAAAAATATATATATATATATTACTTCCTAAATCAATGATTTTTAGTACATCATCTGCCCTCTTTGTACTTCAGATTACCCTGTGCTGTGAAGTCAAGTCTGACTCATAGCTACCCTATAGGACAGAATAGAACTGCCGCATAGGCTTTCCTAGGCTGTAATCTCTACTGAAGCTGACTGCCACATCTTTCTCCTGCAGAGCAGCTGGTGGGTTCCAACTGCTGATCTTCCATTTAGCAGCTAAGTGCTTAACCACTGAACCACCAAGGCTCCCTGTACTTCAGATTAAACACAAGTAAATTGAAAGAGTTCAACTAGATGATGTTTTAGGGCCTCTTCAGGGCCTGAAGTGGTTAAGCGCTTGGTGTCTACGAGTCAGGAATCAACTTGTTGCAATGTTTATTTGTTTTTCTGGGCCTGACCCTATTTAAGATTCTGAATTAAGTTAGGTGGGGGTCCAGTTGGATGTAAGGATGGTGGAGGTCAGTGAAAATTCAAAGCTATAGCCTCATGCTGTTACCTCCTATATCTTCCAGAATCCCTCTTGCTGAGGTCTTCTAATCACACAATCACAAAAATAGAGCCTTTCTCTCTGAAGCTGACAGAACCACCAGGCTCTCCTTTTCATGGACCTTTGATAGCATGCTACTTGAACTCCTTCAACACTGATGCCTATGCAATCTATGTACTCAGAAATCTCTAGTGATTTGAGCAGAGTTTAAACTCCTGTATCTTGTCAGGCATTCATGTTCTCCTCGCTTAGCCCAAAAAGTATTTCTTATGGCTTTCTGCTGCTTTGGAGCTGGACACTGTACCATTCCTAATCAGGCCTTGTTTAATCAAAGCCCTGAAACATTTCTCATTTCCTCATTCCCATTAGCTTGCTTCACCATCTCAATCCCGGCAGAGTCAATTCAATCCCCACTGTCTCCAGAGAGATTTCACCTACTATTGCAGCTAGTCGTGAATCGTCTACTCAAATCTCTTTTAGCACTAAGAATTAAGTACATTGCTACAGATTATTTTTGTTGAATTGTCAAATGCTTCAGCTTATCTTTCTAAGGAAATCTTAAACTGATGAACATTAAGGTCAGTGCCTAGTATTCCTCCTGCCCTGGATGTGATGGAAAGAAAAAAAAAAAAAAAAGTCATGCCCTTGAGATCTGTGTTGAATCTTGGATGACAACTTAACGTGAATTCTCTTAACCTTGCCTCTTATCCATAAAGTAAGGAAAATAAAACTTGCCTCCTGTTGATTTTGGGGAATGTATTTAATGAATTAATTAGTGCCTACTGTGTGCCAGGTGCAGTCCCTGGGTAATGCCAACATGTATTGTGCTCAGCTGCTATGTAAAGGTTGGAGGTTCTAGTCCACCCAGAAGGACCTCGGAAGAAACCTTTGCGATCTACTTCTGAAAAATTAGTCATTCAAAACCTTGTGGAGCACAGTTCTACTCTGACATACATGGAGTTTCCATGAGTCAGAGTCAATTCAACACCAACTTTTTTCTTTTTTTAAATGTGCCAGGTATTGTGCTTGGAGGGCAAAATCTTGAATTGACTGGGGCTTCCCTAAAATTTCTACCTAACATGATAGAAACTTTATTAATTCATTAAGTGAATTTCCCCAAAATCAACAGGAGGCAATCATTGTACATAATCAATATGTATCTGAACAATTAATGAATTAATTTATTTTCAAAATCGGCAAAAAAAAAATGGAAGTTCACCTTAACATATTATTATCATCATAATGGTTTTGTCATGAATGGAAGAAATACAATGTTTATAATCAAAGTTACCTCAGAATGGCAGAGAAGCAGAATCTGCCATTTAAAACGGTCCTGTTGAATTCCACCAGTGTCCTGGTCCTTACTGTGAATCTTTGGTGGCCACACAAAGCCCCCATTTCCTTCACCTTCCCCTGTTTTTTAGCCCACTGGTTTACTCTTCAGTGTAGTTTTATATGTTAAAACTCAGGTAACTTTCACTGAAGTCCTGGTGGTCTTCCCCCTCGGTGATCTGCAACCACAAAATGTATGGACCTAAACCTGACGGTGCTTTCTTTTCTACCCTTATCACCACCCAGGAGACATATCCAGATCATAGCCAATAATTTCCAGATTTAAAAGATAGCCCAGATTTTGATGAACTGTCATAGAAAGAGGAGTGTTTAAAAACAAATAGGAAACCCAAACTCCAAATATGACAGACACATTCAGACAGGAACATGCAGGAATGGGTATTTGACACACTTAGCATTTCCCTGACTTTTTCTTCTCCCATTTTCCCTACACCCTTCACTGAGATGCAAATCACTCATTTCCTGCTTTATATATTTAATGTCAGCTTTCCCCACATCATGAAAAAAAGATTTAAAAAAATAATTGCTTCTTTCAGAATTCACTTATGTAACTCTCACAGAAAGGGTAAATTACCATATGTGAATTATATAAAAAAAAAAGTCACAAAATATGCTCTATATTACCAAGTACGATGAACAGCACTTTCAAATAATTTACTGTATTTATATCACTGAATTATTGCTAAGATTTTCCAATAAATATTAGTGAAGGCACACATAATCATTAAATTACTGTTTTAATAATTAATTCTAAAATTAAATTTCTTATTTATCTAAGGACAGTGATTCATTGTGGGTTGCTTAAATACAACTTAACAAGTGTACAACTTGCCAGGTACTTGGTTTAAATCTACGGTACATGCAATGAGCTATAGCTACCATAGAATCAGAATCAACCATTAAATTTGATAAATATGTACTAATAAATTCACTAAGCAAACAATTCTGAAGAGTCCTGAAGAGAAAGCTTACCTGCTGTATAACGAAATCTGAAATTTGCTTGTTTCTAAAGCAAGTAAAGGGTCTTTTTGTAATTTTATTCTGGTGTTTAACAGGAGAAACCAGTACCTTCAGCATTTATTTTGTAAACTATTTTTCACTCTTCTCAAATAGTGTATGTATCGCAGTCTCTGGAAAAAAGGAAAAAAAATAAAATATATGATTCTTGTTTGATTTTTCATGGCTTTGCCTGAGAGATATTTAACTTGGAGACATTTATTCCAGTATCTCTGTGAGTCTGGAACTCCCCATAGGAATATTTTGAACTTTTTTTTTTTTAACTTTGTTGAAAATTCTAATAATACTTACATCATTCAAGTCATCTTTTTACCTATATGTATTTGGAAACTAAGATAAGACCAGATTCCATTTTGCTATGGGAAAAGTTACGGAAAACTTTAATCACTTGGAAAGAAAGGGTATAATGCCCACACCTCAGGAGAGAGCAGAAATAGAGTAGTTAAGTCTTGAGTTGTAGATAAATGGAAAACACCAGTGCTGCCTCAATTTACAGCTTGTAAAGAATGCTAATTACTCCTGTATACATTCCTATAGTCCAATAAAATCTATATGAAAAGTTAACAGAATCTCTTACCCTTCCCTTCTCGATGTTCTTGGCTCTTAATTTTTCTTTCAACATTTCAGCCAAGGAATCCTTTTACCTCATCCCTGTGATGGACGATATTCTCACCTTTTTTCCCCAGATTATTTCTTTGCATCTTAGATCTGCTTTCTCAGTAACCTTGTCTTCTCTGATGACATTTTCTTCAAACTCCACAAACTACATCATCTCATTTCTTCCTACTCTATCTCAGTTATTTGGAAAATAACATTTATTATTCTTCTTATGGATATAGTTTGTACTTATCATAGAGATTTTAGAAACTAAAAGAAAAATAATTTATAAATTAAAATTACATTAAATCTGAAAACCAGGAATGAGACTTTATATGGATATTATTTAAGAAAACTGCAATTATATGCTCATAGACACTTGTGTATTCTTATTTTTCACTTAAAATAACATTCATAAAAATGTTGTAAAATAAAACCACTTGCCAGAATTCACAATCCTCAAGAATACTTTCTTTTGTCCTCTCTTGTGTATGTAGGTGTTCTCTCTTAGTCTGTTTAAATTTTAGTTTGTGCTACAAAAACATTTTAAATTTTTACACAGAATATCTGCTCAAACGCATAATTAGATACATAATTGGGTGTGTATAATCCAATCTTTATTTTAAAATTTCAATGAAGCATTCATAAATATTAAGTATAAGAAACAATGCTGGAAGAATCTCTTATTACTAGTAGGAGCCCTGGTGGCACAGTGGCTTGGCTGCTAACCAAAAGGTCAGCAGTTTGAATCCACCAGCAGCTCCTTGGAAACCTTATGGGGCAGTTCTACTCCACCCTATAGGGTTACTGTGAGTCAGAATTGACTCAACTGCAACAGATTTTGTTTGTTTGTTGCTCTAAGTAGTAGAATGGCTGAGAACCAAGCTTAAAAATCAGGTTCATATCTTGTGGAACTAAGCAGGTTATTTTTTGGCTTTTCCCATTCTCTTAATGAAAACTAAGCTATCGACTTGAGAAATATGTGCAGCTAATAAATGGAATGACAACATGTAGGAAAAAACAGTGGATATACAATGTTTCCAAAGGTTCTGAAACATTTCTCATTTGTAGGATAAAACTAGTGATTTCCTTCATGCTTCATCATGTCCTATTGCTATTTAGACAATAACAATTAGAATTCAGCATGGCTTTTGTAGGGAAAAAAACAAAGTCACACTTGGAGAACTTTATTATTGTAAGATGGAGTACACAAGGAGGTGAGAAATTCTATCACTTATGGAGGCCATTCTGTAAATTTTTAAACGTACCTAAACTGGAAATATGCATGAAATAAGACCAAGTTTTGAATGCTAGCAATGCAGATCAGGCGACAAAGTGAAAACATGTTGCAATGAAGCTATATAAGAATGTGAAGGATAAGAGAAAAAGAATGAAAGCATTTATAAAAATAAGTCAATGCATAAAGTGACTTTAGATATGAAAAAAATACAAAACTTAACCAACTATAAAGGGGAAGCTTACAATAGATCAATGTCTGTGCATAAAACAACTAGAAAAAAAGCTACTTAAAATATTTATTAAAAAAAAAAAACCTCTTTAAAGGCGATCAACCACTGTTGAAATTAACAGGATTCAAATGACCAAGATCAGAGAGAAAAGGGAACCTCAGAATGTGAGGCTAACATTATAATTCTTTCTTCAGTTAGTTTACTTTTTGTGGGTCATCTCTGAGCAGAAGATTCAGGCGGATGCACACTGCTAAAAGGAAGAAAAATTAGCTGTGTTAAGAAATAAGTCTTTTAATCTGGAGAAAGTCACTAAAAAATAAATAAAACTAATCTGGAATTTTTTATACAGAAAAAAATCCTGTTTTATGCAGTGAAAGCTATGAAGCATGAAAGTACTAAAACATGTGGAAATTGGAATCTATGGAATTTTAATTACAATAAATATAAAACCAAAAACCAAACCTGTTGCCATCTAGTCAATTCCGACACATAGAGACCCTGCAGGACAGAGTAGAACTGCCCCAGAGGGTTGCCAAAGAGTGCCTGGTGGATTCAAACTGCTGAACTTTTGGTTAGCAGCCGTAGCTCTTAACCACTGAATCACCAGGGTTTTCACAATAAATTTAAAGCCCACTGTAAATACAAGTGGGTTAAACTATTGATTAGATTAAATAAATATACCAGGCATTGGTTTAGGTTGTATACAAGAAATACACTGATTTAAACAATAGAATTAAGAACTTGATCTAATATGTGCCCAACACATATTGATTATTCAGTGTGAGTACACATAGAATACTCACCCAAATCAAGGTTACACATCTCAAGTGAAAACTCAAGAAATACGATAGAATAAACACCTTATTGGCAATGCACTTGTCAGTTTCTCACACTGTGGTGGTTTGTGTGCTGCTGTGATGCTGGAAGCTATGCCACTGGTATTTCAAATACCAGCAGGTTCACCCTTGGTTGATGGGTTTCAGCAGAGCTTCCAAATTAAGACAGACTAGGAAAAAAGGCCTGGCAGCCTGCTTCTGAAGAAAATTGGCCAGTGAATACCTTGGAAAGCAATGGAATATTGTCTGGTACAGTGCTAGAAGATGACCCCCTCAGGTTGGAAACCAACCAAACCAAACCTATTGACTTTAAGTCACTGCTGACTCACAGCAACCCTGTAGGACAGAGTAAAACTAGCCCATCAGGCTTCCAAGGAGCAGCTGGTAGATTCAAATTGCCAATCTTTTGGTTAACAGACAAGCCATTAATCCTTGAGCCACTAGGGCATCAAAAAAACAAACTCATTGCTGTCGAGTCAATTCTGGCTCTCAGAGACCCATGGGACAGAGTAGAACTGCCCCCACAGGGTTCCCAAGAAGTTGTTGGTAGATCTGAACTTTTGTTTAGCAGGTGTAACTCTCAATCACCTTGCCTCAAGGGCTCCTCCATTCTGGTTGGAAGGCACTCAAAATATGACTGGGGAAGAGCTGCCTACACAAAGTAGAGTCAACCTTAATCACATGGATGGAACAAAGCCTTCGGAACCTTCATTTGGTGATGTGACACAACTCAAAATGAGAAGAAACAGCCGCGAATATCCATTAATAATTGGAACATGGAATGTATGAAGCATGAATCTACGAAAATTAGAAGTCATCAAAAGTCAAATGAATTCCATAAAGATGAGCATACTAGGCATTGGTGAGCTGAAATGGACTGATATTGGCCATTTTGAATTGGTCAATCGTATGGCCTATTATGCTGGGAATGACAAAATGAAGAGGAATGGCATTGTATTCATTGTCAAAAAAAGAACATTTCAACATCTGCCCTGAAGTACAATGCTATCAGTGATAGAATAATATCCATATGCGTACAAGGAAGACCAGTTAATACGACTATTATTCAAATTTACGCACAAACCACTAATGCCAAAGATGAGGAATTTGAAGATTTTTACCAATTTCTGCAGTCCAAAATTGATCAAACATACAAATAAAATGCATTGAAAATTACTGGTGTTTGGAATGTGAAAACTGAAAACAAAGAAGGATGTATAGTTGGAAAATAAGGCTTTTGTGATAGAAAGGACTCTGGAGAGCACATGATAAAATTTTGTAAGACCAATGACCTATTCATTGCAAATACCTTTTTTCAACAACAGAAACGGCAACTATACACATGGTTCTTGCCAGATGGAGTGCACAGGAATCAAATTGAAAAAGCTTAATATCATCAATCAGAACAAAGACAGGGGCTGGCTGTGGAACAGACCATCAATTTCTCATATGCAGTTTCAAGTTGAAGCTGAAGAAAATTAAATCAAGTCCATGAGAGTCAAAATACAACCTTGATTATTTCCACATGAATTTAGAGAATGTCTCCAGAATAGATTTGACATATTTAATACTAATGACTGAAGACCAGGTAATTTGGGGAAGGACAACAAAATGAAGAAAACAAAAGGTCATTAAAAATACAGGAAAAAAAGTAAAACAAAAACAAAAATGGATGTCAGAAGAGACTCTCCAACTTGTTCTTGAATGTAGAGTAGCTAAAGGGAACAGAAGAAATGATGAACCAAAAGAGCTGAACAGAAGATTTCAAAGGAAGGCTCGAAAAGACAAAGTATTATAATGAAATGTGCAGAGACCTGAAGTTAGAAAATCAAAAGGGAAGAACACAGTCAGCATTTCCCAAGCTGAGAGAACTGAAGAAAAAATTCAAGCCTCAAGTTGTGATACTGAAGGATTCTATGGGGAAAATACTGACTGATTGAGGAAGCATGAAAAGAAGATAGAAGGAATACACAGAGTCACTGTACAAAAACAGGTTGGTCAGTGTTCAACCATTTAAGGAGATAGACTATGATCAAGAAACCATGACACTGGAGGTGGGGCCAAGATGGTAGTCAACCACTTTCTGTGGTCCCTCTTACAACAAAGACCAAAAAAAAAAAAAAAAAAGAAAAAAGTGAATTGGTTATGTATGACAATCTAGGAGCCCTGAACATAAAAAACAAAGTCAAGGAGTCAGACTGAGTGGCAGGGGGAAGGAGTAACTTCAGAAGCAGCAAAGCTTTGCCAAACCTGACCTGGCCAGTACGCTGCAGCCTGAATCAGCTGGTGCACACAGGCTAAGGCAAGCTGGAGTGCTCGGTATGCGTTTTCCATATCAGGAAAAACCAAAAGGCAGAGAGTATCCTCAAGCCTCCAGAATTAGGGAGAAGTGGCTCTGAATCAGTGAAGGATAAGTACAAGCATCTAACCTACCACGCGGATTTAAAAAAAAAAAAACCCTTCTGTGCTTTGGGAAGTACCTCTCTCGCATTTATCTGCACCCTTCGCACTCTGCTCTGGGTCCCAGTGCAGCTTCATGATTGTTTCAGCCCCTGGACTGGAAGTAGGACCTGTTGTGTGTCCTGAGCTATTCTTCCAGCTTTGGATAGGGAACAAATTAACAAACAGGAAAAAATAATCTGCCAGGTGCCCTAATCTGGAAACTCAGGGCAGGAACGGCCCCTTTGCCTAGGCACAGGCATAAGGGGAACTCAGACTTTGAATACCTTTCACCCCATATAAACCTGTGTGAGACCATATCAATAGAATAGGCCATCATTAGCACAACACAACAGGGATATACCTGAAGCTTATTTTCCACTGCAACAGCTATAAGGGGGAGTGATATATTTGTAATATTTGACACTGCTGTGCCCATTAGGCAGGGTCCTCATGTACCCACATCAGGGGCCTGAGGGCTGGTGGCTCCACCCACTCTACCTAGCTACCCATGACAGGGGTCTAAGAATAAGTGGTGCCTCTCAATCCTTACAGCCAACAGCATTGGATGCCCAAAATCCAGCTGCAAAACCCACCCACTTATGTGTTCCAGGGAACAGGGAAAGGCCTTCCACTGAGACACTCAGGACCAGCCCTCAACCCCCTGCATTGCTCAGCACATAACCCCCTACTGCAGCCAGATACTTGTGCCTACTCCAATCACCTCTGCCCAGCTAGAACTATAGGTGAGAGCCTGCACCACACACTCAGTGACTGACTACTTGGAGTCCTGAGCTGAATCCACACAAGAAAAATAGACTACTGGGCTCACATACCCAGTGACAGCACATGAGGGTTTCAAAGACTCCAGTAATCAAACTAGCTCATGTGACCATCCTATTTGGACATATCAAACAAAACAAAACAAGAAAATAAACAAACATAAGATAAATAAATATAATAACTTATTGATGGCTTGGAGATAATGGTCAATATCAAATCATATAAAGAGGCAGGCCATGATGGCTTCTGCAAATGACCAAAACAAATTACCAAGAAACCTCCCAGAGGAAGATAATTTCTTGGAATTAGTAGAGGTAGAATTCAAAAGATTAATACACAGAGCTCTTCAAAAATCAGGAAGGAGATCAGGCAAAACAGTGAACAATCCAAGGAACACACAGGCAAAGCAACAGAGGAACTTAAGAAGGTTATACAAGAGCATAATGACAAATGTAATAGGTTGTAAGAATCCATATAGAGACGGCAAACAGAAATCCAAAAGATTAACTATAAAATTTTAGAATTAGACAACTCAATAGAAAGTCATGGGGGCAGAATTAAGGTAATGGAAGTCAGAATTAGTGAGATTGAAGATACAGCACTTGACTCGAACTTATTTAAGGAAAAATCAGATAAAAGAACTTAAAAAAAAATGAAGAAAAGCTAAGAATTATGTGGAACTCTGTCAAGAGGAAAAACATATCAGTGATTGGAGTACCAAAATGGGAGGCAGGGAGGTGGATAACAGAAACTATAGGGAGAACTGTTGATGATTTGTTGGCATAAAATTTCCCTGATATCATGAAAGATGAGAAGATATCTATCCAAGAAGCTCATCGAACTCCACACAGGTTAGATCCCAAAAGAAAGTCACCAAGACATATTACAATCAAACTTTCCAAAACCGAAGATAAAGAGGGACTTTTAAGAGTGGCTAAGGATAATTGAAAAGTCATCTACAAAAGACAGTCAATAAGACTAAGCTCCGACTACTCAGAAGAAATCATGCAGGCAAGAAGGCAATGGGATGACATATATAAAGCCCCAAATGGGGGGAGGCGGACATACCAGCCAAGAACTATATATCCAGTAAAAATGTGTTTCAAATATGATGGTGAAACAGGGCATTTCCATATAAACAGAAGTCTAGTGATTTTGTAGGAACCAATCCAAAACTATATGAAATACTAAAGGGAGTCCTCCAGTTAGAAAATCAATAATATCAGATAACAACCTGAGACTAGAGCACAGGACAGAACAACCAGGTATCAACCCAGATAGAGAAGTCACAAAATAAATCAAAACTAAAACACTGAAAAGAGGGAAGCAGAGACATCAACATGGACAATATTAAAACAAAAAAGAGGGACAAAATAATGTGGTCATAAAACATTCATATGGAGAGGAAGTCAAGGTGATATCAAGAAATAAAATATTGGCGTAAACTTAGAAAAAAAAAATAGGGGTAAATATTAAGGTAACCATAAAGTAAACTAACAATCCTACACAACAAAATAAAAAACAAGAGAAAATGTAAAGTTTGAGCAAATATAAAATCAACAACAACAAAAAAGATGAAAAAGACAATACATAAAAACAAATCAGCACAGAAAAATAAGTGGAGCAAAGAAACTATCAACAACACACCAAAAAATACATCAAAATAATAGCACTAAACTCATACCTGTCAGTAATTACACTGAATGTAAATGGGCTAAATGCATGAATAAAGAGACAGAGAGGGGCAGAATGGATAAACAAACATGATCTGTCTCTATGTGGCCTACAAGAGACACACCTTAGACTCAAAGACAAAAACAAACTAAAACTCAAAGAATTGAAAAAATAAGCAAACAGCAATCAAAAAAGAGCAGAAGTGGCAAAAATTAATCTCTGACAAAATAGACTTTAAAGCTAAATCCACCAAAAGGGATAAGGAAGGGTACTATATAATGATTAGAGGGTCAATATGTCAGTAGTCAAAACGGCCTGGTGCTGGTACAACAACAGATATATAGACCAACTGAACAAAATTGAGACTCCAGATGTAAATTCATTCACCTTTGAGCAGCTGATATTTGACAAAGGCCCAAAATCCATTAAATTGGGGAAAGAGAGTCTCTTTAAGAAATGGTGCTGGCATAACTGGATATCCATCTGCAAAAAAATGAAACAAGATGCATCTGACACCATGCAAAAAAAAAAAAAAAAACTAGCTCAAAATGGATCAAAGACCTAAATATAAAATCTAAAATGATAAAGATCATAGAAGAAAAAATAGGAGCCCTAATACATGGCATAAACAGAATACGTACCATTACTCACAAATGCACAAACGCCAGAAGAGAAACAACATGACTGGGAGCTCCTAAAAATCCAACGCTTATGCTCATCAAAAGACTTCACCAAAAGAGTAAAAAGACAACCTACAGACTGGGAAAAAAAAATTTGATTACTGCATATCTGATCAGGGTCTAATCTCTCAATTCTACAAGATACTGCAAAGTTTCAACCACAAAAATATGAATAACCAGATCAAAAAATGGGCAAATTATATGAACAGACATGTCACCAAAGAAGACATTCAGGTGGCTAACAGATAGATGAGGAAATGCTCACAATCATTAGCCATTCAAACCAAAAACCAAACATGTTGTCATTAGCCATTAGAGAAACGCAAATCAAAACCACAATGAGATACCATCTCACCTCAACGAGGTTAGCATTAATCAAGAAAAACACAAAATAATAAATGTTGGAGAGATTGTGGAGAGACTAGAACACTTACACACTGCCGGTGGGAATGCAAGATGGTACAACCACTTTGGAAATTGATTTGGCACTTTCTTAAAAAGCTGGAAATAGAACTACCATGTTGTTGTTTTTAGGTGCCATTGAGTCAGTTCTGATGCATAGCAACCCTATGTACAAGAGAAAAAAACACTGCCTGGTCCTGCACCATCCTTAGAATCGTTGTTAAGCTTGAGCTTATTGTTGAAGCCACTATGTCAAGCCATTTTGTTGAGAGTCTTCCTCTTTTCTGCTGACCCTGTACTTTGCCAAGCATGATGTCCTTCTCCAGGGACTGATCCCTCCTGACAACATGTCCGAAGTATGTAAGGCTCAGTCTCGGTATCCTTGCTTCTAAGGAGCATTCTGGTTGTACTTCTGCCAAAACAGATTTGTTGGTTCTTTTGGCAGTCCATGGTATATTCAATATCCTTCACCAACACCACAATTCAAAGGCGTCAATTCTTTTTCGGTCCTCTTATTCATTGTCCAGCTTTCGCATGCATATGATGCAATTGAAAATACCATGGCTTGGGTCATGCCCACCTTAGCCTTCAAGGTGACAGCTTTGCTTTTCAACACTTTGAAGAGGTCCTTTGCAGCACATTTGCCCAATGCAATGCATCTTTTGATTTCTTGGCTGCTGCTTCCATGGCTGTTGATTGTGGATCCAAGTAAAATGAAATCCCTGACAACTTCAATCTTTTCTCCATTTATCATGATGTTGCTCATTGGTCCAGTTGTGAGGATTTTTGTTTTCTTTATGTTGAGGTGCAATCCATACTGAAGGCTGTGGTCTTTGATCTTCATTAGTAAGTGCTTCAAATCCTTTTCATTTTCAGCAAGCAAGTTTGTGTCATCTGCATAACACAGGTTGTTAATGAGTCTTCCTCCAACGCTGATGCCCCATTCTTCTTCATATAGTCCAGCTTCTCGGATTATTTCCTCAGGATACAGATTGAATAGGTATGGTGAAAGGATACAACCGTGACACATGACTTTCCTGGCTTTAAACCAATCAGTATCCCCCTGAACAACTGCCTCTTGATCTATGTAAAGTTTCCTCATGAGCACAATTAAGTGTTCTGGAATTCTCATTCTTCACAATGTTATCCATAATTTGTTATGATCTACACAGTAGAATGCCTTAGCATAGTCGATACAACACAGATAAACATCCTTTTGGTATTCTCTGCTTTCAGCCAGGATCTATGTGACATCAGCAATGATATTCCTGATTCTACGTCCTCTTCTGAAATCAGCCTGAATTACTGGCAGTTCCCTGTCGATAAACTGCTGCAGCCGTTTTTGAATGCTCTTCATCAAAATTTTGCTTGCTTGTGATATTAATGATATTGTTCTATAATTTCTGCATACAGTTGGATCACCTTTCTTAGGAATAGGCATAAAATGGATCTTTTCCAGCCAGTTGGCCAGGAAGCTGTCTTCCATATTTCTTGGCCAAGATGAGTGAGCACCTCCAGCACTGCATCTCTTTGTTGAAACATCTCAGTTGATATTCTATCCATTCCTGGAGCCTTGTGTTTCACCAATGACTTCAGAGCAGCTTGGATTTCTTCTTTCAACACTATCAGTTCCTGATCATATGTTACCTCCTGAAATGTTTGAATGTCGACTAATTCTTTTGGGTATAATGACTCTGTTTATTCTTTCCACTGCATTTGATTCTTCCTGCGTCATTTAATATTTTTACCACAGAATCTTACACCTTTGCAACTCGAGGCTTGAATTTTTTCTCAGTTACTTCAGCTTGAGAAACACTGAGCATGTTCTTCCCTTATGGTTTTCTATCTCCAGCTACATGTCATTATAATACTTTGTCTTCTTAAGCCACTTTTGAAATCTTCTGTTTGTACGACCTAGCAATTCCACTCCTTGGAATATATCCTACAGAAATAACGGCCTTCACAGGAATAGATATATGCACACTGTTGCTCACTGTAGCACTGTTCACAACAGTAAAAAAAATGGAAACAACCTAGATGCCCATCAATGGATGAATGGATAAACAAATTATGGTATATCCACACAATGGACTGCTATGCAACCGTAAAAAAACAATGACAATTCCTGGAAACATCTCATAACATGGATGACTCTTGAAGGCATTAAGCTTAGTGAAATTAGTCAGGTGCTATCAAGAAATAAGAAAAGTTTTAAACACAGAAGAAAACATTCTTTGATGGTTAAGAGGTTGGGAGGGAGAGAGAGGGGGATTCACTACCTAAATAAAAATTTAAAAAAACCACTTCCATCAAGTCGATTCTGACTCATAGTGACCCTATAGGACAAAGTAGAACTGCCCCATAGAGTTTCTAAGGAGGACCTTGTGGATTCAAACTGCTGACCCTTCTGTTAGCAGCAGTAGCACTTAACTGCTATGCCACCAGGATTTCCTACTAGATAGTAGACAAGAATTATCTTAGGTGAAAGGAAGGACAACACACAATACAGAGATAGTCAGCACAACTGGATTAAACCAAAAGCTAAGAAGTTTCCTGAACACTACCAAACTTTTCGTGGGACAGAGTAGCAGCGGCAGGGCTCTTGAGGCTATGGTTTCGGGGGGCATCTAAGTCAATCGGCATAACCAAATTTATTAAGAAAATGTTCTGCATCCCACTTTAACGAGTGTTGTCTGGGGTCTTAAAAGCTAGCAAGAGGCTACCTAAGATGCATCAGTTAGTTCCAACCCACCTGGAGCAAAGGTGAATGAAGAACACCAAAGACACAAGGAAAATATTAGCCCAACAGACAAAAAGGGCCACATAAACCAGAGACTCCATCAGCCTGAGACCAGAAGGACTAGATGGTTGCCAGCTACTACAAATGACTGCCTTTGTAGAGAACACAACAGAGAGCCCCTGATGGAGTAGGAGATGGGTGCAGAACTGAAATTCTAGTGTTAATGGTCTGAGTGAGCATGGAGGAACCCCAGAAGACATGGCCCCTGGACTCTCTGTTAACCCAGAACTAAAACCATCCCTGAAGCCAACTCTTCAGATAAAGAATAGACTGGACTATGAGACATAAAATGACACTCATGAAGAGTGTGCTTATTAGTTCAAGTAGATACATGAGACTAAATGGGCACCTCCTGGTGTTTTTTTTGTTGTTGTTGTTGTTGTTTTTTTGTCCAAAGGCAGGATGAGAAGGCAGAAAGGGATAGTAGCTGATTGAATGGACACGGGAAATCCAGGGTGAAAGGGGGAGTGTGCTGTCACATTATAGGGATTGCAACTAGGGTCACATAACAATGTGTATATAAATTTTTTACGAGAAACTAA
This sequence comes from Loxodonta africana, assembly GCF_030014295.1. Classification (NCBI taxonomy): domain Eukaryota; kingdom Metazoa; phylum Chordata; class Mammalia; order Proboscidea; family Elephantidae; genus Loxodonta; species Loxodonta africana. The sequence goes on from NC_087363.1 coordinate 3,513,561, forward strand.
TATGAGCTGTAAACTTTCACCTAAATCACAGTTAAAAAAAGAAATAAAGAACCAATGATACTGAAGGAAGACATCCAAGCTTCACTGAAGAGAATGTGAAAAACAAGCCTCTCGGAATTGATAGAATACCTATTGAGATTTTTCAGCAAACAGATGCAGCGATGGAGGTGCTCACTGGTCTAGGCCAAGAAATTAGGAAGACAGGCCCCTGGTTAACTGACTGGAAGAGATCCATGTTTGTGCCTATTCCAAAGACAGGTGATTCAGGAGAACGTGAAACTATGGAACAATACCATTAATATTACACATAAGTGAAATTTTGCTGAAAATCATTCAGAGGCAGATGCAGGAGTGCTTTGACAGGGAACTGCCAGGAAGTCAAGCTGGATTCAGAAAAGGATGTGGAAGGAGGGTATCGCTGCTGATGTCAGGTCAATCTCGGCTTAAAGCGGAGAATCCCAGAAACATGTTTACCTGTGTTTTATTGACTATGCAAAGGCATTCGACTGTATGAGTCATAATAAATTATGAACAATATTGCAAATAATAGGAATTCTAAAGATCTTAATTGCCCTCATGAGTAACCTGTACATAGACCAAGAGGCAGTCGTTCAAGCAGAGCAAGGGGATATTGCATGGTTTAAAGTCAGGAAAGGTGTCCGTCAAGGTTATATCCTTCCACCACACTTATTCAATCCCAAAGCTGGGCTCTGTGGAGAAGACTGCAGCATCAGGATGAGAGGAAGGCTCAGTAACAACCTGTGTTATGCAGATGATACAACATTGTTTGCTGAAAGTGAAGAGGACTTGAAGCACTTCCTGAGGAATATCAAAGACCACAGCCTTCAGTATGGATTACACCTCAACATAAAGAAAACAAAAATCCTCACAACTGGACCAAAAAGCAAGATCTTGGTAAATGGAGAAAATATTGAAGTTACCAAGGATTTCCTTTTACTTGGATCCACAATCAATACCCATGGAACCAGCAGATAAAAAAGCAGATAGTGTATTTCGTTGAGCAAAAAAGGTCCGCCTGAACCAAGCCTTGGTAATTTCAGTTGTCTTCTATGCATACAGAAGCTAAACAATGAATAAGAAAGACTGAAGAAAAATTGAGAGCTTTGAATTATGATGTTGGCAAAGAATATAGAATATACCATGGACTGCCAGAAGAACAAACAAATCTCTCTCTCTTGGAAGAAGTACAGCCAGAATGCTCTTTAAAAGCCAAGATGGTGAGACTTCCTCTCACATACTTTTGACACATTATCAGGAAGGTCCTGTCCCAGGAGACGGACATCATGCTTGGTAAAGTGGAGGGTCAATGAAAAACAGGAAGACCCTCAAGAAGATGAATTGACACAGTGGCTACAGCAATGGGCTCAAGAATAGTAAAGATTGTGAGAGTGGAGTAGGACCGGGCGATATTTCATTCTGTCATACATAGTTGCTGTGAGTCTGAACTGACTTGAAGGCACCTGAGGACCACAGTAACAATCATTATGTAACTATTTTCTCACACTCCAATGAAATTACATCAGACAGCAAAACAAAAAGATAAAAAAAACCCATAAATTGTACATGTTAAGAAATAAGATTAAACCCAATAGAAATCAAACCCACTGCCGTCTAGTTGATTCCGACTCATAGTGACCCTATAGGGTTGCTGTGATGAAACCCAATAAATTACTGATTAATCCAAAGGAAAAATGCCTTCAAGTAGATCAATTATAACTCTTAAAATAGACTGACAATAATGGTAGTAATCTATATATAACACACAATTTGCCATTTTAGCCATTTTTTAAGTGTACAATTCAGTGGCATTGATTACATTCACTATGTTGGGCAACCATCACCACTACTTCCAAAAGATTTTCATCACCCCCCAAAAAACTATGTACCTATTAAGTAATGACTCCCCATTCTCCCTGCTCTCCAAAACCTCTAATCTAGTCTCTCTAAAATTTTCCTGTTTTAGACATTTCGTGTGAGAGAAATCATACAATGTTTGTCCTTTCATATCTGGCTTACTTTATATCTTCACTTAGCATAAAATTTTCAGGATTTATCCATGTGCAGCATGTATTACAACTTAATTTCATTTTATGTATGAATAATATCCCAATGTATGTAAGTACATTTTGTTAATCTACTCAACTATTGATAGACACTTGGGTTGTTTCCACCTTTTGCTGTAGTGAATAATGCTAATATGAAATTTAGTGAGCAAGTATCTGAGCGCCTGTTTTCAATTCTTTTTGAGTATGTATGTAGGAATGTAATTGCTGAGTCATATGGTAATTTTATGTTCAACTTTTTGAGGAACTGCCACACTGTTTTTCCAAAGTAGCTGCACCATTTTACATTCCCACCAGCAAGGCAAAAGAGTTTGTTTTATTTAGGTGTTTGACAAGAAACTCTGTAATCTCTTTTTCTTCTTCTTTTTTTTTTTTTTTTTTGTATTTTCTTTTTTAAAATTGGCAGTTGTAGAAGGGACCAAAAGCAAATACATTAGTCCTAGTTCAAAATTGTTGTGGTTAGTTGCCATCACGTGAATTAAAACCCAAGGCAATACCGTGTGTGAAGAGCAGAATTGCTTCATAGGATTTTTAAGGCTGTGGCCTTTCTGAAGCAGGTGGACAGGGCTTTCATCTAAGGCACTGCTGGACGGGTTTGAACCGCCAACCTTTAGGCGAGTAGTCAAGGACTTAACCATTTTGGCCACCAGAGACTCCAGTTCAGTATTAATAGATGAGAAGGTGGGGGAGGGGAAGTAATAAATGAGTTTCTGCAAGAATGTGGTCAAGTTATTTGTCATCTTTGAACGTTTGCTCCCTTACCCTCCAAGTAAATCCGAACTGTAAATCTGTCACTCTCTGAGATGGTCAAGTGCCTTGATTTAAATAATGATGTAACTCTGCCATCTAGTGGCCACTCTATTTCTCTCACCTGTAGGAGAAAAATTTATACTCAGTCTCAATTCTGGGGAGGGTTTTTGTACTCCTGGATTATCTTTTAAAAAGCCTACCAATTATCATGCAGTTTGGCTGAGAATAGGACCTCTAATAGATGTCGGCTAATTTGGCAATATTAGCAGAAAGTAAAACCAACATTTCTATTTTATTCTGTCAAACTAAACAATAAAGAAAGAAAGAAAGAAAAAATAACTCATGGGTAGCAAGAATGAATATTGGACTAAGATTTAAAAGATCTGGGCTTTATTTTTCTACTTCCAATATAATTAGTTATATTTCCCTGAGAAAATCATAAACGTATCAGCTTTGGTTTATTTATTTGCAAAAGTTTTGGTAATTTTTTAAAAATACATTCAGACATGCTTTAAGAATTCAACCTATAAATAATTTACAATTGACTGTAAATAGCACAAGGTTTTGAAAAATCTAAAAGAAAACGCAAAATTTAAGCATCGTGTGATATACATATCTATGTAAAATGTACATATGTGTGCATCTTTGTATCTTTTGATATCTCAATCTTTCACTGTATTTCTCTCTCTTCTATTTATCCATATCTATTTATCTTTATCTATCTAATCTATATCATCTATCTGGGCCTACAGCCATATTTTCATTAACCCTTTTAGTTCAAATATTAGAGGTAAAAAGGATTTCTCTGCACTAAGACTTAGGTACCACTATTCCAGATATCCTTTCTATATTAACAATAATTAAGAAAGAGCTCAAGATGAAATACCCCCTTTCACTTGAATGCTCTAAATCTTAAAATTAAAGAAGACTAAAAGAAGGGAAAAGAATTGATGGATTTTAATTGTGTTGTTAAAGAATATTCAATATAATGTGGACTGCCTGAAGAATGAACAAATCACTCTTAGAAGATGTCATGGATTGGGGGGTGTCCTCCAAAAATGTGTGTCAAATTGGTTAGACCATGATTCCCAGTATTGTATGGTTGTCCTCCATTTAGTGATTGTAATTTTATGTTAAAGAGGATTAGGGTGGGATTGTAACATCCTTACTAAGGTCACATCCCTGATCCAATATAAAGGGAGTTTCCCTGGAGTGTGGCCTGCACCACATTTTATCTAAAAAGAGATGAAAGGGAAGCAAGCAGAGAGTGGAGACCTCATAAAACCAAGAAAGCAGTGCCAGGAGCAGATCTCGTCCTTTGGACCTGGGGTTCCTGCACGGAGAAGCTCCTAGTCCAGGGGAAGGTTGATGACAAGGACTTTTCTCCAGAGCCGACAGAGGAAGCCTTCCCCCGGAGCTGACACCCTGAATTTGGACTTCTAGCCTACTAGACTGTAAGGAAATAAATTTCTCTTTGTTGAAGCCATCCACTTGCAGTATTTCTGTTATAGAAGCGCTAGATGACTAAGACAATGAGCTTTGACAAACTTAAGGTATTCAGGTGGCACAAAGCTTAAATACTCAACTATTCGCCAAAAGATTGGTGATTCAAACCTACCAGGAGGGACCTGGGAAGACAGGCCTGGCAAACTGGTTCTGAAAGGTCACAGCCTTAAAAACCCGTGGAGCAGTTCTACTCTGCACACATTAGTTGCCATGAGTTGGAATCGACTAGGGCAACTAACAACAATAACAACCACAAACTTGTAAGCTAATGAAACCACCCCCACAACTATGATATAAAGCATTCCCATTGTTTTCTGGGGAAAAATTTCTTTTACTATTCTTCTCAGTATATCCTTCACTCTACCCTGAGGCTTGGAGCCCTGGTGGCGCAGTAGTTAAGAGCTCGGCAGCTAGCCAAAAGGCTGGCAGTTCAAATCCACCATCTGTTCCTACAGGGCAATTTTATTCTGTCCTACAGAGTCGTTATGAGTCAGAATTGACTTGATGGCAATGTTTGTTTTGTTTTGTTTTTGTTTTGTTTTTTTGACTTTGAGGTTCAGGAAACCTCATATCTGCTTTCTATCCTTACAAATCAATTTTGCTTTTTAGAATTTTTTTATGAATTGAATCATAGAATATGTACTCTATCATGGCTGATTTCTTTCCCTTAGGATAAAAATTTTGAAATTTATCCATATTATTGTGTACATCAGTAGTTCCTTATTTTCACTGGTTATTACTATTCTATTTATATTCCACATCTCTGATTATCAGTTCACTTGTTGGTGGGCATTTGTTTTGTTTCCAATATTTGGCAATTGTGAATAAAGTTGTTATGAACGTTCATATACAAGATTTTGTGTGGACATGTATTTTCATTTCTAGAGGAACGGAAAGGTTAGAGCACATAGTGGGTATGTGACAGACTGCCGAATAATATCCAAAATTATTTTACAATTTAAATTTCAGAGTAGCAGTGTTTGAAAGTTGTAAATGCTTCATATCCTTGCAAAAACATGGTATGGCCAATCTTTGTAATTTTGGTCATTATCGTGGGAGTGCGGTAGTGTAAAATTCTGGTTTTAATTTGTATTTCCCTGATGAATTGATGGTGTCCGGTATCTTTTTATTTCCTCACTGGGTTTTTGTTGGTGAAGTGTCTGCCCATGTGTCTTTTTATCTTTTTTTTTTTTAATAGTACTATAGAGTTATGAACTTGTCTGTCAGTTTGTCGTACTGTGGGGGCTTGCATGTTGCTCTGATGCTGGAAGAAGCTATGCCACCGGTATTCAGATACCAGCAGGGTCAACCATGGACAACAGGTTTCAGCTGAGCTTCCAGACTAAAACAGACTAGGAAGAAGGACCTGGAAGTCTACTTCTGAAAAGCATTAGCCAGTGAAAACCTTATGAATAGTAGCAGAACATAGTCTGATAAAGTGCTGGAAGATGAGCCCCCCAGGTTGGAAGGCACTCAGGATGACTGGGGAAGAGCTGCCTCCTCAAAGTAGAGTCAACCTTAATGACATGGATGGAGTAAAGCTTTCGGTACCTTCATTTGCTGATGTGGCATGACTCAAAATGAGAAGAAACAGCTGCAAACATCCATTAATAATCAGAACCTGGAATGTACAAAGTATGAATCTAGGAAAATCGGAAATCACCAAAAATGAAATGGAATGCATAAACATCAATATCCTAGGCATTAGTGAGCTGAAATGGACTGGTATTGGCCATTTTTGAATCAGACAATCATATAGTCTACTATGCTGGGATTGACAACTCGAAGAGGAATGGTGTTGCATTCATCGTCAAAAAGAATGTTTCAAGATCTATCCTGAAGTACAAGGCTGTCAGTGATAGGGTAATATCCATACGCCTACAAGGAAGACCAGTTAATACGACTATTATTCAAATTTACACACCAACCACTAGGGCCAAAGATGAAGAAACAGAAGATTTTTATCAGCTGCTGCAGTCTGAAATTGATCGAACATGCAATGAAGATGCATTGATAATTACTGGTGATTGGAATGCAAAAGTTAGAAACAAAGAAGAAGGATCAGTACCTGGAAAATATGGCTTTGGTGGTAGAAAAAAATGCCGCAGATCGAATGATAGAACTTTGCAAGACCAAAGACTTCTTTGTTGCAAATACCTTCTTTAACCAACATAAACTGTGAATATACATATGGGCCTCACCAGATGGAACACACAGAAGTTAAATTGACTACACCTGTGGAAACAGATGATGGAAAAGCTCAATATCATCAGTAAGAACATGGCCAGGGGACGGCTGTGGAACAGACCATCAACTGCTCTTATGCAAGTTCAAGCTGAAACTGAAGAAAATCAGAGCAAGACCGTGAGAGCCAAAATATGACCTTGAGTACATTCCACCTGAATTTAGAGACCATCTGAAGAATAGACTCGGCGCATCAAACACTAGTGACCGAAGACCAGACGAGTCGTGGAATGACATCAAGGACATCATCCATGAAGAAAGCAAGAGGTCATTGAAAAGACAGAAAAGAAAGAAAGGACGAAAATGGATGTCAGAAGAGACTCTGAAACTTGCTCTTGAGTGTTGAGCAGCTAAAGCAAAAGGAAGAATTGATGAAGTAAAAGAACTGAACAGAAGATTTCAAAGGGCCTCTCGAGAAGACAACGTAAAGTACTATAATGACATGTGCAAAGAGCTGGAGATGGAAAACCAAAAGGGAAGAACACGCTCAGCGTTTCTCAAGCTGAAAGAACTGAAGAAAAATTCGAGTCTCGATTTGCAATAGTGAAGGGTTCCAGGGGGAAAATATTAAAATGAAGCAGGAAGCATCAAAAGAAGATGTAAGGAATACACAGAGTCATTATACCAAAAGGAATTAGTCGATGTGCAACCATTTCAAGAGGTGGCATATGATCAGGAACTGATGGTACTGAAGGAAGAAGTCCAAGCTGCTCTGAAGGCATTGGAGAAAAACAAGGCTCCAGGAATTGATGGAATATCAATTGAGATGTTTCAACAAACAGATGTAGCGCTGGAGGTGCTCACTTGGCTATGCCAAGAAATATGGAAGACAACTCCCTGGCCAACTGACAGGAAGAGATCCATATTTATGCCTATCCCCAAGAAAGGTGATGCAACAGAATGTGGAAATTATAGGACAATATCATTAATATCACACGCAAGCAAAATTTTTCTGAAGATCATCCAAAAATGGCTGCAGCAGTATATAGAAAGGGAACTGCCAGAAATTCAGGCTGGTTTCAGAAGAGGACATGGAACCAGGGATATCATTGCTGATGTCAGATGGATCCTGGCTGAAAGCAGAGAATACCAGAAGGATGTTTACCTGTGTTTTATTGATTATGCAAAGGCATTCGACTGTGTGGATCATGGCAAACTATGGATAACACTGTGAAGAATGGGAATTCCAGAACACTTAATTGTGCTCATGAGGAACCTTTACATAAGTCAAGAGGCAGTTGTTTGGACAGAACAAGGGGATACTGATTGGTTTAAAGTCAGGAAAGTTTGGCGTCGGGATTATATTCTTTCACCATACCTAGTCAGTCTGCATGTTGAACAGATAATTAGAAAAGTTGGACTATATGAAGGAGAACGGGGCATCAGGATTGGGGGAAGACTCCATTAACAACTTTCATTACGCAGATGACACAACCTTGCTTTCTGAAAGTGAAGAGGACTTGAAGCACTTACTAATGAAGATCAAAGACCACAGCCTTCAGTATGGATTAAACCTCAACATAAAGAAAACGAAAATCCTCACAACTGGACCAATGAGCAACATCATGATAAATGGAGAAAAGATTGAAGTTGTCAAGGGTTTCATTTTACTTGGATCCACAATCAACAGCCGTGGAAGCAGCAGTCAAGAAACCAAAAGACGTATTGCATTGGGCAAATGTGCTGCAAAGGACGTCTTCAAAGTGTTGAAAAGCAAAGATGTCAAGCTGAAGACTAAGGTGCCCTCACCCAAGCCATGGTATTTTCAATCACATCATCTGCATGTGAAAGCTGGACAATAAATAAGGAAGACCGAAGAAGAGTTGATGCCTTTGAATTGTGGTGTTGGCGAACAATATTGAATATACCATGGACTGCCAAAAGAATGAACAAATCTGTCTTGGATGAAGTGTGACCAGAATGTTCCTTAGAGGCAAGGATGGCGAGACTGAGTTCTTACATACTTAGGACATGTTTTCAGGAGGGATCAGTCCCTGTAGAAGGACATCATGCTTGGCAAAGTACAGGGTCAGCAGAAAAGAGGAAGACCCTCAATAAGGTGGATTGACACAGTGCCTGCAACAATGAGCTCAAGCATAACAACAATTGTAAGGATGGTGCAGGACCGTGCAGTGTTTCATTCTGTTGTGCATAGGGTTGCTATGAGTCGGAACCGATTCGACAGTACCTAACAACAACATGCAAGCAGTAGTCAAGAAGTCAAAAGACATATTGTATTGCGCAAATCTGCTGCAAAAGACCTCTTTAAAGTGTTAAAAAGCAAAGATGTCACTTTGAAGAATAAGGTGTGCCTCACCCAAGCCATGGTGTTTTCAATCACCTCATATTAATGTGAAAGCTGGGCAATGAATAAAGAAGACCAAAGAACTGATGCCTTTGAATTACGGGTGTTGGTGAAGAATATTTAAAATAAACCATGGAATGCCAAGACAACAAATAAAACCATGCTGGAAGAAGCAGAGCCAGAGTGCTCCTTAGAAGCAAGGGTGGCAAGACTGCGTCTCACATGCTTTGTACATGTAATCAGAAGGGATCGGTTTCTGGAAAAGGACATCATTCTTGGTTAAAAAAAAAAAAAGTGAAAAAGAGGAAGATCCTCAGCAAGATGGTTTGGCACAGTGGCTGCAACAATGGGCTCAGACATAACAATGGTCATGAAGGTGGCGCCGGACCTGGTAGTGTTTGGTTCTGTCGTATATAGGGTTGCTATGAGTCCACTGACTGGATGACACGTAACAACAACAACAGTAACAGTAAACACAGGAAGTGCGATTTTAGAAAAAAGACAGAAAATTTGTAAATAATATATAGTTCCAGTATAAACCAGTATGTAATTGATTTTTAAAATGTGCCAGGGAAGACACAGTAATTGAATGGAAGAAAATAATCTTATCCTTTACTTCACTCCACAAAAAATAATTTTAAATGCATTATATACTTCAGCAAACATCTCCAGCGACTGGAATAAAGCATACAGGTCTATCTCTGTGATAACTGATAAATGTGACTTAATCTAAAATCAAAATTTGTCATCACCAAAATATATCATTAAGGACATGAATAGGAAGCCCAAAGATTAGGAGTAAGTATAAACAGACTGGGAGTGAACATTCACAACATATATGGCTGTCAGTTACTTAGAATTAATAAAGAATTCCCTCAAATCATTAATAACAAGACAATTGACCACATTAAAATGGACCAATGTATAGTCATTTCACAAGAACTATATAGGCTGAGAATAATTACAAAAAAATGTTCCAACATCATATGTCTTAATGGAAAAGTAAATTAAATATCAATTTACACTCAAGAGAATTGCTAAAATTGATTAGATAGTATTGAGCATTGGTTAAAGGCAATGAAAAACTGTGACAGTAGAGAGTGGTGATGGTTTTATGTGATGGACATAATCAATGTCACTGAATTTTACATGCAAAAAATGTTGAAATGGCAAATGTACATTTATGCATACATCAAAAAATGGTAATTTTTTTGCAAGGTAAAAATCTCGCCTCTTCCAGTATTGTCTTTGCCTCCAAATTTCATATTCTTTAATATCTCTCCTTCAGGTACTTTATTACAACATATGCGAATTTATTCTTGGTAACTTTTATTTTAAGTTTTTCTTCAACTCTCTATCTTTCCTTGCTGTATTTTTTAAAATTTCCTTGTAGTTGTCATGAAATAGTAAGTTTCTGTAATAACATTTTTTGGTACAGAAGCCATGACCCCTTCAGCAGCCTGGTTGAGTCTATGAACCCATCTTAGAAACACGTTTTTTAAATAAATACCCACTGCCGTCCAGTCGATTCCGACTCATAGCGACCCTATAGGACAGAGTAGAACTGTCCCATAGAGTTTACAAAGAGCGCCTGGTGGATTTGAACTGCCAACCTCTTGGTTAGCAGCCATAGCAATTAACCACTACGCCACCAGGGTTTCCTTTTAAATAAATAGTATGTAATATTTTGAATTTCATATTCAATGCATTATACTGATACCAAAGTAAGGGTATTAAAAACACAAAATTGTGATAGAATAATAGTTGTACTTCCTCATTAATGTATTAGATAACAATTTCTACATACATGTCTATAAGCTATTGTAATTTGGAAACAGGAATAAGCATGCAAATATCTCTAGATATTTTATAATCTATATGTTACATAAAAATACCTATGATTACTATCCTCAGAGGTGGTGTTGATAGTACTCTCGTTTGTTACCTACCTTCAAAATTGAAAGACTCACTAAATTTTGCTTAAACTTCACTGAAAAGAAAGATGCTTCTTTTCCCCCCATACTACCTCATCATAATATGGTTGCTCGTTGATTATCTTTTGTTTTTGATGATTTATTTATTTTTGTTTTGTTTTTCATTTCTAGAAAATCCGTATAGGTCTTTTTTCAAATAATGATGTGTACGATTGCTTAGTGCAAAATGGGTACTAGGTTTCTATTGGCCCTATATAACTGGTATGGGTAAAGAATGGGTTAAATGTTTTCTCATTGAAAACTTCTATGACAGAAGAAGTCTGAGTACTCCAGAAAGAGGCCTTTGCAAACATGTAGGGTTGATTGCTGACAGTGTTGTACCCATGTCCACAAAGAAAGTAAAAGTAAAAGGCTCCCCATTGACTTGGAGAGTTATCTCACCGCCCCCCCCAATTTGGACAAGGGGAATATTGTCAAAGCCTCTATAAGTTTCCCGGAGCATCATCACATTGATTTTTCTAAAAGTGGCACTGGAGTCACATTTCGTTTATTCTAAAGCTTAAAACAATTCCTTTTAAAGTGACCAGGTTTCTTGCAATAGTTGCAGACCACAGGATCCATGATCAACACCCATGGAAGCAGCAGTCAAGACATCAAAAGACGCATTGCATTGAGTAAATCTGCTCTAAAGCATTGAAAAGCAGAGAGGTCACCTCCCCTGACCCAAGCCGTGGTATTTTCAATTGCATCATATGCATGTGAAAGCTGGACAATGAATAAGGAAGACAGAAGAAGAGTTGACGCCTTTGAATTGTGATGTTGCCGAAGAATATTGAATATACCATGGACTGCCATAAGAACGAACAAATCTGTCTTGGAAGAAGTGCAACCAGAATGCTCCTTAGAAGCAAGGTTGGTGAGACTGTGTCTTACATACTTTGGACTTGTTGTCAGGAGGGATCAGTCCCTGGAGAAGAACATCATGCTGGGCAAAATACAGGGTCAGCAGAAAGAGGAAGACCCTCAATGAGGTGGATTGACACAGTGGCTACAACAATGAGCTTAAGCATAACAACAAGTGTAAGGATGTTTTGTTCTGTTGTGCGTAGGGTTGCTATTATACAGAACCGACTCCATGGCACCTAACAACAACAAAAACATGGGAGCATCATTACTGGTAAGAGAATTCCCTTGCTTTGTCTTTGCTCCCACAGGTTTCTGTAACTGCTGCAATTGGGCAGTCATTCATTTTTCTTTGTTTTTTTCCTTTAGTCTCTTTCTTTTGCTGTTCCAAAGTGTGGTCATTAAGGTCGTGTGTCAACTTGGCTTGGCCATGATTCTCAGTGGTTTGGCAGTTATGATGTAGTTTAGTAGTCATATAATAATGTGATCACCTCCATGATGGGATCTGCTATGCGTAGCCAATCAGTTGAAAGGCAGTTTTCTTGGGAATGTGACCTGCACCCAATATAGGTGGATTTTCTGGACATTCTCATGGGCTTTTGCTTGCTCTGGATTCTGTAGCTAACTCCTGTTCATCTGACTTCTGGTTCTTGGGACTTGAGCTAGCAGTCTACCTATTGATCTTGGGATTTGTCAGCCTCTATAGTCTGTGAGCCAGGGGCCTGCCAACTTATTTGCGGATCTTGGGATTTTGTTTGCCTCTACAACCTGTGAGTCAGAATCCTTTTATCTGACCTGCTGATTTATCGTTTACCAGCCTCTGCAGCTACATAAGTCATGAGAAGCCTCCAGCCTGACGTATGGACTTGGGACTTCCCAGGTTCTACAACAGTGTGTGCCATTACCTTGGTATAAATCTCTCAATATGTATGTATAGATGCTTCACTGCTTTTGCTTCTCTAGAGAACCCAGCCTAAGACATTTGGTACTGAGAGTGGTTCTAGAGAAACTAAATTGTAAGCATGGTTTTCTAATTTGATTCTCAAGTCTGGTTAGTCTTAAAGATGTTAACAACTTTACTTCCAGTAGTAAAGAGGGCACTGCTAATCCATGGCATGAAGTGGTAAGAGAAATACACAAAATGTCACCATCAATAGATCAGGTATTGGTGAGTGGTGAGGCTCTGGGTGATCACATGTTTGATACCTTTCTACAATTTTGTCAGAATGAGAATTATAAGGAACTGGATTGGTTGGTCCTACTTTCACTGGGAAAAGAAGTAAAAGAAAGAGATCAGTTAGGGGCATCAGAGTCAAAGCTCAAGCACTGCATAAATGGCTTCAAAGTTTCCACTTATGCCTTGAAAGAAAGCCTTATTTCTTATAGCAACAGAGCTGATATTGCTGGAAATCAAACCCAGAGTCTTATCTTAAGGGTGGTTGAATTACACCACCAACTGAATTCCCAACCTTGAGTCATGTCTGAAGTTAAAATGAGGCATTGATTGGGAAGCAATGGGATCCTGAAACTTGATAAGATTACTCCATCTTTGCCTGCTAAGCTGCCCTCCCCAGTAAAACTATTAGCCTTTCCACCCCCATGGGATGAGATTAAGCCAGCTGTGTCTGAAGAAGCTTTGTCTGAGTCATTTCCTGGGGCATCTCTTGAGGCAGATGCCTTACAAGACAATGCTGAATGTTCTCAAAACTCATACCTACCACCCATTTTGGCTTCTAGACCTATAACTAAACTTAAGTACCAGCAGGCCCCAAAAGGTAAAGTACAACATCTGACCCAGGAGCGAGTATGCTACATTCCAAAAGAACTGCTTGAATTTTCTAATGTATACATAGAGAAATCTGGGGAATATATGTGGGAATGGCTATTAAGGGTGTGGGATAATAGTGCAAGTAACATAAAGATGCATCGGCCTGAGTTTATTGATATGAGCCCACTAAGCACAGATTCTTCATTCGATGTTTCAGCCCGAGAGGTTAGGAAAGGACCTAATAGTTTATTTGGTTGGTTCACTGAAGCATGGAATATGCAGTGGCCTACACTAAATCAAGCTGAAGTATCAGACCTGCCTTGGTATACTGTAGAAGAGGGTATCCAAAGCTTAGAAGAGTGGGCATGTTAGAAAGGATTTTTCAGGTTAGACCTAGAGATCCACACATGAAGTACACAGAGCACATGCCTTTTATCAAAACTGTGAGGAACAAATTTGTGAAGGGAACCCCAGCATCCCTGAAGACTGCTGTGATTGCTATTTTATGTAAGTCAGATTTGACAGTGGAAACTGCCCTAACTGAGTAAGGCACCTAACTGCAATGGTGCTGATTTGACTACGTGGTGGTAGGGGCTAAGTAGTGGCACTCAAATGACAAAGGCAAGGAGGATGTGATTATAGTAATGGATCAAAAAAAAAAAAAAAAAGCCTGCTGCTGTTGAGTCAATTCCAACTCATAACGACCCTATAGGGCAGAGGAGAACTGCCCCATAGAGTTTCCAAGGAGCACCTGGTGGATTTGAACTGCTGACCTTTTGGTTGGCAGCTGTAGCACTTAACCACTACACCACCAGGGTTTCCACTGTAATGGATATCAGAGTCAAAGCAGTAATCAGAATAGTCTGACTCGTGTGGACTTATGGCCTTGGCTACCTAGTCCTGGTGTTCCTAGGAATGGAATAGACAGAAAATCTAATAAATATTTCCTTGATATTCTGTACAACTGGAAGAAATCTAGGTCAAGTGAACAGCATCTAACTTGATTTGTCAGAGTAGAGAGTCATGGCCCCTCAATCAGTTCCAGACTTGACAAGTTTACAGACTTTACAGACCCACAGCCCTTTAATGAAGGGGAGATCAGATCCCCTTGAGGAATGATCCCAGAACAATGGCAAAAATTTATATTGTTAATCTTTCTGATAAACTTCCCCAATGGAATCTATGGCCTTTCACAAGAGAGATTTTTCACTGGGGAAAAGGAAGTAATCAGAATTTTGGGGGAATTACTAGATACTGGCTCTAAACCGATACTAATTGCAGGAGGCTCAAAATGTCGCTGTGGTCCACCAGTCATAGTGAGGAAGTCTTAGTCATCTAGTGCTGCCATAACAGAAATACCACAAATAGATGGCTTTAACAAAGAGAAATTTATTTCCTCACAGTAAAGTAGGCTAAAAGTTCAAATTCAGGGCGTCAGCTCCAGGGGGAAGGCTTTCTCTCTCGGTTGGTCCTGGAGGAAGATCCTTGTCCTCAATCTTCCCATGGTCAAGGAACTTCTCAGAAGCATGGACCCCAGGTTCAAAAGGTGTGATCTGCTCCTTGTGTTGCTTTCTTGATGGTATGAAGTCCCCAACTCACTGCTTGTTTCCCTTTCCTTTCATCTCTTGTAAGATAAAAGGTGGTGCAGGCCACACCCCAGAGAAACTCCCTTTACATTGGATCAGGGATGTGACCTTAGCAAGGGTGTTACAATCCCACCAGAATGCTCTTTAACATAAAATTACACTCACAAAATGGAGGACAACCATACAATTTAGCCTAACCAAGTTGACACACATTTTTAGGGGACACAATTCAATCCATGACAAAGGACACATGGAGGCCAAGTTATTAATAAAATCTTAGCTTATGTCTGTCTCACAGTATGTCCAGTGGTTCCCTGGACCCATCCTGTAGTGATTTCCCCAGTTCCAGGATGCATAATTGGAATAGACATACTCAGCTCCTGGCAGAACCCTAGCATTAGATTGCTGACTAGTGGAATAAGGGCTATTATGGTGGGAAGAACCAAGTGAAAGCCATTAGAACTGGCCCTACGTAGGAAAATAGTAAAGCAAAAGCAATACTGCATTCTTGGAGGAATTGCAGAGTTTACTGCCTTCATCAAGGACATGAAATATGCAGGGCCAGTGGCCTGCCAGCTTACCTGCAGATCTTGGGATTTGTCAGCCTCTGTAGCCTGTGAGCCAGTAATTTTTTTTAACTCTCAAAGTTCTATACACATTTTAGTTAGCCTATCTTTATAATTTTAAATAGTTTCATCTTTTTCTTGATTGTAAGCTTGAAATTTTGCATAATTGATTTTTGGAGGGAAAACTTTGAAGAATCAGTCTGTAAGATCTATTAATTTTATGGTTCCTGTTTAACAGTTTTAGTCGAGGCACCTCTAAACCCATTTTCATAGAGTTCATTCCAACGCATAGCAACTTATAGGACAGAGTAGAACTGCCCATATGGTTTCCAAGGAGCAGCTGGTGGATTCAAATTGCTGATCTTTTGGTTAGCTGTTGAGCTCCTAACCACTGTGTCACCAGGGTTTCTGAAGCACCTATAAGGATGCTGAAAACTTTTTCAGAATCTACTCATTTTGCTGCTTCCATCGACCGACGGGTATCACCAGGACCTAACAACATGTTTATTATAGATATCAGGGGCACCAGGCTCCTATATTTCAGCTCACATCCTAAATTCATGGATAAATTTGTGAGGATTTTCCCTTGGATCAAGGAACTCTTTTACAATGGCACTAAGTTCAGCCTTAGACCCTGAGTGGAAGGAGACCTCAGGGTTCCTGCCTTGGCCCTTCGTTTACCCACCAAGGGCCTGGTGGATCCAATATCTTCTGAGCTACCAAATGGCATTTCAGACAAAATCAAACTCTCTAAGTCTGGCTATAGGGTCGCTATGAGTCAGAATCGGCTCAATGGCACTGGGTTTGGTTTTTTGGTTTTGGCTAGAGATTGGAAGGCAGTGATTTGACTGAGTCTAATTTTGTACTGTCTCCCAACGTTTTTTGCAATGATTATATTTGTTTGACTTGTTTAGACACTACTTCCTGTATGGAGGCAAATATGTGATGATGTCATTGAGACATCTCAAGATATCAAAAAAAAAAAAAAATTCCCATTGTGGTTGCTTTACACGAGACCCTTGAGTTTCTAGTTTACATCTCAAATATAATATTTTAGCCAGATCAAAACTTCCCTGTACAGGAAAACTTTCCCTGTAAGGGAAAAATTCCCCATAGCGTCCACTGTTGAGCCTCACAGCCCTTTGTGAGATTGTGCCATTTTTCTAAATACTGACCAATATTGGGACCAAGTATGGAGCAGAGTCCCCAACTCGGGGGGGGGGGCGGTATTTGTCATTCTTGTTATTATTATTCTCACTTTCTTTTGTTAGTTAACACAGAAAAGGAGACAAAAAAGGAGAAACACAATACAATCAAGAAATGCAGTTTTATCAAAAAACCTCCAGATGGAGCTCTCAAACAAAAATCTCAAAATGAAGCTTCAAATAGGTGTTTAAATCTTTTTCTCGTTTCAAATTGCATTTATTTTTTTATTAATGGGTTTTTAGGGGTTACTTATGTATTTTTGAATACAACTTTTTTTTTTGAAAATGTGCTATTTAAAAATCTTTTCTACTCTTGAGAAATAGTATAAACTGAGAAGAACGCATACTTTTGTGGTTTTGAGGAGGGGAGGGAGGGAGAGTGGGAGAGGGTTATTTACTGATTAGTGAAGGGAAGGACAATACTCAATACACAGAAGGTCAGCTCAACTGGACTGGACCAAAAGCAAGGAAGTTTCCGGGATAAACTGAATGCTTCAAAGGTCAGCGGAGCAAGGGTGGGAGTTTGGGGACTATGGCTTAAGGGGACTTCTAAGTCAACTGGCAAAATAATTCTATTATGAAAACATTCTGCATCCCACTTTGAAATGTGGCGTCTGGGGTCTTAAATGCTAACAAGCAGCCATCTAAGATGCATCAACTGGTCTCAACCCACCTGGATCAAAGGAGAATGAAGAACACCGAGGTCACACCATAACTATGAGCCCAAGAGACAGAAAGGGCCACAGGAACCAGAGACTTACATCATCCTGAGACCAGAAAAACTAGTTGGTGCCCGGCCACAATCGATGACTGCCCTGACAGGGAGCACAGCAGAGAACCTCTGAGGGAGCAGGAGAACAGTGGGATGCAGACCCCAAATTCTCATAAAAAGACCAGACTTAACGGTCTGACTGAGACTAGAGGAATCCTGGCAGTCATGGTCCCCAAACCTTCTGTTGGCCCAGGACAGGAATCATTCCTGAAGACAACTCATCAGACATGGAAGGGACTGGACAATGGGTAGGAGAGAGATACTGATGAAGAGTGAGCTACTTTTATCAGGTGGACACTTGAGACTGTGTTGGTATCTCCTGTCTGGAGGGGAGATAGGAGGGTAGAGAGGGTTAGAAACTGGCAAAATTGTCACGAAAGGAGAGACTGGAAGGGCTGACTCATTAGGGGGAGAGTAAGTGGGAGTATGGAGTAAGGTGTATATAAGCTTATACGTGACAGACTGACTTGATTTGTAAACGTTCACTTAAAGCTCAATAAAAATTATCAAAAAAAAATCTTTTCTACTATTCTGTGGCTTGTCTCTTATTACAGTGTTTTTCAACAAACAGAAATTCCCAACATGGATGAAGTCCAATTTATCAATTAAAAAAAGTTATGAATTGTTTTTGGTACAGGAGTAAAAAAATCATTTTTCTTCCTCAAGGTGACAAGTATTTTCTTCTAGATGTTTAATAATTTTAGGTTATACATCTATGTTTATGATTCATACTGAGTTAATTTTTTGTGGTTGTCATGGATTCAGTTATGTCCCCCCGAAAATGTGTGTATCAATTTGTCTGGGCTATGATTCCCAGTATTGTGTGGTTGTCTTCCATTTTGTGATTGTAATTTTATGTTAAAGAGGATTAGGTTTGTATTGTAACACCCTTGCTCAGGTCATATCCCTGATCCAATGTGAATGGAGTTTCCGTGGGATGCAGACTGCACCACCATTTATCTTACAAGACATAAAAGGAAAGGGAAGCAAACAGAGAAGGGGGACCTCCTATGACCAAGAAAGCAGTGCTGGGATCACAGTGCTTCCTTTGGACCTGTGGTCCCTGAGAGGAGAAGCTCCTAGTTCAGGGAAAGATTGATGAGAAGGCAAAAAGAGAGAAAAAGCCTTCCCCTGGAGCTGATGTTCTGAATTTGAACTTTTAGCCTACTTTACAAGAGGAAATAAATTTCTCTTTGTTAAAACCATCCACTTGTATTTTTGTTACAGCAGCACTAGATGACTAATATCCTTTTCTTTCATGATGACATATCTAAGTTAGCAATTCGGTCTTGCCATTCTCCCTTCCAAGGGGCATTCTGGTTGCATTTCTTCTAAGAGCGTTTCCTCTTTTGGCAGTCTTTGCCAACATCACAGTTCAAATGCATCAATTCTTCTGTCTTCCTTTTACATTATCCAACTAAGACAATGGTGTAAGTTACGGATTGAGGTCTGTTTTTTGTTTTGCTTCTTGCATGTGGATATCCAACTGATTCTGTACTATTTGTTAAAAGTACTGCTCCTTCTCCACTGGATTGCATTTGTGCAGTTGCCAAACATCATTTTTCTATGTGTTCTTGGAATTATTTCTAGGTTATAGACCAGAAATTTTAGAATTACATTGACTATGTATACAAAAAGCCTGTTGGGATTATTATTGTGATTGCATGAAATTTATATGTTAATTAGAAAGAAATGACATCTTAACAGTATTGAATTTTCCAATTCATGAATGTCATGTATCTCTTCATCGATTTTGGTCTTCTTTAATGTTTTGTTGTTTTATGTGCAGAGATCCTACACATATTTGTCAGGTTTATCTATAATGCCAAATATTTATGAGATTTTATTGGAACTATATTTTAATAGTTGATTAAATATTGATTTTTGATAAAAATAAAATTGAATTCTGTCTATTCGGTTTCTTGTTAAACATAGTTTGATTCTGAATGACTTTTTATGTAGATTTCACAGGATTTTATTCATAAAAGATCATGTCGTATGGATGACTTCTATTTATTTATGTATTTGCTTTATTCATTGTTTAAAACCTCCAGTACAATGCTGAATGGAAGCAGTGAGAGTTGACACATTTTCCTAATCCTAGGAAGATAACATTCAGTCTTCTACACTAAATACGAAGTTAGCTGTGGTATGTTTCATAGATGCTATTTATCAGGTTGAGGAAGTTTCCTTTTGTTCCCAGTTTTCACAGTCTTTTTATAAAAAGTGAATGCTGAATTTTGGGATATTGCTGTTTCTGTGTCTATTGAGAAAATCATGAACTTTTCCTTTTTAGTGCACTGATTTTGTGCTTATTTTG
Source organism: Loxodonta africana (assembly GCF_030014295.1). Taxonomy (NCBI): domain Eukaryota; kingdom Metazoa; phylum Chordata; class Mammalia; order Proboscidea; family Elephantidae; genus Loxodonta; species Loxodonta africana. Next base: position 3,533,504 of record NC_087363.1, read on the forward strand.
GAAGAAGTACAACCAGAATGCTCCTTAGAAGCAAGGATGGTGAGACTGCGCCTTACTTACTTAGGACACGTTGTCAGGAGAGATCAGCCCCTGGAGAAGGACATCATGCTTGGTAAGTACAGGGTCATTGGGAAAGAGGAAGACTCTTAATGAGACGGACTGACACAGTGGCTGCAACAATGGGCTCAAGCATAACAACGAATATTGTAAGGACGGCTCAGGACCGGGCAGGGTTTCGTTCTGTGGTACGTAGGGTCGCTATGAGTCGGAACAGACTTGACAGCACCTAAGAACAACAATGATATTGTGCTAAAACCAGAAATAGAGCCTTCCTAAAAATGATAGAATTTCTATACAAAAGCCTATACTTGACATACTTCAATGTTAAATACTGATTGCTTTTCCCTTAATACTGAGAGTAAGGCAAAGATGTCCACTCTCATAATTTTTATTCCACATTTTCCTGTCAATCTCAGCTGCTGCATTTAAACAAGAAAAATGTAGCCATGATGCAAGGAGGGAAAGCATTAAAACTGTTTCTATTCATAGGCATCATGATAACTTGCATAAAATCTAAGGGTATCTAAAAAATACTAGAATTTTAAAGTTTAAAATCCATTATATTTGTGTATATTCCTGCAATATAATTGGTTATGGAAATAAAAAATATAAATTTTACAATAATAAGAGAAAATGAAATGATTAGCAATAAAGAAAATAAACAACCTGACTGGTGTTTTACGAATGAATTTTTTCATAGCACTTTTGTGTAGTTTACATGTGTATAAAATCAGTATGGGTTCAGTCTGGTTCATTTATTTATTTACTTATTTTAAAGATGAATGGGCTAAAGCTAATGATACAAATGTCCCCAGAGCTTAAAAAAAATAATCCACAGCAAGAAATCACATGAGACAGTGTTTCATCTAATTTTTCAAATTGTGGCCTCTGAGGCAGTGCTTCCATGATATTCTCTTTGGCCCACATCCCAGTGGCCATGATGACACATATCTGACACAGTTTGGTGCCAGAAATTAGCTGCTTGATGTGCTTTTCACTCTCTGCTAACACTGGATTTCCCTAATAGGTTGGAGAAAGATTGTTTATATGAAATATTAAAATGAAATGTTTACATTCTATGGACTCCTTCAGTCTTTTTTGGTTTGTTTCTATTTAAATAGAATACTAATCAGGAGAATTCTCAGAGTTCATCCATCTTAGCAAAGGCATCTTCAGTCAATGAATCACCTAAGTGCTTTGGTATTTAGGTGAGTTTATTCAATACTTGTTTTATTTCATTTAAGAAGTAAAATATTTAGCTATGATAATCATTGCAAGAAATGAAAACATATGTCTATTAAAATTTAGTCAGTTTGGCTTGGAGAAGCCTCAGGGTGTTATGCCATTACACATTCTTACTTTCAAATGATTTCTTGACTTTCTCAACAGGTGCGCAGCAATGAAAGAGGCATTTAGTTAATGGAGAATAATCAAATGTGAGTTTTGTTCTAAAAGTTTCTACAAAGAAAGAAGGTAACAATAATGAACAAATTTATAAATTATAGGATACAATATATAGTAATTGTGATCTCTAAGCCTTAAAATATGCAAGTATAGGGATGATAAGACAAAATACCTAATATCTATAATAGTAGAGGGAAAAATAAAACATTACGAGAGAGAACAAAATGGGAAAATATACTTTATGCAAATAAGCATGTGCTGCTTAACAGAGTTCGATAAATTCAGCATGATAAGAGAAGCAGAAGTTAGTAGTAATGATACACAGACCTCAGGCAGTTTTGGAAAAGCCACCCTGACAACATGCATTAACTATATAAAAGCATTTGGATCTTAAAAGACATTGACTGTCAGGATAAAGTGATCATGGAAAATTATTTTGGCATGTTGTGTAAAATTATTAAAAATAATTCTAAAAATAAAATTGAGAGACTTCTTTGAAAAAAAGAAAAAAAAACCTATTGTCATCGAGTTGATTCTGACTCATAGTGACGCTAATAGGACAGAGTAGAACTGCCCCGCAGAGTTTCCAAGGAACACCTGGTGGATTCGAACTGCCAACCTTTTGATTAGCAGCCATAGCACTTAACCACTGTGCCACCAGGTTTTCCTTGGTTGAAAATATGTGGCCAAAATCCAGCTGAGTAGTGCCTTATATAGAATGGTAGTAAAGGAATGGTTGGTGAATTAGTCTTTCAGAGATATTTTTCCCACATGCCCAAACCTGATAAAACTAGAGAGAGATATTAAGTGATGGGAATTCAGAAAGGAGAATGGGGAAAATGAAATTATATATCTTAGGTTAAAAAAAAAAATTTTTTTTTTTTTTTTGACTAAATAAAACCCAGCTGTATTTCTGTCAGGCATGTTCAGATCGTAGAGAAGCCAGTGCCTAAGTGAAAATAATCAAACTGCCAGTAAATGCTTCCATATCCTAATCATCACAATCAACACCATCATGAGAATGATTTCAATGAGGAAAAAAGTGACAGTAGTCCTCAATATCACGGGTTTATTTAAATAACTCCACCTTCATGGACAATGTTACATCTGGTGATTATTTTGCGAATAACCAATCTTCAACCTATGAAAGACATAAAGGAAGCACTTCTATTATACTCCTTACTTGGTAACTGATATTTTTTTCCAGAGAACATGATCGAATGGTATCAGTGGATGGGAAGAGATAGGAGATGTGTGAGAATCCAAGAGGGGCAGATTCATACGAAGATTAGCAAAGAGTGATGAGAGAAGTCTTATAAATCTCTTGGCATCAGGAAATAACTAAGCAATAGATATAAGGATATAATAGGTTTAATTCTTATTACTCCAATGCAACAGGAAAGAGCCTGGGAGTGCCAAGCGGATGATGGGCTTGAGGATTATGCTGCCAGGTTCAGAAAGAGTTCAAGTTTCCCTTCTGTTCTTGTCATGGGGTTACGGAGTGCAGTGCTTCTCTGAGAATTCAGGGATTCCCTTGCCTTCTGCTCTATATTGTCCTGCAGGGTTTTCTTATACTCCAAGTCTCTTCAGGTATGTCCCAACTCCATATGAGTAGACATTTGGCACTCATTTAGAAAGAAAACTAGGGAGTAGGCATTGTGAACCACAAAGGAAATATAAAATGACCCCAGCCAACCGTACTTGATACTGAAAACAAATTTCTCATTTCTGAAGTTCTTTCCCAATACCTATTCCATCAAGTCGATTCTGACTCATAGCGACCCTATAGGACAGAGTAGAGTTTCCAGAGCGCCTGGTAGATTCGAACTGCCAACATTTTGGTTAATAGCTGCAACACTTAACCACTATGTCACCAGGGTTTCCTCTATCCCAATGGCATCAAACATACCACGGTATGTATTTGAGTTTGGTCTCTAGCCTGATATTTGTTCTTTGCATAGCTTAAGACTTGATTCGAGATACCAATACAAATTTGTGCTGCAGGATAGCATTTAAGAGCAGTGTCCAGTACTTTCACAGTTTTAACTCTTTGTCACTTACCCATCTTTCCCTAAAGCCACATTGGAAAGGAAGAGATTTATATGAAATACTGCTTCAACTATTTTTATCAAAGATGACACAACATGTATTTGATGGTGAGCACCTGCCAAAGAATGATATGATGTGCATTGAAAAATAACATTTATAAGGGCATTTTGTGATGAGTGAAAAATTTCAGTAGATTTCTACTCCAGAGTGATAGAATATGTTGAGATTATTGGATTAGTAGGATAATGAAGATTCAGAAAAGTAACATAGCCCAACCACAAAATTTTGCCTTGATCATTTTCCCGTGTTGTTTAAAAAAAAAAAAAAATCAGTTCTAAGTTAATTGCTGATAGCTAAAAAGGAGGGACCAGAAGAGCCTATAGAAATTCTTAAGCTGTATTTTTCTATAAAACAGTTTTTTTTCAAGAAGTTCAGATTCATGCTAAAAGACAAAGTGGCTTTTCCTATGAAGTCAGCTGCCTTTGATAATGATCTTGATTGTAATATAGTCGAGTCTACTCTCTTTGTTATTCCTCTTCCAAATTTGTTCTTTAATATTCTTCTTGCACAAAATTAATATTCACTGTGTAATGTGATATAAAAAAATTTTTTTAATGTGATATTAGTAAGTTCTAACTATTCACATAAAGTAACAGTGGCAAACATGTAATTTCCCACAAAATCTACATAGACACTCAATAAGCCTTTTTTTCTTGTTGTTAATTTATACTGCCTAATTCAATTATTTTCTTCCTCAAGATAATCAGATTTCTTATTTTCTCAACAGGAAACAAGAAGATCGGAGTGCTGGAGCCATGTTCATCCTCTTGGGCTTCTCAGAATACCCAGACCTCCAGATGCCCCTCTTCATGGTCTTCCTGTCCATCTACATGGTCACCGGTGTTGGGAATCTGAGCATGATCTTAATCATCAGGATCAACCCCAAACTCCACACCCCCATGTACTTTTTCCTCAGCCACTTGTCATTTGTTGATTTCTGTTACTCTTCAGTAGTTACACCCAAACTGTTAGAAAACCTGGTTGTGGAAGACAGAACCATCTCCTTCACAGGGTGCATCACGCAGTTCTTCTTGGCTTGCATATTTGTGGTGACAGAGACATTCATGTTGGCAGTGATGGCTTATGACCGATGTGTAGCAGTTTGTAACCCCTTGCTCCATACAGTCACAATGTCCCCAAAGCTTTGTTTCTTGTTGGTGGCTGCCTCCTACTCTTGGAGCATAGTCTGTTCCTTGACATTCACCTATTTTCTGTTAACATTATCCTTTTGTGGGACTAATTTCATAAATAACTTTGTCTGTGAGCATGCTGCCATTGTTGCTGTGTCCTGCTCTGACCCCTACATTAGTCAGAAGGTCATTTTAGTGTCAGCCACATTCAATGAAATAAGCAGCCTTATTATCATTCTTACTTCCTATGTTTTCATATTCATCACTATCATGAAGATGCCTTCAACTGGGAGGCGGCACAAAGCCTCCTCCACCTGTGCCTCCCACCTAACTGCCATTTCTATCTTCCACGGAACCATCCTTTTTCTCTACTGTGTGCGTAACTCCAAGGGCTCATGGCTCATGGTCAAGGTGGCCTCTGTGTTTTACACAGTGGTCATCCCCATGCTGAACCCCCTGATCTACAGCCTCAGGAACAAAGATGTGAAGGAGGCAGCTAGGAAGATAGTGAATACCAAGTTACCCTGTCACAAACTGTAAAGTTGGTAAAGATTTATTTATTCCTTTTCGAGATAATCGTGAAGAATTTTTCAAGTGTTCTAGGTGAGAGGATACATCATAGTGCAATATAGCCAACAGAGTAAGCAAAGATCTGCTCAACACTCCAGCATGAAATATACTCAAAAGCATGAATTTTATTTTACGTTTTAAAGTGTGCATAGGACATACCTCTATCAGAATATGGATAGGATAAATTTATTTGGTAATGTAAATTTTATTTCATTTCTGTATACTAAGACAATAAAAAATATCACTGGCTAATATTTGGGGTCATTCGATCTGGCCTGAACTTGGCTGATGAACTCACCTCAGGGCAATAGGTATGTACATTGATTGCACAGCTCTGTTTCATCTATCTATGATACTTCCTGGACCACCTGGGTAGCTAGAGTATGTTCTTCCAATGTCAGTGACTGAGTCACAAAAGGAAACATGCATTAACAAAAGCTTCCCAAGCAACTGTTCTTGTTACGTTTTATAATGCAATGTCAATCACAGAGCTGAGACCAAAGTCAAGGGCTGAAGAAGTATATCTGTCTCTTGTAGAACTTAAGAGTTACAAGGCAAGGAGCATAGATACAGAAAGGAATGAATAATTGGATCAAATATTTCAATCTACATAAGTTTATGCTAAATATTACCTAATAGAAAATATCCTTCCCTGGTATTTCAGACAAATGTAACATAATTATAATTGGTTTGACAGAAGTTTTTATAAATTAATGAATCATATGATTCACTTAATGAAATGTCTGTCTGACACTGCTTGTCATGATTGACGATAGATGATATCTTGGTAAGTTTACAGGTGTCATGATCCTAATCTAACTGCCAACTGTGAAATATTACTTGTCTAAAGCATTAGCATTTTATGTCTATGTAAAAAAATTACATTTTACCTCACTATAAAGAGTCATTAGTGATTTCTGTATTCTATTCTGATTACTCAGTAATATATAATACTGTTTTCAACATATTATGGTATATAAGTATATCATTATGTTCTTTATTTAACTTTTAATTGTCACCATATGTCATGCACAACCAAATGGTCCAAGGAAGTACTTCAATACTTTGTCTAATATTAGTATAGGCATCACAGCTCTCTTTTGATTACAATTTACATGGAATATCTTTTTCCATCCTTTAAATTCAACCTATTTGGATCTTTGGATCTAAAGTAAGTCTCTGGAAGGTAGTATATAGTTGGATCATTTTTTTCCCCAAGCTTCTAATCTCTCTCTTTTTGTGTTTATTAATTTTTTTCTACTGTCTCATTTTATTTCTTCTTAATTTTATTTTCTGTATTTTTTTAAATTATTTTATTAGTGATTACCTTGGCTATTACAGTTTAGGTCCTAAATTTACAGTAATATAATTTAAATTGATGCTAATCTAGTTTTAAGAGCATAAAAATTTAACGTTAAGCTATCACTTATATAGAAATATCAAATATAAACAAAATAAATTAACTAGTTGTGAAACTAACAACATCTACAGAATAAAATTACCAAACTTTGTCAAGACCTTAGAGTGGAAACTTTAAAACATTCCTCAGAAAAATTTAAGAGGGAATAAATGGATAGCTATAACACATACACTGATCAAAATTCACTATTAAGATGTAAAGTTAGCCCAAATTACTGATTCAATACAACCCCAATCAAAATCAAAATTTATTTGAAACAATTAACATACTGGTACTAAATATGTATGGAAATAGAAAAATATCTAAAAGATCCAAAGCTATTTTAAAAAAGAACATGGTCGAAGGGCTGGAGGATTTACACAAACAGGGCAGTGTAGTCTTAGCAAAAAACAGATAAAGTGTAAATAAAATAAAGTTCAGATATAAAATAATATATAACTGGTTTTTAAAATGTGCCATGTTTTTCATGAAAAATAGGGCAACTGAATGGGAGAAAATAATATTATCCTTTACTTCACTCCATAAAAAATAATTTTAGATGCTTTAAATACTTCAGCAAACATCTCCAGCTACTAGAAGAAGGCAAACAAGATGTCTATGTGATAAGTGGTAAATATGACTTCATGAAAAATCAAAACATCCCATCACCAAAAGATATCATTAAGAACATGAATAGGCAGTCCTCAGATTAGGAGTAAGTAGAAAATACTGGGAGTAAATATTCACAATATATATGGCTGTTAATTGCTCACGGTATATAAAGAACCCTCTCAAACTATTAATAACAAGACAACCAGCCAAATTAAAATGGTCTAATGTATGGTAATTCCATAAGAACTATATAACTCAGTGCCGTCAAGTTGATTCCGACTCACAGAAACCCTATAGGGCAGAGTAGAACTGTCCTGTAGAGTTTCTAGGTAGAGAATAATCTCACAAAAATGTGTGCACATCATATGTCTTAATGGAAAAGAAAATGAAACTTCATTTGCCCTCAAGAGAATTGCTAAAATTGCTTTGGTGGCACTGAGCTTCAGTTAAAGGTGATGGAAAATTTTGGCATTGGATAGTGGTGATGGTTGCACTACATGATGAAAGTAATTAATATCACTGAATTTTACATGTAAAACATGTTGAAATGCCAAATATATATATATGCACATTGTTTTTAGGTGCCTCTAAATTTTTTTTAATAGGTTCTGGCTCATAGAGACCCTAAGTACAACAGAACAAAACACTGCCAGGTCCTGTGTCATCCTCACAATCACTGTAATGCTAGAGCCCAGTGTTGCAGCCACTGTGTCAGCCCATCTCTTTGACAGTCTTCCTCTTTTTCGCTGACCCTGTACTTTACCAAGCATGATGTCTTTCCCTAGGGACTGATCTGATCCCTCCCAATAATACGTCCAAATAATATGAGAGGTAGCCTTGCCATTTTTACTTCTAAAGAGCGTTCTGGTTTTACTTCTTCCAAGTCAGATTTGTTCATTCTTTTGGCAGTTCATGTTTTTGTGTCTGTTATGTTGAGGTGTAATTCATACTGAAGGCTGTGGTATTTGATGTTCATCAGGAAGTGCTTCAAGTCTTCTTCACTTTCGGCAAGCAGGGTTGTGTCATATATATATATATATAACAAAAAATGCAGATTTTTTCATTTTAAAGGAAAACTCTCACCTCTTCCAATATTATCTCCTCCTCCAGACTTCATGTTATTTCATATCTCTCTTTTAGGTACTTTATTATACACAGCTGAATTTGTTCTTTGTAACTTTTATTTTCTATCATGCATCTGTCATTTTGTCTTATTGTGGTGGCTTGTGTGTTGCTGTGATACTGGAAGGTTTGCCACTGGTATTTCAAATACCATCTGGGTCACCATTGGTGGACAGGTTTCAGCGGAGCTTCCAGACTAAGACAGACTAGGAAGAAGAACCTGGCAGTCTATTCTGAAAAAAAAAATTGACCAATGAAAACCTTATGAATAGCAGTGGAACATTGATAAAATAGTGCTGGAAGATGAGGACTTCAGATTGAAAGGTCCTCAAAATACAACTAAGGTTAATGACATGAATGGCGTCAAGCTTTCAGGACCTTCATTTACTGATGTGGCACGACTTAAAATGAGAAGAAACAGCTTCAAGTATCCATTAATAATCAGAACATGAAGTGTACAAGGCATGAATCTAGGAAAATTAGAAGTCATCAAAAGTGAAATGGAACGTATAAAGTTCAATATCCTAGGCACGAATGAGCTGAAATGGACTCAAATTGACCACTTTGAATCAGAAAATCATATGGTCTGCTACGCCTGGAATGACAAATTAAAGAGGAATGACATAACATTCACTATCAAAAAGACCATTTCAAGATCTATCCTGTAGTGTAACATTGTCAGTGATAGGATAATATAATAAACCTACAAGGAAGACCAATTCATAGGACTATTATTCAAATTTTCACAACAACCACTAATACCAAAGATGAGGAATTTGAAGATGTTTACCAACTTCTGCAGTCTGAAATTGATCAAAAACCAAATCAAGATTTTAGTGGTTGGAGCACGAAATTTGGAAGCAAAGACATAGGATATGCAGTTGGAAAATACTGCCCTGGTAATAGAAATGATGCCGGAGATTACATGGTAGAATTTTATAAGACCAATGACTTATTCATTGTAAATACCCCTTTCTAAGAACATAAACGGTGACTACACATATGGACCTCACCAGATGGAAATCACAGGAATTAATTTGACTACATTTTTAGAAAGAGACTATGGAAAAACCTCAATATCATCTGTCAGAACAAGGCTAGGGGATGACTGAGGAACAGACCATCAATTGTTTGTATACAAGTTCAAGTTGAACTTAACGAAAATTAGAACAAGTCCATGAGAGTCAAAATATAACCTTTGGTATATCTCAACTGAATTTGGACACAATCTCAAGGATATATTTGATAGACTGAACACTGATGACTTAAGTCCAGACAAGTTGTGGAAAGACATCAAGGAGATCATACAAGAGGAAAGTGAAAGATCATAAAAAAGACAGGAAAGAAAGAAAACATCAAAATGGATGTCAGAAGAGGCTCTGTAATTAGAAAATTAAAAGGAATGAACACATTCAGCATTTCTCAAGCTGAAAGAACTGAAGAAAAAATTCAAGCCTTGAGTTGCAATATTGAAGGATTCTAAGGGGAAAATATTAAAATATGCAGGAAGCATAAAAAAGCAGATGGAAAGAATACACAGAATTGTTGTACCGAAGAGTTGGTGGACTTTCAACCATTTCAGGAGGTAACACATGATCAAGAACCAGTGGTACTGAAGGAAGAAGTCCAAGCTGCAATGGAGACATTGGCCAAAAAAAAAAGGGACTTCAAGATTTGAGTAAATTCCAATTGAGATGTTTCAAAAAGTGAATGCAGCACTGGAGTGCTCACTTGTCTATGCCAAGAAATTTGGAAGAAAGTTACCTGGTCAACTGGCTGTAAGAGATCCATATTTGTGCCCTTTCCAAAGACAGGTGAGTCAAAAGAATGCAGAAATTATCGAACAATATGATTAATATCACATGCAAGTAAAATTTTGCTAAAGATCATTTAAAATTGGCTACAGCAGTATATTGATAGAGAACTGCCAGAAATTCAAGCTGGATTCAGGAGGATGTGAAACCAGGGGTATCATGGCTGAAAGCAGAGAATGCCAGAGAGCTGTTTACCTGTGTTTTATTGACTATGCAAAGGCATTTGACTGCATGGATCATAACAGACTATGGATAACTTTGGGGAGAATGGGAATTCCAGAACACTTAATTGTGCTCATGAGGAAACTATGCATAGATCAAGAGGCAGTCCTTCGAACAGAAAAACAGGATACTTCATGGGTTAAGGTCAGGAACGGTATGTGTGAAGATTGTATGCTTTCACCATACCTATTCAGTCTGTTTGCTGAGCAAATAATCCAAGAAGCTGGACTATATGAAGAAGAACAAGGCATCAGGATTGGAGGAATACTCACTAACAACCTGCAGTATGGTTTCTGAAAGTGAAGAGAACTTGAAACACTGATGAAGATCAAAGACTACAGCCTTCATTATGCATTTTACCTCAACATAAAAAAAATAATAATAATAATCCTCACGATTGGACTAATAAGGAACATCATAATAAATGGAGAAAAGATTGAGGCTGTCAAGGATTTCATTTTACTGGATCAACAATCGAAACACATAGAAGCAACAGTTATGAAATCAAAGGACGAATTGCATTGGGCAAATTTGCTGCAAAAGAGCTCTTTAAAGTGTTAAAAAACAAAGATGTTAATTTGAGGACTAAACACCCAACCCAAGTCATGATAATTTCAATTGCCTCATAAATAAGGAAAACAGAATAAAAATTGATGCCTTTTAATTATGGTGTTGGAAAAGCATATTGAATATACCATGGATTTCCAGAAGAACGAACAAATCAGTTTTGGAAGAAATACTGCCAGCATGTTTCTTGTAATTGAGGATGGGAGGCTTCCTCTCATGTACTTTGGATATATTATCAGGAGGGACCAGTCCTTGGAGAATGATATCATGCTTGTTAAAGTAGTTGGTTGTCACAAAAGAGGAAGACCTTTAACAAGGTGGAATGACACCGTGGCTGCAACGATATGGTCAAACATAACAAAGATTGTGAGGATTGCAGACCAATGTTTCGTTCTGTTGTACGCAGGGTCCCTGTATGAGGGGGAATTGACTTGAGGGCACCTAGCATAAACAACATTAACAACAAATGAATAATTAAGATGAATATCATTTCATGTAATCTTTTGTAGCCTATTTTTTGTTAAAGTGCCTGTGTATATTCTTTTCTCATTTTCAATTGCATTTATTTTATTATTATTGGATTTTAAGGTGTTTAATTAGATGCAATTACTATTCTTTATTGCAAAATGTGTTGTTTGCAAATCTTTCGTACTATTCCCTTGCTTTATTTTTTTCTTACAGTGTCTTTCATCAATATGGATGAAATTCAATTTATTGATTTAAAAATATATATAAATTGGTTTTTGATACAGGAATATAAAAATCATTGGTCTTCCTCAAGGTGACAAAGATTTTCTTCTATTTTTTTCTAGACATTTTATAATTGTATGTTATTTTTCTATGTCTATTGTTCATATTGAGTTCTTTTTTTATGGTCTAACTTATCAATTGAAGTTTTTTTTTTTTTTAATATTTGGATATCCAATTGTTTCAGTACCACTTGTTAAAAGTACCGGTTGTCCAACATAGTTTCAATATGTGTTTTTGGAATTTTTCTAGGTTATAGCCCAGGAATCTTAGAATGAGACTGACAATGAATACAATAGACTGTTGGAATATTATTGTGATTTCATGAAATTTGTGTTTTAATTAGAAGAGAAATAATATTTTTACAGTATTGAGATTTCCTAATTATGATTTTGGTCTTCTTTAATGTTTTGTTGTTTTGTAGGTACAAACTCTGCACATTTTTGTTAGATTCATTTGTAAGTTTTGAATATTTATGCGATTTTACTAAAACCATATTTTAGTATAAATTCTTATTCAATTTTGCTAATATATAAGAATAAAATTGAATTTTGTTTATTTCGGTTTCATGCTAAACTTAGTTTTGAGATCTAATATAATATCTTTTTATGTAGATGCCATATGATTTTATTTATAAACGATCATATTGTGTGGATGAATTTATTCTTTTCCTTTTTGCATTATTTCATTGTTTAAAACCTTCAGTACAGTGCTGAATGGAAGTGGTGAGAGCTGACACATTTTTTCTGACCCTGGGAAGATAACATTCAGCTTTCTACACTAGATGTGATGTGTTGCTGTAGTGTGTTTTATAGATGTTATTTATCAGATTGAGGCAGTTTCCTTTTATTCCTTGTTTTTCAGATTCTTTTCATAAAAAGCAGATGTTGCATTTTGTGATTTTTTTCCTGCACCTAATGAGACGATTGCATGCTTTTTCCTTCCTAATGTACTAACATTTTGCTAACACTAGCAGTAGAGGCTTCTTAAAACTCATGAAGAGTTTCTATAAAAATGCCTGTATCTGACACAGTGCTGTTAGGTGAAATATTGAATGCTTTTCCCTTAATATTGAGAGTAAGATAAAGGTGTCCATGCTCATAATTTCTTTTGTACATTTTACTGGCAGTCTTAGCCACCGCAGTTAAACATGAAAAATACAACCATGATGCTAGGAAGGAAAACATTAAACCTATTTCTATTCATAGACATCATGATAACTTGCACAAAATCTGAAGGTTTCTATGAAAGTGCTAGAATTTGTAAGTTGAAAATCAATTACATTTATGTGTAATCTTGCAATACAATCAGTTATGAAATTAAGAATATACACTTTAAGCAAATAAAAATAAAATAAAATGATTAGTAATAAAGAAAATAAACAGCTTGACTGATGTTTTACAAATGAACTTTTCCCTTGCACGTTTCTGTAATTTATATGTGTATAAAATCAAGATGTATTCAGTCTGGTTAACTTTTTTCTCTTTTTAAAGATGAATGGGGTAAAGTTAATGATACAAATGTGCCCAGGGCTTTAAAAAAAATAATTCACAACAAGATATCACAGGGGACAATGTTTCATCTAATTGTTCAAATTGTAGCCTCCAAGGCAATATTTCCATGATATTCTCTGTGGCCCACATCACATTGGCCATGATGACATATATTTGAGTGACTAACATGTACATTTTAAATACATTTTTAACCTTTGAACTTGCAATACTTGTTGAAATACTCTATAATTCAAGATGTTGGTGTATTACCCATAATAAGTATCCCCATTTCTTTTATTTCTTATGTATTTCTGCATGTAATGAAATCCTCCACCGCTCTGTTGGAGTAGTCACAATCTGGGTTTCTGATCTAAATCTATGTTCAGAGCTTCTAAAATCAACAATTTAAAATTATGAGGAAAACACATATGAAGATGGGGCATGAAAACCAGTTAGCTCTTCTTTTGGATTGAATTGTGTCCCCCCAAAATGTGTATCAATTTGGCTAGGCCATGATTCCCAGTAGTGTGTGATTGTCCACCATTTTGTCATCTGATGGGATTTTCCTATGTGTTGTAAATCCTACGTGTATGATATTAATGAGGCAGAATTAGAAGCAGTTATGTTAATGAGTCAGGACTCAATCTATAAGATTAGGTTGTATCTTGAGTCAATCTCTTTTGAGATATAAAAGAGAGAAGTGAGCAGAGTGACAGAGGGACCTCCTACCACAAAGAATGAAGAACCAGGAGGGGAGTGCATCCTTTGGACCTGGGTCTCTGCTGCTAAGCTCTTAGACTGGGGAAGATTGATGACAAGGACCTTCCCCCGAGCTCCCAGAAAGAGAAAGATTTTTCTGGAGTTGGCACCCAGAATTCAAACTTCTAGTCTCCTAGACTGTGAGAGAATAAATTTTCCTTTGTTAAAGCCATCCACTTATGGTATTTCTGTTATAACATCACTAGATAATTAAGACAGCTCCTTTCTTTGAACAAAACCTATATACAATCCCAAACAAAATAAGGAACACTGGAATTTAAAATTGCAATGTAGTGATACATTTCATCAATACTTTAAAAAGTAGAACTTGTTACACAAATGCTGTTGGACCCATATGAACTTGAGCTGTATTTGGCCTTTAAATTTTGGCTTAGGAACCAAAGTCAGAAATTTGAAAAATGGGAGAAAAATAGGTTTTGCCTTTCTTTAGTCTGTTTTAAAGTGGTTCTTTGCTTAGATTTTAAAAGTCTAATTTTGATGACTTAATTCCTGACTTAATTTCGATAGAAACACCAAGCTAACTGTGCTAATGTGGTCACTCAAAGAAACTCACACAGCTTGCTCCCTTAAAACCAGTAGGCAAATTTTGGTAGCCATCCACTTTTAACAAATAGCTTATACATGCACAGCCACCACTCATTTGTCAGTTGTGGCTTACATGTTGCTGTGAAGCTGACCAAATTTCAGTGGAGCTCCCAGATTAAAAATGAACTAGGAAGAAAGACCTGGAAATATACCTCTGAAATTCAGCCAATGAAAACCCTATAGATCACAATAGGACATTGCCTGATCTGCAACTGATCATGTGGCCCGTGCCAAACAGGCCAGCATTTTGTTCAGCTGTACATGAGTCACAACGAATCGGAGTGACTGAGTGGCAGTCAACAATGAAACTTGTAGACACAAACCTGAATTAGCTGCTTATATGTAGACCATTAATTTGGCTAAATCCACCAATATTAGTTGCACCAGAATCTTCAATCCCTTTGAATAATTTTGGTAATTTTTGTTTTCAAGTGCCACAGCAATATGCCCATGTCTTAAGATTCCCTAGTCAAGGAACAAATTTAATGGCCTTTTATTGGGTCAATATTTAACACCGCTTTTTTTTTTTCCTGATTTTTGTCCATTTGAGAGGTAGATACAAGAATCACATAAATGGATTTAAACTATCATCATTGTGACCTTTATGACTGTACTGAGAAATACAGCCAGAATTACAGCCACAGTCAAGATACCTAACAGATCTCCACTGCCCTGGACCCCAGATGAAAACATATTCAGAACACAGTACTGCTGAGTAGAAGGTAAAACTATTTACCATGTAAAGTGTTTCTACATAATATATGTGCAAAAATATAAATGCAATGTGAAAATACTGAAAAATTCACGATAAAAAAACATAATTATATTGTGGTTATTGAAACAGATATGATTGGTTTTCTTTTGAGGATTTTCAGAAGTATAGCCTCTGTACCCAGATAAACTTTTTTTTTTTTAAGATATGAATATCAATGTTAATTATTTAGAAGAAAGTATAATTTGAATTATGGAAGAGAAAATTCCTTCTAATTATTTGGTTTGTAGCTCATGACGAAAAGCCCCAGTCATGATTCTCAGGGATCTGGGTCCGTAAGGTAAAACGGCTCAGTGAAAAACGAACAACCTGACCATGAGATTTAGTTTCCAGGTCTGCCTTTCTCCCCAGAATATCTCTACACTCATTCTGAAATTTCTTTACAATTGGAAAAAAGTCATTAATTGGCTGTTTTATTGAGTTGCATTTTGAAAGAGGCACTCATTGCCTATAAAGGAATGAAAATTTATAAGAAAATTTCAATTTTAGAAAGGAGTGTGCAGTTTGTTAATGACAGCAAAGAAGAAATCAATAAAAAAAATACATCAGGAAAATCTATCTTTTGGTGAGTTGATTCAACGTTGGGTTTTCTTGTCCATCTCATGTGAGGAATACTGAAATCCAGCAAATACCTGGCAGGGAAAACCTAAGTGAGTTGTGTTAGAGTCATTTCAACTTAGTTCAGCTGATGGCGTGTATTCAAGGTGGAGAATTCTACTTCCACCATCCCTAGGACCATTGTACTGAATTTGAAACTATGTCCCTAATTTCCATCTTATATACATTAGGGATTATGGAAGAGATGTTACATGTAATTCTTGTCCTTAAAACATGTGAAACCTTCAAGGAAAAAAAAAGAGTAATATATACAGAGACATACATACATGCATAAAAAACAACAAAATATGCCAGTCATTGCACATAGATGGAAGAAATTGGTAGAAAGAAAATAGAGCAAGAGAGAGAAAAAAAAAAAAAAGATCTGAATTAATCAGCAAATTGTTCTTGCAAGAGTTATGTAGGGGTCTTATCACTGAAAAGTGTTGAGGGATAAATATTAAAGAAGGAAGAGAGCCACTTCAGAAGAAAAGACAGTGGAAGGTTAGAAGGTATTAATAATTTGTTTTTGAACAACAAAGGTTTAAAATATTTGTATCAATGGGGTGACAAAAGTATTTGGTTATATCCTTTAGTATAAACAGAGCCCAGTATACATAACTCCTTTTTAAATGATTTTCAATATTCACACTGTTATTATGAGTCAGAATTGACTTGACGGTAACAGGTTTTTTTTTTTTTTATGTTTGGTCATTTTTAAATCATAGAATTGGTGATATTTTCTTGGAACTTAAAGCTTTAGAAATTTACGGTTGAATGAGCTAATATTGGAAGGAGATGTTTAACTAAGTGTAAATGTAGGATTTCTTAAATATTTTAAAACCATAGCCTTATTTAAGACTCTTATGCTGACCATTAAGGGACCTTGCCTAGTATTGTTAAAAATTACCCATATTTAATACAAGATGAAATTAAGGCTCACATCAATGAAAGAATCTGATAAAGTTACATATGGAATAAGTTGCTGAGTCTGATTCGGAACTAGTTAAATGTGATTCCTCAGCTCATGGTTTCTACAAATGGTGTGATGTGACGCTGTCTTCTCTCCATCCATTCAAATCAGCCCCTTCTCTGGATAAGAAGATAAAACTGTTGAGAGTAGAGCTTCTGATAAGACAGTTCCCTGGACTGTCATTTCTTAATTTTATTTTTAATGCCATAGACAAGGATGTAGTCGATCCATTCAACCCCACTTGTCCTCCCGGATACTTAATTGAATTTAAAATAACCCAAAAGTACTTTAACAAAACTTTCCCCACAACATTGTTATTACATGTTCTGTGTCTTTTATGCATTCTTCAGTAACTTGTAAACTAATAAAGATGCCCTCAAAATGATTGTGAGATGAGTGAGGGAGTATCACATTTACTTTAAATCTTTCAGAACTCTTCCAGGTTGCTACGACTTCCTGTATTTATTTAACTTAAATTACATGTTGAGTACAGCACATATTTTCCAGGGGTTGAGATGGAAGACTTTCTGAAAGGTTAAACAAATTTCCCAAATCATATAAGAATGGAATGGGCACTGATGATTGGTAATATTAATGGAAACTGAAGTTACAGTGAAAGCGTTCCATAAAGGCAAGATGCAGCATGATCAGGGGTCAATACAATTAGAATGAAGAATCATGCAGACAGCAATAGGAATCTAGGTGCATGAAATGTAAAAATGAGCTCAAAATCCTCAACTTTGTCCAAAAATTCCAAACACATAAGTACAGGGTTTGTGGCTTATTGGTAAGCCATGAGCTAAACTTTGCAGTTCAAATATTTGACTGTGAGTTCTCAGTCAGGTGTCCTCATTAAAAGTATAGCAAAGAAAAGCAGGTTACTGAGTGGATTCTCTCTTGGCTTGGCAAGATGCCCCTGGGAAGCTTATGTTTAGTTCTTAGTGCCAATTTCAACCCAGGAGGGTTAATGGTATATCAACAATATTGAGAAGCTCTTCTGAAACACTGAATAACCAACATAAGGAAGTAAATGGAAACAGAAACAAACAACACTAAGGAAATTTACCTAGAAAGAGAAGAGCGTAAAGGGCCTACAGAAATTGTCTTCAAATATTTGAAGATATATGATGTGAAAGAGGAATTAGTCAATTTCTGTGACCCCCAGAGAAAGAGATACATCAGGACTTGCAACACGCCAGAAATTACAAGGAAAAAAAAAAAAGACTACTTAAGAGAAATATTCAAATATATATTTGACTATTATTGTTAATCCCTGGCAAGTGTCACTAACCCTGAAAAGGGATCATTTATTGTGAGGACAGGTGCTTTAATGTAAGGAAGGGCAGTAGAAATATTGTTGATGAAGACAGAAAACAATGCAGGTACAAATAGCCAGGACTTTTCCATTTTTAAACTTCCATGACTCTTAAACTTGGCATAGAATCTTTAATAAATATCACTTCGTTTCTGTTTAGCCAAGTTTGCTCAAACATCCCTAAGATTTCTTACTCCAGTCCAAGCTCTAGAGCCTCTAATTGATTCAGTGCCTTGATATACCTACAATGAAGTAATAGCAGATTGCACCTCCAAATTCTTAACCTTCTGGACATAACCCAATAACAGCAATCAAAGATCCTGAATTTAAAGGCTAATTTTTTTTTTTTTTGTCAACACGAGATGAAATACATGAAGCTAAAAAAAGTCAGCTCGATCTTCTATGAAATAGAAAGTGCAATTTTATAGCTGCCGCTATGTTCGTGGGATTCCCACCCAGTGCCGTCGAGTCGATTCCGACTCATAGCGACCCTATAGGACAGAGTAGAACTGCCCCATAGAGTTTCCAAGGAGCACCTGGCAGATTCGAACTGCTGACCCTTTGCTTTGCAGCCATAGCACTTAACCACTATGCCAGAGGGTTTCCGTTCCTGGGATTAGTGTCTCTAAATGAGATGGCAGGTGTTGATTTTTACAGGCAAGGCTAAAACTTTTGCCAGCTCCCAGATAGGTTCAAATTGACATCATCTTATCTTCTGTGTCTCCAAGTCCATTTCTAGATAAAATCTTCAGTTGTAGGTTCAGTCATGTGAAATTTCCAATATTTAACCTTCTTTTCCTTCCAAAACCAAGAAATTCACATTTATTAATCTTACATGTTATTTCATCTTTTGCCACATCAGAAGAGGATTTTCTTTTTGATTGTCATTAATAATTGACAGTGATAATTTTTATACTGTACCTTTTTTGTACTTTATAATTGATGATATATATTTTTTCTTTTTATATGATATGTGGAAATCCTGATGATGTAGTGGTTAAGTGCTACAGCTGTTAACCAACAGGTTGGCGCTTCAAATCCGCCAGGTGCTCCTTGGAAACTCTATGGGGCAGTTCTACTCTGTCCTAAAGGGTTGCTATGAGTCAGAATCGACTCGACAGCAGTGGGTTTTGAATATGTTATGCACTACAAGCAGACTGGATAACCAGAGGGAGATAATCAAAATAAATCTTCTAAGAATATCTCCAAAACATTTTGTCAGAAAATAGCTTTAAATAATTGAGCATTTTGGACCCACACAGAGGGGATAAAATGGAGTGAACATACTTAACAGTGGATTGTTTTGACCAGACCACTTAAAGATTCTTTGAAGTAGGTTTTTTTTGACTCCTTGATAATTGGATGTATATACCTACCAAAGTAAAAAGTTCAATATATCAACACAAAATTGTGTGTGTCCACAAATATATTTTTCACTTAAAAAATTTACTACTTACTTATACGATTTTCTTTTCCTGCTGAAACTGTTTAATCTTCCCAAGGCCACTTTTGCTATGATCATATGACTACTGCGACGCGTTAAGTGGTTTTCTTGATTCTGCTTTGTTCTTTTTATCTCATATAATTGTATGTTACTATGGGATATATGGAAAACCTGGTGACGTAGTGGTTAAGTGCTACGGCTGCTAACCAAAAGGTTGGCAGTTCAAATCCACCAGGTGCTCCTTGGAAACTCTATGGGACAGTTGTACTCTGTCCTATAGGTCACTATGAGTCAGAATCTACTTGACCACAACAGGCTTGGATGGGAAATACAATGCTGTAAGCATCATATACATTTATACATCATTTATATTAAATAATTATATTAATAAATACTATTTTTCTTATTTTCCAGATGAAGACATTCAGTTTTGAAAGACAAAGCTAATTGCTCATAGTAACAATAATAAAAATTGATAGGTGGCCAGTAAAATCCAAAGGACCAGAAAAGATAATCTTGGTCTTCACTGGTCTACATCTATCCTCTCCTGAGTTGTTCCTGTGCCTGACTGCTCAAGTTTGCTGCTCAGAGTCAGTTTTCTGGGTTTTTTTTTTTTCGTTTGTTTCCACAAGAGCCATGGTACTGGGTGGGGAAAACCGGAGCTCTGTGACCACATTCATCCTTCTGGGCTTCTCAGAATACCCACACTTCTGGGTACTGCTCTTTCTGGCATTCTTGACCATCTACACAGTCACTCTAGTGGGGAACCTGAGTATAATTGTGATCATAAGGAGCAATCCCAAACTCCACGCACCCATGTACTTTTTCCTCAGCCATCTATCCTTTTTGGATATTTGTTAGTCCAGTGTGTTTACACCCAAACTGCTAGAAATCTTGGTTGTTGAAGCCAGAAGTATCACTTTCAGAGGCTGCATGGTACAGTTTTTCTTTGTTTGCACATTTGTGATTACAGAAATGTTCATGTTAGCAGTGATGGCCTATGACCGATTTGTGGCTGTTCTTAACCCCTTGCTCTACACAGTTGCTAGGTCTCCTAAGCTCTGTGGCCTCCTGGTAGCTGGGTCCTACACATGGGGTGGGATCTGTCCCCTGACACTCACATATTCTCTTGTGGAACTATCCTTCTGTGGCTCAAACATGATAAATCACTTTGGCTGTGAGTATTCTGCTATCCTATCTCTCTCCTGCTCTGGCCCTTACTTTAGCCAGATGGCCTGTTTAATCATTTCTACATTCATTGAGACTAGTAACCTCGTGATTATCCTCACTTCCTACATGTTCATCGTTTTCACTATCATCAGGATGCCTTCTTCCGGTGGACTCCATAAAGCCTTCTCCACCTGTGCCTCCCACCTGACTGCCATCACCATCTTCCATGGGACCATCCTTCTGCTCTACTGTGTGCTCAACTCCAAAAGCTCCTGGCTCCTGGTCAAAGTGGCCACTGTGTTTTTCACAGTCATGATCCCCATGCTGAACCCCTTAATCTACAGTCTTAGAAACAAAGATGTGAAGGGGACAGTCAGTAAGTTAATCATCACCAAACTCCTTTCTCACTCAATATAATTCTTGAGTGTGTGTATATATAGTTAAGGCATAAATAAGAGTATATATATACTTATTTATGTCTTAACTATTTCCAAAAACTTTTATATGTATAAAAGGTTAAAAAACAATTTTTTTTTTTATGTATAGCTTATGCTATTTCGATTTTGTTAAATATCCAATTATGCTCTAAGTCAATTTATTATTACATGTCCCATGGTTTATAATTCTTAACATGCCTTACAGTTTCTCTGGGTTAATACTGAAATAATGCATCATGATTCACTTGTTTTCAATTAACGGTTAAAAAAAGTATATTTTACAATCTCCCCATTGGACACCACAATGGTCAGTGGAAGAGGTCTGTATTATGGATTCACTGCTTGCACTATGGTTAGAGGCATGCTTAAGAAAAGGTCAGATGTATACAAAAGAGCTGAAAACATAGATCAGAAAAATTTTTAATAAATCCATACTCTGATCCTCAAAACCTGCTCCTTAGATTCAGATAATCATATTGCTTTCTGATTCCTCTTAATAATGATGATGAAGATAATATTGAGTTTTAATAATCTCCCTAGGAGCTAAACACATGTGGAAGTCTATCGTTAAATACACTCACTTAGGCTGAGACCTCAAGATGTTTTTTACAATTCTCCTTTTTTTCAAAAAACTTCCCTGAAGAATTAGCTAACAAGAACAATTATATTTAAAAATTATAGGACACAACGTATGATAATTGTGATGTTTAAACATTATTGTGTGTATATAGGCAAAGCAACAATTCTAATGTTTATTAATAGTTGATGGAAAAATAAAGCCTTACAAGGTAGAGAACAAGTGGAAAAATAAACCATATGGAATGACCATTTGCTGTTTAAGATAGCTGGATAAATTAACCAGGATTAGAAAACTGTGAATTAGTCCTAATTAGGCTGAATACATAGACCTGGGACAATATAGAAAGTTCTGCAGAAAAATGTAGAATTTATGCATTCATTAATGAAAACATAAGGACTGTTATGTTGACAGCTAATGTAAAGAGATCATGGAAAATTACTCTGGCAATGTTACATAGAATACTTTAAAGGTGAGGCATTTGGCTTGAGCATGTGACTATAATCTAGCTGAGTAGTGGTAAGGCCATATGTATTACGATAAAAGAGGAATTGCTGAGGATTGATCTTTGAACTATATCTTTCCTATAGGCACAAGGCTGTGATAATAACCAAGGGCAGCTATAAAGTGGTGGGAAAACAGAGAGAAAATACATTTGTGCTTTTGAGTTTAAATGTAACCCCTATGAATTCAATTCAAACTCGATGAAACTTACCGTCCAACTTCAGAGAGTAGATGTTTTCTACATTGAATTCCTAAGATGTGCCCAATGTCCGTGGCTGTCAAGATTGAGTCTGACTTTCAAAATCCATATAATGTTTTGGATATCACATAATTTACCCATAATTCTAAAAAATAATGAAGATGAATATCTATTATATGTCAGAGTTTGTCCCATATATTTTGCAATCATTATAAAAACTTTATATCTGTTCTATCAAATAAAATTTGTTATTATTGTAAAATTAATATTACCTTATGGAAAATATTCTTTCTTGACTTTGCAGATAAATATGACATAACTAAAATTGGGGATGAATTGCCTCCTCAAAGTAGAGTTGACCTTAATAATGTGGATAAAGTAAAGCTTTGGGGACCTTCATTTGCTGATGTGGCATGACTAAAATTGGGAAGAAACAGCTGTAAACATCTATTAATCAGAAAGTGGAATGTAAGTATATGAATCCAGGAAAATTGGAAATCATGAAAAATGAAATGGAACACATCAACAACAATATCCTATGTATTAGTGAGCTGAAATGGACTGGTATTGGACGTATAGAATTGGACAATCATATGATTTACTATGCCAGGAATGACAACTTGAAGAGGAATGGTCTTGCATTCATTGTCAAAAAGAACATTTCAAGATCTATCCTAAAGTACAACACTGTTAGTGCTAGGAGAATATCCATATGCTTACAAGGAACACCAGTTAATATGACTATTATTCAAATTTATGCACCAACCACTAAGACCAAAGATGAAGAAATGGAAGATTTTTACCAACATCTGCAGTCTGAAATTGATCGAACATGCTGTGATCAGGATGCACTGATAATTACTGGTGATTGGAATGCGAAAGTTGGAAACAAAGAAGAAGGATCGGTAGGTGGAAAATATGGCCTTGGTGGCAGAAAAGATGCTGGAGATCACATGATAGAATTTTTGCAAGATCAACAAGTTCTTTATTGCAAATACCTTTTTTTGCTAATATAAGTGGTGACTACATGTGGACCTCACCAGATAGAATACACAAGAATCAAATCGACTACATTTGTGGAAAGAGACAATGGAAAACCTCAATATCATCAGTTGGAATGAGGCCAGGGGCTGATTGCAGAACAGATCATCAATTGATCATATGAAAGTTCAAGATCAAATTGGAGAAAATTATAACAAGTCCACGAGAGCCAAAATGCAACCTTCAGTATATCACACCTAAATTTAGAGACCATCACAGAATAGATTTGATGCATTGAACACTAATGACCAAAGACCAAACTAGTTATGGAATGACATCAAGGACATTATACATGAAGAAAGCAAAAGGTCATTAAAAAGATAGGAAAGAAAGAAATAACCAAAATGGGTGTCAGAAGATACTCTGAAACTTGCTCTTGAACAATGAGTAGCTAAAACAAATAGAAGAAACGAGGAAGTAAAAGAGCTGTACAGAATATTTCAAAGGGCAGCTGGAGAAGAGAAAGTAAATTATTATAATGACATGTGCAAAGACTTGGAGTTAGAAAAGTAAAAGGGAAAAATGTGCTCAGCATTTCTCAAGCTGAAAGAACTGAAATAAAAATTCAAGCCTCGAGTTACAATATTGAAGGATTTTGCTGATGAAATATTAAAGGATGCATCAAAAGAAAATGGAAGGAATATGCAGAGTCAGAACACACACACACACAAAATTGGTCATTGTTGAACCATTTCAGGAGGAAGCATATGATCAGGAACAGGTGATACTGAAGGAAGAGGTCCAAGCTGCACTGATGGCATTGGTGAAAAACAAGACTTCAAGATTTGATGGAATACCAAATGAGAAGTTTCAACAAAGCAATGCAGCACTGGAAGTGCTTACTCGTCTATGCCAAGAAATTTGGAAGACAGCTACCTGGACAACCAAGTGGAAGAGATCCATATTTATGCCTTTTCCCAAGAAAGGTGATCCAACCAAATGCAGAAATTATCAAACAATATTACCTGATACCACATGCAAGTAAATATTATTAATATCAATTAATATCAAATAATATCAACATACAATAATGTTATTAATATCAATTACTGCCAAAATTTTGCTGAAGATAATTCAAAAGTAACTGCAGCCATACATTGAAAGGGAACTGCTGGAACTTCAAGCAGAATTCAGAAGAGAATGACGGGCAACGAGGACCATTATTACTGTTGTCAGATGGATCTTGGCTGAAAGCAGAGAATACAAAACAGATGTTAACCACTGTCTTATCAGTTGCAGAAAGGCACTTGTCAGTGTGGATTATAACAAATAGTGGATAACATTCAAAGGAATGGGTATTTTAGAATATTTAATTATGCTTATGTGGAAACTGTACATAGATAAAGATGCGGTTGTTCAAATAGAACAAGAGGTAGTACATGGTTCAAATGCGGAAAAAAGAAGTTTGCGTGGCTGTATCCTTTTACCTCACGTTTTCAATCTTTACAATCTAATAATCTGAGACATTGGATGGTATGGAGAAGAATTAATCATCAGGATTGAAGGAAGAGTCCACAACCTGCAGTATACTGATGACACTACCGTACTTGCCAAAAATGAAGATTACTCGCAGCACTTACTGAAGAAGGTCAAAGACTTCAGTCTTCAAAATGGATTGCACCTGAACCTGAGGAAACTAAACTCCTCATGACTGAACCGTAAACAACATCATGGCAAGTGGAGAAAAAACTGGAGTTGTCAACAACTTTATTCTCTTGAGTCAACAATCAATGTCCGTGAAGGCAGAAGTTGAGAAAGCAAATGGCTTATTGTATTAAGCTAATCTGTTACTAAAGACCTCTTTAAAGTTTTAAAAAGCAAAGATGTCACTTTAATGTCTAAGTTGCCTCTGACATAAGTCATTTTTTTCAATTGTTTTATATGCACGTGAAAGTTGAATAATGGAAAAGGAAGACAGAAGAAGGGATACATCTGAACTGTGGTGTTGGGAAACAAGGCCAAAAGAATGGAGTATCTTAGAAGAAATGCAACTAGAGTGCTCCATGGAAGGGAAGATGGTGAGACCAACTTTCTTACTTAGACATGTCATCAGGAAAGAGCAATTGTTAGGAAAGGACATCATGTTTGGTAAAGTAGAGGGTCAGTGGAAACTAAGGAAGCCCTCTGAGAGTTTTATTGACACAATCGTTGCCACAATGGACTCAAACATACCAAGAATCATGAAGATGGTGAAGGACTGGGCAGTGTTTTGTCCTAGTATTCCTAAAGTTGCCCTGAGTTGGAGCCGGCTTAATAACAACAACAAATTAACAACTAACTTGAATATCATTTTATGTGATCTTTTGAAGCCTGTTTATTTATTTATTTATTTTGGTGAAGTGTCTATTTATATCCTTTCTCAATTTCTATTGCATTTATTTTATTATTATTGGATTTTTAGGAGTTACTTTTGTATTTTAGATACTACATATGTGTACATACATATGTTTGTAAATGTGTTATTTGCAAATCTTTTCTACTATTCTGTGGCTTGTCTTTTATTTTCTTACAGTGTCTTACACTAAACAGAAATTCCCAATGTGGATGAACTCCAATTTATTAATTTTTTAGAAAATTTATGAATTGCATTTTTTGTAGGGGATATAAAAATTCTTTGCATTTGTCAGGATGACAAAGATTTTACTCTAGACATTTTATAATTTTCGGCTACACATCTTTCTATATGGTCCTTTTTTTAGTGGCATAAGTTATTGATTGAAGTTTTTTTTTTTTTTTTTTTGCATCTGGATACCCAGTTGTTTCAGTACCGTATTTTAAAATTACCATTCTTTCTCCATTGAATTGCATTTGTATAGTTGTCTAACATCATTTTGCTATGTACTTTTGGAATATATATTTTCTAGGTTATAGCCCAGGAATTTTAGAGTTAGACTGGCAATGGATACAAAAGGCCTGTTGGAATCGTTATTTTGATTTCATAAAATTTATATTTATATATTAATCAGGGAAGAACTGACATCTTAACAGTATTGAGTTTTCCACATCATGGATGTAATGTATTTCTTCATTGATTTTGACCTTCTTTGATGTTTTGTTGTTTTGTCTGCACAGATCCTGCACGTTTTTGTCAGATTCATCTGTAAATGTTGAATATTTATGAGGTTTTATTGAAACTATATTTTAATATAAGTTCTTATTCATTTTTACTAATATATAAAAATAAAACTGAATTTTGTTTATTTAGGTTCATTATTAAGTTAATTATGAGCTCTAACTTTTTTGTATATAAATGACATCGGATTTTACTCATAAATGATCACTTCTCATGGAGGACTTTACTTGTAGTTTTGCATCGTTTAAAACCTCAAATACAATGCTAAGTGGAACTGGTGAAAGTCGACACATTTTCCTGATCTTAGGAAGAAAAACAGTCTTCTGCAATAAATATGATTTTTGACAGATTCCTCAGACTAAGGAGGCTTCGTTTTGTTCCTAGTTTGCAGGTTCTTTTCATGAAAAATGGATGTTACATTTTGTGATTTTTTTTTCTGCACCTATCAAAATGATTGTATGCGTTTTCTTCTTTGGTGTACTACTATTGTGCTAAAACTAGTAAATAAAAAAATAAAAATAAATTTAAAAAAAAGTAAATAGAGTCTTCTTAAAGCTGAAAAAGAGTTTCTACAAAAGTGCTTATACCTGACATAGTACTATAAGGTGAAATATTGAATGCTTCTCCCTTAAAATTGAGAGTAAGGCAAAGAGGCCTACTCCTATAATTTCTACTCCACACATATATTGGCAACTGCAATTAAACAAGAAAAATATAGCCATGATGATATGAAGGAAAACATTAAAACTGTTTCTACTCACAGGCATCGTGATAACTTGCATAAAATCTAAAGCTATCTACAAAAATACTATAATTTATAAGTTTAAATTCAATTGTATTTATCCATATTCTTGTAATACAATGAGTTATAGAATTAAAAATATAAATTTTATGTTATGAGAAAACTACCAATAAAGCAAATAAACAGATAACTTTATCGTTGTTTTATAGCAGAATTTTTACCTTGCACATTTCTGTAATTTATATGTGTATAAAATCAAGATGTATTCAGTCTGGTTCTTTTTTTTTTTTTTTCCTATAAGATGAATGGGGTAAAGCTAATGATGTCCCTAGAGCTTTAAAAAAATAACCCACAACAAGATATCAAGTGGGACAGTGTTATCTAATTGTTCAAATCGTGGACTCCAAGTCAATGCTTTCATGATATTCTCTTTGGCTACATTTCCTTGGTCATGATGATATATATTTAACACAATTTGGTGCCAGAAATTAGCTGTTTGACCTGCCTCTGTCTGCTTACACTGGATGTTCATAAAGTTTGAAGAAAAGTAGTTTATATGAAATAATAAATATTGTTTATATGAAATATTAAAAAGTATGTTCATATATTATGGACCCCTGCTACTATTTTAGGTCGATATCTACTCTAATAGAATAAGTCAGGAGAATTCTCGGGTTCATCAAACTTAGCAAAGGAATCTCCGATCAATGAATCATTCAAGTGCTTCTGTGCTTAGGTGAGTTTATTCAATACTTGTTTTACTTCACTTTACAAATAAAATATAATTTTATTATAAAATAGAAATCAGATAAAATATTGAGTTATGATAATCTTTGCAGGAAACAAACACATGTGTCCATTGAATGGACAAACACATGTGTCCATTAAAATCTAGTCAGTTGGCTTGGAGAGGCCTCCAGGTACTATGCCATCATACATGCTTCCTTTCAATGATTTTCTTGGCTTTCTCATCAGGTACTCACGACTGTAATAGATGTTCGGTTAATAGATAATCAAATGTGAGCATTTACCTCAAAATTTCTGTAATGCCTGAGAAAGAAGGTGACAGCAACCAATATATTTATAAAATATAGGATAAAGCGTATGGTAATTGTAAGCTATAAATCTTAAAGTCTGCATGTATACAGAGGATAAGAAAAATATATAATATCTACAATAGTAGAGGGAAAAATAAGCCATTATGAGAGAGAAAATAAAATGGGAAAATATACTTCATGCAAATGAACACGTGCTGCTTAACAGAGTTGGATAAATTCACGGTGATAAGAGAAGCAGGTGACAGTGGTAATGAAGTTAAGGCTGAATACATGGACCTTGGAGAGTTTTGGAAAAGGCACCCTGACAACATGTATTCACTTCGATCTTAAAAGACATTGACTGTTAGGCTACGGTGATCATGGAAAATTATTTTGGCACATGGCACAGAATTATTGAGAAAAATCCTTAAAATAAAATTGAGATGTTTGTATGAAAATATGTGGCCATAATCTAGCTGATTAGCGTTTTACACAGAATGGTAGTAACCTTATATAGAAGGGTAGCAAAGGAATGGTTGAGGAATTAGCCTTTGAGAGATGTTTTTCCTACATGCCCAAACCTGATAATACTAGAGAGATATAAAGTGATGGCAATTCATAATGGAGAAAATGTAGTTATACATCCTAGACTTAAAAAAAAAAAAAATCAAAACCAGTTGCCATCGAGTTGATTCCAACTCATACTGACCCTATAGGACAGAGTGGAACTGCCCCATACAGTTTCCAAGGAGCAACTGGTGGATTTGAACTCCCAACCTTTTGGTTAGCAGCTGTAGCTCTTAACTACTACACTATTAAGTGTTCCACATCTTAGACTTGTTGTTAGATGCCGTCGAATCGGTCCCGACTCATAGAGATTGCCCAGTCCTGTGCCATCCTTATAATCGTCGTTACATCTTAGACTAGGAGTGATTAAATAAAATCCAGCCGTATTTCTGTCAGTCATGTTCAGACAGTGGAGAAACCAATGCCTAAGTGAAAATAATCAAATTGCCAGTGAATGCTTCCACATCCTAATCACCACTTTCAACACTATTACCAGGACGATAATGAACAGCAAAAAAATGATAGTAGTCATCAGGTTTATTCAACTCCTGGGCTTCATGGACAACATTAGATCTGGTGATAACTTAACAAATAACCAATCTTCAACCTGTGAAAGGTATAAATAAGGAAGCATCTATGATACCCCTTACTTTGTTGTTGTTAGGTACGTCTACTCGATTCCCATTCATAATGACCCTAGGTATAACAGAATGAAACACTGCCCAGTCCTGATCCATCGTCACAATCTTTATTATGCTTGGGCCCATTGTTACAGCCACTTTGTCAATTCATCTTGGTGAGAGTTTTTTCTCTTTTTCGCTGATACTGTACCAAACATGATGTCCTTCTGCAGGGACTGATCCCTCCTGATATCATGTCCAAAGTATGTAAGACATAGTCTCTCCATCCTTGCTTCTAAGAAACATGCTGTTTGTATGTCTTCCAAGACAGATTTGTTTATCCTTTTGGCAGCCCATGGTATATTCAATATCCTTCACCAACGGCATAATTGAAAGGCATCAATTCTTCTTCAGTCTTCCTTATTCATCATCAGAGCTTTTGCATGCATATGAGACAATTGAAAACACCATGCTTGGGTGAGGTGTACCTTAGTCTTCAATCTGACATCTTTGCTTTTTAACAATTTAAAGAGTTCTTTTGTATCAGATTTGCCCAACTCAATGCCTTTTTTTGATTTCTTGACTGCTGCTTCTATGGCTGTTGATTGTGGGTCCAAGAAAAATGAAATCCTTAGCAACTTCAATCTTTTCTCCATTTATCATGATGTTGGTTATTGGTCCGGTTGAGAGGATTTTTGTTTTCTTTATGTTTCGGTGTAATCCATACTGAAGGTTGTGCTCTTTGACCTTCATCAGTAAGTGCTTCAAGTCCTTGCTTGGTAACTGATACATCATTTATTTCCAGAGAGCACGACAGAATGATATCAGTGGATGGGGAAAAATAGGACATGTGTCAGAAACCATGACAAGTGAGTTCATATGGAGATTATGAAAGAGGGATGAGAGATGTCCTCTGTATCTGTGGTCATCAGTAAATAACTAAGCTTATAGGTACTAAGTATATAAAAGGATTAATTCTTATTTTTCCTGTGCTATAGGGAAGAGGCTGGGAGTACTCAGGAGAAAATAGCTTTGAGGGCTATGCTGCCAGGTTCAGAAAGAGTTCAAGTTCTCCTTCTGTTCTTTTCATGGAGCCTAGGAGTACAGGGCTTCTCTGAGAATACAGGGACTCACTTGACTTCTGCTCTAGAGTGGCCTGCAAGAATTTCTCATACTCTAAGTCTATTTAGGTACAGCCCAACTCCTTATGCTGACTTTTGACACTATTTAAAAAGAAAACTACAGAGTGGCATCATGAGCAACCAGGGATAAAAATGAACCCAACCAACTGTACTTGATACTGAATACCAGTTTTTCATGTTTGAGGTTCTGTACCAGCGACATCAAGCATATCATGGTATGCTGTTTGAGGTGGGTCTCTAGCCTGACATTTGTCCTTTGATTGCTTAAAATTTGATTCAGAATGAAAGTACTTATTTTTGTTGTAAGATAACATTTAATATCAGCGTCTGGTACTTTCACAGTTTTTACTATTTATCACTTACCTATCTTCCCCAAATCTGCCACATTGGCAGGGAAGAGATTTATATAACCTATTGCTTCAGCTATTTTTATTAAAGATTACATAGTCCATATTTTGTGGTGAGCACATGATGAAGAATGATACGATATGAATTGAAGAATAATACTAAAAAGTAAAATTATTTTGCGATAAGTAAAAAAAATCCAGTAGTCTTCTACTGCAGAACTATAGAATATGTTGAGAGTGTTGGGTTAGTAGGTTAATGAATTTTCTGAAAAGGAAAAGAGCCCAGTCAAGAAAATTTTATCTTGTCCATTATCCTGTGTTGTTAATGTTAAAAAAATTCAAAATTTCTTGTTAATTGCTCATGGATGAAGGAAACATAAAGAAAACAAAAATCCTCACAACTGGACCAATAACCAACATCATAATAAATGGAGAAAAGATTGAAGTTGCTAAGGATTTCATTTTTCTTGGACCCACAATCAACAGCCATAGAAGCAGCAGTCAAGAAATCAAAAAAAGGCATTTCTGGAAGAAACTACAGAAATTCTTTATATGTATTTGCTATAAAACAAGTATTTTCAGGAAATTCAGATTCATGCTAAGAGACAAAGTGGCCTTTCCCATAAAGTCAGTTTCCTCTAAGTATAATGATTTTGATTCTTTGAAATATATCAGGGTCTGTTCTCTTTTGGTTATTATTCTTCCAATTTTGTTCTTTAATATTCCACTTGCAGAAAATTAATACTCACTGTGTAAATGTGATATTAGTAATTTCTAATTATTCAAATAAAGTAACAGGGCAAACACGTATTTTTCACAAAATCTTTATAAACACTTAATAAGCCTGACATATTTTTTCCATTTCCTACTGCCTAATTCAAGTTTTGTTTCTCAAAATAGTCAGATTTCTTATTTTCTCATTAGGAAACAAGAAAATCAGAGTGCTGGAGCCACATTCATCCTCTTGGGCTTCTCAGAATACCCAGACCTCCAGGTGCCCCTCTTCATGGTCTTCCTGACCATCTACATGGTCACTGTTGTTGGGAATCTGGGCATGATCTTAATCATCAGGATCAACCCCAAACTCCACACCCCCATGTACTTTTTCCTCAGCCACTTGTTATTTGTTGATTTCTGTTACTCTTCAGTAGTTACACCCAAACTGTTAGAAAACCTGGTTGTGGAAGACAGAACCATCTCCTTCACAGGGTGCATCATGCAATTCTTCTTGGCTTGTATATTTGTGGTGTCAGAAACATTCATGTTGGCAGTGATGGCTTATGATCGATTTGTGGCAGTTGTAACCCCTTGCTCTATACAGTTGCAATGTCCCCGAAGCTTTGTTACTTTTTGGTGGCTGTCTCCTACTCTTGGAGTATAGTATGTTCCTTGACTGTCACCTACTTTCTGTTGACACTGTCTTTCTGTGGGACCAATTTCATAAACAACTTTGTCTGTGAGCATGCTGCCATTGTTGCTGTGTCCTGTTCTGACCCCTACATTAGTCAGAAGATCATTTTAGTGTTGGCCACATTCAATGAAATAAGCAGCCTGGTGATCATTCTTACTTCCTATGCTTCTATAGTCCTCACTGTAATGAAGGTGTCTTCAACTGGAAGACACCACAAAGCCTTCTCCACCTGTGCCTCCCACCTAACCGCTATTACCATTTTCCACGGAACCATCCTTTTTCTCTACAGTGTACTTAATTCCAAGGGCTCATGGCTCATGGTCAAGGTGGCCTCTCTATTTTACACAGTGGTCATCCCCATGCTGAACCCCCTGATTTACAGCCTTAGGAATAAAGATGTGAAGGAGACAGTCAGGAAGTTAATCAATACCAAATTCTTCTGTTTTAAAATCTAAATCTGTACATATTTAGTTTTTTTGTTAATGAGAATACTGGTGAGAATTAATCAATAGCAAACCAGAACCTGAATCTACGACAACTTTTCAGCTTACATTTCAGTATCTGTTCACTTTACTGTTTTGTAAAATAACATTAATACTACACATACTATTAGAAAGTAAAATTCAGACCAATTAAACTAAGTCTTTTATTCAGAAACTGCCATGAAAAGTTTCTTTGTTATTATACATGACCATGAACTTGCCCAAGCCAATCTTCAACTAGTTTTAAGTTATATGACATATGGAATTTTTTTTAGGAGATCTAAAATTATAGCTAACAATGAGGACATTTTGTCCATGTTATAAGCTAGTACAGTAAGAGCTGTTTGGCATAGGTCTCTAAGTGTTTATTAAAAATGTTATTTTAATTCAGAATGGACTATCTTTGCATTGGAAGATTCCTAGGGTAACAAAAAGAAAGAAGTCTCTTTTGCCTGCAGTAATCACAGTCTGGTGCATTTAAATTATATCTGGTAACATAAATTGTATTTTCCTCAATGTACTAGATCACCAGAAAACAATATACAATTTAGAAATATATGGTCATGACTCTATTTTTGTCACTTACGTTAACAGGGCTGTGATTTATTTACTTATTATATTTTACTTGAAAATATTACTACATTTATGTTATTTTTCAGTTGTAGGAAATAATATAAAGATATACCATATATCTTTTATATCGTTTACCCCAAAATAGAAAAATATAACGTTGAGGATATTAGTATTGATGAAATCCACAGATGTATTTGGGCTTCAGCCCTTTATTAATGTAAAACAAACAATCATAAACTCTCAGTGGTAAGCAACAATATGCATAATTTATTCTATATCAGTGGCTTGATTGAAGTAGCTTTGCTGATACCAGCTAGGCCACTTATGTGTCAAAAGTGGGCTTCTCAATTAGCTAACCTTCACTTTATAAACCTGTATATATGTTACTTCCTTGGTCCAGTAGGCTAATGGTCTATGTTGAAAACAGTGCCACAATAAAGTATGCTCACCAACAAAAGCGTATTTCAAGTCCCTGTTTGAGTCTTAACAGTGAACCTTCTATCACTGAAAGAAAATTGCATGACTAAATCCAAAGTAGGGGCCTTGGGTGCTGCAAACTGTTTGCACTTGACTACTAACCTAAAGGTTGGCAGATTGAACTCCAAGAGCCCTAAGGAAGAAAGACCTGGTGATTTGCTCCTATAAAGATTACAGCCATGAAAACCCAATGGAGCAGTTCTACTCTGTAACAAAAGGGGTCACCATGAGTTGCATTCAACTCAATGGAAAAAGGATTAAGTTCAAAGTTAAAGGGTAAGGAATTCTTATGGATTATTTGATTCAGAGTTTTTAGCATCTACTTTTTAAATACAGTTTAAACCTTTGAACTTGTAATACTTGTTGAAATACTTCGGTACTTTAACCCAAGATGATGGCATGTCACCCTTAATGACTATCCGCATTTCCTTTATACCTTTGCTTATGTGTGTATATGTCTATCTACTGAAACCCTGTACCCTTCTGTTGGAGAGCCCTCAGTCTGGGATTCTGATCTAAATCCATGTTTAAAAAAAAATGAAATCAACAATTTAAAATTATAAGGAAACCACAAATTGGAGGATGAAAACAAGTTAGCCCCTTTCCTTGACCAAAACCTGTATAGAATCCCAAACAAAATTTGGAAGGCTAGAATTTAAAATTGCAACATAGTAATGTCTTAAAGGAATAATTAAAAAAAAAAAAAAAACTTGTTATACAAAGCTATTAGACTCATACAAACCTGAGGTATATTTATCCTTTAAATTTTGGCTTATGAACCAAACTGAGAAACCTGAAAAAAAGGGAGCAAAAAAGGTTTTGCCTTCAGTGGCCTGTTTTAAAGTAGCCCTTTGCTTAAATTTCAAATGTCTGTTTTCAGTGATTTAATTCCTGGCTTGACTTCAACAGATACTCTAGGTAACTGAGCTAATGTGGGTCACGCATAGAAAATAACATAACTTGCATACTTAAAACCAGTGGGAAATTTTTTGCTAATCATTCTTTATTAAAAATAACTTACACGTGCACACTCACCATGTTTTTCAGTTGTGGCTTATGTGTTACTCTTACATTGACCAAGTTTCAGTTGAGCTCCCAGACTTGGAAATATATTTCTCATATTCAGCTAATGAAAACCCTGTGAATCACAATAGAACATTGTCTGCTCTACAGTTGATCATGGGGATGGTTCTGAACCAGGAAGCGCTTTGTTCAATTGTACATAGGTTACTATGAATTGGGGCCTACTGGGCGGCAGCCAACAACACTTGTAAACATGAAGCTGAATTAGCAATTTATATTTAGACCACTAATTTGGCTAAATCCACCAATATTAGCTGAACTAGAATCTCCAACTCGAGGGCACTGGGTGGCTGGGTAGAATCTCCAATCCCTTTAATTTTGATATATGTTTTCAAATGCTGCTGCCTAGGCCCATATCCTAGGATTTTCTGGTCAAGGAACCAACATGGTAGGAGTTTATTTGGTCAACCTTTAAACCTCCTTCTTTCTTCCCTGTTTTTTTTTTTTTTCCATTAATGTGCTAAAGGAGAAATTGCATAGATGGATTTAAAGTATCATAACTGTACACTTTCTGACTATACTGAAAAATACAGCTAGATTTACAGCCACAATCAAGATACCTAACAGATCTCCACTGCCCTAGAACCCAGATGAAAGCATATTCAGAACATAATACTGCTGAGTATAAAATTATTTATCATGTAATGTTAAGTGTATTTCTACATAAATACATGTACGCAAATATAAATACAATGTATAAAGAATGAAAAATTAACTATAAAATTATAATTATAATGGGATTATTGAAATAGACATGACCGTGGCTGTTTGTAACTCCTTGCCCTAAAGAGAAAGCATGTCTCGTAAGCTCTGTGCCTTCCTGGTAGCTGGGTCCTACACAAGGGGTGGGATATGTTCCCTGTCACTCACATATTCTCTTGTGGAACTATCCTTCTGTGGCTCAGATATCCTAAATCACTTTTGCTGTGAGTATTATGCCATCCTATCTGTCTTCTTCTCTGACCCTTACTTCAGTCAGATGGCGTGTTTAATCGTTTGTACGTGCAATGAGACTAGTAGCCTCCTGATTATCCTCAGTTCCTACATTTTCATTGTTGTCACTGCCATCAAGATGTCTTCTTGTGGACTCCATAAAGCCTTCTTCACCTTTGCCTCCCACCTGACTGCCATCATCATCATCCATGGGACCATCCTTCTGCTCTACTGTGTGCCCAACTCCAAAAGCTCCTGGCTCCCGGTCAAAGTGGCCACTGTGTTTTTCACAGTCATGATCCCCATGCTGAATCCTTTAATCTGCAGACTTGGGAACAAAGGTGTGAAGAACACAGTCAGGCAGTCAGTCATCACCAAACTCCTTTCTCGCTGAATATAATTCTTGTCTATATATAACTATACATACATCGTTAAGACATAAGTAAGCATATATGTGCTTCCTCAATTTTGTTAAATAAATATATAATTATGCTCTAAATCAATTTAATATTACACGTCCCTTGGTTTATAATTCCCAGCATAACTTACAGCTTCTCTGTGTTAATACTAAAATGGTACATTCTGATTCACTTGTTTTCAAGTAATGTCAAAGGAAGTATATTTTGTCATTTCCCATTGGACACTACAGTGGTCAGTGGAAGAGGTCTGTATTACAGATTCACTGCTCATACTATGGTTGGAGTCATGCTTAAGAAAAGGTCAGATGTATACAAAAGAGCTGAAAACAGATCAGAAAAATTTTTAATGAATCCATACTCTGATCCTCAAAACCAACTCCTTAGATTCAGACAATCACATGAACATTGCTTTCTGATTCCTCTAATAACTTGATTTTATTTTAGATAATGATGATGAAGATAATATTGAGTTTTAATAATCTCCCTAGGAGCTAAACACATGTGGAAGTCTGTCATTAAATACACTTATTTAGGCTGAGACCTCAAGATGTTTCTCACTATTCTTCCTATTTTTCAAATGACATCCCTGAAGAATTAGCTGACAAGAACAAATATATTTGAAAATTTTAGGATACAACATATGATAATTGTGATGTTTAAACATGATTGTTTATAAATGGACAAAGCAACAACTCTAATGTTTATAGTAGCAAATGGAAAAATAAAGCATTACAAGATAGAGAACAAATGGAAAAATAAAATATATCAAATGACCATTTTCTGTTTAAGGGAGCTGGATAAATTAACCATGACCAGAAAACTACAAATTAGGCATAATGAGGCTGAATGCATAGACCTGGGATAGTTGGAAAGTTCTGCATAAAAATGTAGAATTCATGCATTCCTAATGAAAATATAAAGACTGTTGTGTTACATTGACTGTTAATATAAAGAGACCATGGAAAATTACTGTGGCAATGTCACACACAATACTTTAAAGGTGAGGCATTTGGCTTGAACATGTGACCATAATCTAGCTGAGTAACGGTAAGGTTTTATGTATTACCATAGTAGAGGAACTGCTGAGGAATTCATCTTTGGACTATATCTTTTCTACAGGCACAAGCCTGTGATAATAACCAAGGGCAGCTATAAAGTAGTGAGAAAACATATTTATGGGTCTGAATCTAAAAGTATCCCCAATGAAACTCAATTGAAACTTACTGTCCAAGTCCAGAGAGTCGGTGTTTTCTATGTTGTATTCCTAAGATGAGCCCAATGTCCATGGCTGTGAAGATTGAGTCTGATTTTCAAAATTCATGTATGGTTGTGAATATCACGCATTTTACCCGTAATTCTAAAAAATAATGAAGATGAATATCACGTGTCAGAGGTTGTTCCATATATTTTGCAATCGTTATAAAAAATTTTTCTCTGTTCTACCAATTTAATATTTTTATTATTATTGTTGTATTGTTAGATCCCATCTAGTCAGTTCTGACTCATAGAGACCCTATGCACAACTGAACAAAACTCTGCTCTGTTCTTATAAAGGTTGACTATACTTTGAGGATGCAGCTCCTCCCAGTTTAATTTTGAGTGCATTCCAACCTGAGGGGCTCATCCTCTGGCCATATACGAGACAGTGTTTGGCTAGAATTCATAAAATAAATATTACCCTATGGAAAATATTCTTCTTTGATTTTGTAGATAAATATGACAGAACAAGAACTGGGGAGGAGGTGCCTCCTCAAAGTAGAGTTGACCTTAATAATGTGGATGGAGTAAAGCTTTAGGGACCTTAATTTGTTGATGTGGCACTACTCAAAATGAGAAGAAACAGCTGCAAACATCCATTAATAATCAGAACATGAAATGTACAAAGTATGAATCTAGGAAAATTGGAAATCATCAAAAATGAAATGGAATGTTAAACATCAATATTCTTGGAAGTAGTGAGCTGAAATGGA
The DNA here is from genome assembly GCF_030014295.1 of Loxodonta africana. NCBI lineage: Eukaryota > Metazoa > Chordata > Mammalia > Proboscidea > Elephantidae > Loxodonta > Loxodonta africana. Next base: position 3,572,023 of record NC_087363.1, read on the forward strand.
CTGGTGCTGGCCATTTAAAATCAGACAGTTATATGATCTCCTATGCTAGGAATGACAACTTGAATTCGTAGTCAAAAAGAACATTCCAAGATCTATCCTGAAGTACAACAGTGTCAGTGATAGGATAATATCCATATGTCTACAAGGAAGACAAGTGAATAGGACTATTATTCAAATTTACATACCAACCACTAAGGCAAAAGATGAAGAAATCAAAGATATTTACCAACTTCTGCAGTCTGAAATTGATCAAACATGCAATTAGGATGCACTTGATAATTACTGCTGACTGGAATGGGAAAGTTGGAAACAAAGATGAAGGATTGGTAGTTGGAAAATTTGGCTTTGGTGAGAGGAACAGTGCTGGAGATTGTATGATTGAATTTTGCAAGACCAACAACTTCTTCATTGCAAATACCTTTTGTTACCAATTTAAGTGGTGACTATATATGTGGACCTCACTAGACTGAATACACAGGAATCAAATCAACTACATTTGTGGAAAGAGAAGATGGAAAAGCTCAATATCAGTAGTCAGAACAAGGCCAGGGGCTGACTGTAGAACAGATCATCAATTACTCACATGCAAGTTCAAGTTGAAACTGATGAAAATTAAAACAAGTTCACAAGAGCCAAAATGCAACCTTGAGCATATCCTACCTAAATTTAGAAACCACCACAAGAATAGCTTTGGTGTGTTAAACACTAATGACCAAAGACCAGAGGAGTAGAGGAATGACAACAGGATGTTTTACAAATGAAGAAAGCAAAAGGTCATTAAAAAGATAGGAAAGAAAGAAAAGACCAAAATTGATGTCAGAAGAGACTCCAAAATTTTGTCTTGAACATTGAGTTGTTGTTAGGTGCCGTCGAGTCGGTTCCAACTCATAGCGACCCTATGCACAACAGAACAAAACACTGCCTGGTCCTGCGCCATCCTTACGATTGTTGTGCTTGAGCTCATTGTTGCAGCCACCATGTCAATCCACCTTCTTGAGGGTCTTCCTCTTTTCCGCTGACCCTGTACTCTGCCAAGCATTATGTCATTCTCCAGGGACTGACCCCTCCTGACAACATGTCCAAAGTACGTAAGACGCAGTCTTGCCATTCTTGCCTCTAAGGAGCATTCTGGCTGCACTTCTTCCAAGACAGATTTGTTTGTTCTTTTGGCAGTCCATGGTATATTCAATATTCTTCGGCAACATCACAATTCAAAGGCGTCAACTCTTCTTCGGTCTTCCTTATTCATTGTCCAGCTTTCACATGCATATAATGTGATTGAAAATACCATGGCTTGGGTCAGGCACACCTTAGTCTTCAGGGTGACGTCTTTGCTCTTCAACAGTTTGAAAAGGTCCTTTGCAGCAGATTTACCCAAAGCAATGCGTCTTTTGATTTCTTGACTGCTGCTTCCATGTCCGTTGATTATGGATCGAAGTAAAATGAAATCCTTGACAACTTCCACCTTTTCTCCATTTATCATGATGTTGCTCATTGGTCCAGTTATGAGGATTTTTGTTTTCTTTATGTTGAGTCGTAATCCATACTGAAGGCTGTGGCCTTTCATCTTCATTGGTAAGTGCTTCAAGTCCTCTTCACTTTCAGCAAGCAAGGTTGTGTCATCTGCATAACGCAGGTTGTTAATGAGTCTTCCTCCAATCCTGATGCCCCGTTCTTCTTCATATGGTCCAGCTTCTCGAGTTATTTGTTCAACATACAAATTAAATAGGTATGGTGAAAGAATACAACCCTGATGCACACCTTTCCTGACTTTAAACCAATCAGTATCCCCTTGTTCTGTCCAAACAACTACCTCTTGATCTTGTAAAGGTTCCTCATGAGCACAATTAAGTGTTCTGGAATTCCCATTCTTCGCAGTGTTATCCATAGTTTGTTATGATCCACACAGTCGAATGCCTTTGTATAGTCAATAAAACACAGGTAAACATCCTTCTGGTATTCTCTGCTTTCAGCCAGGATCCATCTGACATCAGCAGTGATATCCCTGGTTCCATGTCCTCTTCTGAAAAAAAAAAAAATTTCTGAAGCTGGCCTGAATTTCTGGAAGTTCCCTGTTGATATACTGCTGCAGCCGTTTTTGAATGATCTTCAGCACAATTTTGCTTGCGTGTGATATTAATGATATTGTTCTATAATTTCCACATTCAGTTGGATCATTCTTGGGAATAGGCATAAATATGGATCTCTTCCAGTCAGTTGGCCAGGAAGCTGTCTTCCATATTTCTTGGCATAGATGAGTGAGCACCTCCAGTGCTGCATCTGTTTGTTGAAACATCTCAATTTATATTCCATCAATTCCTGGAGCCTTATTTTTTGCCAATGCCTTCAGAGCAGCTTGGACTTCTTCCTTCAGTACCGTCGGTTCCTGACCATATGCCACCTCTTGATATGGTTGAATATCAACTAATTCTTTTTGGTATAATGACTCTGTGTATTCCTTCCATCTTCTTTTGATGCTTCCTGTGCCATTTAATATTTTCCCCATGGAATCCTTCACTACTGCAACTCGAGGCTTGAATTTTTTCTTCAGTTCTTTCAGCTTGAGAAATGCCTAGCGTGTTCTTCCCTTTTGGTTTTCCATCTCCAGCTCTTTTCACATGTCATTATAATACTTTACTTTGTCTTCTTGAGACATCCTTTGACATTTTCTGTTCATTTCTTTTACTTCATCAATTCTTCTTTTTGCTTTAGCTGCTCAACACTCAAGAGCAAGTTTCAGAGTCTCCTCTGACATCCATCTGAACATTGAGTAGCTAAAGCAAATGGAAGAAATGATGAAGTAAAAGAGCTGTACAGAAGATTTCAAAAGCCAGCTAGAAAATACAAAGTAAAGTTTTATAATGACATGTATGAAGACCTGGAGTTAGAAAACTGAAAGGGAGGAATGTGCTCAGCCTTTATGAAGCTGAAAGAACTGAAAGAAAAATTCAACCCTCAAGGTACAATATTGAAGGATTCTACCAGGGAAATATTAAACAACATAGGAAGCATCAAAAGAATATGGAAGGAATATATAGAGTCACAACACTAAAAAAAGAATTGGTTGATACTCAGCCATTTTGGGAGGAAGTATATGATTAGGAACTCATGGTAATGAATGAAGAGATCTAAACTGCACTGGAAGCACTGGCAAAAAATAAGACTTCAGGAATTGACGGAATACCAATTGAGATGTTTCAACAAACTGCCAAAAGAATGAACAAATCTGTCTAGGAATAAATATTGCCAGAATGCTCCTTAGAATCCAGGATGGCGAGACTATGTCTCACATACTTTGGGCATGCTATATGGAAGGACCAATCCCTGGAGAAGAACATCATGTTTGGTAAAGCAGAGAGTCAGCGAAAAAGAGAATACCCTCAACAAAATGGATTGACAAATTGGCTGCAACAATGGGCTTGTGCATCACAATGATTCTGAGGACAGCGCAGCAGTGGGCAGCATTTCTTTCCGTTGTACATAGGTTTACTATGTGTCAGAACAAATTCGATGGCCCCTAAAACAACAAAAAAAGTATGTGTATGTGGTTCCTAAGTGATATCCATACTGTTATTGGAAACAACTTTCAAACATAGGTAGTTGTTCCTATCTTTGGTCTTGAAAATATTTTTAAACACTTTGACAGTATATCAGAACTTATTTCAAAACTGTAGTAAGAAAGTGTGACATTTCTACAAAGATAAATGAATGAAAATAGGAACATAACTGAGAACGCTTAAGAGATCAACATATATCTAGATGTTTCACACATCACAGAAGTCCCTTGGTAGCACAAACTTCTCTCAGCTACTAAAAGCAAAGTTGGAAATTTGAGCCTACATACTGCCCTGTTGGCGTAGTGGTTAAGAGCTTGCCTGCAAACCAAAAGATTGGTAGTTTGAATACACCAGCTGCTCCTGTCCATATGTTCACTATGAGTCGAGACTGACTTGATGGAAGCTAACACAGTAATAACGAAAGTGGCACTAAGGGGCTCTGGTGGTGCAATGGCTAAGCACTTGGCTGCTAAACAAATGGTCCGCTATTCAGGTCTACCAGCCATTCCTTGGAAACTCCTTGGGCAGTTCTACTCTGTCCTATAGCATCGGTATGAGTTGAAATCAACTTGATGGTAAAGGGGTTTATTTTGGCAGAGGCATATGGGAAAAAAGTCCTGGTGATAAGTTAAAGTAAAGATACAGCCAATTAAACCCTAAGCACATATTATCTAAGTGATGGAAGAAATTGTGAAGTAAAAGAGCTGAACAGATTATTTCAAAGTGTGGCTCAAGAAGGCAAGATAGATTAGTGTAATGAATTTCTCAGTGATCTGAAGTTAGGAAATGATCAGCAGGGATGAATTACTCAATAAGCAAGGTATGCAAGGGATTACTTGTGGTTACTTACTAATCTTTGGTACACATTTTCACCTGTTTTTCACTACATCAAATCCACCCCACATGATAGGCATTTCTGAAGTGGAAAGAACTGAAGAGAACATTCAAGCATTGAGTTGCAAGACTGAAGGATTTTATGGGTAGATAATTGAATGACAGTAGAAGGAGCAAAAAAAAGATGGGAAAAATATACAGAATCACTGTACCAAAAAGATTGGTTAATGTTAAACTATTTCAGGAGGTAGCACATGATCAAGGATCAAGAATTACTGGCAAGAAGGAAGAAGTTCAAGCTTCACTGAAGGCACAGGCAAACAAACAAACAAACGAGTCCCCAGGAATTCACAGAATAGAAATTGAGATGCTTCAAAAAAGAGATGCAACACTGGAAGAGTTACTCATTTTTGTCAAAAAATTTTCAATAGCTAACTGGTCAAACTACTGGAAGAGATCTCTATTTGTGTCCATTCCAAACAAAGGCAACGTAACATAAATAAAAAATTATCAAATGATATTATTCTTATCACATGTTGGCAAAATTTTGCTGAAGATAATTCAAAAGCAACTGCAGCCATACAGTGAAAGGGAACTACCAGAAGTTGAAGCTAGATTTAGAAGAGGATGATCAGGAAAAAGGCCATCATTGCTGTTGTCAGATGGATCTTGGCTGAAAGCAGAGAATACAAAAAAGATTTTATCAATTGTGTAAAGGCACTTGTCTGTGTGGATTGCAACAAATAGTGGATAACACTGAAAGAAAGTGGTATTTTAGAATACTTAATTTTGCTTCTGTGGAACCTGTACATGGATCAAGATGCAGTTGTTCAAATATAACAAGATAGTTTGTGGTTTAAATTTGGAAAAAAAATATGTTGCATGGTTGTATACTTTTACCTCATTTATTCAATCTTATGCTGAACAAATGATAAGAGACATTGGACTGTATATAAAAGAATGAGTCATCAGGTTTGAAGGCAGACTCCATAACCTGCAGTATACTGATGACACAACCTTACTTGCAAGAAATGAGGATGACTTGAAGCCCTTACTGAAGAAGGTCAAAGACTTCCGTCTTAAGTATGGATTGCACCTGAACCTGAGGAAACTAAAATCCTCATAATTGGACCAATAAGCAACATCATGAAAGATGGAGAAGAAGTTGTCAACAACTTTATTCTACTTGGACCAACAATCAGTGTCTGTGGAGGCAAAAATCAAGAAAGCAAATGGCTTATTGTATTAAGCAAATCTATTACAAAAGACCTCTTTAAAGCTTTAAAAAGCAAAGATGTCACTTTAGTGACTAAGGTGCCTCTGACACACGTGATGTTTTTTCAATTGTTTTGTATGCATGTGGAATTTGAATAATGGAAAAAGAAGACAGAAAAATGGATACATATGAGCTGTGGTGTTGGCAAAGACTGCCAAAAGAATGGAATGTCTTAGAAGAAACGCAACCAGAGCGCTCCTTGGAAGGGAGAATGATGAGACCAGCTTTCTTACTTAGACATGTCATCAGGAAAGAGCAATTGTGAGAAAAAGTCACCATGTTTGGTAAAGTAGAGAGTCCATGGAAGCTAGAGAAATCCTCAGTGAGCTTTATTGATACAGTGGTTGCCACAATGGACTCAAACATACCAAGAATCATGAAGATGGGGAAGAATTGGGTAGTATTTTCTTCTAGTGTACATAAGGTTGCCATGAGTTGGAGATGACTTAATAACAACAAATTAATAACTAATTTGAATACCATTTCATATGATCTTTTGAAGGCTGTTTATTTTCTTTGGTAAAGCGTCTGTTTATACCCTTTAATCAATTTTGGTAGCATTTATTTTATTGTTATTGGATTTTGGGGGGTTATTTTTATATTTTTAGATCATATATATATACATATACATACATATATACAAAATGTGTTATTTCCACATTTTTCTACTATCCTGTGGCTTGTCTTTTATTTTTCTACAATGCCTTTCACTGAGCAGAAATTCCCAATACAGATGAACTCCTGTTTCAATTATTTAGAAAATTTTTGAATTGTGTCTTTGGCACAGGGATATAAAAATCCTTTGCAATCCTCAAGGTGACAAAGATTTTATTCTTTTTTCCTAGACATTTTATAATTTTTGGATATACATCTTTATGGCCCATTTTTAGTTAATTTTTTATGGTGTAAGTTCTTGATTCAAGTTCTTTGTTTTTGTTTGTTTGCATCTGGATATGCGATTGTTTCAGTACCATTTTTTTTTAATTACCACTCTTTCTCCGTTGAATTGTATTTGTACTGTTGTCAAACATCATTTTGCTATATACTTTCAGAATCATTTTTAGATTATAGCCCAGGAATTTTAGAATTAGACTGACAATGGATACAAAAAGCCTGTTGGAATTATTGTGATTACATGAAATTTATATATTGATTAGGAGAGAACTGACATCTTAACAATATTGAGTTTTCCACATCATGGATGTAATGTATCTCTTCATTGATTTTGACCTTCTTTAATGTTTTGTTGCTTTGTCTGAACAGATCCTGTACATTTTTGTCAGATTCATTTGTAAATGTTGAATTTTTATGAGGTTTTATTGAAACTATATTTTAATATATAAAAACAAAATTGAATTTTGTTTGTCTAGGTTCATTCTAAAGTTGAGTTCTAATAATTTTTGTATGTAGATTACATTGGATTTTATTTGTAAATGATTATGTTTATTTGCATTGTTGCATTGTTTAGAACCTCAAGTACAATGCTAAGTGGAACTAGTGACAGTTGACACATTTTCCTGATATTAGGAAGAAAACATACAGTCTTCTATAATAAATATGATATTACCTATAATATTTTTGATAGATTCCTCAGATTGATGAGGTTTCCTTTTATTCCTAATTTGTAGATTCTTTTCATAAAAAATGGATGCTATATTTTGTGACATGTTTTTTCTGCACCTATTGAGAAGATTGTATCCTTTTTCCTCTTTAGTGCATAATATTGTGCTAAAACTAGTAATCGAGTCTTCTTAAAACTGAAAAAGAGTTTCTATAAAAATGCCTATGTCTGACATAGCACTGTAAGGTGAGATATTGAATTCTTTTCCCTTAAAATTGAGAGTAAGGCAAAGAGGCCCACTCCCATAATTTCTATTCCACATATTTATTGGCAGTCTCAGCAACCGCAATTTAAACAAGGAAAATATAGCCCAGATGCTTGGAAGAAAAACATGAAAATTGTTTCTATTCACAGACATCATGATAACTTGCATAAAATCTGAAGTTGTCTATAAAAATACTATAATTTATAACTTTAAAGTCAATTACATTTATGCACATACTTGTAATACAGTGAATTATGGAATTAAAAATATAAATTTTATAATAGCAAATAAAAAAAAGATTACCAATAAAGCAAATAAACAAATAACTTCATGGTTGTTTTATAGCAGAATTTTGCCGTGCACATTTCCATAATTTACATGTGTATAAAATCAAGATGTATTCAGTCTGGTTCATTTTTTTTTTCAAGGTGAATGGTATAAAGCTAGTGGTACAACTGTCCCTAGAGCATTAAAAAAATAATCCACAATAAGATATCACGTGGGACAGTGTTTCATCTAATTGTTCAAACTGTGGTCTCCAAGGCTTTGCTTCCCTGATAGGCTCTTTGGCCCACATCCCAGTGGCCAGGATAACATATATTTGACACATTTGATGCCAGAAATTAGCTGTTTGACCTGCCTTTCTCTATGCTTACACTGGATTTACTTAAATGGTTGGAGAAAAGTTGTTTATATGAAATACTGTATATTATTTATATTAAATATTAAAAGGTATGTTTATGTAGAATGGACTCCTGCTACTATTTTAGGTTGATTTGTATTCTGATAGAATAAATAAGGAGAATCCTTGGAGTTCATCAACCTTAGCAAAGGAATCTCCAGTCAATGAATCACTCAAGTGCTTCCGTGCTCAGGTAAGTTTATTTGATACTTATTTTATTTAACTTTAGAAATAAAACATAATTTCATTATAAAATAGAAATTGTATAAAATATTGAGTTAGGATAATCTTTGCAGGAAACGAACACATGTGCCACTTGAATGGACAAAACACATGTGTCCATTAAAATCGAGTCAGTTGGCTTGGAAAGGCCTCCAGGTGTTATGCCATTACACATTCTTACTTTCAAATGATTTTGTTGGCTTTCTCATCAGGTATCTACCACTGTAATAGGTATTTGGTTAATAGATAATAATCAAATGTGAGCATTTTTCTCAAAATTTCTATAATGGCTAAGAAGGTAACAGTAACTAACATATTTATAAAATATAGAATAAAGCATATGGTAATCGTGAGCTATAAACCTTAAAGTCTGTGTGTATACAGAGGATAAGAAAAAATACATAATATCTGTAATAGTAGAGGGAAAACTAAAGCATTACCAGAGAGAGGATAAAACTGGAAAATACACTTTATGCAAATGAGCATGTGCTGCTTAACACAGAGTTGGATAAATTCACCATAGTTAGAAAAGTAGGTGTCAGTGGTAACGAAGCTAAGGCTGAATACACAAACCTTGGACAGTTTTGGAAAAGGCAGCCTGATAACATGCATTCACTAAATAAAAACATTTAGATCTTAAAAGACATTGACTGTTAGGATAAAGTGATCATGCAAAATTATTTTGACATGTTGCATGGAATTATTGAGAATAACCCTTAAAATAAAATTGAGAAGTTTCGTTGAAAATATGTGGCCATAATCTAGGTAACTAGTGCTTTACAAAGAATGGCAGTCACCTTATATAGAATAAGAATGGTTGAGAAATTAGCCTTTGAGAGATATTTTTACTACATGCCCAAACCTGATAAAACTAGGGAGATATAAAGTGATGGTAATTCATAAAGGAGAATGAAGAAAATGTAATTACACATCTTAGACTTAAAAAACAAACAAACAAAAAAACCGTTGCCATTGAGTCAATTCCAACTCATAGAGACCCTGTAGGACAGAGTAGAATTGTCCCATACAGTTTCCAAGGAGCAAATAGTGGGTTAGAACTCCCGACCTTTTGGTTAGCAGCCATAGTTCTTAACCACTAAGCCGCGAGGGTTTCCACATCTTAGACTGGGAGAGATTAAATAAAGTCCAGCCGTATTTCTGTCAGTCATGTTCAGATAGTACAGAAGCCAGTGCCTAAGGGAAAATAATGAAATTGCCAGCGACTGTTTCCTTATCCAAATCAACACTTTCAACGCCATTACGAGAATGATTATGAGGAGCAAAAAATGATGGTAGTCATCAATATCATGCATTTATTTAGCTCCTGCTTCATTTTTTTTTTTCATGGACAACATTAGACCTGTTGATACCTTTACAAATAATCAATCTTCAACCTGTGAAAGATATAAATAAGGAAGCATTTCTATTATCCTCCTTACTTTGTAGTTGTTCTTGTTAAATGCCATCCGTTCAGTTCCTTTTCATAAAAACCCTGTGTACAACAGAATGAAACACTGCCCAGTCCCGTGGTATGCTCCCAATTGTTGTTATGCTTGAGCCCATTGCTGCAGCCACTTTGTCAGTCTATCTTGTTGAGAGTCTTCCTGTATTGCACTGATCCTCTGTTTTACCAAGTACGATGTCCTTCTCCAGGGACTGATCCCTCCTGATATCATGTCCAAAGTATGTGAGGTGTATTCTCGCCATTCTTGCTTCTGAGGAACATTCTGGTTGTGCTTCATCTAAGATAGATTTGTGCGTTCCTTTGGCAGTCCATGGTATATTCAATATTCTTCACCAACACCGCAATTCAGAGGCGTTCATTCTCCTTTGGTCTTCCTCATTCAGTGTCACTGCTTTTGCATGCATATGAGGCGATTGAGAACACCATGGATTGGGTCAGGTGCACCTTAGTCTTCAAGGTGACATCTTTGCTTTTCAACACTTTAAAGAGGTCTTTTGTAACAGATTTGCCTAGTAAAATGTCTTTTGATGTCTTGATTGATGCTTCCATGGGTGTTAATTTTGGATTCAAGTAAAAGAAAATCCTCGGCAAATTCAATCTTTTCTCCATTTATCATGATGTTGCTTACTGGTCCAGTTGTGAGAATTTTTGTTTTTTTTTTATGTTGAGGTGTAATCCATACTGAAGGTTGTGGTCTTTGATCTTCATCAGTAAGTGCTTCAAGTCCTTACTTGATAACTGGTATATCTTTTCTTTCCAGAGAGCATGATGGAATGATATCAGTGGATGGGAAGTGATGGGCAAGGTGTCAGAAAGCATGAGGAGCAGATTCATATGAAGATTAGAAAGAGAGATGAGCGATGTCCTCTGTACATCTGGGCATCAGTAAATAGCTATCAGATAGATATTAAGGGTATAATAGGATTAATTATTATTTTTCCAATGCTATAGGGAAGAGGCTGGTAGTACTGAGGGGAGGAAAATTTTGAGGATTATGCTGCTAGGTTCAAAAAGAGTTCAAGTTTTCCTCGTGTTACTGTCGTGGAGCCCGGGAGTGCAGGACTTCTCTGAGAATACAGGGACTCACTTGACTTCTGCTTTAGAGTGGCCTGCAGGAATTTCTCATACTCAAAGTCTATTTAGGTATGGCCCAACTCCATATGTGTAGATATTTGACATCCATGTAAAAAGAAAACTACTGAGTGGCATCATGAACAACAAGGGAAATAAAAATGAACTTAATCACCTGTACTTGATACTGAATACCAATTTTTCATGTCTGAAGTTTGGTACCAGTAATATCAACCATACCCTTGTATGCTGTTTCAGGTGGGTTTCTAGCCTGACATTTGTCCATTCCATAGCTGAAAACTTGATGTAGCAAACTTATTTTTGCTGCAGGATAACATTTAATACCACTGTCTGTTGCTTTCACAGTTTTTAATATTTATCATTTACCCATCTTCCCCAAATCTGCCATGTTGGAAAGGAAGAAATTTATATGAATTATTGCTTCAACTATTTTTATCAAAGATTACACAGTGCATATTTTATGGTGAGCACCTGCTGAAGAATATGATATGAATTGAAAAATAACATTAAAAAACAGCATTATTTTGGGATAAGGAAAAAAAAATCCAGTAGTGTTCCACTGTAGAACTATAGAATATGTTGAGAGTACTGGGTTAGGAGAGTAATGAAGATTTTGAAAAGGAAAAGAGCCCAACCAAAAAAATTTTATCTTGTCCATTTTCCTGTGTTGTTAACGTTAAAAAAAAATTCAAAATTTCTAGTTAATTGCTCATGGATGAAGAAGAGAGACTGGAAGAGAATATAGAAATTCTTTATATGTATTTGCTATAAAATAAGTATTTTCAAGAAATTTAGATTCATGTTAAGAGACAAAGTGGCCTTTCTCATGAAGTCAGCTGCCTCTGAGGATACCAATTTTGATTTTTTGAAATATATCAGGGTCTGTTCTCTTTTTATTACTCTTCCAATTTTGTTCCTAAATATTTCACTTGCACAAAGTTAATAGTCACTGTGTAAATGTGATATCAGTATAATTATTCAAATTAGTTGGAATCCACTCTATGGCAAGGGGTTTGGGTTTTACTAATATTTTTTAATTATTCAAATACAGCAACAGGGACAAACAAGTATTTCTCCACAAAATCTTTATAGATACTCAATAAGCCTGACATATTTTTTTTTTTTTAATTTTCTACTGCTTAATTCAAGTTTTGTTTCTCAGGATAATTAGATTTCTTATTTTCTCAACAGGAACCAAGAAAATTGGAGTGCTAGAGCCACATTCATCCTCTTGGGCTTCTCAGAATACCCAGACCTCCAGGTGCCCCTCTTCATGGTCTTCCTGACCATCTACATGGTCACTGTTGTTGGGAATCTGGGCATGACTTTAATCATCAGGATCAACCCCAAACTCCACACCCCCATGTACTTTTTCCTCAGCCACTTGTTATTTGTTGATTTCTGTTACTCTTCAGTAGTTACACCCAAACTGTTAGAAAACCTGGTTGTGGAAGACAGAACCATCTCCTTCACAGGGTGCATCATGCAATTCTTCTTGGCTTGTATATTTGTGGTGTCAGAAACATTCATGTTGGCAGTGATGGCTTATGATCGATTTGTGGCAGTTGTAACCCCTTGCTCTATACAGTTGCAATGTCCCCGAAGCTTTGTTACTTTTTGGTGGCTGTCTCCTACTCTTGGAGTATAGTATGTTTCTTGACTGTCACCTACTTTCTGTTGACACTGTCTTTCTGTGGGACCAATTTCATAAACAACTTTGTCTGTGAGCTTGCTGCCATTATTGCTGTGTCCTGTTCTGACCCCTACATTAGTCAGGAGATCATTTTAGTATCAGCCACATTCAATGAAATAAGCAGCCTCGTGATCATTCTTACTTCCTATGCTTTCCTATTCTTCACTGTCATGAAGATACTTTCCACTGGAGGACACCACAAAGCCTTCTCCATCTGTGCCTCCCACCTAACCGCTATTACCATTTTCCACGGAACCATCCTTTTTCTCTACTGTGTACTTAATTCCAAAGCTTCATGGCTCATGGTCAAGGTGGCCTCTGTGTTTTACACTGTGGTCATCCCCATGCTGAACCCCCTGATTTACAGCCTTAGGAATAAAGATGTGAAGGAGACAGTTAGGAAGTTAATCAATACCAAATTCTTCTGTTTTAAAATCTAAATCTCTAAATATTTAGGTTTTTCTTAACGAGAGTACTGGTGAGAATTAACCAATAGCAAATCAGAACCTGAATCTATGATAACCTTTCAGGTCACATTTCAATATCTTTTCAAATTTAATGGTTTGTAATATAACGTTAACATTACAAATATCATTAGAAAGTAAAATTCAGACCAATTAAACTGTCTTTTACTCAGAAATTGCCATACAATGTTTCTTTGTTATTCTACATGACTGTGTGCTTGACCAAGCAAACCTTCAACTCACTTTAAGTTACTTGACATATGGAATATTTTTAGATGATCAGAAAAGTATAGCTTACAATGAGGAACTTTTGTATGGTAAGAGCTCTTTTGCGTAAGACTCTAAATATATATTAAAAATATTAATTTAATTCCAAATGGACTATCTTGTCATTGAAAGACTCCCAGGGTAATGAAAATAAATAATAATAATAAGTCTCTCTTTCCCTCAATGACTACAATCTGGTGCATTTAAATTATATTTGGTAATATAAATTTTATTTTCCCTCAATGTAATAATAACATCACCAGAAAACAATACACATTTTAGAAATATATACCCATGACGCTACCTTTGTAATTTATGTTAACATGGTTGTGATTTATTTATTCATTTTTTTACTTGAAAATATTACTATACTTATGTTAATTTTCTGTTGTAAGAAATAATATAAAGGTATACCATATGTCTTTTATCTCTTTTACTCCATAATAGAAAAATATAACATCTAGGATATTGGCAAGGATACAATCCAGAGATGTACTTGGCATCAGTTCTTTATTAATGTAGAACAAACAATCATAAACTCTCAGTGGTATGCAACAATATGCATAATTCACTCTGTATCACTGGCTTGATTGAAGTAGCTTTGCTGACGCTTACGTGTCAAAAGGGGGCTTCTTGATTAGCTAAACTGCACTTTACAAATCTGTATATATGTCACTTCCTTGGTCCAGTTGGCTAATGGTCTGTGTTGAATACAGTGCCACAACAGAGTATGCTCACCAACAAAAACATATTTCAAGTCCTTGTTTGGGTCTCAACAGTTAACATTCTGTCACTGAAAGAAAATCACATGACTAAAACCAAAGTAGGGGCCTTGGGTGCTGCAAACTGTTTGCACTTGACTACTAACCTAAAGGTTGGCAGATTGAACTCCAAGAGCCCTAAGGAAGGAAGGTCTGGTGATTTGCTTCTATAAAGATTACAGCCATGAAAACCCAATGGAGCAGTTCTACTCTGTAACAAAAGGGGTCACTGTGAGTTGCATTCAACTCAATGAAAAAGAGTTAAATTCAAAGTTAAAGGTGAGGAATTCTTATAGATTATTTGATTCAGAGTGTTTAGCATCTACTTTTTAAATATAGTTTTAACATTTGAACTTGTAATACCTGTTGAAATGCTTTGGTACTTTAATCGAAGATGATGTCATGTCACCCTTAATGACTATCCCCATTTCTTTTATATCTTTGCTTACATATGTATATGCCTATCTACTGAAACCTTGTACCCTTCTGTTGGAGAACCCTCAATCTGGGTTTCTGATCTAAATCCATGTTTAGAGCTTATGAAATCAACAATTTGAAATTATAAGGAAACCACAAATTGGAGGATGAAAACAAGTTAGCCCCTTTCCTTGACCAAAACCTATACAGAACCCCAAACAAATTGGACTACTAGAATTTAAAATTGCAACATAGTAATGTCTTTAAGGAATAATTAAAAAAAAATAGAACTTGTTATACAAAGCTATTGGACTCATATGAACCTGAGCTATATATATCCTTTAAATTTTGGCTTATGAACCAAACTAAGAAACCTGAAAAAAGGGAGCAAAAAAGGTTTTGCCTCTCAGTGGTCTGTTTTAAGGTAGTCCTTTGCTTAGATTTTAAATGTCTGTTTTCAGTGATTTAATTCCTGGCTTGACTTCAACAGATACTCTAGGGTAGCTGAGCTAATGTGGGTCATTCGTCAAAATTGATATAACTTACACACTTAAGACCAGTGGGAAATTTTTTGCTGGTCATTCTTTATTAAAAATAACTTACAAATGCACACTCACTATCTGTTTTTCAGTTGTGGCTTATGTGTTACTCTGATGTTGACCAAGTTTCAGTTGAGCTCCCAGATTAAAATGATCTATGAAGAAAGACTTGGAAATATGCTTCTCATATTCAGCTAGTGAAAACCCTGTGGATCACAACAGAACATTGTCTGCTCTGCAGCTGATCATGCAGAAGGTCCCAAACCAAGAAGCATTTTGTTCAATTGTACCTGGGTCACCATGAATTGGGGCCTACTGGGTGGCAGCCAACAACACTTGTAAACATGAGCCTGAATTAGCTATTTATATTTAGACCACTAATTTGGCTACATCCACCAATATTAGCTGCACTAGAATCTCCAATGCCTTTGAATAATTTTGATATATGTTTTCAAATGCCACTGCATATGCCCATATCTTAAGATTTTCTGATCAAGGAATATAGTGACATTTTATTGGGTCAATATTTAATACCGCTTTCTTTATTCCCTGCTTTTTTTTTCCCCTTTGAGGGGTAAATAAGAAATCACTTAGAAGGATTTAAACTATCATCACTGTGAAATTTATGACTGTACTGAAAAATGCAGCTAGATCTATATCCACAATCAAGATACGTAACAGATCTCTGCTGTCCTAGACCCTATGAAAGCATATTCAGGATATAATACGGCCGGGTAGAATGTAAAACTATTTATCTTGTAATGTGAAGTGTGTCTCTGCATAAATACTGTACAAAAATATAAACTCAGTGTATAAAGAACGAAAAATTAAGTATAAAACTATAATTATATTGGGGTTATTGAGGTTGACATTACTGTGGTTTTCTTTTGGGAATTTTCAGAAGTATAGCCTCTGTACCCAGATCAACTACTATTTTTTAAGACATGAAAATCAGTATTGACTATTTAGAAGAAATTATAACTTCATTTATGGAAGAGAAAATTTCTTCTAATTATTTGGTTTCTCATGAAAATAAGCCCTGTCATGACCCTCTTGGGTCTGTGTCCCTGAGGTTGAGAAGTTCAGTGTAAAACAAACAACATGATCCTGGCATTTAGTTTCCAGATCTCTTTCGTGCTCCAAAAACGTCTCTATATTCCCTTCAAATTGTCTTTACAATTGGAAAAAAAAAAAAAAAGTCATTAATTGGATGTTTTAAGGAGGCATTCACTGCCTGTAAAGGAATGAAAATATATAGGAAAATTTCAGTTTTGAGAAAGAATGAGCGTGCAGCTTGTTAATAATTGCAAGGAAGCCTTCAATAAAAGATACATCAGGAAAATCTATCTTTTGGTGAGCTGATTCAACATTGGGTTATCTCTCCTGTGTCATGTGAAGAATACTGAAATATAACAAATATCTGGCAGGGAAAACCTATTTGAGTTAAGTTAGAGTCATTTCAACTTAGTTCAGTTGATGGGGTGTATTCAAGGTGCAGAATTCTACTTTCACCATCCCTAGGACCATTGTACTGAATTTGAAACAATGTCCCTAATTTCCACCTTAAATACACTAGGGATTATAGAAGAAATGTTAAGTGTAACTCTTGTCCTTAAGAAATGTAAAGACTTCAGGGAAAAAATAAGTAAAACACACACACACACACACACAAATAACAAAATATGCCAAGTATCACATATAGTTTAAAGGTATTGGTGGAAAGAAAACACAGCAAGAGAAAAAAAAAAGAGAGAGAGAGAGATCTGGTTTAATCAGTAAATTGTTGTTGCAAGAGTAATGTAGGGAGCTCATCATTGAAAGATGACGAGGTATAAATATTAAAGAAGGAAAAGAGCCATTTCAAAGGAAAAGACAGTGGAAGCTTAGAAGGTATTAATAACTTGTTTTTGAACAATAAAGTTCTAAAATATTTGTATGAATACAGTAACAAAAGCATTTGGTTAAGTGGTTTGTGGAGGCGTTACAGAAATTTAGTCCAAATAGTTTTAATTTTGATGCATTTTCATAATAAAGCATATACCTAAAACACTCTATTTAATCCCAGGCTGAGAGTTCTTGAACTGCACTTAGATAGGCTAGCCTGGGGAATCTTGTATCTAGATGAGTAGACGTCGATAGTGGGAATAAAGAAGGAGGGACATGTTGAAGCTTTCTCTTTGTTCATTTTTTCCCTGTCTGCCTTTTCAACATCCACAATCCTGAGACAACAAAAGGATAATCAAGGACCAGACAGTGACTGGAAAGCAATGCAAAAAATGAAGATTATATATTGATGGGTTGAAGAGTGGATGGACGTTTGAATATAAGACTGAGTGAAAAATCTAAAATCCTTTTGTTAAAGGGAGTCCAGTAGACAAAACTTCTTTTAAAAAGTTTTTCCAAATTTGCACTGCTATGCCATTTTTACATCAGAGAACTGTTGATATATTCTTGGAGGCAAATAGCATTAGAAATTTAAGATGGAAGGGAGATAATATTGGCAGGGGAAGAAGTAGGATTTGTTAGATATTTTAAAGTCATCACCTTATTTAAGAATCTTATGCTGAGTATTAAAGGAACTTGTGTAATATTGTTATCCATGTTTCATATATGATGAAATTGAGGCTCATATAAGTGAAAGGATTTGATAAAGTTTGAATTTGAACTAGTTAAATATGCTTCCTAAGCCCATGTTTTCTACAAATGGCTGCCTGTTCTCCATCCAACCAAATCAACCCTTTTCCTGAATAAGAAGATTAAACTGTTGAGAGTAGAGTTTCTAATAAGATACTTTCCTGGACTGTAATTTCTTACTCTTATTTTTAATGCCATAAGCAAAGATGTAGTTGATCCAATCGACCCCATTAATCCTCCCAGATACTTAAACTAATTTAAGGTAACACAATGATTACTTTCACAAAATTATCCGTATAATATTATTGTAACTATTGTTGTATTTTTTATGCATTCTTCTGTAACTTGTAAACTAGTAAATATACAATGTGGACCTCGCCCTCAAGATGATTGTGAAATGAGTGAGGAAGCATCACATTTATTTTAAATCCTTC
Organism: Loxodonta africana; assembly: GCF_030014295.1. Lineage (NCBI taxonomy): Eukaryota > Metazoa > Chordata > Mammalia > Proboscidea > Elephantidae > Loxodonta > Loxodonta africana. The sequence goes on from NC_087363.1 coordinate 3,590,186, forward strand.
TGAACTCTTCTAGGTTGCTATGACTCCCTGCATTTATTTAATTTAAAGCATATGTTGACTAAGACGTGTATTCCCCAGGAGTCGAGATGAGAGAATATTTCTCAAAGGTTTAACAAATTGCCCCAATCATATAAAAATGGAATGGGCACTGACGATTGCTAATATTAATGGAAACTGAAGTTACAGTGAAGGCATTCCAAGCAAGACTAAGTGGCCTGAATAAAGGCAGGGCTCAGCATGGTCAGGGGTTGACACGATTACAATGAAGAGTCATGGTTACAATGAAGAGTCGTGGAGACAGCAATGGATAACGAGGATAAGAGTCAAGCAGTACGTGAGATGTAATGATGAACTCACCATCCTCAACGTTGTCCAAAAATTCCAAATACTTAGTAAGTACAGGATTTGTGGCTTAGCAATAAACCATGGACAAAGATTTGCAGCCAAATATTTGACTACAAGTGCTCAGTTAGGTGTTATAATTAGATGTATAGCTAATAAAAGCAGGTTACCGAGTGTATTCTGTCCTGACCTGGCAAAATTTCCCAGGAAGTTTACGCTTAGTTCTTAGTGCCGATACCAAATCAGGAGGATTAACGCTATATCAAGAATATTGAACAGATCCTCTGAAACATTTAATAACCAGTATGAGGGAGTAAATGGAAAAACAAACAACCCTAAGGATGTTTACCTAGAAAAGTGAAGAGCATAAAGGGCCTACAGAAGTTGTCTTCAAATATTTGAAGATATATGATGTGAAAGAGGAATTAGTCTTAATTTCTGTGAGCCCAGAGATAGAGTTAGATCCATTAGGATTTAGAACATACCAGAAATTACAAAAAAAAAAAAAAGACTACTTAAGAGAAATATTTAAATATGTATTTGACCATTATGGTTAATTCTTGGTAAGTGTCACTGACAGAGTCTGAAAAGGGATCATTAATTGTGAGGACAGGTGCTTTAATGTACGGAAGGGCAGTAGAAGTATTGATGAAGACAGGAAACAATGTATGTAAAAATATCCAGGACTTTTCCATTTTTAATCTTCCTTGACTTTAATCTTGGCATAAAATCTTTAATAAATGTCACTTTATTCCTGTTCAGCAAAGTATGTTCTAACTTTGGTTTCTTACTCCAGTCCAAGCTCTATTACTGGTTTAGTGCTTTGATATACGTGCCATGAAGTCATAGCAGATTGCACCTCCAAATTCTTAACCTGTGTGGATGTGACCCAATAAAGCAATCAAAGATCCTGAATTTAAAGAGTGACTTTTGTTTTTGTGAACATATGAGACGAAATACATAGAGTTCAAAAAAAAGTCATACCAGTCTTCTATGTAATAGAAAGTACAATTCTATAGCTGATGCTGTTCCTGGGATTCAAAAAGCCAAACCAAACTCAGTGCCATCAAGTCAATTCCTACTCATAGTGACCCTATAGGACAGAGTAGAACTGCCTCATACAGTTTCCAAGGAGCACCTGGCGTATTCAAACTGCCGACCCTTTGGTTTGCAGCCGTAGCACTTAACCACTACACCACCGGGTTTTCCATGTCTGTAGAATTGATGGCAGTTGTTGATTTACAGGCAAGGCTAAAACTGTTGCCAGCTCCCTGATGGGTTCAAAGTGGCAACATCTTACCTTCTGTGTCTCCAAGTCCATTTCTAGATTAAGTCTTTAGTTTTAGCTTTAATCATATAAAATTTCCAATGTTTAACCTTCTTTTCCTTCTGAAATGAAGAAGTTCACATTTCTTAATCTTACATACTCTTTCACTTCTTTTGCCACATCAGGAAAGGATTTTTTTTAGTTTTCATTGATAACTGACAAATGGATTTTTTTTTTAATTGTACATATTTGTGCTTTATGATTGATGATAAAAAAGTGTTTTTTTATTCAAATTTTTTTTTATTCTTAAATATGATATACACTGTAAACAGACTACATAACTAGAGGAAGATAATCAAAGTGAATCGTTTAAGAATATCTCCAAAACACTTCCTCAGGAAATAGTTAGCTTTAAATCATTGACCATTTTGAGCCCATATAATGAGGATAAAACTGAGTGAACACAGTTAACAGTAGATGGTTTTGACCAGACCACTTAAAGAAAGATTCTTTGAAGTAGATGTTTTATGACTCCTTAATAATTGTATATACCTATCGAAGTCAAAAGTTCAGTATATCAATACAGAATTGTGGATGGCCAAAATGATATTTTCACTGAAAAAAATTTACTACTTACTTATGTGATTTTCTTCTCATATTGAAACAGTTTAATCTTCCCGTGGCCACCTTTGATACGATCATATGACTCATGTACCTTCTAAGAGATTTCCCTGATTTTGTTATGTCTTTACTTTTTCCTCATATAATTGTATTTTACCACAGGTATAAAACGTTCTAAACATCATATACATGTATAGATAATTACATCAAATAATTATGTTAAGTACTATTTTGCTTGTTTTACAAATGAAGACACTAAAGTATTGAAAGATAAAGCTAATTTCCCAAAATAATAATAATAAAAATCAACAGGTAGGTAAGTAAAAATCCAAAGTGGACCAGAAAAGTTTAACTTTGTCTGCAGTAGTTCATATCTGTCCTCTCCAGAGTTGTTCCTATGCCTGACTTCTCAAGTTCGCCACTCAGAGTCAAATTTCTGTCTTTTGTTGGTTTGTTTGTTACCACAAGAACCATGGTACTGGATGGGGAAAACAAGAGCTACGTGACCACATTCATCCTTCTGGGTTTCTCAGAATACCCACAACTCCAGGTACCACTCTTTCTGGCATACTTGACCACCTACACAGTCACTCTGGTGGGAAACCTGGGCATAATAGTGGTCATAAGGATCAATCCTAAAGTCCACACACCTATCTACTTTTTCCTCAGCCATCTATCCTTTTTGGATATTTGTTATTTCAGTGTATTTACACCCAAACTGCTAGAAATCTTGGTTGTTGAAGCCAGAAGTATCACTTTCAGAGGCTGCATGGTACTATTTTTCTTTGGCTGCACATTTGTGATTACAGAAATGTTCATGTTAGCGGTGATGGCCTATGACCGATTTGTGGCTGTTCGTAACCCCTTGCTCTACACAGTTGCTAGGTCTCCTAAGCTGTGCCCTCCTGGTAGCTGGGTCCTACACATGGGGTGGGATCTGTCCCCTGACACTCACATATTCTCTTGTGGAACTATCCTTCTGTGGCTCAAACATGATAAATCACTTTGGCTGTGAGTATTCTGCTATCCTATCTCTCTCCTGCTCTGACACTCACTTCAGCCAGATGGCCTGTTTAATCATTTCTACGTTCAATGAGACTAGTAACCTCGTGATTATCCTCACTTCCTACATTTTCATTGTTGTCACTATCATTAGGATGCCTTCTCCTGGTGGACTCCATAAAGCCTTCTCCACCTGTGCCTCCCACCTGACTGCCATCACCATCTTCCATGGGACCATCCTTCTGCTCTACTGTGTGCCCAACTCCAGAAGCTCCTGGCTCCTGGTCAAAGTGGACACTGTGTTTTTCACAGTCATGATCCCCATGCTGAACCCCTTAATCTACAGTCTTAGAAACAAAGACATGAAGGAGACAGTCAGGAAGTTAATCATCACCAAACAACTTTCTCATTCAATATAGTTCATATATATACTTCTTAACTTAAAAAAAAAAAAAATTTGTATATATAAATATGATGCTAATTCAATTGTGTCTTAAATAAATATATAATTATGTTCTCAATTGATTTAATATTACATAATCCACAGTTTACAATCCTCAGCAGGCCTCACAAGTTTCTCTGAGTTAATATTGAAATAATACATTTTGATTCAGTTGTTGTCAAGTGGTGTCAAAAGACCATTGGACCCTACAGTGTGTGGGGGAAGAGGTCTATATATATATAGACTCACTACTCATACTGTTTGAAGTCGTGCTTAAAAAAAGATCAGACTTATTAAAAAGAGCTGAAAACCTAGATCACAACAACTTTTTGGACCCGTACTCTGATTCTCAAAACCAACTCTTTTGACTCACATAATCATATAAACATAATTTTCTGATTCCTCTTAATAACTTTATTTTATTTTAGAAAATGAGAATGAAGATAGTATTGAGTTTTAATTATGTTCCTAGGAGCTACGTACATTGGAAGTCGGTCATTAAATACCCTTATTTAGGCTGAGTGAGACCTCAAGTTGTTTTTCATAATTCTTCCTTTCTTTCCAAGTACATCTCTGAAGAACAAGCTGACAAAAACAAGCACATTTGAAAATCGTTGGATACAGCATGATAACTATATTTTTAAACATTAATATTTGTATGTAGACAAAGGAAGAATTCTAGCCTTTATAATAGGTGGAAAAATAAAGCATTACAAGATAGAGACAAATGGAAAAATAAACCATGTCAAAAGACCATGTGCTATTCAGTGGAGTTGGATAAATTGACCGTGACTGGAAAGTGGTTAAGCCTTTGGCTGCTAACCAAAAGTTGGCAGTTTGAATCCAATAGCCACTCCTTGGAAACTCTATGGAGCAGCTCTACACTGTTCTATAGGGTTGCTATGAGTCAGAATCGACTAGATGACTACGGGCTTGGTTTTGGTTGGACAACATAATGCAGCTGAATATATAGACCTGGGACAGTTTAGGAGGATCTGCAGAAAAATGTAGGTTTCATGTATTCAATAATAAAAGCCTCAGCTTAAGAGTTATTAACTGTATAAAGAGATGATAAGAATTTGTTCTGCCAGTGTTGCATAGAATACTTTAAAGGTGAGGTGTTTGGCTTGAACATGTGGCCATAATCTAGCTGAGTAATACTAAGGACTTATATAGTATAGTAGTAGAGGAATTGCTGAGAAATTCATCTCTGGAAAATATTTTTCCTACAGGCACAAACTTGTAATAATAATCAGGGCCAGGGTCAGTTGTGGGAAAGCATAAAGGAGAATGGAGAAAATTATCTATGTACCTGAGACTAAAAGTACCTCTGAGAAACCCATTGGTATTTTTATTGCGCAGGTTTAGAGAGCAGATGTTTTCTACACTGAATTTCCACTATATGCCCAATGTCAGTGGCTGTAAAGGTTGAGTCTGATTTTCAAAATCCATATAAGATTTTAGATATCACATAATTTACGCGTAGTTCTAAAAACTAAAGAAGATGAACATCTATTAGGTGTCAGACCGTGTCATATTTTTTGTACTCATTACAAAAAAGTTACTTCCATTCTGCCAATTTTAGTTTTATATTATTAGCCATCTCATTTTACTGATGAGGAGATCAAGGCACAGAATAATTAAAAATTCTCCAGGATTATCTGAGTTAATAAATAGCAACAACAAGAAAAATCGAAACCTATTACATTCCAGTCAATTCTGACTTATGACAAAGCTATGTTTTACAGAGTAGAACATCTCCAGAGGGTTTTCTTGGCTGTAACCTTTATAGAAGCAGATCACTTGGCTTTTCCTCATCAGCCCCTTTGTGTGGGTACGAACTACCAACCTTATGTTTAGTCGTTGAGTGCAAACTTTTTGTTCCACCCAGGGATCTAATAAATAAAAATGATGTGACTTTTTAAAAATAAATGTACTATCATTATCCTATCCTATCATGCTAGCTTATTTAGGTGATTGGCTATGCCCTTTCTCAAAAACAGTGAATACAACTTAAAAAAAAAAACAAACTATTTCTTGCTATAAATTGTAGATTGTAAGGCAATTATTTCCTTTTCTGAGGGAATAACTTAGAAGCTAGTGATTAGAGAAAGAATAGAATTACCAATAAATTCTTCTGTGTCTAATTCACTACTTTTAACCGCATTACAAAAATTATTACCAAAAACAACAAAATAAGTATTGTCATCAACATCATGTTTTTTTAAATTTTATTTTAGTTCTTTTTTATGTACATTAAATAGATGATAACTTTATATATATATATATATATACTCTCTTCAAACTATTAAAAGTATAAATAGGGAAGGAAAGCATTTATATTATAATAAAATGGTCTTTACTGGGTCACTGATATTTTCAATCCCAGAGAGCATGGTGGGATTATATCAGTGGACGGAAAGAGGTAAGAGATATGTCAGAAACCATGAGCAACAGAATTATACAGAGATTAGCAAATGGGTGATAAGGGATGTCCCAAGCATTTCTCAGCTTCAGTGAACAACCAGCCTCATAGATATAAAGGGTATAATGAGGTTAACTTTTAAGAACCCAATATTATTGAGAACAATCTGTGAATACTGAGGGGAGGATGAGTTTCAGGGCTGTCTTGTCAGATTTAGAAAGATACTGGCGTTCCCCTGTCTGTTCCTATCCTGGAGTTTAGGGTTAGGGGTCTTCTCTGAGTAGTAGACACTCACTTGAATTCAGCCTGGTTGTAACCTGCAGGAGTTCCTAATAATCCAAGTACACTTAGATGTTGTCCAACTTTACGTGAGTAAAAATTTGACCCCATCTAAAGAGAAAACTATTCAGTAAGGTTTGCAAAAAACAGGAACTACAAAATAATTCCAGGCACTGAAATAGCTCTGAATACTGAAAATTGGACCCTGTGTCTGATGTTCTTGTATTGGCATAAAGGAATGTTATAGTGTCCTGTTTGAGACATGTCTCAAACTCATGTTCTTGGCAAAGCTTGAAATTTGATTAAGGATAGGAAATTGTATTTACTAAAATGGCTTACTTATTAAAATTGTCATTTTTGTTTGCTACTTATACAAAGACATGAGTGATTTTTTATATTTACTTTGGTAATTTTGCAAAACTGTCAATTTAGTCTCCCCCAGTGTCTGTCAGTTTGTCGTACTCTGGGGGCTGTGTGTTGCTGTGATTCTGGAAGCTTTACCAGCAGGGTCACCCATGGAGGACAGGTTTCAGCTGAGCTTCCAGACTAAGACAGACTAAGAAGAAGCACCTGGCAGTCAACTTCTGAAAAGCATTACCCAGTGAAAACCTTACGAATAGCAGCAAAACATTGTCTGATATAGCACAAGAAGATGAGCCCCCCGGTTAGAAGGCACTCAAAAGACGACTGGAGAAGAGCTACCTTCTCAAAGTAGAGTCGACCTTAATGATCTGGATGGAGTAAAGCTTTTGGGACCTTCATTCGCTGATGTGGCACGACTCAAAAGGAGAAGAAACAGCTGCAAACATCCATTAATAATCAGAACCTGAAATGTAGGAAGTATGAATCTAGGAAAATTGGAAATCATCAAAAATGAAATGGAATGCATAAACATCAATATCCTAGGCATTAGTGAGCTGAAATGAACTGGTATTGGTCATTCTGAATTGGACAATCATATAGTCTACTATGCTGGGAATGACTACGGTGGGAACTTGAAGAGGAATGGTGTTGCATCATTGTCAAAAAGAACATTTGAAGATCTCTCCTGAAGCACAACCCTGTCAGTGATAGGATAATATCCATACACCTACAAGGAAGACCAGTTAATACGACTATTATTCAAATTAACACAGCAACAACTAAGGCCAAAGATGAAGAAATAGAAGATTTTTATCAGCTGCTCCGGTCAGAAACTGATCGAACATGGAATCAGGATGCATTGATAATTACTGGTGATTGGGATGCAAAAGTTGGAAACAAAGAAGGATCAGTAGTTAGAAAATATGACCATAGTGATAGAAACAATGCTGGAGGTCGAATGGTAGAATTTTGCAAGACCAGTAACTTCTTTACTGCAAATAACTTCTTTTCTAGGTTTTCAAATTTGTTAGAGTACAATTTTTCATAATAATCTGAAATGATTCTTTTAATTTCATTTGGTTCTGTTGTGATGTGGTCCTTCTCATTTCTTATTCGGGTTATTTGTTTCCTTTCCTGTATTTCTTTAGTCAGTCTAGCCAATGGTTTATCAATTTTGTTAATTTTTTCAAAGAACCAGCTTTTGGCTTTGTTAAGTCTTTCGATTGTTTTTCTGTTCTCTAATTCATTTAGTTCAGCTCTAATTTTTATTATTTGTTTTCTTCTGGTGCCTGATGGATTCTTTTGTTGCTCACTTTCTATTTGTTCAAGTTGTAGGGACAGTTCTCTGATTTTGGCTCTTTCTTCTTTTTGTATGTGTGCATTTATTGATATAAATTGGCCTCTGAGCACTGCTTTTGCTGTGTCCCAGAGGTTTTGATCGGAAGTATTTTCATTCTCGTTGCTTTCTATGAATTTCCTTATTCCCTCCTTGATGTCTTCTATAACCCAGTCTTTTTTCAGGAGGGTATTGTTCATTTTCCAAGTATTTGATTTCTTTTCCCTAGTTTTTCTGTTATTGATCTCTAGTTTTATTGCCTTGTGGTCTGAGAAGATGCTTTGTAATATTTCGATGTTTTGGACTCTGCAAAGGTTTGTTTTATGACCTAATATGTGGTCTATTCTAGAGAATGTTCCATGTGCGCTAGAAAAAAAAGTATACTTTGCAGCAGTTGGGTGGAGAGTTCTGTATAAGTCAATGAGGTCAAGTTCGTTGATTGTTGTAATTAGATCTTCCGTGTCTCTGTTGAGCTTCTTACTGGATGTCCTGTCCTTCTCCGAAAGTGGTGTGTTGAAGTTTCCTACTATAATTGTGGAGGTATCTATCTCGCTTTTCAATTCTGTTAAAATTTGATTTATGTATCTTGCAGCCCTGTCATTGGGTGCATAAATATTTAATATGGTTATGTCTTCCTGATCAATTGTCCCTTTTATCATTATATAGTGTCCTTCTTTATCCTTTGTGGTGGATTTAAGTCTAAAGTCTATTTTGTCAGAAATTAATATTGCTACTCCTCTTCTTTTTTGCTTATTGTTTGCTTGATATACTTTTTTCCATCCTTTGAGTTTTAGTTTGTTTGTGTCTCTAAGTCTAAGGTGTGTCTCTTGTAGGCAGCATATAGATGGATCGTGTTTCTTTATCCAGTCTGTGACTCTCTGTCTCTTTATTGGTGCATTTAGTCCATTTACATTCAGGGTAATTATAGATAAATAAGTTTTTAGTGCTGTCATTTTGATGCCTTTTTATGTGTGTTGTTGACAATTTCATTTTTCCACATACTTTTTTGTGCTGAGGCGTTTTTCTTAGTAAATTGTGAGATCCTCATTTTCATAGTGCTTGACTTTATGTTAGTTGAGTCGTTACGTTTTTCTTGGTTTTTATCTTGAGTTATAGAGTTGTTATACCTTTTTGTGGTTACCTTATTATTTACCCCTATTTTTCTAAGTAAAAACCTAACTTGTATTGTTCTATATCGCCTTGTATCACTCTCCATATGGCAGTTCAGTGTCTCCTGTATTTAGTCCCTCTTTTTGATTATTGTGATCTTTTACCTTTTGACTTCCATGATTCCCTGTTATGTGTATTTTTTTTTTAATTAATCTTAATTTGTTTTTGTGATTTCCCTATTTGAGTTGATATCAGGACGTTCTGTTTTGTGACCTTGTGTTGTGCTGGTATCTGATATTATTGGTTCTCTGACCAAACAATATCCTTTAGTATTTCTTGTAGCTTTGGTTTGGTTTTTGCAAATTCTCTAAACTTGTGTTTGTCTGTAAATATCTTAATTTCGCCTTCATATTTCAGAGAGAGTTTTGCTGGATATATGATCCTTGGCTGGCAGTTTTTCTCCTTCAGTGTTCTGTATATGTCGTCCCATTCCCTTCTTGCCTGCGTGGTTTCTGCTGAGTAGTCAGAACATATTCTTATTGATTCTCCCTTGAAGGAAACCTTTCTTTTCTCCCTGGCTGCTTTTAAAATTTTCTCTTTATCTTTGGTTTTGGTGAGTTTGATGATAATATGTCTTGGTGTTTTTCTTTTTGGATCAATCTTAAATGGGGTTCGATGAGCATCTTGGATAGCTATCCTTTCGTCTTTCATGATGTCAGGGAAGTTTTCTGTCAGGAGTTCTTCAACTATTTTCTCTGTGTTTTCTGTCCCCCCTCCCTGTTCTGGGACTCCAATCACCCGATAGAGGCCCACATAATTCTTAGGGTTTCTTCATTTTTTTTAATTCTTTTATCTGATTTTTTTTCAGCTATGTTGGTGTTGATTCCCTGGTCCTCCAGATGTCCCAGTCTGCATTCTAATTGCTCGAGTCTGCTCCTCTGACTTCCTAGTGCGTTGTCTAATTCTCTAATTTTATTGTTAATCTTTTGGATTTCTACATGTTGTCTCCCTATGGATTCTTGCAACTTATTAATTTTTCCAGTATGTTGTTGAATAATCTTTTTGAGTTCTTCAACAGTTTTATCAGTGTGTTCCTTGGCTTTTTCTGCAGTTATCCTAATTTCATTTGTGATATCATTAAGCATTCTGTAAATTAGTTTTTTATATTCTGTATCTGATAATTCCAAGATTGTATCTTCATTTGGGAAAGGTTTTGATTCTTTTGTTTGGGGGGTTGGAGAAGCTGTCACGGTCTGCTTCTTTAAGTGGTTTGATATGGATTGTTGTCTCCGAGCCATCCCTGGGAAACTAGTTTTTCCAGAAAATCCGCTAAAAAAAAAATGCAGTCAGATCCCTATCAGAGTTCTCCCTCTGGCTCAGGCTATTCAGATGTTAATGAAGCCGCCCGCGTCCAGTCCAAATCCCTGCGGGATGGTTCCCCGGCTCGGATGCTGCTCTTTCTGCTCCAAGACCAGTCACTGCCTCCTGGGGACTTCTCCTACCGGCTGCGTCCCACGCCGCCCGTGGAACCGGCTGGTCCCCCTCCCGGGGTTAGTTCAGGAGGGTGGAGGAGGTCTCTGTGCTTGTGCCGTACCTGACTGGTACGCTGGCTCCAGGCTCTGGAAACAATCACTGCTTCCCCGTATTAGTTCATTTTCCGTCTCTAAATCTGTGTTTGTTGTTCAGGGTTCGTAGATTGTTATGTATGTGATCAATTCACTTGTTTTTCCATGTCTTTGTTGTAAGAGGGATCCGAGGTAGCGTCTGCCTAGTCCGCCATCTTGGCTCCGCCCTCCAAATAACTTCTTTTACCAACATAAACAGCAACTATACACATGGACCTTGCCAAATAGAACACACAGGAATCAAACTGACTATATCTGTGGAAAGAGATGATGGAAAAGCTCAATATCATCAGTCAGAACAGGGCCAGGGGCCAACTGTGGAACAGACCATCAATTGCTCATATGCAAGTTCAAGCTAAAACTGAAGAAAATCAGAGCAAGTCCACGAGAGCCAAAATATGACCTTGAGTATATCCCACATGAATTTAGAGACCATCTCAAGAACAGATTTGCCCCATTGAACACTAGTGATCGAAGACCAGATGAGCTGTGAAGTAACATCAAGGACATCATCCACGAAGAAAGCAAGAGGTCACTGAAAAGACAGGAAAGAAAGAAAAGACCAAGATGGATGTCAGAAGAGACTCTGAAACTTGCTCATGAAAGTCAAGCAGCTAAAGCAAAAGAAATAAATGATGAAGTAAAAGAACTGAACAGAAGATTTCAACGGGCATCTCAAGAAGACAAAGTAAAGTATTTCAATGACATGTGTGAAGAGATGGAGATAGAAAACCAAAAGGGAAGAACATGCTCAGCTTTTCTCAAGCTGAAAGAACTGAAGAAAAAATTCAAGCCTTGAGTTGCAATAGTGAAGAATTCTCTGAGGAAAATATTAAATTATTCAGGAAGCATCCAAAGAAGGTGGAAGGAATATACAGAGTTGTTAAACCAAAAAGAATTAGTTGATGTTCAACCATTCCAAGAGGCACCATATGATCAGGAACTGATAGTACTGAAGGAAGGAAGAAGTCCAAGCTGCTCTGAAGGCATTGGCGAAAAACAAGGCTCCAGGATTTGATGGAATATCAATTGAGATGTTTCAGCAAACAGATGCAGCACTGGAAGTGCTCACTCATCTATGCCAAGAAATATGGAAGACAGCTTCCTGGCCAACTGACTGGAAGAGATCCATATTTATGCCTTTTCCCAAGAAAGGTGATCCAACTGAATGTGGAAATTATAGAACAATATCATTAATATCACATGCAAGCAAAATTTTGCTGAAGAGCATTCAAAAATGGCTGTAGCAATATATTGACAGGGAACTGCCAGAAATTCAGGCTGGTTTCAGAAGAGGACGTGGAACCAGGGATATCATTGCTGATGTCAGATGGATCCTGGCTGAAAGCAGAGGATGCCAGAAGGATGTTTACCTGTGTTTTATTGACTATGCAAAGACATTTGACTGTGTGGATCATAACAAATTATGGATAACATTTTGAAGAATTGGAAATCCAGAACACTTAATTGTGCTCCTGAGGAACCTGTACATAGATCAAGAGGCAGTTGTTCCAACAGAACAAGGGGATACTAATTGGTTTAAAATCAGGAAAGGTGTGTACCAGGGTTGTATCCTATCACCATACCTACTTGATATACTTAGTGAATAATCCGAGAAATTGGACTATATGAAGAAAAACAGGGCATCAGGTTTGGAGGAAGTCTCATTAACAACCTGCATTATGCAGATGACACAACCTTGCTTGCTGAAAGTGAAGGGGACTTGAAGCACTTACTAATAAAAATCGAAGACCACAGCCTTCAGTATGGATTAGAGCTCAACGTAAAGAAAACAAAAACCCTCACAACTGGACCAATGCGCAACATCATGATAAATGGAGAAAAGATTGCAGTTGTCAAGGATTTCATTTTACTTGGATCCACAATCCAAACCCATGGAAGCAGCAGTCAAGAAATCAAAGGCGCATTGCGTAGGGTAAATCTGCTGTAAAGGACCTCTTTGAAGTGCTGAAAAGCAGGGATGTCATCTTGAAGACTAACATGCGCCTGATCCAAGCCATGGTGTTTTCAGTCGCATCATTTGCATGTGAAAGCTGGACAGTGACTAAGGAAAACTGAAGAAGAATTGACACCTTTGAATTGTGGTTTTGGTAAAGAATATTGAATATACCAAAAAAAAAAAAAAAACCCAAAACCAAACCCAGTGCCGTCGAGTCGATTCCGACTCATAGAGACGGTATAGGGTAGAGTAGAACTGCCCCATAGAATTTCCAAGGAGCGCTTGGCAGATTTGAACTGCCGACTCTTTGGTTAGCGGCTGTAGCACTTAACCACTACGTCACCAGGGGTGTTCCTTCTTTTGGAAGCCCATGATGAAGTAATATATCATGGGCTTCCAAAAGAAGGAACAAATCTGTGTTGGAAGAAGTACAGCAAGAATGCTCCTTAGAAGCAAGGATGGCTAGGCTGTGTCTTACATACTTTGGACATGTTGTCAGGAGGGATCAGTCCCTGGAGAAAGACATCATGCTTGACAAAGTCTAGGGTCAGCGGAAAAGAGGGAGACCCTCAAAGAGGTGGATAGACATAGTGGCGGCAGCAATGAGCTCAAGCATAACAACAATTGTATTGAGTAGGGCATGGCAGTGTTTTGTTCTGTTGTGCATGGGATCCCTATGAGTCAGAACTGACTCGACGGCACCTAACAACAACTTCAATTTAGTCTATATATTTTTTTTGTATTTGTTTCAAGGCATGTGTTATTAAAAGAGACATTTGTTTTTATTTACCATTATTATTTGTTCGTGTATTTATGCATTAGTTTATACTTTCATATAGTTACTTACTACACAACTTTGGTAGCTAAAATTTACAGTGCAGTGATTGACAAAAATAAGGACAGCCTGCAATATTACGTTTTTTGCGATTTCTAGTATGTAAATATATACGTGTACATGTTTTTTGGTATTAAAATCACATATCTTTATCAAACTGTAATTGTACCAATTACAGTTATTGGGTAGATTCTTTTTTAAAAGTTTTATTGGGTTTTAGGTGAAAATTTACAGCACAAATTAATTTTTCATTCAAAAAATTTTACACAAATTGATTTGTGACATTGGTTGCAATACCCACAATGTGTCATCACTTTCCCCATTTCCCTTTCTACCCTGGGTTCTCTGTGTCCATTCATCCAGTTTTCATGTCCCTTCCTGCCTTCTAGTCTTTGCTTTGGGCAGGTATTGCCCATTTGGTCTTGTGTACTTTATTGAACTATGAAGCACATTCCTGACAAGTGATATTGTGTGCACAGTGATTAAGATTGGTAATCAAATATTGGCACTTCAAGTCCACCAGCTGTTCCTTGGAAATTTAATTTTTTTTTATTAGGTAGGTGATTTTTTTTTTATAAGCCCTCTTCAAACTATTAAAAGTATAAATAAGAAAGGAAAGCATTTATAATGTTCTTTACAGGGTAACTGATATTTTGAATCCCAGAGAGCATGGTGGAATGTTATCAGTGCATAGAAAGAGGTAGGAGATACATCAGAAACCATGAGCAACAAAATTATATGAAGATTAGCAAATGGGTGAAGAGGGATGTCCCAAGCATTTCTGGGCTTCAGTGAACAACTAGCCTCATAGATATAAAGGGTATAATGAGATTAATTTTTAAAAGCCCAATATTATTGAGAAGTGTCTGTAAATATTGAGGGGGGTGGTGAGTTTCAGGGCTGTGTTGTCAGATTCAGAAAGATTCTGGAGTTCCCCTGTCTGTTCTACTCTGTCCTACAGGTTTGCTTTGAGTCGTAATCCACTTGATGACTATGAGTTTTAATCTTTGGCTGCAATGATAGACTCAAGCATAACAATGATTGTAAGGATAGCATAGGACCCTGCAATGTTTTCTTCTGTTGTACACAGGGTCACTATGAGTTGGAACTGACTAGACAGCACCTAACAACAACAACTATCTTTGACTGAAAGGTAGATTTCGGGAGTGGTTTCAGTTCTGAGTTAGCAGGGTGTCTGCAGGCTACAGTCTTGGAGGTTCCCCCACTCTGTCAGACCAGTAAGTCTGGTCTTTGTGTGTGTGTGTGTGGGTGGGTGGGTGGATGGGTTTGAATTGTGTTCTGCATTTTTCTCCTGCTCTCAGAGACCCTCTATTGTGATCCCTGTGAGAGCAGTAAGTTGTGGTAGCCAGGCATCATCTAGTTTTTCAGGGCTAGACTGGTGGAGGCTGTGGTTCATGCTTGGTTCATTAGTCCTTTCATCTAATATTGTCCTTGTGTCTTTGGCTTTCTTCATACTGTTTAGGCCAATAGATATATCTTAGATGACAAGTGGCCAGCTTTTAAGATCTCAGATGCTACTTCACCAAAGTAGGATGTAGAACATTTTATGAACTATGTTATGCCAATTGAGTTAGATGTCCCCTGTGATCATGGTCCCCAGCCCTCAGCCCCAGTAGCTTGGTGTTTAGATGTGTCTAGGAAGTTTCTATGACTTTGCTTAGGTCAAGTTGTGCAGACTTTCCTTGTATAGTGTGTTGCCTTTCTCTTCCCCAGAGTTAACCGGCCTACTATTTAGTTAGTGATTTCCCATCCCCACCCCTTCCCCATTCATAACCATCAAAGATTTTTTTTGTCCTGTGTGTAAACCTGTTTTACGTTTTTATAACATGGTCTCGTAGAATATTTGTCCTTTCATGATTGACTCATTTCACTCCACATAATGCCTCCAAATTCATCCATAATGTGAGATGTTTCATTTATCATTTCATAGTATTTCGTTTGTGTGTACATACCATAATTTGTATATCCATTCATCTGTCGTGGACATTTAGGTCGTTTCCATCTTTTTGATATCGTGAATAACGCTGCAATAACATGGGTCTATTTGCATGTGTCTATTTGTGTGATGGCTCTTACTTCTCTAGGTTATATTCCTAAGAATGAGATTGCTGGATGGTATGGTATTTCTGTTTCTCACTTTTCAAGGAGGTGCCATATTGTGTGTGTGTTTTTTTTTTTTCTTCCATAGTGGTTGTACCATTTTATATTCCCACCAACAATGCATAAGAGTTCCAATCTCTTTGAGAGCTCTCCAACATTTTTTTTTTTTATCTTTGATTAGTGCCAGTAATGCTAGGGGTAGTTTTGATTTGCATTTCTCTAATGGCTAATAATTACGAGCATATCCTTATGTGTCTGTTAGCTGCCTGAAGTTTTTTCTTTGCTGAAGTGTCTGTTTATATCCTTTGTCCATTTTTTTAACTGGACTATTTGCCTGTTTGGTGTTGAGGTGTTGAAGTATTTTATACTTTTTTTTCCCCCCAGTCTGTAGGTTCTCTTTTTACTGTTTTGGTAAAGTATTTTAGAGAGCATAATTGTTTAATTTTTAGGAGCTCCCAGTTATCTAGTTTATCTTCTGGTGCATTGTACAATGTTGGTTATGGTTTGTATTGTATTTATGCCGTGTATAAGGGCCCCTAGCTTTGTCTCTGTTTTTTCTTCCATGATCTTTATTGTTTTAGGTCTTATATTTAGGTCTTTGATCCATTTTGAGTTAGTTTTTGTGTATGATGTGAGGTATGTGTCCTGTTTTATTTTTTTTACACATGGACATCCAGTTTTGCCTGCACCATTTGATAAAAAGACTATTTTCCCAATTTAATGGACTTTGGTCATTTGTCAAAGATCGGCAGACTGTAGGTGGATAAATTTATATCTGGGTGCTCAATTCTGTTCCACTGACCTGAGCAAACACAAGGATTTACATGTTCAGTCAACAGTCCAATTCCACAGAACCAATTAAAAGAAGAATTTGTGCCGAAAGAAGTGAGATATAAACTTGAACAGATGAGACGATTCAAATAGGACTTTGAATGTAATAGGAATAAACATAAAATGAAAACCTTTGTCAAAAAACCTAAATGTATAAACACTGGGGTTGTAGCTTACCAGCAACACAGCAAAAAGACTTAGAGGTGTCAGGTAACTAAACTCTATCTGCTTCTAATATTTGCTTACAAGTTGTAATTTTACAGGGAAGAGTATGTTTTGTTCTCAGTGCTACATTCATGCTCCGACAGGCCAGTGTAAACATAAATATTAAGAGTATACAGAAAAGGCAAGGCTAAAATTGTGCCAATTTTTCCAATATGCTCAAGGTGGCAGGGTCATTTCTATTGTGACTCCAGGCTGATTTCCAATGTTCAGTACTTTGAGATTATGTTTATGTCATTTTATTTTGTATTTATCCTCTGAGGAAAGGTAGCTTTTTGTTGTTGTATTCTTTATTTCTGTTTTCTTAATATTGCGTATTTTACAGTTCATAATTTCTGATAAGTATAATATTGTTTTTCCTTCTTAAATATAGAAAAGTAGATAAAATAAGCAGATGATATTTATTTTTATCATAGATACAGATGTAGATATAGATAGATGGTAGATAGAAATAGATAGGTAGATAGACTAATACCAGACTAATACACACACAGGAAAAAAAAAAAAAATTAAGAAAATCCCAACCATACTTCCTCAGGAGGCTGTTAGTTGAACTTTTGGAATCTTTAAAGATTGTCATAGGGGGACATTGAGGGGACACAGACTAGACAATTTGAACATTGATCTGTCCAAGTCAAGCATTTCATGAATTTTTGACTACAGGTATTCTCAGAAAAGTTAACACTTTAAAAATAGTCATACAGAATTAGGAATGACTTCGCAGAATCTCTTTTCTCTGAGGAAATTTACTGCTGCTATTTTCTCTTCATTATTTTAAAAATAAGAAACTCCAGGATGGAAACACGCTGTTAATAGTCACCATGGCAAGCTTTGTTGAGTGATTTCTGTTAAAAGCTGCTCTATTGCCTTGAACTAAGGTATATTTTCCTCTTACTCTTCTTTTCAATGTAATTGACTTTAAAAATGTAATTTACGGAAGTATAGTCATATCTTATAATTATTGATCATTAATAAGTGGGAGAAAATATAAGCATTTTGTATGCATATGTATGTGTGTATGCATATATATGTACAAATATTTAATTTTCAAGACATAAGATAAGAACTACATGCTTTGTTTAATAAATGAGGGAACTAAGATGTAAGGGTAAAGGGAATTATCCATGTTTAACCTATTTAAGGTCTAATTATTTTCTCCTTTAAATTTTTTGTTGATATTATGTGTTTTCACTAACGAAGGGATGTTGGTTAAAGGACCAATTCAGAATATTTTTTATGAGTTACAGATTTTGATATCCATTATCTTGAATCTCATATGTCCCACTGGCTTCTGGATGACATAAATCTTGCTGATATGAGTCAATGATAAAATCATTTTTTAAATTTTATTTCTTGAAAATTTGAAAAACAAGAGGTAAAACATGAAGATACCTGGCAGTGACTGCATATACATTTTATTCTAGTCTCCTTCTCAGCCTTTTTATTATTTTTCATGAAAATTTTCAAAACATGGTACAATGCATTTCTTACTGCAAAGGCAATACTTAACAGCCCAAATACATAAAACCAAGGGTTTTTTTTTTCTTTTTTTATCTCAGGAAAACTACCACTACAATGCATTCTTCATTAATACAAAAGTAGTACTTAGAGGCAAAATAAATAATGCTGTAGGAATTTGAATTTCAGGAAAATTACCACTACTATGTATTCTTCCCCATAGCAAAAGCATTACTAACAGATAAGCAGCAGAAACAACTGTCCTGGAATACTAAAATCTACTCCATCTGTTACATGTGGAAGCAATGATTGGGCCTTAGGATTGAATGTAGGGTAAGAATAACTTATAGGCATTCCAATCTCTTGAAAAGTACCACTGCAACGCATTATTATTTCTTGGAAAGTCATTATTTACTGTTCATAATGTAGAAAAGAAAGGAGCCAGTAGTACCTGGAAACAATGAATGGCATAAAGGAGAACATGACCACTATGACTGAAGTTTGTCAATAGCTTATTCTTGTGATAAGTACATTCTCACAAGAACATAGTAAATGGGAAACATGGTGAAGAGGCTTATTTCAAGGAAATAAATGCATACCTGTCAAAAGTTTAGAAAATTCACACATCCAGGAGGCATCACCGAAAACAATGCTCAATCTACACAAAAATAAAGCTCACACTCATATTGAGCTTTTCCTTCATCTCTTTCCATAGATGTAGTCAACTTGATTCCTGCGTACACCATCTAGCAAGGTGCATGTGTACAGTAGCTGTTTATGTTGGTGAAAAAAGGTATTTGCAACAAAAAAGTCATTTGTCTTGCAAAATTCTACCATGCGATCTCCAGGATCATTTCTCTCACCAAGGTCATATTTTCCAACCACCGATCCTTCTTTGTTTCCAACTTTTCGTTCCAATTACCAGTAAATTATCAACGCATCCTGATTCCATACGCGATCAATTTCAGACTGCAGAAGCTGGTAAAATTTTTCAGTTTCCTCATCTTTGGCCTTAGTGGTTGGTGCATAAATTTGAATAACAGTGGTATAAACTGGCCTTCATTGTAGGTTTATGGGTATTATCCTATCACTGACAACACTTCAGGATAGATCTTGAAATGTTCTTTTTGATGATGAACGCAAAGCCATTCCTCTTCAAGTTGTCCTTCCTGGCATAGTAGACCATATGATTGTTTGCTTCAAAATGTCCCATATCTGTCCATTTCAGCTCACTCATGCTTAGGATATTGATGTTTATGTTTTCCATTTCATTTTTGACAATTTCCAATTTTCCTAGATTCATACTTCATGCATCCCATACTCCAATTATTAATGGATGTTTGCACCTGTTTTTCTCATTTTGAGTCAGGCCACATCAGTAAATGAAGGTCCCAAAGGTTTGACTCCATCTACATCATTATGGTTGACTCTACTTTGAGTGAGCAGTTGTTTCCCAGTCGTATTTTGAGTACCTTCCAACCTGGGGGGCTCATCTACGGGCACTATATCAGAAAATGTTTCACTGCTATTCATAAGGTTTTCACTGGCTAAATCTTTTCAGAAGTAGACTGCTTTGTCCTTGTTCCTAGTCTGTCTTAGTCTGGAAGCTCAGCTGAAACCTGTCAGCCATGAGTGACCCTGCTGGTATTCGAATACCGGTGGCATAGCTTCCAGCAACAGAGCAACAGGCAACCCCCACAGTATGACAAACGACAGACACATGGAATATATGCATATGAATAGATTGAAAATAGAATGGCTTGATTCAATTGTACCTTAGTCATCAAAGTGATGTGTTTGCTTTTTAAACTTTAAAGAGATAGTTTGCCACAGATTTTCCCAATACAACGTCATTTCATTTCTTGAGTGCTGCTTCCATGGGTATTGATTGTTGGTGTGTTAGTATTACTAAACTCCAGACTGTTTAAATCTCACAAGTTTTTCCATCAATGTCCTCTCTCTGTTTCATGATCCAGTTCAGTGTATCACATGGCATTTAGCTATAGTCTCTCCGGTGTCATCTGGTCTGTGACAGTTTCTAACTTTTTTCTCGTTTTTCTTGACTTTGAAAATCCTAAAGAGCACTGGCTAGATATCTTATAGAATGTCCCCAAATCTAAGTTTGTCTGATGGCTTTCTGTGATTAAGTTGGGATTTTGAGTTTTGAGTAAGATTTTCACAGAGGTTAAGTGCCTTTATCATCACATCATATCAGGGAGTGCATGATATGCTCATGGCATCACTCATGATGGTAACCTTCATCATTTGGTTAAGGTTGTTTTGCCACATTTCTCCACTATAAACTTAAATGTAGAATTTCAAATGCAATACAGTTAATAGCAGCTATTTATTTTTTATATGTTCTTTACTCAAACTCTGTAGTTCATGTTTTCTTAAGGAAATATGAATTCTTTTAATAATTTAATTTCTAAAAGAAGACTAATGGAATAGATTCAGTAATTATCCTTAATTATTTTAAAGAAAATACATCCACCACAATGACACAAGAGAGAATTTCAACTAATTGCTTGGTTTGTGGCTCACTGAGTAATGTTTTAGTTATCATTCTCTAGGGTCTATATCTCCAAGGTCATGGCAACCCAAACCCCCCGTGCCATCGAGTCAATTCCGACTCATAGTGACCCACGGTCATGGCAGCAGATATAAATCCCAGAGACTGGGAAGTTTTGGACTGTGGATTTGGGTTCAGTTTTTTTTTTTTTTCTTTTTAATCTCTGATATTTCTTATATCTGGGAAATAAAATGCCGTTTTCCTGGCACACTCATTTAAATGTACTGTCACTTGTATTACAAACCTCAGGTCTGTTAGTTTTTTAAAGAATGTTCGATTACTAAGAAGAAAAATGCCTGAAATTCATTAATCTTAAAAGGAAATCCTCATTAACATGATTAATCAAAAGCTCCTGGTTTCAGGTCAGTTCAGTTCTCTTCTGGTATTTTTCTGTTAAGGTAGAAAACATGGAACTCCAGCTCATACAGATTAAAAAATGTAATAGATCCCTTTTTGTGGTTGGACCTGATTGAATTTTCACTAACAGGGCATGAAATGGTCCTGAGAATTATACTGTGTGTTGCAGAAACTGGCAGTGGTGACACTATTGAGAATTAATAGAGAAAAGTGGCAGAAGACTTTGGAGATGTTTGCTGATTTTGAACTCCCCTCGTCCTCGTTTCAATTTGAATAAAATCCTAATTCTAATCCATGGGTTTTCAACAAGTTTATTTGACATTGCTAGGGCACAATGTCAAAGTTTTCTCTGTGTATCTTTTTGTTATGGACCTAATAAGTGTTTTAAGTAGTAGCAGAGATAGTAGCCATCTCCCTAACTTGCCAGGGTTTTGCCTAGTTAAAATAGGGTATATGTTCAAATGTTGAGGGAGAGCGTAATTATTAAAATAGCAAGAACAATAATGGATGTTTAAAATGTATCTGCCCAGTCCCTTTTGTTATTGGGAAGAATATGCTCACGACAAATACTCTGTGTCGGGGCTACTTGTAGTACATGTAAAGTAGGCACTCCTGGGGCTGAGTCCAGGCAAAGCTATAAAGCTGAGACAGATCACTCATGCGCTTTTGGTGCAGCCTCATGTCTATATCCTGGGGACAGTCATTTTGTGATGTTACTGTTCTCATTGCCAAGTTTATCTCATCATAAATGAGGGCTTGCTTCTTATTGGTTAAGAAAATATATAATTTGCAGTGTAGAATGTTTTTTTAATGGAATTATTATTGGTGAATATAAGATAAATATGCTTTCTTGAAACTATATATGTATATATGTGTGTGTATACACACATATGCATATGCATAAGAAAGAAATTCCTTTAATTAATTTTTACTACTCATAAAATTTTAATTAATTAAATTTAATTAATAATAAAAGTTAAGCACAACAATCAATAGAAACCCCATAAAATATTCAGGAGTCAGTGTACCACTGATGGAGGTTTTGATGACAGAGACTACATGAGCATCTCAGGGATGAGATTATGTGTAGAAAT
Organism: Loxodonta africana; assembly: GCF_030014295.1. Taxonomy (NCBI): domain Eukaryota; kingdom Metazoa; phylum Chordata; class Mammalia; order Proboscidea; family Elephantidae; genus Loxodonta; species Loxodonta africana. The sequence goes on from NC_087363.1 coordinate 3,612,448, forward strand.
CTGAACTATTAAGTGAAAAGTTGGGCTAGATACATTTTAAGGTATATTTCAACTCAAAAATTCTATAAGTATTTAATTCCATGCTATGCCTAGACAAGGTGGAAAATTTAAAAGTAAATAATTCTAAAATTTATAAAGGTTCTTTGTGCTTTTGTTATACCACCCTTGATTCTGATTTCTTTAATTTTCTTATATGCCGTATATGTATATGTTAGTTTCATATTAATAATACTAACAAATACTAGCTTTTAAATAGTTATATGTATATGTAATATATGTAGTAGCATATAATAAAGAGTAATATATTAAAAACCCACTGCCGTCGAGTCAATTCCAACTCATAGTGACCCTGTAGGACAGAGTAGAACTTCCCCATAGAGCTTCCAAGGAGCGCATGGTGGATTCGAACTGCCTACCTCTCGGTTAGCAGCTGTAGCACTTAACCACTACACCACCAGTGCTTCCAAAGTTATATAGAGAGAGAGAGAGCCCTGTTGTTGTAGTGGAAACTTTGGTGGTCTAATGGTTGACCTTAGAAACTCTCCTTGGAAATTCTATGTGGCAGTTCTACTCTGTCCTATAGGGTCGCTATGAGTTGGAATCTATTCAATGGCAGAGGGTTTGGTTTTGGATTTCGTTGGTGTCGTGGTTGAGAGATCGGCTGCTAAACCCTAAGGGGCAGTTCTACTCCGTCCTATATTGTCACTATGAATCTGAATCAACTTAATGGCAACAGGTTTTTTTCATTTATGTATTTTTCACACGAGTGTTTTTCACACTTGAGCATGCAACAAAATCACCTGGAGGCCTGATTTCACCCCAAATTATGAGCCCCATCTCAGAGTTTTTATTTAGGAGGTTGGCAGTAGGGCTGAAGAATTTGCATTCCTAATAAGTTCCCAAATGATTCTGATGTTGCTGATTTGGGGGCCACAGTTTGAGACTCACTGTTTCATATCACTCCCCACAGAACCACATGAAACCTCTTTCCTCTCTCTGCTTCTTCCTAGTCAACTTGTGTTTTTTCTCCAACAGGAATCATGTTATCTGAAGGAAATCAAAGTATCATGCCCACTTTTATACTGTTGGGTTTTTCAGAATACCCAGAACTCCAGGTTCCACTCTTCCTGAGTTTCTTGTCCACCTACACAGTCACCGTGGTGGGGAATCTAGGCATGATAATAATTATCAGGATCAATCCAAAACTCCACATGATTATGTACTTTTTCCTCAGTCACTTGTCTTTTGTGGATTTCTGTTATTCCACTGTAGTTACACCCAAACTGCTGGAGAACTTGATTGTGGAAGACAAAACTATCTCTTTCTCTAGTTGCACCATGCAGTTTTGTCTTGCTTGCATATTTGGAGTGACAGAAACATTCATGTTAATGGCGATGGCTTATGACCGTTTTGTGGCAGTTTGTAACCCCTTGCTGTATACCACTACTATGTCTCAGAAGCTTTGTGTTCTGCTGGTTGCTGGGTCCTACACATGGGGTGTAGTGTGCTCTCTGACACTCAAATACTTTCTTCTCTCATTATCTTATTGTGAGTCTAGCGTTATAAACAATTTTATCTGTGACCACTCTGTAATTTTTTCCATCTCCTACTCAGACCCCTACATCAGTCAGATGCTGTGTTTTATTGTTGCCATATTCAATGAGGTGAGCAGCCTGATGATCATCTTTACTTCCTATGTATTCATTTTTATCACTGTCATGAAGATGCCTTCTACAAGTGGACGCCATAAAACCTTCTCTACCTGTGCCTCCCACCTGACTGCTGTCACCATCTTCCATGGGACCATCCTTTTCCTCTACTGTATCCCTAACCCCAAAACTTCCTGGCTCATAGTTAAAGTGGCTGCTGTGTTTTATGCTGTGGTGATTCCCACATTGAATCCCTTAATCTACAGCCTTAGGAACAAGGATGTGACCGACACATTCAGAAAATTAGTTAAAACAAAACTCCTTTTTCAATCACCATGATATTGTTAGGTTCAGTATTTTATATTCCAAAAATAATTTGATTCATTATGCTAAAGATTATTCAACTCGCATAGTATAATTTATTATTCAGATTATTTTACCCAGTAGCCTGTGAGTTAATACATCTACAGTAGTAGCATATGTACGATTTTATGATGACTGATGTTTCCATACATCAATGTTTAGTGAAATAGCTCTAAAGCACGTGTAAACCAAAAATTAAAAAAATAAAATAAAATTCTCAACTTGTTGCAATATACGTGAATTATTTTAAAATACTTTACCATATATGGTGTAATTTTTTATGTGTGTTCCCAAAGTAAATCAAATTCCTAGTTTATCAAATATGCACAAATCCAGGATATTCCCCTAGAATTCTAAACAGAAATTCTGTCCTCTAAAGGTGGCTTTAACAAGTGCTTCAGCTTATGGTGTCTTGTACACAAGGCAACGTTTTGATAGTTATTACACTGAATAGCAGAATTCATCTTTATTAAATAAAAAATATGGACTGCTCACTAGGAAACCCTATTTAATTAAAGTATTGTTTTACCAGCCTAATATTCATTTTATCATTTTTTTTCTAAAGAAAGTATTTGAATAATTAAAAGAATAGGCTAATGGAGTAAGGAGATACCTATAGATCAATGGAATAGAATAGTGTCCAAATATACTCATACATTTTTTTCTCATTTAAATTTCAACGGAGAAAGGATACTTTTTCAACAAAATAATTTGGGAACAATGAGATACTCCTATTGAAAAATTAACCTTAAGCCTTACCTCACACCATACACAAATATTAATTTGAATTAAAAGTTATAGATCATAGACACAAAGATAAAAGCTAAAACTTAACAGAAATTAAAAAATGGCAGAAACATAGGAAAAATTTTGAACACTTGGCATAAGGACTTTTTTACATAGAACAAAAAGAATGAATTAAAAATTGATAAAATGAATTTTATCAACATGAAAAATGACTGCTCTTCAAAGACACCATTAAGAAAAGGGAAAGGTCAGCCACAAACTGTGAGAAAATACTTGCAATATATACGCCTGACAATTGATGTATATGTAGAACATATACAGAAGTTATCCAACCAGCCAATGAGCACTTGAAAAGCTACTCGGCATTATTAGTCATCAGTGCAATGCACATTAAATCTAAAATGAGACACCCCTACTTGCCCAATAGGATGGCTAAATTTAAAAAGATTGAAATGTCAAATAATCCTGTGAACACAGATGAGGTGGAATATTCATGTACTTGAGATGGAAATGTAGCAGGTAAAATGTATTTGAAAAACAGTTTAGCGGTATCTTATGAACTTACACAGGAACTTTATATAAAATTGAGCAGTTTATTCCCTAGGTGCTTATTTACCCAAGAGAAATGAAATCAAATATTTTAACTTAGGAGAAAATGGTTCTTGTTAATGTATGCAACTATATAGTGGAGGAAAAAAAATACAGTGGTGTGTGTTTGTGGGGGTGTGTGTGTGTTTTCCTTTTATGAATATTTTTTGCTCTTTTCTTAAGTGATATTTCAACAAGAGGTACATTTTCTTTCATGATGAGTTATCAAGCATAAACAGGAGAAGGCAGGAAGGATAGGACAACCTCTAGTCCTTTTAATCCAGGGAAAACGAAATAAAGTGACTGGACGGCACACAACAACAATGCCTCCAAAACCAAACCCACTGCCGTCGAGTCAATTCCAACTCATAGCGACCCTGCGGGACAGAGTAGAACTGCCCCATAGCGTTTCCAAGGAGCACCTGGTGGATTCAAACTACTGACCTCTTGGTTAGTAGCCGTAGTACTTAATCACTATTGCACCAGGGTTTTCACACACATAAATAAACTATATGTCTATAATAGGTAAATCTGCACCTGGGTTGTGCCTTTGCTGACCTTGATCTCCTCATAATTCAAATTCATCTAAGTTAAGAAGTTTTGGGAACTGTACTGATGAGGTATAATTCCCCTCTGATGTAAGTGTCTTGTTGAGATCAAAGGTGGAGCTGTGGTTTGTCTAAAAAGGGATGGCTTTTCAATTGCAATTACTTCTGATATAGGACAGAACACCTATATAACTCAATGTTTGGATCAGGACAAGAAAAACAATTCTTGCTTTTAAACAGACAGAATTTAGAACAGCAATTTCTCATAAAAGTATTACAAGGTTCACTGGAGTAAAAAAGATGCCTGAAAAGAAGAGAAAAAAAAATCAGATCAGTTCATTTTTGTGGTGATACTAGTTTCTTATGACCCACTTTTTCTTCTGATCCTAACCACTCAGAGTTAGGTCAGGTCTCAAAAATAAAGAGCACAGTCCTCCAGAGTCCATGTCTCCTCAAGACCTCAGATATCAGCTGCAAGTTAGGGGGTCTGCAGGCCCCTCACATCTGACCTGTTAACTCCCACAGCTCCCTGAGGTTCGAGAATTTGCTAAAATGACACACAGGAATCAATTCCAATTTCATTACAGCAAAAAAGGATCAAAATGAAGAGGCATATAAGGAAAGATCTGGACTTGTCATTGACTGCTAAACTAAGGGATGGCAGTTTAAACCTACCTAGCAGCTCATGGAAGAAAGGCCTGGCAAACTGCTTCCATAAACATCACAGTCAACAAAACCATACGGAGTAGTTTTACTCTGTAAGACATGGAGTTGCCATGAGTTAGAGTCAAATGGATGGTTTTTTGAGGGGAGGTTCAAAACTCTTTTTTTTCAAAACTCAGTTTGCCTACATGGTCACTGTAGTGGGGAACCTGGGCATAATTGTGATCGTCAGGATCAACCCCAAATGCCACACCCCCATGTACTTTTTCCTCAGTCACTTGTCTTTTGTTGATTTCTGCTACTCCACTATAGTTACACCTAAACTATTAGAAAACTTGGTTGTGGGAGACAGAACCATCTCCTTCACGGGGTGCATCATGCAGGTCTTCTTGGCTTGTGTATTTGCAGTTGCAGAAACATTCATGTTGGCAGTGATGACCTATGACCATTTTGTGGCAGTTTGTAACCCCCTGCTTTACACTGTCGTCATGTCCCAAAAGCTCTGGGCATCATTAGTCGGTGGGCCCTATGCATGGGATACAGTTGCTTCCCTGACACTCACTTATTTTCTCCTGACATTATCCTTTTGTGGCTCTACCATCATAAATAACTTTGTGAGCACTCAGTTATTGTTTCTGTCTCCTGCTCTGATCCCTATATCATCCAGGTGCTTTGTTTTCTCTTTGCCATAGTCAATGAGGTCAGCAACCTGGTGATTATCCTCGCTACACCTTTCATTTCTGTAACTGTCATAAAAATGCCTTCCAATGGGGGCGCCAAAAAATCTTCTCCGCCTATGCCTCCCACTTGACCGCCATCGCCATTTTCCATGAGACTGTCCTGTTCCTCTATTGTGTACCCCACTCCAAAACCTCATGGCTCATAGTCAAAGTAGAATCTGTGTTTTATACAGTGGTCATCCCCATGCCGAACCCCCTGATCTACAAACAAAGATGTGAAGGAGACTGTCAGAAAGTTCATGAGCCACCTAACACAATCTCGAAGACGTATTTATTTTTCTGGAAAGAGTTTGCTTTATGATGTTAAAAATCATTCAATGTTTCTAGAAGAGATGGTAATTCAAATTATTTAGTCAATTTACCCATCTGATTTTTAAATCTATTGCAGCATACCAGTTATCTGATAATTTGATTTTTAGTCATTTCAATCTTTAGTAAAATAGCTTTGAATCATACGTGAAGTGAATCAAGCATAGTGGATTGAATAGCGTCTCCCCCCAAAATACTCATACCCACCTAGAACTTCAGAATACAACCTTTTTGGAGATAGATTCTTTGCAGACGTAGTTAAGGATTAACATAAATTCATATTTTCTTAACACTAAAACCCATTGCCTCAAATTAATTTCCACTCAAAGAGACCTTATAGGACAGAGTAGAGCTACCCCATAGGAATTCCAAGGCTGTTTTTTTTTAATCTTTATGGAAGCTGACTGCCACATCTTTTTCCTGTGGAGCAGCTGGTGGGTTTGAACTGCCACCTTTAGGTTAGCAGCAAAATTCTTAACCACTGAACCACCAGGACTCCTACATAATCTCTTAGGGCAGGCTATAAATCCAGTAAGAGTCTCATTATAAGAGCCAGACAAGGACACAGAGTCACACAGGGAAGAAAGCCATGTAGAGATGAAGGCAGGACTTGGAGTTACGCTACTACAAGCCCAGGAATACAAGGACCCATGGGAAGCTGGAAGAGTCAAGGAAGGATTTCCTTCTAGGGTCTTTAGAGGGAGCATGTCCCTGCCATTACCTTCATTTCAAACATTTGGCCCCCAGAACTGTAAGCAAATAAATTTCTGTTCTTTTAAGCCACCAAGTTTGTGGTAATTTCTTGTGGTAGCCCTAAGAATCTAATATTTAGCAAGTAAACATTGAATCATAAAACTCAAATTGTTTGACACACATATTAGCATGGTACATGATTAAAAAACAAACAGCAACAACAACAGCAGCAAAATTCTTCAATCCTCTTTAAACAATGTGCATGTCAAAGTTACAGAAAATTCTGAAAAATTATAGCTGACTAGGATTTTGGAGCCCTGGTGACACAGTGGTTAAGAGCTACAGCTGCTAACCTAAAGGTCAGCAGTTTGCATCCACCAACTGCTCCTTGGAGACCCTATGGGGCAGTTTTACTCTGTCCTATAGGGCTGCTGAGTCAGAATCAACTTGACACCAAGGGTTTGGTTTGGTTTATGGAGGAGTATGCATGTAGGAGAATTACCACTAAGAGCCTGGAGGCACTATCTCTAAACTCCAACCAAGTTCTTTATTTCTTTCTTCCTAAGGCCTCATATATGTTTGTTATTGTACAGGAAGTGATGGTAAACATGATACCACCGAGTGTGAAGAAAAAATGTTGATTTCTATGTGAAGGTCCTGATGGGTAACCAAGGGAACAAAAGTGAAAAAAAAGTCATAGTTAAGAATCTCACAAATCTCAGTCTGATATGTCAAACAGTCTCCTTCCTCATGCCAATAGCCTCTTAGTAACAACATTTTAGAGAAAATGATCTGCGGCTAAACAACACGGGATCTTACATTGATATCAATCCTCCATGTATCATACCAAGGAGCACATAGAAAGAGACAGAAGAGCAGAAAACGGACAGGTAGAAGCAAACGTAAAATGATCAGCATGATAGACGCTAAAAAATGTGTTGAATTAATGGATGAATGAGTTCAATCTACTATTCTATTCTCGTTTCTAGCATCCTGTTAAGTATACAGAAGACAGGGGAAAAAAAAAATACTGGATCTTACCATCTTACCAACATGATTTTAGCACTTAGCAGTGGTTTTTACACTTTAATGTTCCTATGTGTCACCCAAGTTCCTTCTTAAATGTGGATACTGTTGAGTCCCATTCCTAGGAATTCTGATCTCAGAAGTTTTCAGGGCCTAGAAGACAAGAATCCTAGGCAATTTTATCACAGATGTGGTAAGAACCTTTGATGTGAGAAATCCTGCTTTAGCTTAAAAAACAACCAAAACCCAGTGCCGTCGAGTCTTAATTCCATAGGACATTTACTAATGTGCAAATAAAGGCTGGTAGTCAACTTCGTGCTACAACTTTTCTATGTGATTACAAGGAAATTCCAGTCTTTGACGATGGTACAAAGAACCTGGCTCTTGTCTTAGTTAATTGGTTTGAGGCATAGTTGCTAGTGATTCCAAAGAGTTGGAGTCCCAAGGGCTGTAGAGGTAGATGTAATCGCTGTGGTGCTCCCGAAATACTCAGCTTACAGTGGTGGCCTGTTTCTCTGCAGCAGGTGAGTTGCCTCAGGTTTTTTTTTTTTTTTAATGAAATAGTGAAAATATTATTTCCCTGATATGATAATAGGACGTTCTTTGATTTTTTTTCCAATGTTAAGTCACTACAACTGTTAAGTCTATGCCCAATCATATTAAGGAAAGAACTTAATAATCATGGACATATTTGGCTTTATTATCCATTGACAGGCATTTCACAAAGAATAGAATAAATTTTTTACTTGAAAATGGATATTTTCCAATATCCTCTTTATATGCACCTTAAATTGGTATATAAACTTTTTATAAGAAATAATTGACTAAGCAAGCTGCAATTCATATGCAAACATAACTTTCTGGTTAGTCCTGTTGTAACTCTAATTTGATAAATCTCGGAACCTCTAAAATATATACATATACACATGTACACATGTGTGCATATGTGCATGTATGCATGTGTGTATTATGAATGCATATGCATACTTACACATATATGTATCTGTTGTCATCAAGTCGATTGCAACTCTTAGCGACCCTATGGTAGAGAGCAGAACTCCCCATATGGTTTCCAAGGTTGTAAATCCTTATGGAAGCTGACTACAACACCTTTCTCCCTCCAGAAGCTGGGGGTTTGAACTGCCAGCCTTTCAGCTTTAACCACTACTCCACCCAAACCAAAACCAAACCCGTTCGCATCAAGTTGGTTTGGACTAATATTGACCCAATAGGACAGAGTACAACTGTCCCATAGGTTTCTAAGGAGTAGCTACTGGGTTTGTACTGCTGATCTTTTTGGTTAGCAGCCAAACTCCTAACCACTACTCCACCAAGGCTCCTCATGTATGTATCATGCCTGGGCTATGATAGAAGCTAAGCTTTAACTGATAAATTAAGCCATAAACCCTAATAGAGTGGGTATACCTCTCAGGTCAAAAGGAAGTCATTGCCCTCTTTAGCCTCAACCACTGGGCAACTAAGCAATTCAACGGAAGTAGTAGCCTTCATGGATTAAAAAGTGCTAATGAGATCTCGATGGCAGTGGGTTTTGGTTTTGGAATGAGATCACTCTGCTTTCTTCTTAGGTTGTCTGGTATCTTATTTTAAACTTAGAAGTATATTCCTTTAAATATATTATTTAATTTGAGTATATAGGCAAAAAAATGCAGCAGCATATTTTGTTTCTCGAGGCAAAAATTTTACATTTTTTTCACAGAATCTCACTAGTTTATGTGCTGTAGGTATGTGAAAAAGTTTGCTCAGTACCAGTTATGTGTGTTTGATGCTACTATCTACTGTGCGCATCCAAGGATAAAGTTAACTTGTGTGTAAATATAACTCCTATACACTCAATATCATAAGTACTTATAGGAAACCCATACTCCAATATCCCAAAAGACAATGGAAATGCTTTGACATTTTAGACATCAGCTTGGTTTGGTATACACATTGCAGTTATTTCGGTGAGGCATTTTCTACATGGAGAGAACTGGTTCCAATAACTGTTTCTTCATGTTATCTTTTCTCTACAGAACAAATCATAACACATTTGTCATTCACTCCACACATCTTCTCTTTTGGCAGGAACAACTCTCTCTTCCCATCTCTTTCCATTGAAAGGAAGTGTGACAATGGCTGAAAGAAACCTGAATGTGGAGACAACCTTTGCCCTCTTGGGATTCACAGATTACCCAGAGCTTCAGATTCCTCTTTTCCTTGTGTTTCTGATCATGTACAGTGTCACCGTGGTAGGGAATCTTGGGATGATAGTGATCATCAAGATTAATCCCAAATTTCAAACCCCCGTGTACTTTTTCCTTAGTCACCTTTCTTTTGTTGATTTTTGTTACTCCTCTATCGTTACTCCAAAGCTGCTTGAAAACTTGGTCATGGCAGACAAAAGCATCTTCTACTTTAGGTGCATGCTCCAGTTCTTCTTGTCCTGCAGTGCAGTGGTGACTGAGTCCTTCCTGCTGGCAGTGATGGCCTGTGACCACTTTGTGGCCATCTGCAATCCTCTGCTCTATACAGTGGCCATGTCACAAAGACTCTGTGCCCTGCTGGTGGCTGGCTCATATCTGGGGGGGATGTTTGGCTCCTTGGTACTCCTTTGCTATGCTCTCCTTCTAGACTTCTCTGGACACAATGTAATCAACCACTTTTTCTGTGAGTATACTGCTCTCATAGCTGTCTCTAGTTCTGATATACGCATTCCCCAACGTCTGCTTTTTGGGTTTGCCACCTTCAATGAGGTGAGTACACTACTAATCATTCTCACTTCGTATGTTTTTATTTTTGTGAGTGTACTAAAAATCCAATCTGCCAGTGGACGTCGCAAAGCCTTCTCCACCTGTGCCTCCCACCTGACTGCCATCACCATCTTCCGCGGGACCATCCTTTCCCTCTACTGTGTGCCTAACTCCAAAAACTCTCGGCAGACAGTCAAAGTGGCCTCTGTATTCTACACAGTGGTTAACCCCATGCTGAACCCCCTCATCTATAGCCTGAGGAACAAAGATGTGAAAGTTGCCTTCTGGAAATTAATGGACATAAAAGTCCTCTTTCACTGACCCAATCACAAAACATGAACTTTGGTATGATACAGTAAGTGGGTATGACTAGTTGCAATCTCTGAACAAAGTGTTTCAAGAAGTAGGCTACTCGGCGAGCTACTTTTTATAAAATTAACAATTTTACTGCATGTTTTAACACACCCATGAGTTTCTGTAGAATTTCTCTGGATCCCAAAGCTCCTTGATGCTTAAAACAATGATTCCACATAGCATCATTATTAGTAGATTTTAACAGTTATTTAATGACTGTGCTATGTTTTCCAATTCCATATGCTCTTCCTTCACTTGTGATTCCTTTACAGGTTTTCCAGATTAATTTATATTGACCAACAATGCACGTTTCTAATTCCGTAAAAATATCTAAGCAACTTGAGTGTGAAGTTAAATTTAAACAACACAAAAAGTCGTCCATCAAATCATCTTGCCATGCATGTCTGACATAAATTAAAAGTGTTCTGCCGCTTTCAATATCAGTGTTTATTACATTGAATTCTCAAGATGTGCCCAATGTCCATGGCTGTCAATATTGAGTCTGATTTTCAAAATCCAAGGTGGTTTAAGATGTTGTTGTTGTTGTTAGGTGCCGTCGAGTGGGTTCCAACTCATAGCAAAGCTGTGCACAACAGAACAAAGCACTGCCCAGTCCTGCACCATCCTTACAGTCTTTGTTATGCTTGAGCCCACTCTTGCACCCACTGTGTCAATCCACCTCGTTGATGGTGTTCCTCTTTTCCACTGACCCTGTACTTTTTTTTTTTTTTTTTTTTTTTTACCAAGCATGATGTCCTTCTCCAGGGACTGATCCCTCCTGGCAACATGTCCAAAGTGTGTAAGACCCAGTCTCTCCATCCTTGCTTCTAAGGAGCATTCTGATTTTACTACTTCCAAGACAGATTTGTTCATTCTTTTGGCAGTCCATGGTATATTCAATATTCTCCCCCAACAACACAATTCCAAGGCTTTAATTTTTCTCCCATCTTCCTTATTCATTATCCAGCTTTCACATGCATATGATGAAAATACCATGGCTTGGGTCAGACACACCTTAATCTTTGAGGGGAGGTCTTTGCTTTTCAACATTTTTAAGAGGTCCTTTGCAGCAGATTTGCCCAGTGCAATATAACTTTTGATTTCTTGACTGCTGCTTCCATGGGTGTTGATTGCGGATCCAAGTAAAATGAAATCCTTGACAACTTCAATCTTTTCTCTATTTATCATGATGTTGTTTTTTGGTTTAGTTGTGAGGATTTTTGTTTTCTTTATGTTGAGGTGCAATCCATACTGAAGGCTGTGGTCTTTGATCTTCCTCAGTAAGTGCTTCAAGTCCTCTTCACTTTCAGGAAACAAGGTTGTGTCATCTGCATAAGGCAGGTCGTTAATGAGTCTTCCTCCAATCCTGATGCCTTATTCTTCTTCCTATAGTCCAATTTTTCAGATTATTTGCTCAGCATACAGATTAAGTAGGTATGGTGATAGGATACAACCCTGACACACACCTTTTCTGACTTTAAACCACACAGTATCCCCTTGTTCTTTTGGGACAACTGCCTCTTGATCTATGTTCAGGTTCCTCATGGGCACAATTAAGTGTTCTGGAATTCCCATTATTTGCAATGTTGTCCATAATTTGTCATGATCCACACAGTCGAATGCCTTTGCATAATCAATAAAACACAGGTAAACATCCTTCTGGTATTCTCTGCTTTCAGCCAAAATTCTTCTGACATCAGCAATGATATCCCTGGTTCCATGTCCTCTTCTGAATCCGTCCTGAATTTCTGGCGGTTCCCTGTCAATATACTGCTGCAGCCAGTTTTGAATGATTGTCAGGAAAATTTTGCTTGCATATGATATTCATGGTATTGTTCTATAATTTCTGCATTCAGTTGGGTCACCTTTCTTGGGAATAGGCATAAATATGGATCTCCTCCAGTCAGTTGGCCAGGAAATTGTCTTCCATATTTCTTGGCATAGACGAGTGAGCACTTCCAGTGCTGCATCCGTTTGTTGAAACATCTCAGCTGATATTCCATCAATTTTTGGAGCCTTGTTTGTCACTAATGCCTTCAGAGCAGCTTGGGCTTCTTCCTTCAGCACCATCGGTTCCTGATTTTATGCTACCTCTTGTAATTTTTTTTTTTTGGTTGAACATCATTGACTAATTCTCTTTGTTATAGTGACTCTATATTCCTTCCATCTTTTTTTGATGCTTCCTGTGTTGTCTAATATTCTCCCCATAGAATCCTTCACTATTGCAACTCCAGGCTTCAATTTTTTCTTCAGTTCTTTCAGCTTGAGAAATGCCAAGCGTGTCCTCTCATTTTGGTTTTCTATCTCTAGTTCTTTGCACGTGTTGTTATAATACTTTGTCTTCTTGAGCCTTCCTTTGAAATCTTCCATGAGATTCTTTTAATTCATCATTTTCCTTTTGCTTTAGCTGCTTGACATTCGAGAGCAAGTTTCAGAGTCTCCTCTGACATCCATCTTGGTCTTTTCTTTCTTTTGTGTCTTTTCAATGACCTCTTGCTTCTTTCATGTATGATGTCCTTCCACAACTCGTCTAATTTTTGGTCATTAGTGTTCAACACGTCTACTCTATTTTTTAGATGGTCTCTGAACTCAGGTGGAACATACTCAAGGTCATATTTTGGCTCTTGTGGACTTGCTCTGATTCTCTACTATTTCAGCTTAAACTTGCACATGAGTCATTGATGTTCTGTTCCACGGTCGGCCCCTGGCCTTGTTATGACTGATGATATTGAGCCCTTTCCATAGTCTCTTTCCACAGATATAGTCGATTTGATTCCTGTGTGTTCTATCTTAAGAGGTCTGCGTGTATAGTCCCTGTTTATGTTGGTGATAAAAGGTATTTGCAATGAAGAAGTCGTTGGTGTTGCAAAATTCTATCATTTGACCTCCGGCATTGTTTCTATCACCAAGGCCATTTTTCCATCTACTGATCCTTCTTCTTTGTTTCATATTCCAATCACCAGTAAATATCAATGCATCCTGATTGCATGTTCAATTTCAGACTGCAGAAACTGATAAAAACCTTCAGTTTCTTCATCTTTGGCCTTAGTGGTTGGTGCGTAAAACTTGAATAATAATCATATTAACTGGTCTTCCTTGTAGGCATATGGATATTATCCTATCACTGACAGTGTTATACTTCAAGATAGATCTTGAAAATTTCTTTTTGACAATGAATGCAACACCATTCTTCTTCATGTTGTCATTCCTGGCATAGTAGCCTATATGATTGTCCAATTCAAAATGGCCAATACCAGTCCATTTTAGCTCATTAATGTCTAGGATATTGATGTTTATGCATTCCTTTTCTTTTTTGACCATTTCCAATTTTCCTAGATTCATACTTCCTACATTTCAGGTTCTGATTATTAATGGATGTTTGCAGCTGTTTCTTCTCATTTGGAGTCATGTCACATCAGAAAATGAAGGTCCTGAAAGCTTTATTCCAACCAGGTCATTAAGGTCGATTCTACTTTGAGGAGGTAGCTCTTCTCCAGTCACCTTTCCAGTGACTTGCAAACCTGGAGGGCTCATCTTCCAGCACTATATCAGACAATGTTCCACTGCTATTCATAAGGCTTTCACTGGCTAATTCTTTTCAGAAGTAGACTGCCAGTTCCTTTTTCCTAGTCTGTCTTAGTCCGGAAGCTCAGCTGAAACCTGTCTGTCACGGGTAACCCTGCTGGTATCTGAATACTGGTAGCATAGCTTCCAGCATCACAGCAACGCACAAGCCCCCACTGTATGGCAAACTGACATGTGCGTGGGAGTGGTTTAGGATATTACATACTTTACACATTTTTTTTTATAATGAGTGTAAAAGCTATAGCACACAGTCTGATGTATAATAGATATTCATCTTCATGATTTTTTAGAATTATGGTTTAGGATATCACATACTTTGCCCATAATTCTAAAATATCATGAAGATGAATATCTATTATATGTCAGACTGTGTCCTATATTTTCTGCACTCACTATAAAAAAATTACTTCCATTCTACTAATTTAAATTTTATATTATCAGTCATCTCATTTTACTGATGAGGAAGTCAAGGCTCAGAAATATTTAAAGTTTGCCAAGATTATCTGGGTTAATAAATAACAACAAAACCCAAAACCTCTTACTTTCCAGTCATTTCAGGCTCATGGGAAAGCTGTGTTACAGAGTAGAACATCTCCAGAGGGATTTATTGGCTGTAATCTTTATAGAAGCAGACCGCTAAGCTTTTCTTCATCAGCCCCTCCGTGTGGGTTCGAACCACCAACCTTATGTTTAGTAGTAGAGTGCAAACTGCTTGTGCCACCCAGAGACCTAATAAATAACAATGATGTGACTTTTTAAAAATAATTGTACCATCAGTATCCTATCCTGCCATGCTTGCTTCTTTAGGTTATTGACTATACTCTTTCTCAAAAACAGTAAATATGATTTTTTTTAAATAGTTCTTTCTATAAATTATAGATTTTTAAGACAATTATTTCCTGTTTTGTCGGAGTAATTTAGAAGCTAGTGATTAAGTGAAACAATTGAATCACCTATAAATTTCCCATGTCTAATTCACTACTTTCAATGTCATTACAAAAATTATTATGATAAGCAACAAAATAACTATCATCATCAACATTGTCATGGGTTGAGTTCTGTCCCCCAAAATATACGTCAACTTAGTTAGGCCATGATTCGCAGTATTGTGTGGTTGTCCTCCATTTTGTGTTAGCAATTTTCCTGTGTGTTGTAAATCCTAATCTCTGCCTGTGGTTAATGAGGCAAGATTAGATTATGTTGAAGAGGATAAGGGTAGGATTGTAACACCATTACTAAGATCATGTTCCTGATCCAAGGTCAAAGGAGTTTCCCTGGGGCATGGCCTGCACCACCTTTTGTTTTGCATGAGATAAAAGGAAAGGGAAGAAGCAGGGAGTGGGATTTTATACCACCAAGAAAGCAGAGTCCAGATTGAAGCTCCTAACGCAGGGAAAGATTGCGGACCAGGGCCTCCTTCCAGAGCCAACAGAGAGAGAAAGCCTTCCCCTGGAGCTGATGTCCTGAATTTGGACTTGTAGCCTACTACACTGTGAGAGAATAAATTTTTGTGTTAAAGCCATCCACTCGTGGTATTTCTGTTATAAGCAGCACTAGATAACAAAGACAGACATCATGTGTTTGTTGTTTTTTTTTCCAATTATTTTCTATATACAACATTATGTAGGTGATAGATTTTTTATATACCCATTTTTTAAACTATTAAACATATAAATAGGAAAGGAAAGCATTTATATTACAGTAAAATGGTCCTTACTCAGTAACTGATATTTTGAATCCCAGAGATCGTGGTGGAATGATATAAGTGGTTGGAAAGAAGTAGGAGATGTGTCAGAAACCATGAGAAACAGATTCATATGGGGATTGGCAAATGGGTGATGAGGGAGGTCTCAATCATTTCTGGGCTTCAGTGAACAACTAACTTCATAGATATAAAAGGTATAATGAGAATAATCTTTATGAGCCTAACATTATTGAGAAGAGTCTGTGAATATTGAGAGGAAGATGGGTTTGAGGGTTGTTATTAGATTCGGAAATATTCTGGAGATCCCCTGTCTCTTCCTATCCTGGGCTTTAGGAGTAGAAGCCTCCTCTGAGTAGTCAGGCACTCACTTGAATTCTGTTCTGTTGCAACCTGCAGGAGTTTCTCATACTCCACGTCTATTTAGGTATGGCCCAACTTTATAGGAGTAGACATTTGAACCTCACTTAAAGAGAAAAGTATTGAATAAACACTGTGAAAAACAGGGACTACCTGAAATTGCCCTGGATATGAAAATCAATTGCTCATGCCTGTTGTGTTGGCATCAAGGAATGTTATGGTGTTCGGTTTGAGATGTATCTTAAACACTTGTTCTCAGAAAAGCTGGAAATTTGATTCAGGAGGGCAAATTCTATTTATGAAAATGGCTTACTTATTAAAACTGTCATTTTTTTGCTACTTGTATGAAGACATATGAGTGATTTTTGTATATTTATGTATCTAGTAATTTTGCAAAACTATCAATTTAGTATACATATTCTTTTGTAATATATATATATTTTTATTTTCAAGGCATATAGTATTAAACATGGCACATTTCTGTTTCTATTTACTATAATTATTTGTTTGTTTATTTATATATTTGTTCATGTTGCATAGTTACTTGCTACTCCACTATGCTAGGTAAAAGTTACAGTTCAGTGACCAACAAAAATAAGGACTGCCTGCAATACTATGTTTTTTGTGATTTCTAAAATATATATTTGTCTATATCTACATGATTTTTTTGATATTAAAATCACATATCTTTGTCAAATGCCTCTTTAATTCTATCAATTACGTTCACTGGGTTGACTTTTTTTAAAGATTTAATTGTGTTTTAGGTGAAAGTTTTTAGGGCAAATTAGTTTTTCATTCAAAAATTTATACACAATTTGTTTTGTGACATTGGTTGCAATTGCTCAATGTGTCAGCACTCTCCCCCTTTCCCTGTCCACCTTAGGCTCTTGGTGTCCATTCGTCCAGTTTTCATGCCCATCCTGCCTTCCCATCTTTGCTTTGGGCAGGTGTTGCCCATTTTATCTTGTATACTTGATTGAACTAAGAAGCACATTCCTCACAAGAGATATTGTGTATGCAGAGGTTAAGAGCCTGGCTGCTAAAAGATTGGTAGTTCTAATCCACCAGCCTCTCCTCAGAAACCCTATGGGGGCAGCTCTACTCTGTCCTATAGGGCCACTATGAGTCAGAATCAAACTGATGGCAGTGGTTTTAATCTTTGGCTGCAACAATGGGCTCAAGCATAACAATGATTGTGAGGATGGCACAGGACTCTGCAATGTCTTGTTCTGTTGTATACAGAGTCGCTATGAGTTGGAACTAACTTAACAGCAGCGATCAACAACAACGATAATCTTTGGCTGAAGGGTAGACTTCGGGAGTGGCTTCAGTTCTGAGTTAGCAGGGTGTCTGTGGGCCACAGTCTCAGGGGTTCCTCCACTCTCTGTCAGGCCAGTAAGTATGGTCTTTTTTTGTGAATTTGAATTGTGTTCTACTTTTTTTTCCTGCTGTAAGGGACCCTGTGTTGTGATTCCTGTCAGAGCAGTCAATGTTGGTAATAGGGTACCATCTAGTTCTTCAAGGCTCATGCTGATGGAGGCTGTGGTTCATGTGGTCCATTAGTCCTTTGGACTAATATTTTATTTGTGTTTTTGGTTTTCCTCCTTTTTTGCTCCAAAAGTGATGAGACCAATGGACGTACCTTAGATGGCTACTTGCAAGCTTTTAAGATCCCAGATGCTACTCACCAAAGTAGGATGTAGAACATTTTATTCATGAACTATGTTATGTCAGTTGACTTAGATGTCCCATGAGACCATGGTCTTCAGTCTTCAGCCCAAGTAACTTGGTCCCTCCAGGTGTTTGGATGTGTCAAGGAAACTTCTATGACTTTGCCTTGGTCAAGTTGTGTTGAATTTCCCTATATTGCATATTCTCGTCCCCTTCACCAAAATTGCCTTGTCTACTATTTAGTTAGTGATTTACCCTCCCCACTCCAACCCTCCCTAGTAACCACCAAAGGCAGATTTTTTTTTCTGTGTGTAAACCTTTTTTTGGGTTTTAGAATGTAGTCTCATATGATATTTTTCCTTTTGCTGAGCATCAGAATATTTAAGAACTCTCCACTATGTAATAATGTAAAAGAATCTTGTATTCAAATGGAAATACACTGTATCACAAAATAATCACAAGGCTGATATTTATGAAAATAGCAGCAAATATGGATTACCATTAAACATAGAAGTGTTACCACTTAAACCCTTAAAACCATGACTGTGACTCAGACCTTGAATAAAAACTGATAAACTGCATTTTAACAAGTTTCTGTCACCTAATCTTCCAAATTATGATCATGCTACATATTTCTGTTTATTTAATTTACTTTAATTTTTGTAGTAAAAGTTTTATATATATATATATTTTTTTTTTCTGCACAAGTCTTGGACATCTTGCACATCCTTCGATACTCGATATTTTTTGGGTTATATTTTTTCATGTCAGTTGCAAAATATGTGTTGCTTTTAGACTAGAATACAATTTAATT
Organism: Loxodonta africana; assembly: GCF_030014295.1. Taxonomy (NCBI): domain Eukaryota; kingdom Metazoa; phylum Chordata; class Mammalia; order Proboscidea; family Elephantidae; genus Loxodonta; species Loxodonta africana. The sequence goes on from NC_087363.1 coordinate 3,631,010, forward strand.
TTACATTAATTTTCCTTCTTGTCACTCTAAGATTTCCTTAAAGCTTTACACTTTACCTGTAGATTATTTTAGATTTTCCACATGCATATAATTAAATATTTTGGGTTAAATATATTGTGATTTTCTTGTTTCCAATCTTATCTTTTAATTGTTTTTCTTGCATTATTTGACTTCGGTATAATTCAGCAACATCACGAATAATGAAGAAAAGACTGAAATTGTCAAGGACTTCATTTTGCTTGGATCTTGAATCAATGCTTATGGAAGCAGCACTCAAGAAATCAATGCATTGCATTAGGCAAATCCGCTGCAAAAGGCCTCTTTAAAGTGTTAAAAAAGAAAGATGTCATTTTGAGGACGAAGGTGTGCCTGAACCAAGCCATAGTGTTTTCAATTGCCTAATATGCATACGAAGGCTGGATAATGAATAAAGAAGAAGTGATGCTGTTGGTGCTGGCAAAGAATATTCTTCTGGACTGGCAAAAGAATGAGCAGACCTGTCTTGGAAGAAGTACAACCAGAATGATCTTTAGAAGTGAGAAAGGCAAGTCTCGTTATCAGGATGAACCAATCCCTGGAGAAGGACCTCATACTCAGTAAAGTGGAAGATCAGAGAAAAAGGAAGCACCTAAGAAATGGATTGACACAGTGGCTGCAGCAATGAGTTCAAGCATAACAATTGTGAGGGTGGTGCAGGACTAGGCAGTGTTTCATTCTGTTGTACATAGGGTTGCTATAGGTCAGAACTGACTCAATGGTACCTAACAACAACAAAAACAATGTTGAATAAAAATGATAAAAGTGTGCTTCCCTGACTTCCTGATCTCACAGAGAAATTATTTAATATTTCATATTTAAGAATGTGTTTTGGTGTAGGTTATTTGAGATTCTTTTCCAGATTATTAAGCCATGTGCTGTTGTATGTGTATGTGTTTTTTGCTTTTTTTTTGTTTGTGAGTAGATTGTTTAATTTTGTCAACTACTTTTCTTCATAAGACAACTTATGCGATTTAGCTCTTTTAATGTTTTAAAAAGGCCACTTCAATTCCTTGATTTTTTAATATTGAACCAAATTTTCCTTCTTGCTGTTGTTATCGTTAAGTGCCGTCCATTGGTTCCAACTCATAGTGACCCTATGTACAACAAAAGGAAAAACTGCCCAATCCTGACCCATTCTCACAATTGTTGTTATGCTTAAGGCCATTGTTGCAGCCACTGTGTCTTTCCATCTCCTTGAGGGTCTTCTTCTTTTTCACTGCATGTTTAATTTACCAAGCATGATGCCCTTCTCCAGGGACTAATGCCTCCTAACAACCTCCCCAAGGTATATGAGATGCAATTTCGCCATCCTTGCTTCTAAGGAGCATTCTGGTTGTACTTCTTCCAAGACAGATTTGTTTGTTCTTTTGGCAGTCCGTGGTATACTAAGTATTCTTCTCCAACACCACAATTCAAAGGCATCAGTTCTTTTGTTTTCCTTATTCATTCTCCAGCTTTCACATGCATATGAGGTAATTGAAAACACCATGGCTTGGGTCAGGCCCACCTTAATCTCCGAAGTGATATCTTTACTTTTAATACTTTAAGACGATCTTTTGCAGTAGATTTGCCCAATGCAACGCATCTTTTGATTTCTTGACTGCTGCTCTCAGGGGTGTTGATTGTGGATCCAAGTAAAATGAAATCCTTGACAACTTCAACTTTTTCCCCATTTATCATGATATTGCTTATTGGCCCATTTGTTAGGATTTTTGTTTTCTTTATGTTGAGGTGTAATCCATACTTCAGGCTGTGGTCTTTGATCTTCATCAGTAAGTGCTTCAAGTCCACTTCACTTTCAGTAAGCAAGGTTGTGTCATCTGTGTAATACAGGTTATTAGTGAGTGTCCTCCAATCCTGATGCCCATTCATCTTCACGTAGTCCAGCTTCTTAGATTATTTGCTCAACACACAGACTGAATCTATATGTTGAAAGGATGTAACCTTAAGGCACACCTTTCCTGACTTTAAACCACACAGGATCCCCTTGTTCTGTTGGAACAACTGCCTCTTGATCTATGTACAGGTCCTTCACAAGCACCATTAAGAGTTTTGGCATTTCCATTCTTCAGTTTTATCCATAATTTGTTATGATCTACACAGTTGAATGCTTTTGCATAGTCAATAAAACACAGGTAAACATCTTTCTGGTATTCTCTGCTTTCAGCCGGGATCCATCTGACATCAGCAATGATATCCCTTGTTCCATGGCTTCTTCTGAATCTGGCTTGAATTCTGGTAACTTGCTGCAGAGATACTGCTGTAGCTACTTTTGAATGATCTTCAGCAAAATTTTACTTGCATGTGACTAATGATATTTTTTCAATTATTTCCCCATTCAACTGGATCACCTTTCTTGAGAATGGGCATAAATATGGATCTCTTCCAGTTGGTTGACCAGGTAATTACCTTCCAAATTTCTTGGCATAGACGAGTGAGCACTTCCAGTGCTGCATCCTTTGTCGAAACATCTCATTTGGTATTCAGTCAATTCCTGGGGTCCTGCTTTTTGCTAATACCTTTAGTTCAGCTTGGACTTCTTCTTTCAGTACCATTGTATCCTGCTCATATGCTATCTCCAGAAATGGTTGAATGTTAACAAATTATTTTTGGCATAGTGACTCTGAGTATTCCTTCTATCTTCTTATAATATTCCTGAAATTTTTAATATTTTTCCCCATAGAATACTTCAATAGTGCAACTCAAGACTTGACTTTTTAATTCAGTTCTTTCAGCTGGAATAATGCCGATTGTCTTCTTCCCTTTTGGGTTTCCATCTCCAGGTTGTTTCACAAGTCAATTATAATATTTTACTTTGTCTTCTTGAGCCACCCTTTGAATCCTTCTGTCCAGCTCTTTTAATTAATCACTATTCCTTTCACTTTAGCTACTCTATGTTCAAGAGCAAGTTTCAGGGTCCCTTCTGACACCTGTTTTGGTCTTTTCTTTCATTCTTGTCTTTCTAATGACCTTTTGCTTTCTCCATGTATGATGTCCTTGATGTCATTCCACAACTCATCTGATTTTTGGTCATTAGTGTTCAACACATCAAATCTATTCTATATTCAGATGCGATATACTCAAGAAAGTGCTTCGGCTCTTGTGACTTGTTCCAATTTTCTTCAGTTTCAACTTAAATTTGCATAGGAGCAATCGAAGGTCTGGTCTGCAGTCAGCCCATGGCCTTGTTCAGACTGATGATATTGAGAAGCTGCCTCCTCGAAGTGGAGTTGACCTTATTGATGTGGATGGAGTCAAGCTTTCAAGAGTTTCATTTGCTGATGTGGCACAAACCACAATGAGAAGAAACAGTTGCAAACATCCATTAAAAATTGGAATGTGGAATGTATGAAGTATGAATCTAGGAAAGATGGACTTAACCATACCAAAGCCATTGCCATGGAGTCAATTCCAACTCATAGCGACCCTATAGGACAGAGTAGACTGCCCCATAGAGTCTCCAAGAAGCACCTTGTGGTTTCAAACTGGAAAACTGAAAGTCATTAAAAATGAAATGAAATACATAAACATCAATATCCTAGGCATTAGTGAGCTTCAGTGGACTGGTATTGGCCATTTGGAATCAGACAATCATAAGGTCTACTATGCCCAGAATGATAACTTGAAGAGGAATGGTATTGCATTCACCATCAAAAAGAACATTTCAAGATCTACCCTGAAGTGCAATGCTGTCAGTGATAGGATAATATCCATATACCTACTAGGAAGATCAGTTAATATGACTAATATTCACATTTATGCAGCAACCACTAAGGCCAAAGGAGAAGAAATTGAAGATTTTTACCAACTTTTTCAGTCTGAAATTGATCGAATATGCAGTTATGATATATTGATAGTTACTGGTGATTGGAAGGCAAAAGTTGGAAACAAAGAAGGGTCAGTAGTTGGAAAATATGACTTTGGTGATAGAAACAATGCCAGAGATCACATGAGAGAATTTTGCAAGACCAATGACTTCTTCATAGCAAATACCTTTTTTCACCAACATGAATGGCAACTCTACACTTGGACCTCACCAGATGGAAAACAGAAGAATCAAATCAACTACGTCTGTAGAAAGAGATGACGAAAAGCTCAATTTTGCTTCTAAGGTGATTTATATGTGACATATTACCCTTTTTATTTATTGATTATTTTAATGCATCAATATTTTGTTTAGAATTTTAAAATCATGTTTATGAGTGAAATTGTTCTGTAATTTATTATATTGTAGTGTCATTGTTAGTTTTGGGCATCGAAATTATATTAGCTTCTCAAAACAAATTGCAAATTCTATCTTCAGTGGAAAAAAAACTTAAAGATTAGAATTCACTGGGGAATAGGAAAGTATTCAATTGCATTTTTTTTTTTAATTATGGATTTGCTTTCTTTGATAATGGTCAGAATATTATTAACTCAATTTCTTCTCCTTCATTTTTATTAAATTTTGTCTTTCCTGTAATTCATCCATGATAACTAAGTTTTCAAATTTAATGGTACAAGTTTTTTTTTTTTTTTAAATAAAAATCTCTTTGTAAACATGGCAGAATCCACAGGGATGATCATTTCCCATGGGTGGTATTAGTGAGTTTTGACTTCTTTTTTTTTTTTTCCTCCTGATTAGTCTTATGAGTGTCTAATACATTTTATTAGTTTTCTCAAAGAAACAATTTTTTTGTTTGTTGAATCCACCTATTTTGTTTGCTATCTGCTAATTTCTTTTCTTCTTTTAATTTTCCCTTTGAGTAGTTTTTTTTTTTTTTAATTGTAAATACCCATGAATCTCTGCTTGAAGGCTTTTATTCTTCCTTTTTTTTTTTTTTTACTGAGTGAAGGAGTGTCATCTGTTCACGCACAGGGAGCTTGAAAGTGCCAGAGTGTGAATACCTCCAGGAATGTCTCTCAAACAACAGTAGATGGTAGTTGGTGGATGAAAACACCAGCTTTCTCACCCCTTGTGTGGGATGATTCTAAAACTGGTCCTATAGAGTCTTCCAGAGATCCCTAGTGGAACTGAGCACCAATTTTTCACAAAAAATACTCTGTTCATTACTGCATTTTCTATTGTCTGTCTTTCCTTCCCTGTCTCATTATAAAACTTTCCTACAGGTACTTGGTACCATAGTTATATATATATATATTTGTTGTTGTTTTTAGGTGATGTTAAGTTGGCTCTGACTCATAGGGAGCCTATGGATAACATCATGAAGAATGGGAATTCCAGGACACTTAATTGTGCTCATGGGGAACCTTTTTGTAGATCAAGAGGCAGTTATTTGGAAAGAACAAGGGAAAACTGATTGGCTTAAAGTCAGGAAAGGTGTGCGTCAGGGTTGTATTCTTTCACCATACCTCTTCAGTCCATATGCTGAGAAAATAATCTGAGAAGCTGGACCATATGAAGAAGAACGGGACATCAGGATTGGAGGAAGACTCATTAACAACCTGCATCATGCAGATGACACAACCTTGCTTGCTGAAAGTGAAAAGGACTTAAAGCACTTACTTATGAAGATAAAGGGCCACAGCCTTCAGTATGGATTGCACCTCAACGTAAAGAAAACAAAAGTCCTCACAATTGGACCAATGAGCTACATCATGATAGATGGAGAAAAGAATGCAGTTGTCAAGGATTTCATTTTACTTGGATCCACAATCAACGGACATGGAAGCAGCAGTCAAGAAATCTAAAGACTCATTGAATTGGGTAAATCTGCTGCAATGGACCTCTTTAAAGTGTTGAAAAGCAAAAATGTCACCTTGAAGACTAAGATGCGCCTGACCCAAGCCATGGTATTTTCATATGGATGTGAAAGCTGGACAGTGAATAAGGAAGACCGAAGAAGACTTGATGCCTTTGAATATTGGTGTTGGCGAAGAATATTGAATATACCATGGACTGCCAAGAGAATGAACAAGTCTGTCTTAGAAGAAGTACAACCACAAAGGTCCTTAGAAGCAAGGGTGGTGAGGCTGTGTTTTGTATACTTTGGACGTGTTGTCAGGAGGGATTAGTCCCTGGAGAAGGACATCATGCTTGACAAAGTACAGGGTGAGAGGAAAAATGGAAGACTCTCAACCAGGTGGATTGACACAGTGGCTGCAACAATGAGCTCAAGCATTATAACGATTGTAAGGATGGCACAGGGCCAGACAGTATTTCGTTCTGCTTTGCATAGGGTCACTACGAGTTGGAACTGACTCGTCAGCTCCTAACAGCAACAACAGCATGTACAGCAGTACAAAATATTGCCCCATACTGCCCATTCCTCACAATTCTTGTTATGTTTGAGTCATTGCTACATGCACTGTGTCAGTCCATCTCATGAAGCAGCTAGTTCTTCTTCAGTCACCCTCTACTTTACCAAGCAAGATGTCCTTCTCCAGCCATCAGTCCTTCCTGATGATGTGTCCAAAGTAAGTAACACAAAGTCTCACCATCCTCACTTCTAAGGAACTTTCTGGCTGTACTGCCTCCAAGACTGATTTGTCCTTTCTTCTGCCAGTCCGTGGTGTATTCAATATTCTTCACCAACATCACAATTCAAATGCATCAATTCTTCTTTGGTATTCGTTTTTCATTGTCCAACTTTCACATGTGTATGAGGCCATTGAGAATACATCTTGCTTGGGACAAGTGCACCTTAGTAATCAAAGTGAAATATTTGATTTAAATTTTAAATAGATCTTTTGTCACAGATTTTCCCAATGCAATACATTATTTCATTTCTTGAGTGCTGCTTCCATGGGTATTGATTGTTGGTACGTTAGTATTCCTAAACTCCAGACTGTGTTTGAATCTTGCAAGTTTTTCTAGAAATGTCTTCTGTTTCAGGATCCAATCCAGGGTATCATATTGCACTTAGTTATGGAGTTTCTCTAGTGCCATTTGCTCTGTGACGGTTTCTAACTTTTTTCTTGTTTTTCATGACTTTGACAATCTTAGAGAGCACTGGCTAGGTACCCTATAGAATGTCCCCCAAATCTAGGTATGTCTGATGATTTTCTGCAATTAAACTGGGATTATGAGTTTTGGAGAGGTCTATCGCAGAAGTGAGGTGCCTTTATCATCACATCATATCAGGGAGTGCATGATATTCACATGGCATCACTCATGATGGTAACCTTCATCTTTTGGTTAAGGTAGTCTTTGCCAAATTTCTTCACTATAAACATGAATGTGGAATTTGTAATGCAATTGAGTTAATAGTACCTATTTCTTTTCTATTTTTTATATGTTCTTTTTCAAAAAAAGTCTGTAGTTCATGCTTTCTTTCGTAGGTGTGAATTTTTTTTAAATAATTCAATTTCTAAAAGAAGGCTGATGGAATACACCTAGTAATTATCCCTAACAATTTTAAAGAAAATACATCCATACCATGACACAAGAAACAGTGTTTCAACTAATTTCTTGGTTTGTGGATCACTGAGCAATATTTTAGCTATGATCCTCTAGGGTCTATAGGGTCTATATCTCCACGATCATTGAAAAAAAAGCAGATATATATTCCAGAGATTAGGAGGATATGGACTGTGGGTTTGGGTTCAGTTTTTTTTTTTTTTAATCTCTGATATTTCTTGTATCCAGGAAATAAAATGCCATTTTCCTGGCACACTCGGTTAAATGCACTGTTACTTGTGCTAGAAACCTCAGGTCTGTTAATTTTTTAAAGGATGTTCAATTTCTGAGAAGAAAAGCTCTGAAGTTCATTAATAATAAAAGGAAATCCTCATTAAATTAATTAATCAAAAGCTCTTGGTTTCAGGTCAGTTCAGTTCTTTTCTGGTATTTTTCAATTAAGGTGGAAAACATGGAGCTCCAGCTCATACGGATTAGTGGATTAGTTAAAGGATGTAACAGAGCCCTTTTTATGATTGGACATGTTTGAATTTTCACTAATAGGCATGAAATGTTCCTGAGAATTAAATTGTATGTTGCAGGAACTGGCAGTGGTGATACTATTGAGGATGGATAGAGAAAATGGCAGAAGACTTTGGAGATGTTTGTTGATTTTGAACTCCCCTTGTCCTAGTTTCAATTTGAATAAAACCCTAATTCTAACCCATGGATTTTCAACACATTTATTTGAAACTGCTAGGGGGCAATATCAAAGCTTTCTCTGTGTATCTTTTTGTTGTTGACATAATAAGTGTTTTAATTAATGACAGCAATAGTAGCAATTTCCCTTACCTGCCAAGGTTTTGCCTAATTAAGATAAGGTATGTATTCAAATATTGAAGGAGAATTTAATTATAAAAATAGCATGAACAGTAACGGATGTTCAAAATGGATCCTTCCAGTCCCATTTGTTATTGGGAAGGATATGCTCAGGCCAAAGGCTTTATGTTGGGGCTACCTGTAGTACATGAGAAGTAGGCACTCCTGGGGCTGAGTCTAGGACCTTGCACTCATACCAGGTAAAGCTATAAAGATGGAACAGATCATGGATGCATTTCTACTACAACCTCATGTCTGTGTCTTGGGAACAGTCATTTTATGATGTTACTGTTCTCATTTTCAAGTTTGCCTCATCATAAAAGAGAGCTTACTTCTTTTGGTTAAGAAAATACATAATTTGCAGTGTAGAGTATTTTTTTAAGGAATTATTGTTGGTGAACGTAAAATATATATGCTTTCTTGAAACTATATATGTATATATACACATATGTGTATATACACATAGGTATATATATTAAGAAGTGACTTCAATTAATTTTTACTACTCATCAAGGTTTAATTAATTGAGTTTAAATAATAATAAAAGTTAAGCACAACAATCAATAGAAACCCCATAAAATATTCCAGGAGACAGTGTACCAGTGTCAGACATTTTGGTGATGGAAGCTACATGACCATCTCATGGATAAGATTAAGATTAAGTGTAGAAGTCTCAAATATTAAGTAGAAATTTTGGCTAGATTTTAAGGTATATTTCAGCTCAAGAATTCTGGGAGTATTTAATTGCATACTATGCCTAGAAAAGGTGAAAAATTTAAAAACAAGTCATTGTAAAATTTAGAAAGGTTCTTTGTGCTTTTGATATGCTGTGTTTGATTCTGGTTTCTATAATTTTCTTTCATGCCCTATATGTATGCTTTAGTTTTATATGAATAATATTAACAAGTACAGCCATTTAAATAGTAAAATATCTATACCTATATAGATTTTTTTTTTCTTTTCTTTTTTTTTTTTTTTGAGCCCTGGTGGTGTAATGGTTAAGAGATTGGCTTCTAACCAGAAGGTTGGTAGTTTGAATCCACCAGCCAGTCCTTGGAAACCCTAAGGGGCAGTTCTTGTTGTTGTTGTTAGGTGCCGTTGAGTCAGTTCCGACTCATAGCGAGCCCGTGCACAACAGAATGAAACACTGCCCGGTTCTGTGCCATCCTTACAATCGTTGTTATGCTTGAGCTCATTGTTGCAGCCACTGTGTCAATCCACCCCGTTGAGGGTCTTCCTCTTTTCTGCTAACCCTGTACTCTGCCGAGCATATTGTCCTTCTCCAGGGACAGATCCCTCTTGACAACATGTCCAAAGTATGTAAGACACAGTCTTGCCACGCTTGCTTCTAAGGAGCATTCTGGTTATGCTTCTTCTAAGACAGATTTGTTCGTTCTTTTGATGGTCCATGGCATATTCAATATTCTTCACCAAAACCACAATTTAAAGGCGTCAACTCTTCTTCGGTATTCCTTATTCATTGTCCAGCTTTCACATCCATATGATGCAATTGAAAATACCATGGCTTGGGTCAGGCGCACCTTAGTCTTCAGGGTGACATCTTTGACTTTCAACACTTAGAAGAGGTCCTCTACAGCAGATTTGCCCAGTGCAATACGTCTTTTGATTTCTTGACTGCTGCTTCCATGAGTGTTGATTGTGGAACCAAGTAAAATGAAATCCTTGACACCTTCAATCTTTTCTCCGTTTATCATGATGTTGTTCATTGGTCCAGTTGTGAGGATTTTTGTTTTTTCTTTATGCTGAGGTGTAATCCATGCTGAAGGCTGTGGTCTTTGATCTTCATGAGTAAGTGCTTCAAGTTCTCTTCACTTTCAGCAGGCAAGGTTATGTCATCTGTATAATAGAGGTTGTTAGTGAGTCTTTCTCCAATTTTGATGTCCCTTTCTTCTTCATATAGCCCACCTTCTTGGATTATTTGTTCAACATACAGATTAAATAGGTATGGAGAAAGAATACAACCCTGACGCACACCTTTCCTGACTTTAAAACAATTGGTATCCCTTTGTTCTGTCCGAACAACTTCCTCTTGATCTATGTGAAGATTCCTCATGAGCACAATTAAGTGTTCTGGAATTCCCATTCTTCGCAGTGTTATCCATAGTTTGTTATGATCCACACAGTCAAACACCTTTGCACAATCAATAAAACACAGGTAAACATCCCTCTGGTATTCTCTGCTTTCAGCCAGGATCCATCTGACATCAGAATAATATCCCTGGTTCCACGTCCTCTTCTGAAACCAGCCTGAATTTCTGACAGTTCCCTGTCCATGTACTGCTGCAGCCGTTTTTTAATGATCTTGAGCAGAATTTTGCTTGCGTGTGAAGTTAATGATTTTGTTCTATAATTTCCACATTTGGTTGGATCACCTGTCTTGGTAATAGGCATAGATATGGATCTCTTCCAATCAGTTGGCCAGGAAGCTGTCTTCCATATTTCTTGGCATAGATGACTGAGCACCTCCAGCGATTCATCTGTTTGTTGAAACATCTCAATTGATATTCCATCAATTCCTGGAGCCTTGTTTTTTGCCAATGCCTTCAGAGCAGCTTGGACTTCTTCCTTCAGTACCATCGATTCCTGATCATATGCCACCTCTTGAAGTGGTTGAATATTGACTAATTCTTTTTGGTATAATGACACTGTGTATTCCTTCCATCTTCTTTTGATGCTTCCTGCATCATTTAATACTTTCCCCATGGAATCCTTCACTATTACAACTCGAGACTTGAACTTCTTCTTCAGTTCTTTCAGCTTGAGAAACACCGAGCGTGTTCTTCCCTTTTGGTTTTCCATCTCCAGCTCTTTGCACATGTCATTATAGTACTTTATTTTGTCTTCTCGAGAGGCCCTTTGAAATCTTCTGTTCAGTTCTTTTACTCCATGAATTCTTCCTTTTGCTTTAGTTGCTCGACGCTCAAGAGCAAGTTTCAGGTTCTCCTCTGACATCCACCTTGGTCTTTTCTTTCTTTTCTGTCTTTTCTGTGACCACTTGCTTTCTTCATGGATGATGTCCTTGATATCATTCCACAACTCCTCTGGTCTTCGGTAACTAGTGTTCAATGTGTCAAATCTATTCTTCAGATGGTCTCTAAATTCAGGTGGGATATACTCAAGGTCATATTTTGGCTCTTGTGGACTTGCTCTGATTTTCTTCAGTTTCAGCTTGAACTTGCATATGAGCAATTGATGGTCTGTTCCACAGTCGGCCCCTGGCCTTGTTCTGACTGATGATATTGAGCTTTTCCATTGTCTCTTTCCACAAAAGTAGTCAATTTGATTTCTGTGTGTTCCATCAGGTGAGGTCGATGTGTGTAGTCGCCATTTATGTTGGTGAAAGAAGGTATTTGCAATGAAGAAGTCGTTGGTCTTGCAAAATTCTATCATTCTATCTCTGGCATTGTTTCTATCACCAAGGCCATATTTTCCAATGACTGATCCTTCTTCTTTGTTTCCAGCTTTCTGATTCCAATCACCAGTAATTATCAACGCATCTTGATTGCAAGTTCGATCAATTTCAGACTGCAGCAGCTGATAAAAATCTTCTATTTCTTCAACTTTGGCCATAGTGGTTGGTGTGTAAATTTGAATAATAGTCATATTAACTGGTCTTCCTTGTAGGCGTATGGATATTATCCTATCACTTACAGCATTGTACTTCAGGATAGATCTTGAAACGTTCTTTTTGACGATGAATGCAACACCATTCCTCTTCAAGTTGTCATTCCCAGCATAGTAGACTATATGATTGTCTGATTCAAAATGGCCAATACCAGTCCATTTCAGCTCACTAATGCCTAGGATATCGATGTTTATGTGTTCCATTTCATTTTTGATGATTTCCAATTTTCCTAGATTCATACTTTGTACATTCCAGGTTCTGATTATTAATGGATGTTTGCAGCTGTTTCTTCTCCTTTTGAGTCGTGCCATATCAGCAAATGAAGGTCTCGAAAGCTTTACTCCATCCATGTCATTAAGGTTGACTCTACTTTGAGGAGGCAGCTCTTCCCCAGTCATCTTTTGCATGCCTTCCAACCTGGGGGGCTCATCTTCCAGCAGTATATCAGACAATGTTCCACTGCTATTCATAACATTTTCACTGGCTAATGTTTTTCAGAAGTAGACTGCTGGGTCCTTCTTGCTAGTCTGTCTTAGTCTGGAAGCTCAGTTGAAACCTGGTGGTTTCAAACTGCTGACCTCTTGGTTAGCAGCCGTAGTACTTAACCATTATCCCATCAGGGTTTCCACACACATAAATAAAACATATGTCTATAATAGGTAAATCTGCACCTCTGTCGTGCCTTTGCTGACCTCGATCTTCTCATAATTCAAATTCATCTAAGAAGTTTTGGGAACTGTACTGATAAGGTATAATTCCCCTCTGATATAAGTGTCTTGTCGAGATCAAAGGTGGAGCTGTGGTTTGTCTAAAAAGGGATGGCTTTTCTATGCAATCACTTCTGATATAGGACAGAACACCTATATAACTCAATGTTTGGATCAGGACAAGAAAAACATTTCTTGCTTTTAAACAGACAGAATTTAGAACAGCAATTGCTTTTCATAAAAGTATTACAAGGTCCACTGGAGTAAAAAAAAAATGCCTGAAAAGAAAAGAGAAAAAAAATCATATCAGGTCATTTTTGTTGTGATACCAGTTTCTTATGACCCACTTTTTCTTCTGACCCTAACCACTCAGAGTTAGGTCAGGTATCAAAAATAAAGAGCACAGTCCTCCAGACTCCATATCTTCTCAAGACCTCAGATATCAGCTGCAAGCTAGGGGGTCTGCAGGCCCCTCACATCTAACATGTTAACTCCCACAGCTCCCTGAGGTTTGAGAATTTGCTAAAATGACACACAGGACTCAATTGCAGTTTCATTACAGCAAAAAGAATCAAAATGAAGATGCATATAAGGAAATGTCTGGATTTGCCATTGACTGCTAAACTAAAGGATGGCAGTTTAAACCTACCTAGCAGCTCATGGAAGAAAGGCCTGGCAAACTGCTTCCATAAACATCACAGTCAACAAAACCCTATAGAGTAGTTTTACTTTGTAAGACATGGAGTTGCCATGAGTTAAAGTCAAATGGACGGTTTTTTGAGGGGAGGAGAGTTCTTAACACCTGCATTGTAGGTTGTTAAGGAAGAAAACCCAGCTAAGTTGTGCACGAACATCTGCCCTACAGAAACTATACAGTCATAAATATGTGTTGATTGAAACCATTAAGTTTGTGTAAATTTGTTATGCAGCATAGAAAACTAATACATCCATTGACACAGAAGGCTGTCAGCTTTCAGTGGGACCCAGTATAGGAAAGTGCTCCATGGCTGGTCTAGGTTGTAGAAGTGTCAGTGGTGAGATGAGTCACCGTGTGGAGCTAATGTTAATCCTAGTGGGAGAATAACAGTGCAGGTTCCTAGGATTCTGGAGCAAGCCCATGCTATCTACAATAAAGAATTTCATGCCCTTTGAAAAATAATTCCTGTCATCTTAATGGGTTGTGGTAGAGACTCTGGCAAGAGTTAGTCTGAGTGTCAGGAGCCCACAGAAAGCATAATTTGTTCTAACTGGGGTGACATTTGGGAGCAGTGGAACTAAGTACAGACAGAACGCTCCTTAGGACTGAGGATGGTGAGACTTTGTCTCACTTACAAGAGGGACAGATCCCCGGAGAATGACATCATGCTTGGTAAAATAGAGGGTCAGCAAAAAAAAGAGAGAGACCCTCAATGAGATGGATTGACACAGTGTCTGCAACAATGGGCTCAAACATACCTATTATTGTGAGCACAGCAGAGGACAAAGCAACATTTTTTTCTGTTCACTATGAGCCAGAAGCAAATTGAGGGCAACTAACAACAACAACAGAATTAATTAAGCTACTTTTTTTTTTTTGAAATGTAAGAAGGTATGGACATCAAGAGATTTTATGATTCCATTATACCACTATAATCTTGGAAAATGTAAGCCCATGTTTTGAAGAGACACAAATTAATTTCAATTGAGTGGATCAAGGGTTTACAAGGATAATGATGATTATTTGATGTTAAATTGAAAAGCTAGAATGCAGTTTCCTTTGTCTCTACATCCCAACATACATACAAACACACACACACACACAGAAAAGTCACTCAACAAACATCAACATCAGTTATCTGAATTGTTGTATTTCAGCTGATTTTTATTTTCTTTTGTGTTTTACTGTAGTTACCATGTATTCTAAGTCAACTGGCATATTTTATTTAATTGATTTTTTTAAAGAAATTCATGAAGCACTTTTGATGCGGCATTGTTTCCAGTGATTTCGAGGAAATTATATTCTTCCAGAATGGCTCATGGGAGAGTATTTCATCTAATTGATGGGTTTATGTTCTGAAAATAAACATTTCAGTAAATATTCTCTAGTGTCTAAATTCCCAAGGCTCTGGAAGCATACGTAAGCCTTACATTTTGTTCACAGAGGTTAGATTCTAATCCTCTCTCTCTCTTTTTCTGTGCTCTCTTAAGTTTTTCTGGGTATTAAGAAAGGAAAATCATATTCCTGGAAAATTCATTGAAATCTATCGTGGACTCCTGCTGTATTTACCTACTTAATATTTTTAAGAATGCTTGAATTCTGAGTGGGAGCTGTCCTGCAGAGTATTAGTAATAGGACCTGGATCTTCAGATGAACTGTCTTCAGGTTGTGTGATGTATCCTGTGTTATCTTTCAGAAGTGCATGGGGGGCTTTGAGGTTCTGCAACCTTTGAAACAAAGAACTCTCTGTGTTATTCTAAATGCCATATTATCTACCAGGTCCATGTACCTGCAGGTTCAGGTTGCTAAGCTCTACTTCCTTCCTCTTTCCCTGGGGTGTCATTCTGAATTCTGCTTTGAAACTATCCACCATATGCCTGACATAATACAAGCACACTGAAAATATAGTTAAAACCAAAAAAATCAAAATGTGGATATGTTCTCAAAACCTCACTATATTGTAAAGAAAATAATACTGTGCATAAAAGAATCATGAACATAATATATCATAAAATTTTGCATTCCTAAAGGTAATGTCTGGAGGTATGTAGAGAACGTGGAAAATATTTCTGGATTAAAGAGAGAACGTTTCCTTGTGCTATTCATTTTGATATAATGTTTTATCTGTTACAAATGCTGCAGTAGTAGACCAGAAAAGAGACTATTCAAAGTAAAAAGAATAATAAAATAAGCAAATGAATGCATGAGTATGTGTTGTTGATGAGGGCCTGAGACTATCGGTATGACTGCAGATGGACGAATAGTGGGGAATAGCTAGAGTAAGGCTTTAGGTAAATAGAGCAGAGAAAGTCAGATTTGTTGTGATGGGTAGTAAGGAACAAGTGAGGTCTTCCGAACCATAGACTGTCATAATAACCACAGTAATCCAGGGCCAGAGAAACTGATGATGTCACATTGTTGGGTAAGATCACCACAGAAAGTTGGACTGTGCATCAGCTACCACAGTGCATCAGATGAGTGGTTGACGTTTGATATCCCTGCTGTAGGAACCAACCTGAGATGAGAAAAGGAGGACCAGAGAGAGCCAGATGGTGATATGACATCAAAGGGGAGAGTAGGGAAAATGTATTGAAGGGTAGGAATTGGTGACTTAAGACTAAAGAGGCCAAAAGTCCACATTGTACCCTCATGTCTATTGCTAGAAACTTTGACCTTTCCTCTATTTCTAATCAGTTTTATAATAATATAAAAGTTTAAAAATCAAATCAGTTCATAACAACACTAAAAATTAAAAAATGAGAAAGTGGGGAGACTAGATTTATTGAATTCCACAATTATTACACTGAGTTAAGTATTTACCACCATTTTCCGATTTAATACTCTCACTCTTATGAGCTATGGATTATTTTATCTTTTTTTTTTTTTTTAATATTACTGGTAAAGAAACCGAGGCTCAGAAAATTTGAGTAATTCATAAAAGATCACATAGCTGATGGCAATTCTGAACCTGAAATTAATTTTTTTCCAAAGCCCATCCTTTTTCCATTATGCTGACTCAGGGGCTCTTTGTCAATCTCCAGCCTATTCCTCTTCCTCATATAGGAATACATTTTTTTTCTTTTTTGAGTCAGAAATAATCTTTTAACTCTAAAGGATATAATAATCCCTTTCAACCTTGAGCAATGCAAAAACGCTGGCATGCTGTCTTCATTTATGGAATTCACATTAAGAATCTTTTATTAATCTGGAAATTTCAGAAGTGTGTTTCTTCTTGGTTACTTTTTTTTTTTTTTTTTTTTTTTGGCCTATTCTATATTTTGATTATAAACTGCGGTTACAAGATACTTCATTTTCTTTCAAAATAACACATACAAAGATTGCCTAAAAAAAGATTATCACAAATATAGCTTTAGTCCAAACCCCTGAAAAATAACTAAAAAAGTAGTATTCCTGTGAGTCGGAATGGACTGGTTGGCAATGAGCATGTAACTATTGGTAAACGTGCTCTGGAAAATATGGGGAAATACATTGTAACTTCCCCTCTGATTCACGGAATCTATAAGCTTTGAGGTAAACCTGGTGGCGTAGTGGTTAAGTGCTATGGCTGCTAACCAAAGGGTAGGCAGTTGGAATCCACCAGGCACTCCTTGGAAAGTCCATGTGGCAGTTCTACTCTGTCCTATAGGTCTCTATGAGTCGGAATCGACTCGACAGCACTGGGTTTGGTTTGGGTTTGGGTATGAGCATTGAATGAGATCATATTCCCGGTATTTTTGTCAGTTAAAAATAAAAATATATAAATAATGAAGAGTTAAAAATAATGATGAAGTGGACTACATGAGTATTCGAAGGGCATCAGATGACTAAATAAGAAAGGACTAAAATGAGAATGAAAACACAGGACTAAAAGAGCAATATGTCAAAAAAAATGTAAGCTCATTGTTTTTACCAGGGTGTTACATTAATTTTAGGACCCTAAAGTAATTGTACATTCAGGAAAGAATCAAAGAATAACTTGTAGATATACAAGGTTATGTCTCCTTTAAGCAGGTCTGGTGAAGCAGTGGCTAAGTGCTTGGGTGCTAACTGAGAAGTGAGTGTTTCGAACTCACAAACCTAACAGCAGGAAGAGATAGGACAGTTTGTTTCCTTAAAGATTACAGCCTTGGAAAACCTGTGCCAGCCTTTCTACTATGTCCTTTAGGGTCACTATGAATAGGACTCGACAGCAATATGCAATCTGCATATCCCCTTAAACACCCATGTATTTTTTGCAAAATTCAAACAATATTGTGGGCATTTACAAATGCCGTTTTCCTGAGCCAGGCTATCTCTCATGATTCTCAGTCTCAGTATTCTAATGATGGTGGTCTTATGTCTCCTACCTCTCCTGATCTTACCTTTATAATTTTTCCTTTAGCGCTAAATTTACATTCTTTGTTTTCTTAGTGCTATTAATAAACATGAACTTTTAGAATGACAGAATGGTGAAATGCACATGTTTTCTGAAACTGCTATCCTGAAGAAAACTACTTAAGTTCTGTCACTCAAGAACAATTTCCTGGGTTCAAAATCCAGCTCATCACTGACTATACTGTGTAATCTCAAACAAGCTCCTTCACTTACATATACATCAGTTTTCTTAAGGAAATTATGGGGCTACCTGCTTTATAGTTTATAGTGTTACTTGGAGATGTAAATTAATTAATTAATACATTTTAATGTTTTAGCTCAATATTTGAAATGGTAAATGTTATATAAGTATGTTATTATCATTAATATTGTTACTAATTTTTATTATCTTTACTTCAGAATTTCTCTAGCAACAATCATAGCGTTAACTGAAGTAAATCAGAGTACTGAAGCCACATTCACCCTCTTGGGCTTCTCAGAATACCCAGACCTCCAGGTGCCCCTCTTCACGGTGTTCCTGGCCATCTACATGGTCACTGCGGTGGGGAACCTGGGCATGATTGTTATCATCAGGATCAACCCCAAACTCCACACCCCCATGTACTTTTTCCTCAGTCACTTGTCTTTTGTTGATTTCTGTTACTCCAGTATAGTTACACCCAAACTATTAGAAAACTTGGTTGTGGGAGACGGAACCATCTCCTTCACAGGGTGCCTCATGCAGTTCTTCTTGGCTTGTATATTTGCAATTACAGAAACATTCATATTGGCAGTTATGGCCTATGACCGTTTTGTGGCAGTTTGTAACCCCCTGCTTTACACCGTTGTCATGTCCTCAAAGATCTGTGCATCATTAGTGGCCGGGCCCTATGCATGGGGTATAGTTGCTTCCCTGACACTTACTTATTTTCTTCTGGCGTTATCCTTCTGTGGTTCTACTATCATAAATAACTTTGTCTGTGAGCACTCTGTCATTGTTTCTGTCTCGTGCTCTGATCCTTATATCAGCCAGGTGCTTTGTTTTGTCATTGCCATGTTCAATGAGGTGAGCAGCCTGATGATCATCCTCACTACTTATATTTTCATTTTCATTACTGTCATAAAAATGCCTTCTGATGGGGGGGTGCCGAAAAGCCTTCTCCACCTGTGCCTCCCACTTGACCGCCATCACCATTTTCCATGGGACTGTCCTGTTCCTCTATTGTGTACCCCATTCCAAAATCTCATGGCTCATCGTCAAAGTAGGATCTGTGCTTTACACAGTGGTCATCCCCATGCTGAACGCCCTGATCTACAGTCTCAGGAACAAAGATGTGAAGGAGACTGTCAGAAAGTTAATGAACCACACAATACACTCTTGAAGATTTATTTATTTATGGAAAGAATTTGCTTTATGATGTTGAATATTGTTCAGTGTCTCTAGAAGAGATGCTAATTCAAATTATCTAGTCAATATACCCATCTAAATTTTACATCTATTACAATACACCAGTTATCTGATAATTTGATTTCCAGTTACTTGAATCTTTAGCAAAATAGTTTTGAATCGTATGTGAAGTGAATCAAGTGTAGTGGATTGAATAGTGTCTCCCCCCAAAATACTCATACCCACTTAGAACTTCAGAATATGACCTTTTTGGAAATAGGGTCTTTGAAGACATAGTTAAGCTAAAGATTAAAAATACAATCATACCTCCTTAAAATGAAAACTGATTGCCATGGAATCAATTCCCATTCATACCAACACTATAGGACAGAGTAGAACTGCACCATAGGAATTCCAAGGCTGCAATCCTTATGAAAGCAGACTGCTACATCTTTGTCCTGTAGAGCAGCTGGTGCATTCAAACTGCCAACCTTTGGGCCGTGTTCTTAACTGCAGCGCCACCAGGAATCCTTCATATTCTCTTAGGCTGGGCCATAAATCCAGTGAGAATCTCATTATGAGAAGTAGCCAAGGACACAGTCACATAGGGAAGAAGGCCATATGGAGATGGGGGCAGAACTTGGAGTTATGCTGCTACAAGCCCAGGAACACAAGGAACCATCGGAAGCTGGAAGAGTCAAGGAAGAATTTTCTCCTGGTGCCTTCAAAGAGAGCATGTCCCTGCCAGTACCATGAATTCAAACATTTGGCTTCCAGAACTGCAAACAAATAAATTTCTGTTGTTTTAAGCTACGAAGCTTGTGGTGATTTCTTTTGGCAGTCCTAATTTTTTTTTTTTTTTAAGAAACTAATACAATAAGTAAACATCAAACTGTAAAACTCAAATTCCTTGATTCGCATATTGACATTGTGAATGATTAAAACACAAAAAACAAAAAAACATTCTTCAATCCAACTTAAGCAATATGGGTGGCATAGTTACAGAGAAATTCTGAAAAATTATAACTGACTAGGGGTATGCTGCATATAGGAGAATTAGCAATAAGAGCCTGGAGGCACTATCCCTAAACTTCAACCAAGTTCTTTATTCCTTTTTCACCAAGGCCGTATATATATGTTTGTTATTGTACAGGAAGTGATGGTAAATATGATATCACTGAGTGTGAAGACAAAATGTTGATTTTTATGTGACGGTCCTGATGGGTAACCAAGGGAACAAAAATTAAAAATCATAATTACGAACCTCACAGTCTAATGTGTCAAACTCTCTCCTTCCTAACACCAATAGCTTCTTAGTAACATCATTTTAGAAAGAATACCGGCTGCTAAAGACATAGAACCTTAAAAATTGATATCAACCTTCTGATATCATACATATCAGAGCAAAGGAACACACTGAAGGAGACAGAAAAGCAGAAAATGGACATGTAGAGGCAAATGTAAAATAATCAGCATGATAAGATATTAAAACATATGTTGACTTAATGGATGAACGAGTTAAACCTATTAAATATACCAAAAAAAACCCCGTTGCCAGTCAAGTCAATTCTGACTCATAGCGACCCTATAGGACAGGGTATAACTGCTCCATAGGGTTTCCAAGGAGCACCTGGTGGAATCGAACTGCTGACCTTTTGGTTAGCAGCCAAACTATTAACCACTATGCCACCAAGATTGTTAAAAAAAAAAAAAAAAGAAAAGCACCAGATCTTACCATCTTGCATCTTACCAATGTGGTTTTAGTACTTAGCAGTGGTTTTTACGCCTCAGTGTTTATACGTGTCACCCAAGCTCCTTCTTAAATGTGGATATGATTGTGTCCCATTCCTAGGAATTCTGATTTGGGCCTAGGAAAGTTCATAACCTAGAATTCTAGGCAATTGTATTATAGATGTAGCAAGGATCTCTGATGTGAGAAATCCTGCCTTAAAAAATTAAGTTAGTTTTGTTAATTCCATAGGACATTTAGTAATGTGCAAATAAAGCCTGGTAGGCAACTTCATGCTGCAACTTTTCTATGTGATTACAAGGAAATTTCAGTCATTAACAATGGTACAAAGAACCTGGCACTTGCCTTAATTAATTGGCTTGAGACACAGATGCTAGTGATTCCCCAGAGTTGGAGTCCCAAGGGCTGTAGAGGTAGACGTAATAGCTGCAATGCTCCCAAAATACTCGGGTTACAGAGAAACAGGACAGTGGTGGCCTGTTTCTCTGCAGCAGGTGAGTTGCCTCAGGTTTTTTAATGAACCAGTGAAAATATTATTTTCCTGATGTGATAACTGTGGTCTTCTCTGATTTTTCTTTCAATATTAAGTCACTGTAACTGCTAAGTCTGAGCCCCATGATATTAAAGAGAGAAGTTTATATGGAAATATTTATCTTTATTATCCATTGACAGCAATTTCACAAAGAATAGAATAAACTTTCTGCTTAAAAATGGATATTTATCCTTATCCTCTTTATATGCACCTTAAATTGGTATATAAACTTTTCTAAGAATTGAGTCAACAAGTTATAATTTATATGCAAACATAACTTTCTAGTTAGTCCTGTTATAACTCTAATTTGATAAATCTTGGAACCGCTAAAATATATACATACATGCATGTATACATGATACATGTGTGCATGTGTGCATGTATGCATGTATGTGTGCATATACATACACATATACATATATATTTATCAGCTGCTGTTGAGTCCATTACAACTCATAGCAACCCTATAGGACGGAGTAGAACTGCCCTATATGATTTCTGAGGCTGTAAATCTTTATGGAAGCTGACAAGTATATTTTCATCCCATGGAGAAGCTGGAGTTTTGAATTGCTGACCATTCAGTTAGCACCCGAGCACTTTAACCACGACTCTACTCAAACCAAAACTGAACCCATTCCCATCCAGTTGATTTGGACTCATAGCCACCCTATAGGACAAAGTAGAACTGTCCCATAGAATTTCCAAGAAGCAACTGGTGGATTCAAACAGCCCATCTTTTTGGTTAGCAGCCAAACTCTTAACCACCATGCCACCTCTACTCTACCAGGGCTCCTCATATATGTGTGTGTGTGTGTGTGTGTGTGTGTGTGTGTGTGTGTGTATATATGTATGTATATAATGCCTAGGTTGTAACAGAAGATAAGCCTTACATCAAGCTAAGCCATAAACCCTAATAAAGTGGGCACTCATGTCAAAAGGAAGTCATTATCCCCCTTAGCCTCAATCACTGGGCAATCAAGATATTCGAAAGGAGTAGTAGCCTTCATGGAATAAAAAGTGCTAATGAAATTGCACTGCTTTTTTCCTAGGTTCTTTAATATTTCATTTTCTCCTTAAAATACAAGCATATTCCTTTAAATATTTTAATCAATTTGAGAATACAGGCAAAATATAGCAGCAGTATATTTTATTCTTTGAGACATTTTACATTTTTTTCACAGAATCTCGCTAGCTTATGTACTGTATGTATGTCCTAGATGTATGTATGCATTTGCTTAGTGTCAGTTATGTGCCTTTGATGGTACTTGTGCATGCAAGGAAAAAGCTAATGTACATGTGAATATAACTCCTACACACTCAGTATCACAAGTGTTTCTATGGAAACCCGTATTCTAATATTTCAAACGGCAATGGAAATTCATAAATGTTTTAGACATCAGCTTGGTTTGGCATACACATAGCAGCTATTTGCATAAGGTATGTTCCTTATGGAGAGAACTAGTTCCAATAACTCTTTATTCTCACTTTCTTTTCTCTACCATAACAAAACATATTTGTCATTCACCCCCATAAACCTTCCCTTTTGACAGGAACAACACTCTCCTCCCACCCCTTTCCCTTCAAAGGAAGTACAGTGATGGCTGAAAGAAACCTGAGTGTGGAGACAACCTTTGCCCTCTTGGGATTCACAGATTACCCAGAGCTTCAGATTCCTCTTTTCCTTGTGTTTCTGATCAAGTACAGTGTGACCGTGGTAAGGAATCTTGGGATGATAGTGATCATCAAGATTAACCCCAAATTTCAAACCCCCATGTACTTTTTCCTTAGTCACCTTTCTTTTGTTGATTTTTGTTACTCCTCTATCGTTACTCCAAAGCTGCTTGAAAACTTGGTCATGGCAGATAAAAGCATCTTCTACTTTAGTTGCATGCTCCAGTTCTCCCTGTCCTGCACTGCAGTGGTGACTGAGTCCTTCCTGCTGGCAGTGATGGCCTATGACCACTTTGTGGCCATCTGCAATCCTCTGCTCTATACAGTGGCCATGTCACAAAGACTCTGTGCCCTGCTGGTAGCTGGCTCATATCTGGGGGGGATGTTTGGCTCCTTGGTACTCCTTTGCTATGCTCTCCTTCTAGACTTCTCTGGACACAATGTAATCAACCACTTTTTCTGTGAGTATACTGCTCTCATAGCTGTCTCTAGCTCTGATATACGCATTCCTCACCTTCTGCTTTTTGGGTTTGCCACCTTCAATGAGGTGAGTACACTACTAATCATTCTCACTTCGTATGTTTTTATTTTTGTGAGAGTACTAAAAATCCAATCTGCCAGTGGACGTCGCAAAGCCTTCTCCACCTGTGCCTTCACCTGACTGCCATCACCATCTTCCACGGGACCATCCTTTCCCTCTACTGTGTGCCTAACTCCAAAAACTCTCGGCAGACAGTCAAAGTGGCCTCTGTATTCTACACAGTGGTCAGCCCCATGCTGAACCCCCTCATCTACAGCCTGAGGAACAAAGATGTGAAAGATGCCTTCTGGAAGTTAATAGGTGCAAAAGTCCTAGTTCACTGACCCAAACTCAAAACACGGTTGGAGTCCCAATGAGCAACTGGACCAGACCCTACAATGCTTCTAAAATCTGTAGGATGTATTTGTACGAGATGTTTATGAATGTTTATCATGTTAATATATTGTGAATTGAGAAGTTCAAATCCCTTGAATATGCCAAAGAAGTTTAATTCTGGAGTGAATTCCACAGGATTTTGATCCATGGAGTATCTATCTGCTTCTTCAAATTTTTTGAAAACTAACCAAATACTACAAATCACAATAAAGACAAATAACTATAATAATAATATGATACTATTACTAATAATAACATATTTCTTTGATGCTTTTTATGTGACAGACACTGAGTTAAGTTTTGACAAACTTTATCACATTTAAGACCCAAGTAATTACATAACATAGCATACTATCAATATCCTGTTTCATATATGAGGAAACAAAAACTCTCAGAGGTTAAATTGCTCAATACTACATACCCCAATGGTTAAGCACTCAGCCCTAACCCAAAGGCCAGTGGTTCAGACCCACCAGTGGCACTGTGGGAGAAGAGATATGGTAATCTACTCCTGTAAAAATTAGAGCCTAGTGTTTCAGGAAAAGACAACTTTCAGGGCAGTCAGTGAGACAGAGGCATAATATGCTGACTATGCTACCTAGTTTTAATCTGGATTTCTAGGCTAACAGCTGTGTTTTTGAGGAAAAACATGTTTTTCCTTGATGGTCAAAACAAGGTTGTAAAACTATATGCCCCAAGGGGTTTTAACCAAGTGACTCTCTGCACCCCTCAGAACACATGTACTCAGGAAGAGTGCTGTTTGGGTGCTGTTACCAAGATACTTTTGCAAGACAGACAAAGAAAATACATGTAAGCATCCTGTGACCATGATCTAAGCATCCTGTGAAACTATTTGTAGTCACTAACTATATTAGTAATAATCAATAACCAACCAGAGTGTGGTTATTACAATATTTATTGACTGTCCTGTAATTGCCCTCCCTATGGTTTAGTTCCTCTTTTACCCCATAAGAATACATGTATAAAGAACCTGCCCCAGGACTACCTGGTTCCATTTTCAATAAGCTATGGAATTCCCTAACTGCAATTGTTTTAAACCCTTAAACCTCTCTGTTTTAACTTGAAGCAGCATTCAAGTTCTTTTCTACAATGCTAGGAAGACTTATGGAGCAGTTATAATCTATCCTATAGGGTCCCTAATAATAAAAATTGACTTGACACAACAACATCAACAGTAAGAGACAGTGAAATCTCAAAGAAGAATTTATTCTGAAAGACCATTTACTTAATGCAACATAACCTAAAGATGTTCTGGAGAGTACATACAAACATTTTTACTTCTATGTGTTGTATTTTATGATTTCATAAATCCCTTTCATGATCTGTGGAATACATGGTTGAGCACCTACTTTTTAAGCCTATGGAGTTCTTTGGTAAAGTGGTCTACCAGCTTTAGTGCATTTAGCCTCAAGATGAGTGCCTTTTGAAATATGTGAAACTCAGGAAACCAGAGTTGGAGCCTCATTACTATGTAGATTGAGTATTGTATTAGGTGATGCATCCGGAATGTATGAATTTTCTGAACTTGTTACCATCTTTCCTTTATTTCTGTGAAATAAGCCTCCTTACTATATTTCCTGGTTACTGTGTTCTCGTGAGAATGTACTTATCCCAATAATAAGCTATTCTTAGTTTTGATTAATGACTGAAGACCAGACAAGTTGTGGACTGATGTCAAAAACATTATATAGGAAGAAAGCAAAAGGTCATTAAAAAGACAGGAAAGAAAGAAAAGACCAAAATGGATGTCGGAAGAGACTCTGAAACTTACTCTTGAACATCAAGTAGTTAAGTAAGCTGAGGAAGTGATGAAATAAAAGGGCTGAACAGAAGATTTCAAAGGATGGTTCAAGAAGGCAAATTAAAGTAGTATAATAAAACATGCAAATACCTAGAGACAGAAAACCAAAACGGAAGAACAAGCTCAGCATTTCTAGAGCTGAAAGAATTGAGGAAAAAATTCAAGCCTCGTGTTGTAATATTGAAGGATTCTGCAGGGAAAATATTAAATGACATAGGAAGCATCAAAAAAGATGGAAGGAATATACACAGTCACTGTACCAAAAAGAATTGGTCAACATTCAACTACTTCAGGAGACAGAATATGATGAAGAATTCATCGTACTGAAGGAAGAGGTTCAAGCTGCAATGAAGGCATTGGTGAACAACAAGGCTCCAGGAAATTGACAAAATACCCATTGAAATATTTCAACAAACAGATACTGTACCAGAAGGACTCACTCGTCTAAGTCAAGAAATTTGGGAGACACTTCCCTGACCAACCAACTGGGAAAGATTCATATTTATGCCTATTCCAAAAAAAGGGGATCCAAGTGAATGCAGAAATTATGGAACAATATCATTAATATCACATACAAGTAAAATTTTACTGATGATCATTCAAAAGTGGTTGTAGCAGTGCATCGACAGGGAACTGCCGGAAATCAAGCCACATTCAGAAGAGTATACAGAATGAATTATATCATTGCTGATGTCAGAAGGGTCCTGACTGAAAGCAGAGAATGCTAGAAAGATGTTTTCTTATGTTTTATTGACTATGCAAAGGCATGCAACTGTGTAGATCATAACGAATTATGGATAAAACTGTGAAGAATGGGAATTCCAGAACACTTAATTATGCTCATGAGTAACCTGTGCATAGATCAAGAGGTAGTCATTCAAACAGAACAAGGGAATACCTCATGGTTTAAAGTCAAGAAAGGTGCATGTCAGCGTTGTATCCTTTCACCTGCAACTGGTCAAGTGAATGTAACTGGTATTTAGAACTACCTTCTTCCACTCCGCTTTCAATATTCCCTTTACCCTCAGCAAGCACCTCAGCTGGTAGTGGTTCTTTGCCTAGTGGGGTGATACAAATCTTCATTCCAAAAGGGTCTGGACCATTCATAGTCATGTCAGAATTGGGTTGCCATAGTTTTCCATTGGCTTTAATCACGGGGCATGGTAGTACTAAGAGATGCCCTTACAGATCTCCTGCATTCTAGACATACTCTTCTTTACCTCCATTATGTAATAACAATGCAATTTCCTCTCCTTAATCAGGATCAGTCACACCAGACAATACGGTGGCTCCCTTTTTTGCCTATTGATCCACAGGCATAAGGATAACTAATATGGCCAGCTGGCATTCTTAACTTCCAGTTCAATGGGATCAGTGATGTGTCTTCAGGTGGGAGCATTCCTGTCCTGGGGACAGGAAGCAAAAATTTTGTGAGTGGGTCACTAGAGGTAATAGTGAGTGGTGCCACTCCTACTTCCACCCCTGATTCCTGGAACCATGATCCTGGCTACAGAAGAAACAACACCACGTATTGGATGCTGGTTAGAGCATATACAACCACCCGGAGAATATGGCCTCAACCCTGCAAGGTATTGCCACCTAGCTGGTGTCATAATTGTGTCTTTAGAAGGCCATTCCATTATTCTATCAAGCCAGTTGCCTCAGTTTGTTGGGGAACATGGTAAGACCAGTGAATTCCATGAGAACAGGCCCATTGTTGCACTTCATGTGCTGTGGAGTGAGTCTCTTGATCTGAGGTGATACCATGTGAAATACCAAGACAGTAGATAAGATATTCTGTAAGTCCATGGGTGGTATTTTTGGGAGAAACACTGCGTGCAGGGAAAGAAATCCATATCCAGAGTGTCTATTCCAGTAAGAACAAAACACTGCCTTTGCCATGATGGAAGTGGTCCAGAGTAACCAACCTACCACCAGGTGGCTGGCTCTTCACCTCGAGGGATGATGCCATATCAGGGACTCAGTGTTGTTTTGTCCTGCTGGCAGATTGGGCACTCAGCAGTGGCTGTAGTCAAACTTGGTGAATAGAATTCTGTGTTTCTGAGTCCATATATAACTTCCATCCCTGCCAATAAGGCCACTTTTTCTTGAGCCCTTTGGGCAATGATGGGAGTGGCTGGGGAAAAATAATGACTGTTTTTCACCGAACATGTCATTCTATCCACTTCACATTAAAATCCTTCTCTGCTGAGGTCACCCTTTGATGAACCTTCACATGAGACACAAATATCTTCACTACTTTGGCCCATTCAGATAGGCCTATCTGCATGTCTCTTCCCCATAACTCCTTGTCTCCAATTTTCCAATCATGTTCCTTCCAATTCCCTGACCATCCAGGAAAACCAGTGGCCTCAGCCCATGAATCAGAACACAGTCAAATGCCTGACCATTTCTCTTTCCAAAATGCAGTGGTGGAACAGGAACACGGTAGACATTTCCGTTTCAAATTGGAGGGAAAAAAGGGTAACAGGCACCAAGCAAGCCAGCAGAATACTTTACATTAGTTCTCAAGGCTTAAAAATAATCCTCTGTTCTCTGAGCCCATTTAGACACTTGTCCTGCACTTTTTTTTTTTTCCTGCACCCCAGACTCTGGGTGTTAGCAACACTCTCTGGATTCTGGGAGGAGGTTCCTTGGCCCTGGGCTTCAGCTCCGCTTTTCAGGCCCATTGGAACAGCAACTCTGCTTCCTTGACTTTGGGTGGCCTCATTTGTCTAGTCCTTCTGAGTGGTGACACTACCCCCTCAGCCCTGGATGTCCTCATTCTTCTGCCCCTTGGGCATGGCATCCCTGCCCCCTCAGATTTGGGCAGCACACCCACCTCCATTCTGCTGGGACAAGTGAACAGTGGCCCCACACTCTGGAACCAAGTTGGTGAAGATCTTACCCTTTAAAACTTAAGAGACTGTAACTTCACCCTTTTAAATGCCAGAGGCTAAGGCAATGTTCTCCAGGAGGCTGTATATACTCTAAGCCAGTGTTCAATATATGATGGTGTTTCTCCCATAGCCAGGAATCTTGGGAATCAAGGGGTGCATATGAGAATGGCACCACTCACTATTATACCTCAAGCTTTTAAAAGCCCAGACACTACTCATTTTACTAGAATTCAGATCACTATTTCCGTGAACTGTTAACGCCAGTACATTGAGTTGTCCCAGGAAACTATAGTCTTAAGCCTGAAAACCCAGCAAATCAATGTTGAAAGGTGTTTGGTTATGTGTGCGGAGTATTCATATTTTTGTCTTCAATGAATATATGTGCCTGCACCCACATTTTTGTATTTACACATACCTCTCAACTCAACAGCAGTGGGTTATAGATACTTCTATCTGTTTTCATGTATGTACACACATATACCTACTCATACATCAATTTTCCTGTATCTAGCATATGTGCTCAAACATTCTTTTTTACTTTGGTTGTAATGTGATGACTATATTCACATTCAAGGCCACTTTTCTCATCACTGAAAATAACTAGTCTCTGCTACATAAACCTTATTTTCCCTAACCCCTTCCCTGGTATCCATCAATGAATATTGGTCTCACTATATTTATCTGTGCTTGTCATCTTATAAAGGAAGGACCATACAATATTTGTCCTTATATGCTTGATTTATTTCGCTTAGCATTATAACTTCCTGATCCATCCATGCTATAATACGATTCATGGACGCGTTTTTTTTTTTTTTTTTATGGTTGCCCAGCATTCCATTGTATGTATGTGCCACAATTTGTTTATCAATGGATCCTTTGTTGGGCAATTCAGTTGTTTCCATTTATTTGCTATTTTGAATAAAGCAGCAATGAACAGAGCTGTGCATATATCCACTCGTGCCATTATTTTTAAGTTTTTATGGTACACACCCCCTACATGTCTGTCAGTTTGTTGGACTGTCAGAGCTTGCATATTGTTGTGATGCTGGAAGCTATGCCACCAGTACTCAGATACCAGCAGGGTCATCCATGTCAGATGGGTTTCAGCAGAGCTTCCAGATTAAGACAAACTAGGAAGCAGGACCTGGCAGTCTACTTCAGAACAGAATTAGCCAGTAAAAACCTTATGAATACCAGCAAAACACATCTGGTATAGTGCCAGAAGATGAGACCGCAAGGTTGAAAGACACTCAAAAGACAACTGGAGAAGAGCTGCCTCCTCAAAGTAGAGTCGACCTTAATGCCCTGGAGTCAAGCTTTTGGGACCTTCATTTACTGATGTGGCATGACTCAAAATGAGAAGAAACAACTGCAAACAGCCATTACTGTCTGGAATACAGAGTAAGTGAAGTGTGAATCTAGGAAAATTGGAAATTGTCAAAAATGAAATGGGATGCATAAACAGCAATATCCTAGGCATCAGTAACTGAAATGGATTGGTATTGGTCATGTCGAATCAGACAATCATATGGTCTACTATGCTGGGAATGACAACTTGAAGAGGAATGACATTGCATTCATGGTCAAAAAGAACATTTCCTGATCTATCCTGAAGTACAGTGCTGTCAGTGATAGGATCATATCCATACATCTATAAGGAAGACCAGTTAATATTACTATTATTCAAATTTATGCAAGAACCAGAGGCCAAAGATGAAGAAATTGAGGATTTTTACCAGCTTCTACAGTCTGAAATTGATTGAATATTCAATCAGGATGCACTGATAATTACTGGTGATTGGATTGCAAAAGTTGGGAAAAAAAAAGGACAAATAGTTGGAAAATATGGCCTTGGTGATAGAAATTATGCTGGAGATCCTGGGATAGAATTTTGGAAGATCAACGACCTTTCCATTGTAAATGCCTTTTTTCACCAACATAAATGGCTACTATACATGTGAACCTCACAGATGGAATACACCAGAATCAAATTGACTACATCTGTGGAAAGAGATGATGGAAAAGCTCAATATCATCAGTCAAAACAAGGCCAGAGGTCAACTATGGAACAGACCATCAACTGCTCACTTGCAAGTCCTAGTTGAAACTGAAGAAAATTAGAGGAAATCCATGAGAGCCAAAGTACAACCTTGGGTATATCCCACCTGAATTTACAGACTATCTCATGAATAGATGTGACACGTTGAACACTAATGAACGAATACCAGACCAGTTGTGGAATGACACCAAGGACACGTACCTGAAGAAAGCAAGAGGTCATTAAGAAGACAGGTAACAAAGAAAAGACCAAAATGGATATCAGAAGAGACTCTGAAACTTGCTCTTGAATGTCTAACAGCTAAAGCAAAAGGAAGAAATGATGAAGTAAAAGAACTGAACAGAGTATTTCAAAGGGCAACTCAAGAATAAAAAGTATTATACTGATATGTGCAAAGAGCTGGAGATAGAAAACCAAAAGGGAAGAAATTGTTTGGCATTTCTCAAGCTGAAAGAACTGATGAAAAAATTCATGCCTCAAGTTGCAATACTGAAGGATTCTATGGGGAAAATGTAAAACGATGCAGAAAGACTCCAAAGAAGATCGAAGGGATACACGAAGCCATTATACCAAAAAGAATTGGTTGATGTTCAACTGATTCAAGAGGTAGCATATGATCAGGAACTGATGATACTGAAGGAAAAAGTCCAAGTTGCACTGAAGGCTTTGGCGAAAAACAAGGATCCAATGATTGAGGGAATATCAATTGAGATGTTTGAACAAACGGATGCAGCACTGGAAGCACGCACTCCTCTAACTTCCAAGAAATTTGGAAGACAGCTACCTGACCAACTGACTGGAAGAGATAAATATTTATGCCTATTCCCAAGAAAGGTGATCCAACAGAATGTGGAAATTATCAAACAATATCATTAATACCACACAAAAGCAAAATTTTGCTGAAGATTATTCAAAACCAGTATATCGACAGGGAAATGCTAGAAATTCCGGCTGGATTCAGTAGAGCACATGGAACCAGGGATATCATTGCTGATGTCAGATGGATCCTGGCTGAAAGCAGAGAATACCAGAAGGATGTTTACCTGTGTTTTCTTGACTCCGCAAGGGCATTGGACTGTGTAGATCATAGCAAATTATGGATAACATTGTGAAGAATGGGAATTCCAGAACACTTAATTGTGCTCATGTGGAACCTGTACATAGATCGAGAGGCAGTTGTTTGGACATAACAAGGGGATACTGAGTGGTTTAAAGTCAGGAAAGGTGTGCATCAGGGTTGCATCCTTTCACCATACCTATATAATCTGTGCACTTAGCAAATGTTCTGAGAAGCTGGACTATATGAAGAAGAACGGGGCATCAGGATTGGAGGAAGACTCATTAACAACCTACGTTATGCAGATGACATAATCTGGCTTACTGAAAGCGAAGAGGACTTGAAGCACTTAGGGATCAAAGACCACAGCCTTCAGTATGGATTACACCTCAATAAAGAAAACAAAAATCCTCACAACTGGACCAATAAGCAACATCGTGATAAACTGAGAAAAGACTGAAGTTGTAAAGAATTTTATTTTACTTGGATCCATAATCAATATCCATAGAAACAGCAGTTAAGAAATCAAAAGATGCATTGTTTTGGGTAAATCTGCTGCAAAGGACCTCTTTAAAGTGTTGAAAAGCAAAGATGTCACCTTAAAGACCAAGGTGCACCTGACCCAAGCCATGGTATTTTCAATCGCATCATATGCATGTGAAAGCCGAACAATGAATTAGGAAGACCAAAGAAGAATAGATGCTTTTGAATTGTGGCATTGGCGAAGAATATTGAATATACTGTGAAGTCCCAAAAGAATGAACAAATCTGCCTTGGAAGTGGTAGAACCAGAATGCTCCTTAGAAGCAAGGATGGTGAGACTGCAACTTACATGCTTTGGATATGTTGTCAGGAGGGATCAGTCCCTGGAGAAGGACATCATGCTTGGTAAATTAGACAGTCAGTGGAAAAGAGGAAGACCCTCAAGGAGATGAATTGACACGGTGGCTGCAACAATGGGCTAAAGCATAGCAATGATTGTGAGCATGGCACAGGCACAGGCAGTATTTCATTCTGTGGTATATAGAGTCGCTACGAGTTGGAATCGACTCAACTGCACCTAACAACAACAGGATACATACAGTGGTTAAGAGCTTGGCTGCTAATCAAAAGGTCAGCAGTTCAAATCTTGTTTTATTGCACTGGCTAGGACTTCTGGTAGAATGTTGAATAAGAGTGATGATAATGGGCATCGTTGTCTCATTCTCTTTCTGAAAGAGAAGACTCAGCCTTTTTCCTTTCAGTATAATATTGGCTGTTGTTGCTGCATATATGTGCCCTTAATTGTGTTGAGAAATTTCTCTTTTCCTATTTTTCTGAAGATTTTTTTAATCAGAAAAAGGATGCTGAATTTTATCAAATGCCTTTTTCCATAAACTGATATGATCATGTATTTATTTTCCTTTTTTTTTATGTTGTGGGTTAAACTGATTTTCTAATGGTGAACCACCCTTGTAATACTAGTACAAATCTCAATTTATCATGGTCTATGATTTTTTTTATATTTGCTTAAGTTTGCTGATTAGAATTTTGTTGAAAAGTTTTGTATCTATTTTCATAAGGATATTCATCCGTAATTTTCAATTTTCATGATTTCTTTACGTAGTTTGTGTGTCGGGTAATGCTGGCTTCATAGAGTTTGGTAGTTTGGTAGTGCTCCTCTTTATTTTTTTTAAATAATTTTTATTGTGCTTTAAGTGAAAGTTTACAAATCAAGTCAGTCTCTCACATATAAACTTATATACACCTTACTACATACTCCCACTTACTCTCCCCCTAATGAGTCAGCCTGCTCCCTCCTTCCAGTCCCTCCTTTTGTGACCGTTTTAACAGTTTCTAACCCCCTCTACCCTCCCATCTCCCCTCTGGACAGAAGATGCCAAAGTAGTCTCAAGTGTCCACCTGATGCAAGTAGCTCACTCCTCATCAGCATCTCTCTCCAACCCACTATCCAGTCCAAACCATGTCTGATTAGTTGGCTTAGGGAATGGTTCCTGTCCTGGGCCAACAGAAGGTTTGGGGACCATGACTGCAGGGATTCTTCTAGTCTTACCCACCCAGCCCAGTTCTAGTCTTAGTCAGACCATTAAGTCTGGTCTTTTTATGAGAATTTGGGGTCTGCATCCCACTGTTCTCCTGCTCCCTCAGGGGTTCTCTGTTGTGTCAGGGCAGTCATCAGTTGTGGCCAGGCACCATCTAGCTCCTCTGGTCTCAGGATGATGTAGTCTAGTTCATGTACCCCTTTCTGTCTCTTGGGCTCTTAATTACCTTGTGACATTCTCCTTTGATCCTGGTGAGCTGAGACTCATCGATGTATCTTAGATGGCTGCTTGCAACCGTTTAAGACCTGAGACGTCACACTTCAAAGTGGGATGCAGAATGTTTTCTTAATAGAATTTATTTTGCTAATTGACTTATATGTCCCCTGAAGCCATAATCCCCAAACACCTGCCCTTGCTCCACTGACCTTTGAAGCATTCAGTTTATTCAGGAAACTGCTTTTGGTCCAGTCCAGTTGTGCTGACCTCCCCTGTATTGAGTGTTGTCCTTCCCTTCACCTAAAGTAGTTATCTACTATCTAATTAGTAAATAACCCTCTCCCACACTCCCTTCCTCAGCCCTCTCATAGCCACAAAAAAATGTGTTCTGAGTTTAAACTATTTCTCAAAATCTTATAATATTGGTCTTATACGATATTTGTCCATTTGCATTGGACTAATTTCACTTAGAATAATGCCTTGCAGGTTCCTCCATGTTATGAAATGTTTCATAGATTCATCACTGTTCTTTATCGGTGCATACTATTCCATTGTGTGAATATACCATAATTTATTTATCCATTCATCCATTGATGGACACCTTGGTTGCTTCCAGCTTTTTGCTATTGTAAACAGTGCTGCAATAAACTTGGGTGTGCATATACCTGTTCGTGTAAAGGCTCTTATTTCTCTACAATATATTCTGAGGAGTGGGATTGCTGGGTCATATGGTAGTTCTATTTCTAGCTTTTTAAGGAAATACCAGATCCATTTCCAAAGTGGATGTACCATTTGGCATTCCCACCAGCAGTGTATAAGTGTTCCAATCTCGCTGCAGCCTCTCCAACATTTATTAGTTTGTGTTTTTTGGATTAATGACAGCCTTGTTGGAGTGAGATGGAATCTCATCGTAGTTTTAATTTCCATTTCTCTAATGGCTAATGATTGAGAGCATTTCCTAATGTATCTGTTAGCGGCCTGAATACCTTCTTTAGTGAAGTGCCTATTCATATCCTTTCCCCAATTTTTAATTGGGTTGTTTGTCTTTTTGTGGTTGAGTTTTAGCAGAATCATGTAGATTTTAGAGATCAGGTACTGGTCGGAGATGTCATAGCTGAAAATTTTTTCCCAGTCTGTAGGTGGTCTTTTTGCTCTTTTGGTGAAGTCTTTAGATGAGCCTAGGTGTTTGATTTTTAGGAGCTCCCAGTTACCTGGTTTCTCTTCGTCATTTTTGGTAATGTTTTGTATTCTGTTTATGCCTTGTGTTAGGGATCCTAACATTGTCCCTATTTTTTCTTCCATGATCTTTATCGTTTTAGACTTTATGTCTAGGTCCTTGGTCCATTTGGAGTTAGTTTTTTTTTTTTAATTAACTTTTCTTGAGCTTCAAGTGAACGTTTACAAATCAAGTCAGACTGTCACATATAAGTTTATATACACCTTACTCCGTACTCCCACTTGCTCTCCCCCAATGAGTCAGCCCTTCCAGTCTCTCCTTTCGTGACAATTTTGCCGGCTTCCAACTCTCTCCATCCTCCCATCCCCCCTCCAGAGAGGAGATGCCAACACAGTCTCAAATGTCCACCTGATATAATTAGCTCACTCTTCATCAGCATCTCTCTCCTACCCACTGTCCAGTTCCTTTCATGTCTGATGAGCTGTCTTCAGGAATGGTTCCTGTCCTATGCCAACAGAAGGTTTGGGGACCATGACCACCAGGATTCCTCTAGTCTCAGTCAGACCATTAAGTATGGTCTCCTTGTGAGAATTTGGGGTCTGCATCCCACAGAACTCCTGCTCCCTCAGGGGTTCTCTGTTGTGCTCCCTGTCAGGGCAGTCATCGATTGTGGCCAGGCACCAACTAGTTCTTCTGGTATCAGGATGATGTAGGTCTCTGGTTCATGTGGCCCTTTCTGTCTCTTGGGCTCTTAGTTATCGTGTTACCTTGGTGTTCTTCACCCTCCTTTGAAACAGGTGGGTTGAGACCAATTGATGCATCTTAGATGGCCGCTTGTTAGCATTTGAGACCCCAGATGCCACATTTCAAAGTGGGATGCAGAATGTTTTCATAACAGAATTATTTTGCCAATTGACTTAGAAGTCCCCTTAAGCCATAGTCCCCAAACCCTCGCCCTTGCTCCCCTGACCTTTGAAGCATTCAGTCCATCCCGGAAACTTCTTTGCTTTTGGTCCAGTCCAGTTGAGCTCACCTTCCATGTATTGAGTATTGTCCTTCCCTTCACCTAAAGCAGTTCTTATCTACTAATTAGTCAGTAAAAAGCCCTCTCCCACCCTCCCCCTCCCCGTAACCACAAAAGTATGTTTTCTTCTCGGTTTATATTATTTCTCAAGATCCTATAATAGTGGTCTTATACAATATTTGTCCTTTTGCCTCTGACTCATTTCGCTCAGCATAATGCCTTCCAGGTTCCTCCATGTTATGAAATGTTTCAGAGATTCGTCACTGTTCTTTATCGATGCGTAGTATTCCATTGTGTGAATATACCACAATTTATTTAACCATTCATCCGTTGATGGACACCTTGGTTGCTTCCATCTTTTTGCTATTGTAAACAGAGCTGCAATAAACATGGGTGTGCATATATCTATTTGTGTGAAGGCTCTTATTTCTCTAGGGTATATTCCGAGGAGTGGGATTTCTGGGTTGTACGGTACTTCTATTTCTAACTTATTAAGAAAACACCAGATAGATTTCCAAAGTGGTTGTACCATTTTACATTCCCACCAGCAGTGTATAAGGGTTCCAATCTCTCCACAGCCTCTCCAACATTTATTATTTTGTGTTTTTTGGATTAATGCCAGCCTTGTTGGAGTGAGATGGAATCTCATCGTAGGTTTAATTTGCACTTCTCTAATGGTTAATGATCGAGAGCATTTTCTCATGTATCTGTTAGCTGCCTGAATATCCTCTTTAGTGAAGTACGTGTTCATATCCTTTGCCCCACTTCTTGATTGGGTTGTTTGTCTTTTTGTGGTTGAGTTTTGACAGAATCATATAGATTTTAGAGATCAGGCACTGGTCGGAGATGTCATAGATGAAAATTCTTTCCCAGTCTGTAGGTGGTCTTTTTACTCTTTTGGTGAAGTATTCAGATGAGCATAGGTGTTTGATTTTTAGGAGCTCCCGGTTATCGGGTTTCTCTTCATCATTTTTGGTAATGTTTTGTGTTCTGTTTATGCCTTGTATTAGGGCTCCTAACGTTGTCACTATTTTTTCTTCCATGATCTTTATCATTTTAGTCTTTATGTTTAGGTCTCTGATCCACATGGAGTTAGTTTTTGTGCATGGTGTGAGGTATGGGTCCTGTTTCATTTTTTTGCAAATGGATATCCAGTTATGCCAGCACCATTTGTTAAAAAGACTATCTTTTCCCCAATTAACTGACACTGGGCCTTTGTCAAATATCAGCTGCTCATACGTGGATGGATTTCTATCTGGGTTCTCAATTCTGTTCCACTGGTCTATGTGTCTGTTGTTGTACCAGTACCAGGGTGTTTTGACTACTGTGGCTGTATAATAGGTTCTGAAATCAGGTAGAGTGAGGCCTCCCACTTTCTTCTTCTTTTTCAGTAGTGCTTTGCTTATCCGAGGCTTCTTTCCCTTCTATATGAAGTTGGTGATTTGTTTCTCTATCACATTAAAAAATTACATTGGAATTTGGATCAGAAGTGCATTGTATGTATAGATGGCTTTTGGTGGAATAGACATTTTTACTATGTTAAGTCTTCCTATCCATGAGCAAGGTATGTTTTTCCACTTAAGTATGTCCTTTTTAATTTCTTGTAGTAGAGCTTCCTAGTTTTGTTTGTATAGGTCTTTTACATCTTTGGTAAGATTTATTCCTAAGTGTTTTTATCTTCTTGGGGGCTACCGTGAATGGTATTGATTTTGTGATTTCCTCTTCGATGCTCCTTTTGTTGATGTAGAGGAATCCAAGTGATTTTTGTATGTTTATCTTATAACCTGAGACTCTGCCAAACTCTTCTATTAGTTTCAGTAGTTTTCTGGAGGATTCCTTAGGGTTTTCTGTGTATAAGATCATGTCATCTGCAAATAGAGATAATTTTACTTCCTCCTTGCGAATCCGGATACGCTTTATTTCTTTGTCTAGCCTAATTGCCCTGGCTAGGACTTCTAGCACAATGTTGAATAAGAGTGGTGATAAAGGGCATCCTTGTCTGGTTCCCATTCTCAAGGGAAATGCTTTCAGGCTCTCCCCATTTAGGGTGATGTTGGCTGTTGGCTTTGTATAGATGCCCTTTATTATGTTGAGGAATTTTCCTTCAATTCCTATTTTGGTGAGAGTTTTCATTATAAATGGGTGTTGGACTTTGTCAAATGCCTTTTCTGCATCAATTGGTAAGATCATGTGGTTTTTGTCTTTTGTTTTATTTATATGATGGATTACATTAATGGTTTTTCTAATATTAAACCAGACTTGCATTAAAAAAAAAGACTTGCATACCTGGTATAAATCCCACTTGGTCGTGGTGAATTATTTTTTTGATATCTTGTCGAATTCTACTGGCTAGAATTTTGTTGAGAATCTTTGCATCTATGTGCATGAGGGATAAAAAAATATAGGTCTGTAATTTTCTTTTTTTGTGATGTCTTTACCTGGTTTTGGCATCAGGGAGATGGTGGCTTCATAGAATGAGTTAGGTAGTATTCCGTCATTTTTATGCTTTGAAATACCTTTAATAGTAGCGGTGTTAACTCTTCTCTGAAAGTTTGGTAGAACTCTGCAGTATTGCCATCCGGGCCAGGGCTTTTTTTTGTTGGGAGTTTTTTCATTACCGTTTCAATCTCTTTTTTTCTTATGGGTCTATTTAGTTGTTCTACTTCTGATTGTGATAGTTTAGGTAAGTAGTGTTTTTCCAGGAATTCATCCATTTCTTCTAGGTTTGCAAATTTGTTAGAGTACAATTTTTTGTAATAATCTGATATGATTCTTTTAATTTCAGTTGGATCTGTTGTGATGTGGCCCTTCTCCTTTCTTATTCGGGTTATTTGTTTCCTTTCCTGTATTTCTTTAGTCAGTCTGGCCAATGGTTTATCAATTTTGTTAATTTTTTCAAAAAACCAGCTTTTGGCTTTGTTAATTCTTTCAATTGTGTTTCTGTTCTCTAATTCATTTAGTTCAGCTCTAATTTTTATTATTTGTTTTCTTCTGGTGCCTGATGGATTCTTTTGTTGCTCACTTTCTATTTGTTCAAATTGTAGGGACAGTTCTCTGATTTTGGCTCTTTCTTCTTTTTGTATGTGTGCATTTATCAATATAAATTGGCCTCTGAGCACTGCTTTTGCTGTGTCCCAGAGGTTTTGATAGGAAGTATTTTCATTCTCATTGCATTCTATGAATTTCCTTATTCCATCCTTAATGTCTTCTATAATCCAGTCTTTTTTCAGGAGGGTATTGTTCAGTTTCCTTTCCCTAGTTTTTCTGTTATTGATTTCTAGTTTTATTGCCTTGTGGTCTGAGAAGATGCTTTGTAATATTTCGATGTTTTGGATTCTGAAAAGGTTTGTTTTATGACCTAATATGTGGTCTATTCTAGAGAATGTTCCATGTGTGGCAGGAGAAAAAGTATACTTTGCAGCAGTTGGGTGGAGAGTTCTGTATAAGTCAATGAGGTCAAGTTGGTTGATTGTTGTAATTAGGTCTTCCGTGTTTCTATTGAGCTTCTTACTGGATGTCCTATCCTTCTCCGAAAGTGGTGTTTTGAAGTCTCCTACTATAATTGTGGAGGTGTCTATCTCACTTTTCAGTTCTGTTAAAATTTGATTTATGTATCTTGCAGCCCTGTCATTGGGTGCATAAATATTTAATATGGTTATATCTTCCTGGTCAATTGTCCATTTTATCATTATGTAGTGTCCTTCTTTATCCTTTGTGGTGGATTTAAGTTTAAAGTCTGTTTTTTCAGAAATTAATACTGTTACTCCTCTTCTTTTTTGCTTATTGTTTGCTTGATATATTTTTTTCCATCCTTTGAGTTTTAGTTTGTTTGTGTCTCTAAGTCTAAGGTGTGTCTCTTGTAGGCAGCATATAGACGGATCCTGTTTCTTTATCCAGTCTGAGACTCTCTGTCTCTTTATTGGTGCATTTAATCCATTTACATTTAGCATAATTATAGATAAGTAAGTGTTTAGTGTTGACATTTTGATGCCTTTTTATGTGTGTTGTTGACAATTTCATTTTTCCACTTATTTTTTTGTGCTGAGACGTTTTTGTTTGTAAATTGTGTGTTTCTCATTTTCATAGTAGTGGAATTTATGTTTGCTGAGTCGTTACGTTTTTCTTGGTTTTTATTTTGAGTTATGGAGTTGTTATACCTCTTTGTGGTTACCTTAATATTTACCCCTTTTTTCTAAGTAAAAACCTAACTTGTATTGTCCTATATCGCCTTGTATCCCTCTCCATATGGCAGTTGTATGCCACCTGTATTTAGTCCCTCTTTTTGATTATTGTGATCTTTTACTATTGACTTCAATGATTCCCTGTTTTGAGCATTTTTTTTTAATTAATCTTAATTTGTTTTTGTGATTTCCCTATTTGAGTTGATATCAGGATGTTCTCTTCTGTGACCTTGTGTTGTGCTGGTATCTGATATTATTGGTTCTCTGACCAAACAATATCCTTTAGTATTTCTTGTAGCTTTGGTTTGGTTTTTGCAAATTCTCGAAGCTTGTGTTTATCTGTAAATATCTTAATTTCGCCTTCATATTTCAGAGAGAGTTTTGCTGGATATATGATCCTTGGCTGGCAGTTTTTCTCCTTCAGTGCTCTGTATATGTCATCCCATTGCTTTCTTGCCTGCATGGTTTTTGCTGAATAGTCTGAACTTATTGATTCTCCCTTGTAGGAGACCTTTCTTTTATCCCTGACTGCTTTTAAAATTTTCTCTTTAACTTTGGTTTTGGCAAGTTTGATGATAATAAGTCTTGGTGTTTTTCTTTTTGGATCAATCTTAAATGGGGTTCGATGAGCATCTTGGATAGTTATCCTTTCATCTTTCTTGATGTCAGGGAAGTTTTCTGTCAGCAGATCTTCAACTTTTCTCTCTATGTTTTCTGTCCTCCCTCCTTGTTGT
Organism: Loxodonta africana; assembly: GCF_030014295.1. Lineage (NCBI taxonomy): Eukaryota > Metazoa > Chordata > Mammalia > Proboscidea > Elephantidae > Loxodonta > Loxodonta africana. Next base: position 3,672,138 of record NC_087363.1, read on the forward strand.
GGGACTCCAATCACATGCAAGTTATCCTTCTTGATAGAGTCCCACATGATTCTTAGGGTTTCTTCATTTTTTTTAATTCTTTTATCTGATTTTTTTTTCAGCTATGTTGGTGTTAATTCCCTGGTCCTCCAGATTTCCCACTCTGCATTCTAATTGCTCGAGTCTGCTCCTCTGACTTCCTATTGCGTTGTCTAATTCTGTAATTTTATTGTTAATCTTTTGGATTTCTGCATGCTGTCTCTCTATGGATTCTTGCAACTTATTAATTTTTTCACTATGTTCTTGAATAATCTTTTTGAGTTCTTCAACTGTTCTATCAGTATGTTCCTTGGCTTTTTCTGCAGTTTGTCTTATCTCATTTCTGAGGTCCTCCCTGATGTCTTGAAGCATTCTGTAAATTAGTTTTTTATATTCTGTATCTGATAATTCCAGGATTGTATCTTCATTTGGGAAAGATTTTGATTCTTTTGTTTGGGGGGTTGTAGAAGCTGTCATGGTCTGCTTCTTTATGTGGTTTGATATCAACTGCTGTCTCCGAGCCATCACTAAGATATAGTAGTGATTTATTCTATATTTGCTCACTGAGTCTTATCTTGTTTTGTTTTCTTTCTATATACATGGATGGGCTACTAGATTGTGCTGTCTTGATTGTTTTAGCCCTTGAGTTACTTATGACCTATTACCAGCTGGTTTGGGCTGTTGCCAGATATATATGCCTGAGTCTATTCACTATTCTTGAGTAGAATCTGATTTTGGGTCATCAAGTGTGTGCTGCACCCTAACACCTATCCACCTTGAGAAGTAGTGGTGATAATTGTGTGCACCAGATTCTATTAGCAGCTGGGGTTCACACTCCAGGGGGGCAGGATGCTGACAGACTTCCCCCAAGTGCCAGTGAGGTAAGTGTGTCTCTATTCCTAAAGCACCTTGGTTGGAGGGCTCTGCAGCTGTACCTTAGGCCCCCAATGCAGGTACCTCTACAGATTGGTAGGTGTCACCCTCCTTAGACCCCTAAGGCAGGAGGCTAGGTGGTCAGGTGGGAGCTTCAGCCCTCAGTTCCCTGTTGTGGGTCAGTTAGGGCTCTGTTGAATATGCAGAGATATCAGACCTGGGAAACTTGTTTTTCCAGTAAATCCGCAAAAAAAAAAAATGCAGTCAGATCCCTATCAGAAATGCCTTTGCATTGTAATAGCCACCTTGTTCCCTGTAGAGATGAAAGCCGGAGATATGGATCACATGTGCTTGGCTGGAGCTGGTTCTGTGTTTTTAGTCCAATTAGGGAAGGATTTTTGGTCCCTGGGTTTTTGGTGGTTGCTTCTCTCAGGCCAGAAGAATGGGTTAGAAAAAGACCAAAAAGAAAGGGAAAAGAAAAGCTGTGGAGCAGTTCTCCCTCTGGCTCAGGAAATTCCAATGTTAATGAAGCCTTCTGGGAAGGGGAGGGGAGGATTCAGAAAAACAGGAGAGGGTATCACCCCGGAATATAGACAAAGTTGCTTATCTTGCTTGGGATGACTATTTTATTTGAGATTCCCGAGGGGCGTGTCACCTATGTATGCTGGCTGGGTAGAGATTGCCCCTGAGGGTCTGGCCCGCAGAAGCCATGGTCAGTTCCTCCGCTGCCAATCCAAAGCCCAGTGTCAAGGTTCCCCACCTGGGTCGCTGCACTCCCGGCTTCAAAACCAGTCGCTGCCTCCCAGGGACTTCTCCCACCAGCCGCGTTGCAGCGCCGCCCGCGCGGACTGGCTGGGCCCCCTCCCGGGGTCAGTTCAGGGGTGTAGGGCTGTGCTCAATGTTTGCACCTTCACAGGATATCCTGGTCAGCTCCCCTGCGCCCAGACCAAAGCCCCGCGCCAAGGTTCCCTGGCTGAGACGCTGCACTCCCGGCTCCAAAACCAGTCGCTGCCTCCCGGCGACTTCTCCTTCTGCCAGCTGCATCGCCGTGCTGCCCACGTTGACGGCTGGGCCCCCTCCCGAGGTCAGTTCCAGGGGGTAGTGCTGCGGACCGTGTTTGCGCCATGACAGGATGTTGTGTTCAGCTCTCTTGTGCCCAATCCTAAGCCTGGCGCCAAGGTTACCTGACTGGGACGCTGGCTCCAGGCTCCGAGAACAGTCGCTGCTTCCCTGTAGTTGTTCGTTCTTGGTTTCTGTCACTCAGGTCAACTCTTTAAATCTGTGTTTGTTGTTCAGGGTTTGTAGATTGTCATGTATGTGATCGATTCACTTGTTTTTCCGAGTCTTTGTTGCAAGAGGGATCTGATGTAGCGTCTACCTAGTCAGCCATCTTGGCCCCCTTCCTGGAGTTAGTTTTTGTGCATGGTGTGAGGTATGGGTCCTGTTTCATTTTTTTGCAGATGGATATCCAGTTATGCCAGCACCATTTATTAAAAAGACTATCTTTTCCCCAATTAACTGACAGTGGGCCTTTGTCAGATATCAGCTGCTCATATGTGGATGGATTTATATTTGGGTTCTCAATTCTCTTCCATTGGTCTATGTGTCTGTTGTTGTACCAGTACCAGGCTGTTTTAACTACTGTGGCTGTATAATATGTTCTCATATTAGGTAGAATGAGGCTTCCCGCTTCATTCTTTTTCATCAATGCTTTTCTTATCTGGGGCTTCTTTCCCTTCCATATGAAGTTGGTGATTTGTTTCTCCATCATATTAAAAAAAGTGTCGTTGGAATTTGGAACAGAAGTGCATTGTATATATAGATAGCTTTTAGTAGAATAGACATTTTTACTGTTAATCTTCCTATCCCTGAGCAAGGTATGTTTTCCCACTTATGCAGGTCCTTTTTAGTTTCTTGAAGTAGTACTTTGTAGTTTTCTTTGTGTAGGTCTTTTACGTCTTTGGTAAGCTTTATTCCTAAGTATTTTATTTTCTTGTGGGCTACTGTGAATGGTATTGATTTGGTGATTTCCTCTTCGATGTTCTTTTTGTTGGTGTAGAGGAATCCAGCTGATTTTTGTATGTTTATCTTGTAACCTGAAACTCTGCTGAACTCTTCTCTTAGCTTCAGTATTTTTCTTGAGGATTCCTTAGGGTTTTCTGTGTATAAAATCACATCATCTTCTAATAGAGATAATTTTACTTCTTCCTTGCCAATCTGGATGCCCTTTAATTCTTTGTCTAGCCTAATTGCTCTGGCTAGGACCTCCAACACAATGTTGAATAAGAGTGGTGATAAAGGGCATCCTTGTCTGGTTCCCATTCTCAGGGGAAATGCTTTCAGGCTCTCTCCATTTAGGGTGATGTTGACTGTTGGTTTTGTGTAAATGCCCTTTATTATGTTGAGGAATTTTCCTTCAATTCCTATTTTGCTGAGAGTTTTTCTCATGAATGGGTGTTGGACTTTGTCAAATGCCTTTTTTGCATGTATTGATAAGAACATGTGGTTTTTGTCTTTTGTTTTATTTATACGGTGGATTACATTAATTATTTTTCTAATGTTGAACCAACCTTCAATACTTGGTATAAATCCCACTTGGTCATAACGGGTTATTTTTGTGATATGTTGTTGAATTCTATTGGCTAGAATTTTGTTGAGGATTTTTGCATCTATGGTCATAAAGGATATAGGTCTGTAATTTTCTTTTTTTGTGTGTGGTGTCTTTACCTGGTTTTGGTATCAGGGATATGCTGGCTTCATAGAATAAGTTAGGGAGTATTCCATTCTTTCCTATGCTTTGAAATACCTTTAGTAGTAGTGGTGTTAACTCTTCTCTGAAAGTTTGGTAGAACTCTGCAGCGAAGCCATCCGGGCCAGGGTTTTTTTTTTTTGTTGGGTGTTTTTTTGATTACCTTTTCCATCTCTTTTTTTTTTGTTGTTATGGGTCTATTTAATTGTTCTACTTCTGATCGTGTTAGTTTAGGTAGGTGGTGTGTTTCTAGGGATTCACCCATTTCTTCTAGGTTCTCAAATTTGTTAGAGTACAATTTTTCATAGTAATCTGATATGATTGTTTTAATTTCAGTTGGGTCTGTTGTCATATGGCCCATCTCATTTCTTATTCAGGTTATTGGTTTCCTTTCCTGTATTTCTTTTGTCAGTCTGGCCAATAGTTTATCAATTTTTTTAAATTTTTTCAAAGAACCAGCTTTTGGCTTTGTTAATTCTTTCAATTGTTTTTCTGTTCTTTATTTCATTTAATTCTGCTCTAGTTTTTTTTTTTCTTCTGGTGCCTGATGGATTCTTTTGTTGCTCCCTTTCTATTTGTTCCAGTTGTACGAACAGTTCTCTCATTCTAGTTCTTTGTTCTTTACATATGTGTGCATTTATTGATATAAATTGACCTCTGATCTCTCCTTTCACTGTGTCCCGGAGGTTTTGATAGGAAGTGTTTTCATTCTCGTTGCATTCTATGAATTTCTTTATTCCCTCCTTAATGTCTTCTATAACCCAGTCTTTTTTGAGCAGAGTATTGTTCAGTTTCCAAGTATTTGATTTCTTTTCCCTGATTTTTCTGTTATTGATTTCTACTTTTATGGCCTTATGGCTTGAGAAGATGCTTTGTAATATTTTGATGTTATGGATTCTGCAAAGGTTTGTTTTATGAGCTAATATGTGATCTAAAGAATGTTCCATGTGCACTAGAAAAAGAAGTATACTCTGCAGCTGTTGGGTGGAGTGTTCTTTATAAGTCTATGAGGTCAGGTTGGTTGATTGTAGCAATTAGATCTTCTGTGTCTCTATTGAGCTTCTTACTGGAAGTCCTATCCTTCTCCGAAAGTGGTGTGTTGAATTCTCCTACTATAATTGCGGAGGTGTCTATCTCACTTTTCAATTCTGTTAAAGTTTGTATTATGTATCTTGTGGCCCTGTCATTGGGTGCATAAATATTTAATAAGGTTATATCTTCCTGGTCAATTGTCTCTTTCATCATTATGTAGTGTCCTTCTTTATCCTTTGTGGTGGATTTAACTTTAAAGTCTATTTTGTCGGAAATTAGTACTGCCACTCCTAATTTTTTTTGATTGTTGTTTGCTCGATATACTTTTTTCCATTCTTTGAGTTTTAGTTTGTGTCTCTAAGTCTAAGGTGTATCTCTTTTAGGCAGCATATAGACGGATCGTGTTTTTTTTATCAAGTCTGCAACTCTCTGTCTCTTTATTGGTGCATTTAGTCCATTTATATTCACTAGGTGGTTTGGGTGGAGCTTCAGCCCTCAGTTCCCTGCTGTGGATCAGTGAGGGCTCTGTTTAATAGGTAGAGAGGTATCAGACCTCCAGAACTTGTCTTTCCACTGCTCACCTAAAACAATTACAGTCAGATCTCTATCAGAATTGCCTTTGCAGTATAATAGCCACCTTGTTCTCTGTAGGGATGAAAGCCAAAGACTGTGGATCTTTTATGCTTGGCTGGAGCTCATTCTGTATTTTTATTCCAGTTTAGGGAAGTCGGGGAAGGATTTTTCCCTCTGGGTTGTTAATTGCTGCTTCTCTCAGGCCAGGAGAATGGGTTGGGAAAAAAAAAAAAACCTGCAGAGCACTTCACTTGCTGGCCTAGGAAATTCCAATTTTAATGAAGCCACCTAGGGCAGGGAGGGGAGGGATCAGATAGATAGGAGAGAGTAGCACAATATAGACAAAGTTACTTGTCTTGCTTGGCGATGACTGTTTTATCTGAGATTCCAGAGGGGCATGTAGCCTGTGTGCGTTGGCTGGGTCGAGATTGCCCCTGAGGGTCAGGCCTGCATCCTGTGCTTCCGCCTTCTCAGGAAGCCGTGATCAGCTCCTCTGCTCCTAGTCCAAAGCCCAGCACCAAGGTTTTCTGGCTGGGATGCTGCACTCCAGGCTCCTATACCAGTTGTTGTTTCCCCATGATTTCTCCTTCCCCTGTCAGCTACGTCGTTGTGCAGCCTGCATGCACTGGCTGGTTTTCCGCCGAGGTTACTTCATGGGGCTAAGGCTGCGTCCCAAGCTTGCACCGTCTCAGGAAGCCATGATCAGCTCCTCTGTGTTTAGTCCAAAGCCTGGTGCCAAGGTTTTCTGACTGGGATGCTGGCTACAGGCTTCAAAAGCAGTCACTGCTTCCCCGTGGTTGCTCATTCTCTTGTCAGCCACATCAGCATGCAGCCTGCTTGCTCTGGCTGAGTCTCTACCGAGGTTAATCCAGGGGGTTAGGGGTTAGGGCTGTGTCCCATGCTTGGCCCGTCTCAGGAAGCCGCAATCAGCCCCACACTCTGGCACAATGGAACTGGGAGGGCTCAAGGCTGTGGCGCGGGATGCCAGATCCAGAAGTGGTGGCTTCTTCAAGGCGCGGCTTTTTGCTCCCCTGTCACACAGGTCAGCTCCTTAGTTCTGTGTTTGATGGTCAGGGTTCATAGATTGTCATGTATGTGCTGGATTCGCTTGTTTTTCCGAGTCTTTGTTGCAAGAGGGATATGAGGTAGTTCTACCTACTCAGCCATCTTGGCCCCACCCCTCTCTATGTTTTTAATGAGATTAAGTAGGATTGGTGTCAACTCTTATCTGAATTTCTGGTAGAATTCTCCAGTGTAGCCATCTAGTCATGGGCCTTTTTCTGTTGGCAGATTTTTGATGATATCGTCTGTCTCTTTTTTTGTCATGAGTGTGTTTAAATTTTCTACCTCTCTTTTTGTTAGTTTGGGTAGGTAGCATTTTCATAGGAATTTGTCCATTTCATCCATGTTTTCAAATTTGTTGTGGTAAAATTTTTCACAGTAATCACCTTCGTAGTAATGACCTTCTTTATATCTGTTGAATCTGTTATAATGTCACTAATTTCATTTCTTCATTAGGTTATTTGCCTCTTCTGTTTTGTTTTTTTTTTTTTTTTTGGTCAATCTAGCCAGAGACTTTTTGTTTTCTTCCTTATTTATTCTCAATGTTTCCTTTTGGTTGCCACAAGTATTACATTCTACAACTTACAATTACAATAATATTTAACATATGAATAACATTTAAAATATAACCTTAAACTAGTAAATCTATTCCTGGTATGCACTTCCCTCCCGCATTTACGTTGGTGTGTCTCCATTAAGATCAATATACAAATTTTTTTTATTAGTTTACTTTGTACTTACTTCTTACAAACTTGATGTGCTGTTTGAAGGATTTAATCGTTGAATTTATTCCCTAAAAATATCATATACTTGGTCCTAATGATTGCATTTTTTGTTGCATTTTTTTGGAGAACTCTCTTATTTTTTTAATTTTCCCCCAGATATAGAGACAAGTATTTATTTAATGCTCTTGACTTTCTTTTTGGAGTATTCTCTTGAATAATACTTACAGAGCTGCTCTTGTTGTTTTTGTTAGGTGCTGTCCAGTTGGTTTTGACTCATAGCAACTCCATGTATAACAGAATGAAATACTGCTCAGCCCTGAACCATTCTTACCATTGTTGCTATGTTTGACCCCATTATTGAAGACACTGTGTCAATACATCTTGTTGAGGATCTTCCTCTTTTTACTCACCCTCTGCTTTATCAAGCATGATGTTCTTCTCCAGGGACTGGTCCTTCCTGACAACATGTCCAAAGTAAATGTGATGAAGCCTCCCCATCTTTGCTTCTAATGAGCATCCTGGCTGTAGGTTTTCCAAGACAGATTTGTTCATTCTTTTGTCAGTCCATGGTATATTCAATATCCTTCACCAACACCATAATTCAAATGCATCAACTCTTCTTCAGTCTTCTCTGTTCATTGTGCAGAATTTGCATACCTATGAGGCGATTGAAAATACCATGCTTGAGTAGGGCACTCCTTAGTCTTCCAAGTGACATGTTTGCTTTTTAACAGTTTAAGTAGGTCTTTTGCAGCAGATTTACCCAAAGCAATGTGTCTTTTGATTTCTTGATTGCTGCTTCCATGGATATTGATTGTGGAATTGAAAAATGAAACTGAAATGGAAATGAAATTCTTGACGATTTCAATCTTTTCTTCGTTTATCATGATATTGATTATTGGTCCAGTTGTGAGGATCTTTTTTTTATTATTATTGTGTCTTAGATGATATACAGAGCAGTTTCTCATTAAACAATTAATACACATATTGTTTTGCAACACTGGTCGCTGACAACATGTCAACACTCTCCGGTTCCTGAACACAGGTTCCCCACTGCCAGCTATCCTGTCTCCTATGTTCTTGCCCTTCTCCCTGGGCTGGTGTGCCCGTTTAGTCTCATTTTGTTTTATGGGCCTGTCTAATCTTTGGCTGAAGGCTGAACCTCAGGAGTGTCTTCAGTACTGAGTTAAAAGGCTGTCTGGGGGCCATATTCTTGGGGTTTTTCCAGTCTCTTTCAGACCAATAAGTCTGGTCTTTTTTTATGAGTTAGAATTTTGTTCTACGTTTTTCTCCAGCTCTATTTAGGACCTTCTATTGTGATCCCTGTCAGAGCAGTCAGTGGTGGTAGCCAGGCATCATCTAGTTGTGCTGCACTCCATCTGGTGAAGGATCTGGTAATTGTGGTCCATTAGTCCTTTGGAGTAATCTTTCCCCTGTGTCTTTGGTTTTCTTCATTCTCCCTTGCTCCAGACAGAGTGGGACCAGTGGAGTATCTTAGATGGCCCCTCACAAGCTTTTAGGGCTTCAGATGTTACTTAGCAAAGTAGGATGTAGAATATTTTCTTTATAAACTGTCTTATGCCATGTGAGTTAGATGTCCCCCAAGACTGTGGTCCCCAGCCCTCAGCCCAGTAATTCAGTCCCTCAGGGAGTTCGGATGTGTCTGTGAAACTTCTGTGACCTTGCCTTAGTCAAGTGGTGCTGACTTCCCCAATATTGTGTACAGTCTTACCGTTTACCAAGGTTATCACTTATCTATTGTCTATTTAGTATTTTTCCCTCCCCACCCAGCCCTCCTTTGTAACCATCAAAGTTTGTTTCTTTCTATGTGCAAACTTTTCTTGGTTTTTTACCATAGTGGTCTCATACAGTATTTTTCCTTTTGTGTTGACTTATTTCTCTCAGCATAATGCCTTCTAGATTTATCCCTGTTGAAAGATGTATTATGAATCTTTTTCTTTATGTTATGGTATAATCCATATTGAAGGCTGTAGTCTTTGATCTCAGTCACTGAGTGTTTCAGGCTCTCTTCACTTTTAGCAAGCAAGGTTGTGTCATCAGCATATCATGAGCTTCCTCCAATCAGATGCTCTGTTCTTCTACCTATAGCCCAGTTTCTCAGATTATTTCCTTGCCACACAGATTGAGTAAATACGGTGGAAGAATACAACCCTGACACCTTCCTTTCCTGATTTTAAACCTCCGAGTATCACTTTGTCCTGTTAAAATAATTGCCTCTTGGTCTATGTACAGGTTCTCCATGAGTACAAAGTGTTCTGGAATTCCCATTCTCCTCAATTTTACCCATAATTTGTTATTATCCACACAATAAAATGCCTTTGCATAGTCGGTAAAACAAAGGTAAATATCTTTCTGGTATTCTGCTTTCAGTCAAACTCTATCTGACAATAGCAGTGATACCCTTTGTTCCAAGTCCTCATCCAAATCCGGCTCAATTTCTGGCAGTTCCCTGTCCATGAACCCATGCAACTATTTTTGAATTATGTTCAGCAAAATTTTACTTACGTGTGATATTAATGATATTGTTCTATAATTTCCACATTTAATTGGGTCACCTTTCTTTGGAATGTGTGCAAATATGAATATCTTCCACTTGGTTGACCAATTATCTATCTTCCAAATTTCTTGGCACAGATGAATTAGTGCTTCTATAGTTGCAACTTTTTGTTGAAACCTCTAAATTGGTATCCTGTCAATTCCTTGAGCTTTGTTTTTTGCCAGTGTATTTAGTGTAGCTTGGACATCTTCCTTCATTGGTTCTTGAGCATATGCTACCTCCCGAAATGGTTGAATGTTGACCAATTATTTTGGTATGGTGATTCTGTGTATTTCTTCAGTTTTCTTTTGATGCTTCTTGTGTAGTTCAGTATTTTGCCCACAGACTTTTTCGTTATTGCAACTAGAGCCTTGATTTTTTTCTTCAGTTCCTTCATCTTGAGAAATGTCAAGCATGTTGTTCCCTTTTGTTTCTCCTTCATACATCTGTCAATTTGTCCTACTGCATTAGCTTGTTTGTTGCTGTGATGCTGCTAGATATGTCATCAGTATTTCAAATACCAGCAGGATTACCCATGGTTGACGGGTTTCAGTGGAGTATTCCAGAGTTGGAGGGGGCATCTAGGTCAATTGGCATAACGAAGTTTATTAAGAAAATGTTCTACATCCCACTTTGGGAGTGGCATCTGGGGTCTTAAAAGCTAGCAAGCGGCCATCTAAGATGCATTAATTAGTCCCAACCCACCTGGAACAAAGAAGAATGAAGAACACTAAAGTCACAAGGAAAATATGAGTCCAAGAGACAGAAAGGGCCACATAAACCAGAGACTCCATCAGCCTGAGACTGGAAGAACAAGATGGTGCCTGGCTACCACCAATTACCTCCCTGACAGGGAACGTATCAGAGAGTCCCTGATGGAGCAGGAGAAATTGAAGTGCAGAACTCAAATTCAGATTCTAGTAAAAAGACCAGACTTAATGGTCTGACTGAGACTGGAGGGATCCCAGAGGACTTGGCTCCTGTACTCTCTGTTAGCCTAAAACTAAAACCATTCCTGAAGTCAACTCTTCACGCATAGATAAGATTGGACTATAAGACATAAAATGCTACTGGTGAAGAGAGTACTTCTTAGCTCAAGTAGATACATGAGGCTAAGTGGGCAGCTCCTGTCACAAGGCAAGATGAGGAGACAGAGGGATAAGAGAGCTGGTTGAATGGACACAGGAAATACAGGGTGAAGAGGAGGAATGTGCAGTCACATTACAGGGAGAGCAACTAGGGTCACATAACTATGTGCGTATAAGTTTTGGTATGAGAAACTGATGTGATCTGTAAACTTTCTTTAAAACACAATTAAAAAAAAAAAAAGAATTCCTGGTCGGCAATTGTTTCCTTTCAGTATTTTCTGTATGTCTGTCTCTCCATTGTCTTCAGGCTTCTAGAGTTGCTGGGGAGAAATCTGCAATAATTGTCATGAAAGCACCTTGGTATGTTATTTTATGCTTTTCTCTTTCTGCTTTCAGAATTATCTCCTTGTACTTGGTTTTCAAGAATTATATTAAGATATGGTGTGGAGTTGCTCTTTTTTTTGTCTCATTTAGTTGGGGTTTGTGTAGCTTTCTGTATGTAAAGGCTTGGTTCTCTCTTCAGATCTGGAAAATTCTCTCAAATTATATCTCAGAAAATCATTTCCATGTATTGTTGTCATGGTGCTCTGGGATTCGAATAATTCTATTTCCTTTAGTGTTTGTTCACTTTTCTTTGCTCTTTTCTCTTGAGACTTGGTAAGTTCAGTTAATTTGTCTTCTAATTCATTTATTCTATCTTCCATATGTTCAACTCTATTGTTGAGTGTTTCTCTTGCTTTTCGTGATTCATTTGTTTTATTCTTCAGTTCCAGTAGTTTTCTTTTTTGATGTTTTCGGTTTCCACATTGAGTCTTTCACTTTGTTGTTCCATTTGTTTCCCTGTCTCTGCTAATTTGTTTTGTGTGTGCTTTCTGCTTTCTTTAAACATATTTTTCACCATAGTCTGATAATTATCAATTCTTTGTGTTAGTCTGGCCTCCACAGTAGATTTTCCCTTTTCTTCTTGTTTTGCTTTTGACTGGTCTTTCTTCTTTTATGATTTTGCATGTTTTACTATTTTTTTGTTGAACTTGCACCATTTGGTTATCTTTGTTATTTTATGTTAAATCTTTTATTTTTGTTTCATGGGAAAACTTTTTGGTTGTACTCGCTGGTGTCCCAGGGCCAAGTGCACGTCTCCCAAACAGAAGACCAGGACCCTCACCACCAGCTGCTCCTTGGGACAAAGGTGTAGTAGCCTGCCTCTACAAAGACTTACAGCACTGGAAACGACATAGTGGAGCTCCACTCAGCCTCACAATATTGCTATGAGTCAGAAGTGAGCTTGGTATTGTCTTCTGAAATCTACTAGACAGCACTCTTATCCTTAGGCTTTTTTCATTGCTGACCCAGTTATTCTGAATGCTTGAACTCTGGAATTCAATAATCATGTGTGGGAGGGAGGGAGTTGTTTAGCTGCCCTCAGATGCTGATGTAAGTGGTGGAGTTTGAGTTTCTTTGGCAAAGATGGGCTCTCTGTATATTTCCCCCATGGGTGCACCTGCCCACAGTGGAACAATTTTCTTTCTGTTTTGCCCTGTCAGTCTGAAGAATTCCTCTAGCCCTACTGCCCTTGCTGTTCCTCTGGTCATAGGTAGTTCCTGCCCATGTTGGGGCTCATTGAGGTTCAACAGCACTTTCTCACTTCACCATGGTCTCCCTTTGCCTCTTTCCAATTGCTTCTCCTGAGAACTCCCAAAGGCATTTTATGCACCTTTTAAAAAATTAGGCTATTGCTTCCTCATATGAGTCCCTTTTCTGTGATTCCTGTTAGGGCTGTTTCCCAGCTCTATCCCAAAATGACTCCAAAGAGTGAGCATTTCAAATGTTAGCGTGTAGCTTCTCCCAGCTTCTGTGCTCTCCCTGCACCTCCTCTTTCCCATGTCTAGACTTATCCTAACTCTTCTATACCTCAGATGCTGTCTGGAGTTCTTGATCCCGCTCCAGAAACATTGCTTTGGCTTGGAATAATTATATCATTAGATTGTAGTTTTGTTTGCTTATGAGTGTGGGTGTGTTTAATTAATGAATTTATTTTTATTGTGTTTGGATAGTATACTTGACAAAGCAAGAAGTTGGCAGCACTTTGTTGCTAGTCAAAGTTATTTTGAAATTATTTTGAAAATAATTGTTTTGGAATGAATTAAATCCCAAAACGTTGGTATTGGGCTTGTAATAAACCTGTATCATGAAGGCTAGTTTATTTTATGAGACACAATGCCTTGTCTCTTTTTTTTCTGCCTTAAGAAAACCACTTAATTCTGTTTCATCTGAGGATGCTTGTAATCAATCTGTTTAAACTGTCACTTTCAGAATCAATAAATTTTATGACGGTGTGTTTTTTTCTCTCTCAGTTCAATGTGAGCAATGTTGTCAACTCATCTTAGAAAAGGTCTTTCTGATTTGTTAACTTGACTTTAAAGTTATTCTGTTGTATGTCACTAGTGATTTCCAAACATGTGGAGGAAGCATTCAGTCTCTGTTGGGAGACACATGTGGATGTGTTGTGTGATAAAGGGAAATAATTCTTATCTGAAGGTTTTGTCATGGATTCTGCAGATCTTATGATTGAGCACCTTTGCACTTGAAACAAATGAAAATGTTGAGAAAGAGTGAGGAAAAGGATCATTATACCACTGTATAAACAAGAAGCAACATCATGATAAATGGAGAAAAGATTGAAGTTGTCAAGGATTTCATTTTGCTTGAATCAACAATAAACACCCATGGAAACAGCAGTCAAGAAATCAAATGACAAATTGCATTGAACAATCTTCTGCAAAAACATCTTATAAACCAAATCAAAAAACCAAATCCATTGCTGTCGAGTCAATTCTGACTCATCGCGACCCGGCAGGACAGAGTAGAACTGGCCCATAGAGTTTCCAAGTAGCGCCTGGTGGATTTGAACTGCTGACCCTTTGGTTAGCAGCCATAGCATTTAACCACTCCACCACCAGGATTTCGGACATCTTATAAAGTGTCTATTACTAAAATAGTGTTGTCTTTTGACAGAAAGATGTTCAAGAGCCATATGGCGATCTTTCCTTAGCCATATGATGAAAAGATGAATTGGATCACTTTCTTACTCCACACATCAAAAGAGGTTACGAAAATAAGGTTTAAAATTTAGATTACGTGAATATACAGAAACTTCATAACAAAAACAAGAAAGAATAAATTAAAATTTAAAAAAAAAATGAGAAATCACCAACTCTATCACAGAGTTGAATAGAAAATGAAAATTAGTCCTACAGAAAAATGGACATAAGATATGATTAAAGAGTCCACATTAAAGAAAAACAAATAGTTCTAAAAGGTATCAAGAGTTGTTCAACTGGACTCATAATAATAGAAGCACAAATGAAAACTACACTTAGACATCATTTCTCACCTATTAGAATAGCACATAGCATCAGTCAACTTATATTTAATAATTGTGTCTCCTATTGATACACATATCTTGAGCGTCGAGCAGCTAAAGCAAAAGGAAGAATTGATGAAGTAAAAGAACTGAACAGTAGATTTCAAAGGGCCTCTTGAGACGACAAAATAAAGTATTATAATAACATGTGCAAAGAGCTGGAGATGGAAAACCAAAAGGGAAGAACATGATCAGCATTTCCCAAGCTTAAAGAACTGAAGAAAAAATTCAATCCTCGAGTTGCAATAGTGAATATTTTCCATGGGGAAAATATTAAATGATGCAGGAAGTATCAAAAGAAGATGGAAGGAATACACAGAGTCATTATACCAAAAAGAATTAGTCAATATTCTACCATTTCAAGAGGTGGCATATGATCGATCAGGAACCGATGGTACTTTAGGAAGAAGTCCAAGCTGCTCTGATGGCATTGGCAAAAAACAAGGCTCCAGGAATTGATGGAATATCAATTGAGATGTTTCAACAAACAGATGCAGCACTGGAGGTGCTCACTTGTCCATGCCAAGAAATATGGAAGACAGCTTCCTGGCCAACTGACTGGAAGAGATCCATATTTATGGCTATTCCCAAGAAAGGTGATCCAACTGAAGGTGGAAATTATAGAATAATATCATTAATATCACACGCAAGCAAAATTCTGCTGAAGATCATTCCAAAATGGCTGCAGCAGTACATCAACAGGGAACTGCCAGAAATTCAGGCCAGTTTCAGAAGAGGACATGGAACCAGGGATATCATTGCTGATGTCAGATAGATCCTGGCTGAAAGCAGAGAATACCAAAAGGATGTTTACCTGTGTTTTATTGATTATGCAAAGGCATTTGACTGTGTGGATCATAACAAACTATGGATAACACTGGGAAGAATGGGAATTCCAGAACACTTAATTGTGCTCATGAGGAACCTTTACATAGTTCAAGAGGCAGTTGTCTGGTTAGAACAAGGGGATATTGATTGGTTTAAAGTCAGGAAAGGTGTGCATCAGGGTTGTATTCTTTCACCATACCTATTTAATCTGTATGCTGAACAAATAATATGAGAAGCTGGACAATATGAAGATGAACGGGGCATCAGGATTGGAGGAAGACTCATTAACAACCTGAGTTATGCAGATGACACAAACTTGCTTGCTGAAAGTGAAGACGACTTGAAGCGCTTACTCATGAAGATCAAAGACCACGGCCTTCAGTATGGATTACACCTCAACATAAAGAAAACAAAAATCCTCACAAGTGGACCAATGAGCAACATCAGGACAAATGCAGAAAAGAATGAAGTTGTCAAGGATTTCATTTTACTTGGATCCACAATCAACAACCATGGAAGCAGCAGTTAGAAATCAAAAGACGCATAGCATTGGGCAAATCTGCTGCAAAGGACCTCTTTGAAATGTTGAAGAGCGAAGATGTCACCCTGAAAACTAAGGTGTGTCTGACCCAAGCCATGGTATTTTCAATCACATCATATGCATGTGAAAGCTGAACAATGAATAAGGAAGACTGCAGAAGAATTTACGCCTTTGAATTGTGGTGTTGACGAAGAATATTGAGTATACCATGGACTGCCAAAAGAATGAACAAATCTGTCTTAGAAGAAGTACAACCAGAATGCTCCTTAGAAGCAAGGATGGCGAGACTGCGTCTTACATACTTTGGACATTTTGTCAGGAGAAATCAGTCCCTGGAAAAGGACATCATGCTTGGCAGAGTACAGGGTCAGTGGAAAAGAGGAAGAGCCTCAACGAGGTGGATTGACACAGTGGCTGCAACAATGAGCTCAAGCATAACAACAATAGTAAGGATGGCGCAGGACCAGGCAGTGTTTCGTTCTGCTGTGCATAGATTCGCTGAGTCAGAACTGACTCAACGGCACATAACAACAAAATAACAACATTGATACACATAACTGATAACTGTGGGAGAGTATGGAAATGTTCAGGAGACTGGGGAAGATGACTTTGAAATATATATTGTTGCTTATAAAATGTCCCTAATGATACTATAATATTCCTCCTGGTTTTCTAGTACAGCTGAGAAAGGTAGTTAATTTTAATTGTTTATTTTTTGTCCTCTAGAGAATGAGGCAAGAGATAGTCTCTAGGGTTCCTGACTCAAGGTCGTGAGTACAGATGTAATACGGCATACACTTCACTCCCATCCAAGTTTCCCAGATGCAGGAGAAGCCTTCCCTTTGCCATTAGCAGGTTTGTTTTAAAATTCTAAAGTCATAGTGTTATTAACTTCAGTGTCGTGTGTCCAGGAAACAACTAATGGGTAATATGTAACCTTTAGATGTAGAGTTCATGAGGAATACAGAGCCATAGCAAAAGGTGCATATCTGATCATACAAGGAACAGAATGTGCACTCTTTATGCATAGCTGTGCGTAGAGGACTTGACCCCTCAATAATAGTGCCCTGGATGACAGATGCCTGAGGTGGGGGAATAGATGTGCCCTGACAGTTTTGGGAATGTGTGTTTTCTTACTTTTGTAAATTTTTGGAGCAGTCGTCAAGGTACAATAGACAGGCATTTAAGCAGAACGGAATAATCAGTGATTAGACAGGATCTTTCATAAAAAATGATATTTATCAATCAACTTTCTATCTGTCATCTATCTATCTACCTATCAATCTATCTTTCAAGCTTTAATTAAGATTATAAAGCTTGTCATGAAGAACAGGTGTCTACTGATACCAAAAGAACAATGAAATGGGAGGAAATTATATGGAAGAAGATTTTAGCTCTCCTATCTTTATTTCCTGGACTAAATGAGAAGATATATTTATTATTAATTTAGCATCCATATTTAGGAGAAAAAAGGGCAATGACGTTAAAGACATGAGTTTGATCAAAATTAACATTCAAATGTCTTAGATAAATAAAATATGGTGTTAAAAATGTTATGATTAAAATTACTGTATGTGTGATGCTTTGGCTTTTGAGCGCTCAGGTTTATACAGGAACATGATAGGATCATTGAGGATCTCAGTCCAGCACAAAACCTGATACCTTTATTTCTTGGCCATTTGATAATGATTTGTTAGGTTTCAGAATAAGAGATAAGCTTATGAGAAATCATAGACAGAAAAAATTTCCAAGTATGTTGAGATGTGAGAGGTGCTGGCTACCAATTCTAGAAATACAATGATTCCTTTGTATCACTGTTTTTACATGAAATGACTTAAACATGCACTACTACTCCATGCTTTTATCTTCTACAGACATAATATAGGGACAGAATGAGTATTCTAGGTGTGTTGAAGGAAGAGAAGTAAGTTGGAGATACTTTGGAAATGGGAATTTCTCAGTCAAAGTGTCTTTATTCCTGGTGTATAAACATCTCTAAATCCCATTCTCCTGTGTATCATCTGGATGCTGCCCTCAAGTATATCATTGTGGCACATAACAATGTCAGTGGAATACTTCCCATATTTATAGTCCCTAATTTGCTCACAAATTAAAGGGAGTGATCATTGATAAAGGAAATATATTAGTAGGTAGATCTATAAAATGGACCAGTGTTTGGGTGGGGAAATGCATACATGGTTGGGGGTCATAGGCTGGTCTTTATCTGCAGGTCACTGGGAAAGTCAAGGCTTCTTCTGGTTTGTATTATGCCACCTCTAGAGTAAGGATGTGGACCAGAATATTTTTATTTTTTCATCTGTTCTAATTTCTTTCTATTCCTGAAGCAATGAGAAAGAATAGGAACTTAAAAAAAAAATACCCTACTGGACAGAATAGAAGTGCCCCATTGGGATTCCAAGGCTGTAAATCTTTCCAGAACAGAGTGCCACCGCTTTCTCCTGCACAGCAGCTGGTTGGTTCAAACCCCTGAAACTTTGGATAGCAGGGAGTACTTTTAATCACTGAGCTGCCCAGGGTCCTGACTGGAATTTAGGATTTCCTAATCAGAAAAAACATTAAAAAAAAAAAAACAGCTTGGAATCATGATGGCCGCATATGTGTAAGAGTAGAACTATCCTCCAAAACGTTTTCAATGGCTGACTTTTCTGAAGTAGGTCACTATCCCTTTATTCAAAGGCTCCAATGGGTGGACTGGAACCTCCAAACTTTTGGATAGGCAGCCAAGGGCATTAACCATTGGCACCACTTAGGCTGTTATATCAAGATTTATTTTGGAATCAGGTTTACTGTGTCAGAAAGAAAAAACAAAGGCTAGCATACTGTGCAGCATTAACAATAAAAACACAAATGGGAAGTGTTAAGGCTGTCCATTCTTTATGTCCATAGTGTGTACATGTACTGTGTTAGTTGATAAAATATTTTAGACAATTCTGATTTTTGTTATTGACTGTGGAGCGGACATAATTTGTCACTGCATCAGGTGGGGCTTGTCTTTTATGAGCTTATAATATTCAAGGAGAACTGAAAGTGTTAAGTGAGGATTTGATTTAAAATTACCATATAATCCCAGGAGGCTTGGTTGTATAGTGGTCAAGAGATTAACTGCTAACCATAAGGCTGGCAGTTTGAATCCAGCTGCTCCTTGGAAACCCTATGGGGCAGTTCAATCTGTCCTATAGAGTCACTATGTGTCAAAATTGTCTTGATGGCAATGAATTTTTATGCAATCCCTAAATCTCATTTTATATATTCATAAATACAAAAAACTAGACTCAAGACCTTAAATAAATAAAATTCGGTTCAATAGTTTTTCTTAAGAAAATTTAAAAAAAATAGCATGTTTTAAAATTTTGGTTTAGCATTTATTAGTTAATAAACACATAGATTCTGAAAGAGACATCTTTTCCAGTCTTAGCAAAGGATAGTTGACTAAGCTTCCTGTATCGTTCCTATGTTTATTTATTTATTTTTAATTTCCAGGACTGACTTTTAGATTTCAATGAACTGAAGCCACGTTAGTGCCAGAGAGAAATAGAAGCACAGCCACGTTCACCCTTTTGGGCTTCTCAGATTGCCCAGAACTGCAGGTTCCCCTCTTCGTGGTATTTCTGGCCATCTACAGTGTCAGTGTTGTAGGGAATCTTGGGATGATTGTAATCATCAAAATTAACCCCAAACTGCACACCCCCATGTATTTTTTCCTCAGCCACCTCTCATTTGTGGATTTCTGCTATTCCTCTATCATTGCTCCCAAGATGCTGGTGAACCTAGTTGTAGAAGACAGAGCCATTTCGGTTTTAGAATGTGTAGTACGATACTTTCTCTTTTGTACCTTTGTGGTGACTGAATCCCTTCTATTAGCTGTAATGGCCTATGACCGCTTTGTGGCCATTTGCAGCCCTCTGCTCTACACAGTTGCCATGTCCCAGAGACTCTGTGCTATGCTGGTGGTGGGATCATATGCATGGGGAGTAGGGTGTTCCTTGATACTCACGTGCTCTGCTTTGAAATTATCGTTTCATGGTTCGAACACAATCAATCACTTCTTCTGTGAGTTCTCCTCACTTCTTTCCCTTTCTTGCTCTAATACTCACCTCAGTGAGTTGTTGCTTTTTATCTTTGCTACTTTTAATGTGGTGAGTACATTACTCATCATTCTCACATCTTATGTGTCCATTGTTGTCACCATCTTGAAAATGAGTTCAGCCAGTGGTCGTCATAAGGCATTCTCTACCTATGCCTCTCATCTGACTGCCATCACTATCTTCCATGGCACCATCCTGTTCCTCTACTGTGTACCCAACTCCAAAAACTCCAGGCACACCATCAAAATAGCCTCTGTGTTTTACACAGTGGTGGTCCCCATGTTAAATCCCCTGATCTACAGTCTGAGGAATAAGGATGTCAAGAATACAGTCAGCAAGTTAATGGACACTAGAGTCTTTTCTCATTGAGCATATTATTTTAGTAGAATTTGTCCCTAACCTTTAAATAAAGTGTGTCCAAAAAGGCCTTTTTAGAAGATACATTTAAGATTAATACTTAATTTTGCACAATGGCAAGTCTGTGGATATTGTTTCAAAAAGACTAAATTTGGCTTTGTCTCTTCATTGCAGGAAAAGTTCAGCATCTCTCTCATGTTTAGTTTTAAACCTATGCAAATTGTGAGAACATTAACTGGTTCATAATCTGATAGTGAGGAACAAAAGATAATATAGATATGTGGGGCACCTTGCATAATCTGAATAAACATTAATTTCATCCCACTTTCTCATTAAGTACTTGAGATATAGTAGTTTCTCAGTAAACACACATTTTTTGATGACATATCTACAAATGGCAGTAAAGGTAAGACATAGGCTTTGTTCTCAAGGAATGCATAATTTGGTGGTAATGCTGGCACAATAAAGAACGGGGCTGTTGTAAAAGGCAGGCTAGAAGAAATATCTTAAAAGTTTTGAGCAAGGAATAGTTCAAATCCACTTAGAGACATTGGAAATAATCTTCATAAAAGAGGTATTATTTGAAGTTGGCCTGGAGAATGGGCAGGATTTTAGGAGACACATTTCAGTGAAGAAGGCATCTTATTCAGGAGAGGATGGAATAAACAATCTCAAGGAAATAAGAATGTAACATTGAGTCAGTCAATTATTATCGAGTGAATACTGTATAATGTTTGTGTGTGCTTGCACCCGTGTGTTCACGTGTAGTATGTTATATTCAGGTTATTTTGGCATGACTGCAAAGTTGAATAAATATTGTCTATACCCTGACCGTGTTTTCAAAAGAGCTCCGGTGTGACAGAATGATAAGTTTGATAGGCTGCACCACAGGCTTAGAAATGGATCTCAGAAAACCATTATATGCAAAAAGTAGCGACATCAAGCGCCTGCCCTATTTGTTTGTCAATTAGTTTGCCCACCCAGACATTGCAAATGTTATGTATAATTTATTTATCTATTTTTTGAACATGGGCGTGATTACTGAATCCTGCTCAACAGAACTCTCAGTTTGACCAATTTGCCAACGCAGCCTACGTTTGTGAATTATTTTGGCTAACAAAGGTGGCAAAAAAGACATTGAAGCAAATTCCAAACCTTTGAGAGATTTCAGGATTTTACACCCACTATTGAAAAAAAAAAAGAAACCTGGGAAGCTGGCATATGAACAAACACAGATTAGACTATTGAGTAAAAAGAGAAAAATAACCCAGTTGCCCACTCCTTCCATTATACTCTCTGACACTTAGCCCACCACCAGATTCAAGGGTGAGAAACTCTTATGTCAGCTGACCTGCCAGTTGATCTCATAGACCTAAGTAAGCTGAGCCCAGATCAGCCAAACACAGACCAGATCAGCAGAACTGCCCACCTGACCTGTATAATAGTGAGCAGTAATAATGATTGTTGTTTTAATAAATACATTTTTGCATGTTTTCTTTGTATAGTCGGTAGAGTCACTCACTTTCTCAAGTTTTGGCAAGGTTACCAAAAACATATTCCCATGGTTTATCATATGACAATTTAGGGTATTGGTTATTCTTCCACTTAGAGACCCCTTGCTTAAGACAATGCAATTAAAACATTCAGAAAATATTAAAATATTATAATTTCATTGACAATTGCTAATATAATATTTTATAAAATGGAATTATCCTGTATGCTTTAAATTCATTTACATCAACAGTTTGGAGATTCACATTGAGATTATTCAATTCATGGATTGTGATCATGACATGAATCTCATTCAATATTTTAAATTTAAATCAACCTTTAAGCACACGTCCCATCTCTTTAAGATAAATACATAAACAAGATAACTTTGTCGTGTTTTGCCTACAAGATTTAAGGAATCACTGCCAGTTATGTTTTTTTTTTTTTTCCTCATTCTTTTAGAATTTTGCTATCATTAGACTCTCTTTCTCAGGAGACATGCATTCAGTAAGAATAGTTTGTGGTTGAACTTCGGAAAAATAATCTAGTAAACAAATACTGTCATTTACTATATATCAGAATCCAACATATCATCATGTGGGTTAAAACATGTGTCTAATAGCAATCATTTCCATGGAAAGAAATATGCATAAACAAAGACAAAGCCATTTTCTTCCTAGAATGCATTGTGCAGTTCTATTTGTTTTGTAATTATGCAAACACTGAGGTCATCCTGCTGGCCGAGATGGCCTACAACTGATTTGAGACCACCTGCAACATACTGCTGTACAAGGTCATCATGTCCCAGAAACTCTGTAAAGAGCTGTTGCCTGGCTGATACCTCTGAGGAGCCGTATGTTCTCTGATTTGCATGTGTTTAGCTCTTGAGATCCTGTCCTAGCTCTCAATCATGAGTAAACACTACTTCTGCAATCAAACCCTTTCATTATCACTTGCTTGATCTGCTGTCTCTATGAATGAACTGCTGTTGGACATTTTCAATTCCGACTCATAGCCACCCTATAGGACAGAGTAGAACTGCCCCATAGAGTTTCCATGGAGGATCTGGTGGATTTGAACGGCCAACCATTCGGTTAGCAGCTGTAGCTCTTAACCACTATGCTACCAGGGTTTCCATTGTACATTGTGGCTGCTGTCAATGAGATCATCACTATCATTGCCATCCTTACCTCCTACTTGTTTATTCTCATCACCATCTCGAGGATGTGCTCTGCAAAGGGAAGACATAAAGCCTTTTCCACCTGTGCCCACCACCTCACAGCCATCGTTGTCTTCCATGGAACAATACTTCCCACTCATTTCAGGCCCACCCCTGGCAGCAGTCTGGACACTGACAAGAAGGCCACGGTGTACCATACTGCAGTGATAACCATGTTGAACCCCCTGACTGTAGCCTGAGAAACAAGTATGTGAAAAAAGCTGTCAAGAAAATGGTGGAATTCAACTTACTTTCGGAGGAAACATTTTCTTCACTGGACTTAGGGTTTCAAAAGGGACCTTTAAGGAGGGGTTTGAATTTGGAAGGAAATGGATGAAATGGACAAGGGAGGAGGATCCAGGGTACTATTCATACTTCTTTGTTTTCTACTGAGCTTTAAGGCTTATGATAAAATTTCCAGTATCATACAGAAAGTAATTCAAATGCATCTGCTGTTTCCCCCCATCTCTAAATGCTAAGTGTTTTGGTTGAGTCTGTGGGATTGTATTAGTCCTTACTTTTTTTTGTTTTGTTTTGTGATTTTCTAACAAAATGCTCATAAAGACACTTAACTTTTCAACACCGTTAATACTTCTAATAATTTTTAATGAACTTATGTCTTTTTTCATCTAGGGAATGATATACGTTTGTCTGATACAATCATGCACTTTTTTTTTTTAATTTGGAGAACGTTCAAATGAATGAAAATATCTTTAACATTTCCCATAATGCACCATGGTAAAAAAAAAAAAAGGTAAAGAGACCCCAAATTCCTTGCCTCAGTCATCCTGTAATCCAAGGGCTATGTGATTCACTGTGAGAGGCATATTTGTAGATTTGCCAGCCTATTCAAGGAAGGAGGAGCTATACGTAGACATCTGGGCAATATTCCAGAATTGTATCTATTATTATTATTTTATTCATTTTTTTGCTGAAAATTTGCATAGCAACTTAGGTTTCTGTTTTAAATTTTCTGACTGTTTTATCCTCGTCAGTAGAAAATTTATTCAGTGACATTAGGTACATTCATCACAATGTATTAACATTCTCCTTAATTGTGTTCTGATTGTTCCACTTCTAGTGCTCTAGTTTCCCTTCCCCTTTACCTTCTCATTTTTGCTTTTGAATAATTGTTGACCTTTTGGTCTCATACTGATGATTTTTTAGCAGATCACTGATCATACAGGTAATATCCTTTATTTTGTGTGACACTCTGTTATTTAACTAAAAGTTGATCTCAGGGGATAGATTCAGTTCTAGGTTTAAAGAGTGTCTCAGGATGGCAGTCTCAGAGAATCCTTTGTTTTCTGTTGTTCCAGGTTGTCTGGTTTTGCAGTTTTGTTTGTGTGTGTGTGTCTTAGTAAAAATTTGAGTTTGGCTCCATGGTTTTCTCTCATTCTGTCTGTTACCATCTATTGTGACCTCATTCAGAATGGTCAATGGTGGTAGCCTGGCAGCATCTAGCTCTTCTGGTCTCAGAGTGGATGAGGTTGTAGTTCATGTAGGTTTGGTTCTTCTCTGCTCTTTTGGTTACTTTCTGACTGTTTTGCTCCTAGTCAGTACAGACCTGTAGTTTGTGTCTTAGATGGCTAATCACAGGTTTTAAGACCACAGACATCTTCACTTCTCTAGGATTCAGATCATTATTGTGAACTATGTTATGTCAATTGACTGTATTGTCCCATGAGATTACGGTCCTAAAACTTCAAATCCAGAACATCAATGTTGGCAGTTGTCTGGTAATATATGAGGAGTTCCCCTATTTGTGTCTTCAATGAATATATGTGCCTACACCCAAATATTTGTGTTTACACACACCTATAGATACTTCTATCTGTTCTCACCTACGTACAAACCTATGCTTACACATATAATGATTTGCATATTCCCATCCCTATGTGCTCAGTATTTTTTGCTTTGGTTGTGCTGTGCTCACTACCTCCACATTCACTGCCACTTTTCTCTGTACCCAAAATACCTAGTCTCTATAAACTGTTAATTTTTCACCATTTCCCTCCTTGGAAACCAACACTGGACATTGGTCTCTTTATATTTATCTACTCTTGTCATCTTAAAAAAGAAGGATCAATCATGGGGAGCCCTCAGGCACCATTCCAGCTAGTGGTGGCGGTGGGCTGGTACTAGCATTTGGCTGCAGTTTCCTCAGGAGAAGCAGCCAGCCACACAGCCTACTCACACCTCTGGAACAGAAACAGAACAGTGCTCTCAGCAAATCTAAGTACTTGAGTATATTTTACTGAGCTCCCCTCGCCCCCCCTCCCCGTTCCCAAGATACCTTCAGTGGCTGACTTCCCTGGGCCTGAGAAAGGCCTGGTTGAGTGCCTAGAGCCATCCTCCTGGCCTTGGAGAAGGAATAAATTTGCAACTGTGGGAAAAAATAAATTGCCAGATCCAGTAATCGGGGGAGTTCAGGACAGAAACTGCTCCTGTCCAGGCATAAAAGGTCCATGGACTTTCAGTACCTTTCCCCATGGACTTGTGTGGGCTTATTTGAGGAGACTGGACTCCAACCATTTCAGCTGTGTGGTGAAGCAGTGGGTGTTTCCTGTTTGACATTGCCTTGCCTATTAAACAGGGTCCTCACCTACCCACACCAGAGGCCTAAGGACTGATAGCTCCACTCAGGTCACACAGCCACCCACGACAGGTGTCCAAGGATAAATGATACCTCCCAGTCCTTATGACCAAAAACATTGGGTGCCCATGGTCCTTCTGTAGAACCCACCTACCTGTACACCCTAGAGAACAGGGACACACTTTCCTCAAAGACACAGAGGGGTTGATTCTCAGCCCCTGCCTTGTTCAGAGTGTGACTCCCTGTTGCAACCAGATACTGGTAACTACACCAACCACCCCTACCCCTCTAAGACTGTAGGGCAGAGCCTGTAGCACACACTTCCCGATCAGATACCTGGACACTTGAGCTGAATTCATATAAGAAAAGTGAATGGACTCCTAGACTGATATACCTGATAACAGCTCTAACCATCTGGGGACAGGACATCAGAGCTCCAAAGGTGAAAATCATCAAGCTAGGTCACTCAAGCAAACTATTTGGGCATATCAAAACAAAACAAAGCAAGAAGCTACAACATAGTAAGCAAACATAAAAAGAACTAGTACAATAACTTATAGATGACTTGGAGACAAATGTCAATATCAAGTCATGTAAAGAAACAAACCATGATTACCTCAACAAACTCTCAGAACAAAGAATCAAGGAATCTTCTAGATGAAAGTACTTTCCAGGAATTACCAGAGGCAGAATACAAAAGATTAATATACAGAACCCTTCAAAACATCAAGGAGGAAATAAGGCAATATGCAGAACAAGCCAAGGAACACACAGATAAAGCAACTGAAGAAATTAGAAAGATTATTCAGGAACATAATGAAAAATTTAATAAGCTGGAAAAATCCATAGAGAGACAGCAATCAGGAATTCAGAAGATTAACAATACAATTCCAGAAGTAGAAAACTCAATAGAAAGTCAGAGAAGCAGATTTGAGCAAGTGGAAGGCAGAATTTCTGAGCTTGAAGATAAAGCACTTGGCACTAATATATTTGAAGAAAAATCAGATAAAAGAATTAAAAAAAAAAAAATTAAGAAACCTTAAGAATCATGTTGACCCTATCAAGAGAAATAACCTACGAGTGATTAGAGTACCAGAACAGGGAGTGATAACAGAAAATACAGAGAAAATTGTTGAAGATTTGTTGGCAGAGAAATTCCCTATTATCGTGAAAGATGAGAAGATATCTATCCAAGATACTTATCGAACTCCACATAAGGTAGATTTTAAAAGAAAATCACCAAGACATATTATAATCACACTTGCCAAAACCAAAGATAAAGAGAGAATTTTAAGAGCAGCTAGGGATAAACGAAAAGTCACCTACAAAGGAGAGCCAATAAGAATAAGCTCAGACTCCTCAGCAGAAACCACACAGGCAAGAAGTCAATGGGATAACTTACACAAAAATTGTAGGAAAAAAATTGCCAGCCAAGAGTCATATATCCAGCAAAACTGTCTCTCAACTGCGAAGGTGAAATTAGGACATTTCCAGATAAACAGAAGTTTAGGAAATTTGTAAAAATCAAAGCAAAACTTTAAGAAATACTAAAAGGAGTTCTTTGGTTAGAAAATCATTAATATCAGGCATCAACCCAAGACTAGAATACTGGGCAGAAAAATTAGATGTCAACCCAGACAGGGAAATCAAAAAAATAAATCAAGATAAAAAAAATGCTCAAAAACAGGGTAACAGTGATGTTATCATGTAAAAGAAGATGACATTAAAACAATAAAGAGAGACTAAGAAATGTAGTCATAGATCTTCCATATGGAGAGGAAGATAAGGCAACACAAAGAAATAAAAGAAAAGTTTAAATTTAGAAAAATAGGGGTAAATAATAAGGTAACCACAAAGGAGACAAACTATGTTACACAACAAATTAAAATACAAGAAAAAAATAGAGACTCAGTAGAAACAAAATAAAAAAATACTGATATAAGCAATGGACAGTATGTAAAGATAACCTGTTTAACAAATAAAATTCAGTGGGAAAAAGAAACTGCCAACAACACACAAAAAATGACATCAAAATGATAGCACTAAATTCATAAATACACATAATTACAATGAAGGTGAATGGACTAAATGCACCAATAAAGAGACAGAGAGTGGCAGAATGGATTGAAAAACACAACCCATCTATACACTGCCTACGAGAGACACACCTTAGAAACAAGCAAGCTAAAACACAAAGGATGAAAAAATACATCAAGCAAACAAAATCAAAAAAGAGCAGGAGTGGCAATATTAATTTCTGACAAAATAGACTTTAAAATTAAATCCACCACAAAAGATAAGGAAGAATGCTATATAATTATTAAAGGAACAATACACCAAGAAGATATAACTATATTAAATATTTATACACGAAGTAAGAGGGATGCAAGATAAATAAAACAAACTCTATCAGCATTGAAAAGTGAGAGAGACAGCTCCACAATAATAGTAGATGACTTCAACAAACCACTTTTTGTGAAGGACAGGACATCCAGAAAGAAGCTCAATAAAGACACAGAAGATCTAAATGTCACAATCAACCAACTTGACATCATAGACATACAGAACACTCCACCCAATAGCAACCAAGTATACTTTCTTTTCCTGTGCCCATGGAACATTCTCTAGAATAGACCACATATTAGGTCATAAAGCAAGCCTTAGCAGAATGCAAAACATCAAAATATTACAAAACATCTTCTCTGACCATAAGGCCATAAAAGTGGAAATCAATAACAGAAAAAGCAGGGGAAAGAAATCAAACACTTGGAAGCTGAACAATACCCTGCTGAAAAAAGACTGGATTATAGAAGACACTGAGGACGAAATAAAGAAATTCATAGAATCCAATGAGAATGAAAACACTTCCTATCAAAACCTTTGGAACACAGCGAAAGCAGTGCTCACCGGTCAATTTATAACAAAAAATACACACATCCAAAAAGAAAAAAAGGCCAAAATCAAAGAATTACCCCTACAACTTGAACAAATAGAAAGAGAGCAACAAAAGAAACCCACAGGCACCAGAAGAAAACAAATAATAAAATTAAAGCAGAATTAAATGAAATAGAAAACAGAAAAACAACTGAAAGAATTAACAAGACCAAAAGCTGTTTTTCTGAAAAAAAAAAATAATAATAACAAACCATTGGTCAAATTGACAAAAGAAAAAAAGGAGAGGAAGCAAATAACCCAAATAAGAAATGAGATGGGTGATATTACAACAGACCCAACTGAAATTAAAAGAATCATATCAGATTACTATGAAAAATTGTACTCTAACAAATTTGAAAACTTAGAAGAAATGGATAAATTCCTAGAAACACACTAACTACCTAAACTAACACAAACTGAGATTGAACAACTGACCCCCCCCCCCCCCCCCCAGTGCTATCGAGTCTATTCCAACTCATAGCGACCCTATGGGACAACTGAATAGACCCATAATAAAAGAAGAGATTGAAAAAAGTAATGAAAAAACTCCCAACAACAACAAAAAAGCCCTGGCCCGGGCAACTTCACTGCAGAGTTCTATCAAACTAACAGAGAAGAGTTAACACCACTACTACTAAAGGTATTTCAGAGCATAGAGAAGGATCGAATACTCTCAAATTCATTCTATGAAGCCACCATACCCCGATACAAAAACCAGGTAAAGAGAGCTATATCCCTCATGAACTTAGATGCAAAAAATCTGAATAAAATTCTAGCTAATAGAATTCAACAACATATAAAAAAAAATAATTCGCCTGGACCAAGTGGGATTCATACCAGGTAGGTAGGGATTGTTCCACATTAGAAAAACAAATAATGTAATCCATCATATAAATTAAATTAAAAAAAAAGACAAGAATCACATTATTTTATCAACTGAGGCAGAAAAGGTATTAACAAAGTTCAACATCCATTCATGATAAAAATGGTCCACAAAATAGAAATAGAAGGAAAATTCCTCAACATAATAAAGGGCATTTATACAAAGCCAATAGCGAACACCATGCTAAATGGAGAGAGCCTGAAAGCATTCCCCTTGAGATTGGGAACCAGGCAAGGATGCCCTTTATCACCACTCTTATTCAACATTGCGCTGGAGACCCTTGACAGAGCGATTAGGCTAGATAAAGAAATAAAGCGCATCTGGATTGGCAAGGAAGAAGCAAAATTATCTATATTTTCAGATGACATGATCTTATGCACAGAAAACCCTAAGGAATCCTCCAGAAAACTACTGAAACTAATAGAAGAGTTCAGCAGAGTATGGGGATACAAGATAAATATAAAAAAATTAGTTGGATTCCTCTACGCCAACAAAAAGAACAGCGAAGAGGAAATCACCAAATCAATACCATTTACAGCAGCCCCCAAGAAGATAAAATACATAGGAATATATCTTACCAGAGATATAAAAGACTTATACTAAGAAAATTACAAAAAACTTCTGCAAGAAACCAAAAGAGACCTATGTAAGTGGAAAAACATACCTTGCTCATGGATAGGAAGACTTAACATTATAAAAATGTCTACTCTACCAAAAGCAATCTATACATTTAATGCAATTCTGATCCAAATCCCAATGACATTTTTTAAAGGGATGGAGAAACAAATCACCAATTTCATATGGAAGGGAAAGAGGCCCCGGATAAGTAATGCATTACTGAAGAAGAAGAACGAAGTGGGAGGCCTTACTCTACCTGATTTTAGAAACTATTATACCGCCACAGTAGTCAAAACAGCCTGGTACTGGTACAACAACAGGCACATTGACCAATGGAACAGAATTGAGAATCCAGACACAAATACATCCGCATATGAGCAGCTGATATTTGACAAAGGCCCCGAAAGAGTTAAATGGGGAAAAGACAGTCTTTTTGACAAACGGTTCTGGCATAACTGGATATCCATCTGCAAAAAAATGAAACAAGCCCCATACCTCACTACACGCGCAAAAACAAGCTCAAAATGGATCAAAGACCTAAATATAAAATTTGAAACAATAAAGATCATAGAAGAAAAAATAGGGACAACATTAGGAGTCCTAATAAACAGTATACAAAACATTACTAACAATGCAGAAGAAAAACTGGGTAACTGGGAGCTCCTAAAAACGAAACACCTATGCTCATCCAAAGACTTCACAAAAGAGCAAAAAGATTACCCACAGACTGGGAAGAACTTTTTAGCTATGACATTTCTGATCAGCTCCTGATCTCTAAAATCTACATGATACTGCAAAAACTCAACAACAAAAAGACAAATACCCCAATTATAAAATGGGCAAAAGATATGAACAGACACTTCACTAAAGAAGACATTCAAGTAGCTAACAGATATGTGAGGAAATGTTCACCATCATTAGCCATTAGAGAAATGAAAATCAAAGCTACAGTGAGATTTCTTCTTACTCCAGAAAGGCTGGCATTAATCCAAAAAAACCCAAAACAATAAATGTTGGAGAGGCTGTGGAGTGATTGGAACATTTATACACTGCTGATGGGAATGTAAAATGTTACAATCACTTTTGAAATCGATTTGGTGCTTCCTTAAAAAGCTAGAGATAGAACTACCATACGATCTAGCAATCCCACTTTCAGGAATATATCCTAGAGAAATAAGACCCTTTACATGAATAGATATATGCACATCCATGTTCACTACAGCACTGTTTACAAAAGCAAAAAGATGGAAGCAACCAAGGTGCCCTCAAGAGATGAATGGATAAATAAATTATGGTATATTCACACAATGGAATACTATGCATCAGTAAAGAACAGTGATGAATCTGTGAAACATTTCATAACATGGAGGAAACTGGAAGGCATTATGCTGAGTGAAATTATTCAGTTGCAAAAGGACAAATATTGTATAAGACCACTATTATAAGAACTCGAGATATAGTTTAAACAGACAAGAAAATATTCTTTGATGGTTACAAGAGGAGGGAGGAAGGGAGGGTGGGAGAGGGGAATTCACTAACTAGATAGTACATAAGAACTACTTTAGGTGATGGGAAAGACAACACACAATGCAGGCAAGGTCAGCACAATTGGACTAAGCCAAAAGCAAAGAAGTTTCCTGAATATACTAAATGCTTCGAAGGCCAGCTTAGCAGGGGTGGGGGTTTGGGGACCATGGTTTCAGGGGGCATCTAAGTCAATTGGCATAATAAAATCTATTAAGAAAACATTCTGCATCCCATTTTGGAGAGCAGATCTAGGGTCATGAACATTAGCAAGTGGCCATCTAAGATGCATTAAATTTTCTCAGTCCTCCTGAATCAAAGGAGAATGAAGAACACCAAGGACACAACCGAATTACAAGCCCAAGAGAAAGAAAGAGCCTCATAAACCAGAGACTATGTCAGCCTGAGACCAGAAGAGCTAGATGATGCCTGGCGACAACTGATAACTGCCCTGAAAGGGAACAGAACAGAGAACCTCTGAGGGAACAGGAGAGCAGTGGGATGCAGACCCCAAATTCTCATAGAAAGATCAGACTTAATGGTCTGACTGAGACTAGAAAGACCCCAGTGGTTATGACCCCCAGACCTTCTGTTGACCCAGGACAGGAACCATTCCCAAAGCCAACTATTCAGACAGGGATTAGACTGGGCATTGGGTTGGAGAGGGATGCTGGTGAGGAGTGAGCTTCTTGGATCAGGTGGACACTTGAGACTATGTTGGCATCTCCTGCCTGGAGCAGAGATGAGAGGGTAGAGGGGGTTAGAAGGTGGTGAAATGGACATGAAAAGAGACAGTGGAGGGAGGGAGTGGGCTGTCTTATTAGGGGGAGAGAAACTGGGTGTGTGTAGCAAGGTGTATACAAGCTTTTGTGTGAGAAACTGACTTGATTTGCAAACTTTCACGTAAAGCACAATAAAAATTATACAAAAAAAGAAGAATCATTCAACATTTGTCCTTGCATGCTTGACTTATTTCACTTAGTATTATGCCCCCCTCAGGCCCATCCATGTTATAATATGCTTTGTGGAATCAACATTGTTCCTTGGAGAAGAAAATCATGCTTAGTGATGTAGAGGGTCAGCAGAAAATAGGATAACCTTCAAGAGATGGATTGACACAGTGGTTGTAATGATGGGCTCAAGCGTAAAAACTATTGTGAGGAAGACGCAGGACTGGGCAGTGCTTTGGTCTGCTGTCCATGAGGTTGCTATGAGTCTGAACTGACTCAATGGCACTTAACAACAGCAAGTGTTCCATTGTATGTATGTACCACAATTTGCTTATCCACTCATCTGTTACTGCAAACTTAGGTTGTTTCCATTTATTTGTTTATGTGAATAAAGCAGCAATGAACAAAAGTGTGCATAGTATGTTTGAGTCATTATTTTTAGGTCTCTAGGACATATACCACAGTACATGGGGTTTTATGTGTTGCTGTGATGCTGGAAGCTATGTCATCAGTATTCAGATACCAGCATCAGTTACTCATGGTGGGCAGGTTTCAGCTGACCTTCCAAACTAAGAGAGACTAGGAAGGAGGACCTGGCAGTCCACTTCTGAAAAGAATCAGTAGTAGTAGTGTTAACTCTTCTCTGAAAGTTTGTAGAACTCTGCAGAATCAGCCAGTGAAACCTTATAAATAACAGCAGAACAGGGTTTAATATACCTGCAGAAGATGAGCCCCTCAGTTTAGAAGACTCTCAAAAGATGGCTGGGGAAGAACTGCCTCCTCAAAGTAGAGTCGCCCTTAAAGACATGGATGGGCTCCAACTTTCAGGACCTTCATTTGGTGATGTGGCATGACTTAAAGGGAAAAGAGAGAGCTGCAAACATCCACTAATAATCGGAAAATGGAATGTAGGAAGTATGAATCTGGGAAAATTGGACATCATCAAAAATGAAATGGGATGCATAAACATTGATATCCTAGGATTAGTGAGCTAAAATGGAGTGGTATTGGCCATTTTGAATCAGACAATCATATAGTCTATTATGGTGGGAATGATAACTTGAAAAGGAATGGTGTTGCATTTATTGTCAAAAAGAACACTTAGATCTATCCTGAAGTACAGCACTGTCAGTGATAGGATAATATCCATACACCTAAAAGGAAGACTAGTTAATATGAGCATTAGTCAAATTTGTGAACCAACCATTAAGGCCAAAGATGAAGAAATTGAAGATTTTTACCAGCTTTCTGCAGTCTGAAACTGATCAAATACGCAATCTGGATACATTGATAACAATAAATGAAGATTGGAATGTGAAATTTGGAAGCAAAGAAGGATCATTAGTTGGAAAACATGGCTTTGGTGACCGAAACAATGCCAGAGATCACCTGATAGAATTTCTTGAGACCAGCGACTTCTTTATTGCAAATACTTTTTTCCACCAACAGATGGAATATACAGGAATGAAACTGACTACATCTATGGGAAGAGAAGATGGAAAAGCTCAAAAACATCAGTGAGAACAAGACCATGGGACAACTGTGGGACAGACTATCAATTGCTTACATCCAAGTTCAAGTTGAAACTGATGAAAATTAGAATAGTCGACAAGAGCCAAAGCGTGACCTTAAGTGCATCTCACCTGAATTTAGAGACCATCTCAAAAATAGATTTAACATGTTGAACACTAATAACCGAAGACCAGACGAGTTGTGGAATGACATCAAGGATATCATACATGAAGAAAGCATGAGGTCATTAAAAAGAAAAAAAAAGACCAAAGTGGATGTGAGAAGAGATTCTGAAAGTTGCTTTAGAATGTTGAGTAGCTAAAGCAAAAGGAAGAAATGATGAGGTAAAAGAGCTGAACAGAAGATTTAAGAGGTTGGCTTGAGAAAAAAAAGTATTATAATAACATGTGCAAAGACCTAGGGATGGAAAACCGAAAAAGGAAGAACACACTCTGCGTTTCTCAAGCTGAAAGAACTGAAGAAAAAATTCAAGCCTCAAATTGCAATATTTAAGGATTCCATGGGGAAAATATTAACCAACTCAGGAAGCACCAAAAGATGGTGGAAGGAATACACAGAGTCACTATACCAAAAACAATTGGTCAATATTCAACCATTTCAGGAGATAAAAATGAACTAATGGTACTGGAGGAAGAAGCCGAAGCTACACTGAAGGCACTGGCAAAAAACAAAACACAAGGCTTCAGGAATTGTTGGAATACCAGCTAAGATGTTTCAACAAATGGATGCAACGCTGGAAGTAGTCACTTATCTGAGTCAAGAAATTTGGAAGATGATTGCCTGGCAAATGGACAGGAAGAGATCTATATTTATGCCTATTCCTAAGAAAGGTGATGCACCAGAATGCAGAAATTATCGAGCAATATCATTAATGTCACACACGAGTACAATTTTGCCAAAGATCATTCAAAAGCGGCTACAACAGTATATCAACAGGGAACTGGCAGAAATTCAAGTTGGATTCAGAAGATGACAGGGAACCAGAAATATCATTACCAATGTCAGAATGGATCGTGGCTGAAAATGAAAAATACCGGAAAGATGTCTACCTGTTTTACTGACTATGCAAATGCATTTGACTCTGTGGGTCAAAACCAATTATGAACAGCATTGTGAAGAACGTGAATTCCAGAACAATTAATCGTGCTCATAAGGAACCTGTACTTAGCTCAAGAGGCAGTTGTTGGTTTAATGTCAAGGAAAGTGTGTGTCCAGGTTGCATCCTTTCATCATACTAATTCAATCTGCATGCTGAGTTAATAATCTGAGAAAATGGAATAAATGAAGAAGAATGCAGCCTCAAGATTTGAGGAAGACTCATTAACAATCTATGTCATGCAGACGACACAACTTTGCTTGCTGAAAGTGAAGAGGGCTTGAGGCACTGACTAATAATGATCCAAGACCACAGCTTTCAGTCTGGATTATGCCTCAACATAAAAAACAAACAAACAAAAAAATCCTCACAACTGACCAATAAGCAACATCCTGATAAACAGAGAAATCATTGAAGCTGTCAAGGATTTTATTTTACTTGGATCCACAATTAATGCCCATGGAAGCAGCAGACAAGAAATCAAAGGACACATTGCATTCGTCAGATCTGGTGCAAAAGACCTCTTTAATGTGTTCAAAACAAATATATCACTTTAAGGACTAAGGTGTTCTTGACCCAAGCCATACAGTGTTTTCGATCCCTGATAAGCATGCTAGAGCTGGGCAAGGAATAAGCAGAAGAATGGACGCTTCTGAGTTATGATGTTGGTGAAGAATATTGTATGTCCATGGACTGCTAAAAGAATGAACAGATCTATATTATAAGAAGTACAGTTAGAATGCTATTTATAAGTGATGATGGTGAGACTTCATCTCTCACAGTTTGGACATGTTATCCAGACAGACCAGTCCTGCAGAAGGACATCATGCTTGGTAAAAACCCTCCATCTTTTTAAAGGTCAGCAAAAAAGAGGAAGACCCTCAACAAGATGGATTGACACAGTGCCTGTAACAATGGGCTTCAAGCATAACAACAATCACGAGGCTGGCACAGGAGCAGACTGTGTTTTGTTCTGTTGTACATAAGGTCACTATGAGTCAGAACAGACTGGACGGAACCTACAACAACAGCGTGGATGAGCAGCCTTACACTGGAAACAATCAGCTTATGCTGAGAAGGAGAGAGGAAAAGGATGATTATTCCGGTGACACAGAGGTTCAATGAATTTGAGAATGACAAAAGTTTATATAGCCAGAAATGATTGGTTGACGACAGAAATTCAGCTCTTTGACCCCAATTCCAGTGCACTTTCATCCTATTATTTCACTCAATCTAAGAGATCATTCAAATTAAATTGCCCTTCAGAAGGAACAATTGTGGTCATTTCAGTATCTCTAGTTTATGCCTGAATATTATTTATTCAAAGGCTACATTAGCAGTATTATCAGGTCTGGAAATCATTCTAAGATGTTTTTATTTTAATGGACACTTATTTGGACAAAGATGAATGTAATATAAAATTCATTCAGGATCACCGAAGAATCATACTTTAAAATTTCTTTTCTGGTGCACCCATGAATGGATAAACAATCACAGAAATTCAGGAAAAGAAAAAAAGACTGAAAAAACAAAATAAACCAAATTAGAGTAGGAAGGCTCATCCTACAAAGTTTAAAATAAATTACAGAGTTTCTATTATTAAACTGGAACCCTGGCAGCTCAGTGGTTAAGAATATGGCTGTTAACCAAAAGGTCACCATTTCGAATCCACCAGTCTCTCCCTTGGAAATCCTATGGGGCAATTCCACTCTGTCCTATAGGGTCACTATGAGTCAGAAACAACTCGACAACAGGTTTTTGTTTGTTTTGATTTATTATTAAAATATTGTTATATTGGGACAAACAGACATTCAAGAGTCATATGAACATCTTTCTTTAGCCATACGAGAAAGATGAAATTGTATCTCTTTCTTACTCCATACATCAAAACAGGTTCTGAAATCAAAGTTGAAAATTTAGATGACATGAACATACAGAGACTTCACTGGAAAAACAAAGAAAATAAATTAAATTGACGAAAGAAAAATTGAGGAAACAATCTCCACTTATATCACACAGAGGAGAAAATGTCAATTAGTCCTGTAGAAAAAATTGGATAGAAGGTACCATTAAAGTGTCCAAATTAAAGGAATACAAATAACTCTAAAATGTTTGAGCAATTGTGCAGTTGGGCTCATATTAATAGAAGGACAAATGAAAACTGCCTTTAGATATCATTGTCACCTATCTGAATGGCACATAATCATCAGTCAATTATTATTTGACAATAATGAGCTCTATGGATACATAGACTTGATAACTACTGGAGAGTACGGGAGTGTTCAGGAGACTTGGAAAAATGAATTTAAATATAAAGTATTTCTTATAAGGTGTTCTTAATGATAATAATACAGCAGAAAAAGTTAGTTAATTTTAATTGTTTAGTTTTTGTCCTCTAGAGATTGAAGTAACAGATAGTCTCTAGGGGTCATGTCCCGAGGTTGTGACACAGATATAAGATGCATATACTTTACTCCCAACCAAGTTCCCCAGGGGCAGGAGAGGCCTTCTCTTGCCATTAGCAGGTTTGTTTTAAGATTTAAAAACATAATGATATTAACTTCAAAGTAGGGTAGCTAGGAAACAATGGGAAAGGGGGAAAATGTAAACGTTAGATGCAGAGAGTTCTTGAGGAATACCAAGCCATCACAAAAGGTACTTGTCTGAACATGCAAGGGACAGGATGTGCACCCCTTACGCAGAGATTTGCATAGAGGACTTGGCCCCTCAATAATAGTGCCCTGAATGACAGGTACCTCAGGTGGGGCAGTATAGGAGCCTTGAGAGATTTGAGAATGTACATTTTCATATTTTGTAAATTTTTGGAGCAGTTGTCAAGGAAGAGTAGAAAACCATCTAAGCAGAGTGGAATAATCAGAGTGGATAGGATCTTTAGTAAAAAAAAATCTATCTATCATCTATCTATCTATCTATCTATCTATCTATCTATCTATCTATCTATCTATCTATCTATCTATCATCTATCTATCATCTATCTTTCCAGCTTTAACTAATTACACAGTATATAGCAGAGAGTACATGTATCCCCTGAGAGCAAAAGAACAATAAAATGGGAGGAAATTAAAGGAAGAAATTTTAGCTATCCTATTTCCTTGACTGAATTGGAAAACACATTTATCATCAATTTAATATCAACATTTAAGACAGAAAAGATCCATTACATTAAAGACATATATTTGATTAAATTTAAGATTTAAATGCCTTAGATAAATGAAATGTATTGTTAAGGGAAAAAATGTGATATTTAAAATGACTAATCGTGTGATGGGATTGCCTTTAGAGGTTGTCTTCAACACTCGGCTTTATATGGGAACAGGATAGGGCAGTTGAGCGACACAGTACAGCACATGACCTGACATCTTTATTTCAGGACCATCTGAAAATGATGTGTTGAGTTTCAGAATCAGAGACAAACTTAGCACAAATCGTAGACAGAGAAGGAGTTTCCCATTATGTTGGGATCTAAGAGGTGCTGGGCACCAATTCTGGAAATACAATGATTCTTTTGTATTACTGTTTTCTCATGAAATGACTTAATCGTGCACTACAGTTCCATGTTTTAACTCTTATAGATACCTAATACAGGGACAGAATGAGTATCCTGATGTGTTGAAGGAAGAAAAGTGAATGGGAGAGGCTGTGGAATTGGGAAATTCTAAGTCCAAGAGTCTTTAGTTATTCCTGTGTTTCATCTGGATGCTGCTCTCTACTATATCTCTGTGGCACATAACAGTGTCATTGGACTATTTCTCATAATTTTAGAGTCTCAAAATTTAAGGAGGTGATCATTAACAAGAGAAATACATTTTAGGTAGACTTATAAGATGGACCACTGTATGGGGTTCAGAAATTAATACATGGCTGGGGATCATAGACTGGATTTTATCTGCATGTTGTGAAAGTTGACGCATCTTCTGACTGCTGTTCTGCCATCTTTAGAATAAGAATGTAGACTGGATTATATTTATCATCTGCTCTAGTCTTTTTATTCCTCAAACAATAAGGGAGAATTGGAACACAGAACAACCAGATTTGAAGAACGAAAAAATGTTACCGACAAGTCGACTTGGAATCACGGGGACCTCATGAGTATGAGTAGAACTGTGCTCCATAAATTTTTCAATGTCTGATTTTTCAGAATTACATCACCAACCCAGTTTTCAAAGGTGCCTGTGGGTGGACAGGAATCTTCAAATTTTGGTATCTAGCCAAAGACATTAACCAAAGGTGTCACACAGGCTGCTAAAAAGTAATTGAGATTTATTTTGATATGAGTGATACTGTGTCAGAAAGAAAAACATAGATTAAAGTACTACACAGAATTAAGATAAAAACACAAATGAGAAGTGTTAAGGCTGTCCATTCTTTTTTTTTTTTTTTCAGCAAAAGAAAAGCTTTTTATTCAGGACCTGAAACCCATTTTGCAGTGGTCTCAATTTTTTCCAAAGTGTATTAACTTCTATGTTGTGTACCTTACAGCTTGAAATCTTCTACAGATGCTATTGGGCATAACACTGTATAGGTTTCAAGCATGAAAACAAATATCACAAGAAGTTTAAAAGCACTTGAATTTTCCTTTCCAGGTAACCACAACATTTGTTCATTGTATTAATGACTAGTAGCAAAATTGCACCTAACAACACTCTTTTTTTTAAAATAATTTTTATCGTGCTTTAAGTGAAAGTTTACAAATCAAGTCAGTCGGTCACATAGAAGCTTATATACACCTTAATCCATATTCCTACTTACTCTCCCCCTAAAGAGTCAGCCCGCTCCCTCCTTCTGGTCTCTCCTTTCGTGATGGTTTTGTCAGTTTCTAACACTCTCTACCCTCCCATATCCCCTCCAGACAGGAGATGCCAACACAGTCTCAAGTGTCCACCTGATACAAGTAGCTCACTCCTCATCAGCATCTCTCTGCAAACCATTGTCCAGTCCAATCCATGTCTGATGAGTTGGCATCGGGAATGGTTCCTGTCCTGGGCCAACAGAAGGTTTGGGGACCATGACCACCGGGATTCTTCTTGTCTCAGTCAGACCATTAAGTCTGGTCTTTTTATGAGAATTTGGGGTCTGCATCCCACTGTTCTCCTGCTCCCTCAGGGGTTCTCTGTTGTGCTCCCTGTCAGGACAGTCATCGGTTGTGGCCGGGCACCATCTAGTTCTTCTGGTCTCAGGATGATGTAAGTCTCTGGTTCATGTGGCCCTTTCTGTCTCTTGGGCTCACAGTCATCCTGTGACCTTGGCGATCTTCATTCTCCTTTGATCCAGGTAGGTTGAGACCAATTGATGCATCTCAGATGACCACTTGTTAGCAAATAAGACCCCAGATACCACACTTTAAAGTGGGGTGCAGAATGTTTTCATAATAGAATTATTTTGCCAATTGACTTAGAAGTCCTCTTAAGCCATAGGCCCTAAACCCCCGCCCTTGCTCCGCTGACCTTCGAAGCATTCAGTTTATCACGAAAACTTCTTTGCTTTTGGTCCAGTCCAGTTGAGCTGACCTTCCATGTATTGAGTATTGTCCTTCCCTTCACCTAAAGTAGTTCTTATCTACTAACTAATCAGTAAATAACCCTCTCCCACCCTCCCTCCCTCCCGCCCTCGTAACCACAAAAGTATATGTTCTTCTCAGTTTATACTATTTCTCAAGATTTTATAATAGTGGTCTTATACAATATTTGTCCTTTTACATCTGGCTAATTTCGCTAAGCATAATGCCTTCCAGGTTCCTCCATATTATGAAATGTTTCACAGATTCATCACAGTTCTTTATTGATGCATACTATTCCATTGTGTGAATATACCATAATTTATTTAACCACTCATCTGTTGATGGACACCTTGGTTGCTTCCAGCTTTTTGCTATTGCAAACAGAGCTACAATAAACATGGGTGTGCATATATCTGTTCATGTAAAGGCTCTTATTTCTCTACGGTATATTCTGAGGAGTGGGCTTTCTGGGTTGTATGCTGGTTCTATTTCTAACTTATTAAGAAAAAGCCAGATAGATTTCCGAAGTGGTTGTACCATTTTACATTCCCACCAGCAGTGTATAAGAGTTCCAATCTCTCCGCAACCTCTCCAACATTTATTATTTTGTGTTTTTTGGATTAATGCGTCTTGGAATAAGATGGAATCTCATCGTAGTTTTAATTTGCATTTCTCTAATGGCTATTGATCGAGAGCATATTCTCATGTATCTGTTAGCTGCCTGAGTATCTTCTTTATTGAAGCGCGTGTTCATATCCTTTGCCCACTTTTGATTGGGTTCTTTGTCTTTTTGTGGTTGAGTTTCAACAGAATCATATAGATTTTAGAGATCAGGCACTGGTCGGAGATGTCATAGCTGAAATTTTTTTCCCAATCTGTAGGTGATCTTTTTACTCTTTTGGTGAAGTCTTTAGATGAACATAGGTGTTTGATTTTTAGGAGCTCCCAGTTATTGGGTTTCTCTTCGTCATTTTTGGTAATGTTTTGTATTCTCTTTATGCCTTGTATTAGGGCTCCTAACGTTGTCCCTATTTTTTCTTCCATGATTTTTATCACTTTAGTCTTTATGTTTAGGTCTTTGATCCACTTGGAGTTAGTTTTTGTGCATGGTGTGAGGTATGGGTCCTGTTTCAATTTTTTGTAAATGGTTATCCAGTTATGCCAACACCATTTGTTAAAAAGACTATCTTTTCCCCAATTAACTGACACAGGGCCTTTGTCAAATATCAGCTGCTCATATGTGGATGGATTTATACCTGGGTTCTCAATTCTGTTCCATTGGTCTATGTGCCTGTTGTACCAGTACCAGGCTGTTTTGACTACTGTGGCGGTATAATATATTCTAAAATCAGGTAGAGTGAGGCCTCCCACTTTCTTCTTCTTTTTCAGTAATGCTTTACTTATCTGGGGCTTCTTT
Source organism: Loxodonta africana (assembly GCF_030014295.1). Taxonomy (NCBI): domain Eukaryota; kingdom Metazoa; phylum Chordata; class Mammalia; order Proboscidea; family Elephantidae; genus Loxodonta; species Loxodonta africana. The sequence continues at coordinate 3,713,850 of NC_087363.1, forward strand.
TCCTTCCATATGAAGTTGGTGATTTATTTCTCCATCACATTAAAAAATGTCATTGGAATTTGGATTGGAAGTGCATTGTATGTATAGATGGCTTTTGGTAGAATAGACATTTTCACTACGTTAAGTCTTCCCATCCATGACCAAGGTATGTTTTTCTACTTATATAGGTCCTTTTTACTTTCTTGCACTAGTACGTTGTAGTTTTCTTTGTATATGTTTTTTACATCTTTGGTAAGATTTATTCCTAAATATTTTATCTTCTTGGGGGCTACTGTGAATGGTGATTTCCTCTTCGATGCTCCTTTTGTTGATGTAGAGGAATCCAAGTGATTTTTGTATGTTTATCTTATAATCTGAGACTCTGCTCAACTCTTCTATTAGTTTCAGTAATTTTCTGGAGGATTCCTTAGGGTTTTCTGTGTGTAAGATCATGTAATCTGCAAATAGAGATAATTCTACTTCTTCCTTGCCAATCCGGATGCACTTTATTTCTTTCTCTAGCCTAATTGCTCTGGCTAGGACTTCTAGCACAATATTGAATAAGAGCAGTGATAAAGGGCATCCTTGTCTGGTTCCCGTTCTCAAGGGAAATGCTTTCAGGCTCTCTCCAATTAGAGTGATGTTGGCTGTTGGCTTTGTATAGATGCCCTTTATTACGTTGAGGAATTTTCCTTCAATTCCTATTTTGCTGACAGTTTTTATCATAAATGGGTGTTGTACTTTGTCAAATGCCTTTTCTGCATCAATTGATAAGATCATGTGGTTTTTGTCTTTTGTTTTATTTATATGGTGGATTACATTATTTATTTTTCTAATATTGAAGCAAACTTGCATGCCTGGTACAAATCCCACTTGGTCCTGGTGGATTATTTTTTTGATATATTGTTGAATTCTATTGGCTAGAATTTGGTTGAGGATTTTTTCATCTATGTTCATGAGGGATATAGGTCTGTAATTTTCTTTTTTTGTGGTGTCTTTACCTGGTTTTGGTATCAGGGAGATGGTGGCTTCATAGAATGAGTTTGGGAGTATGCCATCATTTTCTATGCTTTGAAATACCTTTAGTAGTAGTGGTTTTAACTCTTCTCTGAAAGTTTGGTAGAGCTCTGCAATGAAGCCGTCCGGGCCAGGGCTTTTTTTTTGTTGGAATTTTTTGATTACCTTTTCAACCTCTTTTTTTGTTATGGGTGTATTTAGCTGTTCTAATTCTGATTGTGTTAGTTTAGGTAGGTAGTGTTTTTCTAGGCATTCATCCATTTCTTCTAGATTTGCAAATTTGTTAGAGTACAATTTTTCGTAATAACCTGATATGATTGTTTTAATTTCAGTTGGGTCTGTTGTGATATGGCCCATCTCGTTTCTTATTCAGGTTATTTGTTTCCTTTCCTGTATTTCTTTAGTCAGTCTGGCCAATGGTTTATCAATTTTGTTAATTTTTTCAAAGAACCAGCTTTTGGCTTTGTTAATTCTTTCAATTGTTTTTCTGTTCTCTAATTCATTTAGTTCAGCTCTAATTTTTGTTATTTGTTTTCTTCTGGTGCCTGATGGATTCTTTTGTTGCTCGCTTTCTATTTGTTCAAGTTGCAGGGACAGTTCTCTGCTTTTGGCTCTTTCTTCTTTTTGTATGTGTGCATTTATCAATATAAATTGACTTCTGAGCACTGCTTTTGCTGTGTCCTAGAGGTTTTGATAGGAAGTGTTTTTGGTCTTGTTGCGTCCTGTGAATTTCTTTATTCCCTCCTTAATGTCTTCTATAACCCAGTCTTTTTTGAGCAGGGTATTGTTCAGTTTCCAAGTATTTGATTTCTTTTCCCTAATTTTTCTGTTATTGATTTCCACTTTTATGGCCTTGTGGTCTGAGAAGATGCTTTGTAATATTTTGATGTTTTGGATTCTGAAAAGGTTTGTTTTATGACCTAATATGTGGTCTATTCTAGAGAATGTTCCATATGCACTAGAAAAAAAAAGTACACTTTGCAGCTGTTGGGTGGAGTGTTCTGTATAAGTCTATGAGGTCAAGTTGGTTGATTGTAGCAATTAGGTCTTCCGTGTCTCTATTGAGCTTCTTACTGGAATTCCTGTCCTTCACCAAAAGTGGTGTGTTGAAGTCTCGTACTGTAACCGTGGAGGTGTCTATCTCACTTTTCAGTTCTGTTAAAGTTTGTTTTATGTATCTTGCAGCCCTGTCATTGGGTGCATAAATATTTAATATGGTTATATCTTCCTGGTCAATTGTCCGTTTTATCATTATGTAGTGTCCTTCTTTATCCTTTGTGGTGGATTTAACTTTAAAGTCTATTTTGTCAGAAATTAATATTGCTACTCCTGCTTTTTTTTGCCTATTGTTTGCTTGATATATATTTTTCCATCCTTTGAGTTTTAGTTTTTTTGTGTCTTTAAGTCTAAGATGTGTCTCTTGTAGGCAGCATATAGACGGATCGTGTTTCTTTATCCAGTCTGAGACTCTCTGTCTCTTTATTGGTGCATTTAATCCATTTACATTAAGCGTAATTATAGATAAGTATGTGTTTAGTGCTGTCATTTTGATGCCTTTTTGTGTGTGTTGTTGACAATTTCATTTTTCCACTTATTTTTTTGTGCTGAGATGTTTTTGTTTGTAAATTGTGTGTTTCTCATTTTCATAGTAGTTGAATTTGTTTGCTGAGTTGTTATGTTTTTCTTGGTTTTTATTTTGAGTTACGGAATTGTTAGACCTCTTCGTGGTTACCTTAATATTTACCCCTATTTTCCTAAGTAAAAACCTAACTTGTGTTGTCCTATATCACCTTGTTTTCCTCTCCATATGGCAGTTCTATGCCTCCTGTATTTAGTCCCTCTTTTTTATTATTGTGATCTTTTACATACTGACTTCAATGATTCCCTGTTCTGAGCATTTTTTTCTTTTAAAAAATTAATCTTAATTTGTTTTTGTGATTTCCCTTTTTGAGTTGATATCAGGATGTTCTGTTCTGTGACCTTGTGTTGTGCTGGTATCTGATATTATTGATTTTCTGACCAATTTCCTTTAGTATTTCTTGCGACTTTGGTTTGGTTTTTTACAAATTCTCTAAGCTTGTGTTTATCCGTAAATGTCTTAATTTCAGCTTCATATTTGAGAGAGAATTTTGCTGGATATATGATCCTTGGCTGGCAGTTTTCTCTTTCAGCACTCTATATATGTCATCCCATTGCCTTCTTGACTGCATTGTTTCTGCTGAGTAGTGTGAACTTATTCTTATTGCTTCTCCTTTGTAAGAGACCTTTCTTTTATCCCTGGCTACTTTTAAAATTTTCTCTTTATCTTTGGTTTTGGCAAGTTTGCTGATAATATGTCTTGGTGATTTTCTTTTTGGATCAGTCTTATATGGGGTTCAATGAGCTTCTTTGATAGATATCCTTTCGTCTTTCATGATGTTAGGGAAGTTTTCTGCCAACAGATCTTCAACTATTCTCTGTGTATTTTCTGTTATCCCTCCCTGTTCTGGAACTCCAATCACACGCAAGTTATTCTTCTTGATAGAGTCCCACATGATTCTTAGGGTTTCTTCTTTTTTTTTTTAATTCTTTTATCTGATTTTTTTTCAGCTATATTGGTGTCAATTCACTGGTCTCCAGGTCCCCCACTCTGCATTCCAGTTGCTCGATTCTGCTCCTTTGACTTCCTATTGAGTTGTCTAATTCTTTCATTTTACTGTTAATCTTTTGGATTTCTGAATGCTGTCTCTCTATGGATTCTTGCAGCTTATTATTTTTTCCACTATGTTCTTGAATTATCTTTTTGATTTCTTCAACTGCTTTATCAGTGTGTTCCTTGGATTTTTCTGTAGATTGCCTTATTTCATTTCTGAGGTCATCCCTGATGTCTTGGAAAAAAAAAGCATTCTGTGAATTAGTTTTTTATATTCTGCATCTGGCAATTCCAGGATTGTATCTTCATTTGGGAAAGATTTTGATTCTTTAATTCGGGGAGTTGTAGAAGCAATCATGTTCTGCTTTTTTATGTGGTTTGATATCGACAGCTGCATCCGAGCCATCTATATAAGGTATTGTAATGATTTATTTTATATTTGCTCACTGAGTCTTACCTTGTTTTGTTTTCTTTCAGTATACGTAGATGCGCTACTAGATTGTGCTGTCTTGATTGTTGTAGCCCTTGAATCACTTATGTCCTGTTACCAGCTGGCTTGGGCTATTACCAGATATATAAGCCTAAGAGTCCCTTCACTATTCTTGAGTAGAACCTGATTTTGGGTCACCAAGTGTGTGGTGCAGACTGTCACCTATCCACCTAGAGGAGTAGTGGTGATAGATGTGTGCACCAGATTCTAGTAGCAGCAGGGGTCACATCCGGGGGGCAGGGTGCTGAGAGGCTTCCCCCAAGTGCCTGTGAGGTAGGTGTGTCTCTATACCTAAAGCACTTTTGTGGGTGGACTCTGCAGCTGTACCTTAGGCACCCAATGCATGTACCTCTACAGATTGCTAGGTGTCACCATCCTCAGACCCCTAAGGCAGGAGGCTAGATGGTCTGGGAGGAAGCTTCAGCCCTCAGTTCTCCGTTGTGGGTCATTGGGGGCTCTGTGGAATACGCAGAGATATCAGACCTGGGAAACTTGTCTTTCCAGTAAATCCGCTAAAAAAAAAATGCAGTCAGATCCCTATCAGAAATGCCTTTGCATTATAATAGCCACGTTGTTCCCTGTAGGAGTGAAAGCCCAAGACTGTGGATCTCATATGCTTGGCTGGAGCTGGTTCTGTATTTTTAGTCCAATTTCGGGAAGTCAGGGAAGGATTTTTGGTCCTTGAGTTTTTTGTAGCTGCTTCTCTCTGGCCAGGAGAATGGGTTAGGAAAACACCAAAAAAACAAAACAAAACAAAAAACTGCAGAGCACTTCATTCTCTGGCTCAGGAAATTCCAATGTTAATGAAACCGCCTGGGAAGGGTAGGGGAGGGATCAGATAGATTGGAGAGAGTAGCACCCCGGAATATAGACAAAGTTACGTATCTTGCTTGGTTATGACTGTTTTATCTGAGATTCCCGAGGGGTGTGTAGCCTGTGTGAGTTGGCTGGGTTGAGATTGCCCCTGAGGATCAGGCCCACGTCCTTTGCTTGTGCTGTCTCAGAAGCTGTGGTCAGTTCCTCCGCTCCCAGTCCAAAGCCCAGCTCCAATTTCCCCTGCTGGAACGCCACACTCCAGGTTCCAAAACTAGTCACTGCCTCCCGCTGCCTTCTCCTCCTGTCAGTGGCGTCAGCTGCCTGTGTGCACTGGCTGGGCTTCCCCCGAGGTCACTTCTGGGGGCTAGGGCTGCATCCTATGTTTGCACCATCTCAGGATTCCGTGCTCAGCTCTCCTGCGCCCAGTCCAAAGCCCAGCGTCAAGGTTTTCTGACTGGGACGCTGGCTCCAAGCTCTGAAAACAGTCGTTGCTTCCCCGTGGTTGCTCATTCTCAGTCTCTGTCAGTCAGGTCAACTCTTTAGATTTGTGTTTAATGATCGGGGTTCGTAGATTGTCATGTATGTGATTCATTCACTTGTTTTTCCGAGTATTTGTTGCAAGAGGAATCCGAGGTAGCTTCTACCTAGTCAGCCATCTTGGCCTGCCACCAAGCTGTCCATTCTTTATGTCCACAGTATGCACATGTTATGAAATGATTAAATGATATAATTTAGGTTTTTCTGATTTTTATTCTTGACTATGAGGCTGACATAATCCAACATCAGGCTAGGCTTGTCTTCTATGAAATGATAACATTCAAGGAGAACTGAAGGTGCTACGTGAGTACTTGCCTTAAAATTACCATAAAATCTCTAAACTCTTTAAGTCATAATCATGTTTTAAAATTTTAGAAGTTTACCACATTTTGGTTAATAAAAACATAGATTCTGAAAGAGAATTCTTTTCAGTCTTGGCAAGGGGAGGTTGATCCAAGCTTCCGATATCCCCACTCTCTTTAATTTTTTTTTTTTTTTTAACTTCTAGGACTGGCTTTCAGATTTTGACAAACAGAAGCCATGTTGTTGTCAGAGTGTAATAAAAGTGGTGTCACATTCACCCTTTTGGGCTTCTCAGATTACCCGGAAGTACAGGTTCCCCTCTTCTTTGTATTTCTGTCCATCTACGGTGTCACTGTTGTAGGGAATATTGGGATGATTGTAATCATCAAAATTAACCCCAGACTGCACACCCCCATGTACTTTTTCCTCAGCCACGTCTCATTTGTGGATTTCTGCCATTCCTCCATCATTGCTCCCAAGATCCTGGAGACCCTAGTTGTAGAAGACAGAACCATTTCACTTTTAGGATGGGTAGTGCAGTTCTTTTTCTTTGGTACCTTCTTCGTGACTGAATCTTTTTTATTATCAGTAATGGCCTATGACTGCTTTGTGGCCATTTGCAACCCTCTGCTCTACACAGTTGCCTTGTCCCGGGACTCTGTGCTATGCTCGTGGTGTGATCATATGCATGGGGAGTAGTGTGTTCCTTGGTGATCACGTGCTGTACTTTCAAATTATCTTTTCGTGGTTTCAACACAATCAGTTCTTCCGTGAGCTCTCCTCGGTTCTCACTTTTTCTTGCTCTGATACTTCTCTCACCCAGTTACTGCTTTTTATCTTCATCACTTTGAATGATGTGAGTACATTACTCATCATTCTCACCTCTTATATGTTTATCGTTGTCACCATCTTGAAAATGAGTTCAGCCAGTGGTCATCGTAAGGTGTTTTCTACCTGTGCCTCTCATCTGCCATCACCCTCTTCCATGGCACCATCCTCTTCCTCTACTGTGTGCCCAATCCAAAAACTCCAGGTACACCTTCAAAGTAGCCTCTGTGTTTTACACAGTGGTGATCCCCTTGTTGAATCCCTTCATCTACAGTTTGAGGAATAAGGATGTCAAGAATACAGCCAGCAAGATGATGGACACTAAAGTCTTTTCTCAATGAACATATTGTTTTAGTAGAATTTGTACCTAATTTGTAAATTAAATGTGTCCAAAAAGACAATTTTGAAGGATGTTTAAAAATTAACAGTTAATATTGTACAACGGTGAGGATGTGGATTTTTGGCTCAAAGAGACTAAACTTGGCTTTGTCTGTTCATTACAGGAAAAGATCAGCTGTCTCTCCTATCTTTAGCTTTTAAATCTATGCAACTGTGATAAAAGGAACTGGGTCATAACCTGATAAATAAGGCCAAGAGATAATATAGCTATCATAAAGGGCACCTTGCAGAATCTGAATAATCGTTAATTTCATCCCTCTTTCTTATAAGACACTTGGAGTATAGTAGGTTCTCATTAAACACACATTTTTTTGACGACTTATCTACAAATGGCAGTAAAGATAAAACATAGGCTTTGTCTTCAAGGAATACATAATTTGGTGGTACTGCTGGGGCAATAAAGAAAGGGGCTATTGTAAAAGGCAGACTATAATAAATACCTTAAAAGGTTTGAGGCAAGGAATAGTTCAAATCCATTCAGGGACATTAGAAATATATTTTCATAAAGAGGTATTATTTAAAGTTGGCCTGGAGAATGGGCAGGATATTAGGAGAAGGCATACCAGTGAGGAAGGCATTATATTCAGGAGAGACTAGGATGAACAAACTCAAGGAAATGAGAATGTGACATTGAGCCAACCAATTTTTATTGAGTAAATACAATATGTTGTATGTGTGTGTGTTTGTGCGTGTGTATGTATGTATTTTCTTACATTTAGGTTTTATTGGCATGAATGCAAACATAAATAAATATTGTCTGTAACATGAATATGTTTTAGAAAGAGCTCCAGTGTGACAGAATGATAAGTTAGATAGGCTTCACCAGAGGCGTAGAAATGCATCTCAGAGAACCAGTGGCTGCTCTGTGTTTTATGGTATTATTTTGGCCACCCAGCCATCACAAATGTTATATATAATTTATTTATATTTTTTAGAACATGGTCATAATTACGCAGTCTTCTTCAACAGAACTCTCAATTTGACCAATCCTTGATTGAAGCCTACACTTATTTTTTCTAGTAGAGGTGCAAAAATTACACTGAAGTAAGTTCCAAAACTTTGAGAGATTTGTGACTTTTCCAGATACTCTTGGAAACCTGTGAAGCTGCCATACGAACAAACACAGACTAGAATATTGGCTAATGAGAGAAAAATAACCAGTTGCCCACTCCTTCCATTATACTATCTGACATTTAGCACACCAGATTTGAGAATGAAACCCTCTTCTGTCAGCTGACCTGCCAGTTGATCTCACAGACGTAAGTAAACTGAGCCCCGATTAGCCAAGCATAGACCTGAGCAGCAGAACTGCCCACCTAACCCATATAATAGTGAGCAGTAATAATGACTGTTGTTTTAATAGATACATTTTTGCATAGTTTTTGTGTGTAAGTCACTTGAGTCACTCACTTTCTCAGTTAATAGCAAGATTATCAAAAAGATTTTCCCAAGCCTTATTATGTGACAATTTAGACTATTGGTTACATAGAGGCTGTTCATTTAAAAAGATGCGATTAAAATTTTAGGGAAGAGCCAAGATGGTGGAATAGACAGACGTTTCCGGCGAGCCCTCTTTACAAAAAAAAGACCCAAAAAAGCAAGTGAAATCAGTATATTTATGACTAGCTGGCAACTCAGAGCGTCACAAAAGCAAGCTTAGAAAATGAAAAGAGGGGCAGGGGGAGGAACAGACGGTTCAGAAGCGGAGAGGAGTTACCAGACCGGAATCACGGGGAGCACTCAGGCACCATTTCTGGAGCAGTGGTAGTGGGCTGGCACTAGCATTCGGCCACAGTTTCCCCAGGGAGAAGCTGCCAGCTACACAGCCTACTCACAGCTCTGGAACCAGAGAAGAGTGGCGCTCTCGACAAAAACTAAGTACTTGTGTATATTTTACCACATCCCCCCACCCCAAAGCTGGCTTCAGTGGCTGAATTCCCTGGGCATGAGATAGGCACCGTTGAGTGCCTAGAGCCATCATCCCAGCTTTTGAGAAGGGAAAAAATTGCAACTGGTGGAAAGAAAATTTGCCAGCTCCACTAACCAGGGAAGCTCAGGACAGAAGCGGCTCCTGTCCAGGCATAAATGGTCCACGGACTTTGAGCACCATTACCCTCTACATGGACCTGTGTGGGCCTATTTTGGGAGAATAGGCCCCTGTTGGCAGACTCCAACCATTTCAGCTTTGTGGTGAAGACATGGGTGTTTGATGTTTGGAATTGCATTGCCTATTGAACAGTGTCCTCACCTACCCACATCAGGGGCCTAAAGACTGTTAGCTCCATTCAGGTCACCCAGCCACCCATGAGAAGTGTCCAAGGATAATTAGTACCTCCCAGTGCCTACAACCAAAACACTGTGTGCCCATTGTATGTCTGCAGAACCCACCCACCTGCACACTTTAAGGAACAGGAATATGCTTTCCTCAGAGACACTCGGGGCTTGGTTCTCAGCCTTCTGCCTTGTTCAGAGCATAACCCCCTGCTGCAATCCGATACTGGTACATACACCAATCACCACTGCTCCTCTAAGACTGTAGGACAGAGCCTGTACCACACACTTGATGATCAGATACCTGGACACCTGAACTGAATTCATACAAGAAAAGTGAATGGACTCCTAGATTGATACAGTTGATAACAGCTGTAGCCATCCGGGGAAAGGAAGTCAGAGCTCTAAAGGCAAAAATAATCAAGGTAGCTCACTCAAGCAACCCATTTGGGCATATCAAAACAAAACAAAGCAAGAAGCTATGACACAGCAAGCAAGCATAAACTAATACAATAACTTATAGAAGGCTCGGAGACAACTGTCAATATCAAGTCACATAAAGAAATGGACCATGATCGCCGCAATAAACTCTCAAAACAAAGAACCCAGGGATCTTCTAGATGAAAGTGCATTTCTGGAATTACCAGAGCGAGAATACAAAAGATTAATATACAGAACCCTTCAAGACATCAGGAAGGAAATGAAGCAATACACAGAACAAGCCAAGGAACAGACAGATAAAGCAATTGAAGAAATCACAAAGATTATTCAAGAACATAATGAAAAATTCAATAAACTGGAAAAATCCATAGACAGAAAACAATCAGAAATTCAGATTAACAATAAAATAACAAAGTAGACAACTCAATAGAAAGTCAGAGGAGCAGAATTGAGCAAGTAGAAGCCAGAATTTCTGAACTCGAGATAAATCACTTAGCACTAATATATTTAAAGAAAAATCATATAAAAGATTAAAAGAAAAAAAAAAGAAACCTTAAGAATCCCGTGGGACCCTATCAACAGAAATAACCTATGAGTGATTGGAGTACCAGAACAAGGAGGGATAAGAGAAAATACAGAGAAAATGGTTGAAGATTTGTTGGCAGAAAACTTCCCTGATATGGTGAAAGATGAGAAGATATCTATCCAAGATGCTCATCAAACACCATATAAATTAGTGACATATTATAATCAAACTTGCCAAAACCAAAGATAAAGGGAGAATTTTAACAGCAGCTAGGGTTAAACGAAAAGTCGCCTACAAAGCAGAGCCAATAAGAATAAGCTTGGACTACTCGGCAGAAACCATGCAGGCATGAAGGTAATGGGATGACTTATTTAAAATTTGAAGAGAGGGTAGAGGGGGTTAGAAGCTGCCAAAATGGTTGTGAAAAGAGAGAGTGGAGGGAGGGAGTGAGCTGGCTCATTTGGGGGAGACAAATTGGGATTATGTAGCAAGGTGTATATAAGTTTTTGTGTGAGAGACTGACTTGATTTGTAAACTTTCACTTAAAGCACAATAAAAATTAAAGAAAAACGTTTAGAAATATTTAAATATTGTAATTTTATTAATATTGTTAATATAATATTTTATAAAATGGAATTATCTTGTGTGCTTTAAATTCATTTTTATCAATAACTTGGAGATTCTCATTGAGATTATTCAATTCATGGATTATGATCATGACATGAACCCCATTTTATATTTAATCAACCTTTAAGCACCCTTCGATCTCTTTAAATCTAAGATAAATAAATAAGCAACATAACTGTCTTGTGAGTGTTTTGCCTACATGAGGTAAGGAATCACCACCAGTTATTTATTTATTTTCCTAATGGTTTTGGAATTTTGCTATCATTAGACTCTCTTTCTCAGGAGACATGCATTTAGTAACAGCAGTTTTGGGTTGAGTTTCAAAAAAATAATCTAGTAAACAAATACTGTCATCACTACATATCAGAGTTCAATATATCATCATATGGGTTAAAACGCATGTCTAATACCAACCTTTTCAATGGAAAGAAATATGCATAAACAAGGACAAAGCCATTGTCTTCCTAGAATGCATCGTGTAGTTCTATGTGCTTTGTAATTATGCAATCACTAAGGTCATCCTGCTGGCCGTGATGGCCTACAACTACTTTGAGGCCCTCTTCAACACACTGCTGTACATGGTCATCATGTCCCAGCCAGTGTCTGGCTGATACCTGTGAGGAGCCATGTGTTCTCTGATTCGCGTGTGTTTAGCTCTTGAGATCTTGTCCTAGTTCCCAACATGATTAAACCCTACTTCTACAATCAATCCCTTTTCTTATCACTTGCTTGAACTGATGTCTCTATGAATGAACTGCTGCAGTACATTATGGTCACTGTCAATGAGACCATCACCATCGTTGCCACCCTTGCCTTCGTCTTGTTTATTCTCATCACCATCTCAAGAATGTGGTCTGCAAATGGAAGACAAAAATCCTTTTCCACCTGGGCCTCCCACCTTGCAGCCATCCTTGTCTTCCATGGAACTATACTTTTCATTCATTTCAGGCCCAACTCTGGCAGCAGTCTGGGCACTGAAAAGGAGGCCATGGTGTACCTTACTGTGCTGATCTCTACACTGAATCCCCCGATTATAGCCTGAGAAGCAAGTATGAGAAAAAAGCTGTCACGAAAATCGTGGAATTCCACTCATTTTCTGAGGTACCATTTTCTTTACTGGACTTAGGGTTTCAAAAGGGACTTTTAAGTAGGAATTTGAGTTTGGATGGAAATGGATGAAATGGAAAAGGGAGAAGGATCTAGGGTGCTATGCGTGCTTCTTTATTATCTCTTCACCTTTTAGGCTTATCTTAAAATTTCCAGCACAGTCCAGAGAATAATTCGAATGCATCTGCTGTCTACCCGCTTTCTCCGATCACTGAGTATTTTGACTGAGTTTGTGGGATTGTATTAAACCTTAATTTTTTTGTTTTGTGATTTTCTAACAAATTGCACGTACAGACACGTGGCTTTCCAACATTATTAATACTTCTAATAATTTTTAATGAATTTACTTTTTTTCTTCCAGGGAATGATATATATTTGTGTCATACCTCATACACGTTATAGATATTATTTTTTTTTAATTTGGAGGAAGTTCAAGTGAATGAAAATATTTTTAACTTTCTCCAAAATGTACCATGATAATGGCACCCCAAAGTCTCTGCTGAACTCATTTTATACTCCTGGGGCTGTGTGATTCACTGTGAGAGGCACAATTGTAGATTTGCCTGCCTGTTCATGGAAGGATGAGATCATTAAACACCTAGGAAACATTCCAGAATTGTATCTTTTTTTTCATTATTATTTTCTTTTCTTTTTTTGTGTGTGAAAATTTACACAGCAAGTTAAGTCCCTGTTTTACAGTTTTCTCACCAATAGTTCAGTGACTTTAGGTACGTTTATTACAATGTGTCAACATTGTCTTTAATTGTGTTCTGATTTTCCCATTTCCGTTTTTTTTTTTTTAATTTGCCCTTACATATTATCTTTTCATTTTTGCTTTTGAATGATTGTTGACCTTTTGGTTTCATACTGATGGTTTTTCAGTAGATCACTGATCTTATGGGAAATATCCTTTATTTTGTGTGAAGCTCTGCTATTTAGCTAAAAGTTGATCTCAGGGGATTGATTGATTCAGTTCTAGGTTTAAAGAATGTCTCAGAGAAACAGTCTCAGAAAGCCCTGTTTTCTATTCCAGTTTGGTTTCACTATTTATTTTATTTTTATTTATTGTGCTTTAAGTGAAAGTTTACAAATCAAGTCAGTCTTTCATATAACATCTTATACACACCTTGCTATGTACTCCTAGCTGCTATCCCCCTAATAAGACAGAGCACAAATCCTCTACCATGTATTTCCCGTGTCCTTTCAACCAGCTCATCTCCTTCTACCTTCTCATCTCACCTCCAGACAGGAGCTGCCCACACGGTCTCATGTGTCTACTGGAGCCAGGAAGCTCACTCCTTACCACTATCATTTTCTGTCTTATAGTCCCAGTCCAATCCCTGTCCGAAGAGGTGGCTTCAGGAATGGTTCTAGTCTCGGCCTAACAGAGGGTCCAGGAACCATGACCTCCAGGGTCTCTCTAGTCTCAGTCAGGTCATTAAGTCTGGTCTTTCAGAAGAATTTGAGGTCTGCATACCACTGTTCTCCTGCTCCATCGGGGATTCTCTGTTGTGTTCCTGTCAGGGGAAGTCATCAGTGGTAGCTGGGCACCATCTAGTTCTTCCAGTCTCAGGCTGATGTAGTCTGATTTATGTGGCCTGTTCTGTCTCTTGGTCTCGAATTTTCCTTATGTCTTTGGTGTTTTTCATTGTCCTTTGCTCCAGGTGGGTTGAGACCAATTGATGCATCTTAGATGGCCACTTGCTAACATTTTAGACCCCAGATACCACTCACCAAAGTGGGATGCAGAACATTCTCTTAAAACATTTTGTTATGCCAATTGACCTAGATGTCCCCTGAAACTTTAGCCCCTAGACCCCTTTCCCTGCTGTTCTGGCCTTTGAAGCACTTGGCTGTGTTCAGGAAATTTCTTTGCTTTTGGTTTAGTCCAGTGTGCTGACCTCTCCTATTTTGTGCGTTGTCTTTCCCTTCACCTAAAATAATTCTTGTCTACTATCAAATTAGTGAATACCCCTCTCTCACCCTCCCTACCCTCATAACCATCAAAGTATATTTTCTCTGTGTTTAATCTTTTCTTGAGCTCTTATAATAGTGATCTCATACAATATCTGGCCTTTGGTGACTAAGTAATTTCACTCGGCATAAAGCCTTCCAGATTCCTCCATGTTATGATACATTTCATGGATTCATTCTTGTTCTTAAATCGTTGCGTAGTATTCCATTATGTGAGTGAGTATATCAAAATTTATTTATCCATTCATCTGTTAATGGGCACCTTGGTTGCTTTCATCTTTTTGCTATTGTAAACAGTGCTGCAATGAACATGGGTGTGCATATATCTGTTCATGTGAGAGCTCTTATTTCTCTAGAATACATTCCAAAGAGTGGAATTGCTGGATCTTATGGTACTTCTATTTCTAGCATTTTAAGGAAGCGCCAAATCAATTTCCAAAGTGGCTGTACAATTTTACATTCCCATCAGCATCGTGTGTGTTCCAGTCTCTCCACAACCTCTCCATTTATTATTTAGTGTTTTTTTTTTTTTTTTGATTACTGCCAGCCTTGTTGCGGTGAGATGGTATCTCATTGTAGTTTTTGATTTGCATTTCTCTTTTTTTTTAATGGCTAATGATTGTGAACATTTCCTCATGTATCTGTTAGCTGTCTGAATATCTTCTTTGGTGAAGTGCCTGTTCATATCCTTTGCCCATTTTTCAGTTGGGTTATTTGTCTTTTTGTTGTTGAGTTATTGCAATACCATGCATGTTTTAGAGATCATATGCTGATCAGACTTTTTGTAGCCAAAGAGTTTTTCTCAGTCTGCAGGTAATCTTTTTACTCTTTTGGTGAAGCCTTTGGAGGAGCATAGGTGTCTGATTTTTAGGAGCTCCCTGTTATCTACTTTCTCTTCTGGTGTTTATGCACTGTTAGTAATGTTTTATATACTGTTTTTGCCATGTATTAGGGCTCCTAGCATTGTCCCTATTTTTTCTTCCATGATCTATATTGTTCTAGATTTTATATTAAGGTCAGTGATCTATTTTGAGTTAGTTTTTGTGGGTGATGTGATGTATGGGTCTGTTTCATTTTTGTGCAGATGGGTAGCCAGTAATGCCAGCACCATTTGTTAAAGATATTCTCTTTCCTTCATTTAATGGACTATAGGCCTTTGTCATATATCAACTGCTCATATGTTGATAGATTTATGTCTGGATTCTCAACTCTGTTCCATTGGTCTATGTATCTCTTGTAGTACCAGTACCAGGCTGTTTTGACTACTGTGGCAGTGTAATAGTTTCTAAAATCAGGTAGTGTGAGGCATCCCATTTTGTTTTTCTTTTTCAGTAATACCTCACTTACCAGGGGCCTCTTTCCCTTCCATATGAAGTTTATGTTTTGTTTCTCCATCTCGCTAAAAAAGTGTCATTGGTTTTTGGATTGGGATTACATTTTATCTATAGATTGCTTCAGGTAGAACAGACATTTTTACAACGTTGACTCTCCCTTTCCAGGAGCAGGGTATGTTTTTCCACTTATGTGTGTTTCTTTTGATTTCTTGCAGCAATGTTCTGTAGCTTTCTTTGTATAGGTCTTTTATGTCTCTGGTTAGATTTATTCCTAGATATTTTGTCTTCTTGGGGGCTATCGCAAATGGTACCAACTTGGTGATTTCCTCTTTTTCTGGTGTAGAGGAATCCAAGTGATTTTTGTACTTTTATCCTGTATCCTGATACCCTGCTGAACTCTTCTATTAGTTCCAGTAGTTTTCTTGAGAATTCTTTAGGGTTTTCTGTGTATAAGGTCATGTAATCAGCAAGTAGAGACATTTTTACTCCTTCTTTACAATTTGGATGCCTTTATTTCTTTTTCTAGCCTAATTTCTCTGGGTCCTCCAGCACAATGTCGAATAAGCCATCCTATTCTGGTTCCTATTCTCAAGAGGAATGTTTTCAGACTCTCTCCATTTAGGATGGTGGTAGCTGTTGGCTTTGTGTAAATGCCTAGTATTATGTTGAGGAACTTCTCTTCAAATCCTATTTTTCTGAGATTTTTTATCATGAGTGGGTGCTGGACTTTGACAAATAACTTTTCGGCATCAATTGATCAGATCATGTGGTTCTTGTCTTTTGTTTCATTCATATGATGGATTACATTGATTGTTTTTATAATGTTGAACCATCCCTACATACCTAGTATGAATCAGCCTTGGGCATGGTGAATCACTTTTTTCATATGTTGTTGAATTCTGTTGGTTAGAATTTGTTGAGGATTTTTGCATCTAAGTTCATGAGGGATAAGTCTGCAATTTTCTTTGGGTGTGTGTGTGTCTGTGTGTGTGTGTGTTGGTGTGTTTACCTGGTTTTGGTATCAGAGAAATACTGGATTCATAGAATGAATTTGGGAGTATTCCATCCTTTTTTATGCTCTGAAATATTTTCGTGGTAGTGGTGCTAACTCTTCTCTGAAAGTTCGGTTGAATTCTCCAGTGAAGCCATCACGGCCGGGGTTTTTTTTGTTGTTGCTGTTGTTGTTGGGATTTTTTAAATTACCTTTTCAATTTCTTCTTTTGTTATAGGTTTATTTAGTTGTTCTATCTCTGCGTTAGTTTAGGTAGGGATTGTGTTTCTAGAAAAAAGTCCATTTCTTCTGGGTTTTGAAATTTGTAAGCATACAATTTTTCATAGAAATCTGATATGATTCTTTTAATTTCAGTTGGATCTATTGTGATATCACCCATCTTATTTCTTTTTTGGGTTATTTGCCTCCTCTCCTTTTTTTCTTTTGTCATTCTGGCCCATGGTTTATTGAATTGGCTCATCTTTTCAAAGAAACATCTCTTGGTCTTGTAAAATCTTTCAATTGTTTTTCTGTTCTCTATTTCCTTTAATTCTGCTCTAATTTTTATTATTTGCTTTTTTCTACTAACTGAGGGTTCCTTTTGTTATTCCATTTCTATTTTTTGAAGTTTTATGCATAATTCTTTGATTTGGGCTCTTTCTTTTTTCTTCTTTTTTTTAATGTGTTCATTTATTGCTATAAATTGACTTCTGAAGTCTGCTTTAGTTGTGTACCAAAGGTTCTGATCAGAAATGTTTTAATGATTGCTGGATCATAGGATTGTTTTGTTTCTAGATTTTGGAGAAAGCACCATACCATTTTCCATAGTGGTTGTACCATTTAAAGATACA
Source organism: Loxodonta africana (assembly GCF_030014295.1). Lineage (NCBI taxonomy): Eukaryota > Metazoa > Chordata > Mammalia > Proboscidea > Elephantidae > Loxodonta > Loxodonta africana. The sequence goes on from NC_087363.1 coordinate 3,730,973, forward strand.
CCAACACTGGTAAGGATTCCAATCTCCCCACATCCTTGTTAACATTTATTGTTATCTGTAGTTTTTTAATCAGTGGAATTTGAGCCTGGGTAAGAAGATATTTCATTGTAGTTTTGATATGCACCTCTCTAATGGAAACCCTCGTGGCACAGTGGTTAAGTGCTATGGTTGCTAAGCAAAAGGTCAGCAGTTCAAATCTACCAGGCGCTCCTTGGAAACCCTATGAGGCAGTTCCACTCTGTTCTATAGGGTCGCTATGAGTCAGAATTGACTCGACGGCAATGAGTAAAGGTAAGGTAATAGCTAATAAACTTGAAAACCTTTCTTATGTTTATTGGCTGCTTGGATATCCTCTATGCTGAACGTTCTGTTCATGTGTTTGCCCATTTTGTGATTGGGTTGTTTGCATTTTTGTTGGTGAGTTGTTGCAATTTTTATAGGTCTTAGATATTAGACCCTTATCAGATAAAACATTTTCAGAGATGTTTTCTCAGTCAGTAGGTTTTCTGTTTACTCTTTTAAGAAAGTTTTCTGCTGAGCATAAACTTTTAATATTTATGATGTCACATTTATCTATCCAACATAAATGGTGGATATACACATGGACCTTGTCATATGGAATATGCAGTAATCAGATTGACTACATCTGTGGAAAGAGTCTATAGAAAAGCTCAATATCATCAGTCAGAACAAGGCCAGGTACTGACTGTGGAACAGACCATCAATTTCTCATGGGCAAGTTCAAGTTGAAACTGAAGAAAATTAGAACAAGACCGGAGAGCCAAAATACACCCTTGAGTATATCCTACCTGAATTTAGAGACCATCTTAAGAATAAGTTTGACACATTGAGCATTAACGACCAAAGGCCAGATCAGTTGTGGAATGACATCAAGGACATCATACATGAAGAAAGAGCTCATTAAAAAGACAGGAAAGAAAGAAAAGATCAAAATGTTAGAAGAGACCATGAAATTTGCTCTTGAAAATCAAGCAGCTAAACCAAAAGGCAGAAATAATGAAGTAAAAGAACAGAACAGAAGATTTGAAAGGGCAGTGTGAGAAGACAAAGTATTATAATGACATGTGCAAAGAGCTGAAAATAGAAAAACAAAGGGGAAGAACGTGTTTGGCATGTCTCAACCTGAAAGAACTGAAGACAAAATTCAACCTTCAGGAGCAATAGTGAAGATTCTAAGGGGAAGTATTAAACAACGCATGAAGCATCAAAAGAAGATGGAAGGAATATACAGAGGCATTATACCAAAAAGAATTTGTTAATATTCAACCATTCCAAGAGACAGCTTATGACCAGAAACCCATGGTACTGAAGGAAGAAGTCCAAGCTACACTGAAAAAAAAAAAAAAAAGAATTTGTTAATATTCAACCATTCCAAGAGACAGCTTATGACCAGAAACCCATGGTACTGAAGGAAGAAGTCCAAGCTACACTGAAGGCATTGGCAAAAAACAAGGCTTCAGAAATCTATGAAATATCAATTAAAATATTTCAACAAACGAATGCAGTTCTCAAAATGAACACTCCTCTATGCCCAGGAATTTGGAAGACAGCTATCTGGCCAACAGACTGAAAGAGATCCAAATTTATGTCTTTTCCCAAGAAAGGTGATCCAACTGAATATAGAAATTATATAACAATATCATTAATAGCAGATGCAAGCAAAATTTTGCTGAAGATCATTCAAAAGCAAGTGCAGAAGTATATCCACAATGAACCGCCAGAAAATCAGGCTGGATTCAGAAGAGGATGTGGACCCAGGGATATCATTGCTGATCTCAGATGGATCCTGGCTGAAAGCAGAGAATACCAGAAAGATGTTCACCTGTGTTTTATTGACTCTGCAAAGGCATTCAACTATGTGGGTCATAACAATGTATGGATAAAATTGCTTGTGAAGAATGGGAATTCCAGAATACTTAATTGTGCTCATGAAGAACCTGTACATAGATGAAGAGGCAGTTCAGACAGAACAAGGGGATACTGTTTGGTTTAAAGTCAGAAAAGTTGTGCATCAGAGTTGTACCCTTTCACCACACCTATTCGCTTTGTGTGCTAAACAAATAATCTGAGAAGCTGGACTATATGAAGAAGAACGAGGTATCAGGATTGGAGGAAGACTCATTAAAAACTGGTAATATGCAGATGACACAACTTTGATTGCTGAAAGGGAAGAGGACTTGAAGTACTTACTGATGAGTATGAAAGACCACAGCCTTCAATGTGGATGCACCTTAACATAAAGAAAACAAAAATCCTCACAGCTGGACCAATAAACAGCATCACAATAAAAGAAGAACAGAATGAAGTTGTCAAGGATTTCAGGTTACTTGAATCCACAATCAACACCCATGGAAAGAGTAGTCAAGAAATCAAATGACGCATTGCATTGGGTAATCTGCTGCAAAAGACATCCTTAAAGTGTTAAAAACCAAAGATGTCACTTTAAAGACTAAGGTGCCCCTGACCTAAGCCATGGTGTTTCAATTGCCTCATATGCATGTGAAAGCTGGGCAATAAATAAGAAAGGCAGGGAAGAACTGACACCTTTGAATTACAATGTTAATGAAGAATATTGACTAGACCATGGACTGCCAAAAGAATGAACAAATCTGTCTTGGAAGAAGTACAGCCAGAATGCTTCTTGGAAGCAAAGATTGTGAGACTTTGTCTAACATACTTTGGACATATTATCAGAAGGGATCAGCCCCTGAAAAAGGACATTATGCTTGGCAAAGCAAAGGGTCAGAAAAAAAAAGAAGACCCCTCAAAAAGATGGGTTGACACAGTGGCTGCAACAATGGGCTCAAACGTCATAATGCTCATGAGGATGATGCAGGACCGAGCAGTGTTTCGTTTCATTATACAGAGGGTCGCTTTGACTAAATGGCACATAACAACAACAACCACTGTATAGATGATGACACAGTTTTGAACCTGTGTGATTGTGATTCACACAAGTTTTTATAACCAGAAATGACTGGTTTAACACAGGAACATAGCTCTTTGGACTCCAATGCTAGTGGACATTTGATTATTATTTCACTTTGTCAGTCAAAGAGTTCATGAAAATTAATTTACCCTTCAGAAAGGACATTCGCAGAGGCCACTTCAATATTCCTAGATAATGCCTGGATGTTATTTACTTAGAAGTTTTGTTACTGGTAGTATCAGGTCTGGAAATATTTCTAAGATTTGTTTAGACTAATTTACATTTATTAGGGCAAGGATGAAAGTAATACAAAATTCGTGTGGGAATTTTGAGGAATTACACTTTAAATTTTCTGCTCTAATATTCTTATGAATAAATAAAAACTCATGGTTATTCAGGACAAAAAAAGACTGAAAAAAACCAGAGTAGGAAGCTTAATCCTAAAAAGTTGAAAATAAATTATAAAGTGTCTGTTATTAAAATAGTGTTATATTTTGACAAAGAGAAGTTCAAGAGCCATATGGGGATCTTTCCTTAGCCATTTGAGGAAAAATGGAATTGGATCACTTTCTTACTCCACACATCAAAGTAGGTGATGAAGATAAAGTTTCAAATTTAGTTTACATGAATATACAGAAACTTAATATCAAAAACAAGAGAGAAAAAATTAACATGACAAAAGAAAAAATGAGAAATCACCGCTTCTATAAGAGTTGAGTAGAAAAAGAATATTAGTCCTATAGAAAAATGGACATAAGATATGATTAAAGAGTCCACATTAAAGAAATACAAACAGCTCTAAAATATACCAAGAGTTGTTCAGTTGGACTCATAATAATAGAAGCACAAATGAAAACTGCACTTAAGACATCGTTTCTCATCTGTTAGAACAGCACACAGCATTCAGTCAATTTATATTTAATAATGTGTCTCCTATTGATATAGGGTCACTATGAGTCAGAATCAACTCGATGGCAGTGGGTTTAGTTTTTTTTTTTTTTTTTGGCATTGATACATATACTTGATAATTATGGGAGAGTATGTCAATGTCCAGGAGACTGGGGAAGATGACTTTGAAATATAAATGTTTCTTATAAAATTTCCCTAATGATACCATAATTTTCCTCCAGGCTTTCCAGTACAGCGGATAAAAGTACTTAATTTTAATTGCTTAGTTATTGTCCTCTTGAGAATGGGGCAACATATAGTCTCTAGGGTTCACGACCCAAGGTTGTGACTACAGATGTTTAACATTGCATATACTTCACTCCCATCCAAGTTTCCCAGATGCAGGAGAAGCCTTCTCCTTGCTGTTAGCCGGTTTGTTTTAAAATTTGAAAGACATAATGATATTAAGTTCAATATAGGGTATCTAGAAAATAACTAAGGGGGAAAATGCAAACTTTAAATGCAGACAGTTCATGAGGAATATAGAGTCAGGGCAAAGGGTGCATATCTGATCATGCAAGGAACAGGATGTGCACCCTTTATGCATAGAGCCATGCATAGAGGACTTGACGCTTCAATAATAGTGCCCTGGATGAGGACCTGGGGTTGGGGAATAGATGTGCCCTGACAGTTTTGGGAATGTGTATTTTCTTCTGTAAATTTTTGGAGCAGTTGTCAAGGTAGAATCAACAAGTATTTAAGCAGAACGGAATAATCATTGATTAGGCAGAATCTTTACTAAAAGGATCTCTCTCTCTCTCTATCATCCATCCTTCCGTCCGTCCGTCCGTCCGTCCGTCCGTCCATCCATCCGTCCATCCGTCCATCCGTCCATCCATCCATCCATCCACCCACCCACCCACCGACCCACCCACCCATCCATCCATCCATCCATCTACCATCTATCTATCATCTATCTATGCATCATCATCATCATCTACAATCTCTCTCTCTCTCTGTCGTCTATCTATCTGTCATCAATCTATCTAACTTTCAAGCCTTAATTAGGATTACAAATTACCATGTAACCTCTGGAGCCCTTGTGGCATAGTGGCTAAGAGCTTGGCTATTAACTAAAAGGCTGACAGTTTGAATCCACCAGCCACTCCTTGGAAAACCTGTAGGGCAGTTCACTTCTATCCTATAGGGTCATTATGAGTTGGAATTGACTGAATGGCAACGGGTTTTTATGTAATCTCGAAACCTCATATTTTATATATTTGAAAATACTAAAAATTAGACTTGAGAACTTAAAGTTCAAATCAATGGCTTTATTGGTTTTCCTTAAGAAAAAATTTTTTAAAAGTTATCATGTTTTAAAATTTTGGAAGTTTAGCATTTCTCAATTAATAAACACATAGATTCTGAAAGAAATATCTTTTCCAGTCTCAGCGAAGGATAGTTAACTAAGGGTCCTACATCCTAAAAAAAAAAAAAAAAAACTATGTTTAATTTTTTTTTTTTTTTAATTTCCAGGATTGATTCAGATTTTAACAAACAGAAGCCATGTCGTTTTCAGAGAGAAATAAAAGTGGGGCCATGTTCACTCTTTTGGGCTTCTCAGATTGCCCAGAACTGCAGGTTCCCCTCTTCGTGGTATTTCTGGCCATCTACAGTGTCAGTGTTGTAGGGAATCTTAGGATGATTGTAATCATCAAAATTAACCCCAAACTGCACACTCCCATGTACTTTTTCCTCAGCCACCTCTCATTTGTGGATTTCTGCTATTCCTCTATCATTGCTCCCAAGATGCTGGTGAACCTAGTTGTAGAAGACAGAACCATTTCATTTTTAGAATGTGTAGTACAATACTTTCTCTTTTGTACCTTTGTGGTGACTGAATCCCTTCTATTAGCTGTAATGGCCTATGACCGCTTTGTGGCCATTTGCAGCCCTCTGCTCTACACAGTTGCCATGTCCCAGAGACTCTGTGCTATGCTGGTGGTGGGATCATATGCATGGGGAGTAGGGTGTTCCTTGATACTCACGTGCTCTGCTTTGAAATTATCGTTTCATGGTTCGAACACAATCAATCACTTCTTCTGTGAGTTCTCCTCACTTCTTTCCCTTTCTTGCTCTAATACTCACCTCAGTGAGTTGTTGCTTTTTATCTTTGCTACTTTTAATGTGGTGAATACATTACTCATCATTCTCACATCTTATGTGTCCATTGTTGTCACCATCTTGAAAATGAGTTCAGCCAGTGGTCGTCATAAGGCATTCTCTAACTATGCCTCTCATCTGACTGCCATCACTATCTTCCATGGCACCATCCTGTTCCTCTACTGTGTACCCAACTCCAAAAACTCCAGGCACACCATCAAAATAGCCTCTGTGTTTTACACGGTGGTGGTCCCCATGTTAAATCCCCTGATCTACAGTCTGAGGAATAAGGATGTCAAGAATACAGTCAGCAAGATAATGGATGCTAAAGTCTTTTCTCATTAAACATATTATTTTAGTAGAATTTGTCACCAATTTATAAACAAAGTGCTTCCAAAAAGATGATTTTAAAAGATACCTTTAAAATTAATCTTTAATACTGTACAATGGTAAGGATATGGAATTTTGGTTCAAAGAGACTAATCTTGGCTTTGTCTCCTCATTGCAGGAAAAAAAATCACCATCTCTAATTTTAATTTTTAAATCTATGCAACTGTGGTAACAGGAACTGGGTCATAATCTGATAATGAAGACCTAAAGGTAATATAGATACCATGAGAGGCACCTTGCAAAATCCGAATAAACATTAATTCCATCCCTTTTTCTTATAAGGTCCTTGGAGTATAGTAGGTTCTAAGCAAACGCACATTTTTTGATGACATATCTACAAATGGCAATAAAGATAAGACATAGGCTTTGCCTTCAAGGGATGGGTAATTTGGTGGTAACGCTGGAGCAATAAAGAAAGGGGCTATTGTAAACGTCAGACTATAAGAAATATCTTAAAAGGCTTGAGGCAAGGAACAGTTCAAATCCATTTAGGGAGATTAGAAATATGTCTTCAGAAATGAGGTATTGTTTTAAGTTGGCATGGAGTATGGATAGAATTTTAAGAGACACATTTCAGTGAAGAAGATATTTTTTTCAGGAGAGACTAGAATAGACAAACTCAAGGAAATGAGGATGTAACACCAAGTCAACCAATTTGTTATTGACTGAATACTGTACTGTATAATGTGTGTGATTGCATCTGTGTGTGTGTGTTTATGTGTGTGTGTGTGTGTTTGTGGTATCTTATATTCAGGTTAAATTGACATGACTGAGAAGCTAAATAAATATTTTCTATAACCTGATCATGTTTTAGAAAGAGTGCCAGTGTAATAGAATGATAAGTTCGATAGGCTTTACCAAAGGCTTAGAAATAGATGTCAGAAAACCAGTATATGCAAAAAACTGGGACATTGAGTGGCTGCTCTATCTGTGTTTTATGCTATTATTTTGCATACTCAGCCATCAAAAATGTTATATATGATTTGTTCATAGTTTTTGGAACATGGGCATAATTACTGAATCCTTTTTTCAACAGAGCTCTCAATTTGACAAATCCTTGAATGCAGCTTTTACCTTTGTGAGTTATTTTGTCTAGCAGAGGTGGCAAAAATGACATTGAAGCAAGTTCCAAAACTTTGAGAGATTTCAGGATTTTGCGCACACTCTTGGAAACCTGGGAAGCTGCCATATGAACAAACAGACTAGAATATTGGTTAATGAGAGAAAAATAACCCAGTTGCCCGCTCATTCCATTGTACTGTGTGGCCTTTAGCCCACCACTAGATTTGAGAATGTGACCCTCTTATGTCAGCTGACCTGCTAGTTCATCTCATAGACCTAAGTAAGCTCAGCCCAGATCAGCCAAGCACAGACCAGATCAGCACAACTGCCCACCTGACCCATATAATAGTGAGCAGTAGTAATGATTGTTAGTTTAATAAAAAGATTTTTGGATGTTTTCTTTGTGTAGTCAGTAGAGTCACTCACTTTCTCAGGTTCTGGCAAGGTTACCATAAACATATTCCCAAGACTTATTATATGGCAATTTAGGCTATTGGTTATTCTTCCATTCAGAGGCTCCTTGTTTAAAACAATCCAATTAAAAACTTCAGAAATATTAATATATTATAATTTCATTGACAATTGCTAATATTTTATAACATGGAATTATTCTGTATGCTTTGAATTCATTCTCATCAACAGCTTGGAGATTCACACTGAGATTATTCAATAGCTTGGAGATTCACACTGAGATTATTCAATTCATGGATTGTGATCATGACATGAATCCCTTCCAATATTTTTTAAAAACTTAAATCACTCTTAAAGTACACTTCCCATCTCTTTAAGATAAATACATAAACAAAATAACTTTTCTTGTGAGTGTTTTGCCTACAAAACCAAAAAAAAAAAAATCCCACTGCCGTCCAGTAGATATAAGGAATCACTGCCAGTTTTTTTTTTTTTCTCATTGTTTTACAATTTTGCTATCATTTGACTCTTTCTCAGGAGACATGCATTCAGTAACAATAGTTTGGGGTTGAACTTTGAAAAAATAATCTAGTAAACAAATACTGTCATTACTATTGTTTATCAGAATTCACCATGTCATCATATAGGTTAAAACATGTGTCTAATACCAATCTTCCCATGTAAAGAAATATGCATAAACAAGGACAAAGCCATTTTCTTCCTAGGATGCATTGTGTAGTTCTATTTGTTTTGTAATTATGCAAACACTGAGGTCATCCTGCTGGCCGTGATGGCCTACAACTGCTTTGAGACCACCTGCAACACACTGCTTTACATGGTCATCATGTCCCAGAAACTCTATGAGGACCTGGTGCCTGGCCGATACCTCTGAAGAGCCGTGTGTTCTCTGATTCGCATGTGTATAGCTCTTGAGATCCTGTCCCAGTTCCCAGACATGATTATACACTACTTTTGCAATCAATCCCTTTTCTTATATCTTGCTAGATCTGATGTCTCTATGAATGAACTTCTGTTGTACATTGTCAATTCTGACTCATATTGACCCTATAGGACAGAGTAGAACTACCCCCATAGAGTTTCCATGGAGGACCTGGTGGATTCCAAGGGCCAACCTTTCAGTTAGCAGCTGTAGCCTTTAACCACGATGCTACCAGGGTTTCCATTGTACATTGTGGCTGCTGTCAATGAGATCATCACTATCATTGCCATCCTTACTTCCTACTTGTTTATTCTCATCACCATCTCGAGGATGTGCTCTGCAAAGGGAAGACATAAACCTTTTTCCGCCTGTGCCTCCCACCTCACAGCCATTGTTGTCTTCCATGGAACTATACTTTCATTCATTTCAGGCCCAACCCTGGCAGCAGTCTGGACACTGACAAGGAGGCCACGGTGTACCATACTGTAGTGACAGCCACACTGAACCCCCCAACTATACCTTAGAAACAAGTATATGAAAAAAGCTGTCAAGAAAATGGTGGAATTCAACTTACATTCTGAGGAAACGTTTTCTTCACTGGACTTAGAGTTTCAAAATGGACCTTTAAAGAGGCGTTTGAGTTTGGATGGAAATGGATGAAATGGAAAAGGGAGGAGGATCTAGGGTACTATGCATACTTCTTTGTTGTCTATTCACCTTATAGCTTATCTTGAAATTTGCAGTGTCATACAGAGCCTTATTTAAACACATCTGCTGTTTCCCCCCTTTCCCTAATTGCTAAGTGATTTGATTGGGTTTGTGGGATTGTAGTAAACCTTAATTTTTTTTGTTTTGTTTTGTAATTTTCTAACAAAATGCACATAAAGACACTTAACTTTTCAACACCATTAATACTTCTAATAATTTTTAAGGAATTTACTTCTTTTTTCATCTAGGACATGATACACATTCATCTAATAGAATTATACACTCTTTTTGGAAATAGTTCAAATGAATGAAAATATCTCCAACATATCCCATAATGCACCATGGTAAGAAAAAAAAAAAAAAAAGGTAAACGGACCCCAAATTCCCTGCCTTGATCATTCTATACTCCAGGAGCTATGTGATTCACTGTGAGAGGCAAAATTGTAGATTAGGCAGCCTATCCACTGAAGGAAAAGATACAGTTAGACATCTGGGCAGCATTCTAGAATTGTATCTATTATTATTATTGGTTTATTGAATTTTTGGTGAAAATTTACATAGCAACTTAGGTTTCTGTTTTCAATTTTCTCACAAATTGTTCAGTGACATTAGGTACATTCATCACAAAGTGTTGACATTACCCTTAATTGTGTTCTGATTATTCCATTTTCTAGTACTCCAGTTTCCCTTCCCCCTTGTCTTCTTGTGTTTGCTTTTGAATAACTGTTGAAGTTTTGATCGCATACTAATGGTTTTTCAGTAGATCATTAATCTTACGGGCAATATCATTTATTTTGTGTGACGCTCTGCTATTTAGCTAAAAGTTGATCTCAGGGGACAGATTCTGCTCTAGGTTTAAAGAGTGTCTCAGGGCAACAGTCTCAGAGAATCCTCTGTTTTCTACTGTTCCAGGCTGTCCGTTTTTTTTTTTTTTTTTTTAATCTTAATAGAAATTTGTGTTTGGCTCCACATTTCTCCCTCATTCTGTCTGTTACCATCTATTGTGATCCCGATTAGAATGGTCAGTGGTGGTAGCTGGCACTATCTAGTTCTTCTGGTCTCAGGGTGGATGAGTTTGTGGCTCATGTAGATTTGTTTCTTCTCTGCTCTTTTGGTTTCCTTCTGGCTGTTTTGGTTCTGGTCAGTAGAGACCTATAGTTTGTGTCTTAGATGGCTAATTACAAGATCTTATGATCCCAGACATTTTCACTTCTCTAGGATTCGGATCATTATCATTGTGAACTATGTTATGTCAATTGACTGAGTTGTCCCACGAGATTATGGTCCTAAAACTCCAAATCCAGAAAACCAATGTATGAAGCTGTCTGGTTATGTATGAGGAGTGTCTATATTTGTGTCTTCAGTAAATATATGTGCCTACACCCACATATTTCAGTTTACACACACCTGTAGATACTTCTAGCAGTTCTCACCTATATACAAACCTGTGTATACACATATATCCACTGCTAGGTGCTCAGACAGTGGTTTTTACTTTGGTTGTGCTGTGCTAACTACCTCCACATTCACTGCCACTTTTCTCTTCACCAAAAATAGTAGTCTCTATAAACCTTAATTTTTGCACCACCTCAAAAAAATTTTTTTTCTTTTTTTTTTTTTCTCTCATTGGTAACCATCACTGGACATTGGTCTCTTTATATTTATCTATTCTTGTCATCTTAAAAAAGAGGGGTCATTCAATATTTGTCCATGTATGCTTGACTTATTTCACTTTGCATTACACCCTTCAGGTCCATCTGTGTTATAATAAGTTCTGTGGAATCATCATTGTTCCTTGGCAAAGAAAATCATGCTTAGTGATGTAGAGGGTCAGCAGAAAAGAGGATAACCCTCATGAGATGGATTGACACAGTGACTGAAATGATGGGCTCAATCATAACAACTATTGTGAGGATGGTGGAGGACTGGGCAGTGCTATGTTCTGTTGTCCATGAGGTTGCTATGAGTCGGAACTGACTCTATAGCACTTAAAAACAGCAAGTATTCCATTGTATGTATGTGCCACAATTTGCTTATCCACTCATCTGTTACTGCAAAGTTAGTTTTTTTTTCCATTTATTTGTTTATGTGAATAAAACAGCAATGAACAAAAGTGTGCATAGTATGTTTGAGTCATTATTTTTAGGTATCTTAGGGCCTATACCACAGCACATGGATGCTTGCGTGTTTGCTGTAATGCTGGAAGCTATGTCATCAGTATTCAGATACCAGCATCGGTTACTCACGCTGGACAGGTTTCAGCTGACCTTCCAACTTAAGCAGACTAGGAAGAAGGACCTGGCAGTCCACTTCTGAAAAGAATTAGCCAGTGAAACCTTATCAATAGCAGCAGAACATGGATTAATATACCACCAGAAGATGAGACCCTCCGGTTGGAAGGCACTCAAAAGATGACTGGAGAAGAGCTGCCTCCTCAAAGTAGAGTCAACCTTAATCATGTGGATGGAGTTAAACTTTCAGGACCTTCATTTGTTGCTGTGGCATGACTCAAAATGAAAAGAAACAGCTACAAACATCCACTAATTATCGGAACATGGAATGTACAAAGTAGGAATCTAGGAAAATCAGAAATGGTCAAAAATGAAATGGAGCACATAAACATTGATATCCTAGGAGTTAGTGAGCTGAAATGGACTGGTATTGCCCATATTCAATCAGACAATCCCATTGTCTACTATGCTGGGAACTACAACTTGAAAAGGAATGGTGTTGCATTCATTGTCAAAAAGAACACATAGATCTATCCTGAAGCACAGCACTGTCAGTGATAGGATAATATCCATACACCTACAACGAAGACTAGTTAATAACAGCATTATTCAAATTTATGAACCAACCATTAAGGCCAAAGATGAAGAAATTGAAGATTTTTACCAATTTTTTGCAGTCTGAAATTGACCAAATATGCACTCCAGATACATTTATAATACATGGAGATTGGAATGTGAAAGTTGGAAACAAAGAAGGATTTGTAGTTGGAAAATGTGGCCTTGGTGATAGAAACAATGCCAGAGACTGCATGATAAAATTTTTTGTGACCAATGACTTCTTTATGGCAAATACCTTTTTCTACCAACAGATGGAATACACAGGAATCAAATTGACTACATTTTTATGGGAAGAGAGGATGCAAAAGCTCAATATCATCGGTCAGAACAAAGCCAGGGGCCAACTGTGGAACAGATCATCAATTGCTCATATGCAAGTTGAAGTTGAAACTGATGAAAATTAACAAGTCTACAAGAGCCAAAGTTTGATCTTGAGTACATCTCACCTGAATTTAGAGACCATCTCAAGAAGAGATTTAACATATTGAATACTAATGACCAGAGACCAGATGTGTTGTGGAATGATATCAAGGACATCATACGTGAAGAAAGCAAGAGCTCATTAAACAGAAAAAAATAATTAAATAAATAAGATCAAAGTTGATGTGAGAATACTTGTATCAGGTGGACACTTGAGACTGTGTTGGCATCTCCTGTCTGGAGGGGAGATAGGAGGGTAGAGAGGGTTAGAAACTGGAAAAATTGTCATGAAAGGAGAGACTGGAAGGGCTGACACATTAGGGGGAGAATAAGTGGGAATTTTTATTATTATGGAGTAAGGCGTATATAAACTTATATGTGACAGACTGACTTGATTTGTAAACGTTCACTTAAAGCTCAATAAAAATTATTAAAAAAAAGTTGCTGTGAGAAGAAACTCTGTAAGTTGCTCTAGAATGTTGAGTGGCTAAAGCAAAAGGAATAAATGATGAAGTAAAATAGTTGAAAAGAAGATTTCAAAGGGTGGTTTGAGAAAACAAAGTATTATAATGACATGTGTGACGACCTGTGGATGGAAAACCAAAAAGGAAGAATGTACTCTGCATTTTTCAACCTGAAAGAACTGAAGAAAAAATTCAAGCAGCAAGCTGCAATATTGAAGGATTCTATGGGGGAAAATATTAAATGACTTAAAAAAGGAAGCACCAAAAGATGATGGGAGGAATACACAGAGTCACTATACCAAAACAATTGGTCGATGTTCAAACATCTCAGGAGATAGCAATGAGTAGGAACGAATGCTACTGAAGGAAGAAGTCCAAGCTACGCTGAAGGCACCGGTGAAAAACAAGGCTCAAGGAATTGTTGGAATACCAGCTGAGATGTTTCAACAAATGGATGCAGCGCTGGAAGTACTCACTTGCCTAAGCCAAGAATTTGGAAGATGACTACCTGGCCAACTCACTGGAAGAGATCTATATTTATGCCTATTTCCAGGAAAGGTGATCCAAAAGAATGAGGAAATTTTGAACAATATTATTAATATCACACACAAGAAAAATTTTGCTGAAGATTGTTCAATATATTGTCTACAACAATATATTCACGGGGAACTGCCAGAAATTCAAGGTGGATTCAGAAGATGACAGGGAACCAGGGATATCATTACTGAAGTCAGATCAATCCTGGCTGAAAATGGAATACCAGAACGATGTTTACCTGTGTTTTACTGACTATGCAAAGGCATTTGACTCTGTGGATCATAATCAATTATGAACAGCATTGTGAAGAACATGAATTCCAGAACACTTTATTGTGCTCACAAGGAACCTGTACCTAGTTCAAGAGGCAGTTTTTGTACAGAACAAGTGGATACTGTGTAGTTTAAATGCAAGCAAACTGTGCATCAAGGTTGTATCCTTTCACCATACTAATTCAATCTGCATATTGAGTTAATACTCTGAGAAGTTGGAATAAATGAAGAAGAATGCAGCATCAGGATTTGAGGAAGACTCATTAACAATCTGTGTTATGCAGATGACAAAGCTTTGCTTGCTGAAAGTAAAGAGGACTTGAGGCACTTACTGGTAATGATCCAAGACCACAGCTTTCAGTCTGGATTATGCCTCAACATAAAAAACAAAAACAAAAATCCTTACAGCTGACCAATAAGCATCATCATGATAAAATGAGAAATTATTGAAGCTGTCAAGGATTTCATTTTACTTGGATCCACAATTAATGTCCATGGAAGCAGCAGACAAGAAATCAAAGGACACATTGCGTTTGTCAGATCTGGTGCAAAAGAACTCTTTGATGTGTTAAAAACTAATATGTCACGTTAAGGACTAAGATGTGCTTGACCCATGCCATAGTGTTTTCAATTGCCTGATATGATTTGCATGTGAGAGCAGGGCAATGAATAAGGAGAAGAACTGACACTTTTGAATTATGCCGTTGGTGAAGAATATTGTATATACCACGGGCTGCTAAAAGTATGAGCAAATCTGTCTTGGAAGAAGTACAGCCAGAATGCTACTTATAAGCGATGATGGTGAGACTTTGTCGCTCATACTTTGGACATGTTATCAGGGGGCACCAGTCCTACAGAAGGACATTACACTCGGTAAAAACCGTCCACCTTTTTGAAGGTCAGCAAAAAAGAGGAAGACCCTCAACAAGATGAATTGACACAGTGGCTGTAACACTGGGCGTCAAGTATAAAAACAATCACGAGCATGGCACAGGACCAGGCTGTGTTTTGTTCTGTTGTACATAAGGTCACCATGAGTCAGGACAGACTGGACGGAACCTACAACAACAGCGTGGATGAGCAGCCTTACACTGGAAACAATCCGCTTAGGCTGAAAAGGAGAGAGGAAAAAGATGATTATTCCACTGCATATATGGTGACACAGAGGTTCAAGGAATTTGAGATTCACAGAAGTTCATATAACCAGAAATGATAGGTTGATGACAGAAATTCAGCTCTTTTACCCCAATTCTAGTGCACTTTCATCCCATTATTTCACTCAGTCTAAGAGATCATTCAAATTCAATTGCCCTTCAGAAAGAACAATTGTTGTAGTCATTTCAAAATCCCTAGTTTATGCCTGAATATCATTTATTTAAAGGCTACATTTGGAGTATTACCAGGTCTGGAAATCGTTCTAAGACACGATTTAGTCTAACACACATTCACTTGGATGGGAATGAATATAATACAAGATTCGTTTGGGATACTGAAGTATAATACCTCAAAATTGCTTTTATGGTGCTCCAATGAATGAACAATCACAGAAATTCAAGAAAAAAAAAGATTAAAAAAGTAAAATAAACCAAATTAGAGTAGGAAGTCTCATCCTACAAAGTTTAAAATAAATTGCAGTATTTCTTTTATTAAAATGGAACCCTGGTAGCTCAGTGGATAAGAGTATGGCTGTTAACCAAAAAGTCAGCATTCGAAATCACCAGTCTCTCCTTGAAAATCTATGGGGCAATTCCACTCTGTC